>NC_049909.1:20267672-21652524 GCF_001411555.2 Juglans regia
TTTTCTGCAAAAATTCACCATTACACATCATCTCTATGAATTAGCACTCTCTAGGTGTAAAAGTCCCTCATAGAAATAACTAAGTGCCAGTTCTCATACCATAACAACTCCTTAAACCTCTCCCTAGCCTAATACAATGTCTCACTATCCTTTTATGCAAAGGTGGAGATCTGCCTCTTCAAAGCATTAGTCTTATGTTGTGAAAAACATTTGTTAAAGAATACTTGTGTCATCTCATTCCATGATCCTATGGATCGTGGTCTCAATGAGTATATCTAGCTCTTTGCTCTATCCTTCAAAGGAAAGAACTTAAGTCCCACAACATCATCTGTAGCATTATGACTATGGAAAGTTACAACTACTTCCTCAAAACACCCTAATGTGCAAATAAGGATTTTCATTCTCTAAACCATGAAAGATGGGAAGTAGCTATATCATCGCTGTTTTAAAATCAAGTTGACAAGTGATGGCTGGAAACATGATGCATGATGGTGTGGCTATGCGTGTAGGGTGGAGGTAATCTTGAAGAGTTCCAGTGGGTTGATCTTTGTATTCACTCATTTCTTTGGAAGTAGATGAATTGTTAAATAAAGGATTTACGAATTTGATTCTGACTCTAGCACCTACAAGCAAATCTACCCAAGTCGTCTCTATATTTGTGCATGCAAGGTAAAAAAAATACTAAAAACTAAAAATTCTATGAAAAAAAAGAAAAAAAAAATGTAGCAAGCTAAAAGATGGAACAAAGTTATCGCCTTTACAAACAGCTGGAATAAATTATGCCTTGTATTAATTCCTCCACCGTCTCCTTGGCAACTGTGCCAAAATTTGATTAAGCCCAAACTAGTACGCGATGTTATAGTATAGTTCAGAGTGTCGATCCACAGGGAGTCAAAAGAAACACAACATGACACAAGCTTAAAAGAAAATATCTAATTTCAATATGAAAATAATCTAGAAATTCTACCTAAAGCACATAATTAAAATAAGATTAGGGCATGGATAAGAAGATAAGTAAAGCTTTGGGCTTCCATCAACTGGATCTAATACTCTGACTTTTTCAATCCAAACTATATACACAATTAAAAATTATAACACCAAATTCCTAATTGGAAGATATGACATTATATTCATCTACTTTCTCCAATTTAATTCTAAAATCTATATATTCATAATCTTATAGCTCAACAAAAGATCACATCAATGACATAAAAAGCCTGTTTAAGTCACAATCATATAGTCATAATCCTATAGCTCAACAAAATCAAATCATAACAAGATTTAATATAATTGTCTCAAACTTATAATATCCAAAACAAATAGAGAATTGAATTCTAGAATCTTAAACAATAAACCTTAGTCTATGAATTGAAATAAAGTTAAAGTATTTTCACCAATCAATTTCCGCCTTAGGCTTTACTCAAGATTTAGTTCTCCATGGAAGAATTAAAAATAAATAAATAATATTATTTTTATCCTATATTCATAACTGAGCCCTCTCTCCTCAAAAACTCCTCAATTTCGTGCTAATAATATGCTTATATAGGGTATGAAAGAAATCCTAATGTCGTCATGCTTATATAAGGTAGGAAAGAAACCCTAAACTTTAGGACTCAACTTGGCAGCCACGTACGCACTCTAGGAGTTCAAATTTAGAAATTCTTATTATAGATAAATTTGTAGCACTTTACAATTGCTTTCCAACACATCAAGAATCTTATCAATCGAATGTGTGAGTGGAGAGTTACATTCAAAATATCAAAGTATGTCCTGACTGTCTTCTAACGAATTTCGGACTTGGACTTCTTGCGGTTTTCTTTTGTGATTTGTTTCTTGATCCAAATTGCTCTCAAATCCCATCATTATCCTTAGTTGAAGAGTCCTACACTTGTTGAAAGTTCTTAGCTTGTTCCAACATCTTACCCACTTAAAAGTCCTCATTTGAATTTGACAGGGCTTTGACTTGCTCTTTTAGAGACTCTGAAATTAAACATAAAAATATGTTTAGGAGTATCCCAAAGTAATAGAAACTCAATTCAAGAATACACATTAATTCTTATGATTTCTATTCACATTTTAGCATTTTAGTCTAATAATAGGATATTCAGAGTGCACTTTCGTACACTCATCAAGGGTAAATAGGGAATTAGGTGAAACCCTAACTAGGCATCAGGGCTAAGTGGTGACTACTTGGGAGAGGGAAGGCCATTTTTGTGTTTTCCCTAGGAATCTCATCATTTGAAACCTATGGAAAATGCACTCTTGGTAAGCACAACGTTGCCACTTGACAACCATGCATGAAGGCTTCTAGAATAAGGCAAAGAAAGAGAGGAGAATGAAGGGTTTGGCACACTTAGGGCACATGCCCCACTCACCCACCCACATTCCACTTGGCACACATGCAAGTCCAACTCTTAAATACAATGAACCTAGACTTAAAAGTGGAAGAAGGGGAAGAGGCTTTAGGGTTTCAACCAAAGGTTTCACACCTACCTAAAGAAGGCCAACCATCACTTTGCCAAGTGTCATGCATGCACTATGGTTAGGGATTTTTTAGAAGAAGGTGATGATGAGGAAGAGCAAAGGTTGCATGGGGAAGGGGCACACGCACTCCCCAAGTTTCTAGAAGAATCTTTGTAAGAAGGGAGGAAGAGAGAGAGGTGGCTTGGGCACAAACCCACACACACTCCCCTTGCCACATGGCCAACATGCACACTCCTAACCCTAGGTTGTGCTGTAGGGTTTTTGTAAAAAGACTTGTATGCCCCAAAGGTTCGTTGAACCTAGACACACGGGGAGGATACAAAGGGACTTTTGGGTTCTGGTTTAGGGCATGAGCACGGCACTTGTCATGCATGCTGAAGAATCTTTTGGTTTTCCAAAGTAAAGCAATGATCATGAAGGAAAGTGGGAGGTTTCTGCCAAATGAAGGAGGGAATGCCACATGGGGCCCATGCATAGAGGCTCTTGGATTCCAATGTCAGAAAGGATGATAGGAGAGAGAGAGTGTGTGTGGGAAGATGAGAAGTATATAAGGACTCCTTTTAGGGGCTGGAGCCTACACCATCCAAAGAGGTCACCCAAAGTTTATTTTGGGTTTTTTTCGCAAGAACTTCTCACCTCTCTTTTCTCTCTAGCATGTCTACCATAGAGGAAGGACAAGTCACTTTTCTTGCACTTTCTCTCCACCCAAACACTCCCTATGCCATACCATTCCCTACAATCTAGCCACACGAGTGGAAGGAGAAGCATAGATCCGAGGCAAGGAGGAAGCATGCATGGTAAGAACCATAAACTCTCATCTCAACCTTTTCATTTACACACACACGACCACATGAAGTTGAGGATGATGAAGGGCTCAGGTTTGAGTGTCTTGTCGCGACTTTGAAAGGGTGTAAGTGATTAGATCCATTTTATGTTTGAACAAGAGAGAAACTAGGATTTTTCCTTTTGTGAAGTTTTGGCCATGTGAAGTGATTATCACTATACATGGCCTACATTACTCACACACACATGTTGTGCACGTCACTAAGGCCAAGCCAATGTTAGGTGAGCAAGAATGTCATTCGGCCTAGGGCCACCCCTTGAGGCCAAACACATGAAGAGTTACCTTGGACATGGAAGAAACTCTACAACCGTGAGGGAGTAAACTCTAAACATGCCACACACGCACACACACACTCGGATTAGGGTTTTGTATTGTCACTAAATCTAAAATTTTTAATTACATTTTCAACTTACTTGATCGTGATGCTTATATTTTGCTTCAAATATTTGTAAGTTGACTCTTAACCTACTCTTGAATAATATTTGTATGTGACATGTAAACTTTGCATTGTTTGTTAGTATCATGTGAACTTTGCATTGCTTGTTAAATCAAATAAATAAATAGAGCTTTGGTATAGCATGATTTGTATTCGGTTTCACGTGATTCTTGCCATGTCTACATGCTTGAAATGTTTCAGCCACGTATAGTTGCCATGATTAGGAAATTGTCTCTTGCCATGTAAGCACCGATTGTTATTGCACATGTTTGTGACAAGTAAATTGCATGTGCCGTAAAGGGAGATGCTTTGACATGTTGTTTGATAACATGACATGATTATAGTACATGGCATCTACATGTTCAAGTTACACATGAAAGAAAAAGAGTTTCAAGTACATGTCACATGCATTTAGGCTTTGCATAGTTTCAAAAGAAAAGTTTGTTACACTTTTTGTCAAGACCCCAAATGCTAGGATGGGAGAATGTGCTAGTGGAACTCCTCTATCCACTCTTGGAGTGCATAAATTGGAAGTGGTAACCCCTAGGTTGACGAATCATAGTTGGTGGACCTTGAATGAGTTCCTTTTAGGACTTTGGAGCAAGGTAGCACCTAACGCTAGTGGGTGCTATAAGATGGATGCGGTGAAGGTGAAATGTGAACTACCGCATAATGATAAGAACGGGTAATGAAGTATTCTTTTTGAAAAGAATGCACGACCCGGAATGCATGTGACATGAACTTGGAACTCTTTTCTTTCATATGCAACTTGAACATGTAGATGTTGTGTACTACGTAATTAGGACATGTTATCAAACAACACACCAAAGCATTTCCCATTATGGCTTGAAAATATTAGAACATGCAGTTCAGTCATCACAAAACATGGGAAATAACAATTGGTGCGCAACATGGCAAGAAACACTTTTTTCATCATGCAAGTATACATGGCCGAAACATCACAAACAAGTAAGCATGCCAAAAATCACTTAAAACCAAATACAAGACATACCATATCATAGATTCCAATTTATGCAATAGATATAACAGCATTACAAAGATCACATGGAATCAATAATAATGCAAATTTCACACCTCATATACAAACATTATCCGATTGTAGATTAAGAGTTGACTTACAAATATCTGAAGCAAATACAAGTTTCACGATCGAGCAAGCTGAAAATATAATTTGAACTATTAGGCATAGCAACAATACAAACCCTAACCCGAGTAGGTGTAGGTGTGTGTGTCGTGTCTAGGGCTTTTTCCTTCATGGTTTGTGAAACCTATTTCATGGCTTGAATGGCTCTCCTTGTACTTGGCCTAGAAGAGGTTTTCCTAGGCCGAATGTGTGATGGCCCGAGTTTTTGTCTAGGCTTGGCCCATAGAATTTGTTCTAGGTTGCCATGGAATTTTAGGAGTCTTAGCTACTTTGGAATGCCTTAGAAACCTTTGATGTAGTAAATTAATCCCAAGAGGAGAATGACCCTAGTTTACTTTGAAATTTCGGCCTTATTGGGAAACTTAGGTCCAATGGTTTAGGCCCATGATCCAATTCTAAGTTGCTAGTGTTATGTGTCCTAAGAATGTTATACCTTGAACCTAGCCTTGAAAGTGGGTTAAGGGGGAGAGAGAGGTGTAGGAAAGCACCAAGATGGGCTTACATGCCTAGCCCATTGTTCTTTTGCCTAGAGTTCAAGTTCCAAGGTAGGTTTCTTGGAAAGGGGAGCCCGGGGAAGTGATATGGGGTTTTTCTAGAAGTTTTGCATAGGAACTAAAGGGAGGCCTTTGGGATTTCGAGTTTTGCTAGCATTTGCCATGTGTCAAGCATGCACCAAGTTTCTAGAAGATTTTTGTGATAAGACTTTTGTATCAAGGATAAGTTTTCCCTTAGGGTTTTGGCTAGCATACTCCCAAGCATTCCATTCACTTGCCACTTGTCACTTAGTGCATTTTGAACCAATGGTATGTGAAAGGTCACCTAGGGAATGAATATTGGGAAGATGAAACAACACTTTGGGAATGGAAAAGTGGAGAGGATGGCTAGGGCTATGGTACACGCCCAATGACACTTGTCTTCCATGCCAAGAGTTTCTTGTTGGGAATAGGAAAATATATGCATGGTTTTACCAAGTTACCCCTGGAAAAGATATTTACTTATTTAAGTAAAGGAAGGGCATAAGAGGGAAAAATGGATTTTTGGCCAAGGAGAGAAGTCCAACACGCCACCTCCCAAGAATGCCCCTTCCCAATGCAATCCAAGTGGAGAACTCCAAGAGGCTTTTCGATTTTTAAGAAAGGGAGAAGAAGAAACCTTGCTACTTGTCTTTCATGCAATGGTTTTGATACAAACAAGGAGGGAAGTGAAGGGTCTCATATATAAAGAGAATGGCTCACACCTAGGAGGCTTTTTCCTTGCCATTTTTTGGATTCTGTATGAGTTTCCACTCTCTCCACACAATTCTCTCGTGTTCCTTGAAAGCTCTCTCATTTTCTTGTGTTTTCTCTCCAACCAAACAAGGAGGATCCTTGCAAGAGAAGGATTTCGACACTACCCAAGGATTAGCAAGGTAAGGTTTGGTTGCTCCTAAGTCTTGCTCATACACAAGTCTTTTCTCAATCCAAAAATGAGATTTCAAATCTCATTCGACTTTGAGAAATGATAGAACACACACACTTTCTACTATTTTCTTGGAAATAACCTAGGGTTTCCAAGAGAAACCCTTGAGGCCGAATAGTGAAGGGGGAGTTCATCCTCCATGTTTCAACCATCACATGTATTCTTGCCTACCTTAGGTTTTGTTTTACCTTATGAGTGAAATGAAGGGGGTTTTAACCTAATAACCCTAGAAGCCGAATGGTTTAAGACCAAGTGATGCCCTAGAAACACACACACACACACTCAAGAACATGAGATAGGGTTTTAGATTCTCTTTCTAATATAGTATGTTATGATTTACAGCTTGCTAGTATTCCTTTACGAGGATTTTGTAAGTATACACTCAACTTACTCTTGGTTAATATTCGTATATGATTGTGTAAATCCTTCCATGATTTTTTATTTCTTTGTTTGATATCTCTTGGTTGGTTGTTTGGATATGATAATATGATCTTAAGTAACTTTAAGAAAGAAACGATATGCCTCGGATTTATGATGAAAATGCCAGGAAACATGCCTATGAGTTTCGGTTTTCACTTGTTTGAGGTTGATGGTTTAGGTAATATGAAGTTTCGGTTTGAATATGTTTGAAAGTTCGGACTGAGTCACAAATCTATGATTTCATGTTTTGTTACAATATGTCTTGACTTCTATATTATATGCTTGAAGTTTGGAACATGTTTATGTGATGAATCTTCATGTTTTTGTGCCTATGAGTTTCAGCCTAAGCAAGTTTTTATGGTTTTATGTACATGTTTTGATATCTATCATGGTTTATGTGATCATGCTATGAAATGAATATGTTATGCTTGGTTGTTTCATGCACGGCATTTCATATGTCATATGTCAAGTATAAGTAAGCATATTTAAGTCTCATGTCACATGCATTTGGGGGAAGATGTGCTTTCAAAGAAGTGTTTTCAAAATAGTGTTTTCAAAGAAAATGTTTCCAAAGAAAAAGTTTTATCATGACCCCAAGTGTTAGGGTTGGAGAATGTCCTAGTGGAACTCATTTGTCCACTCTGGAGTGCTTAAGAATGGAATGGTAACCCCTGGGTCGACGAATAATAGTCGACAAGTCTCGAATGGATTCTTTTTAAAGGATGCCGGAGCAAGGAAGCACCTAACGCTAGTGGGTGCATAAGGCATGTAACCTGACGAAGTAAGGTCGAGTTAATATGATTCTCTGTTTGTGATATATTCATCACGGTGTACGGATCATTGATGGTGCAGTAACTAGCAAGAACACGTAGTACAAGGAGGGGAACCGTGTGGTGTCCACCCTCTGAACAAGAATAAGAGCTCATAAGATAAGGATCACTTGATGAAAATCTCATGATATGATAAGGATCACTCGATGTAATCTTGTGATATGTTCCCATAAGGCAAGTTCTAAATAATATCACGTGAATAAGAAAAGTTAAGAAGTTTTCTTGAAAAGTCTAAGTTTCTGTTACAAGTCTTTTGAAAATGGTCAAGTGCATAAGTCAAGTTCTGGTTAAGGCATAAGTCAAGTACATGTCCATGCACGCATATCATGATATACATTTTGTGTGCTTGTATTAACTGTGGTATGTTGTGTGATTACTTGCTGAGATTTCTTGAAATCTCATTTGAAATCTCATTGTGGTAGTTTCCACTACCATTCTCGAACTGGAATGGTAGAAGTTGTGATAGATTTAGTAAAAGGCGACTATGACCAAGAGGAAGAGAAGGACACCTCCTCCTCCAGAGAGGATTGTGCCTCAGATGACCATGGATGGGCCCAAGCCCTCCATCTGGGAGCGACTCGAGGCCATTGATCGAGAGATCACGGGTATACTTGAATTCATCGTCGAGTTCAAGTGGCATAACAACCGGGACAAGGATAAGGCTTTGGAAAAGCGTGTGAAGCCCGAATCGTTTTGAAGAGTACGGGAGTTTAAGTATTTTGTGGAAAAAAAAAAAGAGAAGAAGGAAGGTAATAACATTTATGGCTAACTTTTGTGGATTTATGTTGCTTCTGTGGGAATCCCGTGTTTTGGGAATTTTAAAATTATGCTTCATGCTTTTTGGGATTTTATGCCTTTATGGCTTATGTTTACGTTTTGGACAATGTCTTGGGTTATGATATTAGTTTATAGTGCCATGTGCTTTGCAATTGCATATTGCATTGATTAGTTTATCTGACTTTTATTAATTTTTCCGCTGCTACGCTATTGCATATTACTAGTGTACTTAGGTACATATCATATTATCTGTCATGTACGGGTGGTGTGTAGCCTTGTCTTACATGTCCCGAAGTCTCACTCACCGTCCAATCCCAAGCAGGGGTTGGGGGCGCCACAAATTGTTATTTATGTTTCCTAACAAGGCTTGGTCATGCTGTGTGAGGGATGGCATAGCCATGTGTGTTCTTCACTCTTAAGGCCAAAGCCATATAGAAAATGGAACCCTATCTTGGCCTCAAATGGTGGTCGTGTGTCATTTTTCCCTTCAAAGGTTTCTTCATCACGTAATATGAACCTGTGGGAATGGAATCCCTTGAACCCACAATCAATTTGAAAAATCACTCAAGAAAGTCAAAATCAAGTCAATGGATGGAGAACATAGACCCGTTGAGAACTCGTTTCAAGAACCTAAATTATATTAAAATCTAGACCCGTTGAACAACCTGTCTCAAGAACCCAGATTACAAGGAGGATGCCACAAAGGTTGTGATTTACCTTTGATAAGTTCAATCAAGAACAAGAGGTGTAAACTCATCTCACAATGAATAAATTCATCAAATTTCAATCCTAAACCTAATAAACCCTAATTAATGAGGCTACAACTCATAATTTCAATCCCTTAAAATGAGGCTACAAAGAGTATTTAAACCCAAACCTAATTAAAATCCTAGCAAAACAAAGCCCTTTCTTCCAAAAATACCCTTGGATGAATAGTGATGCGGCTATAATAACTCGCTACAGTACTTCTTTAAACCCTAGTTCTTAAAAAGTAACTTTCCAAATAAGCCCTTGGCCAAAGTACAAGGCCTTCCCAAAAACCCTAGTTCATAAGAAATAAGACATATGTGGGCCAAGCATCCTTGTAATACACGAGCGTAGCACCAGTTCTGTGTTTATTTATTTTTTTTTTTTTTGGGGTTAGACGTATGAAAAAGCCCACTTATTATTATTTTTTTTACTACCAGACTTGATCCTAGATGTTTTTAAAAGGCCAAACAGCCCAAGCCCAAAAGATCTTGTGCCAGACTCCACTACATGCACGGCTTCGATCACGTCCTTGGCATGCACATTTCTTCCTCTCAGTTTTTCCCTTAGGGTTTCCATCACCTATATTTACACACACATACATTATCCCATGTTTGTAGAAACTACCCAAGCACTTGCTGCCACAACCCAACTCTTGCACGTCCTTACCATCACGGAAAGCCAACCATCAAAGCCAAAGCCCCACCGTTCACGACGCAACCAGCCTGCACCTTCACGGTTTCACCCAACCAGCGCACGGAAACTGCAACTTTCCAAGGAAGTCAGGCCGCTGCATGCTTCTCCATAACTCTGCCATAGCCACTTATCTGCACCACAAAACTCGTGCGACTCCCACACGAAACCGAAGCCGAACAACTCTGTTTTGCAGTCCAAAAACATAGCAGAACCGAGACGGCCCTTTTTCGGTTGATCATCACCGTGAGCCTTTCCCCATAGCGCAACCGTGCAGCACCCCAGCCACTGCCACCGACTCAAACCACCACCCTTTCTCTCGGTAACACCTCCATGCACACGCCGTGTGTCACTCTCCATTGCATGAATTAGTCCCTCTTTCTCTCCGGGTTCTCTTTTCTCTCTACCGCTCACTCTCCGTGTTTTCTTTCTCTCATCTCTCTCTCAGATTTCTTCTCTCTCTCTCTGAATCGCACGCCCCTCTCTCGCCTAGTGTTGTCGAGACCACTTTTTCCCTCACGGTGAGCCTCGTCACACCCCTCTTTTGGTTTCCTTTTTTCCTTTTGTTGAGTTTTATGTTTACCTATAAACAGGCAGAAACTTTGCACTTTTTGAAAATATTAGCATGAAGTTTTAAACTTTATGGTTATGATACTCTCGGTAACTTCGAAACTGCCATCACACCTTTGGTCTTTGATTTTTTCGTAAAATACCTCAAACTTGTTTTTAAGTGTTTTTACATGTCGCTCTGTTTTCAGATATATTGTTACGTGGGTTCTGTTTTTGATTGGTTGTGTTTTAATGAATGGGCTTGGTTTTCATTATACATTAAAAGATATGATTATATTATTAATTTGAACTATTTAGTTTTCAATGGAACTCATTTTTTTTAATGGGCCTTATTTTATGAGATTTTAAGTAGCTAGATTATTCTATTAATCCATAATATGTTATGGGTACTTTAGTATTTTAAAAACATCGATATTCATTTAGCATATTATTTATTCGATTACTCTCTTCGGTATGAATTCGTTTAAGTGGCTATTGATGAAATTAGAAAGTGATAATATTTTAAGGGTTAGGATAATTTTAGAAGTTTAAGAAAATATGTTATTTTAGCATTTCAGGTTTAAATATTGAGGTACATGTTTGATCGGAAATTTATGGAAGTTACGTGATTATTTTATAGGTGACGATTAATATTTGTTCGGCATTTTTGAGGAAAATTCTGAAAAGCTAGAAAGTCCAGGTAAGCGGGGTTCCTATGCTAGACTTTACATTAAATAAAATGAACTGAGGTCCTTTTTGGAAAATGTGCATGTTTTGCTATGAAAAGAAATTTGAAAACAACCTCAGATATTTGTTCTACATTACTTATGAGATTCTGTTTAAGAAGAACGTATTTTCTGTCATGACTGGTGTAAACATGAGCTTATTTTTGACATTCTATTCCTGAACTTTGGAAAAGAGAGCGAATATGAAATTTGTGCATAAATAATGTTGTGATATGATTTTGTTCTGTTCTGAAGATTTTGTTCAGTACTCTGTTTGGATAAGACGTGATTTCTGAAAGCCTTTAGCATGACTCTTTGATTCTGAATTTGATTCTGTTTCCGCTCTGTTCAGTTACGGCCCTGCCACGGGTGATAATAGTGGCATACGGGCCCAACCACGGGTAATAATAGTGGATACGGCCCAACCACGAGTTATAATAGTGGATACGGCCCAACCAAAGGTAATAATAGTGGATACGGCCTTGCCACGGGTTATAGTAGTGGTCTCTGTTTTGAGTACACACCTTGGTGATAGTGTTTCATGTTCTGCTTCGCTATCCACAGATGCACAACCCCACCACGGGGATTATACATGGCCTCTGTTCTAATATGATGTTATGATGATGATGATGATCATTTATGCTATGCCAAAGAATATTTTGAATGAAATTATTTCTAAATCTTCGCTCTGATATTTTGATAACATGTTCTGCTTCCGCACTCTGAAAATGAAAATGTTTTGTTCTGCATTTTGATTTCTGTAAATGCTCATGTTTATACATTGGTATATGTTCTCTGCTTACTGAGTTGTTGATAACTCACCCCTTATCTCCATATATTTTTTCCAGATAATTTTGATGGTTCAGTTGGAGAACAAGAGTAGGAAGTTTTAGCAAGGTGTGATGATCGAAGTGGAATAAGTACCTGAGGGTACAAGTGCTTATTTGAGAGTCGTTGTTAGTAAACTGATTTTATTTTTTGGTTATTTTGATCTGATGAGTTAAGGATAATTTTGAGTTTTGGAGAGTTTTTAATTTATGTTATTGAGGTTTTCTTTATTGTCCCCATGGAGGAACTTAGATATTTGGTTTAATTAACTGGATTAATGTTTTATGGAATTTTCTGGACTTTATAGTTGTATTATTTAAGTTGATTTTAGGTATTAAGAGTTAACTCTCCGGACCTCCGGGAACGGGGCGTTACAATCCTCAAGTCCACTTATTCTAAAGTAATAAAATAAATCTTTTAAGAAATTAAAAGTCATTAATAACAATAGGCCTGAACAATAACTCTAAGTCATGTCTTCCACAGCTTGTATCATGTGGATCAAAACTGATTCTCCTTCTTTCAAGCTCATCTTGAGTGTTGGGCTCTAGCTAGCTTCATCTCAAGTGGATTGCACCAATGCTTGCATTGCTTCCTTAATTTTCTTTGCTCTTGATCTTGTAATTGGCCCATCTGGAACTTGCAAAGGATCTTTAAGACTAAACCCACCTTGGTTCCCATCATTGCGTTCATGCTAGTGGTGATTTGGTTTTCCTCTTTGAGGAAAAACCCTAGCTCCTTCATGGTTATAAAATAGTCAAGCAAAATCCTCCATTCCCCTTCAAGCCTTGGGATGGAGAGTGTGTCCTTTTACCCAAACCAAACCCTTCATTTCCCATGAGAATCCTCATGAACATGTGTGTTTCAATAAATTTCAATGAAAAGGAACGTGTAGAGATGTAGTGGTTGTTACCGTGCGGGTCTTCTCTCAACTTGGGTTCCTTGCTTCTCTTTTCCTCCATGTGGTTGGATGGGTGGAGATGGTAGAGTGTAGATGGTGTTTGGATGGAGAAAAATGGTGAGAAAGTGGAGAGGTGAGCTTAAATCCAGGGTGGGAGAGAGAGAGAGAGAGAGAGAGAGAATCTTAAAATGAAATGAGCAGAATGTCCCCTTGGCGTGTGCATCCTCTAGGTGATGAACCTTGAGCTACCCTTTATATATACCACCGAGTTCCCACCTTCCCATGACATAGAGAATCTCAAAAGTTGGATGCATGTATGCCATGTGTCACTAGTCCCTTAGATTCCACCAAAACCCTTCCCCTTCTTCTTCAAGATTGTTCTTCCTTGGGAAGTCCAAGTTACTTATGTAGCTTGAGGGACAAGTGGCTTGCCGTCTTGTTTAAGAAACCTGAATTCCCTAAATGCCCTTAGGCATGTGACACAAAGTGGTCTAGGTTCATTGAACCTTTTAGAGCGTGTTGGTCTTTTGACAAAAAGCCTGTGGCGCCCCCGACCCCCATGTAAGGAAAACACGGGAATCGAGACGCCGGGATGATGACAACACGGTCACACATCCCAACGAAAGTGCCAAGTGTGTGTACATGCAACGGTGTACAACAACAACGCAGCGGATTAGTCAACTAAGTACCAGAATTTAAATACAAGTAAACATCAGTAAAGTTTTAAAAGTAGTTATACAGTCATCCAAAATAAAGTTAACACATGTCCCAAAAATACAAAGGGTAAAATAAAATAACAATAAACAGTGATCCCAGATCACTCCTCGGGCGGAGCCGTCTCCTCAGGCTCACCCTCCTCCTCCTCATCTGCATCAAAATCTGCGTTACCACAGAATGGTACCGCAGGTAAGTATAACCCAAAAATATACTCAGGAATATAAAATGCATTGATACCACCAACATGCATGCATATGAAGAAATATGCATTTTTCTCAAAATATCATTTTCCCCGAAAATGATTAATTTATCAACACACGCCAAAATCCCATTTGGCCCAAAATAAACCGTAAAACATTTTCCCAGAAAATAGTCCATTTAATCCGTCAATACCCTATGCACCATGGCCTCCCCTAGGGACCATCCGCACGTTCTGGCTTCGTAGCGATGCCCAGTTCCGCGCCCAGCGCGTACATGGCCGAGCACCCACTACGCAACGAGCGATGCCCAGTTCCGCGCCCAGCGCGTACATGGCCAGACATCCTCTAGTCCCTGCCAGCAGAAGGACCACGGAGTCGGCACGAATCTCTCGTCCGATCCCATTGTCGCCCAGCGACAATCCAGGGGACGTTACTCAGTTTATTCCGCTCCCGAGTAACCAGAGGAGCTCCACCGAGATAATGCCCCATCTCGGCTTGGGGTCGTGATACTCACGCACCCAAATTCCATTCTCACATGAAAACCCAGTTTTCATAAACACATGAACATGAATGCAATACATGAAAACCCAGTTTTCCTTTACAAACATGATCGTGCATGAAATAATGATATGCACATGTACCAACACAAATCCACATTCCTCAATAACCAATAACCAATCCAATCAAACCAACCCAAACAACTCCAATCATAAATCCATCCGACCCCCGTACTCCTCGGACTCAGTCCGGCATGCCAAAAAAATACAGTGAAATGCGTTAGTGCAAAAATACATAAAATTCATGAGAATACTTTGGAGAAATACTTACAGCGCTATAAGATAATTTCCGGAGGATCACAAAGCTGAAAAAGGCGACGTCTGAGCAACACCACAGTGTAAAATACACTGTGGCCGTGGGTCACAAATACCCACTTTTCAACGGAGACAAACGAAGACCCCAAAATGATAGGGTAGGGCCTAGAGAGGTCGGTGAAGTAAATGGTGGTGGTGGTTTGCCGTGGATGACGGCGCAAATGGTGGTTTAAGGCCAAAAATGCCGAAATCAGAGATGGACTTGGTGGGGCTTCACCGGTGACGGATCGGAGCTGGGGTTGGGTCCAAAGGGTTGCCAAGAGGTCGGGGATGAAGTGGTAGGAAGATGGTGGCCAATGGCTGTGCGACGGCGGCGCAACGGCGGAAAGAGTGCCGCGGCTTCGTGGGTCTCGTGGGGGCTAACGGCGGCTTGGATGGAAGTGAGGTTGGTGGGGTAAGGTCGCCGGCGGCAAGGGAACCGAATGGAGGGGGCGGTGAGAGTCACCGCCGGCTCGACGGCGGCGGGCTGGGTGGAAGCCGAAGTCGCACGGGAGAGAGGGAGAAGCAGCTCGCGCGGGAAGAAGGAGAAATAAGGAGGAAGAAAAAGAAAAAAAAGAAAAGGAGGAAAAGAAAAATAGGGGAAAAGAAATGAGGCACAATCCTCATAACTTGGGTCACGAAAATGATCCAACGGAAACGATTTTAAAACCACAAATTAAATAAAATAATTTAAACGTAATGGTAAAGTCAAATTGAAATAATTAAATCTCACAGTAATTAATTTAAATATTAAAAGCAATTTAAATACATAACAATAAATAAATATTAAGAAAGCACATAAAAATAATTTTCACCAAATTAAAAATCCTAAAAATAACCCAATTAAAATCCAGTAATTTTAAAACAAAAGAATAATTTTTTGAATAACATAAAAATAATCATTCAATAAAAATACACTAAAATACGGGGTGTTACATCCTCCCCCCCTTAAAAAAAAATTTCGTCCTCGAAATTAGCAAGGTCAAACATTAAACTAAGACAGGAACAAGATTCAACCGAGAGCATACTTAGAACATACCGTCAAAATCAAACAAACAAGTAAGGATAATGCTCCCTCATGTCGGCTTCTCTTTCCCAAGAGAAATCTTGAGCCAACGGGTCACCCCATGACACTTTCACCATAGGTATTGTCTTGGACCTTAATCTTTGCTCTTTCCGATCCACGATCTGCGTCGGGGCAATTTCATAAGTAAGGTTAGGCTGAAGTTGAATGCGTTCAGGGTCAACAAAACGTGGCTCTTGCTGTCCAAAACTCTTCTTCAACGAAGACACATGAAACACATCATGAACATCCCCAAAATAATCCGGCAAGGCAACTCTATAAGCAACAAGCCCAACTTTCTCTACGATCTGAAAAGGGCCAACATATCTTGGACTAAGCTTTCCTTTCTTACCAAAGCGCTTAACGCCTTTCATAGGAGAGACTTTAAGATAAACCCAATCACCTTCTTCAAAGGATAAGTCTCTTCTTCTTGTATCTGCGTAACTCTTCTGGCGACTTTGCGCTTCTGCCATTTTAGTCCTTATAAACTGAACTTGATCATTCATTTCTTGAATTATCTCAGGCCCAATTACTTTACTCTCGCCGACTTCATCCCAACACAAAGGCGATCTACACTTCCTTCCATACAAAGCTTCATACGGGGCCATCTGGATGGAAGAATGGAAACTGTTATTATAAGAGAATTCAATAAGCGGTAGATGATTCTCCCAACTTCCTTGAAATTCTGTGACACAAGACCGCAACATATCCTCTAGAGTCTGAATAGTACGCTCTAATTGACCGTCAGTTTGAGGGTGATACGCAGAACTAAACTTCAACTTAGTGCCTAAAGCTGCCTGCAAGCTCTTCCAAAAATGGGACGTGAACCGCGGGTCCCGATCTGACACGATACTCTTGGGTACTCCATGCAAACGCACTATCTCCTTGACATATAACCGAGTCAACTTACCCAAAGAGTCAGTATTATTAATAGGCAAGAAATGGGCACCCTTGGTCAACCGATCAACAATCACCCAAATTGAGTTCTTCCCACTAGGAGTTCTCGATAAACCCACAACAAAATCCATAGAAATATCATCCCACTTCCACTCAGGAATAGGGAGAGGTTGAAGTCTACCAGCAGGTCTTTGATGCTCAGCCTTTACTCGACGACACGTGTCACATTTCTCAATAAACAAAGCGATGTCCAACTTCATTCCTCCCCACCAGAAATTCCTCTTTAAATCTCGATACATCTTCGTGCTTCCTGGATGAACTGAATAAGGAGCCGCATGGGCTTCTGCCAAAATCCGCTCTTTAAATTCAGAATCTCGGGGAATCACTCTACGATCCCGAAACCGAAGAATACCATCCTTATCCAAGCTGTAATTCAAGGGTCCTCTAGACTTCCTGACTCTTTTCCTGATAGCTAACAATGTAGGATCCCTTCTTTGAAGAGTCTTCAATTCTTCAAAATCCACTACTTGGACATCCAAAACTGAAGATAATAATTCCTCTTGCTGAGAACTCTCGATAAGAAGTCTCCTCATTCCATAAAGGAGAGAGTCCAAATCTGATGACTCTGCTTCATCCACTTGTTGAGACTTTCTACTCAAAGCATCAGCGACTAGATTTGCCTTTCCTGGATGATACTTAATCTCACATTGATAGTCGCTAATCAGCTCTAACCACCGTCTCTGTCTCATATTGAGATTCTTCTGAGTAAACAGATGCTTTAAGCTCTTGTGATCAGTAAAAACTTCACAGGCTTCACCATACAGACAATGCCGCCAAATCTTAAGAGCAAAAACTATTGCCGCCAACTCCAAATCAACACCTATGCTACAACTTCTAAACCTCCATTGAATTCTACTTTTGGTAACCTAATAGCCACTTCCAAAGCTAACCATCAATAACAAATTGCACAACTAAATTATTAATCTCCAATTACAAGTATCTTGTCAAAATTCAAGTCACCACTAAATCCCCAAAATCAGCACAATCTGAACTCCTGACTACAACCAAAAATACCACGCTCCTGCTGCGCACTCTGATATTCGCAACATGCATAAAACTTATGTCCTCATGAAACTAACACCATCGAGTACAAGGTAGCTCCATTCCTATTGACCAAAAACTCTTATCACATCTTGGGAGAAAAATACTCCCTTTCCAAAAACCACGAATTATAACTCAAATTCCTCAATTAACTCTCGCAGCCTTAATCAAAATCAATTCCATAAAATACATCCACCTCATCTACGATAAGGAACATACCTTAAAATGCTCGATTTCCAACCCAACCAACCAATAAGAGCACCTATAAACTTCTACCTGACAATCTAAACCCAAAAGCTCATCACTTACATTCTGAACAACATCTAATCTAGCGGTGACTAAACTCACTAAGAACCACCATAGATTACACCAAAACATTATCAAAACCTTCTTGGTAACTCCCTCACTTATCTCTACTCCTACAAGCTAGCATTAACATAACTAGTTCCTTCAATAGTACATCACTATTAAACCTCAAGGCAAACCATACTGCTCAAATCTTCAATCCACCAAAAGTCATTGCAAAGCACCCAAGGATCCAAATGCTTTATTAACCGCATACTTGATCATCTTATCCACTGTTGATACCTAAGGTTCAACTTCGAAGATCTTATCATACACCATACATGATGTCCCAACAATCTCTCTTCCAGTTAAATAACAATGTCCTTAATTCAACCAAGTGGATGCTCAATTTCCAAAAGAAAGTATAACCTCAAAAATTTAAATTCCTAGATGAACTCAAGTCACAATTAATTCCTGAAGATAATCACAATAACTATTCCCAACCATGCTTCATTGAGTAACCCACTTCAACTGCACACTTCGATCAACTCACCAAAAACTCCAAGCCAAGGTCTCTTAAATTACCACTATTGTGTTGACTCCTCTTCAACACCTACCAAAGTCTCTTCCTCCAAACCAAAATGAGACTAGGACTTATACTCTCCGAAATCCATAACCACTCACCACTACTATACATCAATGTCACGCACCCTTAGCCAAAACCAATAATCCTCCCAACGTGCAGATGATCATCATTACCATTTCCATCACTAGACCTATATCCTCGAAATCAACAAGAATCATTTCCTACATCCACACCATCTATCATCCTTAAAATTGATATAGATTAAATCCTCAACCTATCACTGAAACATCGAGCTAAAAGCAATAATCTTTCGAATTAGATCAACATCCTCAATCCTCAGAAAATACACAAACTAGATAATCACCTTCAGTCTCCAAAGAAATTCTTTCTTGAAAAAAAATTCTCATATCAGTAACTCAACTCTCATCAATCCTATTTTAATTCAGTCTTTCAACTTTGTAATTCTAAAACCTTAAACAAAATAAAATCATTTTCCGAAATCCTTAAAATCGATGACCTCAAATCTAAAACATTCACCCTATAAAACTTGTAAATTCTAAAACCCCAAATGTTATCAAATTGCTTATTGAACTTACCACCTTAAATCTCATAACTTATTTCCTAAAAACTATAAAGCCTCAAACCTCATATGAACTTATCATAAATCTAACCTTGAATTTTGTTGAACTTACAACCTCCTATCCCAAAAACTCATTACATAAATTCTACGGAACCTAAGACCTTAATTATCCTAAGCAATTTAAAATTATTCCCCTCCTTAGCAGCAATTCGAATTCCTACTCCTAAAAGTTCACCCTGACCATGAAGTTCGAGCCTCGATATTAAAACAAACCAATCACCAAGAGTTCAAGCCTACTACATCAAATATTCAAGCCTAACAATGGCCTTCTCAGACATACTATCTTCCTGTCATAGCGTAATCCTTAACCCGCCTTTCAATTCCGAACAAAACAAAACAAAACAAAATCAAATCATAACAAATAAAATTTCATACATAAAATAGCATACGACAAAATGCATAAAATCAATGAAGTAGCTCACAATAAAATGATTAAAACAATAAAATAACATAACATAAATAAATCAATAAAAAAAATAAATAAACAAACAAGTAATATACAATAACTAAATAAAACCAATAAAAACCACAAACTTTAAATTAAATAATTTTCAAATCACAACTTTTAAAACTTTCTGGTACTGCACCTATGGGACATGTGGTTTTACCCAGAGCCGAACTGCTCTGATACCACCTGTGGCGCCCCCGACCCCCATGTAAGGAAAACACGGGAATCGAGACGTTGGGATGTGTGACCGTGTTGTCATCATCCCGGCGTCTCGATTCCCGTGTTTTCCTTACATGGGGGTCGGGGGCGCCACAGGTGGTATCAGAGCAGTTCGGCTCTGGGTAAAACCACATGTCCCATAGGTGCAGTACCAGAAAGTTTTAAAAGTTGTGATTTGAAAATTATTTAATTTAAAGTTTGTGGTTTTTATTGGTCAACTAAGTACCAGAATTTAAATACAAGTAAACATCAGTAAAAGGGTTTACAAAATTATACAGTCATCCAAAATAAAGTTAACACATGTCCCAAAAATACAAAGGGTAAAATAAATAACAAGCTAGTGATCCCAGATCACTCCTCGGGCGGAGCTGTCTCCTCAGGCTCACCCTCCTCCTCCTCATCTGCATCAAAATCTGCGTTACCACAGAATGGTACCGCAGATAAGTATAACCCAAAAATATACTCAGGAATATAAAATGCATTAATACCACCAACATGCATGCATATGAAGAAATATGCATTTTCCTCAAAAATATCATTTTCCCCGAAAATGATTAATTTATCAACACACGCCAAAATCCCATTTGGCCCAAAAATAATCCGTAAAACATTTTCCCAGAAAATGAATTACACAAAATCCAACACACGCTATTTTCCCAGAAAATAGTCCATTTAATCCGTCAATACCCTATGCACCATGGCCTCCCCTAGGGACCATCCGCACGTCCTGGCTTCGTAGCGATGCCCAGTTCCGCGCCCAGCGCGTTCATGGCCGAGCACCCACTACGCAACGAGCGATGCCCAGTTCCGCGCCCAGCGCGTACATGGCCAGACATCCTCTAGTCCCTGCCAGCAGAAGGACTACGGAGTCGGCACGAATCTCTCGTCCGATCCTATTGTCGCCCGGCGACAATCCAGGGGACGTTACTCAGTATATTCCGCTCCCGAGTAACCAGAGGAGCTCCACCGAGATAATGCCCCATCTCGGCTTGGGGTCGTGATACGCACGCACCCAAATTCCATTCTCACATGAAACCCCAGTTTTCATAAACACATGAACATGAATGCAATACACGAAAACCCAGTTTTCCTTTACAAACATGATCATGCATGAAATAATGATATGCACATGTACCAACACAAATCCACATTCCTCGATAACCAATAACCAATCTAATCAAACCAACCCAAACAACTCCAATCATAAATCCATCCGACCCCCGTACTCCTCGGACTCAGTCCGGCATGCCAAAAAATACAGTGAAATGCGTTAGTGCAAAAATACATTAAATTCACAAGAATTCTTTGGAGAAATACTTACAGTGCAATATAATAATTTCCGGAGGATCACGGAGTTGAAAAAGGCGTCGTCTGAGCAACACCACAGTGTAAAATACACTGTGGCCGTGGGTCACAAATACCCACTTTTCAACGGAGACAAATGAAGACCCCAAAATGGTAGGGTAGGGCCTAGAGAGGTCGGTGAAGCCAATGGTGGTGGTGGTTTGCCGTGGGTGGCGGCGCAAAGGGTGGTTTTAGGCCAAAAATGCTGAAATCGGAGATGGACTTAGTGTGGCTTCACCGGTGACGGATCGGAGCTGGGGTTGGGTCCAAAGGGTTGCCAAGAGGTCAGGGATGAAGTGGTAGGAAGATGGTGGCCGGAGGTGGAGCGACGGCGGCGCTGGAGCGAAAGGTGGCCGCGGCTTTGGAGGGTGCGTGTGGGCTACCGGCGGCGAGATAGGAGCTGGGATTTGGGGGGTGAGGTCGCCGGAGGGAAGGGGTGCTAGTCGGCCGGGCGGTGTCGCGCACGGCGGCGCGACGGCGGCTGGGCTGGGAGGTGGATGGACGCACGGGGAGAGAGAGAAAGAGAGAGAGCTCGCGCACGGGGGGAAAGCAGCGGGAAAGAAAGAAAAAGGAAAGAAAAAGAGAAAAAGAAAAGAAGAAAGAGAGGAAAGAGAAAAATAGAGGGAAAGAAATGAGGTCCAGTCCTCATAACTTGGGTCACGAAAATGATCCAACGGAAATGATTTTAAAACCACAAATTAAATAAAATAATTTAAACGTAATGGTAAAGTCAAATTGAAATAATTAAATCACCCATTAATTAATTTAAATATTAAAAGCAATTTAAATGCATAACAATAAATAAATATTAAAAAGCACATAAAAATAATTTTCATCAAATTAAAAATCCTAAAAATAACCCAATTAAAATCCAGTAATTTTAAAACAAAAGAATAATTTTTTGAATAACATAAAAATAATCCTTCAATAAAAATACACTAAAATACGGGATGTTACAGGGGAGGAGTAGGGGTGTCAAATCGTGTTAACAGGTCATGTTTGTGTCGTGTCAATACATGTATATTATACTATATAGGTCAACTCTAATCCGACCCGTTAAATATAGGTCAACCCTAATCCGACCCATTAAACTTATCGTATCAAAATCTCAAATCCTAATACGACCTAATAACATAACGGGTCGTGTCGTGTCAATTCGTTTTGACCTATTTATGTAAATGGATTGAAACAAATCCAAAATTAACCTCTTTAATCTTAGCATAATTTTATATAAATGTTAAAATCATAATATCTATAAAAAAAATATAAAACTAACTACAAGTCTAAAATTACAATCTAAATAATAAAAATATCGAAATTAAAATCTCAACAATTTTATTTTTTAGGTATAAGGGTATAATTATAATTTTAACTTTCTTAACGGGTCATAACGGGTTATAACGGGTCATAACGGGTTGACCCGTTATCAACCCGTTAAGCTATCGTGTCTTAACGGGTCAACTTATTTTGACTCGAATCCGTTAAAGATAAACCCTAACCTACTTTTATCGTATCGTGTTCGTATTAAATTAATGAGTCATGTCACATATTGACACCTTAGGAAGGAGCGCAGATTTGAAAGATCGTTTGTGAATGGTGAGTGCGTTGACTTTCTTTAATTGGATCTCTAATCTTCCCATTTGGGTTTTTATTATTTCAACTTGTGTCACAATTATTGTCGGCGACTGGAGAGATAGATTTATGGACACGTGCTGCACGATCAAAGTGACAAGTGGGAACTTTTTGTTGCTCCTGTATTAAAGATACAGATATATATATATATATATATATTTTTTAATTTTTTTGCAATTATATTCTAGACGGAAGATATTTATATAAAATAAAATTCTTTTAATATTTTTTATAAAATAAAATTACTAAATTTATTTATTTTAATATGACGGCCCTTGTTTGGAGCCGCCCCTGATACACGTCCCAGGTGAGCTTCACAAGTTCATAACAGCTAAGCAGATGCCTCGTAGGATTGCGTATTGAACAGGATAACCCAAAGAATATATGATTATCACAGGATCCCAATTTAATAAGCATGTTCTTCTACAGTGAGGCTAATTTCTTTGAGATATAAGAACCCTACGGTTGGTGAATTTGGTCATTTTGAAATATAATTTTGTGTAATTATTTTTATAGGTGAAGCATCTTGCATCTTTTGATCCACAATTCTGGTTGCAAAAACTTGAAAGTTTCAAACTTTGAGGTCTTTGCTTACTGGGTTGTTTGCCGCGTGAGCAGAGCTAAGTTGCTCGGACCATCTTCAGTGCTCTGATGTATTCATTCTTGGCATTGTAGGATGAATAATGAATGATAGTCAGCAGCTGCACAACTTGCTAATTCTGTTATAAACAACATGATTATCACTATGCATTATTGATTTCTGAATCAATCGAAAAATCACATCTGGTCTTTTCTTTGATTATTAGAAAGGTCACCGGATGTATGTGTTGTTTTGTCAGTTAACCATTCTATGATGATTTTCCTGGAAACTTCAGAGCCAATGTCTGAAATGATAGTTGTTGTCTTGAGAATATAAGTACTGTGTAATTATTTAAAAATAAATAAATAAGTATGAAATTTATATTAAAATTATATTATATTCTTTTTGAAAATAACTATATAATACTTACACACTACACGACTATATATAACATTACTCTATCTTTTTTTTATCATTTCAAATTCTTATGAGAAATTTCTTGACTCTAGTTTAAACAGATCCATGTATTACAATTTTTTTTTTTTTTTACAAGTGTCCCCTGGATTACAAATGGGAAACTTATGGGGACTGATAACCCAGAACCTTGCAATGCACACTTCATTATATACATCATAAAAGTGAAGGTTGTAGAAGTCATAAAAGGTCCACATTGAAAATAAGAAAAGATCATATAAGTTTAAGGTACTGCTATTTGCAGACAGCATCTCTGCACATTCAAAAGAGCAGATTCTGTGCACCTGTCAAGTTTAGAACTTCAATGATATGAATATCCTTGAAAGGATACATCTTAATGCCATATGAATTGACTATAAATGGAACTAAAAACATAACATTTCACCATGGAATTGACATTCAAATACAAAACTCAACAAAGCAAATTAAAATTAACCACCTTAAAGGTTAATACTTCAGAAACAACCTTATCAAAGATAAACAGTACATGGTTATGAAATGGCATGATATAATTAAATGAACAGTGATATCATTTATAAAGACATGGAGACGCGGTAAGTGACTATTAATCATAGCATCGTAAACTTTCTCAAGTCCCCAAATACTCCATATATAATAATGACGACATAATATAGCTACAAGCAACATCAAGCACTACAAACCTTGACCTAATCATGACACATTAACACTTCACCCTGGCACTCAAATTCATATTGCTACACATTAATCCTATAGATAGTTCATTTACCAATTTGATGTAAGGCTTCAGTTTCATGCGTAAGATCAATCTATTCCCCAACATCTTCAGATTTTTTTTTTTTTTTTTTGTCAGATAACCTCTTCAGTTTCATAAGTTGTTTATTATATTTTATGTAAAAACTTGTGAAAGTTATAAACATGAGATGAGATGAATTGATAGCCCCTCTCAATCCAAACCGAGCCGTCACATCATATTGGTGCATCTGACGCTGAAACTCAAGTAACGGAAGAAGATAAATGCCGAAACTCAAGCAACAGACATAAAGAAGATAACAGATGCCGAAACTCAAGCAACGGAAATAATGAAGAATGAAGTCTAGCATGCGGATGCGGAAATCTTGGGATATCAGTTTTTGTATTTCAAATTTGAATATATACGTTATATCTCCAATTGTATTATAAATAGCAACTCTTGTACACATATCAGTATAACAAGAATAGAGTATATTATCATCAATTATTCTTAAACTTCTATATGATATCCGACCAATAGACCAACGTCAACTATCTATTTCCTATCTTCATCATGCCTGCTCAACTTCCCCTCTTCAATCCCACCTCCTCTCTCAACATTACCAAACTCAGTCGTGCCAACTACCCTACCTGGAAGGCCACCATGCTTCCATATCTGAAAGGCCAAAAGGTCTTTGGCTACCTCGATGGTTCTCTCACGCCACCGTCAAAGGAACTTGTTGCCGAAAATGGCACCACAACTCTCAATCCTCTTTTTGACATTTGGGAAACTCAAGACAATTTAATTGTGAGTTGTCTTAATGCTTCTCTCACTGATGAAGTTATTGCTCAGGTTGCTCTTTGCACAACATCTCATGAAGTGTGGATTGCTCTCACCTCCTCATTTGCTTCTCAGTCCAGGGCTCAAATCATTCAAGTACAGACTCAACTCTCAACAGCTCGTAAAACCAATCAGACTGTCAGTGAATATTTCATACATATTAAACGTCTCGCGGACAACCTTGCAATTGCTGGGCAACCCTTAAACACTGATGACACAATCACTTATCTACTTGCTGGTTTAGGACCAGAATATGATTCTCTTGTCACTATCATCTCTGCTCGTGATGCGTCATTGACGCTGGAGGAGGTCTACTCTATGCTTCTTACTTGTGAAGCCCGAATTGCACACCATTCTCAATCTACTCTAACAATGAACGTGTCAGCTAATGTAGCTACAAGCCAACAGAACTTTTCCCCCTATCGTGGCCGTAGCAACTCCAATAGAGGACGTAGCTCTGGAAATTCTAATCGTGGCACTGGTAAAGGTAATTTCTCACTCCGTAATTCTGACTTGTGGTGCCAATTATGTGACAAATCAGGCCATACTGCCTCTCGATGTTATAAGCGCTATGATCCTCACTTTCTACCCCCACCACCACGTCGGACTGGACAAGCCAATCTCTCCACCAACCACTCAGCAGTCATCTTATCAAGAGTGGCATGTTGACTCTGGAGCAACGCACCATCTGACCAACAATTCCAATAATCTCAATGTACGTGGAGAAGACTATGTTGGCACTGATCAAATCCAAGTCGGTGATGGTTCAGGTTTGCCTATAACCCACACTGGCACCACGTCCTTATCCACACTTTCAAAATCTTTTGTTCTTGATAAAATTCTTGTTATTCCCCAAATCACAAAAAATCTAGTCTCTATTCAAAAATTTACTTGGGATAACCATGTTTATTTTGAGTTTCACAATGAATTTTTTCTCATTAAGGACTACTCGGGGAACGTCCTTCATAAAGGCCATAGCAAAGACGGATTGTATTGCTTTTCACCACCACTTCAACGTGCTGCCTCATCTGCTTTCGTCGGTGTTCGTATTTCCATCTCTGATTGGCATCGTCGATTAGGACATGCTAATTTTCGTACTGTCAATCATGTGTTAAATTCTAATAAAATTTCTGTTGAAGTTAATTAAAGGCAATCTGTTTGCCCTGATTGTGAGATGACCAAAAGCCACAATTTGCCATTTTCAAACTCTGTTAATCATGCAACTCGACCTTTAGAACTCATTTTTTCTGATGTATGGGGATCAAGTGCTGTTACCTCAAGCTATAACTCTCGTTATTATGTTTGTTTCTTGGATGATTGTACAAAATTTATTTGGCTTTTTCCCCTCAAACACAAATCTGAAGTTGAAAATATTTTTTTCCAATTTCAAACATATGTTGAATGGCACTTTGATACAAAAATTAAAGTGGTTCAAACCGATTGGGGAGGTGAATTTCGCCGACTCAATACTTATTTCAAAAATTGTGGTATTGAATATCGTATTGCTTGTCCTTATACTCATGAACAAATGGGTTCGGTTGAAAGACGTCATCGACAAATTGTTGAAATGGGTCTTGCTTTATTAGCTCATTCCAACCTTCCTCAATCCTATTGGAAAGATGCTTTTCAAACGGCTACCTATATTATTAATCGTTTACCAACTAAAATCTTGGCCAACCTCTCTCCATTTGAAAAAGCATATCACAAAAAGCCGAACTATGATTTTATGCGTGTCTTTGGTTGTGCTTGTTGGCCCAACCTACAACCCTATAATCGTCACAAAATTGATTTTCGATCCAAAACTTGCATTTTTGTAGGCTATAGTCTCTCACATCAAGGTTACAAATGCCTAGACTTATCAACAAGAAAAATATATCTCTCGGCATGTGGTCTTTGATGAAACTCTCTTCCCATATCAAAAACCAGATCTTCCCACTCTTAGTCACTCTCAGTTTGACACGGCATCCCTTCCTTTTAATTTGCATTCCACACGTCCGCACCCACTCACTTCACATACAAGTGCAGTGTCATCTCAACCTCATCCAGCGCCACTTGCATTTGATCTCATGCCATATGTCACTCCAACGGTATTGCACCATCCAGATAATGCCACTGCTCCAAACCCGCATGCTGCATCAAGTTTGACGCCTGCTGAAATTCCACTTCCCAGTACGTTGCCGAGCCAAGTGTCTACGTCTGCTACAACCCAGCGCATGGTCACACGATCACAAACAAATAACCTCAAGCCAAAATTGCCGTATGTTGGATACATCAAATATCCTCTTCCAACTGCACTTCTTGCTGAGGTAAATAATTCTTATATTGAGCTGAGTTGTTTCACCGAAGCAAACAAACACTCGCAATGGCGGAATGCAATGTTTTCGGAATTCAATGCCTTAATTCAAAATGGAACTTGGGATCTAGTTCCACCCAGACAAGAATACAATCTTGTTGGGAATAAATGGGTGTACCATGTCAAAAAAAAAAGCTAACGGCAGTATTGAATGATTCAAAGCCCGCCTTGTTGCCAAAGACTTCCATCGACAAGAAGGAGTTGATTTCACTGAAACTTTTAGCCCGGTGGTTAAACCAACAACAATTCGCCTTGTCATCTCTCTTGCAGTCTCTAATAATTGGCCACTACGCCAATTGGATATTCAAAATACATTCTTCATGCATTTCTTCAAGAGGATGTCTATATGCAACAACCACAAGGTTTTATTCATCTGGATTATCCTCATCATGTTTGCAAATTAAAAAAAAAAATCTCTATGGCCTTCGGCAAGCCCCAAGAGCATGGTTCTCTCGCCTCACGGGTCAATTGCAAATACTCGGTTTTAAAGGCTCCAAGGCTGATACCTCCTTCTACACTTTTCAGCAAGACAAAATCTAATTAATCATCCTCATCTATGTGGATGATATAATTGTTACAGGTTCGGACACTAAAGCTGTTGATCAATTAATTGGAACTTTAGCAACAATTTTTCCAATTAAAGATCTTGGGCCATTATCTTTCTTCCTTGGCGTTGAAACTTTACGTATGGGTGATGATTTATTCTTAACCCAACGTAAATACATTAGTGATTTATTACGGAAGACAAATATGGACAACGTGAAACCATGTGCAACTCCCATGGCAACCACCTGCAATATCTCTAAATTTGAAGGTGCCGACTTCAGTGATCCTCAATTATATCGGAGTACAGTTGGAGCCTTGCATTATCTTGGTTTTACACGTCCAGATATTGATTGCAGTGTTCACCGTGTAAGCAAGTTCATGCATCAACCAAAAGAACCCCACTGGCAAGCAGTGAAGCGCATCCTTCGATATCTTAAGCATACCATTTCATTCAGTCTTCATTTTTCCAAACAAACTAATCAAACTCTTCATAGCTTTAGTGATGCTGATTGGGCGGGAGATAGCGATGATCGTAGAAGTGTGAGTGCTTACTGTATTTTTCATGAAAAAAACTTAATCTCATGGAGTTGCAAACAACAACAAACTATGGCAAGAAGCAGCACTGAGTCCAAATATAAATCTCTTTCCAATGCCGCTGCAGAACTTCAATGGATTCAATCGGTTCTACATGATTTACACATCTCTCTTCCTCAATGTCCAACGTTATGGTGTGACAATATTGGTGCCACATATCTCTCATCAAATCTGGTGTTTCATGCCCGTACCAAGCATATTAAAATTGATTTTCATTATGTACGAGATCAAGTCCTACAAAAAAAGTTTCAAGTTGTGTTTGTCACTTCCAAAGATCAATTGGCTGACGTGCTCACCATAGCGTTGAATGCTCCTCGATTCACTATGTTACATGCCAATCTTCAATTGCAAGAACTACCATTTCGATTGCGGGGAGATATTGGTGCATCTGACGCCGAAACTCAAGTAACGGAAGAAGATAAATGCCGAAACTCAAGCAACGGAAATAATGAAGAATGAAATCTGGCATGCGGATGCGAAAATCTTGGGATATCAGTTTTTGTATTTCAAATTTGAATATATACGTTATATCTCCAATTGTATTATAAATAGCAACTCTTGTACACATGTCAGTATAACAAGAACAGAGTATATTCTCATCAATTATTCTTAAACTTCTATACATCACCTCTCTCATCCCAATCGGGCAGTTGTGACATCCAACCTCGCTCACATCTTCACCTTTTAAAAGGTCATAGTAACTAAACACATACTTGCACATTTCAACCGCAAAGTTGGCCGTTGAACGATACCACTCAGGAATGCATATAAATGCTATTACGGTATTTTAATGAATGAAAACACTGAATTCTTAGAAAATAAGTGGAGCTTATTATCAACAACGTCTAGCTCAGTAAAGAACATAACGAAGGATTGCAAGAGGCATGGCCAAAGATGCAGCTAACATACCCTCAAGGCAAACAGATAGAGCAGCCGCCTCCTGTACCCGTGTCATTTGAACATAACCAGCAGCAGTGTGTTGTGTGCCTTGACTGTCATTGAAGATATGCCTCATTCATCAAACCAGTTAGCACAGAGAAATTTCCCATTCAAAAACCCTGATAATCTATACATAATACAACTATACATCGGAAAGACAAATCTATCAATACTTCCTGTGTGGCAATTGCCTATTTATTTAATTCAATAAAATTTTATTTTGCCTATATATATAAAAAAAAAAACAAATCTCCCAAGAGATTAAAAAACTACAGTTTAATACGCCAACGAATGAAATACAGATAAATCTACGGGATTTTAATACAATTTAGTTTTTGTACCAGAAATACTGAGGGGGGTGCATACAAGGATCCCACCCATCCCAGTTCTCTCACAAAAAACACTCTCCTCTTCCAACAGCCGCAGCCGCACTCTTTTAGCGATCTTCATAGAGACGCACTGCTCCCAACCTTCCTCACTCCCCTCCCACCTCACATTCCAAATTTCTCATCCTCCAAGTCCTTTCCAACCACAGTCAGCCTTCCCCACAATTACCCGCGGAATACGTAGCCGACTCTCCCTCGAAATCCAAACCCAAATAATTGTAACTACAGAACCTTCTCCTTTGAACCAAACGTTTCACACTGCTCGAGTTCAAATCCTCACAATTTCCCCCCAAATTTTTTGCATAGGGCTTCGCTGGCTCATTTACTGGACCGTAATCCGAGTCTTCGTCCGAGGTTTCATTTCTCGAAAACGCCTCCGGCTTTGCACAGAATAATTCCTTGTATTTAAGGAATTCGAGTTTGTCAAATTCACATTTTCGCGCCCTTCCCATACCGGCTTCCTCAAGTCGATCAGCGATACGATCGATCATCTCTGTCTGTTCGATCCAATAAACCCTGACCATCCATTCGGTCCCCGCGGCGGCGAGGATTTCAAAGGACCGTCGTCTTCGTTCCATAAATCTTCCGCTCCTTCTTTCATGAAGCGATTGGCTAGGGCTTTAATGTGATCGGTGGTGCTCCTCGAGCCGCCACCGGTTGAAGGGTTCGAGCTCATAGGTGGGTCGGACTTACCAGAGAGTTTAGCCCTTATATAGGACCTAATTCGAGCCTGATAAAGCTCCTTTTCTTGCTCAATGCGTCTCATCTCTTTCGCTCTGGCTTGTTTCTCGTGCATGCGCCTCCATTGCCACTTAGTTACGCCACCGGGGAAGGTCCGGGGCCCACCGCCCATGGGTCTGGTGAATACGAGAGTGCATAGGAGCTTCGAGAAGGTTCTGGGACGTTCTAGAAGGGTCGCAGCGCCTGGGGACATTTGGTTTAGAGCGAAATGAGCGAGTGCAGGAATGGGGTGAAGATAGTACAAAGAGCTAGGGAAAGAAGATGGAGAGAGGAGAGCGAGCAGCAAATACGACCGTACGGTGTTTAAAAAGGACGACGAATATGGGTTTGGGTTTTCATTTAGGGTTTAAGGTGGAGTTATTGGGCCCATATGGGCCCTGATTTTGAGAGTCTCGCCTTTCTCAGTCCCAGCTTAAATATTTGGATTCGTTGGGTTTATAAGATTTTATATCTTTTCTGGCCCGTTTGTATATAGAGGTGTCCTCGCCCCATCTCATATCATTTTAATTAATAATTTTATTATTATTCACAATTCATCTCATCTCATCTCATCTTACTATCTAATCATAATTTTTTTTTATTTTAAGAAATGTGGACAGTATGCCTAAAAAAAATTGTGGACAGTATATTTCTCAATAATTCTTTTTCCTTATTATTTAATAAGAAATTATATTTACAATCGTAGAGCATGCAAACGTCGCGCAATCAAAGTGATTATATTGTATTTACGCATTCTACGACTGTATGTAATATTATTATTATCTAATTATTATTTTTATATACTCGTTATTCATTATTGTTTTTATTATTATTAGATACAATTTTATGGCTTTTTTTTTGTGTATTTATGGAAAGCTTCGAGAGGGTTATTTATTTTTTTGGATTGGGTTATTCGATCTCGTTATACAATAACAGAATAATTATATTTGAAGACTTTTTACATCGCACATCATCTACGTGGTATGATTGATTTTGAAGATAAATTTTAAAATTTAAATCTTATAAATCAAATTATATCACGTAGATTATATGTGGAGTAAAAGTCTTCAAATTACACTACTAGATAAGAATATTCATGCATAGCTGGTTGAATTTTATATTTTCTTTTTTGGTATAGCTCCAAACTTTGGAGTGAATATGATTGCTCAAAGATTTTTTCATATTCAGGCTTAGACAATGGTATGATTATGTACTGTATATTGTATATGAATCGATCTCGATTACGATTACTTTCTTAATGCCCATTACTTTGATGCTAATAATTAAATGTTGGGTGTAGATTATTATTAAAGACTACCCGTTTGAAAAATGATGATCATTATTTGAACTTATATGAAATGGTTTTGCAAGATTCGGCCAATTATATAGATCGCGATATATTATAATTTATTGAGAAATAAGAATCTATGTTTCAAGATATTTTGTGATTATTTCTAGCATGGAATGAATTAATCATCCATCACTCGTTTTAGGCGATATATTATAATTTATTGAGAAATAAGAATCTATGTTTCAAGATATTTTGTGATTATTTCTAGCATGGAATGAATTAATCATCCATCACTCGTTTTAGTTTTAATGTGTGCAAATCTCGAACGTTCCTTATAAAAAAGTATGTAAATCTAAAATTTAAATGAACAAATTATTCTTAATTATTCTTTTAATGATGAACGTTACTTTCCAAGGCAACGAGCGAAACTTATATTCCTTAAAATTTTATCTAATATTAATCTTTTAAAATTAGATTGGTGCTGGTTTGCTTCCAAGACTAAAATTTAAAATTTTGAAAACCTTTCATCTTATCATTACAACTTTTTCAAATCACCACACAAAATAAAATAAACAATTCAACTTTTTCAAATCTCAAAACAAAAATAATATTAAAAAATATATTCTAACAATATTTTATTCAACTTTTTAACTTTAATCTGGACTCATTTTATCTTTGAAAACAAACGGGGCGTCGAAACACAGACCGGTCGAAAATCGATCAAACAGGTCGCCAAAGCACAGAACCAGTGGATAACCGGTCAACTTGCGGCAACAAATAGAGAACCGATATCGACTTGTTCGGCGATGGTTCGAACCTGGTTCAAATCGCTGAACTGGCCGATTAAATAAATTATATATATATTTTGTATATATTTTGTACTCAAAATGATGTCGTTCTACTTAAATTTAAGTGAAACGACGTCATTTTAAGCATGTAGTTATGTTTTAAATACAACTAAAACGACGTCGTTTTATTCATAACATATTAAAAAAAAATTAAGTTCAAACCAAACGACGTCTTTTCAAAATAAAGTTGTCTTCTTCCTCCCCTCTTCTTTCCCAATTCACTTCTCGGTTCTCACACACTCTCTCTCTCTCCTCTGCAGCTCTATTAGACGAAGCTTGCCATTGAACCGCCAGAGAACTGCCGACTTCGAGACGACTGGTGTTTCTCCTCCGACCCGTTTCGACTGATTTGCTTCCCTAAAAATTAAGCATCGGTCGGTATCGATTTTGTCCAAAAATCCTGCCAAATGGGGAAATCCCTAATTTATAGGGAAGATAGATTCCAAATCCAGCAAAGTCCTGGAATTGGACTACTTAAACTTTTTCTGTTACATAAGACTTCGTTTGGATATAAAAACGATTTTATCTCATTTCATCTAATTATTACAATTTTTTTGAATTTTCACACAACATATACTAAATAATTAAATTTTTTCAAATCTTAAAATAATAATATTAAAAAATAATATTTTATTTAATTTTTAACTTTTATCTAAAACTATCTCATTTCATTATCTAAACGAGTACTAAGTTGAAGGTCAAATTTACCAAACTCCATGGTTCTCTAATGATGGCCATATCTTTCGTGGATTTAGATTTTGTTCCGATTTTATGAGCAACCCAGGACTTAGAACTATTGAAACACAAAAATAATTTTATAGTATTTATTCAAAATCATTCACAAATAACAATAAAAAAAACTTTGACAGTCGATTTTTCTCCGTTTTATATTTATAAAATGAGTGCTGATACACTTACAACACCTTATACAACACATTGTACAACAATGTGTTGTATAAGGGGTATTATGGTAAAATTACCTTATTACAACAATGTGTTGTATAAGGTGTTGTAGGTAAATCATTTTCCTTATAAAATATCGGCATCACGTATACATATCCGGAGACCACGTTAGATTCAGCTGTTTCATAAACGGTCCCAACTCCAGCGAAGCCTCTTTAATACACGTGGCCTCGCACGCCTTTCATCCAATTAGTATACACATTATTTCATTTTATCTCATTCTTTAAAAGCGCAGAGCTCTCGGAGACTTTATCGAGAGTGGGAGATTCAACAGTGAGAGAACGTCGGTGAAAGCTTCCCGTTCCGGCAAATTCTTACCTTAGAGCTTAGATTACGGTGCCATGGTGGCTCGGACCTCGCCTAACTGGCTCCCCTCCGGCTGGACAGTCCAATTTAAAGTCCAAAAAACTGGTCGCAAAATTAGGGTAATTTCTAACACTAGAGAGCTTAACTGTTTTTCAGTACTGTACCTCTTGCAGTTGTATCTTCACAGCTGAATATAATCACGACGATGTTAATCGCAGAATGATCGATCCCTTTTGACAAATATGTGTGCTTAACTGCTTATCTCTGTTAGACCTAATCTTATTTTTTTCAACTATATGGATCACGGTGCTTCTTTTATTTAGTTCATACAAGTTCTATAGGTTAGTTGGAATGTCCTCAATCATGTGATATTTGATGTTTTTCTTTTATTGGATGTTGGAAAATTTGTGTATGGTGAAAGGAAAGGGATTGCCTGTAGATTAGCGTTATGTAAACCAATAAATATGTATGGAAGTTTGGAAGTTTTTTGGATAGGGAACGCAATATAGATGAATTTTGGAATTTTTTATAAGCACCCTGCTTAGCTGGTTCTCTGCTGTTGTACTCAAGGGAGGGGCTGTAAACGAGTTCTTGTCTTCGCTTTTCTAGTATTAGAATGGAACTAGGTGTTTCTTTTGTATATTTCCTGTGTACTTGGACTTCGCCTATTTATTTGTGTTCAATAAAGTTTTTTAACTTATAAAAAAAAAATATATGTATGGTTCCGTACTAATTGCTTTCGCATCTGTAGTCTCGAGGGGAGTGTATGTTTTTGTACTAATTACTTCCGCATCTGTAAGGTTGAGGGGAGTTGCTGCCTCTGAATTTGTAGTCTGGCTTAAATAAATTCATAATGATCTTAGTCTTGCTTACTTATTAAAAAAAATGATCTTAATATTGCTTGTTCACTGTACAAGATATTTATATTGCTATGCTGTCGAAATAGTGAAGAGGATTGATGATCAGAAGTCTTTTCGCTTTTCAAAATCATGGAACGTTGGGAATCAATTACCAATTACACTTTCTCCTGTCAATAATTAGCATGGCATGGAAAACCTATACATGCATATAATATAAACAACAACTGTCAGTAGGTGGAAACAGCAATTTCATGGAACCTTGCCTTGTCTGTTGATTTTTTTAAACTTATAAACAAGATCTCATGTAACCATCATATACCAATTAATGTCTCTACACAATTATTTATAGCAACGTTTATGTTAGTCCTTACACTTTTCTGCCACGAAGTAGTTGAAAATCTGTTAATCTCTTAGTTCTGATAATGACATGCAAGATCTTTTCATTTGCAGTATATGTGGGGCTAAAAAGGAAAATTAGGAAGCCTTTGATTACGTTGGAGCTATATGTCCACTTTTACTCTTTCCTCTTGGCAACACTAAGGAGCAACAAATTTAGAACTCATCATTGGCTTAGAAAGGGAATAGGCAGCTATAGAGTGAAGAAAAAAAAAAAAAAAAAAAAAAAAACTAGGATCGGTTATCTGGTTATGGAATTGCTCTGATGCTTATGATATTTTTATTTCCACTCTTGTAGATTTACACAAATTTGGAAACTGGACAGAAGTTATTTTCCAAGGACGATGTTATCCACCGTATAAAAGTTAATAGCAGTCAAGGCAGAAAGCCTCTTCCAAAAAACAGGCACATCAAAATGCACTCTAGAAACAATCCCAAGACAGTAAGTATGAAATTGAAACATCAAACTGTTCATTAGTTTTTTCGCTTACCATATTTTTGTGTACTTTTATTCAGTCATTGTTTGGTTTTTAACAGCTTGCAGTAGAAACGAATGAGAATCCCGAATGGTTACCAAAAGGTTGGAACATGGAGGTGAAAGCCCGAAACAATGGTATGGGAGCAAAGTACAAGGTATGATATTCCTTTATTAAGTAATATTTTTGCATATTTCTTGCATGGAAATTTGGCAAGAGCGTAACGAGTGGACATTCAAAGACAAGGAGCAAACACTAGAGGAGCTTCGTGCTTTATTTTTTCGCACCTTATTTCATTGGGCCATAGCTGTAGATTTTAATGGCCTAAATGTACATGATTTTCTTTCTTCTATAACAACCTAGATAGGTCTTATCTCTTGCATAACTTCTTGTGTACTTGGGCTATGCCTATCCTTATTAATACTACCGTTTACCTATATATATATATATTAAAAAAAAAAAATCTTGCATGGAAGTTTACCATTTTATATTACCAACCCCCTTGCGTGTTCATGCTAGTTATAATACAGAATGACTGGTTCAATACTAAGATGTTACTCCATAGTGCATGAATGGTGCGGCAATGCTCTGGTTTGTTTGCAGTTTAATGCCACCTGTCTTTGGTTTTTAGGACACCACTGGTGGTTGATTTTTTTCCCCTTGTATTATCTATATTGTTGGTTCTAATGGGAACTTCTACCGTGCTGCTAATCATTAATTATCCATAATGGGTGTGTAAGTTGACATAATGTGCCCAGAGGAAAACAACAATGCATCAAGACTCCAGTGTTATGCTAATTAATTTTTGCAGTCAAATTTTATTACTTCTGTTCTTAACACTTCAATTAATTATTCAGAAAACTTAGAGCTATTTTTACTTGTATTGTGCCTACCAACGATAATGCTTTATCATGTTTTTATGCAACTACATTCTTGTTGCAGTGTTACATTGATCCATTGACGGGATGTAGATTCTATTCCAAGCCACAGGTGTTTCAATATCTTGAAAGTGTAAAGCGCAGTAGTCAGACATTCAGAAAGAGGAAAATAGATATTTTGGTGAGCAAAGTTTATTCCCATAACCATTCTCATGATTTGAATTCTATCTTTATTATGGAGTTCCTTTTCTATGTGTAATTCATTTTACTGACTTTATGGTTTTTCTCTTGTTCTCTGGCTACGTACTATAGAACATTCATCAGTAACAATGTTATGCCAAATTTGTAAGTTTTTGCATGTCTTATTATTATTATTATTATTTTGATAAGTTAGAAGACTATATTACTCAAAGAATAGGCCTAGCCCAGTATGTACAATAGGGAACCCTAACTAAGAGGGCGCTAGAGAGACAAGAAAATCATGAAGGGCCATGCCATTGAAATCAACAGCAATGACCCAAATACAAAGAGTGCTATAAAATGAAGCTAACAGTTCCTCTAGTGATCTCTCATTGTCTTCAAACGTCCGCGCATTACGTTCCTGCCCAGGCACCACATGATACACATTGGAATCATCTTCCAAACTCCTTTAATCTGATGCATACCTCCAATGTTTGGCCAACTGGCCAGCGCTGCCCCCACATTCTCCGGCATGACCCAAGCCAACTCAACTCTACTAAGTACCTCATACCACAAAGCCCTTGCAATCTCACAATGCAAGAGAAGATGATCTACCGACTCACCCCCACCCCTACACATACAACACCAATCTACTATAATAACCCTCTGCTTCCTCAAATTGTCATCCCTTAATAATAGACATTATGGACATTTTTCCTTGCTGGCCTTGCTGTAGCTGTTTCGTTTAGTAGAAGGCCAGAATTGGTGAATATGAAACAGTAGTATTAATAGAAAGACATAAAGGATAAGAAGTACAACCACACAAAAAGTTAAGAAAGAACTCTGCTACAAAGGTTTAAGATCTCAGGAGTCAGGAAACAAGCTAGGTGGCATCAAGCAAAGGTAAACATAGTCCACACTAAGATCAAACTTAAAACCACCAAATATCTTCTCAGAAAGAGAAAAGATGACTGTCGTGTGAGTTTCCACTATACTTTTCCTTTCTCTTGCGAGAAATGTCTTCCATTAATTGTACTTATAAAAAAAAAAAATGTCTTCCATTAATTGTGAGGCACTGGCATGCTAGTTCTGCTTATTTTGACTACTTTCCATTAAAAATATGAGCTGAGACTCCAGAAAGTATCTAGGGCATTGAGGTTATATTTATATTTTCCCGTTGAACTATAACAAAAATTATTTTTCCGTTGATGCCTTGCCACCTAGAAGCCAGGTGGCCGTGGTTCATATTTAGAGCTGATATGGAAAGTCATCTATAATCCATTTACCTTCTGCATCCTAAATATCACTAATTTGATTTTCCCCTTGAGTTTCCTAGAATCCTTTTAACTTTGCATCCTGAAAGCTCCTGATTTGGATAATATTGGATTGAAAAAATGCATGTTTGCTCCTAGGAACAGGAGAAGGAAAATGTATGTGAAGACCTTTTCTCAACATTGAAAGTTTTACTTAATTACAGATGGAGGTTAGCATGTCCAAAAGAATCAAAAGGGAAAAATAAAACACGTGGACCAAGTGTATTTTTTTCCCAAATGAAGCCTGATTTCCATTTATTATAACAATTAACCATTTTTTTTTTAGTTAAGACATTATTCTAAAGGATAATCCTGAGTTTATAATCTTGTTTTCTTCTTGGCCTTTTGTCCGTCTTATAGGCACCCGCTGCGGTTAAAAGGCAGAAATTAAATCACCCAGAAACGGTTAAAAGGCAGAAATTAAATCACCCAGAAACCAGACGGAGGCTTTTTGCAGGTGAGAGGTCATGGATGATGATAAATTCTCCCAACATGATTGACTGATTATGTTAAAAGTTAGTCCAGGTCAGAGTGGTACAATAGTGAACCAATTTATCTGATGTTTTATTACTTTCCGTCTTGAAACTTGTACTGCAGATAGAGGAAGGTTTATTAGGCGCGGCTCAGAATTAGCAGAAGCCAAGAGCTCAAAGAGAGGTCGAGGAAATAACGCATCTGATGAACAGAGAGATGCTTTTGCCCCCACAGATGAGATTGTCCAGAAGGATACCATTAAGGATTCTGCTGAAACTAAGGAAAATTGTGGTCCAAGAAGGTCAACATTGCCAAAAGCTGACAGCTCCAAGGGAAAAAGTCAAACAAAAAGTCTCCCTCCTAATAATGTGCCTGTTTCAACACCTGCAGTTGATATCCTGCAAGAGAATGATGACCTTGAGACTGACCTTGAGACTGTGAAGGAAAATGGCAGCACTAGGAAAAATAAGATTACCTCAAGCAAGTCCAAAAAGAAAAAAGAGTTTAACTTGCCTTGCCGTTCTTCAAAAAGACTTGCTGGTTTTGAACCTGAGCAGGTTGTGAACTCAGTTTCAAGTCAACAACCTTTTCAAGTTTTAAGAAGGAGGTTAAGTGAAAGTGGAGCAGGTCAAGATTCAGGTTTGGCTTCATGTGGTTTGCCAAATGGAGCATCTCAGCAGCTTGAGCATGGGCAACAAATGGTGAATGCACAGCATGGTTCTACAGATCCGAGCCATGCATTACATGGAGAGCCATCAGACGAGAGCAAAAAGCATCTTCAAAACAAAGCTGCTTCCGAAGGGCCACTAGAGATGCTGGAAACTGACAAAATGGATGATGAGGTACTAGAACAAGAGCACTGCTGTCCATTTGGGAATTCTTGGTCAGACCCATGCCTAGAGTTCGCTATCAGGACTCTTACAGGTGCATTACCACTTGAGGACACTACTAATTATGGGGCTGTATTGGCTCCTGCTGCCAATATCCAGCTTAAAGAGAACTCGCTTGAGGGTTGGATAAAAAAGAGTAGCACTAGAAAAACTCAGGATAGCTTGAAGAAATCCAAGAACGAAACAGATCTTAATTTGCCTCGTAGGTCTTCAAAGCGGCTTGCTGGGCTTGAACCTGAGATGGTGGCCAACTCCCAATTCAGCGAACGGGCTATTCAAAATGCAAGGAGTAAGTCTAGTGAAAGTGAAACTACTTTACCTGTGGTTTTGGCAGATGGAGCATCTCGACAACTTGAGGACGGCCTAGACATGGAGCTTGCGCATCATGTTTCTAACAACATAAACACCCCAATCTTTATTGGGGAGTCATCAAACAAGAGCGAAAAGCCGCTTGAAGTTCAAGTTGGTCCCAAAGAGCAACTGCCTCTTGGAGTCCAAAGTGTTCACAAAGAGCAACCGCATTTTCCTGAAACTGAAATAATAATGCCAGAACCACAGCTTGCCTTTCCTTTCGGGGATTCTTGGCCAGACCCATGCCTAGAATTTGCATTCAAGACACTTACAGGTTTAATACCAGTGGAAGATAATTTGGCAGTTCAAGAAAGCTTCCAGGAAGAACTTGACATCTCTCACACACACAGGGATAGTAGTTTGGCATTGCCAGATTTTGGCTTACCCAGCTTTTTCCAAAATGATATTTCATCCCATTTTGATTTACCAGAAAAGTCTATGGCAGGACATCAACCGTCCCGAAGTTCTTCATTCCTGGCCCCAGGAAATGTGAGTTTGCCGAGTTGTGGAGGAATCAGTTCTCGACAACCTTGCTCGGAGGGTGATAAGGATCTTCATGGAAAGGTTAACTCTTAGGATAAAGGCCAGCTAGTTGTCTGGGATAATCAGTAGTAATCTACTGTTTAAATCCCTAGCATGACGCTTTTGCTATTTATCTCTTGTAATATTTGTAATCAGAGCTTGATGCTTTGTATCTTCCGGTTAGAAGATCTAGTGGGCGGAGAGAGAAAGAGAGAGATTTCAGTCAGATACCTGTTGTAAGATTGATTATTTCGTTTCTTCTTTCTTTCCTGCTAAAATGGATAGATCTTCAACTTGTTATTCGGTGGAAAATTTGGTCTTGTCAATTATGTCTGAAATGAGAATCAGGCACCAAATCAGACTTGTTCATCCGACCCGACACAAAGTTCCGTTTCCGACCCGATCTGAAACATGAGTATCCGTTCAAACACCCGACCGTTCTACCCGATTGACTGACCCGAATTTTTCCTAAAAATAAAGACCTCGAAAAACCAATAAATAAAAGAAGGGAAAGATCAGCATCTTTGCATGCAAAATTTGCTCCTCTGAAAGATTACAAATTAGAGCATTATTTTATTTTATTTTATCTTAAAAGAACGCATGGCCTGTTTGGTAGCTGTGGCTGAACAATCCACACGAGCATAAAAGTAACTTTTTAATTTATGTCCGATGTTGCACACAAGGCGAAGGAAAAATTGAGTCAATACTGGCTGAGAAAAATCGGTGCAAGACTAAGAGAGTTCCATGAGTTTGGAAAATGAAAGGGCCTGATTCCTGAGTCCCCAAAGACACAGACCAAAAGGACGAGGATTCGAATTTAACCCCCTTTTTGCCTAGGGATCTCTGTCTCTCTCGCCAAAGCATTTCATATTTCAGCTTAATTATTTCATTTTTTCTAATACATTTGAGTCTTCCATAAAGATATTACAGCAACCTAATCTAAATTCAAAAATCAGTGTCTGCAGAGTGCATACTACAACTTGTGCTTGCCAAGTGCCCCTTAATTAAGTTCCCATCCCATCATAGGCATACTGCGGGATAGTTCTGAGCCAGTTCTTTAAGGGCAGAAGGTAACCTTGTAGTTAGTCCCACCATTGCATGTAAATGTGCTGGTTTGGTCATCTTTAGGGTAACTGTAAGCATCGGGACAACGTTCCTTGAAAAATCTGGAATAGTTTGTGGGTTTGCAGCTTCCAGAATTGCAACAATATTGATCGGTCTTGAATACAGTGCATGGATTGTTGCATCCACCAGGAGCGCTCAACTCATTGGGGCATTGCCCGTTGATATCTGCAGTACATCTTATCCCACGGGTGCACCCATTAGAGGTGGGACTAAATTCCATGGGAACATTAAATCCATCAACAAGGGAGATATCAAAGAAATCCAAATTGTTCATCTGGTTTAGTGCGTATTCTGCTAAGGTGTTTGGGGGTGCACCAGAGGCTTGGCAATGGAGAAGCCCACCGCAGTCACCGGTTTGGCAGTTGCCACGCCCACCATTACTGCACATTGTCGACGCTAGGATTCCAACATGGGAAGGACCCGATTCTTGGGAGATGGAATATGCTGCTGGTTTCAATTTTCTTCGAGTAGCAGTAGCTGGAGAATGTTCAAAATCATTTTTTTTTTTTTAAACTGAAGTGAATAAAAGAAAAGGATGAAACAAGAATTAATAATTTACCTTCGTTCAAATCGAGACAGCCAGTTCGTGCCCAGATTCGACCGCCACGGGTTCCAGATGATACATTAAGTATCCATGTTCCACCCCGTGGGTCGAGCTCCATGCCACCACCGGGTATAGCCGCAGCCCAAACTGTGTAGCTGCAATTGTTTGTTATGACAAATGTAGCCTCATGCGTCAGGGCAAAGCAGAGATTGATGATACAAAGGTAGTATAAATTGACGAAGAGGTTTTTGGAAGGGCTCATTGCTCGTTTTGGGGAGGGATGTTAACTTAACATCATGACATATTCAGTCTTAAGTTCTGTAGTTTGAGCTGGGCTTGCGAGGAAATTGCCGGTTCCGTAACACCCACGGTGTTCTTTGCGGACTCCAGCTTGTTCTTTTGGAGTCGGTCAGTTTTGTTGACTTGACTTGACTTACAAAGAGAGAAGTCAACAATTAGGAAAAAAAAAGCTTTTGAAGAAAAAAGGTTGCCGGTCACGCGGACTCTTACCACCAGCCTAATTTATGTAGGATAATGAGGCCTATGGATTTGGGCCGTATAGCCCAATTACAAACTTCTCTTTTAAGGCAATCTACAATGGGTAGCCCATAGAGGACACATGACCTGCTCAGCCTTAACCCATATTATTTTCGCAATGCTCTCTCATCCAAAATTATAAAGGAAGTTGGATTAATTATTATGTTGAGTAGTAATCCTTCTCTTTCTTTAAGACCGCCGACCGGCCCATATTACCTTAATATTTCTGAAAGTCAACCGGAATCCGATTTCGAGTATTAAACCTTGTAGTACATTTCTGAGTTCATTGCCATTGAGTACCTAATCTGACCAAAAGCTAGCTCGATCGTTAAAGTTTCCATGTGGGTCGGGTCCATATATGGAGAAAAGTCACGCATTCATTTACTCCCCCATTAATACACATGCATGACTTGCTTCATGATGATCTTTAACTCAACCACAACAAATAATCAAATTTATATTGAAACACGGGCGCTTAATAGCTAGCTAGCTTGGTTAAGCTACAAAAAAGTAACGAATTTAAAATTGTTATTTTTATAATATATATATATATATAGATATATGAAAAATATTTTATCCACAAATGAATTACACAAAAACAATCCTATAAATTGATGTGATTTGATGTGATTCGCCAGATTGTAAAATTACTTTTATTGTAAAGTAGATCTAATAGAATAAATGAAGTCGCGTCAGTTTATGGTATTATTTTATTTAATTATTTTATAAATGTAATTGTATTCTCTCTCTATATCTATAGTCAAACACGGTAACAGAGAAATTAAATATCGTAACCCTAAAGTTAGCTGGAGAATGTTCAAAATCATTTTTTTTTTTTAAACTGAAGTGAATTGTTTGTTATGACAATTCACGGTGGTAAATTATACGGCATAAGTACAACTGGCCAAGTACTATGACTAGTACTCATGTTCTCAAAAGGATTAAATCCATCTGTTGCCAACCCAAGTCTTACGTTACGCGGTTCTTCAGCAAACCATGGGTGTTCCTGATCAAATTCCTTCCACACCTTGGAGTCAGCAGGATGTGACAAAATATTCTCGTTTCTTACTCTATCTGATGAGTGCCATGTCATATCTACAGCCGTTGCGCGTGACATAAATAATCGTTGTAATCTAGGTATCAATGGAAAGTGGCGGACGACCTTTTGCGGAACATTTGCCTTGTCCGATGTCCATCTTGACTCGTGGCATATAGGATACTCGTTCAACTGCTCATTCTCTCGCCAAAATAATATGCAGTCATTCTTACATGCATGTATTACGTTGTAATCAAATCCGAGTCCTCGTTTCAACTTTTTTGCTTCATAGAAGTTACGAGGTAAAGTATCGTCTGTCGGCAGTGCCTCTTTAAACAGCTCAAGTAACATATTGACTGCCTTAATAGATAATCGACATATTGATTTTATGTGAAGCAATCTTACGGTAAACGACAACTTACTATGTCTTCTGCATCCTGGATATAGCTCACGCTGTGAATCATTCCACAAGCGTGCAAAAGTGTTATGGCCCCCATCATTTGAGCTTGATGTGTCCGTGTCACCTTCATCCATAAACATTCCCGCACCGATGTCACCTAACATTTCCTCCATATCCTCATCGTAATCATCTCCAACAATCTCTAGTTGTACATCTTCATCGATCTCTTCTTCTTCATGTGGAGCCTCAAATGAAGTTGGATATGGTTCGCCGTGTAAGACCCAATCAGTATAACCCTTATCAATACCTTTGACAAACAGATGCTCTCTCACCAAGTCTATCTTATGAGAACGCAAATTCCTGCATTCTCTGCATGGGCATCTGATACGCCCATCACTATGACATGTACCCAATGCAAACTCCAAGAATTTCTTAACACCTTCAGCATATACATCGTAATTCTGACCCAATCGATCGGTAACTCATCCAACTCTTATCCATGCCGACTATATTCATTACAAACAATATTGTAATGCATCAGCAAACAACCATGTATCATGTACCAATTAATGAGTATGCCACCTTTCACCGGGTAGTTGGTCCTATCCCGTTCGGGATTGTAAGATCATAGTCGCCAACCTATGATATATTATCTGTCACGTCCAACAAAATTTCGGTAGCATCTCCTCATAGTTCTCCAAATATGCTCGTTTCGTTGTGTGCACTGACGATTAACACGTCATTGCACCATCACCGAAACTGCATATCCAGAGAACAATGGATGAATCTACCAAAATCATAATGTTGGACGACAACAGATATAGTTCTATAGTTTGCGGGAATGATTTTACAATCCCAAACTGTCCACTCTGGACAATTCAAGAGTTATCAATCAAGCATTCATCCGGATTGATAACTCTCGAACGGGTCTAAGGTTTATTTTGATGAACAAACAATACAAAATATGCTAATATATGTCAAACAATAACAACATATTATTTACACAACAATACAACAAAAACATAATTAGTAGGTATTATTTCAAGATTTATTCCAGATTTTAATTTAAATATTAGTTTTACCTGTTTATAATTAAGTATTTTAATTTAAAGATTTAGTAGTATTTTAATTTGAATATTAATTTTATTAATTTATCTTTAAGTATTTAAGTATTATTAAATCTTAACTATTTCTATTTTAATTTAAAGATTTAGTAGTATTTTAATTTGAATATTAATTTTATTAATTTATCTTTAAGTATTTAAGTATTATTAAATCTTAACTATTTCTATTTTAATTTAAAGATTTAGTAGTATTTTAATTTGAATATTAGTTTTATTAATTTATAATTAAGTATTTAAGTATTATTAAATCTTAACTATTTATATTTTAATTTAAAGATTTAGTAGTATTTTAATTTGAATTTGAATTTTATTAATTTATAATTAAGTATTTAAGTATTATTAAATCTTAACTATTTATATTTTAATTTAAAAATTTAGTAGTATTTTAATTTGAATAATAATTTTATTTATTTAGAATTAACAATATTAAATGGTAGTAGTACATATAATTTATAACTATCCCAAACTATTTGTATTCTGTATACGTTATTGATGAAATGTCATTACCCGTTCGAACGATGATGCCCTATGTTCGAACAAAATGAATACGTTCGAACGGTAATCCTAATCCGTTCGAACGTATTCATTCCAGATTCCAGTCGTCTTCAACAACGCCGAAAACTCCATTAATTACAAACTCTAACAAACACAAACACCAATTTCAAAGTATACAACTTTCTAACATTGCAAAATATTAAGTTCAAATCATACATTTCTATTTTAAAAGAAATACCTGACATTTTGAAGATGAAAAGGAAATAATCCGAGAATAATCCGAAAATAATCACAAACTATCCCAAGTATTAATCCGAGAATAATGGAGTGAGATGAATAATTTTTTTGAGCTTAAGGGCTAGTTTGAGAAAGAATACCTCTGATATGCGAAGGGGTAATCTTCAGGCGACCACACGGAGCGACAGCGCAGGAGGAGAGAAACAAAATTGTGAGGTTCTGTAGTGTTTTTGAAGAACATTTCATGTTCGAACGGTTATTTACTAACCGTTCGAACGTGAAAATATTAAGCGGGAGAAAATTCCCTCCTAATTTTCACGTTCGAACGTATAAAAAGTATGTTCGAACGTTATTGATTTATTCCCGCTCGAAAATTAATCGTTCAAACTTTAATTTCTAACTGTTCAAACGGTATTGTAAATGTTTATTTATATTTTTTTTTTCATTATACTTTTGAATAAAAGAACAACATTAATATATGTAGACATATTAGATGATATTATAGTTTAATTGGCGGGATATTTTCCCACCACTGCAATAATCCGTTCGAACTATAACAAATTACGTTCGAACGATAATCCAGCTGTCTTTAATTGTCGGGATGTTTTCCCGCCATTTGCCTTGTCCGTTCGAATGTTTTATTTTACGTTCAAACGTTAACATATGTGTTCGAACGGTTTATGAGTACTGTTCGAACACATATCCTTTATGTTTAAATATAACTGTTTTCATCACTAAATGAAAAGTACTATAACATCATATTTATTAGTTATATATACTATCATATATAATGTAATATATACTATCATATATATAGTAATCTATACTAATTATATAGTATATATAGTAATATATATTATCATATATATAGTGACCTATACTATCATATATATTATTAAGATCATGTGTATTAGTAATATATACTCACATATATATATAGCCTCAAGTATACTAAGGTCACATAATAAAGTCTAGAGAAATTTATAAGATGATAGTATATTATAAGTAAGCTATACTCTATGTATATATGTTGTATAATATCATATATAACTTTAGTAGGTAAGTATAATGGAATATGTAATATGACATTTATTAGTTAAGTATAAACTCATATCATATAGTACTACATGCTATTATATGGTACTATATATATCTTAATATCTCATATATAACACTTTGATAGTAAAGTATTATGATATATTACTATTATACTATAAGAGAATATTTTATAAGTTATTATGCTTTCATTTAAAGTATTCTACTATTATAATATATATTATAATATTACATATATATTACAGTTTATATAATCTACTATAATAGTATATGTATTATAATAATTTATATGAATATAAATATAGTATACATTTAATATATTTTTTAATAAACTTACAAAACTTCCGTTCGAACGTGAAATAGTAACCGGCGAACAGTTTTATATTAACGTTCGAACTTTAACTATTAACGTTCGAACGGTTATGCACGTATAAGTTATCGCGGGCAGCGATTTCTCTCACCCCGCCGTCCCCACCGTTTGAAAAAGCGACAAAACGTTTGAACGCACTACATTCACCGCCGTCTGCCGTCGTGATCAGCACATACGTCAAACATTTTTCCTCCCAAGTAAAGGTATGTATTTTCAAACTCATTTTGCCGTTTATTTTATAATTTTATGGTTTTATTTGTTTTTTTTTTTAAATTACATTTTTTCATTAATAATTACTGTAGAACATCATAAATCTATCGTAGGATGTTTAGAAATGAAGAGTACTTTGTTTTTTAGTCGAAGAAACCACGGAATCGATTAATTTTTGAGTATTTTCATGCCCGCTGAGTTGACTCAGCCATGGCCGAGTTAGATCTGTTTTACGTTCGAACGGTATTAACCAGTTAGTTCGAACGGGTAAACCTATACGTTCGAACTTGATAGACACGTTCGAAAGTTATTAATTGTCCGTTCGACCATATATTTAGACGTTCGAACGCTAATTATTAAATTAAATCCATTAACATTTTATTAGCTTATTAAATTGTTTTCATCGTTTAATTGATTATATGTTCTATCAATTAATTTATTAAATTGCTATTAGTATATAATTTTGTAAATCTTTTAGTCGTAATTAGATTTTATCACTAATCTTGAATGTATATTTTATTTTTAAAATTGCAGGATCATAATAATGTCTTATCGGGGCCGTAAACGTGGTAGATCAGGAGAATCTTCCATCCAAACAGTTCGAGAGCGGACCGTTTTACTTGAGCGACAAGTAAAACTGTCTGATTTTGTCGCTCTTTTATGGGAGGGTCATTCCCTCCCATCAGTATTCAATGATCGTGGTTGGGCACCAATCTTAGATCAGCGAGAAGAAGGAATGGAGCTCGTTTCCTTCATTGAGATCGTTACTGAGTTCTATAAAGAGCTCGGTGCTGCTAGCCCAGACGATGGAGGGGCATATAGGATCTGTGTCCGAGGAGCTCCTGTTATATTTTCAGCGGATGGACTCGCTGCATATCTGGGTATTCCTAGGCTTCTTGATGCCTATCCAAACCTCCCGCCTAGAGAGTCTGGTCCTTCAGGTGATGCAGCTATGTCTCAGGACGAGGGACTAGATTACACAGATGAGATAGATACACTTGCTGATCACGAGGTCAGAGACTTGATTGTTGGTCCAGATGCTCCAGTGTACGATGGCTCCAAGAGTATTAGGCAGGCAGATTTATCTTCTTTCTTCAAGATTATGAATTTGATCATTGCCAACAATATTGACCCACGGCAGCACAAGACCGAGGTCGGCATGGATCGAGCGAGATTTATGATACGGGTCGCTCGTGGCATCCCGATCGACCTCGTTGGTTATATATTTGAGAGGATCCGATCAGAGGCACGGTTCATTACGATAGATATACTGTCGTTTGGGATCCTCATCACTCGATTTTTGCTACATACCGAGGTTGTGTCCGAACCTACCGAGCGTCCCCGATTTCCTATGGCACCGATCAACAGCACCACCCTATCACGGAGCAAGGGACACTCTAGATTTCGTTTTCGTGGGGCTGTTCCTGACAGGGCTGAGATTCAGAGAGATGGGCAGCCAGGAGATACTGGAGTATCGGCTGGTGAGACATATACACAGGCTGAGACATCACGCACATATATTCGCGAAGAGATGGCTGACATATTGCGTGCTGAGATCGGCGTACACACATCAGCAGTGATTGATGCAGTGCATACTGCCATGTCTGAGTTGCGTACAGAGATTATGGCTACCGTCTCTGGGTTACGTACAGAGGTTGATGAGTTACGTACAGCGATTAATGCCAATAATGCAACTCAGGTCACAGTTAGTACTCGACTGACACATGTAGAGACACAATTAGCTGCAGTCGAGGATGTGTGTAGAGACCTCGCATCACAATAGTTTTTATCTTTTATTTATATTTTCTTTTGTTGTAATTATGAACAATATATATGGCATTTTGATAATTTGCTTTATTTGGTTGATTAATATGTATGTGATTGATAATATTTATTTAACTAAAAATCTTATTTAATGTAAAAGAAATCATTAAAATATTTTAAAATTAATTACATAAAATTAATTAATGAATTTGTATATATGATAGATATTTTTTATATTTTAAGTTTCGTACCGAGATTAATATTATACCTTCGAATGTATAAATGTGGTACTTGAATATGTTCTAACTAAATATATTCCGTTCGAACGGTTTAGAAACCTTCCTGCCAGGATTTGCCACCAAATATTTTCCGTTCGAACACAACAAATTCTCGTTCGAACGTTTTTGAACTTTCCCCGCCATAATAAAGTAATTATCCGCCAAATTTTACTGAAAATTTTTTTGAGACGATTTAATTCGTCGCAGAAAATACTGTTCGATCGGTTATTTTGACGTTCGAACGGTTTTCTAAATTCATCGATTTTTTGGGACGAAATTTAAATTTCGTCCCAAAAAATGACTTTTAGGGATGAAAAAAATTTCGTCCCTAAATAATTTCGTCCCAAAATCTCAAATTTGTTGTAATGTTAATTCCTCGTACATCACCATTGTGGGTCCATTTATGGATAAAATTTACACGTTCATTTACGGCCATTAATCAATTATGCATCATGACTTGCTTCATCCTCAACCACAACAAAGAATTAAATATATATAGAAGCACCGGCTTAGATCACAGTACTTGAAAGTCGAATTTATCGCTCGCTAGCCAGCTAGGTTAAGCTACAAATTAATGGTAACGAGTACTTTAGAAACGTTATTTTATATATTTAAAAAACTATATAATTTTATTAATACTCACTCATTTAATCATTAAATAAAATAAAAAATTAAAAAAAAATCAAATACAAATTAAATAGTAAATAGATAGTAATAAAATAGTAACCATATCATTATTCTTATATATTTAATCTTTCGTCAAAATATTATTACAACCTGATAATCATCTCTGAGCACGAATTAAGTTTGGCATTTGCATTTTGCACACTACGGGGTGTGCTCACCAAGCAACATTAAAGCTTTTATTACATCATCACATAAATACTACGTAGGTAGGTACTAGTTCTTTTATGGCGCCAGCACTGCTTCAAGGGCAGAAGGTAACCTTGTAGTTAGTCCCACCATTGCATGTAAATGTGCTGGTTTGGTCATCTTTAGGGTAACTGTAAGCATCGGGACAACGTTCCTTAAAAAATCTGGAATAGTTTGTGGGTTCGCAGCTTCCAGAATTGCAACAATATTGATCGGTCTTGAATACAGTGCATGGATTGTTGCATCCACCGGGAGCTCTCAACTCATTGGGGCATTGCCAGTTGATATCTGCAGTACATCTTATCCCACGGGTGCACCCATTAGAGGTGGGACTAAATTCTATGGGAACATTAAACCCATCCACAAGAGAGATATCAAAGAAATCCAAATTGTTAAACTGATTTAGTGCGTATTCTGCTAGGGTGTTTGGGGGTGCACCATAGGCTTGGCATTGGAGAAGCCCACCACAGTCACCGGTTTGGCAGCTACTGCGCCCAGCCCCATCGAAATTGCACCCAGTCCTTGGCCAAATGCGAGCCCCTTTGGTGCCTGCGGCAACATCAAGAGTCCAAGTTCCACCCCCTGGGTTGAGCTGCATGCCACCACCAGGTACGGCCCCAGCCCAAACCGGGTAGGGACAATTGTTTGTTATAACAAATGTAGCTGCATGGGCAAGGGAAAAGTAGAGAACGTAATGGAAGTAGCAAGTGGACAGGGTTTTGGAAAAAATCATTTTGGAGAGTACTGAAAAGATATATTTGTTTATATACTTGGTGTTTGTGAGGTGCATGGTGCATGGGTTTATATAGGGCAAGCTCGGTACTAGTTGTTGAATGGTGTACAGACCTACTTCTAGGGCTGAGCAAAAATCCGACAATCCGACTCCGAATCCGACTCCGCTCTGGCTCCGCTTCGAGTCCGCTCCGACTCCGACAAGTCGGAGTCAGAGTCGGAATTTTTTTCCCTATTGGAAGTCGGAGTCGGAGTCGGAGTCGGAGTCATTGAATAACCGACTCCGACTCCGCCTCCGACAATCCGCCTTCGCCTCCGACTTGGTCCTCCGACTCCGCCTCCGATTTTATACATATTTTATAAAAATATGTGTTTTTCTATATATTAATCATTTAAATTTTATACAACTATATCTTATATAGTTAGTTAAACTCAATAATATACTAGTTAAATAATATATTTATACTATAATATATAGACTAAATTGACTAATAAATAAAAATAGTTTAGTATATGACTACATGTAAATATCATACTATTACAAATTTACAATATTACTACCATGTTACATGTAAGTTGTAGCACTAAATTACTAATGTATAAATATAATAACATGTAATACTAATGTATATATAATATACTATAAACACTAAGATGCATAATAACATCAACATGGAATACTAATGGATAAACACTAATCTATAAATTTAGAATAATATATAATACTAATGTATAATAACTAAAGTATTATTCATATAAATTTTATTTAACAATATCTTGTATTAATTATATTTTTTGACTTAATAAATTCTCAACATATTCCTTTTGATAAATATATTAGTAATACTAATATACATTAGTATATTAATTAGATTTATGGTCTAATACTAATACTATTAGTAATCTACTTTAAGTCTATATATAAATTACTATATAAATCACTATAGTATTAATTACTAATACTATATTACTATATGATACTATTAACTATAGTGATATACTAGTATTAGTATACTAATACTATCAGTGATATAGTTAGTATAGTGATTTATACTAATAGTATTATATAGTTATACTAAATTGAAATCACTATAGCAAATACTAATATATAGTTATGCTAATCTCTGAGCACGACTCTTGGGTTATTTTTAGGGTGAAGTTGAAATAATTCAATTATTTTTTTTCAGTGTTGTCTCTTTGAAAGTTGAGATTATTCATTTTTTTTTCAATTCTTTTAAGAATTTTCTTATTAATTGTCTTTTTAATTTTTTAGGTCTTCTTCCATTGTGCTAGCGAGTGGAAGAGCGTTTTAGGTCTTCTCCAATTATTTAGGTCTTCTTCCATCTAGAAAAAGAAGAGGAGCAGCGTTTTTTTTAAAGGATAATGCTGTTTGAATCGATAGATGACGATCGACTTTTGTTTGTTTTTTATTTTTTAATTTTTTAGTGATTAAGTAAGTGAATATTATTGAGTTTATGTAGTTTTTGTAAAAAAAAAAATTAAAGATATTAAAAAAATGATAAAAGAAAAGTAAAAGAACAAAATTCTTAAATGCACTTATCAATTGGACATCGATCCAATGGCATCGTCCTTTTTCGTTTATTTTGAGTAGACTAATATCATCTGACCACTAGTATCTAGCCGGTTCAATTTAAATTGAAATTTAAAGTGAAAGTTTCTTGTATGCTCCGTAATTATAATATAATAAAATATAAATTATTATATAAAATATTTTTAAAATTTTAATAAAATGAGATTTTATTTAAAATATTTATTTACAGATTTATATTTAATACAACAACTTGAATTAAACCTCAAATTAGCAAAATCTTAAAAAAATTATTTAAAAATATAAATAACTCATTAAATTAAATATTAAATTTAATATTATGAATTCTTGTACATATTAAAAAAATTTATATTATTTAAAATTTTATTTAATAAAGTTGTATTTACTTTTTTAAAAAATAATAAAAATAAATACCTCACTTTTATTTCTAGAAGGGAAGCTTAGGCAATGGCATAAATACCACTGAGCCGGCCCCGCCATTAACTACTATTGGAAGCATTTGAAGAATCGGATGAATGAACCGACACATTTTTTTGACAAGTGAACCGACACATTTTTCTAAAGGATAATGTTGTTTTAATCGATAGATGACTCATTTTTGTTTGTTTGTTTTTTTTTATTTAATTTCGTAGTGATTAAAATAATTGAATATTATTGAGTTTATGTATTTTTTGTAAAAAAAATATATATATTAAAGATATTAAACAAATAATAAAAGAAAAGCCTAAAAAAAAATGCACTTATCGGTTGGATTGTTGGTAGTGACATCGATCCATCATCCTTTTGCTATATTCCAAAGTTAGTACCGTTGCTTAGCTTCCAACCAGCTTTTGACTAGACTAATATCAAATCTGACCATTAAAGTCTAGGGGCGGCTCAATTCAAATAGAAATTTTTAGCGAAATTTTTTTGAGTTTATAATTATAATATAATAAAATATAAATATTTATATAAAATATTTATTTTTAAATTTATATTTAATACAATAACTAAAATCGAATCTCAATTTAAAAAGATCTTAAAAAAATTATTTAAAAATATTAATAATTCATTATATTAAATATTAAATTTAATATTATAAGGTCTTGTACACATTAATTTTATATTATTTAAAATTTTATTTAATAAAATATTTTAATTTTTTTAAAAAAATATTAAAAATAAACTCCTCACTTTTATTTTTAGAACCTTTTTTAGAACCTTCATGCAAGGTGAGACTTGGGCAATGAACTAAATACCATTGAACCGGCCCTGCCATTAACTACTATTGGAAGTATTTGAAGAACAAAAAATCTTTATAACCTCTTAACACTCCACATTTTATATTATTTTTAATTTTTATTATTTTTTTTTATTAAATATTTACTATATAAATAATGAATAAAAAATTTGAAATAATTTAAAAAGAATAAACTTAAAAAAAAATTTAAAAAAATATTAAAAATATAAAAAATTTAAAAATGAAGAATCGGATGAATGAACCGACACGTGAAGGTCCCATGGCTTAGAATATGCCAGTAGACTTGTCTCAAAAGTCATTCAAAGACAATGGAACCGAATAATTCCCAGCATCGCTTCAGCATCTGCACAAAGCCCAAGATCTGCTCGCGTCATGATATCAAAAGTAATGGCGGATGAATCTTGCATGTGCGCTTGCCTGCCTCTAATTTATTTCTAGTAATGATAGGTACAGGTTTGAAATGTGGAAGGGAAAAGTCTTCGAGTTTGCATCATAAAATCGCGTACCGATATGATATGTAAGATATCTATTTCTCTCAAAATCTTTTTTTTTAATAAAAAATTAAGTTGTAATTTTATAAAAAATAAAATGAGTTTTTATATTTTTTTACAGTAAAGTATATTTTTTTATAAAAAAAAAAATTATAATATTTATGCAGTTAGGATTTATGAAAAATGTTATATATTAATCATTATTTATTCTTATATCCCATATCTTCAGTTTTTTTTATAAGATGTGAGCGTATTATTTTTTATGAGATGATTCAATTTTCAATTCTTTTTTGAATTTTCTTATTAATTGTCTTTTTAATTTTTTATGTCTTCTTCCATTCCATTGTGCTAGCTAGTGGAAGAGCCGGCCGTGCATAGAAAAAGAAGAGGACCCGCATTTTTTCTAAAGGATAATGCTTTTTGAATCGATAGATGATGACTGATGATTAATCGATTCATGGAAAATGCAATCCTCTATTTTTTTTTTTTATGCATAGTTTGTTTTTAACAAATTTTTTAATTTATTTGATTTAATTATTACAAATTTTTTAAATTTTAATATAAAATAAAATAAATAATTTAATTTTTTCAAATCTCAAAATAAAAATATATTATAATAATATTTTATTCAACTTTTCAACTTTAATTTTTACTTATATTATATTAGAAAAATTTATTTACCTTCTTTCAAAGACAAGTCAACAAATAGTGAGTCAGGAAACAAAAAGCCATCGTGAATAAATTTTGGGTGCGTATGACTATGGAAACATCTCATATTATTATCTAAACAAAATAAAGAAACAAAATACGCTTAAAAAATGTTCTGTTTAAAATATATTTTCATTTAAAAATTATTATTCTTGCTTTTTAAGATGCAAAATTATCAATTAAATTTTTATATTCAAAATTTTCTAATATCTCATTTTGATCAATTAATAATATCTCCAACCAGAAGTGTAATAGTACATGTTTGAACACTATTCTCAATCTCTTTAATTTGTTGGGCTTGTTGTGTTTTACATTATCCCTATATCTCTTTTGTTGTATTTATTTATTTGTTTTTTTCTTTTTTTGATGTATTTCTTGATCATTTACAAATATTTCATCTAAATTTTCTGCTATATTTTGTTTACTCTTAGTAACAAATTTATTTAAAGATCATTTTTGCAATTCAATCAATTTTTCTTTTTCTTCTTCTTGTTGTATGTTTCTCATATCCAAATGCATATTTTCAATTAGACATATTTTTTAATAGAAAATACAGTATCTATATATAATATGAAATCTTATTATGCATATGAGTATTTTAGAATAAAATAAGGGCTTGTTTTGATAAACAATTAAGCTGAGATGAAATAGTTTAAATAGTAATAAAATTTTTAAATTAAGATGAGATAAAATAATAGGTATAATAAATAAATTTAAATAGCAAGATGAAATGATATAAACTTTAATTTTTGAGATTTCAAACAGGTGTGAGTTTCACTATTTTATCAATAATCCGAATTGTATACTGTTTATAGATTGTTCACCTATTTTCATTCAAGTAGTCAATTTTCACCAAGCGACATGTACTGTTTACATTTCAAGTCATTGTACTGTTCAAGTACTTTGTACTGTTTCAGTTACTGTTTACATTTTGATCGTGTCAATTTTTCATTGTTTATTTAAAGAGATATTGTTAAAATTTAAGCTATAAAATATTATATTTGGATAGTTAAAATTATTATATGGTCCAATCTTAAATGAGATGTTTTAACTTTTTATCGGTATTGACTAATCAAACCGAGTCATATATTAACATAGAACATGAATAAAACCTAATTTAGCAAATTAATGAGCTTCACTTTTTTATAGAAATATTAGCCTACACAGTAAAATAAAATTTCTTAATATTAATATTCAAAATAAAAAAAATAAATTATAAATTAGAGGAATTAAAAGAAAAAGAAAAACAAAGTAAAGAAGTGGAATATGTATTTAACAAAAAAAGAAAAAAAAAAGAAGTGGAATATGTGGCGCATGGGCCATGCGAAAGTTGATAGTCGATTGGAGAAGAAGAAGGAAAAAAAGAAAAGAAAAAATTTATTCATCATCTTAACTTCTATCATTATTTCATCATTTTATGATGTGGCATTAAATGATAGGTTTATAAGTGAAATATAATAAATAATTTTTAATCATCTAATAACACATTATGAGATGATGAAAAGATGATAAAAATTAAGATAATTAGTAGTATTGCTAAAAAAAGAATCACGAATTCACCGCGTTCAGCTGGCACTTTTATTGCCACAAAAGCTTCACTGTATATACAAATAGAAGGGGCAGATTTTTTTCGCCTTACATATGCAATTTTGGATACAAAAGTCTTCTAATCTAATTTATCTAATTATTATAATTATTTTAAATTTTTATATCAAATATAATAAATAATTTAAAATTTTTATATTTATAATAATAATATTAAAAAATTATATTTTAATAATATTTTATTAAACTTTTATCTCAGCTTATCTCATCTCAACTCATTATCCAGATTAAAATCTCGTTTGTTTTCGCAGATGATATGAGTTGAGATTAAAGTTAAAAATTTTAAAAAAATATTATTATAATATTATTTTATTTTAATATTTAAAAAAATTAAATTATTTATTTTATTTTATGTTAGAATTTAAAAAAATTATAATAATAAGATGAGAATAATTACGAAAATAAAACTATCCTTACAAACTAGAGACGGGAGCTTTTGAAGAAAAAGATTGCCGCTCACGCGAACTCTTACCATCAGCCTAGGTTATGTAGGAAAATGAGGCCGATGGATTTGGGCCGTATAGCCCAATTACAAACTTCTCTTTTAAGGCAATCTACGATGGGTAGCCCATAGAGGACACATGACCTGCTCAGCCTCTAACCCATATTATTTTCGCAATGCTCTCTCATCCAAAATTATAAAGGAAGTTGGATTAATTATTATGTTGAGTAGTAATCCTTCTCCTTCTTTCAGACCGTCGACCGGCCCATATTACCTTAATATTTCTAAAAGTCAATCGGAATCTGATTTCGAGTATTAAACCTTGTAGTACATTTCTGAGTTCATTGCCATTGAGTACCTAATCTGACCAAAAGCTAGCTCGATCTTTAAAGTTTCCTTGTGGGTCGGGTCCATATATGGAGAAAAGTTACACGTTCATTTACTCACCATTAATCAACATGCATGACTTGCTTCATGATGATCTTTAACTCAACCACAACAAATAATCAAATTTATATTGAAACACGGGCGCTGCTAGATCATAGTTGGAAGTTCAAAGTTTTAGCGCTTAATAGCTAGCTAGGTTAAGCTACAAAATGGTAACAAATTTAAAATTGTTATTTTTATATAATATATATATATGGGAAATACTATATCCACAAATGAATTACACAAAAATAATTTTATAAATTGATGTGACTTGATGTGATTCGTCAGATTATAAATTTACTTTTATTATAAACTAAATCTAATAGAATAAATGAAGTCACGTAAGTTTATGGTATTATTTTATGTAATTATTTTATAGATATAGTGGTATTCTCTCTATCTATTTATATATATAAATAGTCAAACACGGTAACAGAGAAATTAAATATCGTACCCCTTAAGTTATCCGAATTCATTGCTATACCTATTATATTGAAGTTGGGGGTCCTTATCTATGTTATGGAAAGAAGAAGAAAAGTACTATAGAATTAATGAGTGGTGGCTCAAGTTGACCAGCAAGCTGAAATTTACCTAATCTGACCAAAAGTTAGCTAGCTTGATCTCTAAAGTTATCATTGTGGGTCCATTTATGGTTCAAAGTCACATGTTCATATACTTGCCATTAAGCAGCATGATCACTTGCTTAATTCCTCGTACATAACCATTGTGGGTCCATTTATGGATAAAATTTACTCGTTCATTTACGGCCATTAATCAATTATGCATCATGACTTGCTTCCACCTCAACCACAAAAAAGAATTAAATATATATAGAAGCACCCACTTAGATCACAATACTTGAAAGTCAAATTTATCGCTTGCTAGCTAGGTAGGTAGGTTAAGCTACAAATTAATGGTAACGAGTACTTTAGAAACGTTATTTTATATATTTAGTCTTTCGTCAAGATATTATTACAACCTGATAATCATCTCTGAATACGAATTAAGTTTGGTGTTTGCATTTTGCACACTACGGGGTGTGCTCACCAAGCAACATTAAAGCTTTTATTACATGATCACATAAATACTACGTAGGTAGGTACTAGTTCTTATATGGCGCCGGCACTGCTTCAAGGGCAGAAGGTAACCTTGTAGTTAGTCCCGCCATTGCATGTAAATGTGCTGGTTTGGTCATCTTTAGGGTAACTGTAAGCATCGGGACAACGCTCCTTGAAAAATCTGGAATAGTTCGTGGGCCCGCAGCTCCCAGAATTGCAACAGTATTGATCGGTTTTGAATACAGTGCATGGATTGTTGCATCCACCAGGAGCCCTCAACTCATTGGGGCACTGCCCGTTGATATCTGCAGTACATCTTATCCCACGGGTGCACCCATTAGAGGTGGGGCTAAACTCCATGGGAACATTAAACCCATCAACAAGGGAGATATCAAAGAAATCCAAATTATTAAACTGGTTTAATGCGTATTCTGCTAAGGTGTTTGGGGGTGCACCATAGGCTTGGCATCGGAGAAGCCCACCGCAATCACCGGTTTGGCATCTGCCGCGCCCAGCCCCATCGAAACTGCACCCAGTTCGTGGCCAGATGCGAGCCCCTTTGGTGCCTGCGGCAACATCAAGGTTCCAAGTTCCACCCCGTGGGTTGAGCTGCATGCCACCACCAGGTACAGCCCCAGCCCAAACCGTGTAGGGACAATTGTTTGTTATGACAAATCTAGCCGCATGGGCAAGGGAAAAACAAAGAGCATAAAGGAAGCAGCAAGTTGACAGGGTTTTGGATAGAATCATGTTGGAGAGTGGAAAGATATATTTGTTTGAGTACTTGGTGCTTTGGAGGTGCATGGTGCATGGGTTTATATAGTGCAAGCTTGGTGCTAGTTGTTGAATGGTGGACAGACCTATCGACTTTATTTCCATGGAAAATACAATCCTCTATTTTGCTGTTTTATTAAAAGTCTTGTTAGTCTCACTTTCTTTAATCATCTTTGGCTTGTTTCGAAGACAATTCAACAAATAGGGAGCCAAGAAACATCTCATATTATTATCTTCCCAAAATAAATAAACAAAATATGCTTAAAAAATGTTTTGTTTAAAATTTATTTTCATTTGAAAATTCTTCTTCTTGCTTTTTGAGATGCAAAATTATCAATTAAATTTTTATATTCAAGTTTTTCTAATATCTCTTTTTGATCAATTGATAATATCTCCAACAAAAAGTAGTGTAATAGTACATGTTTGAACGCTATTCTCATATCTCTTTTATTGGGCTTGTTGTGTTTTACATTACCCCATATCCCTTTTGTTGTATTTCTTGATTTGTTTCTTTGTATTTTTTTTTTCCTATTTTTAGATGTATTTCTTGATCATCCACAAATATTTCACCTAAATTTTCTGCTATATTTTTTTTACTCGTTGTAACAAATTTATTTAAAGATCATTTTTGCAATTCAATCAATTTTTTTGTTCTTCTCTCTTTCTTCTTTTGTAAGTTTCTCATATCCAAATGCATATTTTCAATTAGACATATTTTCTAATTGAAAATAATAGTATCTATATATTATGAGCAATGCTAGATACAGTCCCCACTTGGGGACTGCATATGCAAGCCTAGGCTATTTTAACTTTAAAATTTTTTAAAATTACAAAATTATCCCTCCTAAATAATGTTTTCTCTCATTTAATAATATGCCTCCACATGCAGTCCCCACTTGAGGACTGCAAATAGAATTTCTCATATACAAATAGAAAGGGCATATTTTTTTCGCTTTACATAGACCCTTTTGGATATAAAAGTCTTCTGATCTATTTTATTTAATTATTATAATTTTTTAAATTTTTATATAAAATATAATAAATAATTCTATTTTTTAAATCTATAATGATAATATTAAAAAATTATATTTTAACATTATTTTATTTAATTTTCATCTCAACTTATCTCATCTAAATTCAAATGAGTCCATAGAATATATTTTTCTTATCTCATCTTAACTCACTATTCAAATTAAGATCTCGTTTATTTTTACAGATAAGATGAGTTGAGATTAAAGTTAAAAGTTGAATAAAATATTATTAAAATATATTTTTTTAATATTATTTTTATTTTAAAATTTAAAAAAATTGAAATATTTATTTTATTTTATATGAGAATTTAAAAAAATTATAATAATTAGATAAATAGAAATAAAAATAACTGTAAAAACAAATGAGTCCGTAGAAACTAGAGACCAGACTACGAGAGCATAAAAATGAGATAAATAAAATGAAATAAATTTCAAGTATAGAAAGATAGTTTTTGAGATTTTCATTTGAAAATTATTTTGAAATTTGTCATTTGATTTATGGTCAATACAGAGTCTCTAATAAATAATTTAATTTTTATTATACTATTTACAAATTATATCAATCCATCTCAACTTATCTCTAAATTCAAATTACTCACTGCCAATGAACTAAATACCATTGAACCAGCCCTGCCATTAACTACTATTGGAAGTATTTGAAGAATCGGATGAATGAAACGACACGTGAAGGACCCATGGCTTAGAAATGTGCCAGTGGATAGTCTCAAAAGTCATTCTACGACAATGGAACCGAATAATTCCCAGCATCGCTTCAGCATCTGCACAAAGCCCTAGATCTGCTCGCGTCATGATCTCAAAAGTAATGGCGTATGAATCTTGCATGTGCCCTTGCCTGCCTCTAATTTATTTCTAGTAATGATAGGTATAGGTTTGAAATGTATAAGGGAAAAGTCTTCGAGTTTGCATCCTAAAATCGCGTACCGATACGATACGTAAGATATCTATTTCTCTCAAAATCTATTTTTTTTAATAAAAAATTAAATTGTAATTTTATAAAAAATAAATGAGTTTTTATATTTTTTAACAGTAAAATATATTTTTTAAAAAAAAATTTATAATATTTATACAGTTAAGATTTATGAAAAATATTATATATTAATCATTATTTATTCTTACACTTCATATCTATAATTTTTTTATAAAATGTGAACATATTTTTTATAAAATATAAAATTTTTATAAAATACGAATGTGGTATAATAAATAATAATTGATGAAAAATTTTTTTTTTATAACTTTTAAATCATTTCTCTTGTTGTACAAAAACAAATAATAGCACTGCACTACTGGACTGGCTAGCTAGAAGCCTAGGAGAGGGAAATTGAACAGTATTGAACGGAATAAATCCCAGAATCATCTCAGTATTGTTCGTGCAATCAAGGTGTAATAAATGCATGAGGCCAAAAAGATTTGTTTAAACAAAATTTACGATCTATTATTTATTACGAAAATTATTATTTTTTATTAGATGATTCAATTTTCAATTCTTTTTAGAATTTTCTTATTAATTGTCTTTTTAATTTTTTGTGTCTTCTTCCATTGTTCTAGATAGTGGAAGAGCCGGCCGTGCATAGAAAAAGAAGAGGACCCGCATTTTTTCTAAAGGATAATGCTTTTTGAATCGATAGATGACGACTGATGATTAATCGTTTCATGGAAAATGCAATCCTCTATTTTTTTTTTTTTATGTATAGTTTGTTTTTAATAAATTTTTTAATTCATTTCATTTAATTATTATAATTTTTTTAAATTTTATTATAAAATAAAATAAATAATTTTTTTTTCGAATCTTAAAATAAAAATATATTATAACAATACTTTATTTAACTTTTTAATTTTAATTTCTACACGTATTATTTTAGAAAAATTTATTTAACCTTGTTTCGAAGACAAGTCAACAAATAGCGAGCCAGGAAACAAAAGGCCATCAAGAATAAATTTTGGGTGCGTATGACGATGAAACATCTCATATTATTATCTAAACAAAATACGCTTAAAAAATGTTCTGTTTAAAATATATTTTCATTTAAAAATTATTATTCTTGCTTTTTAAGATGCAAAATCATCAATTAAATTTTTATATTCAAAATTTTCTAATATCTCATTTTGATCAATTAATAATATCTCCAACAAGAAGTGTAATAGTACATGTTTGAACAATATTCTCAATCTCTTTAATTTGTTGGGCTTGTTGTGTTTTACATTATCCCTATATCCCTTTTATTGTATTTATTTGTTTGTTTCTTTCTCTTCTTTTTTTCTTTTTTTGATGTATTTCTTGATCATCTACAAATATTTCATTTAAATTTTCTGCTATATTTTGTTTACTCTTAGTAACAAATTTATTTAAAGATCATTTTTACAATTCAATCAATTTTTCTTCTTCTTCTTCTTGTTGTATGTTTTATGCATATTTTCAATTAGACATATTTTTTAATAGAAAATACAGTATCTATATATTATTTGAAATCTTATTATGCCTATGAGCATTTTAGAATAAAATAAGGCCTTGTTTCGATAAACAGTTAACATGAGATGAAATAGTTTAAATAATAGTAAAATTTTTGAATTAAGATGAGATAAAATAATTTGTAAAATAAATATGTTTAAATAGAAAAATGAAATAATATAATTTTTAATTTTTGAGATTTCAAAAGATGTGAGTCCCACTATTTTATCAATTATCCGAATTGTATACTGTAAATAGATTGTTCACCTATTTTCATTCAAGTGTCAATTTTCACTTTGAGTTATAGTAAATATATAGATTTTTTTAAATTTAAGTAGTTACTGTTCACTCATTAAATCTATTTTTTATTAACTTTTAATTTCTAATGATCTTTTTTATTCATGTTTAATCTTTAACTATCTTGTAATAATAATGTAAGAATTAAATTAAATTATTAATTAATATATGATTAGTATAATTATAAAATATGAAAAAAAATCAAATATTATTATTAAAAAATAATATTATATTATTATTTTAATAAATTTAATAACTAATTTAATATGAAATTATAGATAAGAAAGTTTTAAATATATAAAAAATATATACTTTTTATTAAAATTTAAAGATAAATTTAATAAATCCAATGGTAACGCTCTTATCGGTTGGATTGTTGGTAGTGACGTCGATCCATCATCCTTTTGCTATATTCCAAAGTTAGTACCGTAGCTTAGTTTCCAACCATCTTTTGACTAGACTTATCAAAGCTGACTATTAAAGTCTAGGGGCGGCTCAATTCAAATAGAAATTTTAAGCGAAATTTTTTTGAGTTTATAATTATAATATAATAAAATAATATTTTATTTAAAATATTTATTTTATTTAAAATATTTATTTTTAAATTTATATTCAATACAACAACTTAAATCGAATCTCAATTTAAAAAGATCTTAAAAAAATTATTTAAAAATATAAATAATTTATTGTATTAAATATTAAATTTAATATTATAGGATCTTACACACATTAATTTTATATTATTTAAAATTTTATTTAATAAAATATTTTTAATTTTTTTTTTAAATATTAAAAATAAACACCTCATTTTTATTTTTAAAACCTTGCATAAGGTGAGACTTCCTTATTTACATTCAAAACTCACATCAACTCATTTCAATTCATCTCATCTCATTTCATTTCATCATTACAATTTTTTCAAATTTTTACATAAAATATAATAAACAATTTAATTTTTTCAAATTTCAAAATAATTTTTTCAAATTCCTACTCAAAATATAATAAATAATTTAATTTTTATTATACTATTCACAAATCATCTCTATTCATCTCAACTCCTCTCTAAATTCAAATCACTCACTGGCAATGAACTAAATACCATTGAACCAGCCCTGCCATTAACTACTATTGGAAGTATTTGAAGAATCGGATGAATGAAACGACACGTGAAGGTCCCATGGCTTAGAATAATATGCCAGTAGACTTGTCTCAAAAGTCATTCTACGACAATGGAACCGAATAATTCCCAGCATCGCTTTGTGCAGATCTTGCCTGCCTCTAATTTATTCCTAGTAATGATAGGTACAGGTTTGAAATGTATCAATTTTGAACCATTTTTTTATAAATATGTAAATTAAACTTTTATAAAAAATAAAATGAGTTTTTAATATTTTTTATAGTAAAATCTATCTTTTATAAAACAATTGTATAATATTTGTGCAGCTAAAGACTCATGAAGAATGCTATACATTAATTACTATTCATTCATACACCTTATATTTATAATTATTTTATAAGGTGTGATCGTAGAGATATTTTTCATAAAAAATTAGATATTTTTTATAAGATGTGAGGTATAAGATTGTAAATAGTAACAGATGAGAATAATTTTTTAGCACTTATAAATCATTTCCCTATTAGTACAAAAAGAAATAATAGCAGCTAGGAGCCTAAGAGAGGGAAACTGAACAGTATTGAACGGAATAAATCACAGCATCATCCCAGCATTGTTCGTGCAATCTAATAGATGCGTAAGTCCAAAAAGATTTTTTTTAAAAAAAATTTATGATCTATTATTTATTACGAAAATTATTATTTTTTATTAGAATGAATTAATTCTAGATGAAAATTGTCGTCTTCTTGACAAATAACTCATAATAAATAATTAGGAAAATACTAAATATATTTAAGAAAAGCTTACAAAAATTTACTTTTTCAAGTATTAGTTATTGATACGTTGAAAATTATAAAATTTAAAATTTCAATTCAAAATAAAACTAACAAAATAAGTTTTATAAATAAAAGAGTAAATTAAATTTTAAGTGTATCATGTAGTACTACTCAAATAATTATTTTATATTTTTGGGAGCGTTAGGATTGGAGGGACAAAGTGTCATGAAATAGGAAGAAATTCAATTTGAGAACATTGGCATTGGATTGGTTATCTCAATCTTTAAAATTTGAAGAATATGTAACTTTTTAACTTTTACTTAATCACTTAACACTTAAAATCTACATTAAATTAGTCATCATATTCTCTATAATAATAAATTATTATTATTTTCTACTATTTATATTTCTTTAATTACTTTTTTATTTTATTTTTATAATCTTCAATAACCTCCAACAATTATAATCATTTTCATTTTCATTTTCACAATCCAGCAATCCATAATATAATAATCTCATATGTACATAGATGATAAATCTCATATGTAAATAAAAATCACATATGTACAATCTATAAAAATCTCATATCTAATATAATAATCTCAAAATATAACAAGATAACATATGAGAAAATGACATGACCACAAGCATATAACCAAAAGAGGGAAGAAGAAGAGCCACGGCAAGGGTGCCGAAATATAATAAAAAAAAATACATTTAGACTTGTTACATTTCATATTTGAAAAGAATAAGAGAATTACTGTAACTCACATTTTAGATGAAATTAGTTTGACTAATTCATGTTGGCCAAATATAAATGATATTAGCTAAATTTGAAGATAAAAATGCACTTGGCTAAATTAATGCCAATACTCTCAGTACTGCAATGGTTTTGAACTAATTTAGAGAAAAAGAAAAATTCTACTAATCATCCCTACATTACACATTATATATTATTTTTTTATTTTTTTCTCTTATAAAATATGTGGTGTATAGATGATGAGTAGAAGAATTATTTTAGTTTAGTAAAAAAAAAAAAAAATCAAGTATAATGTATAATATGAAAATGATGAGTAGAATGATTCAAAGTACCATAGAATATAATTAATTCATCTAGCTAGCAGGATAAAGAGTCAAATATGCATAGAAGCTGAGAGCAAGCATCCAACCCAGAATAATGAAAGCCTGCTAGCAAATAATCAAGCCAAGTACTGTACTAGTCGCTCAGTTTAATTAGCATATATGCATGCAGCAGGAGATCATCATATATAAGAATAATAAAATAAGAATCTCGCTCATTAAGCCTTCATATATGTTACTTTAACAATGGAGAAGTTTTATAAAAATAAACTTATAAATTAGTATGATTTGATATGATAAGTTAGATTGTAAAATTATTTCTATTATAAAATAAATTTAATTTATTATATAAAATTATGCCAGTTTGTGACTGGAAGTGATAAAATATACCAAGCCCATATAAATAGGCCCAACTCACCAAATGGCCCTCACTATAAAATAGTAGAAGAGGGAGAGGGGACAAGGGAAAGAGAGTGTAGGAGGAAAAGATGGGAAGGTAAGGGAGAAAGTGGAAAGGAGGAGAAAATGTCAGACACGCAAGGGAAAGACTGTCAATCACCACCACTCCTTAGGTGCATGCAGAAAGAGGGTTAGATAAAAGGAAATGGTCAGATGACTCTAGGGGTGAGGGACCTTTCGGCCAGGCTTCTCCTTAGGGGCTTCACTTCTTCAACCTCTCGAGAGGGACTCCAGTGATAGAATCTCCAGCAAAAGATAGAGCTCAGATCTCTACTGTATAGTGAGGACGAGAGACCATGAAAGACTGTAAATAAGCATATTATAGTAGACTCTCTCCTCTCCAAAACTCCAGTGAACGTAAGTTTTATGCCGAACCACGTAAATATGTGTCATGGTCTCTTTATCTTCTCTACACTTATTTTTGTTTTACCGCTATGGATGTAGGTACTGACATCGTAAAGTCGCACCGATCGAGGCCTGAATTGTCACAACGGACTGAGAATGAATCTCTCCCCTTCTGGTCTGTTGTGTCATTTTTAGACTTTAATAGTGAGTTTACTTTTATAATATCTCTTTTATAGCTGTAACACCCCTCTTTACTGAAATCTTAATTATTATAAACTTTCGATAATATTTTTCTTCGGCTTGAAAAACATTGCGGGAAGTACCAAATATTGTCTGGATTTGTAATTGCAAACAGGCTTTGTACATGTGGGTAAAAGAAAGTGAGACAAAAAGTGATCCAATGCATGTATATATCTGATTTTTCTTTGGGTTTGTAATCCAAGCCTGAACTAAAGGGCTCACAGACCAAATCAAGCCTGCTTATGGGTCAGGCCAGATTCTTCCCAACATGATCCGAGTCCAGCATCATGATTCTGGACCCGTCCGACCCGTATCCCAAATAACGAAGCTCCTGGGGCGAGTTTAAAAAGGAGCAGAGCCACTGCCAAAACCTCCTCCATGAGTATCCATGCACATTCACGAGCTCTCTGATCAGCCACAGAGCCTCGCTCTCTGCTACTTCGTGGCTTGCTTCCTCCCCAACGACGTCGCTGCTTTATTCTAACGTCTCAGAACTTCTTGCATTTCGTTCACTTCCTTTTCTTGTACTTTTGTTATTATATATTCGATGTCTCATTGGCTCGGGGGGTTACAGTTTCGGAGTCTCATTTAAGGAGGAGAAACCGCTCTGAGAAACTCTTCAAGCTTTCTACTCTCAGGTTGATTCGTTCACTTTTATGCATGATCACGTTATATTTTTTACTTCTGCTTTGTACTATTCATAATTGGACTTGTTTACGTTTTTTTTTTTTCTCATTTTTTTGGTTGATGTTTGGTTCCCGAGAAACGTAGGAAAATGACAGTTTTTAATCGTTCGTTTTCTAGGTTTTTTTCGAGTCTCGAGGAAGTCAAATATTCAAACTTAGCTCTAATTGCTTTTCGGTTACTCGGTTTCCCCGGGAAGCAAACATGATATCGAAGAAATCTGTCTGAATTTTCGTTAAATATGTCTTGCTTTAGGTTTCAGTGGCTTTGCTTGGTAATTTATTTTCATATTCCTTACATGCTGCTGGATTGTTTGCACTTTGTTTGATATTCGAGATCCGCTTTAATTTTGAGGGTGTGTTTGGCTAACTAATTCAGGAGAAAGATCATGGTAGAGATTAAGAATGAGAAGGAGTTTTCTATGGATTCAGATAAAGAATTTAGAGTCGCTTCTTGTTCTTCCTTATCCGATGGCAATTCTGATACCCCTGTTCTGAGAAGAAGATCTGTTGTAGGGTATGCTTTTCTTACTATAGTTCCTCTATAGTGATTTCTGAATGGATTATCTAGCTACCATACCATTTAAGAACAAAATCCTCGAGTGATTTTCTAACATTGAACATCGTTGAATTGTGAATACTAAATTCTTTTTATTGACCAAGCCACCTAATACGTAGTATAGCCACATTTGTAGTGGTGCGGCGGTGCCCGCGGCAAAAGTCAAAACTTGAAAAATGCTAGTCAAGCCATGACTTCTGTTGTTTAGAGATTTTCGAATAGAGACCATCTTCTATCACATGTAAAATGAATCAAATCAGCTTATGATATGGACATCTGTTTGTTGCCGGGCAATAAAAACCTTTGGGATGCGAAGCGGATAAGGAAGTTAATTTGACTAGTGCATTGTAGTGGAATTAGTTTTGATTATTGGTTATCAATGTCCTTTATTTCTGGGTGAAATCACTCCAGTTTGTATTTGATGTGAGTTGTTCTGTTATTGAAGGAGGCGGACTGGTCCAACTAAACGTTCAAGAAGAGGAGGCTGGACAGAAAAAGAGGTCAACCACTGGATATTCTAGTTGAAGTTTCTTTATGTTTTGTTTTTGTTTTTTAGTTTTGGTTTTGGTCTGCAAAATATACTGCCAGATGTTACAGATAGCCATATAAACTTTGTAATAATAACTTGGAGAATATTAGATCAGGGCTTTCACTTTTTGGAGGAACTGTAATACAAAGTTAGCCGGTTTATAAATACATTGCCAGTAGTTGTTAGGATTCGGAAGCATAGCATTTAATACTTTTGATGAGTGCACTTACTCCGATCATTGCTCTCTCTCCCTCTCTCCCTCTACAGCTTTTAAGGGTTTTCTAACGAAAATACCATTGGAATTTTGATGGACAGGATAATGTTCTATTTGAAGCAGTCAAAAAGTACAATGGAAAGAATTGGAAGAAAATAGGTATTGGCATGCATATTAGGCTTTTTCCTTGCTTTCAACTTTGGGCTTGTAGTATTTTTAAGTGCACTATCTACAGTCTACTGCTTCTTTTTGGATGCCAGCCATAAATCATTTATCTATGAGGAAGAAAGTTATAAGGGATAGTCATGACTGACCATTCATCTGGTTTCAGTTGGTTTGATCTGTTCATGACCCTGAATACTCTGGATGTTAGTGGCACCAGAGGTTTTGCAATCGTCCTGCTGAAGTTCTTTGTTTCATCATTGGATAAGTGTAATTAGGGTCAGTCTTTTTGGTGAAAAGTGTCCCTTGTCAATTTCCAGTTTGCCGGAACTTCCTTTATGGATGTTATTGTTGAATAAATTGCTATCTCTGACATAGGATGCAAACAGAAGTAGAGTGCATAAATTTTCATTTTCTTCTGCAAATCTGATCATATAATTGTTTATATTTCTTGTACAGCTGCATATCTCCCAGGTCGCTCAGATATTCAGTGCTTGCACCACTGGCAAAAGGTTCTGAATCCTGAACTTGTCAAGGGATCATGGACAAAGGAGGTACCAATCAAATAATTAAAACATCGAGTATTTTAGCATGTTTTGCTGGCCAGAAGAAATAATTCATTCATTTATATTTTCAATGTCATTGATATGCGATCATGGTCCTTTTTTCCTTTCGTCTTGGGACTTTCAGGAAGATGACTGTATAATGGAGTTCGTCAAAAAGCATGGTTGCAAGAGGTGGTCTCTTATGGCTAAGTTCTTACCAGGTCGTATAGGCAAGCAGTGCAGAGAGAGGTAGGTGCTGTATGTTTCTAAGTAGGCAATCAGTTTTGGAAGGCATTCTAATTGCTGTGCATATTTCCTGTATTTAAGTTCCCATCATATCCTTCTTGTGCAACTTGTTAGTTTTCCAGATACTGTAATAAAAACTTCACGATAGTATTTCTCAGGTCAAGCGTGCAAGCAGCTGAATGGGCCGAATGTTTAGTATCTAGTCTGTCTGCATGTTGTGTGGTGTATTAGTTTTTTTTTTTTTTTTGAGAGTGAAATTAGTTAATAGTATTATATATTAATATTTTAGGTGGCACAATCATTTAGACCCAGATATAAAGAAAGATGCATGGACGGATGAGGAGGAGTCAATTCTTGGTTATTACCACCAAATCTATGGTAACAGGTGGGCAGAAATAGCAAGGTTTCTACCTGGAAGGTATGTATCTAAGATCAATTTATCGACATAGATTACTACTCATAGAATGGTAACATTCTTGGAATACATATTATATAATTGCAACAATACAGTCAAAAGATCCCAATTGAGATTGACTATTGGATTTTGTGGAGTTTCAAAAGCAAACTATTTTGGACGCGTTTCTATAACAAAGGGAAACAATTCAGTTTATATAATTTTTGCAGTCATGCTAAAAGTAAATTATGACAAAAAATTTTCTGAAACAACTCAGTGTGGCAAGCGACTCTTGTTTACAAGTTAGCCAGTTTCGGTTGGAAATTTGTGGGAGCGTAACCTTTTGGTTTCTTGGATATTAGATTGTCCTTATTTAGGGACTGAGCAAGACAGGTATCTGCCAAAATATATTGATAAGGTGGAGAGAGAGAAAAATAACTGGATAAGTTATCTTCTAGGTAGGGATTACCAAATGATGTTGTTCGGCTCCCCATCTGCAGCAAGCTTCAAAAAAGTTACTACATTCGTCTCATTTGATCATTGATGAAATCTTATTGCTGAATGTTTGTTACTAAGATGTTTGGGCGAAAATTCAGTATTGTCATGTTCAATTGAAAAATGGGAAAATGCCGCATGTGTGTGTGCATTTGTACCATATATCAGTTCATATGTTTGCGTGCAATTATCAAATAGAGTAATCCATGCCTTTTAATGGACGCATTAATATTATAATCTTCTCATGGTTCATTAATGTAAAAATCAGCAGGACGGACAATGCAATTAAGAATCATTGGAATTGCTCGATGAAGAAGAAACTCAATTCACAATCTAGCGATGGTTGTCAATGGGATATGTTCATAAATATCTCTCCTGGTTTCTGCAGTCCTGAATCAAAACCTACATCTTCAGATTTCTTCAGTTCTAAAACTAAAGTTGAATGCATGAAGGTTAATGTGGAGGGACAGAGATTTGGAAAAATCTTCTCTCTTAATCACGATATGGGTTTGGGGCACAGTGTTGACACTTGTCCTACTGATTTGGTTCTTGGAAATGCTTATGGAAGAGAGATTTGTTCAATGGCAGAATCTGTAACTGGTGAGATTTCAGAAAGAGGGGAAAGTGAACCATTGGATCCACTAAATGGGACACTGTTTGAAGGAACAGGAACTGCTGCAGCTAGTATCATCACTGGATCCTTTGATGCATCTGCTTACACTAAACCAAGTTGTAATTCTGTTGAAGTTCTTCCTGTTGCTGGCAAATTATTTGAATCTCCAAAAAGGTTAGGGGATTATGCCTCAGGTGTAATGAATACAAGAGTGGGCAATAAATCTGACAATCTATTTACAACTTCGAGAACGTTGGAACTTGATGAGGACATGAGCCGTGTTTGCATTAAAAACAAAGTCCATAGTGATTTGCTGCATGCTGTAGATACAAATCATGGTTGCTCACCTTCTGAGCCACCTTTGCTGAGTGATTTGGTTAATGCCATAGAAACTGGTGGATTTCTAAATTCGAATGATTATTTGAGGCATCCGATCACTCCGTTGTGTTATTCTACTCCAGGTTCCGTTCAACAAGGTATATATGCATCTGGTAGCAGCCCAGAATCCATATTACGGAACTCAGCAATGACCTTTAAAAATACACCTTCTATAATAAGGAAAAAGAGTTCCACTAAGGCTGGTAATGATGTCACCTGCACACCTGAGTGTCGAGTCTCATCTATTCGTGGCGGGCGAGATGTCAATAGTACAGACTTCCAAAACATGAAGCAGGGTTTCAGCTCTTTCTTTCATAGACCTGAAACTTCAGTTGGTTTTGTGTCTCTAGGCAGATGCCTGGAATATGCATTTGACTTGGAAAAGGATTCAGTCCCTGCTAATTGTGGCCGATCAGTATCTGCAAGTGCGTCTCAAAATCCTGATATTGGTGCAAATACAATGTTGATACCTTAAAATGATTGGATTGTAAGTGATTAACTTTACTTCAGATTTTTACCCATTTATCGGCTATCAAACTGAGCCTAAAACCTGTATTGCAAAGATCTACTTCCATTACCAGGGACAGAGTAACTAAGATCTGATCGTATTGAAAAATTCCCAGTTTGTTTCTGTGTACACAGCATCATCTCATCAAATTACATTTTGTTAGGCTTGCTTGAGAAGGAGAGATGACCGTGTTGTGCAGAATAGATCTTGAATTGTTTTATTATTCTTGGTAGGGATTTTCTAGTGTGCATATTATTATACTCTCTTAAGCTATCACATGCTTGGGAACCTTCATTCGATGGAGAGGAATGAATGTAAAGAGGTATTCGTTGCATTTGTTCTTCGAGTGAAAAATGGCTACAGAACTAGGCAGTTGTCAAAAGTGTCACCCGAGACTAACAGTAATTTGTATGCCTGCAGCAATATCGTAGAGAAATTTGGTGGTTGTTGCTCCTTATTCTGAAGTTGACTAGTGCTTACACATGTGGTGCTTAATGATATCTGCTGTGCTGTTAAGTTTGTAATAAAGCAAAGTGGCTATATATATTTCTTCTTGGGATTACGTTTGATGTTGGGCATCTGTAGTCCATGCAGTAAAGCAGCCCTCTTAAGCCTACTAATATATATGGATCAATAGACATGATCGTTCATAGTACATACATGCATGTTTGAATTGAAACCCCCTTGGTTTATTTCTTTTATTCCCATCACCTTAAATAGTATGATTTTTATCCCATTGATTGCCCATAAATTACAGTGTTTTCTTTTCTTTTTCCTCTCTCTCTATATAATTCTGAATGTTTGACGAATCTGTCATTGATCAGAGACCTCGGTTAATAACTGCAAGTCATCGAACATCTTTCTTTTTTTGGGTCCTTTCACATAGTTGTAAATTTTGAACAGCTTGTCGATGAGAGTAGCCACCCTGATTTGCGTTTTCTGTACTCTTTTTTTTTTTTTGTCTTTTGACTTGTTCGTCGATTGGTTTTTAGTTTGTGATCAGCCAGTTGGACTGTTCAAATTTATCAAGTTTTGCAGGTGCCAAATCTTGAATGGTTCTATTTTTAAAAAAAGCAAAGTTCATCCCAATACATTCAAATAAGTCTTAGCCTCGGTTTGGATTGTAAATTCATCTCATCTCATCATTATAATTTTTTTAAATTTTTATATAAAATATAATAAATAATTCAATTTTTTCAAATCTCAAAATAATAATAATATTAAAAAATAATATTCTAATAACATTTTATTCAACTCATATAAAACCATCTCAACTCATCTCTAAATCCAAACGAAACCTCATCTAACAAGGGTAATCGTTTTGCTTGATATAGATAATAGGCCAAATTATTGGAAAATAAAAATTATATTCATAAGTTGGTGTGGATAACATATCTGATAAACATAATATAATTTAATTTAATTTAAAATTTATAAATTAAATTTTACTATTTAAATTATATAGATAATATTTTTTACTGATCGACTTAAAAATATAATAGTTATATATTTGTTTTTAATAGGCGAAAGGTTATAATTATAAGTGCTGAAGATTCGAAGAATGTGCCATAATTTTAAATGTAAAATACCAAATTGCTAATAAATTGGGTTGAAAACATTACTTTTCATTTTCGCTCCTGAGGCTGAACTAATGACAATCTGGAAAAGCCGCTGCCTGAGAGAGACAACGTGGCTAAACAGGACCTATAGTCGCTCGTACTTTTGACCACCGGTCACAGTCACATTCACATGATCAATGGAACGATAAAGTACGCCAAATAAAGCGGCCAAAACTAGCCAAAAATAGAAGGATCCAAACCAACCTGATTCGTTGCTTCTTCGCTGTCCCTCTCTCCATCTCTCCCCCTTACACGCACCGTCTTATCCAAATTCCTATAAGAATCTCCATTCCACTCGCTCCATTCCGATCTGTTCATTTTCTCGAGAAAAATATTCTGTTTGGTGAGTTTGCATCTTAAATGATGTCGTCGGAGAAAACTATTTTGGTAACCGGCGGGGCCGGGTTCATTGGCTCTCACACCGTTGTCCAGCTTCTCAATGAAGGGTTTAGGGTTTCCATCATCGACAATCTCGACAATTCCGTCACGGAGGCGGTTGATAGGGTTCGGGATTTGGTGGGGCCCCAGCTTTCTCAGCAACTAGAATTCCATCTGGTATCACATTTCCCGCCTGTTTGACTCTCTGGAATTTCTCGTGTTTTTGCAGCTGAGAAAATGATGGGAAAAAATTACTCAATATTACTGGGATATTTCTGGCCAATGCTGGTGCTGGTTTTTATTTCTAAAATTAGAATTCAATTTAAGTGGTATCAGGATCAAATGAATTGGTACACCATCCATTCGTGTTTTTATCCATTTTTAACGGTTTATTGGCAACCAAATTGTGGGTTTGGGGTTTTGGCTTGCTTTCATTATAATACTACGTGGTGGTGTGGTTGCAGGGTGATCTTAGGAATAAGGACGACTTGGAGAAGCTCTTTTCCCAAACACGGTACTGAGATGTGTTTTTTTTTTCCCCTCTTTTCTTAATAGACTTCTACACCATCATTTCCTGGTTTCGAAGATTTAATGTAAAAAAATATCTTCAGAGATATATGTATCTTTTCTTTGCAGGAAAATTTTGTTAAGAGTCGTTTTTTGTTGAAGAAAACGAAATTCGAGTCTTTTCTTGGTTTCTTATGTGAATTCACTGTCGCTTATTTTTTGGCATTGGGTTTTGTATCAATGTATACTGAGCCAGATTTGATGCTGTGATCCATTTTGCTGGCCTAAAAGCTGTCGGGGAGAGTGTTGCACACCCTCGCCGTTATTTTGATAACAATCTGGTTGGCACCATCAATCTTTATGAGGTTATGGCAAAATACAATTGCAAAAAGGTGCGCCTCAGATTTAATTTCTTGAGCTTATCTGTCTTGGCCCATTATTTGATGCCAAAGAGGAATAGTGCATATCCGGAAGTGAATAACATATCTAACTGCTAAACTGTGAAGGTTTGTAATCTTCAGTGTCTAGTTCTTTTACCTGCCCTCGGTAGTTATAGCATTAATCTCCGGGTGAACTTTAACAGAGAAATGCTTAATCTTAGCTTGTGCACCTTTTTGCATGAATTTCATCACATGTTGTCATGTTCTGCCCCTAATGAAGCAAATAATGTTTTCATGTGGGAATGTAGATGGTTTTCTCATCATCTGCAACTGTTTATGGCCAACCTGAAAAAATACCCTGTATTGAGGATTTTGAGTTGCAAGCTATGAATCCCTATGGACGGACTAAGGTACTTATATTGCGTCCTTAATAATGTTTCTTTGGCACTTTTTTCTTTTACCACCTTTCAGATTAAATAAGTAATCCCATTTGCTATTTCTTGCGTTCAGAGGAGTATGGGTTCTTTATTTATCTGACATTCAATTTATTCTATCTTTCTAGCTTTTCCTTGAGGAAATTGCTCGAGATATTCAGAAAGCAGAGCCAGATTGGAGAATTATATTACTTAGGTACTTCAACCCTGTTGGGGCTCATGAGAGTGGTAGAATTGGTGAAGACCCAAAGGGTATCCCAAACAATCTCATGCCATACATACAACAAGTAGCTGTTGACAGATTGCCTGAACTTAACGTATATGGCCATGATTATCCAACAAAGGATGGTACTGCGGTATGTTCTTTTCTAGTAAAGAATTTTGAGTAGGATTGGATAGGATGGACCTGTGTGACCTAGACCATGAATGGTTATATATTCCAGTTACAATCCTTTATAAGCCTTGTTTGACTTTCTGTCATCACAGGATTTCAATAGAGACGACAGAATATTATTATTTGGTTATTAAGTATCTCTGTTTTTGATGAACAGGTCCGAGACTACATCCATGTCATGGACTTGGCAGATGGCCACATTGCTGCTCTTCGGAAGCTTTTCATGACACAGAATACTGGTGATCATTCTTCATCATCGCATATTTAGTTGCTAATGAATCTGGCTATTGCATGTTAACTTTTTGTTAGGCATCATCGTGGGGTTACTATGAGAATCTCATTTTAGCATTTGGGTGAGGCAAAAGTAAATTAACCGATAGTTTACTCTCTTAGGTTGCATAGCCTACAACTTGGGGACCGGATGCGGTACATCAGTACTTGAAATGGTCACCGCATTTGAGAAAGCTTCCGGCAAGGTGAGTGTTATCTCTCTCTCTCTCTCTCTCTCTGAGATATTGAATACATGCTGAATTTTTGTCTTCAGAAAATCCCCATCAAACTATGTCCAAGGAGGCCAGGAGATGCTACGGCTGTTTATGCTTCTACAGGAAAAGCTGAGAAAGAACTTGGATGGAAGTATGTGGTTATTCTATGCTTTTTATGCATTCCAAGTTGCATGACATTAATATTCTTTCTTATTTGCTATGATACAACTTTCGACAATGAGATGGATCTTTTCTAATATAACATACTTGAATGTACGATGATTATTCTGTGACCTGAGTTACAAAGCTGTTAATGGCTGATAATAATGTTTGTCTATAAGCAATGCTAGTTCTTTACAACTAAGTTGGTGCCTTTTTCCAGGGCGAGATATGGTATTGAGGAGATGTGCAGGGACCAATGGAATTGGGCAAGCAACAATCCATGGGGGTACCAGTCCAAACCCTGAATGGCATGCTAATTAAGTGCGTAATATACAAAGTTGTACAATCCCTTCGGATCACATTCTACTCGACCACGTCCCACATTCTTTTAAGCTACCTGCCTTTTTCCATCTAGAAAAATAAGATTTGTAAACTTGTTTCTGCAACTTTTGTTTTAGAAAAACAGAAAATGAATATCAAAAGTGGTTCAATCATATTGTTGTCTTGTGAATCAGCATGCCTTTCAGTTGGGGGCAGGTCCTTGCTCCTGTCAACCACTGAAATCTCACGAGTAACTTTTAAATATTGGGTAGAACATTGCGTCCTGTCCAAGCAAACAGAACATGATTAAGAAATCAATGGTATTTCGTTTTTCGTACAAGGAAAGCAGAAAGTGATTGATTGTGGATCAATGGCCTCTGCGAACTCACCAGTATCGTTTCATATTATCCATAGTTTCTATTATAAGATCATTTATTTCGACAAAAGCTTTTTCTTTGTACATGGACTTATTCCTAAAAGATCATATTAAACTTTCATATTTCTAGTACCACACGACTTTTTTGTACTACTCTTTTGGGTCAAGTCGAATGGTAATGTTTGGTTATAAAAAATGTTTGGAAATATTTGAGAATTTGTTTGATACTAGATTTTGAGAAAGGAAAGATAAAATTTGAATAAATATTTTGTTACGAATAATTATTATATTTGAATTTGTGAAAATGAATAGATAAAGTTGAAAAGTTGTTTGAATATAATTTTTTAAGATTATTTGTTGTTTTGAAATTTATAAAAATTGTATTAATTTTTGTATTTAAGTAATGATTAGAAAAAGAAATAAAAAACTTGAAATAAAAAAAAATTGTTTAATTTGAGTGATATTTTATAAAAGATTTGCACGAAGTTTATACATTTTAAGAGCAGGTACTATCTATTGCTTGGATGCATGAGTAATTCATTAAGAAGGACAAATAAAAGTTCATTGGAGAATATTGGTTGTGCACATGATCTCCATCTGAGGACAAACTACTTAGGAGTGTATGATTTTTATTGCTACAACTTTAGCCACAAATACATAATAGTGGTGAGTGGTTTTCAAATTTTCCTACTTTTCTGTCGACTTTTGACACGAGATTACGGATATATTATAAATTATAGAACTTTAATATGTTTCATCAAACTATGGCGTGCTTCACATTTTTCTCCATTATGGTTTTGAATTAGGATATCTTTTTCCCCCTTAATATCCATGTAACATTGATTTTTCAAGTTAAGATCTTTTTAATTAATTGGCAACACATTTCTTTCTTATTAAGGGAAGCAATATCCCCATGTATCAAATAAAAATAAAAACATTGATTTTTCATCACCTCTATTGAGTTCAAATTGCTATCTTGTATTGCTCTCTCTTTCATCATCTCTCTCGAGTTCAAACTAATCAATATATAAATATAGAAATCGAGATGGAGAGGAGGACAATAGGAGATGGATACTTTTGAATAAGATAAACAATCTGTCTGTTATGAAAATCAAATCATATGATTATGATAATATCAATAAAAATTTTATTTTCAAGTTGATGTGTAGAGTTGTAGCATCATGCTCTCCAAATTTAAGAATAAAATCACTTTCAGAAATTCTTAAAGAAGCCGGAGTTCTACTACAAAACTTGACTTCAAAATATTTTCTTTTATTCTAAAGGAAACGACAGCTACAAAGATTCCTTATAATATAATTTTTATTAAATACTTAAAATCTAAAAGAAAGTCTGCGGAAGCGCTTATTTAAATTTAATAAAGTCTTATGTGCTTATCAAAATAAATTATTAAACATTAAATCATAAAATTGAGCATGACATAAACTATTTAGGCCTCTGCCTCGCCTCCCTGGGCTAAGTCATGTCCGATAGTCTCATCCTTATAAATATCATCATTTGGGCCTTGGGGTGGTTTTAAAACATAAAACTAAACTAAAAATGAGTTGAATACTCAATAAGCAACACATCATATAGTAAACATAATAATCATAAGGTTTCTTGAAAAATATGTATACTCATGAATACATACTTAAATAACATGAATATGAACGTATCTTTCACTTGTCATAGGTTGGTACCCATTGTTGACCCCCATGAGTTAGGATTAGTGAATCTAAGTAGATTCTGATTTCATATGTGGCCACAGGGAAAACACACTGGGTGCACTACCAGCATGTACAACTTGGCAATACAATACGCCCATAACATATGGTACCGTTTTCATATCATAACATAGACCGTTACATATCTTATTATTCATACTTCATCATAATCATACTTGCATACTTGTCATATTATGATTTTAAGTGAAATCACATTTTTTTCATAAAATGTCGTAATACATGTTTTCTCACATAAAATCATGCATGACTTTTCATAAATATTTTAATACATAACTCTCACATAAAATCATGATTTTTCATAAATATTTTGATGCATAATTCTCCACGTAAAATCATGAGTTTTCATAATTTTATCATGACTTGGGTACATAAAAATGGCCTTCCTGTGGAGGGCGTACATGCAATATTTTTCTAAAATACATGTTGTTTACTGTACAGGGTATGATTATGCTACTTACCTTGCAACTTTAATCAAATATTTCCGGCATGAAATCGATCAAGTGAAGTAGAAGGAGAGAGAAAACATGAGGGATGTTGGTGGACTAGAGGTGCTCTGCGTGATTTTGGATAAGCAGAAACTACACTAGGACTTGAAGATGAATGAGATATACGTAAAGTGCATGGGACTGAGCGTATATATAAGGCGTCAATTTTAGAGTTTTAATGTAAAGATGATTTATAGAATTGTAAGAGAGTTATATTAGGGCATAAATCCTAATGGAAGGTGGAGACATGCATGACTTAGAGTTTGAGAAGGCAGTCGGTTAAAGAGTTTTAATGTAAAGACGACTTGTAAAGTTGTATCCTCATTGGAATAAGATGTCGACAAGTTTGAGTTTGAGTTTGAGTTGGACTCAGTCACGATCATTCAATAAGAGAGTTTGAATTTAAAAATATGATATAGTTTTTCATTCAATGTAGAATTAGCAATGACTGAGGCTGCATAGGGGACTTCAATCAGTGATATTTTAAATTGAAATAAATTTCTAATGGTCAATCTTTAAATTCTAAAATGAGTATAACTCGTTCAATAAATAATAAATGAGATTTAAGCTACTTATTGAGTCTAATTAAAACTCATAATCAATCTCAAAAATAATATAACATCAAAATTCAAATATTCTTGACTTTGATATTATCTCTAACAAATGAAGTCTTCAAAGTTCAATTAATCCCCTAATCATTTTTTTAAGCCCCTAATCATTTCTTTTGATTATCAACTTATCTAACAAATGAAGTCTTTAAAGTTCAATTAGTTTAACATTAATCTTTTTCCAACACTTTAATTGTCAGTTGGGTCAGTAGTCAACTTTTGATTATCAACTCATCAAGCACAGGAGTCAACTTTATTGTCCATGCTTCCTTCAACTTTGGTTGATGTCTTCAATATTTTTAATAAATTTCTTCTTAGTTATTTATTTATTTTTTTTAATCTTTTTCAAGTATTCTGTGTATTGGATGCAATAAATCTAAGAGGTTAGGGATTGTTTTCAATTAGAGAGAAATTATATTTTTTTAATAATTTTTTACAATGAACTTACGCAAAGTTTCTCTAATGGAGCGTGTACAAATTATTTATCGTAAAACAAATCCAGAACTTCGCCATCATGGGTTCCTCCATATATAGTAAAAGTGGGCACCAAGTCCTGCGAAGCTGAAGTACTCTCTCTTGCACCTGCCTTTTCTACACGCTAGAAAAAGAGTTCTGTTATATCGAGTCGTTTTAACGTAATTTTTGTGCTGATTGATTAAAATAATTATTTTATATTAAAATAATAATACATCTAATTACAATAAAATATTGTAGCGTGCAAGTTTTGTGTATTTTTATTAAATAAAAAATAATTTTTTTGTACTATATTTAGATTTATGTATATTTTTTTTAAAGAAAATACGGAATCTTGTGTTTGGTCTAATGAAAAATAGAAAAAAAAATTTGTTATTCATCATCTTCACATATTATATAGATTTTTATTTTTTTTAAAATTTGTTGATTTTATTTTTTTAAAACTAATTAAATTTTTTTATTTATTATTTATACATTACATATTTTATTAAAAAAAATTATATAATATAAGAATGATGAGATAAATCTTTCTAAAAGATAAAAGAGAAACGTGGCAAGCGTAATAATGCATGGACAGAAAAAAGCTCCGGACATGCACCGTATCGGACAGACAATTTTGTGGAAAATCAGGAACAAAAGGAAAAGTATGCAGCTATTGCCTATTAAAATAACGTGTGCAAGGTGAGTCACGGGACTTTAATCACGCCTTTTCTTTGCCATTTATTAAGGGATAAAATTTAAATTTAAATTTTTAATTTTTAATCACATAACAATACATATATATATATATATATATTGCTTTAGTTATTGATAAATTGAAATTTAAAATTATAACAATACATAAATATTGCTTGCTTTAGTTATTGATAATTTAAAATTTAAAATTTCAATTAAAAACAAAAAGAAATTGATACAATTGATCTTTTATTTAATACGTATAATATTATATCTAAAATTGCAAGACTTTTCACGATGCTTCCTAAGACTCAAAAAAGTGTTTATCAATATAAACCAATAAAATAGAGTAATTCCACTCTACTTTAAAATGTTTTAAGATGCCTTGAAGCTTTTTGGGTAGAATAATAAATATTCTTAAACGTATCTGTCTGTAGATGGTATTTAATACCATCAATAATGTTGATCGGCAAGGAAAAAACAGACATGGAGCCGAATTGAGCAACTTTTACTATAAGAAAAATTTTAAACATCATATTATTATCTTATTTTTTTATTTTATTATATTAAGTATGATATAATATATTTATTATAATTAAATAATTATTTATTATATTTTATTATTATTTAATAATAATAAATATATTAAATATTACGATTAAAATAAAATGAAAATATGATACATAGCTTTACAACGTAATGTTGCTCAACAAAAGATTGAGAAAGGGTGGATAAGCATTACTCTCACTCAGGTCCCAACTAAATGTTGTCGTCACATGTCACTCGTCCCAGTTGACTTCACTTTGTAATCGTGAGAAGAGGCAAAGGCTTTTGGGTTTAAATTTCCATATGGACCATTTCCATTCCACGGGGAAGCTGCAGTGTGAGTAACCTCTGAAATTCCCAAGAAATCCATCAAATGTAATTAATATAAACCCATAACTCTTTCGTCCCCATCGATCGCTACTAGCCCAACATGGCGAGGGAAAATCAACCGGAGTTCATCCTGGAGATCGTCGTGCTTTCAGCGGAGGGACTGGAGGCAACCTCTTTTACTCTCTTTTCACGCCGTATCAGACCCTTCGTCGCCTTCACCATGGTACCACCCAGTCGGAAGAAGTGTCGCGTGTACAAAACAAGGGTGGACAATGAAGGCGGGACCAACCCCACCTGGGGCGACAAGTTCCGTATCCCTCTGGATACCACCTTCTTTGCAAACAGATACTCCGCCATTTATCTCCGGTTATACACCAAGAGGCTCATTGTGGGTCAGGTTCAACTGGGTTGGTGTCAGATTCCGGTCTACGATATTGGGTCGCCGCCGGTTGGCTCCGTCCGGTACTTGAGTTACCGGCTGCGGGTTCGAGACGGTTCAAGGTGCCATGGGATTGTCAACCTTGCCATAAAGTTAGAAAGTTTAGCCTCCGTTGCAGGACAAAGGGTTGTAGCTTCGGGGGGGTCACCGACAAATGACACGTCTCGAACGGTAATTGGAATACCGGCAAGTTTGTTCACACCCATGGGTGAGTGTGAGGGGATTATGTGTATGTCAACCACAAGTTAGATCCTAGTTGAAAAGATGTTTGAGTGGAAAATGAGTGAAAAATGTGAGAAAATAAATTTTCTGCGTGTAATGGCATCGAATATACTGTGTCAATGATTTGGGTGTGGGGTTTGAAGTCTGATTGCTGCATGATTATTAATGCAATGGGGGTCATTTTCTTGTGTCCCTAGTCGGGAAAAAGCATGACCCTTTACCAAGAAACAACGACTTCGCAATCATTAGTCGTTTCTGATACGATGGGGGTGTACTGTTGCGTTAGTTTGCTTGCTAAATGAATGGTTTTCTCAAGTTGTCCTAGTTCACGTTTTATCCAATTTCAGCCATGTGTTCGCATTTGCATTCTCTTGATGGATTACTACTCTTTAACATTATTTATGTTTTCTTAAGCATTTATATACGTTTTCTTTCTGAGGCTCCTCAGACAAGCCGCTTCATTAATTATTGTCATAATCCGGACATATCAGATCAGGTTTGACAGATAAGTTATAGCATTACCTAGAACACCAAAGGATCCTTCCCAAACTGAGATTCCCAGTGACAAATTTTTCTGATTACCCTCAATACCAACAAGCTCTTAAAATGTTTTGAGTTCAAATAGGCAGTTCGTTTCAATCCGGGGGGGTACTGAACCTCAACAAGAGTAAATAGGGGCATAGAAGAGCCATTGACTATAGGAAATACCAAGTTGAATATTTGCCCCAAACAATAACATTCACGTGTGGAAAGGAAAATGCACAGCAGATTTTGAGACAACTAAAGTGGTGATCGATCCATTGGCAGACACCCATGTAGACGAGCACTCCCAGACAGATTCCAAGGCAAGGACAAAGAAAGCTGCAATGTTGATACCACCGCCACAACGACAACGACAAAAGTAAAAAACTGCAACTACATCTAACACAGAGAACATAACCACCACAGTAACAGCAACGGATCTAAAAAGGTTATGTAGTCTATTGACACGCTGCACATAAAGATACACTCAGAGCTAGCACTACCCATCGCCGGCATGCCATGCATGATATCCTGAGAGTGGGAAGTCTACTATACTTCCTCTTGAGCATGGCTGCTACTCTTCAAAATATTGTACTTGCAGAGAGGACAGGTAGCATTAATGTATAGCCACTTATCAACGCAGGCACAGTGGAAATGATGACCACAAGGAAGTTCTCTAAGCTCAACCCCATTGTCATAAGCACAGAGGCAGATGCAACACTCCTACAAATAATTGTCATTAGCATAATGTCAAATATGCAACCAATTTTAATGAGGGCACAGGGTTCTTATAAACCGCCAAAATGTTGAATAGAATTCAGCTTTACAATGAATTATGCTTAATTAGTTGTAGAAAAAGGTTGTAGCACGTGTTTCTAAAAAGAAAAATGAATATGTTAAATTTCATTTTGCCAAAAAGAAAGATAATAAGGAGAATAATGGCAATAATAATAATAATAAGACAATATGAGAAGAAAAGAAAGAAAGTTATCCCCCCCAAAAAGAATTAGTTAACTACATACTGCATCCTCCGGTGAAAGAACATGTTCAGAGGGAGAATCAGTGCCACATTCAGTCATTATTCCTCCATGAAGTCCTTGTACATCACCAGCAAGTTTCTCATTATCTCCAATCTTTTGGAATTTGTATTTTGAGAGCTGCTCAATATCTTCTCTTGTAGCACCTTCCTGTTTTGGGTATAGGTGATCAGATCAGAATTAAAAAATAAAAAAAGACAAGTGGTATGGGAGGAAGAACATCAATAGAAATTACACTATTCATAAAAGCACAAGTTTAGAACTAACTGTTATATATTATCCCAAGTGATACACCACAGAAGAAACATAAAATATGGGCAATGAGCTGTAGTTATGACACTTTCTCTCCCTGTGAGGCAACTGCATTAACTTATTGAAGTTTGGAATATCCAGTTCTTGCAACTGGGTTTCAAAAGCTCCATGAAGCATACACTGAAAAAGCTATGAGCTCTATCTTTAGAAAATTAGAAAATTCAGGGGGTCATGTGTATGACTCGTGAAGCTAAAAAATGTACTGTAAGCTCCATTTACTTGAATAAGACAATATTAGTTTAAGATGTTTCTGAAGAAGATGCCATACGCCAAGGCGGGGGGTTGTTGGAGTTTTTCTTGTCCTTTAAAATCTACTCAATGTGGGAAAGTTGGGCTCAAATGAAAATAAGACCAGAAACCTGGCCAGAAAGAAAGGCTCTATTGGGTTAGGCTCCGTTTGGATGTTGAGATGGTCTCAACCCATTTCATCTCATCTGAACATCCAAACACCACTCAAATACAAACACTTTTTAATTTCAAATTTTCGACTTTTTGATCTAATAATTGCCTAATCATTACAACTTTCTCAAACTCTCAAACAAAACACACAAAAAATTCAACATTTTCAAATCCCAATACAAAAATAATATGATAACAATATTTTAACTTTATAATTTTTTTATTCAACTTTTTCTCTCTCATTTCCCAAAATCCCATAAAATATCTTAACTCAAACCATTTCACTACTATTCATAGATCTCTCATCTCATATGATCTCATCTCAAAATCTAAATAAGGCCTTAGGGGAGGTTTGGATAGTAAGTTAAGATGAGATGAAAGTTGAATAAAATATTTTTAGAATATTATTTTTATTTTGGAATTTGAAAATTTGAATTGTTTATTGTATTTTGTGTGGGAGTTTGGGAAAGTAGTAATGATTAGATGAGATGAGTTGAGAGGCTCTCTCAATCCAAACAACCCCTTAATGTTCCCTCATTAGCTACATCAAGAAGTATACAGTCATATATAACCATATGTGTCATATATTAACTGAGGATTCCACTTGCTTTCTAAGGTGTATAGATATTCAATTCATTGTGGGACTAGAATAGAAGTGGATCCAAACAACAATTTCTATATATTCCCCCATAAAAGTTTTCAAATATCAAAGATCTCAACCAAAAACACTCGAAGATAATAGATTTTACATTTAGAGCTTTGCCAGGATAATAATTGCAGAACCCACTCCATCATAGCAGGCTTCTCATATCTAACCTCCATTTACTTTGATTCAAAAGTAACATGCTTAGTGAATGTTGATAGAATTATTCATAACTAATATTTAATCAGAGCTTAGAATTAAATAAAGACATGATCGGTTGGAAGTTCTGGGTATGATTCTCTTTCTGGTTTCAAATTTGATCCCACATTGAACTAGAATTGCATATTATTCGCAAGCCAAACATAAATTAATAGCATATGTAACTTATGTGAGATGAAAAACTAAAGACGCGTATGAAGTGGTAAAATAAGGTGCTTATGGCAAGAAAGCAGCATATGCAAAGTACCTGGTCTGCCACAGCATATAAAAGTGCTATGATACATGGAAGACAGCAGCAAACAGCAATACCAATTACACATGCCAGTGCAACACAGAAAACGACAAAGAACACATCAAAACCCAAGAAAATTATACATAACCTGCACAACACACCGGATTATCCAACATAAGATTCAAATGGCCATTAAAAAAATAGATGAAGATGCAACTACAACTAGGCCTCGTTTGGATGTTGAGATGAGATGACAAAATTGTGAATAGTAGTGAAACGGTTTGAGTTAAGATATTTTATGGGGTTTTGGGAAAGGAGAGAGAAAAAGTTAAATAAAAATATTATAAAGTTCAAATATTATTAGAATATAATTTTTTAACATAATTTTTGTTTTAAGATTTAAAAAAGTTAAATTGTTTTTTATGTTTTTTTTGGAAATTTGGAAAAGTTTGTAATGATTTCATGAAAAAGTTGATTTGAAATTGAAAAGTGTTTGTGTTTGTGGCGTTTGGATGTTGAGATGAGATAGGATAAGATGAGATGAGATAATCTTACAAACCAAACAGGGTAAGGTTCAACTTCAGATAAATGAAAAATTATATACATAAGCCTCACACTCCTGCACACCACTTAAAAGTATGTGAATTTATTCTTTTATCCTCATGTTTCATGAAATATGAAATATGAGGATAAAAGAGTAAAATCACATATTTTTAAAGTGGTGTGCAGAGTGTGAGGCTTACGTGTAGCATAACTCCAGATAAATATATATATAGAGAGAGAGAGAGCGAGAGAGAGAGCCAATAAGTACCAGTAAAGCTGAGGAGAGCCTTGCGCTAAAGCTTGACCATCTGCCGATACCCAGTAAAATCCAATTATCCACCAGATAAATGAAAACATTGTGTTTGCAGATTCCAGATGCTTTGCAACACTTCTGTGAGGGATAGAAAAAACGATGAGTACATAATGTGCAATACCATATGAAATGAAATGAAATGTTCCATATAGAGAATCAAGTAACAGAATTCAATACAGAATATGATGAACCTCATAATATTTTATGTTATGAATACAAGCATGTGCTCTGCTATCTCAAAAAATATAAAATATAAGTTCATTCACTTTTTTGATAAGTAAATGTAAGTTCGTACACAAACAGCACAATCCTGATCCAAGAGCAAATAAATCAAGAAAATATGTCGAAACCATATTCTCTTTAAAATTCAACATAGCAAACCGTAACGCAGAAATGTCTGTGGTAGAAATGATATATATATTTGGTAAATATTACTAAGTAATTATTAGGAACTCCCATGGCCATGGCACTCCCACCCTATTTTTTTTATTCGCATTGGATGTCCGAGAACAAAGTCCCGACTAATCTTGGGGTTGCACAAGTTTCCCATAAGTGCACATTGGGTAATTCACGGGGAAGTTCCCCCAATTCAATGGCCACTAGAAATTCTATGCACCCAAGATAATTTGAACCTTAGACCTGGATAGCATACCACCAAGACCAAGGCCTTTAACACTTGAGCCAACCCCTAGGGGTTCCCTATTATTGGAAACTAAGTCATTAAAAACACATGACTATATAAGCAATCTTAATCACAAAGTATCTTGTCATACGGTAGTACCATCGCATCCGTGTTTTTGGATTACCTAATAACCAGCCCTTGTAATTATACATCGAGAAAGATATTGACAAGTATAAAACACCCTTTTAATTTTTTTCTCCTTATGTGGTAACAAAGGATTGGCAGATAAGTAAAAAAATTATAAATTGTTTATTAATCATGAAATGATGATAGTTGAAGGATGCCAAATATTTAAACAAGTATACCATAGTTTCCAAGTATACTCAAAAACATTTTCATCCACACAAGCCAATAAATAAACTGCCCCAATTTCGCAACTTGAGATAAATGAAAGGTTTCGTGGTTTGGCAAAAAAAATTAATAGCACAAGGGGCACAACCAGAATGCAAAGGAAATATAAAAGAGCTCAATAGTTTATTCAATCGCGGATATAACAAGAGACCAGAAGGAAATTATCAAATAACAATCAAATTAACCATAAAGCTTGGAAATTTATCTAAAACAAAATTACCCGGTGCCGTCCTCATCCAGATGCTCCGCCAATGTTACGTATTGCCCCGAATCCTCTCTCGACCCCGTGCTCAAATTTCCACCACTTTCCACAGAATTAAATGCCGCCAACCGGCTTCGACGCCTTCTCTGGCGCTTCCGATACTCGACGCAGACGCAAACCATGTGTAGCACGCATTGCAGAGCGTAGCCCACGATCCAGAGCCTGAGAGGCATCCTTGGCGACTCGTTCCGGCTGAGGACCATGACCGTTGCAGCAATTACCACGAAGGCGAAGTTCCAGATGATGTCAAGGACCACCACGGGTTTCGAGTACGCCCAGTCACTTTGCCTCTCCTCCAACTGCTCGGCCGCGGTCTCGCGCACCAGCATCGACGGCTCGCGCATCATCCGGTGGCCGCTGCTGGCTTGCCTCAGAAACCGAGCTGCCTGGCGCAGGCTCTGCCGCTGAACAAATCGACGGCTCGGATTTGTCTCGTCGCCCAACCCGCTCGAGTTGTTGAGCAACGGCGTCGTATCGACGATGTCAGAGCTTGAGGAGGAACGGTTGGAGGACCTTGTCGAATCCATTAGTGAGGATAAAGACTAGGATTTTTTTTTCAGGAGTTTGTAACCCTAACTCGTTTTGTCGAATCGTCAGCCCATGCCAAAACCGACAATTTCGTATTTTGGATGAAGAAAAATGATGAGATTTATTTACAGAACTGGAAGAAAGTAAAGAAAGGGTTGTTTTGAGGTGTTTGGGAGGATGGGGAGGCCCATCATTAGAATGATTTGATGATGTCGATGATGCTCCTGAGAGGGTTTTGTTTCTGTTTCGTTGTTTTTTGTTCTGTTTTGTCTCAGGTACGGTAGTTCCGATACTTACGGTTTTATGTAACCGCGGTAACGGATAGTACGACATAAATCAAATGACATTCCTTAGCTATTACCGATCAGAATAGCTCTCCTGTAAGTCGATAATATATATACGCATTCAATTATTCATTCCCTGCTTTAGTTATAAAATTAAATAGATTCTCATCATATATTAGATTTATTTTATTTTATTTTATTATAATAACTTTATAACTTACGTATCATATATTAATTTGTGATTGTAGTAATTTTCTAGTGACAACCAAAATATTTAACATGGAGGGGCCATGTCATCCTAAAGTTTGACAGCTAACATGAGCAACCAACGGATGTGGATCCTCAATTTTGTCGTGCTAAAGGCCAAAGGGACGTGGGTTTCAGCCATTTGTCAGTTTTAGACCTTCTTGGGTTGCGTAAAGATGGGATGAGATTAAAATTAAAAATTAAATAAAATATTATTAATTAATTTTTAAAAAAAAATTTATTTATTATATTTAATATAAAAATTTAAAAAAATTATAATTATTAATTAGTTATATTTTATATAAGAACAAGGTGGCCGACATTGTGGGCAACGAGAATGCCTAGTCCAAGTTTCAAAGTCAAAGCATCGTTATTGGATTAAGTAAATATAAATGTAAAATTTACATAATATTATATAATTTTATATTTGATTATTTTATTTAAAATTTATTTTATTTATTTATTAGTCAAAATAATAATAAAATATTATCAATTTAATAATATATTTTTTCTATTAATGGCAGAAGCAATAACTCATTAAGTTTATTTGGAGGTAATTAGTAATTAATTATGAGAATGTAACGTACTGTAGAGTAGTCGACGTTTTTTGACTTGGTCCTCTCATGGTGTGAGTTGAGACCATATGCTATAAATGCTTGACGAAGTCATTCGATGATCATTCACTTATCTTGACACATTCAGTTAATAAACTTAATTTTTGAAAGAGGTCATCATATAATTTATTAGTAGGTCTTATTTTTTTACAAATGCTTATATGAAATTTATCTATTTAAAGTTTATACCTAACATTATTTTAAAAAAATTTACTTTTTAAAAAAAAAAAACCTCCACAAAACTTATTCGCTCAAGCATGTACAAATCATTTATCTATACGTATGTACAGAAATACATTTGAGTTTCTATAAAGAGAAAAAAAAAAAAACATTTGAGTTGATTACCTAAATGGGCCCATGAGCCCAAATGGTTTTTTCTTCTTACAATCTTACCAAAGAACCGAAAAACTACTAGAAAAGGTCCCACAACTAAAGGCGTCGTCGTTTTGATCCTTTAAGAATTCTCTCCATTTAAATTGGTGCTAGGGTTTCTGCAACTCAACAGGTTTTGTCAAGCTGCCGCCATGGTTCTCAAGTACGTCTCTCTCTTGCCCTCTCGACTAATTTTGATTTTTTATGATTCTATTCATGGTTTTATTCAAATGAATGAGTCTTGTATCCGAAATTTAATGTCCCCCTTGAACCTTCCAGATCCGAAAAATTGGAAACTTTACAACTCGATAACAGCTCTACATGAAAATTAGAGAACTTATACGCGGAAATATTGTAGAATATTGAACCCGTTAAAATTCCTGACCTTAGAAAAAAAAAAAGAACTAGAAAATGAAGAATTGGACGGAAATTGTAAATTCCTTCGGAATGCTATTAACGAAAAGTCACTTATGAATCAAGCTATAGAAGCTGAAATAGAAAAGATATGCTTGTAGTGATCTTTCAATTTTTAATTTAATCATGTAGCTTTTCAGTGGAGGCCAGCGACTTGCAAAAGTTGCAATTGTGCTGTAAAGGTGTTGCCCTATGAAACCCATTTCCGTGAAGCCTTCTGTACTTGGTGGTTGGTTGTGACTCATGTTCACTTCTTGTGGCCTATGCTAATTGTTTTATATTCGAGGGTTACTTAATATGAATTGAATATATGCTTTTATTCAATCGAGTATGTTATGGATGCATTCATTTCTAAATTTTTCAACGTGTGGTGATTCAGTATGTGATTTTGGTATTTTAGGACTGAACTTTGCCGCTTCAGTGGTGCCAAGATATACCCTGGTAAGGGTATCAGATTTGTCCGTTCTGATTCTCAGGCAAGTTTTTTTCGGTGGTCTAGCTTTGGTTTTCTAAGTTCTAAATCTTTGATTTGTTTTATTTGCAGTTCTAATTTTCTGTCTCCTAAGATGTATTTGTACTGAAACTAGCTCTTTGTTGATTGTTGAAGGTTTTTCTCTTTGCCAATTCAAAATGCAAGAGGTATTTCCACAACCGCCTGAAGCCATCGAAGCTTACATGGACAGCCATGTACAGGAAACAACATAAGAAGGTGAATTTGATGAGATTTTCCTCTTCCAACATTTTGAACCATTTCATTTTTTAGTCTTGGGTGCAAGGCTTTAGATGCTCTAGTTATTGATTCAATCATATGGGTTTTGTTCCTCAATAGGATATCGCTGCTGAGGCTGTGAAGAAGAAGCGCCGTGCTGCCAAGAAGCCATATTCAAGGTCCATTGTAGGTGCCACCCTGGAAGTCATACAAAAGAAACGAGCTGAGAAGCCAGAAGTCAGGGATGCTGCACGTGAAGCTGCTCTCCGGTATTAGTTTCAATCTGTACTTAAATTTTGGCACAATGGGTTTAGTGTTTAATCTCTCCCCTTGTGCTTGATAACTTTCGAAAATTTCAGTGAGATCAAAGAGAGGATTAAGAAGACCAAGGACGAAAAGAAGGCAAAGAAAGCAGAGCTGACGTCTAAGACACAGAAGACACAAAGCAAGGGTAACGTTCCTAAGGGTGCTGCACCAAAGGGCCCCAAGCTAGGAGGTGGTGGTGGAAAGCGTTGATCTCCTTTTTATATCCGTGTTTTTCAATGAGGCCTATAACAAGTGTTCATCTTTCTGTATTTTATGTATGGATTCGATTGCCTTGCCGGCAAAGCTGCTTTAATTATTTTTCCCTTGACATTTTGTTGGAAGAAGGGCACTTCTATAATTATTTTTTTGAAATTCAGCAATCCCATAGTATCAGCTATTGACTCAATTTTAGTTTTTGTGAGCTTGCGCGGATCCATTCCTTTTCTTCCCCCTTCCCTAAAGCTTGCCTGGATGGTTCTTGGTTTGCTCATCTAGTTACCAGCACAAGTTCTAGTTGGCTTTTTTACCCCTAAAGCTTGCTTGGATGATTTTTGTTTGACTAGTATTACAAACAGAGAGTAATTATGTAAAAGCAAAATCCACAAATTCACGTAATTTTATGTAATTTGTTGCTTGGGTTATGCCGTCTCAGGTAGCTGAGCTGCTTGCATGCTGAAAGGGCATACAAGGCTGCCCACAGGTGGTAGTAACATGAAAGATGATTCTATTATGCATTATATGGTGCATTTGGTCGGAAAGAAATGTGCAATAGAGAGCGAATAATGGTGGAACTTCAAAAATTTTTTCAGCATACTTTATTATTATGGTTTTCTGCTATTGTACCTAATGGAAGCATAATTTCTTATCTTTAATTTAGAGCTCTTTAAATGTATTTAAGCGTTTCTTTTTGGGTATATTCTCCATGTATTTAGACTATGCCTATTTATATTCACACCAATAAAGTTAATTCTTACCTATCAAAAAAATATTATATAATTTATTAAATTTATTTTATAATAAAAATAATTTTATAAATTAACGTACGAAATCAAGTCTCGTCTTTACATAATTTATATAATCCCTTTGCTATAGTATTTCTTTTTTGTTTTGTCGTCTATTTACTAACAGAAGTTGGAGCTGGCAAAACCAATAACTTGGTGATATTAGAGCATTCTCATTGGTTTGGTTAAATTCATCTTTAAAATTTAGTCAATATCACACTTTTTTACATTTGTCTATTCCATTTAAACTCAACCCCCACATTGGATTATTCATTCACTCTCTATATAATAATAAAATATTATTAATTTAATAATTTTTTTATTTAATTTATTTTTATCACATTTTGTATCTCTACCAATTAAATGTTAATAATAATTATATTCTAATTAAATTAATATTAAAAAAATCAAATTTTCAAAAATCATTTAATGCTAATAATAAAAAATATTTAATTAAACTCATTTAAAATTCTATCTAAATTTCTTAATTACAAACCAAATAGTATTTTTGCTTAGAGTGAGAAACTAATATTTTAATGTTTGTTTGGAGTGAGAAATTAGTATTTTAATGTTTGGTGAATCAATTGTGGTTCTCTATATTTGGCCAACCACTGTAGCAAAAGTCTAAATTATTTTAAATTTGTCCAATTTAATGTAGAATGTTTTTGACATCAATTATGCAAATTTTAGCCAACCTCCACATTTGGCCAAGCAATTGAAAATGCTCTTAGACCGAACCCACATACCTTTTCAATCGAACTGCAGCCTCGTACCTTTTCCACCCCTACAGGGTGGCTCATTGCTCATCCTCTTCCTCTTCCTCTTCCTAATCTCAACATAGCTCTTATCGTTGGCATTCAGACCGAATTGTATCGATGATTTTCAAGTAACGAATGATATGGCTTGAAAAAAAAACAATATTATTAGTTGTCAGTTTCATTAGTAAAGTTCCAATTGAGTTCATTTATCGGGAAAAAAATGATTTTTAAGGGAGTAAGGTGGCACCCTAAATAAATAGAAAAAGCTATTGATCTTGCTGAGGATAAATAATAATACTATTTATTAGTGTAGGGAGAATCCAATGATTTTGTCTGTTCATAATGTGAGGGGCAAAGCAATTGGATAAAGGGTCGAGAAGACATGATTTGATGAAAAAGTCTACATCTTTTGGGTTTGTCACTGTTCAATTATGAGAGAAAGGGAAAGATTGGATGCGAATAACAAAGAGCCAAAGGCCTATCACCTGATTGCATAACATTCAAAGTCTTTAAAATAGAAGTCTTGAGTTCGACCCCTCTCCCAATATACGTACAAAAAAAAAAAACAATGTAGCCAGGACATCATGATACTTGTTACCAAGAATCCTAAACCATCCTGTGTCGCTTCTTGTCCCAAAACAGACAGCAAAAATATATAGGGAGGAATGTGGAGCAAGTCAAAGTTCAGCAATTTTTGCAGTTATTAATTTCTGGGCAATTGAACAAGTCAGGTTGACACTGTTGGGTGGATCACAGCTTTGATTCCATGTTGTTACTTATCTCGTTTTTAGTTTCTTGTCGTTTTCAATCCTTATTAAGTTATCTGGGAAGACGGCAAGCCTGCTGTCTGCTGTCAATTTGTTCATTTTTTTTATGGGTGGCTGACATGACTGTAAAGAGATAGGCACGACCCCTCCAGATGTCAAACGAACAGACAGTTACTTGCTTCTAAGCAACATATATATCCAAGATCCAACTGCTTCGACCCCTCTATCAACCAAAAACCGCCAACTCACGCTCACACACGACCCCATTTTTTGGGGGCAGCGTGGTATTTGCTGTGACGGACGGTTCCACCTCCACAAAACGCACACGCAGGCACGCACGCGCAGTATACGCGTCAGCTCAGCTTCACGATATTTTTCACGGTGTCAGCTCATCCTCGACATATTCAATAAATATTCTCACGTTCCCATTTTCAGTCCCCCATCTCCCCACGCCAAATCCACGGCCTATCTCGACTTGTTTATCTTCATCTGGTTTTAACGTCTTTTCTCAATAAATAATCACTCGGACGTTTAACGTAGTCTTAAAAGTGATAAATCTCATAAACTCTCTTTAAAAATACAATATTTATTATTAAAAAAATAAATTTTTTAAGTGAAGTCTCAAATTTATTATCTTTTTAAAAAGAATATATAAATTTTATATATTTTAAGACTGTAAATATTATTATTTTTTATTTATTTATAAATAAATCCCATTAATTACTTGAAAAGAAATATTTATGTTTAATGTATAATTGCCGTATCGAGGACATTAAAGTATGGGGATATGGATTCATGCCTTGTTGTAAATAGAATGCTGTTGAAAGGCTCGTAAAAATGTACTATTGCGGGATGTCGTTTTCGTTTGAGATGTTGGCAAAGCTGCGATCGTCATGTTGGTTGTTGGAGAAAGGGTCGTTGCTCCAGTTTAACGTTTTGCACCCAAGAGAGAATTAAAAAAAAAAAAGGGAATATAAAAAAAGAAGAGTTTGCGAAGATAAAGCTACACTAGTTCTTGGACTTACCCATTTTGTCCACGTTCTTTACAATTTGACTTCTATTACCCTGAAAAGCGAACAAGTTAAATTTAGGAACAGTTTAGATAAAATGAGTTGGTATTGAAGTTGAATAAAATATTAATTTTTAATAATATTATTATAATTTTAAAAATTAAAAAAATAAATTTATTTATTATAAATTATATAAAAATTTAAAAAAATTATAATAAAAAAATTAAATGAGATGTTTTAAACTATTGCCTTAATTTATGTAGCCAAAAAAGTTTGGGCGATTGACTAAACAATCAACTTTGACCGGCAATTTTGTAAATTGATGATGTAGTTATTCTGTGATTAAGTTGGCACATCAACTACGTTATCTAAATGATAAAGTTTAATTTATAATATTTAAATTTTAAAATTTATTTTTTAAATAAAATGAAAATATTTATTTATTTACTAAGCAAGCATATGGTCTCTAGAATAAAATATATTTTTTAAGAATGATGAGCCCTTCAAATTAGAGGCCACCGCAAAGAAACATTTTTGAAGTCATCTAAGTTAAAAGTTGAATGTGGCGACCATATTATATATTCATCCTCCCAATAAATAATCACAAGACTACTTAAAAAATTTAAATAATAACAACGAATCATTAATCTTTAGTCAATGTCTAATAATTAAAGCCAACTTAGATGCTTGCAAATGCTTAATATGCTTATAATTTGTCACTTATTTTTTGAAAATAAATAGCTATTAATATTTTCATTTCAAGTATTTTGGTGAGGTTCAGGGCTATATATGTAATTGCGGTGGCTAATTTTCTTTTTCTTTTATTTTTATCTGCCCCCATACAAACCACCTAACCATGACAGCAACACGCGTACAGACAGGCAGAGAGAGTCAGAGACAGAACGAAGCAACGGTTAAATCTGGAACCATTTCTTTACAAAAACTACTCCCTCTTTGGACTCCAACACCGCGTTTCACTTCCTTCCAAGCCACTTCTCAATCTCTCTGGTCCTACTTATTATTATTTGGCTCTCGAATCTCTGCTAGATAATATAAACGCATCCTCTGTAACATTCCATATCTGCACACTTCCCGTATCGAGAAGAGTTTTGGAGAGAGAGAGGGAGAGAAAGAAAGAGATACACAATGGCCAGCGCTGATCTGGAGAGAGGAGGGGCAAAGGCCAGGAGGGCGAACGACAATTTCTATGTTAATAACTCGGATCACGAATGGACTTCTTGGTTGATACCAATCTTTGTGGTGGCCAATGTTGCTGTCTTCATTGTGGTCATGTACGTCAACAACTGCCCAAAGAACAATCTGGGTTTTGAAGGGGGTTGCGTGGCCAAGTTTCTTGGCAGGCTCTCGTTCCAGCCTCTCAAGGAGAACCCTCTCTTTGGACCTTCTTCTTCTACGTGAGTTTTCTGGCGTATCAATTTCCTGTGTTTTACCCGTTTGTTATGAAGTGGGTTGGATTTAATTTGTAGGTTTGCTGCGTCTTTTATATGTGTTTGGAAAGGAAATTTTGTGTTTTGTCTCGCTGATTAGGATTTTGGGCTTGTTTGGGATGTTGAGTTTTGTCTAATATCAATGAGCGCTTTGGGAGTTTATGAAGTCTTTTTCTTTTTAGTGTGTCAGTATTTGTTCTCGAGGTAATTTCTTGTTCTATGTCAACCTGTGTTTTAATTCGTTGGTTGGAGATCTTCTTCTCGGGTCTAGGCTCCTGGAACTATAAGATTCTGTGGTTTGCTTATTATTCAACTTTACGATGTTTATGTGGACTGGAATTTTGAACTCATTTTATGGATAACCGATTCACCATCTATCCTAATGAGGAGTTGAAACAGATACATGTAAATGAACCTTGTTTGTCATACTTCCATCATAGCTTCCGAGTCAACGTTATTACTTTATCATAAGCAGGTTCGAGGTGGTCTAATTGATGTGATATTCCGTCTTAAAGTTCAAATATCGTAGTCAATTATCTCATGAGTCGTTAGCTGGGGTAGTTTGTTCGTTCTTCTTGTTTTGCCCAGGGATTTAACTTACCTCATCTATTCATTTGGTTTATTTATGCCCGGATAGTGAAAGTGTTTTATCTTATCTCATCATTATAATTTTTTCAAATTCTTACACAAAATATAATAAACAATTCAACTTTTTCAAATTTCAAAAACAATAATGATAATAAAAAATAATATTCTAACAATTTAACTTTCATCTCATCTCATCTCAACTCACTATCAAAACAGCACCTTAATCTACTGTTTATAGTTTCCTGTTCTTGTGATCTGCCTCTCTAGATACAATGAGCCATCAATAGTGTTAACGTTCATAATACAAGAGTAAATTGTAGCTGTAGTTAGGCATGGTCTGCTTTGATTTGTGCTAAGAGGAGTGGTGGGGAACAACTTCAACTAGATGCTTTGGAATAAAGTATCTTGATTAATTCACAGCAAGAGACGCATATGGGAAATTCTTTTTATAGTTTGTTTCGTCATTTATACCACAAAGCATATGATCATACTGGTACACATTCTACAGTGTGCCACTATTGGTATGATTGGAAAGGCTTGAAGTTGGAAGTGCCATTCAATGTCTCTGTCTCTGTCTCTGTCTCTGTGATAAGTAGGTGATAACATCAAGCAGTACAGTTGTGGTAATGTCGTAACCTTCATTGTACTTCAACATTGCAGATTGGATAAATTAGGAGGTCTGGAGTGGTACAAGGTAGTCCACGGGCATCAAGCATGGAGACTTGTCAGCTGTATCTGGTTGCATGCAGGTGTTATTCACCTGCTTGCAAACATGTTGAGCTTGGTCTTTATTGGGATCCGCCTAGAACAGCAATTTGGTTTTGGTATGTTGGGTTTTTATTCATGTGACTTGAATTTGAACCTATAAGTCCATCAAATTGGTGTAAGTTTGAAAAAATAGGTGAATTAATATATTGGCCATTTAGATTCATTAAAATGGAATTTTCAAGATAGACATGACTAAGATTTTTCATTAAAATGCTACAAAACCAAAATAAAACATTTTTTGAATTGTCACTTCTGACAATCATGTACAGACCCTAACCCATGGTTGACCCCTTATGAAGTCCTTTTTCATTCACTTCATTGTTCTGATGCCTGCCTTGTGAGTTTCAAGCATTCTAACGTGAACTTTTGTTATTATCTTGCAGTGCGAGTTGGTATACTCTATATGTTGTCTGGATTTGGTGGGAGCATATTATCTTCCCTCTTTATTCAGAAAAATATCTCCGTCGGTGCTTCTGGTGCTTTATTTGGCCTTCTTGGAGCAATGCTATCGGAGCTTATAACTAATTGGAGCATTTATAGCAATAAGGTTTTTGCTTCTAGTTCTTACATCTTTGTCTTTTGGCTGAAGCTCACTTCTTACATGCATCTAATAGTTAGGCTTACACCCCTGAGTTACAATATGAGGGGCAGGTCCAGAGAGAATAATTTTATACATCCATTTCAAATATAGTGTGGGGCTGCCTCTTTCCTGATACCAAGAGCACACAAACTGTTGTGAGAAAGAAACTTTTGGGCAAAAACTGAGAAAAAATGGAGTTGATAGTTGGAAAATGGCCTTTTTCTGTCATAACGGGTTGCTTTTGTATTTTCTGCCATATTGGGTGAGGTTTCTAACCATTAACCTTGCCTCTTTTGCAATTGTAGGTTGCTGCTCTATTCACCCTTGTTGTGATCATTGCCATCAACTTGGCAGTTGGAATTCTTCCTCACGTCGATAACTTTGCCCACATCGGAGGATTCTTGGCAGGTCTTCTGCTTGGATTTGTTTTGCTACTTCGACCTCAATTTGGGTGGGTGGAAAGCCAGTATCTTCCAGCTGATGCCCGTGTCCGTTCCAAGCACAAGTCTTACCAATATGTCCTCGTGGTGGTTTCCCTGATCTTACTGATTGTTGGGTAAGCTTATCATCTCAAGTTTCTGATCAATGGGAGTTGTCTATTTTTCCAAATAACCTTCTAATTTTCATATCTTTTGATACTCTTGAGTTGCGAGTTTCATGGTAAACAACAACATGCATGATGCACTTTTATGAGAAACGATAAATAATCTTTACAATTATTGATGAATTTTGCAGATTTACAGTGGGATTAGTGATGCTGTTTAAAGGAGAGAATGGAAACGATCACTGCAGCTGGTGCCATTATCTTAGTTGTGTGCCTACCTCGAAGTGGAAATGTGATAACTGATGAAAGTTTGCTCTTTCTTTAAAGTCTCCATGTCTTAGCATCTTCCCGTCGCCAATTCTTTTTCTTTCCCCCCCAACTATTTTAATTTTTCATTTCTTACTTTCACTCATGTACATGCATATTTTCGTGGTTCCGGTCCCTGGACATCAAGAGAAGTGAAGTTGGGTACAGTTTATACAGTTAGTCATATTGTACACAAGCTATTGAGTCATTAGAGAATGGATTTTATTTGTTTCTCTCTCTCTCTCTCAAATCTTTTGTGGCTAATGCTGTGTTTGTTTTTGCTTTATTTTTCACGAAACAATCACAATAAAAGGAGAAAATTATTAAAAGACGCGATCCTGCCCATCCATGCCATCCAAGCACCTTTTCTGTCAAAAAGAAAAAAATTAAGACAAACCAATAATTTGGTGGAGAGATCCATTGGGAAGAAAAGGGGATATGTTTGACAGTTTAACGAAAAATTTTACTCATTATCTCACACACCGTAAACGTCTCTTTTAATTTTTTTTTTAATAATAAATATGTAGTGTATGAATAATGAATAGAATAATTTAATTAGTTTAATACTACTTATATCGTCATTTGCATAACATCATGGACGTGGCAGACCCACATTAATCATAAGAAAATTTTGAATATGTATTAATAATAACAGATTAAAAAAAATTATAACCTTAAATATGTCTCACATTGGGTGGTTTCAACTTTCATGGGTAGCATTGTATAGTAAATCCCAATAAAAAAAAGAAAAAAAATCCAATAACAATCCTTAACACAGACTTGGACTTCCAAGATCATTCGTGGGCTTTGAGCGTAGTAGCCGAAATTTGACCATTATTATTCTTGAGAAGGAGGAGGGCCTCGGCCCTCTAAATAATGGACTAGAAATCAGTCAAAATCTCTCTAAAAAAAGATAATGAAAAAGTTGGCGTCGCCCGGGTTCGAACCGGAGACCTTCAGTGTGTTAGACTGACGTGATAACCAACTACACCACGACACCATCTTGGGATGTGAACGTTCGAATTTTTTACTAGATTTCATTGACACAAATAAAAACAAAACAGCATTGATTACTTGACTCGTCAAGTCGCATGCACTTGCTGCAAGATGCTCATGGACATCTTAATTAGTGTTCATTTAGATTTTTAAAACAAATGAGGAAAACCCAAACATGAAAGATCACTTGAGCACTTGACATTCAAAATATCGTAAATTACACATTTGACTACGAAATAAAAGACAACAGTTAGCCAAATTAGATGAAAGGCCAAGAAAACAAATCTATATAGACACATTAGTATTTGTAACCCATTGCCATCCCAAGCTTGTCCAAGCGACCAGATCCTGGATGAGCTTTACTTGCGAAGTCTGCATGCGAATTAGGGTCCTTTGGTGCACTCATTAATCTTGATTCACCAAAGCCATGATGAACATAATGTCTCTTTGTTGAACTAGACCTCTCATACTGTGGTCTTTGTTTAGGAGCACTGACGGATCTCGCCTTGCCCCTCGAGGATTCGGTATAAGCCATGTAGCTCGGGTGGTCCAAGTAACCACTTAAGCAGCTTCTTGAGACATCGGTTCTCTTTGTGCGAGTGAAGGGGCTTCTTGTTGAACCACCACCTCTAGATGATGCAGAAGTGACTTGTGGGCTATTATTGGCAGTGTGGAAAGAGCTGTCTTGATCAGTTTCCTGCAGAGAGAATTTCAACGGGCTTGAAGATTGGACTTCAAAAGAAGATGGACTTGAAACAGTTTGATGGGCAGTTGAGTCCTTCGAAATCGTAAAGCTATGGCTGTGTTGATCAGAGGCCATAACATTATGAGAAGAGTGGAAGAGGCTGTTGCGTTTGGTTGTGAAGTGAGACTTTCCCATATCAATCTGAAGGATTTTATCAGTCTTTTCATCATCCATGGTGCCAGTCCTCATTGAACAACCCCGCCGATCACATGACTGTTCATCACTCCGGCTGTCAGACCTATTCCGACCCAATAGTGCCTTGTCTTGATCTCCAACAAGCCGACTGTTTAATTTTGAGCCATTTCTCTGCATTTGTAGGGGATGACACATCAGTATATAGGTCATGTGTGGAGTTTGAAAGAAAAAGACAAAAAGAGGGACCGAGAACATACCTTGAGTGTTGGTGGCTGATCATACTTTGTCGTACTCTTGCGTCTGATTACATGCTCAGTTTTTTCAGGGGTTGCTGGACCCTGTATATAATTACAGTAAACATGAACAACTGATGCAAGTATCAATATAAGATACTTTTAAGGGAAATCAACCACGCACCGGAAGGTGTCTGGTCACATTTTGTTCTCAATTCACAAAACATATTAGAAAGTGTGTAAATTTTTAGATTGCACCGAGAAATTGTACGACACCTTAGTGTTCGGCATACCAATGACCACGTAGCAATTAACTTGATCTAGTAATCAAACTTTTATGATCAATAGCTTAGGAGGCAGTGTGTCTAGAGGAGGCAAAAACCACCTGTCTCAAGGAAGTTATTATTAAGGGGTGATAAAGTGTTAAAGCTTTGAAGTGAAGTTCTTCACTTTCCACAAGCCCAAGCACATTACAACTTTATAAAAATAAAAAAAAATAAAAAAAAAAAATTAAATTGAACCCTTTAAAGCGACACTCATAAAAGTAACTTTTTGAGGAGCATTAAGTTAAAGAAACGTTGAGTGGAGCAAAACAAAAGTATCCAATGAACCAAAGTGTAAAACTCATATATTAGAGAAAAAGTGAGTTTTTCTTACAATGTGATATTGAAGGTGAGAAGACTTGCTACTCAAATGCAACGACTCTGAAATTTGGCCAGCCCGACCGGCACGCACACGTGCCTTGGCTCGCAGCAATGCTTGCATCCTCTGTAACCACTCTGCTGTCCGTTTCCTCTCAATGTGACCTCTAACCAGTGCCTGAAGCTTCACCAATCCTTTCAATGCTCTCAACGCTCTCCTAGCCTTCAAAACATCAGGGCAAGCGACTCAGCAAATTAACCATTATTGAATAATTGAGCACATCATTAAAATCAAAGGTGGCGACAATTGAAAACTGTTGAGGAGTAATTCTCATATTGTCTATAAAGAAGGTCTTGTACTTGTTTATAAGGAATGAACAATTTTCTTTTGTATAATAAGTTTTATGAGATGAATTACACCCATGAATTTTTTCATGGTATCAGAGCATGTCACAAGAAAAATGAGAGTCCACACTACTTATCTCGTCACAAAGATTAAGAAAAATATTGGCCTGCACGTGAGGGAGGGTGTCGAGGAGTAATTCTTACATTACTTGTGGAGAAGGTCTTATGCATATTTATAAGGAATAAACAATTATCTCTTATAGAATCGAAATCGATTTTATAAGATGAGTGAGGCAATATTGGAATTACTCCCCAACAAAAACAATGCATCATTGCATTATGACTCGATTTAGCTGCATGACATTGACAATTAAATTACGATATATGGTACGGTGGTATCAGGACCACACTTGTTCACTGAAGAACTTCAAAATTGAGGCACTGATCTTCAAGTTATGGCGCCAAGTAATAGCTTTGGGGTAGATCGAGTCACATGAACATTCAAACGTAAAACAGGCGCCAAAGGAAATAATTTTCAAAGCCATGACATGTAGAAGACAAGGACATCTCACTAGCCGCATCGATCACGCTCGAATAGTCAGAAACAAAAAAGTCCATGCACTCTCTGACCATGGTTTCTGCACTTCTAATGAAACATTAAAGTGCCCAACAAACCCAACTTTTATGCCGAGAAAGTCATGATGAAGCCCCTTAGGCATTAAGGTAACACGTTCTAGGACCAAAGGTTACGTGCTTATGCGTGCGTCGCGTGTCTGGAAAGGTCAAACACTGCCTTTCACTCCAAGATAACCTAAGAATCATAGTTACCCAACAAAAAACATTAATTTGAAAGTATAGAGGGCTGGGTATGAAATGCAGAAAACTTGCAGCAAAAATCGAGGAGATCGGTTAAGGGTACGGTCCCACCCCAACTCTTGCATGTATTAGGAAAACGCGAATGCTACATTTACAAGCGCAAGGTTTTGTAGGTAGTAAGGTCTTGGGAAAAACGACACAAATAACAAGAGCTCTCGGGTGAATTGGAATTTGGAATAGTGCAGGCTTCGCAGCGGACAGAGAGGAAGACGACAACCGTTTTGGAAGCGACATTTTACCCTGCAAGGTAACTGGTACCCTCAGATACTCCAAAAAATAATACGGTTCTCTCTGGTCCATAGAAACGACGTGGCATGCAAGAGTCATTAGTTTCTTTTCTTTAGAGTAAACTCGAATCTTGAAGGAATTGAAATCAACTAGCAAAAGCTACGTGCTTGAGAACGCCTTTTTTGTTTTGCTCGACAACCTTTTTTTAGCTGAAAGAAACGTCCTTTCGATGCAAAGCCCAAGAGGTCGAACGACGCCACGAAGATAGACACGTACTGTTTATCTTTTATCGATTACGGCAGCCATTAATTGAACGTAAATCCTTGGAACTAATCCCTTGAATTCATTGGCCAATAATCATGTAGATGAGAATGAGCATTCGAGGAAGAAAAGCATAACGGAATAATAATATTAAACGAGAATTAATGAGAAGAAGAAACGAATACTGACCAAACAGCCTCGAAAAGCAGCCTGAATCTTCACAGCAGCCCACTGATCTTTACGAGCCCCAATAAGCTGGCTCCCGCCACCGTAAGCGGAGGTGTTGCTGGCGCACCTCCCGCTGCTGGTCAGCCTGACCACCGCGGCCGCAGCCTGAGCTGCCGCTTGAGCAGCCTCCGCCACGGCGGCTGTCGCGGCGGCCACGGCGATCGCGTGCTTGCTGGGATCCACCGCGCCAAACTCCTGATGGACGGGGATCATCAGTCCGCACGAATTTCTTCTTGCTGTTGCTGCTGTTGACGTCGTTTCGTAGCTGTGTTGTTTGGTAGTCTGGTACTGGCGCTGGTCGTCTTTTTCTCTGTGTGACTTTACGAAGCTCCATCTTCGTTTTTCTTTGGGAGGTTTTGGAGCTGTAGGAGCTGGAGAGCAGGAATCCTGCTTCTTCATGCCAAGGATACCTCGAAACCACTGTGACGCTTTGCCCATTTGGTCAGTGACGGTGAAGATCAGCAAGGGGGTTTGGAGCTTGCATTTGCAGCAGAGGGAGAGTGAGAGTGAGAGATGAACTGGAGGATTATATAGCATGGGAGGAAAATGAAAATTTACTATCTCTTATGCGTCGGTACGTGGCAGCTGTAAGCCTGTAACCCGTAAACAACTTTGCATGGGATATGTGACATGTCATATCAGAGATGAAGTTAGGTGAAATAAAAAATAAAAATTATTAAAATATAATTTTTATTTTAAAATTAAAAAAATTGTATAATTTATTATATTTTATATAAAAAATTTATAATAATTAAATTAAATGAGACACGAATCAAACCTTAATATATATATATATAAAATCAATTGAGATACGTTACGTCGTTAAATCAACTGAAAAAAATGTTCGACTTTTTGTATGAGCCCGATTTTGTTACGTGTAGCTTGATTTAATGATGATCCGATCTAATAATAATTTATTGTAATTTTTAATAGATTTTTAATAAAGCTAAGGGTCATGGGTATCACTCCTGAAAATCTTTTTTTGATCCAATCTTATAATCTAAACCGGTTTGACCTGATCACTAATTAGGGTTTACATGCTAATTATCCTAATTAGGATTTCACTGTATATATATATATATATATATATATATAATACAATGAGCAGCCTGTATATAATAAGCTCATTGTATTGCAACAATCTGTATTAGACCTTGAAGAGAATAAAATTCTTTACAATTTCATAAATGTAAGTACGTTGCCAAATCACATAAATTTTATGTTCGTATGATTTTATTTTTCATTTTACTTTTTCTTATTATCTTTCTCAACAAAACAGTCCATCGTATAAAATAAATTAATGCTACTTTATGTGATATATTAATTTTATTCTATGATAAATAAATAAAAACTCCAAATTAAGTTTTATAATTTTCTAGTTGATCAGTGATCGATCAAGTAGTTTTCAAAATAAAGATAGGTGCAAACTAATTATTTCAAAAAATGAACATAATTTAAAAGAATAGAAAAAGAAACATCATGGATTGGACAGATCAATCAATGATACAATTGAATTTTTAAGGAAGACTCAAGTCACATCTGAACCTATATTGAGTAGCCAATAATATAATTGAAATTCCACTAAAACCATTAAAAAGAATAAAAATTTTTTCATTCTAAAAAAATGTGAGATCTTATACATTACCTATTCTTATCCTCTAATACCAGATATCACAAGATAAATCAGCATTCTCTATGCAACACGGTGATCTCGACAAGGAGGTCTTTGGGAGGAGATCGGTACGTCGATATTAAGTGGAGTTTGGACTAAATGATTTTTGTGCCTTTCTTAATGATATTATTATTTTGAAATAATATTGGTAGACAAGCTCATATATATATTGAAATTACCCAAGTACCCCTGTAACGCAACGGAAATATCTACCAATTCACTCAACAAATTAGTTAGTAGTCAAGCATGCAATTAATTTGATAAACAATCAAATACATAAAATAAATGAAATGCGTAACACCAAGATTGATATTGAAGGGAAACCCTTTAAAAAACTCTTTAAAGGTAAGATCTTACAGGGTAGCCAAACCCAGAAAAGTCAATTTTATTATTTGAAAATCAATTACAAGTAAAACTCAATTACAAAACCTTTGTTAATTGACACTCTTACTTGACCAAACAAATGACCAATTTGTTTTCTATTGCAGCAGCAGCCAGAACCTCTAACGATCTTCAAACATTGGCTTTTCTCCTGGAACTCCAGTGGCTGAAACTCGACCAATCAATTCTCCAATATGAAGTATGCACGCACAACATCAAGATAATTTTCTCACACTCAAGTATCACTCTCTGAGAAAAACAATATGAAAATTCTCTAAGGAATTTTCTCACTAAAATATGTACTGGAAAGTGTTCTAGAAAATATGAAAATCTGAATCTCTAAAAATCTTAACCAATAGAATCCCTTAAATAAATTATTTGGAAAGAGTTCCAGTTTCAGTAGGATTCTTCTGACGGATAGAATCTGTCGCGAAGACGTCTTTTGACGAATTGTTGACATGTCGCGATAACTCTTCTTTACAGTAACTGATTTATGTTCAGCTTCTGTTCATGATAACTTCTTGATAGTTCGAAATTCTTTTTGCTTGATTTTTTTTTTTTTTTGAATCTTCTATCCAGATCACTTGATATCTCCTATCTTTTCGAACATTCAATCTTGATCAAAAATATTTTGAATCTTTATCTATTTAACCACTTATCTTAGAATTCAAATATTTATAGATAAAGATAAAGACACACCTTTATCTATTAATCTATTTTTCTTTGAATTTAAATATTCATAGATAAAGATAAAGACAAATTACATTAATCAAATAATTCAAATAGGTCTTAGTCATCTAATCTTAGCCAACAAACTTTTACATTAACATATATATATATATATATAACACATTAGCACTGCTCAAAAAAGGATTGGAAGCAAGTAACAACTTGCATATGGGGAACAACAGAAGTGACACTTCTTACTCACTAGGCTCTAACAACCACCTCTCTCTCTCTCTGAAGATGAGTTCTTTCTCTCCTCTAGTAATCTCTACCTTTATGAACCCCACCTAACCTCCCTTTAACCTTCTCTCTAATCCACTCTCCAGCATATTCCACCAACTAATCCTCCGCAACTTTCAACCACCTCATCCTAGTATGACAAGAGATAAATCAAATATCGACCTGCTCATTGAACAAACGAAAGCTTTAACATGGGATGGCATCATCTTGGTATCGACATCTCAAACCATGCTCTCATTTGTAAGTTGGTCTCATCCAAAGCTTTTAACAAATATACTTTTCATTCTACTATACGTGCGGCTTGGAGCTTTGTACTTGGGCTCACCATCAAAGACCTTGGAACCAATACTTTCCTTTTCACTTTTCCATGCCCACTAGAAAAGAGTAGAGTATTTCACCAAAGACCTTGGAATTTTAAAGGATATCATATGGTGCTCAAAGAATGGCCTCCAGGTCTTAGTCTCTAGTAAATAGACCTTTCACCCTCTGCTTTTTGGATCCATATCTATGGACTACCCCTCGAAATGATGACTGAATATAACATTGAGAAAATAGACAGAGTCCTAAGGCGTTTAATTGACATTGATTAATCTTATCTTCCCAACATGTGTGTAAGGCCTTTCTTAAGAATTAGGGTGGAGATTAACATGGATACACCCATTTATGAAGGATTCACTTTGCCTAGAATTAATAAAAGTCCTGCTAAAGTTAGCTTAAAATATGAGCGTTTATCCGAGTTTTGCTACCGTTGTGGAAGACTGGGCCATCTTTAGCAGGCCTGCCCCATCTACATCAGCTCAGCTGAGCAGGCCTCTAGGAACCAAGGCGCATGGCGCAACCTGAGGAACCACCGAGAGAACAACCACAGTTTAAACAAATCCAACAAATCCCTCCCACTCTTCCACTTATGAGAATCAAAGAAACATTTGAAACCTCCATACAGGTTCGTCCAAGGATTACCAAAGCAATATGGAAGAATGTCCAAGTAGAGCACCTCAGAAAAGGTAAAACAGTCATCATCAATACTAAAGAGGGCAACAAGAAAGAATTATGCATCAAACAACTTTTTTTCTGGAGTAACAAGCAACAATAAGGTAAACCTACAAGACATAGTTCACCATACCGAGAGTCAACCCTCAGAAGCAGGGAAAAATGAACCATACAATTCCATTTCACCTCCACGTGGTATCGATCAAAGCTTCCAAACAAAACTGATTGTACCATTAATTGAGAGCAGTAAAACAGTTGCCATCAATAAATAGATCTCATTTATCCCAACCATTTTGACACAAGATGAAAGACCCCCTCCCTTCCTAGTGTCCCCTTCAGGACCAACAAAGCCAGTGCAACAATCTGGTCTGCCGAAGCCAAAGTCTCATCTGACCCCACCCATCATCAATGATACCTACCCCATTTCAACCCAACCAAATGAACCAATTGAGCCCCTTTTAGATGGACCCAAGCCCATTTCATCTTTATTCAAACAAATCATCTCTCAACTCAAGACCAAGAATGGCCCATTAGACTACCCTAAGCCCAACCATAATCTCTCTCCTGGTCAGTTCGTCGAGCAAGGCTTGTATTGCCTTCAACACATTTCAGTTGAGCCCTACCCAAACCTCATCCCAAGCCCACCAGGCCCCACATCAGGACACTCTCTCCCTGAAAGGCTTTTCCTCCAAGGTACAATCCCTAAACAAGAAAAAGATGGCCTCTGCATTTACCATCCTATCCCCTTCCATCAACCTACCTAGCGAGACTATGAAGAAGGGAAATAATTTTTCTGATGAGAAGACCATCCCTTCTTTCCCCCCATAAAAAATGTTATCTTAGTGCAACCATACCTGTGGAAGAAATTGAAAGCGGAGAGGAAGGAATTGGAGCACATGTGATCGGGGCTACGACAAAAACCTCCCGAGGTACTCTAGCAAAAATCAAGGCATCTTGAAAGGCTAAGAAAGAAATTATGCAAAGGAAAAGTCCGAAGAACAGCTCCACTATAGTATGTTATGCACCATACCAGAACCAAGAATTGAAGGCCTCGAGTAACAAAGTTCAGACTCAAACTATGAATCTCTTCCCCATGAATCCAACGACTGAGATGGCAGAGTCCTCACTGCCACCAAAGATTCCATGAGGCTACTAGCATGGAATTGTTGAGGTATTGCCCAACCTCGTGCAATTAGATCCCTTAGGGCAATTATTAGGGTCCATAACCCTGAGGCTATTTTCCTTTCAGAAACTTTACCATCTACTAATAACACTGTTTATATTGTTAATATGTTGAGTTTTATCTTATTTTGTGCACACCACTCCTACTGGAAATTTTTTTTTGGGGGGGGGGGGGGCCTTTTCCTCTTGTATTAGCCTGGTTTCGATATAGACCTTGTAAATATCTTTAGCAATATGATATCTGTGTTGGTGTATTCTGATCCTACCTTAATGCCGTGGCTCTTAAATCTGGTGTATTGCTCTGCTCCTTATAGTAAAAAGCAAAAATTTTGGGACTATCTTAGCATCATTACAGATTCTTTCATTGGCCCAATTCAATCCACACTCAGTCTGACAGGCTAGGAGGTAAACCATTTGCTTAGTCATCAAATCCAAAAGGTCTTCACTTGTTCAAGGATAGGTTTGGTCTTGTTGATCTAGGATCCTTTGGTCCAAAGTTTACTTGGACCAACAACATGCATGGTCACAATTTGATAAAAGAAAGACTCGATAGAGGAATTGCCAACCTCTCTTGGCTTGAACTCTTTCCTCAAGCCTCTCTAACAACCCTTACTCGTGTCTCATCCGACCATGCACTGATCCTCTTAGAAACTTGGAATAGGAAATTTTTTTCCAAATCTTTCAAATTTGAATAATTCTGGATTAGAGACCCATCCATCTTCAAGACCATAAAAGATGCTTGGAACTCGCATTTCATTGGAACCCCATATTTCATTCTTTCAAAAAAGCTCAAAGCAACAAAAAAAGCTCTTCGCGTATGGAATCTCAAAAGCTTTGGTCACATCTAAACTTAAATAAAAAATCTGACCACTGTCCTTTCCTCACTTCAGGACTAAGACTCATCACCTTCTTCTAGCATTTTGGAAGCTGACTTAATGGAAAACATCAATGAATTGCTCAGAAGGGAAGAATCATTTTGGAGGCAAAAATCCATAGTGACTTGGCTTACCTCCTCTGATTTAAACACAAAATTCTTTCATGCTTCCACTTTAATCAGACGTAGATGCAATAACATTGAGTGCCTCAAAATAAGTAGGAATCAATGGACGACAGATCACTCCATAATTATAGCCAAGAGCCAAGATCACTTCCAAAACATCTTCACCTCTTCTCATCCTGCCTCCCCTGTTGGATTAGAAAATCTATTTCCCAGAAAGATTACTGATATTGAGAATAATTTTTTGTGCAAAATTCCAACTGAAGAAGAAATTACTCTCATTGTGAGAAAACTTTCCCTTTCAAAGGCTTCAGGACTTGATGGTTTTACGAGTCTTTTTTACAAAACTTTTTGGGAAGTCATCAAAACTGACCTGATTGTTGTTGTTAAGAGCTTCTTCATTCATGGAAAGTTTCTTAAAGAACTCAACCACACCAACTTGGTCTTAATTCCAAAAGTTGACAATCCAAAAGAAGTAAATCAATTCAGACATATTAGCCTCTCAAATGTTTGCTATAAAATAATAGCAAAAATCATTGCTAATAGGTTCAAATTCATTCTCCCAAATATCATCTCCCCTTGTCAATCCGCTTTCATTCATGGACGACTCATCCAAGAAAACGTCATCCTGGCCCAAGAAATTTTCCACTAAATGGAAAAAAGAAATGGCAGAGTAGACCAAATGACCATTAAAATTGACATGACAAAGGCCTTTGATTCTATGGGATGGTCATTCCTACCTTTTGTTCTTCATCAAGCCAGTTTCAAACAAAAATGGATCAATTGGATCAACGAATGTATATCTACAGTGTCCTATTCAACCATTGTCAATGGTGCCTCATGGTTTCTTTCAACCTTCAAGACGTCTCAGGCAAGGAGACCCATTATCTCATTTCCTTTTCATTCTTGGAACTTAATTCCTGTCCAGACTTATTAACAAAAAGGAAAAGCTCAATTGTATAAAGGGCATAAAACTGACAGGAGGAGGGCCCTCCATCTCCCATATCCTCTTCGCTAATGATTTGTTTCTCTTTGGCTCGGCCACAGCTCAAACTGCTCAAGCTTTTGTAGAATATCTAGAGCTCTATAACTCTTGGTTTGGACAATGCATCAATCAGAAGAAATCTTCCATCCATTTCAGTAGGAATATCACTCATGCCTCAATAAATGAAGTAAAAAACTCTTTCAATTTTAGAGTTTCACCTCCAAACTCAGAATATCTGAGTTTATCTCTCTCAAATGGAGTAGATAAGAAAAAAATTCCTCACTGTAATAATGGAAAAGATACAAACCAAGTTTCAGGGTTGGAAAAGAAAAATTCTTTCTCAAGCAACAAAAATCGTCCTAATCAGAACTGTTGCAAGTACAATTTCATCTTATGTCATGTCCACCTCCCTAATTCCAAAATCTATGGCAAAAAATATGGATACCATCTTCCAAAGATTTTGGTAGGGTTTTGAGGATTTTGAAAAAAATAAATTTACCCCCAAATCTTGGAAAACCATTTGCTTACCAAAGTCTATGGAAGGACTTGGTCTCAAACAAATGTTCACCTTCAACTTCATTCTTGTCACTAAACATACTTGGTCTTTCCTCAATGGGTCTACCAGTCTTTGGAAAGAAGTCAGATCAAAGAAATACCTAGGGTTCAAACATTTCCTAGAAGTTCTCCTTCAGCCCTCTGACTCTTGGTTTTGGAAGTCTTCTTAAACAAAATGAGTTTCCGAGGTCTAGTGTTTGTTTTCAAATAAACAATGGTACATCCACTAAAGTCTAGACTGACCCCTGGATTCCTACCATCCCATCCTTCATGCAACATCCAAACCCAAATAATCCAGTCTTTGATCAAACCATGATAGTTTTCGAGCTCACTCTTGAAGAACCAAGGCGTTGGAACACATTACTTCTAAACACCCTTTTCTCAAAAAATGCATCAAGGGAAATTAAAAAAAAAACCCTTGGCCAACCATAATTTCCACTTTATCCCTGATAAAATCAAATGGCTCCATCATTCATCAGATATTTTCTTTGTCAAATCACCGTATGCAACTCTTGTTAGTGAAAACTATTCCTCCACTCTCAATAACCATTCCATCAATTAGAAAGGATTATGGAAACTGAAACTACAAGATAGATTAAAATTGATTGTCTGGAAAATAAGCCATAACATCCTCCCCACAAAAACTCTGATCAACACGATCATCCCTCTTGATGAGGATCAACTTAGTTGTCCTTTGTGTAAAACTGAACCAGAAGACCTCTCACATATGTTCCTCAATTGCATTTATTCTATAATAATGTGGAGTCATTCAAATTGGCCTATTGACACCACCCTCTTTTCAAGTCAACCAATCTCCAACTAGATAAAAAACATTCTCAACTCATCGGAGATCCTCAAAATCCCTGAGGAAGAGCACCAATCCTTTCAAATTTTTGCCACCATTGCTGTGGATAACCTTTGTTTCCTTAGAAACAAACTAGAGCATAACCAGATGATACCTTCTCCCTCTGTTTTTGTTGAGTCTGTCCACAAAACTTTCCAACAGCATTCAAGAGCATGGTCTATGAAAAGCGAGTAGATAGGCGAAAATGAAGAAAGACACTCAGTTGGTCATCACCTCATTAAGATAAGAAAATAGGGTAGCATCCTAGCATCCATATGCCAAAAAGACACTGGAGAAATTTTATTTGCAAAAACTGATTTCATCAGCAGCGTAAGTCCGAATCTAGGAGAAGCAACAGCAGCCTTAATGACCATCAAAGAAGCGGAAAGATTGTGTCTAGAAAAAATAACTCTCAAAATGGACTCAAACGCGACTATTCAAGCAATTTCAAACTCCTTTCCCATCCTAGAATGGATCATGAGCCCCATCATCAATGACATCAAACACCATTTAAATTCATTCAAGGAATGGACAGTAAGGAAAATCCATCGATTTCAAAATCGATACGCGCATAATCTGGATCAATGGGCAGCGGCGATGTAAGCTTTTGATAACATCCCTTTAATCCAAATTCCTTCATGAAAAAATAACTCTCAAAAGGGACTCAGATGCGACTATTCAAGCAATTTCAAACTCCTCTCCCATCCTAGAATGGATCTTGAGTCCTATCATCAATGACATCAAATATCATTTAAATTCATTCAAGGAATGGACAATAAGGAAAATCCATCGATTTCAAAATCGATACGCATAATCTGGAGCTATCGACGCAAGCTTTTGATAACATCCATTTAATCCAAATTCTTTCATCTTTATTGTAATTCTTTAGTGGAAAAGATCCACCTTCTATATCTATATAACTACTCTATACTTCTGAACTTTGTATTTATTTGCTATGGTTTAATATATATCAATATCAACCTGAAAAAAAAAAAAAAAAAAAAAAACTGCATATGGATTATGGGGAACGTACTTGCACAGAAATCCCCGGCCTTTCCCAGAGATGTTCGGTGTGCAGGAATCCCAAATGTGAATGACGTGAATCAAAAAGAGACAAAAAGGCGAAAAAAATGTCGGTGTTTTGGACTCTACAATCATGGGCCAGTGGACGAACAAAAGCATACACATCACGGATTTTCCTTTAAAAGATACTACTGTGTATCAGAATCCACAAAAGTATATTTTTTTTCATATCTATACATTAATAGTTTGACTCTTTTTGAAAATCAATTAATTAGTTGAATTTTTTTAAAATAATTAATTAAATTTTTTCATGCTAAAATATCTATACATTAATAATGTTCAATTATTTCCTTAAGAGGATCTTTGTACTCTTTATTGTGATTTTCATATAAAATTGAAGAGTAACTTATTTTTTTAATCTTAATTTTTGTCATTTTCAGTTATATTTGATGAGGTATCATATTTTAAATAGTTATTTTATTCTCAAGCCAGTGTGTGGAGTACACAACCCACGTTACTTAAATGATAAAATTTAATTTGTAAGATTTAAATTTTAAAAAAATATTTTTTAAATTAAATTATATCAACACTTAACTATATATATTCTATACAATAATATATTTTTTCTATTTTAAATAGGTGTCATTTAATTAATTAATAAAAAAAATTACTTAAAAATATGATATATGATCACTGTATATAATTAAAAATAATAAAATTTAAAATAGTCACATCAATTCGTCCAAAGTTGTTACGTGGTTATATATTCTTAAAGAAAGATTGGCAGCAGCCATAACACACTTGACGTGTGGACCGGGTTCACTAAACACACTAGACCAAGTTCACTAAACGCATGTCTTTCAGCCCTCAGTCTTCTTCGATCTCCTCCTCCGATTTTTCTCCCAAGCCCATCAATTCCCCCTCCCGAACCTCCTCCATCTTCTTCGATCTTAGCCCTTGAAGCCAAGCACAACCATCGACCTCAACCCTCCCCACCACGACCTCAGCCCTCCCGAGGAGATCAATCCCCAAGCCCTCGGTCCCTAAGTCCACCAACACGAATCCTTGATCAATCCATTCGACGTAAAGTCGCCCTCAGTCCATTGATGTGAAGCCGCCCTCAGTCCACTTACGCGATGTCATGGGGTGCTGTTGGGAAGAGGAAGCCGACTCGATCGGGTCGTGGCGAGGGAGAAGGATGGGCGCTGGATATGAGTCAAAATTCAAATGACTTTCAGAAATGTAAAACCTCACAATGCAAAACGTGCGTTTTGTTTTTTTAAAAAAAAAAAATTAAAGCTACGTGAGGTGTGCAACGGATGATGAGCTACGCGGGTTGCTTATCCCTAGTTTTACTCTCTTAAGAAACAGGAACATACCAGAATGTCTACTTTATTCACGACCACAAACACCAGGAACATCTATATAATAGTAATAGACTACTCTAAACAAAAGAAGCACGAGGCATGTTATGGCCTTTTTTAAGGAGATTTTGCAGGAACAGAATAGCAGTACGTACCTAGATTTGGGAAGACGTTTTCAGGATCTGTCTGACACATTAGCCAAGTATGGAAAACCATTCTTCAACTGTCCATTAAATGTATTAAAAGGTCTATAATTTTATGCTTTTCAGTTTTCACCAACTTTCGCAATCTTCCCGGTATCCACGTACGCTCATGAAGACTACAGTATCTATATCATGTAATGAAGATGAAGCCATGAAATATGCCACACTTCATTCTTTCTCGTGATTCACTCGGCCTCTTTTTTCCTTTTTCTTTTACAGAATCATATCTCTTCTTATAAGATCTTCTTTAGCTGTACGTGAGCGATTTCAAGTGTGTTCTAGAAATGCATGCCAACATATATATATATATATAGTACTGTGTGTATGCTAATTTTGTTCTTATTCCTTGGTGAAAACTTTCACTAGCAGTAGTACTAAGCCATTCAACACAAAAAGCACCGCCCACGTTGAGCCACGCACTTGACCATCACCAAGTAGCTAGCTAGCTAGGTAAGTCCCTCGTCAATGTCATGAATTATGACCCTCCACTATCTGCAGTTCCCAATTACATTAATTACCCTCTAATTGTTACTATTTTTCACCACCACATATATATTTGAGGCAGTTTCACGTGAAAGCCAGAGATAGAGGCCGATGGGAATCCTAAAAGTTTGTCTGATTAGGGTCTTTTTATTCCTTTAAACATCTTGTCATGATGATAGCTGTGACAATCCGAGAATGCAACAAGCAGCTGGAGATCAACAACAGCTTCATATATAATTTACACCCTTTTTACCTGAATTTCATAGTCGATCTCAGAGTTTAGAATAGTTGAGAAAGCAGCCGGGAGATGATGGCAAAGATTTCTCAACTGCTTGGCATGGCCTTGGAAAGGTCTCCTTGATGGGGCACACACACTACTGACAGCTCAATATAGAGTACGTAGTACTACTGCACTGTATTTCAATCAATAACGTATCAAGTTGTTGCCAAGACGTCAACCTTTCTGTTGATCTGTAAACCCTTAAAGATAAGGTTTTTCCTTTCTACAAACCCTTTGAATAGAATAAACAAAGTTTCCTATAATATATATACCATGCAAAATTCACTCATGCTTGGGCTGTCTTACCTGTCATGATTACTATATATATATATATAATACAACAGTACCGATATAGTTGACTTGAAAAGTCTTCCAAACTGCGAGATATGGTTGGTTGGTTAGTTGCTTACATTTCAGATCATGTAGAGCACGTACGCGTCCAGCTGATCAGTCTTGTCCAGTTAATTCAACAAACCGACAAAACTAAACAATTCGGCTAAAATATATACCATATTGCTCCGTTATATTTGATTGATTCATTATTATCAGTGAATTGTCTGGCAAGAAAGTTTAAGATACGGTAGTTTCATACACACCAAGAGGTTAAAAAGAATGCACACCACAAATGCACGTGATTGGGTCTGAAATACTCCTGTTTAGCTAAAGAAAAGTGTTACAACCATAAATAAATATTACAAAATTAAATTTAAATTTCATGTGATATGTTGAATTTAGTTTATAATAAAAATTAGTTTATGATATAACATATTTAATAAAAATAGATTTATAATAATTACAACTCATATCATCATTACAACTTTCTTAAATTCTCACACAAAATATAATAAACAATTCAACTTTTTTAAATATAAAAATAATTTTCTCAAATTTTCACATCAAATATAATAAATAATTCAACTTTTATTCCATTATTCATAAACTATCTCAACTCATCTATAAATTCAAACCTCTCCTAAATCATTTATATCACGTACGTAGAACAATGAAATAAGAATCACTTCAAAATTGAGAAAGTTCCCAAGCTAATTAGTGGGCTTTGAAACCCATCCCACCCTAGTCCAGGCTAGAACAAACAAAAAGGGCCCGTTTCACGACAATCCAAAAGAATCGCCATTGCAGCTGTGCCAATTGCCAAACCACAAGTTATCAGAAAAATAATGAAATATGCATTTTTTAAAACATTTTTTATTTTTCATTATTGTTCAAAGATTATTTCTCAATAATAGTCAATATATGTTTTAAAAGTATTTATGCATTTTTATATAAACAGAGGAAAATACCGATTTCAACAATTTAATGTTTATTCTTTTTGAGTATTGATATTGGAATATTCGAAACTTACCACTCAGATCTTCTTAATGTGATGTCATCACGTAGTATCAAGTGATTTGTCAAAAGCAAAAAAAAAATATATTCAAACAAATTCGAAAATAAAAAAATATGAATATTAAAACTCTAAATTTCCTCTTTACGTTTGTATTTTTAATTTTTTTAATAAATTATATGATATCGTTAAGAGGGCAGTCTGAAATAGTACTATTCTTTTTTTTCTTTTCTTTTTTTTATATATTATTTAGGAGGCGTTTGAGTCTTTTACGTTTATTTTTTAACTTCGGAAGTATATAATGTCCCGTAATAATATTTTTCCGCAAAAATCTCTCTTTCTTCCCTGAGGAAAAGAAAACCCTCACGAAACAGTGAAGGTTTCTTTAATGGCGAGACCTAATCAAGAAGCCATCGATACCTTTATGAGCATCACCGGCGCATCCGAAGTCATCGCCGCTCAAAAACTCGAGGTAACTTTCCTTCTGCTCGGTAAACACCGATCAAATTTGGGGATGGGTTTCTTGGACAATTCTTTTTTTTTTTCCTTTTTGTATAGATAATTTACAGGCTTCAAATTATTGCTCAAGTTTGCGTTTTCTAAATGTTGAAAAATTCGCTAATGTTGAAGTTGGTCTTTGATTAGGGGTTCTCTTCGTTGCCTATTCAGTTTGCTAGTTCGTTGCTATTTGAGTCTCGATCATTTGATTGATATTTTTTGTGTGTATGGTTTATTGGATTGGGGCTTGGTGTTTTTTTGGATGGTATTCAGTTTTAATTTATGGTGATTGACCTGAGGTAATTAGGCCAATTTAGAGGGTGGAAATAAACAATTTTTTTCTGTAAATTATTATTCTTCGATTGACGTAGATGTCATTGATGAATTTCCTTCCAATAGATATTATACATTTTAGTTTTATATGGAATGGGGGGGATTGGAAATATCATACGGTCAAGGATAGATAAGTTATTGGATCTTTTGTGACAAATGGATTTTGTGGGTAGATAAACTATTGGGTTTTGTATGGTACATGATTTGTCCACACATATCGAGGATTATATATGTTGGGAATAGCAATCAAAGCACTGCACTTCAAAAGTATTGAACATGTTATACTCAGTAAGATAATGGATTATAAGTGGGGCATATCTCTCTAGCTATTTTCTGTGCTTTAACAAGAGTCGATGCTTGAAAGGGAGTCCCACCGCCTGTGATGAAATTTTTAAGACATACCCCACTCAGGCAAATGGACTAATGTGCTTGTAACAGTAGTAGTTTTGATCTACTTGATTTATGATATGCTTTAAGAAGGTTTACTTTATATATTATAGAACCAAGTGCCTGACCAACTTTGAGAGTTGCAGTGAACTTAGGTTTTTAGTGTTTACATTTCTATTCATCTGTTATCTTGCTTGCAATCAGGAGTGTGGCGGGGATCTAAATGAAGCTGTGAATGCACATTTTAGTGAAGGAGATAGAAACACATCTGCAAAGTATGCTATTTATCTCTTATTTATCCTTGAAAAGTATCTTTGATTCCCCCATAAATTGACTTTTTATTCCCCCAAATTTTCATACTTCCTGCTTTATTGTTATTATCTTACTTATTTCTTTCATGTTCAGCATGCACACGACCTATGTTGCTGCTCCACAAGATGATTCCATGGATATTGATCAAGTGGAACCCCGGGCACCTCCTTTATCACTTATAGCTACAGATAGAAATACGAATCCATTTTCTCCTCTTAGTCCAAACTTTAGTGGAAGTTTTTTGGAGAGTAGTTCTGATTTTACGAGCTCCACACCCTTTGTGACACATCCAAAAGAAGTTAGGGAAGTTCCCCTAGATGTAAAGGATAGCAATCAGCCATCTGGTCGGTCTGGCCAAGCTCCTATTGTTGGGGATGTCTCTGAATCTGTGCATGCACACGGCTCGGATACTCATGGGAGTGTTCCAATTGATGAAGATGTTGATCAGAACATTTCAGCTGCTGCAACCGCTCAGGCTATAGTGCATGATGGAGAAGATCATATTTTGGGTGATCGTTCTCACAACAGGAACATTAGACCCAATGCTTCTGGATTTGAGAGGTTGCCAGATGATAGCGATGACATAGAAGAAGAAATGATTATAGCTGCTATTGAGGCTTCAAAGCGGGAGGTTGAGGGGGCACACAATGTATGTGACGCTAACCTTCAATGCCTGCAAGCATGTCCTCCAAGTTCTCTGTAGGTACTAAATGCATGCCTATCTTGACGCAGGACTTAGCTGACCTGGAGCCTCAGCAAAGGCAATCTCACTCAGATGATGCTGAACTTGCACATGCAGTTTCATTGTCCCTGAAGGTCTGTTATTTTACACTCTGCACATATGTGTCTTCAAATTTAAAATGGAATCTGGGTCCCATTTAACATAAAATAAATTCAGACGGCAGAGCAAGAGAAAGCATTGCGTGAGCAAGGGGAAAGTGCTGGAGCATCAAATGTTGGAGATTCTGAGCCAGCTGAGGGGGAGCCAGGAAAGTTAGCTGCATCAAATGTGAGGTACATCCGTACATGTCCTTTCCTGCATGGTTTCTTGTTATGGCTATGCCCGTGTCTTGTCTTGTACCCGCCACAAGGGTCATGGTCATAGAATTCTTAATTCCTGATATGTGATTTCTACTGTTGGGATGAGGAAAGATGATTAGGGTATTGTGATCAATCTAGGTTGGAGCCTCGAAGCTCATCCATCCAAGAGGAAGCTGAAGATGTGGAGGAGCAGCCTCTTGCCAGGCATAGGTCCCAACATATGCCTTCTGGCTCTGTGGACTCTGCCAAAGATGTTTTAGTAGTTGAGGATAGCTCACCATCAAGTCCTGTATGGCATGGTATGGGTAATCATCCACAGAACAACGGAAATGCCTTCCAATCTGATGAGGTAAGTTATGAAACATTTGTTTTCGTTATTAAATCTTGATGCAAATTCCTTGTGGCGTTTATCCTCAATAGCTTGTCAAGTATTCTCCACCATTTTTTTTTTTTTTTTTTGCTTTTTAATTGCTTTTTCCCCAAATTGTAGTGGGGAGGGATTTCTTCTGTGGAGCATGATGAAGCTGTCATGCTGGAGGCTGCAATGTTTGGTGGAATTCCTGAAGGGCCTGGATATCGTTCTGCCTATGCACCTCATCATTTCATGCAAGCTGGGGGTCATTATCCCCAGTGGCCACAACGCCCTCCATCACCCTCACTGGCCGCACAGCGCATGATTCGGGAACAACAGGTTTTGCTTTTGGTTTTGACCTGTCATAATGGTTTATTACTTTAATTATCAAACATGATGTGATTTAACTTTCAGTGGTTCTATGATTTGTCTGACACTTGCAGGATGATGAATATCATGCTTCTTTGCTGGCTGACAAAGAAAAAGAATTAAAGGCCCTGGAGGAAGCCGAAGCTCATCGCTTAGAAGAGGAAGCGGCTAGAGAAAAAGCTCGTGAAGAAGACAGACGAAAAGAGGAAGAATCTCGCAGGAAACTGGAGGAAGAACAGGTACTGTTAATTGATATTTGGTTGGCAGAGGTGTGCCACAACATGGATATGAGGTTCCCTTTGCAACTAGAAAAACCCAAAAATATAAATCCCTCTTCTTTCCCAGTTCTCGGTAGCTTTTAGATGCATTTGGTGATCTTAGTTAGGGGGAGATCCAAACTACATGCATGCTTTTGCCATTGAATGCTGGAATGGTCAGTATCTTGTATGTTTGGAAAACGAAGCTTGAAACACAGCCATTTGTATTTGTGTTTCACTATTTTTTTTAATGTCTTCTCTTTTTAATCTGTGATTTGAATAATTATACATTAGTATTGACTTGATTTTTCAAATTAATTATAAGTTTATAGGTTACAAGTTCTCCTTTCATATAAGAAGTGATTGCACTTAGAAACAGAAACTTTTGATAAGTTGGAAAGTTTTCTCATTTCTGCTCAAGTTATGGTTTGGAGCTAAAAACCTTGTTTCAAAATTCTTTGTGAATTTCGGAATTTGATTAGAAGAATGATGGCAAGATGGTATTTACTACGTGATCTGAAATGAGCTTCAATACTCTTAACATTTTTCTTCCAGATGGTTTTTTCTTCATTATTATGGCTCTCAATTATCTCCTCGTAATTGGATATATGATGCATACCCTGCTTGTTTTACATAATTGCATCCCACCTGATTTTTTTTTTTTTCGTGACACAAATTATAACTTAATATTGGTTTATGCCGCTTACCGGACAAGACAGACATGAAATGAATATTTTTTTTCAAGTTGTTTACTGTCACAATCTTTATTATTCTTACTGCCAGGAATTGGAGAGACAACTGGCTGCAAAAGAAGCTTCTCTTCCTGAGGAACCAGGATCGGAAGATGAAAATGCTGTAACCCTTCTGGTACGGATGCCGGATGGTATCCGCCGTGGGCGCCGATTTCTTAAGTCTGACAAGCTACAGGTATGCATATGCTATTTGGAGGAATGATTGTTTTGCTCCATCACTTGGGTCGTTGCTAAACATGCATTCTTATTTGCCTTGCAGTTTCTTTTTGACTTCATAGATATTGGTAAAGGGGTCAAACCTGGCACTTACAGATTGGTAAGTAGACTGTTATTTTCTATTGCTTCTGACTTCTGCGAGTAAACCCTATGCTCATACTGACTACACCTTAAAAGCATATAAGGTTATGTTCCTGAAATGAGAAAACGAAATCCACAATAACTTGTTTATGCAAGCTAGATCTTACAGAAATTGAACTAAAATTAGTGTACCTGTTCTAATTGCTTTGAGGGTACAGGTGAGGCCATACCCTAGGCGGGCTTTCAGTGATGAGGAGAGTGCTTTGACACTGAATGAACTCGGGCTGACCAGCAAACAAGAAGCTTTGTATCTGGAGTCGATTTCTCCCAAAATGTAGAAAATTAATCACATGAATATCATTTAGTTTATACAAATATGTAAAAGATGCATGAAATATGGGATTCCATTTTGGTTTGGTGTTGGGGTGAGATACATTGAATTTGGGGAGATGAACAACAATTATTCTTGACCATACAGGGCAGAAGAACAAACCTTGTCAGTATTTTTTTCTTTTTATTTTTACAACTCTTCACAACTCATCTCATTTAATCTAATTATTATAATTTTTTCAAATTTTTAAATAAAATAAAATAAATAATTTAATTTTTTTAAATCTTAAAATAAAAATAATATTAAAAAATATATTTTTTATTTAATTTTTAATTTCAATTTCAATTCATTTCATCTGTAAAAATACACAGATGAGGCTTTAGTTGATGGGTCTATCATAGTTCATTGCACAATATGGTGCCTGGCAGTGGTAATGGTGTGGTTTTGTGACCCATCATCACGACTTCTTCGGATCTTAGAGAAAGAACTGGAACAAAGATAAAAATAAAAAAATAAAGATCAATTGAGGATAAAAATGAAAAGGTGAGGAGATAAATTATGTTTTTTTTTTTCCTAAAAAAAACTCGAATGTGATTCTGCAGTGCTTTGTTAAAGAGTCCTGCTACAGCCCCCGCTCCCTCTCCCGCTCTCGGTCCCGCTCAGTGTAAAATGTACTGTTTTTTTATTTTATTTTTTTATACATGTATTTTTTAACATTATAAAATATTTTTAAAAAAAATAAAAAAAATTATAATATCATTAAAAAATACTTACTTAATTATTAAGTAAAAAATATATATATATTAAAAAAATAATTTTACATTGAGCGGGACCAAGAGCGGGATCGCGGGATCGGGAGTGGTGAGAGTAGCATTATTCTTTGTTAAATGAAATGAAAAGCTGGTATATTTGCTTTATTTAACCGTCCGTAGTGAATGCGTTGTGCTATCTCTGCCCAGTCATCATGGCAATTTTTCAAGCACCTGTGGGCCCCTGTCTACTTGGACTACAAACTTTCTTTGTCAAATAACGTTGGCTAATGGCTAGTCTTATAGGCTTTCCTCAGACACCAAAGGCGAAGGAATTGGATTCTGGTTAGGTAATACGACATAATTTACAGCTAATCTAGTAAGAATGCAACAAAAATTATATTTATTTTTTTCAAATTAGTACAATACTAAATATAAAATATATTAGTAATGTAAAAAAGTAGAAATGTTCACTAATGTAAAATATATTTGTATTTTAATTTTTTTATTAATTACTAATGTGATCCCATAATAAGTTTACAAAAAGAAAAAAAATTATCTGTGAACCTGTTTTTTAAAACATCCAACACTTCGGTACCGTGGATCTTATAAATAATAAAAAACATTATAATTATTTTGACTTATCCATAATAAACAGTTTTTTCACCGATCAAACTTACAAAATAGTGACATAAATGCTTAAAGGTAATATTATATATAATTTTAAGATATATATTGTTTATGTCATGTTTCGTGAGCCTGGGTAACTTCTCACTTTCAGTATCCACAGCGCAATCCTACACAATTATAACGAAGAAGGGACTTCGGGATCCATTAGTCCTCCAATACTTAAATTAGTATATCAAAGAAGGAGATAATGAAAAAATGGAAGTAAGAACGATGGAGTGTATGAAGGAATATAGCCTTTTCTGTCACCTTATTTGCCACTGGGTTGACCCTTATTTATAGTTACCGTTTAGAATTTTCTCAACGACAGGGTGTTGCGTAGTGCAGGGCGATTTGTTCTGCATACTTTATTACCGAGCAGCTTTCACGTCGTCACCTTGCCGAGCAGCGATGGCCCCAGGCCTTCTCTGTGCACTGCTCTGGTCTTGGACTGCATTTAATGTAGCACACCCTGCACCCTGGGGCACTTTAAATGCGACTTGGCTCCTGCTCAGGGCTGCATTAAATGCGACGTGGCCTCTGCTATGGGCCGTATTAAATGCGACGTGGCCTCTGTCCCGCGTCCCTTCCATCTGGTGACACACGTCCTGCATCACACTTCTCTTCCCCTTTTTCTCAGTCTTCTTCTAGATCTCCCATCCCGACCTAAACTCTTTATCCATATTCTGGTTTGGACTTCTACTTTCCTTGCCCAGACTTAGGTGACCCGGCTGGGCCTCATTGTCGGCCTAACCCCCGCAACGCATCCTCTCTGTTTTATTAGGCCCAACGTAAAGGATTTTTTTCCATTACATATATGTTTTGTGTTTTTTTTTTTAAAAAAAATAAGATATATCATTAAAATAAAATATAAATTTTAGATTTTTTTATTAAAAAAATAATAAAATTTACGCACGCATATAGTTAAGTTTATATACTTGATTAGGCGGTTTGTTGTCTGTATAATGTGCCCCTTAGAAAAACCGTCCTAGACGAGAAAACAAAAGTACTACATTGCAAAATGATGATAATGTAGCCCAACGGTCAAGTTAAAGGACAGCAGACAGGCACGTGCGGGCTTCGTGACATGACTGACACCAGACAACCTCCCCAGGCCCAAACACCCACCCCAGCCTCCAACATTTATTTTACCCCAACGTCGAATATAATCCCGAACACATTATCTCCGTACGTTAACCCCTCCCAACGGTTATATTTCACCGACACCTTCCAACGGTCATATAGACTACCACCCTTCACCGTCGGATCTCTATCCAACGGTTACAATACCGTGTTTCCGCCGACATCCTTTTCACGAAGCCATACATTTTTTTCCTCAACGTTGCTGGTAAATCAAATCAGTCGTAAGAGTCAGGGGAAAAGGGAGAAAAAAGCCACGAGAGAGACGGCCATGAGAGTGGTGGTGGTGTAGCAGTATAGTATAGTATAGTATAGTTTAGTTGTAGATTAAATGGTAGCAGAAGAAATTTACCTCGTTCTATGAAAGCTCGAGTCTCTTATGGTGTATGGTTTTCTTTTCCGGTAGTGAGCGCTGAGAAGAAGTATTTGTCTTTGTAGATACATTTTCAATGCTTGTTTGAGGGGTTCTCGGAGCGCCGGCTTTTCTGGGTTTTGCTTCTGATTCAGTTTCAGCTATGGTGGAGTTCTTCATGGATTTTTCAAATGCTGATCGGGGTCTCAAAATCTCTCACTATCTCATCCATCAATTTGTGCAAGTATGTTTCCGCATTTCCTTTCGTGTAGTGAGTTCCAATGAGAAGCAACAGCATATTCTTTTCCAATGAGTTTTCTCTGAACATTACGGAATCCGATGATCGTTTTCTGGTAGTTCGCTAAATTAGTTATCAACTCTTTCATTCTTTTTGGGGGGTAGGTTTTGCATATATATTCTACTATTTATTGCATACTCATATATCTCTAGCTCATATATATAGGAACACTTAAATTTGTGAAAATTTTTGTTATTCATCGGATTCCTATATACAACTTTTTTGGTTTCTAAAAAATTCACACACACTCACAGTTTTTCTCTCCGGATTTCTCTTTTCAAACATACATTCAGAGTTCATACAAATCCATATAATTCATACAGAAAAAACATACGTTCCATACTTCAAAAGAGTTTATAGAAACAAAAAGAGATAGGGGGGGAGAAAGAACAAAATAGGTGAGTGAACTGAAGTTAAGAAAACCAAGAAAGAAAATAGGAAGGTTATAGAGGATGTTGGCTGGGTGTTCTAGTTCTACATTGCTGTCACCAAGACATAGATTGAGCGAAGCACCTGCACAGTTGCAAGCCTGCCATTTCCAGCTGCCTTCAATGAGCACACAGAGATTGGACTTACCATGTAGTTTCTCCCGCAAAGACACCTCGCGCTCGCAGCCCATTAGGCCAGTTGGCCTTTCGGTGGAGAAGTCAATTGAATCGAAGACTAGCAGCTGTTCTCTTAAGCAGAGTGTCCGCCTTCCACCTTTAGCGACAAGCACTCAGAAGACGAGTGCTCAGACGACATTTATCGAAGCGAAGAGAGAGATCAAAGGTGAGTTTTGGGAGCAAGGAAAGAGCTTGAAGAGGTTAGCAGAGCAGGGCTCTGTTGATGATTCATGCATTAGTAAAGCCAAGAGGAAAAAGGGCGGCGGTGATAATGGGAAATCCGATGAAATTCTGGGAAGTGGACATGATAGTTTGAGTTTAGGCCAACTGGGTGCTGGGAACTTTTGGTTTCAGCCCGGTATCGAGGCGTCTCGCTCAGTTCCTGGGATCACAGGCCTTAACCCTCCCCGAGTTCCGTTCTCTCTGACGACATGTTCAGGGGACGACGAAAGGAACTGTTACGTGCCCGGTGAATTGATTTCACCACCTTTGCCATTGTCGAACAATCCATGGGTGGGATCCGTGGTGACTGAGATCACAGACCTTGGTGAGAAGGACGGTGAGACCAGCTACAGGCTGGTGAAGGAGGCCTCGGGATCAAGTACTTCATCAGATAGCCAAAGCTTGGGCCATAGGCTAAATGAGAATGTCTCGGAACAAGAAGTGGGAAATGGGTCTAGGAATCCTTATTCCCATGAGGACAATGAAGTCGAGGGTAGGGAGGAGGACAACCAAGGGGAGCATCAAGGGTTTGAGCTTGTCAGCTTACTTACAGCATGTGTTGAAGCGATTGGATTCCGGAATATCGCTGTGATCAATCATTTTATAGCTAAGTTGGGTGAGATTGCTTCGCCCCAAGGAAGCCCTATTAGCCGTCTATCTGCATATTACACTGAAGCTTTGGCCATACGAGTCACAAGGCTTTGGCCTCATATTTTTCATATTACCACTCCTCGGGAGCTTGATCGGGCGGATGAAGACTCTAGCACTGCACTGAGGCTTTTGAACCAGGTGAGCCCAATTCCAAAGTTTCTTCATTTTACATCAAATGAGATATTATTGAGAGCTTTTGAAGGGAAAGACAGGGTTCACATTATAGATTTCGACATTAAGCAAGGGCTTCAGTGGCCGAGTTTGTTCCAGAGTTTAGCTTCTAGGACTAATCCTCCAACCCATGTTAGAATCACGGGTATTGGTGAGTCCAAGCAAGAACTGAATGAAACGGGAGATAGGCTTGCCGGATTCGCTGAGGCATTGAATCTACCTTTCGAATTTCATCCAGTGGTGGACAGGTTGGAAGATGTGAGGCTGTGGATGCTTCATGTGAAGGAGCAAGAGTGTGTGGCCGTGAATTGTATTTTTCAAATGCACAAGACTCTTTACGATGGGAATGGAGGAGCACTAAGGGATTTTCTGGGACTTATCCGAAGCACAAACCCCAAAGTTGTCATTATGGCAGAGCAAGAGGCTGAACACAACGAACCCAGGTTGGAAACAAGAGCTTCCAATTCACTAAAACACTACTCTGCCATATTTGACTCTATTGATTATAGTCTTCCCTTGGACAGCTCGGTCAGGCTAAAGATAGAGGAGATGTTTGCACGCGAAATTAAGAACATAATTGCTTGTGAGGGAAGGGACAGGCATGAAAGGCACGAAAGTTTTGAGAAGTGGAGGAAGTTGATAGAGCAAGGAGGATTCCGATGCATGGGAATAAACGAGAGGGAAATGCTTCAGAGCCAATTGTTGTTGAAAATGTACTCCTGTGAGAACTTCAGCGTTAAGAAGCAAGGGCAAGATGGAGCGGCGCTTACTTTAAGTTGGCTAGATCAACCTCTTTACACAATCTCGGCATGGGCGCCCCTTGATGTTGTAGGCAGTTCGTCCTCTTATTCTCAGCCAAGTTGATTGCTTCGGGTTTTGGTTTCGTATGCATTCTACTAGTCTTGCATACAGAAAAGGATACACAATTCTTTGTAGGTAGGAAAACTATTGTCATTCTTTCATTCTTTTGTTGCAGATAACATTGTCATTCAATAGTGTAAGAATTATATGTAGTAATACAGTAGGGGGCGATATTGATTTCAGTGGTTGCAGTCCAGATTCCCTAGATTTCAGACACCAGTATTTCGAGTCAATTTGTGTTTATTCATTAATTCTTTATGTATGCTCAAATTCTTTGTAAGTCGGTCATTATAATTTATTATAGTCTCTGTTGGAGGGTCTCATAAACCATGTAGGACACTCGATTGTCATATATGAAATGGATTTCATTGATTTGCAAGTTGCCAATTTCAATATATATGTGTGGAGTGAGTCATCGCCGTGGAGATTGTTCTCACTTGTGTATATTCTTCTTGTATTTAGATCACGTATCATGTACTGCATTCAGTAACCAAAAACTAAAAGAGTAAGAAAACTGCTCTGTAAGTTTAATGAATTCACGTCAGTTTGTAAATTTACATTTCTAGAATTATTTTTTTATGGCCGTAACACTGTAACACTTCTCAAAGAGGTCTCTTCCATTTGCAAGGATCTCAATCATGTAATATATATTGATAACTCCGAATCATAGTAATGGAGAGAGGACTAATGCTTTCTTTAGTAATTTAGGATGGAATGAGAAGTAGACATGTTGATAGATGATACTAGAGATGTGATGCTAAGCTCTAGTTTCTGCACAGAATTGCACGAGTGTTTGATGACGGGAGTATTTACAGGGATCATTCCCAATTACGGATATGTCTTGGCTGTCCCGGGGCCGGCTGATCCAGGTTGTCACCGGATTATTATTTTGTCCGAGATGAAAACACCAACATCCTGGGAATTGATTTTCTCTTTATGTGTCGTTTTGTGTTCAGTAAGTCAGCACAACAACTCAATTAATTTAATAGAAATAAAAAAAATAAAAAATAAAAGAGGTTTTTTTTTTCTTTTTTCTTGATCTTCTTTCCTCATCCATCTGAACAGACCTATGCTGACTCGATGGCACGTGTTCAAAGATGGCTATAACCACGACTGGCATGTCGTGGTGCCGAGTCAGATCCACGTGGAGGAGGCTGTACTTTTCTTAATCTAATAAAAACAGACACGACCGGATCCATCTAATAAAAAAAACACTACCGGATCCACTCGTTCATATTAATACGAGATTAATGTTATATACTATAATATTATTTTATTTTAATTATATTAAATAATATATAAAATATTTATTATTATTAAATGATTAAAAAATATATAATCAATAATCAATAAATATATCACATCATATTTAATAAAATAAAAATAAAATAATAATATAGTGTATAAAATTTTCATAATGTAAGTGACAGAAAAGCTTAATATAAGATAATGTGAACATAAATCTGCCATTAGATATTCTTCTTAAATAAATAAGCGAAATTACTCAATCTGCATTGCATATTCTTTACTTATATCCTCCACGTCACTTAGGTATAAGATTTTTTTGATAAATTAAATGATAAAATTTGATCTATATATCGTCTAAACACTTTATCAAAATTCTTTTTTCTTAACAGCTTATATATAAGAATTTTGCGTAACCTTCATGGTCATATTATAAGGTTGTGGACTCGTTATGTTCCTATTTTTACTTTTTTTTTTCTTGTTAAAATTAAAGAAATTTTATAAATTAATTTTATTGTTTTATATAAAAAATATCTTAAGACCCAATCAACTGATTAGGCCTCGTTTGTTTTTAAAAAATATCTTATTTTTTCTTATCTCATCATTACAATTTTTTTAAATTTCTACATAAAATAAAATAAATAATTTAACTTTTTCAAAATTTAAAATAAAAATAATATTAAAAAATATATTCTAATAATATTTATTTAAATTTTTAATTTTAATCTCAATTTATTTTATCTCATCTCATTTTTTAAAATAAACGATTCCGAATATGATTGTTGACCTGTAGCAACTGTAATTCCCAGTAACCAAAATAAGAAAAAGGTCGTCCTTGCTACATAACCATAATGTTGTTGTTGACCTGATTTTCATAGTTTTTTTTACTCCATCCTACATAATCGAAAAAAAAAAAAAAGGAAATGCAACAAAATGGAAAAGCAACTTCTTCATTCTTTTATATAAAAAATGCAAACAATACACTAGCTATTTGTATTTATGGATATGATATTTTAGGGATTTTAAATTATTTTATCTCATTTTATTTCATCTAAATATTATAATTTATTAAATTTTTATATAAAATATAATAAATAATTTAATTTTTTAATTTTTAAAATAAAAATTATATTAAAATATTATATCCTTATAGAATTTTATTCAACTTTTACCCACCTCATCTCCTGCCTTTCCGTCCAAATCGTTCTCTGCTGTCTCCCGCTGTTTCTTGGCAAACAAACAAAAACAACCAAAACAAACCTAACTCCCTCCCCCCTCCCCTCCCCTCCCGGGGGCTAACTGTTGCGCGTCCTTCCTCAAATACCTCATGTTGCCACCCCACAACCGCTCTCTGTTTCTATAGGATTCTCTGTTTTTAAAATTAAAAAATCAATCCTTTAGGGGATCATCCTAGTTTCTTCGTATCATGGGTGCCGGTTTATCTGTTTTTTTCTCAGGCATAACTGGGTCTGATTGTTCCAATGGGTCTTTGTCTTTGCAATCGAAACCCAGTTTGGGAGACTTACCTGAGAGCTGTGTAGCCCTGGTTCTGGCCTCCTTGGACCCTCCAGAGATTTGCAAATTGGCGAGGCTGAATCGGGCTTTTCGTGGGGCTTCGTGGGCCGATTATCTGTGGGAATCGAAGTTGCCGTCTAATTATCAAGTTCTTGTTAGGAAAGTGTTCGGTGAGTTGCCGGGGGATTTGGGTAAGCGGGAGATATACGCGAGGCTTTGTCAGGCTAATAGTTTCGATTGTGATACCAAGGTATTGTTCTTTTTGGTTCTTTTTGGTTGTCCTCTGTTTGCGTGCCGAGGAAGTTTGGAATGATTGAACAATGCCCCATCTTGAGCAATTTTTTGATCGGTGTGGTGGGGCTGTCGTTCATGTGGAAGTAAATAAGGATTTTTCCTCGGGAACTAATACGGTTAATTCATAAGATTGGGAATTTGTTTAGTGTTTGTTTTGGTTCGTTTGTATCGAATTCGTTTAATAGTTTTACTCTGTTTGGGTAATGAGAAACAAGGTAAGAAAATAAAATGAACTTTGGAATTCTTAGAATTTTTTAATTAATTGAGCGGGGATGAAATTATTTGGTTTAGTAGTGACATTTTTTTTAGGTTTGGATTTGGAGTAAGCCCGTGACGAGAATGCAAAATAAACATCTCTTTATATTAAGATCACGTTTCTCGTAATTTTAGGGCAGAAGTTTTACTCTCTGACTTGATGGGAATTGGTTTTAAATATAATCACAAGAACATGTAGAATAAGATTCGGATTTTTATTTTCTTCTACTTTCTTGGTGGCCAATCATGAGCTCTTCTTCTTGATTTGGATCTGATGAGTTGGTATAAAAATTGGAATTTTGGCAGAAATTTTGGCTGCATAAAAGTACCGGTGGTGTTTGTTTGTCCATTGCTTCAAAAGGGTTATCGATCACTGGGATTGATGATCGAAGATATTGGAGTCATATCCCAACGGAAGAATCTGGGTGAGATTCATGCACTCTTTTTTTTATTTTTATGTGATGATTTTGACGGAAATGGGAAACATTATATGTTTCTGTCCTATATCTTTTAGACGGTTTTTTCTGAAAAAAAGAAAAAGTTATCTTAGATGGATGATGGAAACTCCAGTCGTTCGGGGAATTCCATTGCTGGAATGTGTCAAAGTAGGTTTCTTCTCATCAATAATGCTTGAAATTTCGAGAATTTATTGCATTGGGAAAATTTGTATGTCTGTTGTAACGTTTTAGGTGGTACTTGCCCCAAAAAAATCTTTTAGATGGATGATGGATACTCCAACCATTCCAAGAATTCTCTTGCTGGAGTTTGTCAAAGTAGGTATTTGATTTCAGAAGGATTTTATTAGCTGAATTCGAAAAGATGTTCATTTTTTGTTTTTGGTTTCAAATTCAGATAGCTTATTTCCGGTTTGGGTTTGTCTGTGGACTGCACATCAAAGTAGGTTTTTCATCAATAATGCTTGAAAAAAGAAAATCATCGGCTCTTCAAAAATTATGTATTTGATTTCAGAAGGATTTTATTAGCTGAATTCGAAAAGATGTTCATTTTTTGTTTTTGGTTTCAAATTCAGATAGCTTATTTCCGGTTTGGGTTTGTCTGTGGACTGCACATCAAAGTAGGTTTTTCATCAATAATGCTTGAAAAAAGAAAATCATCGGCTCTTCAAAAATTATGTATTTGGTTTCATAAGGACTTTATTAGCTTAGGCGGAAGTTGATACACTGCACCTTGTAAACCCTCCTTCTCAGCATAATTTCAGGAAAACAGTTCTTGGAAAATAATTATTGGCTTCTGTACAACCACAAGTTATTACATTCAGGTCATTTGAAGAATTTCGTATACCGTTAAGTTTACCCTCGCCACTAACAGATCAAAGTAACTATGATTAGGAGCTGGTCATGTTAAGACAAGAAGAGCAGAATTACTAAGAAAACTATTAGAGAAGTGAGCTAAATTTAAATATGGAATTCCAGAGTATGCTGAAACGTTAGCAGCACATGAATGGGTAAGAGAGTTGATTACACCTAGACTCTATGAAAATCAGACGCTACATAGCAGGCCGGTTACTTGACTGCGATTGAGGAGAGCTTTGGGGAGAAGTAAAGAAAGACTAACTGAGTTTTAACGTCACACACAAACAAATTGAGATCTTTGGTCTGAAATTGGATTTCACCAGTCAGATTGAAAGCTTTATCAGATATTCAAATTAATTGTTTCTCTTTCCCTTTTCCTTTTTCTTGCACTGTTGCTCACTTGATCTCAAAGTAGATATTCATAGCCTGTCAACTATTATTCAAAGCCAGGGCATTCTTAAAGTCTATGGTAAGATGTTAACTTTTTTCGCTCAACTTTGTGCATCTTTAGATTGATTAGAAAAACTTTCAGCAATTAAAAGCTTATGTTGGAACTTGAGGTGGTAAAGGTTTCATAATCTACTGCACAGCTTCTGTTGGTGAGTGACGTAGCCACACTTTCTTACTTGTGATGGTGATGCTTTCTTCTGTGCTGGTGCAATAATTGCGGTTGTATCACTTGAATATGCTGCTTATTTCTTTATCTACGTGGGTAATGGAGGTCGTATCAGTTGAATATGCTCGTATTTCTTTTATCTATGTGGGCAATGGAGTACTGGAATTGATTTAGACCTCCTCTTCCTTTACATGTAGATTTCGCACGGTTGCATACGTCCAGCAAATTTGGTGGTTTGAAGTTGATGGCGAGGTAGAGTTCCCATTTCCAATGGGAACATATAGCCTATTCTTCAGGCTGCAGCTGGGACGGACATCCAAGTGGTTTGGTCGCCAAATTTCTAACACCGAGCATGTTCACGGATGGGACATAAAGCCAGTGCAGTTTCAGCTATGGACTTCAGATGGTCAGCATGCCGCATCAAAGTGCTTTCTGAATGTAACAAAATGGAAATACTATCACGTTGGGGATTTTGTCGTAGATAAGTCCAATGCAGCAACTAAAATTAAGTTCTCTATGACCCAGATTGATTGCACGCACACCAAAGGTGGTCTCTGTTTAGATTCTGTAGTTATATACCCAAGTGAATTTAGGGAGAGGTTGAAGCGTTTTTAAATTAACCTCTGTAGGTATGAAGTTGTGTCATAAAGAAGTAGGAAAAGAAGAGTTCTACAGATACCAGGTGATTTTTATAAGCCTAGAGTGAGTTTGATTGTTTGTTTGTTTATTAGGCGAGGCGATGTGTATATTTATGTGTTCAATTGGTCTAATCAGAGTGTAAAGATGTGCACTTCAACGGTTTAACATCTCCTGAAAAGGGCTTCTGGCATGGATTTTGTATAATAAAGGCTAGCTGAAGTTTGAGTGCCCTGATATTATGTGCATCTTTTTTCTCTAAGCCTTGGGCAGCTTCGTACTGCTCCAACTTGTGTTTCTGGTTTTGCAACAGTACTGCAGCCTAGAGATGCTGGAGTCCTGAGCAGGATTGAGAACTTACCATATTGGTCAAAGGCCGAGCATATAACAAACGAGGCCGATTTATGAAATGTTATTTTCCTTGATAACGTCTGTATTTTGACCAGACTCGGACCATCAATAATCCCCTACTCAATCATTCATCACAAGCACAAGCAAACAGATTTAATCCAAATTCAAGTGATGAGTACTATTTTACAAGCAGTGTTGTTACAAAAAGACGTCATCAAGGCCATTCAAAAGAAGATTGCGAGGATATCTCTCCCCCCAAAAAACCAGGAAAAAAAAAAAAGATTGTGAGGATATCAATTTACAGCAGAAGATATGTAGCATTGAGCTTCATGTAAGAACAGCAGAAGGCTCAATACAGCTCAATACAACTCAATACAAGTCTATGCTAGCTACTTCCCAGCATTCTGTTACATCCACTAAAAGTCAAACTCACAAACTAACCCAAAATGTAAAACAAGTTCTCTTTCTCTATCAAAGAAAAAACTCCATGGGGATATAGCTCTCCAATGATGCAAGAAACCAAAACTTGTGAGGCCATTAATTTGGTTGCTCATGGTTGTTGGGCCTGCGGTATGGCATGTATCTATGGTCCTTTGCAGCATTCTTCCTTCTTCTTTTCTCGATAAAGGCATCGAGCTTACCAGATGCCTGAGCGAATGAGGGGAAAAAATATATTAGAGAACTCAACCCAATGGTTGTTGTTACACGTGACATTTTTCACATCAGAATAGAAGTTGAATATACACCCTCCTTTATAAAAGAAACCATACCTTGAGATCTTCATATTTCTCAACTAGCCTTTGCTTCTGGAGTGCACCTGCAAAAAAACAGAAGCAAGTGACTGGGTGAGCTCATCCATTTATTTAATCATGCAACACAGAGCAACCACCATATATCTCCACCATCACTATCAATTATGGGACAGAGCCCCCACGCATTAACAGAGTGCCACTGCCACCACTAATTAATCTCATGCCCATGTATTTTAACCAAATATATTTTGCTAGGCAACAGAAAACATTAGAGTGGAGATTTCCAGCCTCATCACTTTGATTCAGAAGCTTGAATTACCAACATCAGACCGTGGTAAAATAGCAGCACTCAGCTCCACACACACGCACACACATAGATGAAGGTAACATTACTTTTAGAGAGATAAAATGGTTGTTTTCCTCTCTTTGCTGCTTCTCTCTCTTTCTTCTTGTGTTCAGCCAGAATTGCTGCATCAGTACGCTGACCTGACTCAGACTTCAACTGCTTTTCCTGAAAAGAAGGTGAACCATAGGAAAAAAATGATATTTAAATCCATTAACATTTCAGATAGACTGGAACGAATCTAGACGAATTTATAACATTTTAAGATAAATGACCACAACCAATGTCACGTTTCTTTCCAAGAAGTCCAGCACTTACAATCCAAGTTATGTGGCTCTTTAATTCACCAATGACTTCTGGGTTATTTGATTTTGCTAATTGCTTCCGTAGTTCCTGTTATATCCAAAGTAGAGTTCATAGAGAAGAAATTAATACATGAGAAGAAAAAATAGAAAACATATTTCACACAGTTCATTAATTCAGAACCTCACCTCTCTTTCAGCAGGAAGATTACCCCTCTTTCAGTAGGTGACAACAGTAGGAAAATTGATCAGTAGAGATCCACTTAAATTTCAGAGACAAAACTTAAGAGAAAAATATAACATGGCGAGACAAAGACCAGGTCAATGGTCATCAGGTCATGGGGTGCTGGGTAAGGCCATGAGTTCAAATATTGCGGAGAGGAGTAATGCTACATACAATCATAGGTTGTGCAAACACCGCACACTCTTTTTGAAAAAGAGTGGGTTCCACCATTAAAAAATTAATTTTTTCATATGGGTCCCATGTTTACTCACTTTTTCAAAAGAAGTGCGCGACACTTGGGCACTCTATGACTGCAAATATCATTTCTCTATGGAGAATGTGTGTTACTTTCCCAGAGGGCAGGAACTTACCATCCAAGATATGCTGTTTTGAAATCTGCTTATGGCATCTGGATCCTTGGATTTGTCTAACTTCTTCCGTTCTTTCTGTCATGTCCAAAACAAAGTTCATGTAAGAGAAACTAACAAGTAAAAATATTGAAAACAAATTTTACACCTCATAAATTGCGTGGATACCTCTATTATATCAGGATCATATTTCTTAAAGAGAAAATTATATTTGCTCCTAAACCTGTAAGATCCAATATACATATTACGCATACAACAACAAAAATAACTGAAAAAAGGTAGTTGTACAAAAGATAGTGGAAAAAGAAGACAGCATCATATACTTAACAAAAGAGAGAGAGCGGGAGACTTACTGTTTGGCATCAAATGCACCACATAAAGATTCAAAACGGGGGTCACGTATGACCTGTGTACATGACAAAAGTTAATGTCATCCGGCATGCAGCTATAAAAGAGCTTATAGAAACAACCACAAAGATTGCTAGCGCAGGTTAAAAAACTTCTACCATAACTAAATAAGACTTTTATTGGTGGTTTTTTACCAATAAATCATGTGGTGGATTCAAGAAACTTGGTGCATTTATGAATTTCCAATTACAAAAGTTATTGAGTGAATAATGTTTTGTTTCAATGTGATTTCCATCTCAGACTCCAAGATCACAAAATTTGACCAGTCCCACCATAGCAATGAGGATTAAAAGAGCCTTTTAGAAATACACTAGCAAAATATGTATCATTATTGACATGCAATAGTAATTGAATTTTGAGAATTAGACTCTATGCATAAAAATTCAATATCGTTAAAGCAAGTTGGCCATTCATTTGCCATTTAAGTATATGCAAAATCCATGCCCTGTCCTTGCTAAAGTTGTTTCTTCAAGAAAAAACTATTTTTCATAACAAGGATTTGATGCCCTATCTACTACTCAGGATTCACAGGTGAAACATAATAAAACCTCGAGTGCAAGCAGCATATCATGGCTGCTTCGTTTAAACTCTGAAACTACCCCACCCTTATTGTGCATAAAACCTTCTTGACAAAACATATCACAGAGCACTAAAGAAGAAAATACTCATTCTACAAAACCCAAAAAAATTATAAATCAGTAAGCATCTGACTCCTTCAGTTTCATAACAAAAAAAACCACAATATTGAACACTATCCCAACAGAATTCTCTGCAAAAACAATATCTTATATTTGCTCAATCAACTCACCCTCTTAGGAGCTTGAACCACCTCTCTAAACCTACGAACCGGCTTCTTGCTACTTGCCTCCATCGGCCTTCACAAAATTCCACAAAATCAGTTATTTTTGCACAATTTAAAAGCACTAATAAGCTCACCAAACCAGCCAACCATTACCTATTCTTGTTGGCCCTCCCAGGTTTCTTTTCCTCATGGTGCTTTTTATTCAGCGAATGCTTTTTATACTCAAAATGCGACCCATCCGAAAGCGCTCGTTGCAATTCTTCGAATGTAGCATCGGCGAGCTCGCGCTCTATCTCCTCCTCCTCCTCCTCTTCCTCCTATTCAAAAATTAAAAAAATTTTCATTATTTAAAAAGATTTATATGAAAAACGCCCAAAAATTTAACTAAAAATTCTAAAATTCAAAACCAATAAATAAAAATGATGCGGTCCTGGGCCTGGGATAGTTATACCCACGTATTCAGAAGAGGACGATTTGTGTTCATCGCTGTCCTCGAACTTTGTCTTGCTTGAATGGGAGACCAGATTATCAGGTTTCTTCATCATCGACATCTGAATCAAACAGATTTGTTGTCCCTAAAGTTGAATTGCTGTTTCAAGGAATACTCGGATTCAGGAATGTATAACTTTTGTATTTTTATAATTTGAGATTAAACTTGAGATTCTATGAGGACACGAGTGAAATAAAGACCAACTCACTTAAATACACTTAAAAAGACCAATTCACCTATAACCCGGATTTAGCCAAACCCATCTATCCAAATCTATTTGTTCTGAATACTTTCACTTAGCCCAAAGGTAACACAACCATTGTACAAACCAAATCCTCACCATTTCAAAAATACTCATGTTAATATAACTACACAAAACTCACTGTTATCTTACACGTGAAAGCCATAACCCTTCATAACATCAACTGCCAACAAAACCACGCCCAATATACTCCACAATGGCCAAACAGTACAAATCCACCACAAACCCGATTTTCCAAATTCGAACTCAATACCAATTTCCACCCTGATCTTAACATCCAACAAACCTCAACCTACCGACTGAACAAGCGCCATAACAGCAACGAAATTTTCCAACTAATCACATATCTTACCTGTGGTGCGAGGTACTCCAAGAAGGGTGTGGCGGAGGCTGTGGAAAATTGTAGGGGAAGGAACTAACAGTGAGACGGAGAGCAAATAAACGGACACAGAGAGTAAAACAGAGAGATAGAGAACGACTGAGAGAGAGACAGATAGAGAGTCAATGGAGCGGTGGACGGGGACTTACCGGCACTGGGGTACGACGTGATTGGCGGCAACGTGCCCTGCAAGGACGGAGTACGAGGCAACGGCAGGGTAGAAACCGAGGGCTGGAAACGGTGTGGGCGGCGGCGTGCGACGGACGAGGCAGAGGGGCTGGAAGAACGGCGTGGGGAAGGGCGGCAGGCGTGACGAAGCTACAACCAGAGACGGCAGGGGATTGCGGCGGCCACGGAAACTCACAGTGGAGAGAGAGAGACGAGTGGGGGGCGGCAGCAAATATACAGAGAACAAAGGAGGAGTTATGTCATGACCCTGGGAAGCTCGGTTGAATCACCATCCTCCAAGTGATCTAATGGTATATGCTGATTGCACGTGTCCCTGTTCTTTTTTTTTTAATATGTTTCCCTGTGCTGTTAATTGCTTTGTAGTGTCGTGGGCCATGTTTGCCTAATGGTCTTGTATACAAGACGTGGGCCATGTTGGCCGAGTCATTAGGGAGATCCAGCTTATATTAGGTTCTGTTGCTTACTTGTCGGCCCATGTTTCGGAAGTCTGTTAAGAGTCCATGTTATTTCCTAATTTTTTGAAAAAAAAAAATTAAGTAAATACGAAAATTTCATAAAAAATATTAATTTCTTAATAATAGATCTCATTCTTTTTCAAAATAATTGTATAGTATTTATGCACTTTATGTCGATATCTAACATTAACGGTTCATGATTTTCATTACTAGTTTGAAAATTTTGGAGTTAATTGCAATTTGAGACGTGGGGAACCGTCAAGCCAATATAGAGTGAGCCATGTTTTTCAATATTGTAATGTCGTGGCTAATTTTCTTGCCAAGTAGAGAGCTGGTGATTTAAATTCGGATTGACCTAGTAATCATATATTGCCTAGTAGTCTTACAGGTCTTCTCTGTGTGAACAAAATTAGTCTCTCTTATTTGCAAGTCTCGTAATGCTATTCCTGGTAAGAAGTTTTTTTGTTTATTTGTTTCTCTTATTCTCAGTTGCACATGTCTTTTCTTGCAGGTTTTAGTTGTTTTGTCTAAGGTTTGTTCTATAATGCCTAGTTTTGGTTTATCCAGTACTTCATTGATATTTTGTTTTGTAACCGGACGTCTTAATAATTTTGATGCATGCATTTTGATTTTTTGATTATATGTATCTCTAGGTGTTTTGTTGTTACAACGGTTTTCCTTTGCCACAAGTTAGGATCATTAATAAAATTTGGATACCGTCTTCTTTTCTTAAAAAAAAAAAAAAAACCTACCAATTATTATTGTTTATTTTAACTTTTAAGTTAGCATTGACAAGTCAGGGCTTGAACCACAAAATGCGCCGTTCGGTACTCTTAGTTTTCCTTTTTTTTTAAGTGGCAGGCTGGTTATGCTCTTGGGTTAGACCTCGAACAGGCGATGATGAGTGTACGAAAGTGCACTCTAAATACCTTATTATTAGACTAAAATGCTAAAATATGAGTAAAAATTATAGAAATTAATTTACATGAATGAATTTATTCTTTTATTTATTCTGAGTTATTTTTAAGCACAAATTTTTTTATATTTAATTTCAGAGTTCATAAATTAAATGGCATACATTTTGACTTAGACCTGGCACCAAAAGACAAAAGAAATGGAGTAGCTTTATTCCTCTTGGAAGGCAAGCAGACTTGGATGACACCTTATCTTTTGGTTGGAGACGAAAGAAATGAAGAGTGACTTCCTTTTTAGAGTGGAGACGTGGGAAAGGAAATGAGAGGTTTTTGAATTTATTTTAACCTAGTCTTCCTTTTTGTTTTAGGGGGGAGACGTAGGAAAAAAAATGTTTGTTTTTGGCTTGGCCTGGTTTGGATGCTCACATACAGATCAAGAATACAAAATTCTCATGGCTGCCATTTGTTTCTATTTTTTCCCTAAGATTTTTGTTGTCCATTATATTTATGGGTAACTAAATTCTCAAGTAGGGTTAGGGATGAACTTGCACAGTAGATGATATTTTTATTTATTTTTTAATTTATGTATTTGATTTTCAATTACTAAAACTTTTTTGTTTTATCATTTTCAATTCATTATTGATGTTTTCTGATCCGAATAATCATAAAATTTATTCTATTTATGGATTCAGTCATGCATTTTCTATTTAATAGATTAGCTATTTGATTATGTTTAAATCAATTATTTATCTATATTGATTTAATTCTTTGCTACAATATCGCTTCCTGAGTATATTGTTATCGTTGAATTTTTTCAATAGTGATAATAATTTATGTATTTTAAAAGTGATGAATGATTTTTCAAAGGGTTACATTTGATTTAATCTTGGTTTATAAATCTATACATTTCGATTGAGAATTTTGGGAATTGAGTTCCCAATTTAGTTATTCAATGAATTAAGAATAATTAAAATATCATATTTGTGCAAGGGATTCCCGACGCTTTACTGTTTGTCAAATTTGAGTACTTTTTCTGTTAGTAATTTTGCTTCACTTTAATTTGTATTTAAAATTAATCTTTGTTCTCCATTAATCATTTAATATTTTTCTTTAGTTTCTTTGTTCCTTCGACTATTCTTTTAATTTGTCTCTCTGTGGAATCGACACTCCAAAATTGTGCTACAACTAACATGTTATTCTTTGGGCATAATCAAATTTTAGTGTCGTTGCTGGGGAGACGGTAGAAGAATTGCTAAATAGGTTTTTATTTCAGCAGTTTAATGCGGTAATTTCATTCACTCTTTTAACTTACTGCATTATTATTTTTCTTTATTTTCATAGTATCTTTAGTTTTTAGTATTTTGTTACCTTACATGCAAAGATATAAAGACGCCTTGGGTAGATTTGTTTGTAGGCCTGTGGTAGAGTCAGAATCAAATTTTTTAAATCATTTATTTGACAATTCATCTAGTCCCGAAGAAATGAGTGAACACGAAAATCAACCCATTATAACTTTTCATGATTACCTCCACCCTACACGCACAAACACACCATCATGCATCATGTTTCTAGCTAATACTCGCCAACTGAATTTTAAGACAGGGATGATACAGTTACTCCCTACTTTTCATGGCTTGGAAAAAGAAAATCCATATGTGCACATTATAGAGTTTGAGGAAGTAGTTACGACTTTTCATAGTCAAAATGCAACTGATGACGTTATGAGATTTAAGTTATTTCCTTTCTCTTTGAAGGATAAGGCTAAGAGTTGGCTATACTCGCTAAGACCACGATCTATTAGGTCATGGAATGAGATGACTCAGGTCTTCTTTAATAAATATTTTTCCCAACATAAGACCAATGTTTTAAAAAGGTAAATCTCCACCTTTGCACAAAACGATAGTGAGACTTTGTATCAATCTTGTGAGAGATTTAATGAGTTGTTGAGTATGTGTCCTCACCATGGGTATGAGAATTGACGTTTAGTGAGCTATTTTTATGAGAGACTTACACCTAGAGAGCGCCAATTTGTGGAGATGATGTGTAACAATAAGTTCTTACAGAAAGATCCTGATGAAGCCATATAATACCTCAATGAACTTGCTGAAAAAGCTCACACTTGGACTAGACCTAGTGCTACTGAAAGCACAAAAATGTCACGACCTACCAGAAACCAAAATGGTGGTGAAATTTACCATCTCAGTGAAGATGATAGCCTAAAGGTTAATGTTGAGATACTCACTAGGGAGCTAGATGTGTTAAAGACTAAGGACTTAAAGCCAACACATGTGGCTAATTATGTAGAGTCTTTTTGACCATGTTTTGTGTGTGGCGGGGTAGATCACCTTACCCAAGAGTGTCCCACATTTGTTGAGATGAGAGGGATGTATTAGGAACAACATTATGTCTTAGGTATGTACAAGAAGCATTTTTCATTTTTCTCTAATACCTATAATCCGGGGTGATGCAATCACTCCAATTTTAGCTGGAAGTTTGAAAACCAACCGTCTGCACAACCCCCTAGATCATATCCTGCACTATATCATGTACCTTTTATATTCTATGAGTCATTTAGAAGACACTTTGCATGCTTTTATTGAGGCACAGTGTAAGACAAACTAAAAGTTTGAATCTTTGATTACTCAGGTTGTTGAAGAAAATAAGGAGATAAAGAATCAAGTGTCTAAATTGATGAGCTCCTTGAGTGTGAATGAGCGAGGTAAGTTCTCTTCTCAAGCTCAATCCGCACCCCATGATCAACACATGACGCAAGAGAATTTGAAGGATGTGAATATCATTGTGACACGAAGTGGTAAGTCCTTACACGTCCCAACAATGAACAAAACAGAGGGTGTGGAAAATAATCAAGATAGTAGTGATACCGAGCTACCTAAGGAACCCGAGGTGACAAAGAGTCCTGTTAAGATACCATTCCTTCAAGTTTTAAAATCAAACAAGTGAACTCTAGATCCTAACAATAAAATCCTAGAGAATTTAAGGCAGGTAAAAATCAATCTTACTCTTTTGCATGTGATTAAACAAGTTCCTACTTATGCAAAAATTCTCAAGGATTTGTGTACAGTTAAGAGGAAGCACCATGTGAATGAGACAACGTTCTTGACAGAGCAAGTTAGTGCTCTAATTGAGTAGCGGATTCCTCCCAAATACAAGGGTCCTGGTTGTCTAACCATTGCATACAACATTGAAAATCATGAGTTTGGACAAGTTTTGCTAGATTTAGGAGCTAACGTGAATCTAATGCCATATTCTCTTTATTTGTAGTTGGAGTTGGAAGAAATCAAACCAACCACTATGGTATTGCAATTGGCTGACCGTTCAGTCAAAGTACCCCGGGGTGTGGTAGAGGATGTTCTAATTCAAATTAACAAATTTTATTATCCTGTTAATTTCTCAATCCTTGACACTAGCTCTGTTGTTGATACTACTTCTAAAATTCCTTTGATTTTATATAGGCATTTCATTGCCACTACTAATGCTCTTATTAATTGCAAGAATTAGCTCATGAAGCTGTCTTTTAGAAACATGACTCTCGAGGTGAATATCTTCCATATTGCAAAACAACTAGAAGATGATGACGAGAGCCACCAGACATACATGAATGACTCACTCATGGATAGGGGAGTTTCTATAGCTTATGATTTTGATCCCCTTGAGTATTTTTTTGTTAATTCTGAGTTTGATTCTATTAGTGATCCATATGATGTAGTTGATATTTGTGCTATTTTTTATAGAACTCTGATTATGGCACTTGGGCATGGCAACTGAAGTTTGAGGGGTTGCCTAAAAAATGTGAAAAACAAATTCTTTCAAGTGTGGAAGCACCCAAAGTTGAATTAAAGCCTCTGCCTAAGGGTTTAAAGCATGTTTTCCTTGATCCAGGTGATACCTTTCCTGTTATTATCTCATTTGAATTGTCTCAGTCTCAATGTGAGAAAATTCGGACCCTAAGTGAGCATAAGTCGACTTTAGGTTGGAGCATTACTGATATAAAAGGTATTAGTCCCCTGGTCTGTTCTCATAAAATTAATTTAGAGAAAGAAACTAGCCCTCGTAGAGACCCCCAGTGTAGGCTTAATCCCTATATAAAAGAAGTGGTAAAGAATAAAGTATTGAAACTATTATATGCAGGAATGATATATCTTATTGCTGATAGTAAATCAGTAAGTCCTACACATGTTGTTCCTAAAAAGTCAGGTATTACTATGGTGAAGAATGACCTGGGAGAGTTAGGCCATACAAAACTTGTGACTGAGTGGCGGATGTGCATTGATTGTAGAAAATTGAATGCTGCCACCCGGAAAGACCATTTTCCTCTCCCTTTTATTGATCAAATTCTTGAGCATGTGGCTGGTCATTCTTTCTACTGTTTCTTGGATGGTTATTCTGGTTATTATCAAATTGAAGTTGCATTAGAAGACCATGATAAAACCACTTTCACTTGTCCTTTTGGTACTTATGCTTTTTCTAGAATGTCATTTGGATTGTGTAATGCACTTGCTACTTTTCAACATTGCATGATGAGTATTTTTAGTGACATGGTTGAAAATTGCATGGAAGTTTTTATAGATGACTTGACTGTTTTTGGATCTTTTTTTATGCATGATTATTGAATCTAGAGAGAGGTTTAACTCGTGAAGAGAAGAAATTGGTTTTGAATTGGGAGAAATGCCACTTTATAGTACCTTCAGATATAGTCTTAAAGCATATTATTTATTCTAGGGGATAAAGATTGATCAACCAAAGATTGAATTAATCTCTAAGTTGCCTACACTTAGGACAGTAAGGGATGTGAGATCCTTTCTTGGTCATGCAGGCTTTTATAGGAGGTTCATACAGAATTTTTCCACCATATCTAGACCACTATATGACCGCATAGCTAAAAATACCTCATTTGAGTGGATACAAGCTTGTCAATAGGCTTTTAAAACGCTAATTGGCAAGCTTACATCAACACCCGTAATGTAGTCACATGATTGGACTTTACCTTTTGAGATAATGTGTGATGCTAGTGACTTTGCTATAGGTGTTGTTCTTGGACAGCGAAGAGAGTGTAAGCCTTTTGTCATTTACTATGCTAATAGAACTCTAAATAGTGTTCAGATTAATTACTCCACCATTGAAAAAGAGTTGCTAGATGTAGTGTTTACTTTGGATAAGTTTCGTGCTTACTTGATTGATTCTCCTATTATTATTTTCACAGATCATGCAGCCCTTAAGTACCTTCTTACAAAGAAGGATGTTAAATGCGTGACTAATATGGTGGATTTTACTTTTGCTGAAATTTGACATCACCATCAAAAATAAAAAAGGAGTGAAGAACGTAGTGGCTGACCATCTCTCGAAGCTCACATTTGAGGACACATCTGACCACCTGCCAATCAGGGATGATTTTCCCGATAAGCATTGACTTTCTATTACTTCTCTACCATGGTTTGCTCACATTGTGAATTATTTGGTTGCAGATGAGATATTGGTGGATTGGAGCACTCAGGACAGGAGAAAGTTCATGACTGAGGTACGTAATTTCTATTAGGATGCCCATTATCTTTTCAAATATTGTCTTGACCAAATTTTAAGGCGTTGCATCCCTGATGAAGAGATTGCTAGCATCTTGGAATTTTGTAACTTCCAAGCTTGTGGGGGGCCACTTTTCAATGAAGAAAACCACTGTAAAAATTCTGCAGTATGGATTTTATTCGCCCACATTGTTTAAGGATGCAAATATCTATTATCGCTCATGTGAAAAATGTAAAAAATTATGAGTTATGTCCCGTTGTAATATAATACCCTTAAATCTAATTTTAGTGATTGAAATTTTTTATTGTTGGGGCATTGATTTTATGAGACAATTTTCACATTCTTTTGGATATCAATATATTATTGTGGCAGTAGATTATGTGTCAAAATGGGTAGAGGCAGCAGCTTGCGGGAGCAATGACAATAGGACGGTAATTAAATTTCTCAAAGAGAATGTGTTATTTCGATTTGGTACACCACGTGCTATCATTAGTGATCGGGATACATATTTTTACAACCGTTCTTTTGAGGTTTTGATAAAAAATATAGGATGGTACATAAGATCTCTACTGCCTACCATCCCAAGACAAGTGGACATGTAGAACTTGCAAATAGGAAAATTAAGCAAATTTTAGAAAAAAGGTCAACCCGAATCATAAAGATTGGTCTTTGAGACTAGTCGATGCGCTTTGGGCCTACCGTACAGCTTTCAAAACTCCCTTAGGCATGTTACCCTATAGGCTTGTTTTTTGAAAGCCTTGCCACTTACCTGTGGAGCTCGAGCATCAAACTTATTGGGCCATCAATCATTTCAATTTTGACATGGGAGAAGAATGTAAACTTAGAAAATTTCAGTTGACCGAGTTAGAGGAGTTGAGAAATAATACTTATGAGAACTCTAGAATCTATAAGGTTAAAATGAAAGCATTTTATGATAAAAATATTTTGAGAAAAACGTCTAAATCTAATGATTGAGTGTTCTTATACGATTATAGACTCCATAAGCACCAAGGAAAACTTCAGTCTAGGTGGACCGGCCCTTTTGTAATGAAAAATATTTTTGCAAATGGGGTGGTAGAAATAAAGGATATTAAGAATAATCAGATCTCTAAAGTAAATGGTCAACAACTTAAATATTAATTGATAGGCAAGTTCTGGAAGTGGAAGATATTCAACTTTTGGATCCGGTCTATCAACCTTGACCACATTATGGATGTATGTTTTTCTTTATTTGTTGTATTTTATTTTTTATTTTCTCTTATTTTCTTTCTTTTCCTTTTTGTTTGTTGTTGTTTTCTTTGTTTTTGTTTGCATATTAGTTTCATTTTATAATTTTAAGTTACTATTTTTAGTGCTTGGCGAGCTACCAACGTCACTCATCAGGTATATTCTACCATTTTTAATTACTCCACATTCAAATTTGATTTTTAAACATTGAGGACAATTTTTTATTTAAGTTGGAGGTGTGGTGCAAATTCAGTATTTAAAATGCTAGTTGAAACTTTGTGGCGTATTTTTATGTGTCAAATTTTTTTAATTTTGCATCACACGTGCATCCTTTTCATATGTATATTTATTCTCATTCATAACCATTTTTGTGAATTTACCAAACCCACCATAATCATTTTTTACTGAAGCATTCACAGAACTCCTAATGCACTCATCTAAATTTTGTGGTAAGATGGTAGTTTAACATATGTAGCTAGAAAACTCTTTTGCTTAAGTATTCATGTGAATTTGGAGAGAATTGAGAGCCTACAAATGCAGTAAATTGTGATAAGTGTTCATTGATATGTTGAATTGGGCACTTCTTTCGAGAATATCATTATATGATTTGTGGTAAGATGATGGATATACTTGGAATATGACGAATGTCAACTTAAGATCAACGTTTGAGTCTTTCAAGCTAATCATTTCCATCATAGACCCTTAGTAGCCAACTTTGAGCCAATAAACACATATAGCTTTTTCTTTTCATATGACCACATTATCCATACCTCTCCATATTAAAGTATAACCTATACACTGATTTTTTCTACCTTTTTTACTTCAAAGTGTATACTAGATGTGGACTTTTTATTTATTTATTTTTTGCACGGAATAAAACAAGGGAGAGAGAGAAAGTTGGAGAACATGAGTTTTAAGGTGTTCAAGTGAGTGAGCTTCAAAGGCAAAAGTATCAAAGTTTGGTAGAAGTAGCAAAATATCAGGGTGACATAATTATTCACCAAATTATGAAAAGAAAAAGAAAAAGAAAAAGAAGCATTATTCGATAATTTGAAAGGTTGAAGAGTGCATCAAGTGAGAAATGTGGTTTATTGAGAGTTTTAATAATATTCCCTTTGTATGTACTTGAAAGTTTTTGAATCATTTTCATCATTTTTTTTATGTAGTCCCAAACTTAAACCACGTTACAACCTTTTGTGTTGACCGTTCTGATCCTAAGTAATATTTTGGAAAGAGTGGTGGAAATCTAATTTATTAGTGTTCCTATCCTAAGATCAATGTTTGCTTGTTGTTTGTACATAATTACCTAATTTCTTATGAGAGTGTGTGTACACTTATTTGTCAACTCCATAGAGAGAATCCTCACACGAAACACTTTTATACCCGTGGGTTATGGAGTTGAACCTTTCGCTTAAGATGTTCTTGATGTTGCATGTGTCAGGACTTTTGGTTAGATGGATGCAATTTGGAGCACACACACATACTGTGGATTGCTATAGGTAGATTGCTTGTGAGAGGGTTATTGGATTCCTTAGATTGTTTTGATATGTGAATTTAGAAAGTGTGAATTGGTGGCTCGTCCTTGTGATTTTCTTTAGTCACTTTCATCTCTTTTGCATATAAATTGGTAGGGACTAGCAATAAGCAAGTTGGAGGGTATGATGAGTGCATGAAAGTGCACTCTAAATATCCTATTATTAGACTAAAATGCTAAAATATGAGTAAAAATGATAAGAATTAATTTACAGGAATGAATTTATTCTTTTATTTATTCTGAGATATTTTTAAGCACAACTTTTTTTTTTATATTTAATTTCAGAGTTCATAAATTGAATGGCATGCATTTCGACTTGGACGTGGGACCAAAAGACAAAAGAAACGGAGCAGCTTTATTCCTCTTTGAAGGCTACTAGATTTGGATGGTACCTTATCTTTTGGTTGGAGACGTAATAAATGAAGAGTTTTACTTCATTTTGACTTTCTTTTTGGAGTGGAGACGTGGGAAAGGAAATGGGGAGTTTTTGAATTTACTTTGACATGACATTCCTTTTTGTTTTAGGGGGGAGACGTAGGAAAAAAAGAAAGAAAGAAAATGTTTGTTTTTTGCTTGGCCTGGTTTGGACGCTCATGTACAGATCAAGAATAAAAAATTCTCATGGCTGCCATTTGTTCTATTTTTTCCTTAAAATTTTTGTTGTCCCATTATATTTATGGGTAACTAAATTCTCAAGTAGGGCTAGGGATGAACTAGTAGGGCTGAAAACCGATGGGTTCGGCGCGGTTTCGGTGCCAAACCGACTCCGAACCGATGTCTGCCATGTGATGAAAAAACCAGCCGAAACCGATCGACTGGGGACAGAAAACCGATATTATCGGTCTTGGCGCAGTGTGGTTCGGTTCCTCGGTCTGCCGTCGGCGTCTCTGTCACGGAGGAGGGATGTGCCGCCGTTTACCATGAGAGAGTAGAAGAGAGTTGCAGGTGAAATGGAGGAAGGAAGAAGACGCGGGGAAGAAGAAGAAGAGGGGAGAGGGGCAATTAAATCCATTTTGAAACGACGCTGTTTGGCTTTTAAGCCAAACAGCGCCGTTCCATATGTTTTTTTTTTAAGTTCCAAGGGAAAAACGACGTCGTTTCACTTATTTAAGTGAAACAGCGTCGTTTTATATAAGAAATATATTGTAAAAAATATATATATAAGATGTCGGCCGGTTCGTCAGTTTAGACCGGGATTGAACCGCAGACCGAACCGGCCGACGTCGGTTTCCTTAATTTCCTACCGTCGGCCGACCGGTTCTCTGCCGGTTTCGGCCGGTTCCTGAATCCGGCGGTCGGTCTGAGTCGGCGGCGATCGGTCCGGCCGGTTTGTGTACAGCCCTATGAACTAGCACAGTAGACAGTATTTTTATTTATTTATTTAATTTATGTATTTGATTTTCAATTACTAAAACTCTTTTGTTTTATCATTCTCAATTCATTGCTGATGTTGTTTTCTCTGAATAATCATAAAATTTATTCTGTTTATGGATTCAGTCATGCATTTTCTATTGAAAGGATTAACTCTTTGATTATGTTTGGATCAATTATTTATCTATATTGATTTAATTCTTTACTACAATATCACTTCCTGAGTATATTGTTGTTGTTGGATTTTCTCAATAGTGATAATAATTTTATGTATTTTAAAAGTGGTAAATGATTTTTCAAAGGGTTACATTTGATTTAATTTTGGTTTATAAATCTATACATTCCGATTGAGAATTTTGGGAATTGAGTTCTCAATTGAGTTATTCAATGAATTAAGAATAATTAAAATACCAGATTTGTGCAAGGGATTCTCGACGCTTTATTGTTTGTCAAATTTGAGTATTTTTTCTGTTAGTTACTTTATTTCACTTTAATTTGCATTTAAAATTAATCTTTGTTCTCTATTAATTTTTTAATATTTTTTTTAGTTTCTTTGTTCCTTCTACTATTCTTTTAATTTGTCTCCTCCGTAGAATCGACACCCAAAAGATGTGCTACAACTACCGTTTTATTCTTTGGGCGTAATCAGGCAGTGTTGTCATACAAGGACCCGTTTGGATACTTAAAATATCTCAATATATTTGTAAATAGTAGTGAAATTATTTGAGTTAAGATGTTTTATTGAGTTTTGGAAAATGATAGATAAAAAGTAGCATGAGCCTAATTTTTATTTTGAAATTTGAAAAAATAGCATTGCTTTTAATTTGACTTTTTGGAATTTGTGAAATTTATAATAATTAGATGAAAATTTGCATTTGAAAGTGTATTGTGTTTAAGTGATGTTTAAGAAGTAAATAAATGAAATATTTGAGAACAATTATGTTTCCAAACGGAGCCTAAGTTTGTGACTTTTGACTGATAAATATAAATTGCTTAGATCTAATTAGGACGTGTTTGGACACTTTACTCTATCAAAATTTTGTGAATAGTAGTAATTGATTTGACTGAAAATGTTTTATTAGATTTCTGAAAATGAGGGAGAACATATTAAATAAAAATATTATAAAACTAAAATTTTCATTGAATATAAATTTTTAATATTATTTTTATTTTGAAGTTGGTATTGAATCTTATCTTTTGTTTTGAAGTTTGTAAAATTTATATTAATTTTTTGTTTAAATAACGATTAAGTAATGATTAGATTAAAATGTTAAAAATTTGAAATTAAAAGTATTTTGTATTTAAATAATGTATGAGAATAAAATTATGAGAAGTTTTAAGAATTCTAATAGTATCCAAACATGTCTTAAATGTTTAAATTTAAACTTGAGTATTTCTCTAGAAAAATTCTACTCATCATCTCTATACAGCATATACTACAATTTTTATTTTTTATTTTTTTCTCTTACCAAATGTTTGGTGTATGGATGAAGAGTAGAAGAATTCAATTAGTTTAAGAATAATAAAATTTAAAAAATTAAAAAATAAATAAAAATAAATGTAGTGTATAGAGTATGAGAATGATGAGTATCAAAACTCATTTCTCAAACACTGATACCCATATGGGTACCCATATGGTTTAAACAAACTCCCTTATTTGAAAGTTAATTTTATAATAATAATCCTTAACTTTTTGTTGTATATAATCTTATAATTTTGAAAAATCATTCTTTGTAATAGGGATAACTTTTATTTCAAACCACAAGTAGTCCTTTTCTTCTATTGTCATCGAATTAGAAAATGCATTAAAAAAATTGTAAAATAGATTAAGAAAAAAAAAGAATAGAAAAAAGATACAGAAATCAAATTCCAGATGGTAGAAACATAAATAAAGAGTACGTAGAGGGAAAAAAAAAATTCTCAGGGAACAAGTTTTATAGCAATGTTGATCTTCATACGATTTCATCTTCTTAGCCCCATCAATTGAGCTGACATTATCTATGTCTTTCTTAAGCTTGTTCTAATCCGTCGTCCGGAGGCTAAACATCGTCTGCGATGCTGCTTCAATATTTAGGGTTTAAGGTTGTCAATCCTGTAAGGTTGAGAGACAAATGCTTTATTTATAAATAAATTATATAAAATATTATTTTTAAGAGAAATACTTTAGAACGGTCAGGTTATTTTTAGCTCTTTAACAGCCCTCCAATAATAAAGTTTCATCTTAGCATTGCATAAGTTAAAGCCAAGAGGAGCACCACATGAGATTACTAGCTAGAATTAAAAGTACTATGAATGAATTGTTTTCCCTTCCCTATTCTACTAGACGAGTTGGGTTTGTTGCTTCCACGAGCCGTTGCCACCACTACCAGACCATCACTAATAGTTCGACACACAACTAGTTTGTCTCCTAAGCAGCCAATCCATGTATTCTATTTTACAGAAATTGTCAATTGCAATAAATTTGAAACAAAACTCTTCAAAATGAAAATACATAATATTTTAGTTTTTTATGTAGGCTATTTTACATAAATTACGAATTTGAATCACAATCAGAGCTAATACTTTTTTCTTCTCCACAATCCAATATTGCTTAGTACGTAGGGTCCCTTTAACATCCTAGTTGTGGTTTGAGGAGACCCGCATCCATGGTTTGAGCATAAGAGCCTTGATGAGCATCGATGTAATGATGATGGATGAATTTTTATAGCTTTGCAGCGTCGATGGGTGATGGCTGAGCGGATAGAAAGGTTATGGGTCTCTATGACGAGGTTCAAAGCGACGAGGTTCTCGAAGAGCCGCGATGAGAGAGATGGTTAGGAATGGTGAGATGAGAGATAGGGGTAATGGTGCGGTATCTGGGAGAGGGGTTGTCGACAAATGAGAGAGAGGAGAGGGGTGAGGGATCTGGTGGAGAGAGCAGAAAATTTTTCAGAAGAGGGTTTGTGTACCGTGCAGTCCTATTAGAGCCTCATGAGTGGGTTACGTGGTAATAAATTATTGGAGACTGTTTTTAATCCCTTAATAATTTGATTGATTAGAATATTTTTTATATTTTAAATATTATTATTATTTTAAAATGTGAAAAGATTAAATTATTTATTATATTTTATATAAAAATTTAAAAAATTTATAATAATAAAATGACATGAAACGATAGTTAACGCAAACAACGGCCCTTAATTGAGGTTGGAGATAGTTGGAGAACCGTACCAGAACAGTTATTAGCAAAGGAAGAGATCAGTAGAGTAGTTGCTCAGTTGCTGTAGCATCAAGAATTCTACAGTTTTGTACGGTGGGCCGCACGTGAGCAGCTCACCATTGAGAGAGCGGGCGGCGGCGGAGGGACCTTCACTTTAACGGCTTCTAGGGAATAGGTCTCTGGCTCTAGTTCTTCGACGTGAGAAGGAATTGCCGGCGATAATCCTGGGCTAGGACGAGGGAGTGGCGACAAGGCAGTCTCTTTTGTTTTCGGTTTTTGAGAGCGAATTTTCGACGATTTCGAAGTTTCATCAAGACGAAAGCGACATTCCCCACTCGAATATACTGCCCGTGAGATCCTCATCCTCGACTGGCCACCAATCGAACTCCGATGTGGACAAACGCTCAGGGTTATTGCGCTAGTTTCGGACAGTTGTAGTATACAGATCAAACCATATAGTTGCTGCTATATATTTGTTCGTACTTTTCCAGAGTCGTCCCTCCACAAAATCCAAGCACAGAGATTTGATTCAGGAACCCGAATTTGAGTCACGCTCAGACTCCGGCCCAAACCGAGTGGACTTGATTAGCCATGGACCTGGACATGGGATCCATGGCTGCCGCGATCGGGGTGTCGGTCTCGGTGCTCCGGTTCCTCCTCTGCTTCGCGGTCACCATACCCGTCAGCTTTCTCTGGAGGTTCGTCCCGGGTCGAGTAGGCAAGCACCTTTACTCGGCCTTCTCCGGCGCTGTGCTCTCCTACCTTTCATTCGGATTCTCTTCCAATCTGCATTTTTTGGTCCCCATGCTGTTGGGGTACGCTTCCATGGTCCTATTTCGCTCCCGGTGTGGCATCATCACGTTCTTCCTGGGATTCGGCTATCTTATTGGCTGGTACTTAATATTTTGCTTAAATTTTCCTTCAAATGATTCTTAAGTCTGGAAATATTTGAATTTTTGAGAACTTCGATTTGCAATGTCATTCAAAAGCCTTTTTTTCTTGTAATTTCCACGGCTCGTCGAAGGACAGAATTTGACATTAGTTTATGGAAGCATCAGAAGCTCTTTTCTTTGTCCACGACGCTACTTTCGCAGATTTTGGTATATTATGGCGTTTTAGTTGCTCTGGTTAGCATGCATTTATTGGAAATTTCGATGCGAAATGTTTATTGATGTTTAATTTGAGATTTTGGTTGCTTGATTGGTTGGTATTCTATTGAATTATGAATTGGTTGGACTTGTTTTGAATCGAATACTACAATGCTTGCTTCCTAGATGGTGAGGTAGATTTTATGGAAGGAAAATTCTACTTACCACGTAATTATCCCACTATCACGAAGTGGTATTGTCCATCAACTTTTTGATATATTTTTTAAATAAAATATAATTGATGATCCAATGGTAATGAAAAGTGCCACATTTACAAAATGGGATGAGCGTAGGATAATGGTGTAGTATATAGCATCACTCTTTTTGGTTTTTCCATCCTTTAACCATTGGCTCAATTTCTAGACATGGTATTTGTCCAGTTTCAACATAAAAAAAGAAAGGCAAATGATTTTCCTGGATTCAATTCATCTAATGATTTTGTTGTTATGCAAGAAAAAACTTAACTTTATTCTTATATTTTCCAAGCAAAGATAACAGTGTGCGGAATGTAACTGGAATATGTCATGTCTTTTGGTTTTTTTTTTGTGGGGGGGGGGGGCGCTCTTGATCATTGAAAGGAAACAAATGTTATTGTAGTCATCTCAGACTTATTGCTCAAGTTGTTCAACTGGTCGAGTTACCTTGCCAATCATGGAAGCCATGAGAGGCATGGTATCTATTATCTAACATCAAATCTGAAAAAGATGAAGGATTGTCCACACATATGATTTTTTGCACGCATATGACCTACAACAGTTTTGTGTTTGTTGTTGTAAAACTTACTTAGATGCTTGCATAAGTTTCATGTCTTTTATTGATGTTTGACAATCGAGCTGTCAGTTCCACGTGCATGAATCTATGGACTACACACATACCTAGTGAGACAAGATTTATGGTCTGCCTGCTAGATCTTATTTCAGGTTTGCTGAAGATTATCAACCGAAAAATATTGTTGCCTTTTCTTTTTGTTTTGCTTAATTGATTTTGACTTTCACTTATTGATGAAGGATGGTTAAAAATATCTTTTAATTCGTTTACTTAGAATCCAAATTCTTCAAGATATGATTCTTTATCTCGGAATTATTGACTGGTCATATATGTGTGTAGCCACGTGTATTATATGAGCGGTGATGCATGGAAGGAAGGAGGTATTGATGGCACTGGTAAGCCCAATTTCAGTCTTTTGTCTCTCGTTTTCTCCTTAGAGGTGAAAAGACGATAATCTATGTATTATTACTTTACATTGCTATGGTACAGACGTTCTGTTTTGATAAATGTGATTTATAAGCATCCGGTTCATTTATATGGCACATAACTGTCATCTAAATAACATCTTTTCTTTCCTGCTTTTTTCCTGGGTTGTGACAAGTGTTATTGCCTTCTGTTGAAAACTAGAAGTTATCTGATTAGTGACTGATAACTTCAAGATCTTTTTTGGTGCTTATTAAATTTACCAACCTTCTCTTGATTTCCGAATTGCACACCGGCATATGTTGATCAACTTCAAATTTTTTTTTTCACCTGCATAAAAACTCATCTGTGCTGCGTATATATGTCGGCTGAAATTAGGAGCATTGATGGTGTTAACTCTAAAAGCCATTTCGTGTGCAATAAATTACAATGACGGGCTGTTAAAAGAGGAAGGCTTGCGTGAGGCTCAGAAGAAAAATAGGTTGATTGAGTTGCCCTCATTGATCGAGTACTTCGGTTACTGCCTCTGCTGTGGTAGTCACTTTGCTGGTCCAGTATTTGAAATAAAGGATTATCTTGACTGGACCGAAGGAAAGGGGGTAGGTCTATCACGTTCCAAGTGTTTCTGTATTTCTTGTTATAGAGAATAACTTCTCTTAGCTTCTCTCTTCTCACTTTTCTTATATATTTCCAGATTTGGAGCCATTCAGAGAAAGGACCGTCGCCATCACCATATTGGGCCACAGTTAGAGCCCTTGTTCAAGCTGCTTTTTGCATGGCCTTGTATCTGTACCTGGTACCTCAGTTTCCTTTGTCCCGGTTTACCGATCCCATATACCAAGAATGGGGATTCTGGAAACGGATGTTTTACCAGTACATGTCTGGCTTTACAGCACGCTGGAAATATTACTTCATCTGGTCAATTTCAGAGGCCTCTATCATTATTTCTGGCCTGGGTTTCAGTGGCTGGACTGAATCATCTCCGCCAAAGCCCCGCTGGGATCGTGCCATAAATGTTGACATTCTAGGTGTTGAGTTGGCAAAGAGTGCAGTGGAGCTGCCACTTGTGTGGAATATTCAAGTCAGCACCTGGCTGCGTCATTGTAAGTTTCTCTCGTAAGTGTTATTCCATTTAATATGGGCATGCAGAACATTTTTTTTGGGATAAAGTATCAGAACATCAAACAAAGAGAGGACTTTAAAGAGAATATCTAATGTGTGTGCTTATGTAGATGTTTATGAGAGACTCGTTCAGAAGGGGAAAAAGCCTGGTTTCTTTCAGTTGCTGGCTACACAGACTGTCAGTGCTGTTTGGCATGTGAGTACAATTTCAGCCTTACGCTATCCTGATTCTCCTGAATATCTTGTTTATCTCCTGCCCTTGTTTTTGAGGTCAGACAATTCAATTTCCTTGCCAATCTTGTTTTGCATATTAAAAACAAATCCTTGCCAATCTGGCTCTATCTCACATTTATATTTGGGCCAATATTTTTGAGGTCTTTCAAACAATTGAATATACTTCTATGTTGAAACATTTATGTTTCTTGTACAAAACATTTTCACCTTATCGAGTCATTTCAACAGCTGTTCTCTTCATGGGATTTTCATCTTGTTCCAATTGTTGCTTCCTGTTTGCCATGTACCTTTTCATGTTTTAGATTAATGACTTCTTTGATCCAGGCATCCTGTATGGTAGATGTAGCAGTAAGCATATGATTGCAAATTAACATAATTCTATGGACTTATAAAAAAAAAAAAAAACATAATTCTATGGTAAATGTTGTGCCATAATCTTGTTTCAGTCATTGACTAGTTTTCATACTTTGTTTCATTAAGAAATTTTTTTCATGTTTCATTTTGAAACTTTCCTTTAATTTGATCAAGTTGCCATCTCAGGTTTATCAATGGAAGTGTGAAAACATTTTTCGTCTTCAATTTCAAATTCTACACCAATTAACCTCTGTGACTCTGTCTTTTCCTTGTCTGTGCAAATTACAGGGATTATATCCTGGGTACATCATCTTCTTTGTTCAGTCAGCATTGATGATTGCTGGTTCAAAAGGTATTGATAAGTCACCACTTATCTCCTTGTCATTTGTTGAGATAATTAACTGACTCTTTGTTTTCATGTACTATTTTGTTTCTATCCAAACAGTCATTTTCAGGTGGCAGCAAGCTGTGTCTGGTCTGATTAAGAAGCTAATGGTGTTTTTAAACTTTGCTTTCACACTTTTGGTTCTGAACTACTCCTGTGTTGGTTTCATGGTAACTTCTTCTTCTCTCTCTCTCTCTCTCTCTCTACACACACAACACACAAGCACAGCCACCCAAACAATTTGTTGGGGATTTATAGTAAAGCTTGTCGCTTTCGAGTTTCTTATGCCTATGTGCTTTTATTGGACAGGTATTAAGTCTGCACGAAACACTTGCATCATATGGAAGTGTATATTTTGTTGGAACCATTCTTCCCATAGTATTGATCCTCCTTGGTAACATAATTAGACCTGCAAAGCCGGTCAGATCTAAAGCTGGGAAAGAACAGTGAGGTAGAAAGGGCATTTTCTTCTCTTTACAATGCTGTGGATGAGATTAGGAGACTGGAAGAGCACTGCAGTCCATGGTTTCACCTTCATCTTGGCTATCTATGATGGAATGTGACCTCTGTTTTCAGCTGTGGAGCCTCTTCACTTATGACTTCAGTGTTAAGATTTTTGCTTTAAATTGTTTAAATTCCAACCACTTGGTTGGGCGTTTAGAGATCTCCACTACATGTTTCAGGACAATTATAAGGTATTTGTACTTGATCACCTTTTGACTTTAAAACCCAAGTTTTTTTTTTTTTAAATAATAATTTAATTTTGATATATTCATCATTCGACACGTATGTTTTTGGACATGTTAAATTCGGGATCACGTGACCATATCTGTCCAATGAGTGACAAAATGTTGACGTGGACAGATAGACGACTTTGAATAGTTTGGATTCGAAGATGATTTGAGATGATTTGAGATGAGCTGAGATGAGTTGAGATGGATTGTGAATAGTAATGAGATGAGTTGTGAATAGTAATGAGATTTGTGAGTTAAAGTTGCTGAATATTAATGAATAATAGTGAGATGAGTTGAGATGAGCTGAGATAACTTGTTTATATCTAAAAAGTTATCCTTAATGATGCCATCATGTCCCCACTTATGTGCATATAAATTCAAATACAGTTAATGTATCTGTTTAGCACTTTTCAATTATATCTCGAAACATCGAATTTCTTTTCTTTTCTTTTTCAATCTATACTTGAAAACACGGAAACTAATTATTGACTGAACCATCAAATTCTAACTTGTACCCTCAATTAAACTTCGATTTCAGTATTGATATAAAATAAGACATGATATATTATCTTAAATCTTAACTAAGAAGGAATGGTATTCTTCATTTTAAAGTTGTCATTCTCAGTCATAGTTGATATTGTGACGTATTTTCAAGAAGTTTTTTCTACCGACTATTTAAATGATAACTAGTTATAATGTGTCATTTCATCAGATATGATTAGGAATGATAACATTTAAAATGTGTAGAACATATCATCCACATTACTTAAATGATAAAATTTAATTTTATCATATTAGTATTTTATTATATCATATAAGTATTTTATTGTGATAAAATCATAATTAACATATACTTCGATGCAATTGGGTCCACCATTCTCATATTAAACAGAGGCGAGGTACATTCAGCGTATTTATTTTAGAGCATCCACATCGGACTCGCTAAAACTTCTTAAAAGCTAAAATATGAATTTTGTGATATTTAAACGAGCTGCATTGGATTCAGTAAAATAGAAGAGTCAAAACTTTCAGTTACAGTAAATCCATCTCATTCTTCATATATAATGAGTCATTGTTAATCATCAAATCATTATTTTATTCTAAAATCACATCTCTTCAACCGTGAATGAACTACTCTGTATATATATTTTGTTTTTCTAAACTAGTTTGGAAGTGAAAATGGTGGAAATCTGTACTCTTTTTTGAATTGTTGGTGGAAATGAAGTTTTAATTGTTCCCAGTTGGGTCAAGTTATATTTTATTTATTAATTAAATTATTAATTAACATATAGATAGTATAATTACAACATATGAAAGAAAAAATTAAAAATATTATTATTAAAAAAATAATATTATATTATTATTTTGATGAATCCAATGTGAGATTATAAATAGAAAGATTTTACATTTATAAAAAATATGTATTTTTTATCAAATTTTAAAAATAAATTTGATGAGTCTAATGTTATTGCTGTTTGGGAGAACTGCAAAAATGAAGGTAATTCAAATCCAGGAAACTATGAAGATTAATTTCACAATAATTACATTTCACGTATTAATATTTTAAAATGACAGCAGTGTCCCTCTGAGCGAACCATTAGGCAACCAGACTGGTGGTGCCAACTGGCCATAGATTTTTCCAAGTAGAGCTGTCCTTTTGAGCATGTGTATAACAGACTTTCCAGTTGGAGAAAATGAAAGCCCATTTTATTTCCTTTCATGTCCTCTCATTTCCTTACTGAGAAGCCAGAGATATCATCCATCTCCTTCACGCAATATTTTCCTTGCGCATTTTTCTCTCTCACGCACTTTTTCTCGCTGGCCACCGGTTTCCTTTCATTTTCTTTCTTCTTTTTCCTCCCTCTTCCCAATGCTTTTTGGAGATCTCAGTTCTCCTGTACTCTCTCTCTCTCTCTCTCTCTTTCTCTCTCTGTGTTGTTTCTATTATTTAAGGATTCGTTGTTAGTTTTGTTGTTTCTCATCGTTCTTTTCTTAATCACTGTTAGATTATGCAAACAATTGTTTTCTTTTCTAGGCATGCAAACAATGATTTAAAACTATTTGCTTTACTCTCACATAAACAATAGTCTATAGTTGCTTGTGATGGGACTCTGTCTAATGTTTAGTCCTTTCCACACCATGTTCTTCCATCTCAGTGGGTCACAACTGGGTTCCATTCCATTTCTCCCAGAAGCGATCTTTTGAAAGGCCAAAGGTTCTTTCTTCACTTCCGGGTTTCCCCTACTCCAAGGGAAGAACTTTGAAGCAACTTTTGTTGCCTTTTTTTTCTCTTGCTGATTTTCATTATCTCGAGCCATTTGGAATCAGAACCAAGAATACATGAATCCAACAAATTCAAAGATTGACAGCATGTTTTCGCTATCCAAAAAGAATTCTGTCGGCGATGGAGCCGGACAGAGTGTTGCAAAATTGGAAATTAGGCCAGGAGGAATGTTGGTTCAGAAGCGGGATTTGAATCAAAATTCTGTATCAATACCAACCATTAAAGTTCGAGTGAAGTATGGCTCTTCGTTTCACGATATTCGTATTAGTTCCCAAGCCAGCTTTGGTAATTAGAATTCTTGATACTTCTAGTCTTTCTTCAATTAAGAATTTGATTCCGAGTTTTCAAGTAATGGAGAGGAATCGAATTTTCTAATGGAAGTTGATTTTTATTTTTTTATTTTGCAGGGGAATTGAAGAAAATGTTGGCAGAACCCACTGGCTTGCACCCTCAGGATCAGAAGCTGATATTCAAGAACAAGGAGAGAAGTTCCAAAGCCTATCTTGATGCAGAAAGAGTTAGAGATGGATCAAAAATAGTTCTTGTTGAGGACATTGTAAGCAGGGAAAGAAGGTGCCTAGAGATGTTAAAAAATGCGAAAGTTGAGAAGGCCTCAAAATCCTTGGCGGAAATCAGTTTGGAAGTGGATAAACTTGCTGGGCAGGTACATTTTTTCATAAGGAAAACATAGAATTGTTTCATCGAGGAATTGAGGAAAACATAGATTTTGATAAACTGTTCTTTTACTGCAATTCGCTAGCTCACTGCTTTGGAAACAACAGCTTCTAGAGGCGGGGAAGTCTCGGAAATGGATGTAGACAATTTGACTGAAATGTTCATGGAAAAATTAGTTAAGTTGGATGGAATTGTTGCTGAGGGAGACCTAAAAATGCCGAGAAGGGTGCAGGTATTTTTGGATTTTTAATTACCTCTTTAGCTCTAGTAACACATTTTAGAGATTCTCATTCCTCATAAAGCCAATAAGGTAAAGTCATTAACTCTGGAATTGACATCTTAAAGGTGGGGAGAGTCCAGAAGCACATTGAAACTCTTGATGCATTGAAGTTGAAAAATTCCAAACCCAGAAGTAGTGGAGATAAAAGCCCATGTCAGCCACAAGCAGATTCATCCAGGCAACAGTCTATGCCAATGCCAATACAGCAGGTACAACTGAGGCAGAGGGAGCCTACAGGGAAAATGCCAATGCTGCTGCAGAAACCTGAGTGGCATTCTGAGTCAATTGTGGTAACAACACAATGGGAAACCTTTGATTAATACATTGAACTTCAAGTTGGTTCTAAGCAAAGTTTGGATCAAACCTTATGCAGATTGGGTTATTTTGTCATGGATTTTATTTATTCTTTTCTTGGGGCTAGTTTGTTTCTTCCTCCACTCTTTTCTGTCTCGGATCTGAAATGATTTCACTTCTTCTCTGAAACATGATGCAGGTGTGCATACATGGTCATCTTTACTTTTCTGCAACTTCAGTTCTCTACAATTTGTATATAGAATATGTTGGATATGAAAAGAGACGAGGGGAGAAATGTACACTGTGGAATCTGGATACAGGGTTTATGTATACTTAAAATGGTCACTTAGATATCAATCTGTTGTACATAATTTGGGGATGATGGTATTTGATTGGAAGAACCTGTTGCAGCAGCTGTCAGTGTTGACTCTTTGTTTCTATGTGTGTGGTGGGGCTTGGAACCATATAAAGTCAATCGTAGCCTTAATTTTTATTCCGAAATAATTAATGTAGATCTAAATAATGGCTTGGGACCATTTCGCCTATCAAGTCCACTTTTTGATAGAGAAATAGCCTCTTGTATATGCAGATTGCAGAGTAGTAAATGCCGAAGTAAATCCTTTTAATTTTTTGTACTTGCTTTTTGTGAGGCTGCAACAGTTCAGAAATAATTAAACCACTACCTCGATATTCTTCTTCTTAATCAAACCATAATGATAAGAATGAAAGAAAAGGCTGTTATCATCTCAATAATACGCGCCACCCCTTAATTTTTCATTAAAATTGGCCTGAAAATAGCTCGTGGATTGGAATCTGCCTTTTCGGATTGCTTGCAATTGTTGTGATTGTCATGTGATTACCTTCTTTTTCTGCTGCTGCCAGAAGTGCAAACTGCAGAATGCGATCAATAAAAGAAGCTCAAGCGCATGCAGTGATGACTTGAATCTCTCATGGTTTTCAAGCATGTATGTCAGTTGCTTCTTCCCATTGATTTGCTTTGGAGTAAAGAAACAAGAACAGGGCCATTGATCTGTACCATGAGGGGAGGGTGCAGAATAACATTTGCCAGCAATGATTTGTACCATGAGGAGAAGTTGCAGTAAAAAATTAACTATCTATATTGGTGACAATAGTTCCACATAGAAGTTTACTGTTGATCATTATCCTCTCTTGTATCTTAAGATTAAAAAAAAAAGACACAAAGATTCACGTAGCTCGACAACGTGCCTATGCCCACAAAACTGCAAAGAATTTTATTTAACGAGCCAAAATGGGTCAAGCCTCTGCTTCATGGGCCATGACTCATTGAAAATCCACCAAAAAATAGCGCCATCAATTATGAGGGGCGCTGAAAATATTCTATAACAAGGTGATAATATTCTAACACATACGATAGAAGATCTAATAATCAATGCAGATTATATCATGCATCCGTTTATATCTCCAATTGCACAGCTGTTAGCCACAGCAGAATGCTTTGATAAAAAACAATGCAATTCAGATGGAAGTTTCAAAGTAAATAATTTTAGAGAATCGAGTCAATTTCATCTGCTCAGTATTAGTATTCCTCAGCATCCATCAAACTAAATAGAATTAAAAATAGCAGACCAGTAAGTGGAAAGTACTCTGTGCCTCATGTACCTGAATATGGAAATTAAGATTCAACGCAAGGTGGAAGTTCTTATCAGAGACTAGTAATGCTAATGAAATGGACCTTACGGGCAGATGGGCATGCAGCCATGACAACACCCAACACGTACACGCCGAATGGGACCGATTAACCAGAAAGCCAGCCTTGCTTATGCAACATAAAGACATAGCACATAATGCATTCCTATAATCAGTGAGTTTTGGACTAATCTGGACCAGATTATCTGGTATCCAACATGGACGTGTCGTGAATAAATTATCTTTTAATTTATATATATTCAAGTGGCAAGCACATGCATGATGTCTGTAGTAGTAGTAGTGGTTCAGGCCAGCAAGTCCCACTGAAACGAAGCACCCAGAAACAACTTGTTTGTTCCCATTTTTTCGGTGAAAAGGAATTTGAGCATCCCTTTTACATGTATTTACAGGTTTATTCACGTAACAATTAATTTAAGGCCGTTAGATGTCAGAAGAAGCGACTTTAAACACCATTTTAAGGTTAGATGTTTTTTTTGGTTGCAAATATATATATATATATATATATATATTTGTTTGTCACGAAAAGCATATCATCGGTAATAAGCATCTTTGTATAGACCATATATAATTTAGTTGCAAATAAATACATGGGTTATCGTTGAGAATATATTACGTAATTGCAACGTCTGAGAAAATATTTTTTTGAGATTAACCTTTGCCCACGCGGTATTTGCGATGACAAATCAACTAATCAAAATCGTTGCAAGGAGTCTTTTACGACAAAAAATAGACAATCAATCTCCATTCTCACCCTGCATCAAGTCGAACTCTTTTATTAGATCCTCCGCCGCATTTACCTCCACACAAACGCTAGCATTAGCAGGTTCTGCATCTTGACACTGTAATATTGTCTGTATGCATGATCAATCTTCCCACCGCACTAGCTAGTATTGTCTGTATTGTAGCATGAAGCATCACTTTTTATATGTGTTAAGACAGTATTTTGTAACCACCAGTTTTGACGACGCTCCACGTGTCTGTAAGGGAGGAAACAATGGTGGTTGGGTGTGTCCGTGACATTTCTCGATGCCAAAGTCAAAATGTATCTTTGAGGGAGAAGAGAGATCTGGAAGAGCTAAGAGAGTTCAGAAAGTGATTAACCTCCTTTTGTTACGAGAATTTTTCTATTTATACAAAATTCCTTGACGGATTCCTGATCCTTTTGTTAATGTAATGATCACTTCTTGTTCTGGGTGCATGGCGTAGCATTTAATGTGGCTGTTCGTAGCAACAACAGGAACTCGACTTTGGTGCCGGTCATTCGACGTTGCATTTAATGTGGTCGATCCTGTAGGGAATAGGATCCCGACCAGTCTTTCCTTTGATAATGCGCCGAGTTCGAGAGAGTGCCACATGTTTCTCCCTTATTGGGCTGGCCTAAGCTTCTTCCCTGTCATCTCCTGACCCTCCAAGTCATGGGTCACGGACTTTAACCCACAGACTTTAGTTGAGTCGCCCAAACTTGGCCCTCCTAGTATAAAAACTTCCTTCCAATATGCATGAATGAATCATGAGAGAGAGATATATATATATATATATATATATGTTGTAATTCTATTTTGCTTATAGTGCCAAGATCATAAACTTATTATGCCAAGATATGTCAAGAACTTGTTTCAAGCTTAGAATGCAGTAAACGAAAGTAACACACAAGAATTACGTGGTTCAATCCTTGGATCTACATCCATAACAGGAAATATCTAGAGATTTTATTAATGATCTATAACCACAGCTTTTGAGAATACAAGATCACACACACACTCAACCTCTCTTTTACAAAGCTCTAAAAAAAACTCTTTGTTTTCTCCTATGAATTTTAGAAAAATGTATATCTATCATTTACCACCAACTCATGCTTATATACAGATGTGTAGGAGCATATCAGAATAGAAAAATGCCCCATTCGATAAATCTAGTATACTTGTCATCGTGATATTGGTTGCAAGGTCCTTTTTCTAATTTTACAGGTGTCTTCTTTTAAATGGTTGACACCACTTTATAACATTTATCCACCTTGGCAAGCATTTAACCTTCCAAGATGCCTCCTCCCTCTTAGATAGTTCCTGCTTGTTCCCCTTATGAGGCGTTGTTTAACAATCCCCCATTTTGATCAAGTCCAGACAGTATCTGAATTTGTCTGTTGGCAATGATTTTGTCAACATATCTGAAGGGTTTTCCTTAGTTGGGATCTTTTCTACCCCAATCTCCCCTCCTACTATGATGTCCCTCACGAAGTGCAGTCTGATGTCTATATGTTTTGATCTCTCATGGTATACCTAATTTTTTGCAAGATGGATGATAGTGCTTTGATTATCACAGTGAACTGTGATATTTCCTTCAAACATACCTAACTCATTTGATATACCTTTCAACCATATAGCCTCTTTGATGGCCTCAATCATGGCAATGTACTCATCCTCAGTTGTTGACAATGCAACCACTAGCTGCAGGTTTGCCTTCCAACTGATAGCTCCTCCATATGCTGTAAACACAAACTCAATTAAGGACTTCCTTGTGTCAATGTTTCCAGCATAGTCTAAGTCCACAAAACCTTTTAGTTCACTTCCTTTTCCACACTTTCACCAAATTTCAATCCCAACCTTTGGCTGCCAAAAAGAAACTGCAATATCCATTTGATAGCAAGCCAGTGAGGTTCCCTGTGTTGCCCATAAATCTACTAACTAAGCTGACAACATAGGCCAAATTTGGTCTAGTGCACACCATGGCGTACATGAGGCTTCCCACCATGCCAACATAGGGTATTTTCTTCATGAATTCCTTTTCTTCATTTGTTTTTGGTGCTTGAGTGACTAAAACTCTTGAGTGTTGCCCTATAGGGGTACTTACTGACTTTAACTGATCCATACCAAACCTTTTGAGAACTTTTAAAACGTATGAACTTTGTGATAGATAGAGCAACCTTTTCTCCCTGTCCCTTACTATTTCCATTCCCAATATTCTCTTGGCTAGCCCTTCGTTTCAAACTCTAACTTTAGTATGCTTTCGACTTGTTCAATTTTACCTCTGTTCTTACAAGCAATGAGCATGTCATCCACATATAATAGTAGATATATTAGATTTTCTTCCTCTTGCTTGTAATACACACAGCTATCATAACTGCTTCTCTTGAAACCATTGTCAATCATGTTAGTGTCAAATCTTTAATACCATTGTCTCGGAGAATGTTTAAGTCCATACAATGATTTTTTAAGTAGACACATTTGATTTCTGTTGACTTCTGTTGTAAAACCTTCTGGGGGCTGCATGTATATAACTTCATTGAGTTCCCCATGCAAGAAAGCTGTCTTTACATCTAATTGTTCCAAATGCAAATATTGATAGACAGTGCAAAATAATAGTAGCCTTATTGAGCTATGTTTCACCACTGGAGAGAAGATTTCATTATAGTCTATTCCTCCTCTGTGTAAAACCCTTAGCTACTAATATTGCCTTGTACCTTAGACCCTCAACCCCTGGTATGCTTTCTTTTTCTCTTATAGATCCACTTGAGCCAATTAGTTTCACTTTCTTTGGTTTAGAAACTAGTTCCTAGGTACTGTTTTTGTTAAGTGATTCCATTTCTTCATGCATAGCAAGTATCCACATGTCAGCTTCTTTACTTGCCATAGCTTCCTTGTAGGACCTTGGTTCCATGTCTATAACTTCTTCTGCAATAGTAAATGCAAATGCAGTTAACTCTTACCCATATCTCTGAGGTGACTTGATAATTCTCTTATGTTTATCCCTTACCAGATTGTAAGAATTTCCTCCACCTTGATCATTTTCCTCTGAGATTGTTACCTCAGATTTTCCAACTTGATCATCAGTGTGAGTTTGTGATTGCTCCACCTCAAGTTGCATGTTATCAGAGATAGGATTCTGAGTGATTTCCTTTTTGCTTTCCTGTGCTCGAGCCATTTTAAGTTCATTGAAGAACACATCCTTGCTGATTATGCATTTTAGTTGCCCAGGTTCTTCAATCCACAGTTTGTACCCTTTTATTTCATCATGATACCCCACAAAAATACACTTTATTGTTCGAGATTCTAGCTTGTCAATTTTTGTATGTGCATATGCCACACATCCAAAAACTCTTCAGTGATCATACTTTGGAGATTTTCCAGACCACATCTCCTGTGGAGTTTTGAAGCCTATGGCTAAGGAAGGACTTTTGTTTATTAGATAAGCTATTGTAGCAGTAGCCTCAGCCTAAAAGGATTTTGATAGGCCTGAGGATGACAACATGCACCTTACCCTTTCCAAAATAGTCCTATTCATTCTTTCAGCAAAACCATTTTGTTGAGGGGTCTCTCTTACAGTTTTGTGTCTTGCAATGCCTACCCTTTTGCATAAAGTATTGAACTCATTTTATAGATATTCTAGTCCATTGTCTGTTTTGAGTCTTTTCACCTTTCTGCCAACCTGGTTTTCTACCAGTATTTTCCATTCCTTGAACTTAGCAAAAGTATCACTCTTGTTTTTCAAAATGTAGAGCCATACCTTCCTCGAGTAATCATCTATGATGGATAAGAAGTACCTTCCTCCCCCATGTGAATTAACCCCTTCTGGCCCCCACAAATTTGAGTGAATAGTCTAATACTTGCTTAGTCTTGTGAGTTGCAATTTTAAAACTAACTCTAGTTGACTTCCCAAATATGCACTCCTCACAGAATGGCAATTCTCCATGCTTATGTTCACCCAGCAACCCTTGTTTCTCAAGTTCTTGGAGACCCCTTTGACTGACATGCCCCAGTCTCTTGTGCCATAACACAGCCATGTCTTCCATTATGATTTGAGCAGATGATGCTTCACCAGTGACTTTTTTCCTACCAGTGCATAGAGACCATTTTTTATAACTCCTTTCATTACTCGAGTCCTTTGCAACTTTTAATACCCCAGATTCTGACTTGAAAGTGCAGCTAGATTGATCAAGTATCCTAAGAGCAATTAAGTTTCTCTTTAGCTTTGGTATGTATCTTACCTCTTTAAGCAGTCTTTCCATACCATCATGTAATTTTAATCTAACTGACCCAATTCCAAGAATTCCACAGGACTTATTATTTCCAAGGATTAAATATCCTCCATCAACTTTTGAGAAGGTTTCAAACCATGATTTAGATGGACACATGTGAAATTAGCATCCTGAATGTAGGATCCACTCATTTCCAAAATCCACACCTAAGACATTTAACATTTCTGCACTATCATACTCATCCAAGAAAACAGATGCCTTGCCTTCATCCTTAGGTTTGTTTTCCCCATTTTGTTTTCTCTCTGGACAGTCCTTCTTGAAGTATCACTCTTTATGGCATACAAAACACTTCAATTGTTTTCCTTTAGATCTTGATCTTACTTTATTCTTTCCCTTGTGATTTTTTTTTTCTGCTCTACCCCTTACTGTCAGACCTTCCCCAGTTTCTATTTTCCCTCTGTTTTGTTTTGCAATTCTCTTGAATGCAAAATAGATTGTACTTCATCCAAGGTTAGGCTTTCTCTACCATACATCAATGGTTTCTTTAAGATTGGTGTATGAAGTATCTAAAGAACTTAGTAGCAGTATAACTTGGTCCTCATCTTCAATATTTATGTGTATATTTGCAAGATCTTAGATGATTTTATTGAATTCATCGAGACATACATGGAGTCATCTTGAAAGTGTAGAGTCTAGTCTTTTTGTGTAGTCAACTTGTTAAGGAATTGGTCATGTACAAAATTTTCAGTTTCAACCATATTCCAACATCATTTTCCTCCTTAGCAACTTCTCTCAAAATCTTATAATCAAGAGATAGAATTATGGTGCTGTGAGCCTTCTGCAAGATCTCAGTTTTCTCCTTGTTTGATAAAGAACTCATGCTCTTTTCACCAAGAAGTGCATCCTACAAACCTTGTTGGACCAGAAGTGCTCACATCTTGATCCTCCATATTCCAAAGTCATTCTTTCTCGTGAACTTTTCAACATCAAACTTGGTTGTGCCCATCGTGAACCTGGCTCTTGATGCCACTTGTTGTAATTATGTCTTGCTTATAGTGCCAAGATTAGAAACTTATTATACCAAGATATGTCAATAACTTGTTTCAAGCTTAGAATGCAGTGAACAAAAGTAACACACAAGAATTACGTGGTTCGATCCTTGGATCTACATCCTCAGCAGGAACTATCTAGAGATTTTATTGATGATCAATGACCACAACTTTTGAGAATACAAGATCACACACACTCAGCCTCTCTTTTACAAAGCTCTCAGAAAAAACTCTATGTTGATCTCTCTGTTCTGTCCTGTGAATTTTAGAAAAATGTATATCCATCCTTTACCACCAACTCATCTTATATATAGATGTGTAGGAGCATATCAAAATAGAAAAATGCCCCCCATCGATAAATCTGGTATACTTGTCATCCTGATATGAGCTGCAAGGTCCTTTTTCTAATTTTACAGGTGTCTTCTTTTAAATGGTTGACACCACTTTATAACAATATATATATATATATATACACATATATATACATACACGGACTATGTATTGAATGGATGTTGTGCATTTATACTCGGGAAAACCTTAAGGCCAGATGGGTGCAAAAAAAACTTTCACACCAGCCAATAGATAAATACCACGTAGACACTCTAAAAAGATTAAAAATGAACCCACCTCCACCCGATTGTCTCCCTCTCCTTCTTCGAATGCGCATCTCCCTTTCCCATCTGTACCATTTCTAAATTGCAAAGTTATTTCTCGTTGGATCATGTAGGAAGAGCAAAAGGATTCGTTCCTATCTCTGGAATTGGGGATTTCAAGCAAGCAACCCACCAATTACTTTTGCAAGACATTGATAGCGAGTAACACTAGTACCCATGGAGGGTTCTCTGTTCTTTGTCGTGTTGCTGAGAAAGTTTTCCCTCCATTGGTAGTGTCCATTACTTCCTTTTAAAAAAAAAAAATTACAAAAAAGAAGAAGAAAAAAATTTGTTGTATTTTCCCTTTCTTTTGGTCCTGCAGAATTTCTCACAACAACCACTAGCTCAGGAGCTTATCACAAATGATCTCCATGATGTTGAGTGGAAGTTTAGGCTATTTTTCGTGATAGATTTTGAATATTGTTCACTTATGGCCTTCTTGGCGTTGAGGCCAGATCGGGGATGGAGGAAGAGAGAGAGAAAGAGAGTTAGGGCTTTCAAACAAAGTATGCAGACGGGGGAGGGAGATGCATTCGAAGAAGGAGAGGGAGACAATGGGATCATTGGGATGGATGCGAGCTCATTTATGATCTTTTTGGAGTATCTACGTGGCACTTATCTATTGGTTGGTGGGAAAGTATTTTTGGCACCCATTCGGCATGAACTGTCTCTCTTTATACTTTTAGTTGTACTATTGAATATGTACCCACTGCCCGGCTAGGATAACTCTACACTTGAGGACGATTGTATCTTACTTCATTGTCAGATGCAATGGATTTCGAAAAAGAAAATTAAAAGTTTTGTAGAAGGGTAGGCTAGGGTGATAAAATACAAACGATTATAAAACTAATAATTCAAAATTTCACTGGGCCAATTTCTAATTTCTATAATATATAATTTGAAAACCTTTCTCATGAAGAGCAAAAGAGGAAATCAACATCCAAAATATAAAACGGCTATTGATTGGGCCTCTCTAAAGCTCAAGCCTAATGGGTTTATCTTGTTCCTCGAACCTCGGAATAACGTATAGCAATAAAACCCAACTTTCTCCTAGTTACTTCGGGCTCATTATGGCCCAACAGATGATGATCAATGGGCCCAGAGCCCAGAATTAAAATTTTGGTCCCACCAACTGTAGTCTACTACTGTCCAATACATGGACAAGATAAGATTTGCCTGATATTTTGAAACGCAATTATAGAGATATTTTATTTTGAAATATCTCCAATTATAGAGATATTTTGAAACGCAAGGATAATAAAAATAATAAAGCAGTAATTTTTTTTTAGTATTATTTTAGAAAAAAATCAGGATATTTTATTTTTGGAACTTAAATGTGCTGCAATTAATAAACTAAATAATAGAAACAAATTAAGAAAAGCAATGCATGCATTTTAAAATTATGAAATATACAGCAACAATTAATGCATGTTTGGATTAACAATTTCAAACTTTTCTATTGGCTTTTAGGAGAGTTGAAGAGTCGCATTTTGAAACGGAAGCAAGCAAGCATGGCTTCATGCATGCATTGTTCAATTATATTTATTTTATCGTCCATCCAGGAAATATATATTTATATATAACTCTGAAAAAAAAAGGGCATGTGATTGCATGGGAGATTATATATTTATTTATTATTTATTGTTTTTGAAAGAGAAAGCAACTAGTTTTCCAGCTTTATGATGATCCCCAAATGAATTAAAATATTAATTGGACGGGGAAAAATTAATTAATTGAAAAAGGTCATGGATATGATCATGAAACCCTAGAAAATTAATTTGGGCACGTGATCAACGATGGCTGTGATTTCGCAGTGGTATCTTTCAGCAGAAAGTGACGACTTTGCCAGCTAGCTAGCTAGAGGTCATGACATATATGGCCGGATAGTGCTAGGATTACCATTCATTGACTATCTATGTATTATTTATAATGTATTTATTTTTTTAAGTATTTTTTTTTTAATATTCTTAATTATTAACAAAATTAAAAATTATATAATTATATAATTTTATTAATAATCACTTCATTAACTATTAAATAAAATAAGAATTTAAAAAAAATAAAAATAAATAAATAAATAAATAGTAATTAACCTATCATTAGCGGTAGGGGGCTGCATGCATGCAGGGGGCCGGCCGGCCGGCCGGCCGGGGCTTCTAAATCGATGCATCTTTTGCTAGCTAGCTTTTACCCCTCCATCGAATCGATCGCTAGCTACCTCTAGGATTAGGTCATGTTTTCGATCTGCCGAGGATGACATTAGCTGCATGCATCCTCGCGCGATCTGAAATTTAATTTTTTTTTTTTTTTATTTGAATTAAGTCCCATGCATGCATGGGCGCGCGTATTTAAACTAAATATTTTTTATAGAAGAGTAGAAGTCACATATTTAATAGTGATTTCATTTTAATTTTATTAATAACTTTCATTGAAAGAATATCGAGATAACAAAACTGATACTCAAGATTTACAAAAAACACTAAACACTAAGACCATCCTTTGTATCCAACCAAAACAAAACCAAACTAACAAAACTACTAAAACCAACCTATAAAAAATCATCTAAAACAAACCTATACAAATAAAACAAGATAACCTTGACATGCCTATAAAAACAAAACTGAAAGTAAAACCCAAAAAACAATAAATAGCGACCCAGCTTAAGGATAATCTGTGATCCGAACAGTTCTAATTTTTCTGTTGGTTTTCCTGCTCGTTACTATTATTGCAGTTAAGAAACTATTCTGCACAAAAACTTTCTAACACATTCCGCACCTATTAAACGCAGCACCCTAACTCTTATGCCTTAGTGCTGGAAGACCTCATTTATCCACTCTGATCAAGCCCCGCAGTAGAGGAGGGAGTTCACTCATGTTTTTCCATTCCACTTCAATTTCTCTTGCGCCCATTCTAGCTAACCAATTCGTAATAGCATTTCCTTCTCTATGAACATGCATAAAATTTGGATCCATATTTGTGAGCAAATCTATGATATATATACATATATATATATAATATATGATCGATATATAGCCGAACAAAAAGGTAATATATTTAATTTTATGGGCCGGTATCCTTACGGTCCAGTTGTGATAATTTTATTAACATTGAACAAAACTCGAATTGAAATCAAAACAATGAATTATTCACAAAAAAAAAAAAGAAAAAAAAAAGAAGGGGGATGTACGCAATGTTTTGAATACCGTACCGGATGGCGTACCGGTCAAGACACTGGAACAAAATATTTCGGTACCGGTACCGTTTCGTATACCGTTTCGAGATAGTCGATATATGAATAAATTATATATATAAATATATATAACAATTATATTCTAAAATAATAGTTTATATATGAATAAATTATATATAAATACATACATACATATAAATTATAAATAGTCTAATCTAAATTAGGGGTCAAAAAATAAACTTGTAGTTTGAAAAAATGAAAAAAAAAAAAAAACACAGGCCGAAATATCGGCCGGTACCGGCCGAAATATAGGTCGGTACAGACCGATACAGGCTGACATTTAGGCTGAAACGGCCGGTATTTTGGCCGGTACGGTATATATCTAGTACCTGTACCGGCCGGACGGCCGAAACGAAAAATTTCAGCCGTACCGGCCGGTACGGTACGAAATTAAAAACATTGGATGTACGTCCACTAATTCAGAAAAATTGAATTATCCTTCGAGCTTTTGTGACTACACATGAAGTGCAATCTCTCTCTGATCTCTGGTTTTCTTCTAACATTTCCGAGCTTTTTAAAGATCTAATTAATTGATCATGCCTTGGCTCTTAATTGGTAAAAAAATGCATTAGATCATGAGTACTATACGTACTATAACGTCGAATCTTTCCTAATAAAGAATGCATGTCAACCTTTATATATATATATATATATATATATATGCCTTTTTGGCATTTGTTTAATTTGAGGTCAACTAATTGGGCATCAATGCATGGACTTAAAATTACAAAATGCAAATTGATTTTGCAAGGAAGGAATATTATTGGTCAAAAGTTGTCGGTCAGTTTTCCTTATAATTAAACAACAATCATGCGTTTTTTTAATTATAATATATATATATATATATATATCTGGCCAAATAATATTAATTATATAGTTGAGCTGATGGTTTTGAAGATGATGATGATAATATATATATATATATATATCTACTCTATTATAATAAGTGGTGAATAATAACTTTTTATTATTTTTTCGTTAACTTATTTTTTTCCTGTTAAGTCTATTAAGTATTGTTTTACTAAAAAGCCCTTAAAACTCTTAACTATCTAACGTGTAACTTCCTTGTAGAATTTAATGAATGATCATGTTTTATCAAAAGGTCTTAAGATTCTTGACTATTTGACGTGTAGCTCTCTGCTTGTAGAATTTAATGAAAGATCATGTTTTACCAAAAGACCCTTAATAGCCCAGCGGTTAGATAATTTGTTGAACTTTAGATTTTTTTTAATCTTAATTTTTTATCTTTCTTTAACCTTATATTATCTTTTCCTAAACAAATAAGTTATTGACTTTTTTATTTAATATTATTTAAATAATTATGTTAGGTGCATCCTGGAATTAATGCATTCGATCGGCTGTTTCCTAATGTGTGCATATATATATATATATATATATTTATATATATATATATATATTTATATATGTTGCACGTGATAACGATCCCACGGGTGATATGTGGCCGGGGCGGACTATTAGATCACTTAATTCCCTCATTCGCGACCTCAAAAGGCCAGGAAATTAACGTGCATGCATGAGCAATTCACATGGCCGGCTTTGGCTTTGGCTTTGGCTTTGTTCCTACGAATTGCTCCAATTACAATATCTTAGTTTCTCGTACTAAAATAATTATGAGCATCTAATTAGTACGTATTCTTTTCATCACTATTCATGCCAACAAATAATTTACTTTACAGCTAACTAGCTAGCTAATGATCATTAATTTCGTCGTAGCTAGGTATATATAAGATCATCAAATCACGCACAATGATCTAGAGGACAATATGTTTTTCGTGTAATATATATATATATATATATTTTTGTTATAAAAAAATTACTTATTTACGATCAATTATTTCTAATAAAATGACTATTTATATATAAAATAAATCTATTTTTATCGTAAATAGTTATTTTTATTGTAAAAAAAAATTACAAATAACAAATTCTCTTGTAATGAATTACTTCCTCAATGGTATCATCAATGTATGAAATTATCATAGTTTTTGACAATTATGAGCTAAAACATACATACATGAATGATATGTGTACGTATGAATCCCATGCACACAATTCACATTTATCTGAACTTGTTTTTGTTTTCTCATAGCTTTTGACAACCAATAGGTTTAGAAAAACAATGATAATCTTCAATCAATGGAGTGGGCCGTGCAATTAGATAATATTGTAGAATTTGGGGTAAGCGGTAAGCCGGCATGAGCGAGTACGTACGTACTTCCTTGTAAAAAATTCAGATAAATTTATAATTAAGGAATAAACAATTTCCGGCGGCATTCACTAGCTATTATATATATAGCTAACTAGCCGGCGTACGAACACTTGTTTTTCTCGAGGTGCATTAATCCTCCCATCCATTTTTTTAGCCAACTAGAAAAATAGTGTATGTGTGTGTATATATATATTAAAAGAATCCTCAAACAGCCTTAATGATCAGAATAAGGTCGTCAGCCATTAGATCAGAACAATAAATTAAAAAGCAAAAAAGAAAAGTCAAATTCATCGTTACATGCTGCAGCTAGCTAGGCAGATCATGTATCAAATAATTAATAGGCTAATTTATAATTTTCCACACGTTGAACATCATAAAGAAACAGATCGACAAGTATATATAACTATTATTTTCCAAGGAGTAATTTTATATTTTTCAAATAAAAAAACATGAAAGTCTAAATATTTTATTAAAAAAAAAACAAAAGCAGAAACATTAGAAAGCTGATTGGTGCATTCAAGTGGTTAATTTAGTAGATTTGAGTATGTTAATTAACTATTTGCAAGTTGAGCAAGCTGTTGGAAATTTGGAACATTAATTGCGTGTACTAATTAAAGCTCGACCGACAGGCATTTATCAAGCAAGGGGCTTATAAATTAGGTCTCGTTTTTTTTCGTAATCTATTTCAACCTATTTCAACTCATCTCATCTTATCATTATAATTTTTTTAAATTTTCATATAAAATATAATAAATAATTCAATTTTTTCAAATTTTAAAATAATTTTCTTAAATTTATACACAAAATATAATAAATAATTTAACTTTTATTTTACTATTCACAAACCATTTCAACTCATCTCTGAATCCAAACCACTCCTTAGTGACGATGGATTAGAAAATAATTCATGCACGGGATCATAGTGTCAGACTCTTAAGTACTAGATATATAAAAGTGTATTTCCCCCGCTAGAAATTGAAACTTGGCCATTTTGACGATCGAGGTTGATCGGGACGAATTAAGGAATCTCAGTTCTCAAGTCGATCATCATGGGGTTGTCCAATGAGCTAGATTTGGATCGCTTTGCCTGCATTGTCCATGCAAGCTGGTAATGCATGGCCGGCTGATTTTGAGAGATCTAAGAGAATTAGGATATATAGAATGAGACGTGAGGTCAATAGCTAGGCTTCCTCCGATCATGAGTTTCAATATTAAACCCTACATCTTTTCTCAGAATTAAAGTGTAATGGTAGATACCATGTTAAAAAGAAGTAGATTTTTTATGTGGACGCTTTTACATTTATTCACTTTATTACTCGAGAGTTACACAGTACTCTATACTATATAAGTCATGTCAATGGAGTTGCAGGTCTTTGTAATGTCCAACCTACCAACCAAACCCATTTATATATCTCTTTCTCAAAAACCCTAACCTATCGTTTCCAACGCTTCCAACGTAAAAAAGGTGGAAGGAATAGTGAAGCTCTGCTTTCTCTCTCTCTCTCTCTTGTCTCTCAGAACTTTAATTTCCTTATAACATTTCTCCTTTCTCCTCCACTCTGTTTTTATTATTATTATTATAAATAGTTTCCCCTCATTTTTCCTAGTTTTTTTGTCATTTAGTTCCAGTCATCCAACGCGTGCCTTGCCACTAGAACCGCCACCCTCTGCACTACCATCACAGGGTGTTTGCTGACAGGTGACTACCATACTCCAGTACCCCTCATTGTGGACCTCACCTTCACCTTACCATGATTTGATTTTACACCTTCAATATACTTGTTAGCTGGTCGCAGACATGTTTTCTATCTCTTTTTCCTCCATGTGTTTTCCATTTTTCTTCTCCATTTTTACAAACTATTGATAATCTGTCTTCATCCGCCCAGTACTCACCACCATCATACGCCCCCTTGTTTGTTTGATCATCCGCGCGTTAGTCATTTAAGTTGTTCCGCCAAATCAAATGATGCAAGCCGTGCGTGTGGTCCAGGCGCAGTCACATGAATGACCCACGCACACTTCTTGATCTGAAGGCATTTCATGCTTTTGTTTTTTCCCTACCTCCGAGAGATCAGACTTGGCTACGTTTGGTTGTTGAAATCATTTAACCCAACTCAAACTAATGAGTTTTATTATTTTTTCAACTTATCATAAAAGAGTTTGACTTATTTTAACATATTTCATACATTTAAATATATATCTCAACATATTTATATTCAAATACGCATCAATAATACCTACATAATACTACTATTCATAGATCAATCCAAATAATCTGAAATCATCTTAACATGATCCCAACACAATTCTTACTTTCTCTCGATGCATTTCCACTTAAAGGTCGGAGCCCAACATTACGCGGGTTGCATGGAAGGTCCACGATGATGGTTTGAGTAGTGATATTGTGCTCGGATATTCATCTATAAAATGAATAATATATAAATTAGCATATAAACTATAAATAAATTGAGAAATACAAAGATTTACATTATTCGGTATAAAAATTTACGTCCACAGATTTTCTGAAGCGAAATCTACCATGGTGAATGATTTTACAGCTTCTCATGTTCTCTCATACAACCTCTCAATACAATGGAAGAAATAAGAATGAAAGGATGTTGAAGAAGATGCCGTAAGCTGAGTAATCCTACTTGTATTTTTGTTGGTCAACATTTTGGATCTTTAATATCTCTGATCTCTCTCCTCTTCTTCTTCTTCTTCTTTCATGAGTTGGACGTTACTTCAGTTCATATCTAAGACTTTCCTCTTAAAATTTTTTATTGAATGTTCTAAAGCAATCAAGTTTAGAACATCCTCAATAGATTAGTCAAAGTTAAAGGACATTTTTTAGGAATGTAAGAAAAATTTAACTTTTGGCTATTCTATTAACATAAATCTCCACATTGAAATAGTTATTTTTTCATTACATAATAATAAAATAATATAAGATGAATTTAGTTTTGATTATTCACATCAAATCTCCACATTGAATTATCCATTTATTCATTATATAGTAATGAATAAGTAATAATTTTAAAATTATTTAATTATTAATTTATTTTATTTTATCATATTTTACTATTCTACCTATTATATATTAATTAATAATCATATTCTAATTAAATTAATATATTACTAACTCAAATTAATATATTAATTGTGATAAAATATGTGCATGATAGAAAGAAAGGGAGAGAGAAATAATTGATAAAATATATATTTAATATATGCACATTAACCTTTCAATTTAAAAAATTTTTTAAAAGTCACTGTAGTTAAATTCTAATTATTTAGAATTTAATTAATCTATTGTGAGCATATTTTGCTCTCTAATAGCTAAATATTCTATGAATTTAACTTTTAGCTAATCTATTGAAGATGCTCTAAGGCATCATTATTTATTGTAGTTTTCTGCTACGATATTGCAATCTCTACGTGTTATTATTGCATTAAAATCTTTATTTTTGAAGGTTCCCTCCTAGGACATGTTGAGGATCAGCATTGACATTCCGGATCAAACTTTTGGCTCCATGCCACTATATTAATTACAACTCTATGTCGGTCTGTTGTTTCCCACAATATTAATTCTTTTTTCTTTTAATTCATACAGGTGGACCGTGGAGCTAACCCAACAAGCATTAGCGGCGTTTGCTAGCTATCACCCTTGTATATCTTTTTTTTATCGATTTATTTACAATTTCTTGTTCTGCTAGGAATCATCTCTAGATCAGAACTTGGATAATATATTTTAGTATTGGGGGAAGCTGTCCAAGTTATAAGCCAAAAAAAGGGACATTTTGAACTACAAAATGAACAAAAACTCTATAGAAAATGAAATTTCATTTAAAAGTTACATAAAAAAATCCCGCATATAGAAAAAGAAAGAGAGAAAAAAAAAAAGAACAAGAAAAATGCTATTTATACTAATTAATTATGTTGTGAATGTTAACGTAAAAAATGTTGGGTCTTATCGTGCCTTGTCGTGATTGCCCAAGATTTGTACAAAAAATTCTAGGATTCGGTGGAGAACTCAAACTAGTGAATTTTGGCTGCTCTCTACTTTATCCAATGAACTGGAAAAGTCCTGAGTTTTATCCTTTAATCCCTCGTCATCATGGCTATTATCATCTGTGGTGGTAATCTCTCTGGTAAGCTCCTTGGCTCTCAGGGCTTGACACTCCCAATCGGTTCGAGCCAAAACGAACAACATGGTCACAACGCACGAGCCCTGCGCTGCCAAAAGACCGAGCCATAGTCCTCTGAAATCAAACCCTGCGTAAAAGCTCAACCACACAGCAACCGGCATTCCCACAAGATAAAAGCAACTGAGATTGATATTGGCTCCCAGTTTTGGCCGAGCTGTTCCACGAAGAACACCGCAACCTGTTGTTTGTGGACAGTTTCCGAGCTCGCAGAGTCCGATAATGGGCAAGACCATAGATGTTAAGGCTATAATCTCTGTGTCATGGGTGAACATGTTTGCCCATATCTTCCTAACCATTACAGCAAAAAGCAATGCCGAGAATCCCAACACGAAGCTGAAAGAGAGGCCGACACTCGCGGCAAGTTTTGCTTTCTTTGGATTGTTCGCACCTAGTTCGTTTCCAACCCTTGTTGACACACCAAAGCTTAAAGAAGATGGGAAAATGTACATCAAAGCCGTGGTTTGAATCAGAATTCCCATTGAAGCAACGGTCGCTTGGGGATTGAGTAAAAGCCCGCAGAGTAAAATCATGATTTCGTACCACCACCATTCCAGGCAAACTGAAATGCAGCTTGGAATAGCTAAATTCAAAAGAGCTCTCCATCCTTTGAAACACTCGAAGGAAATTCCACCCCATGTTTTCTCGTACGCGCCGGAGATTGCAATATAGACCATCAACGATCCTACCAGATTGAAATTAGTCCAGACGCCGCTTAAGGCAACGCCTTTAATTCCAAGTTTCAGCACATAAACAAGAAAGTAATTGATGGGAACGTGGAGAACAATAGAAAAGGCCGCACACAAAGTCAGAGGCAGAGTTATGGATTGCGATCGTAGATATATTCGAATGGGGTGCAGAAGAGATTGTGCAGCGAGGTCCGGGAGGGAATAGAGAATGTAGGTCTGAGCTTCGGTTGCAATTTCGGCATTCTGACCACAAAATAGCAGGATTTTCTTCATATTGAACCATAAAAGTGATATGGGAATTGAAGTAAACAGAAGTAGAATCACTGTTCTTTGCAGAGTAAGGCCAAGAAGTTTGAATCTTTTGGCTCCAAAGGCCTGGCCACAAATGGGTTCCATTCCCATGGCGAGGCCAGAGAGAACGGAATAACCAGTGATGTTAGCGAATCCGATTGCCAGCGAACCGCCGGCCAAGGCAAGGTCGTTGAGATGGCCAAGGAAGAGCATGGAGACCATGGAGCGGAGGTAGAGCAAAAGACCAGTTAGTACCATTGGAAAAACAATCTTGGATATGCATTTGGCTTCGGTGACAGCAAGAGAGAGATGGGTTTTTTGGGGATGTTGGTTTTGATGTTGAAGTGTTGGGTTTTGGGGTATCAAAGGGGTGAACATGTCGGGCTTTTGTGGTTTGGTTGAGGGAAGGAGCTGGTTTGGTTGGTCTGAATTGCATCCACCAGAAGTACTCGGAGGAGGGGAAGATAACTGGCACATGATTTTGGACTTTCTGAGAGCGAGAGCGAGAGAGAGAAAGATCTTGGGAATTTTAAAGGGGTCTGTACTGGGGTTTTAAAGGTGAGATTTGGGGGGGTTCTCTTGGAATGTTTGGACAGGAATGGAATTTAATTCAGGTCCTTTGGACGGCTTTTTTAGCCTTTAGGGGAGAGAGAGAGAATTAAAAAAGAAAAAAAAGTTCGAGAAAATTGAACTTAAAATTAAAGTTCGATTTTTCAAGCGTCCTTTTATGACCCGACCACACATATGACTGTTGGCGCCTGCAAGTTTGCAACCCAAATTACACGTAAACCCAGAGAGAGAGAGAGAGAGAGAGAGAGAGAGTTTGTGTTTACATGTTCGTTTGTCTGAACCTTGATATGGCCAAATTCATGATAAGGGCCCATGGTAGGCTCGTATATGTCGATAACAAGTTTATAACCTCAAGAAGTAAATTGCGGACTTATTTTTTTTAAATAATGATAGGATTAATATTTTTTTATTATTTATTTATTATTTCATTTATATTTAATTTTTAATTTTATTTAATAATTAAGAAAGTGAATATTAATAAAATTATATATTTTTTTAATTTTTTCTTAATGATTAAGGATGTTAAAAAAATAAAAAAATTTGAAATGTACTTTAATAGTAGATAGATAGTAATCCTATTACTACCTTATTTATTTATGGAAAATAATATCCTTAAATATTTAATTTATGACCATGTCGGAGGTATAAATAACGTTTTGGGGTGGTGTTCTGTCAAGCGAAGGGAGGCAAAATAAAGGTGTGAACGGTTTCCATTTTGAGAATTAGGTAGCTTGACTTGCCTAGTTACAGTTTGTTAGTCATGCAGTACCATAAAATTAATTAAATTCCTTTGTCGGTTTCTGTTTGTTTGTTTTGAATCCACTCGGTTCAAAATTTCAAATCCCATGCCACCTAATTCAAGATGAGTCAAAAGAAGGTTAAATTTTTATATTCATGTCATAAAACGAGAGCATGATGTTACAAGAAAGTTATTTCTTTTGTTACGTTATTCAATTACAACAAATCTTGATCCAGCTCCTTGAAAGAGAAAAGAAATAGTATCTTATAGTTAACGCTTCAAGGAAGAGGCAATAAGAAATAATCTCATATTTTATTTATTTTTTTAAAAATAATTATGTGACAGTTACACAATTCACGTTTGTAAATATACTTTCTCATTCTAAAATATTCATCAATGATATAAATATTAGAATCCCTTTAAAACCATAGTTAAGAGTAATAATTGTTCATTCTCAAGTAATGTGTGATTTCTTACGCCACCTAATAATACCCTTATCATCCAGTATGGAGTATCAAATTAATTATAATATCGGAATCAATAAGAAAAAGAAAGAAAATTCTTTATGGAACTTTTTTATTTTTAGTTTTAAATCAATATCATCTACTAATTGGCACATGATTTAAGTCATGCATGAAGTAATTTTCAGGGGTAAGTGGGTTCCAATCTTATCCTTTTAGCAATGTGCATGGTTAAAGCTGACTAATTAAAAAATGAACAAAGTGACAAAAAAAGGATAAGCACTGAGCATCAAGTTAAGCCTAATCGTCCATGCTGCATGCTGCCTCGGACGACTAATATATATATATATATATATATATATATATATATAAATAATTATGCCTAATATTAGCATGATCTATATATATATATATATATGGGTGGTGGATAATTACGCATTTAAAAATGTGTTAGTAATATGAGGGTAGGGCATTCCCCCGGCCCTTTGATTTTTTGTCTTGGTGCAGTAGGTCGGTTAAACTACACTACAAGAAAACTGTTTATTTATGGTCATTTAATTTCAGTAAAATGATTATTTACAGTCAAAATGAGTCTGTTTTAATCACAAATAACATTTTCACTGCAATTAAATGGTCATAAAAGTTCATTTTTCTTGTAGTGCTAGCTGTATAGCTCCATATATACATATGCATGGCGCTTGAAACTACATGCATCAAAGAGAAAATTAAGGATGATCAAAAGTACTAGCTAGCTGTCCCAGCTGCATGAATTGGGGCGGTGGCAAAAGGGTGTGCCATTGGCTGCCAACATTCGTATACGACTGATCTTCTTTCTCCTCACAATGATCGTCTTCGCTTGTCCAATTGAGGACAAACTTTGGTATGCAGCCATATCAAGGATTTCAACTTCCATTGTGGAAACAAATTAGAATAAGAAGAAGATGTATCAAGATCACGAATAACTGCCAAGTTCTTTTTTTTTTTTTTTCTTGTTCTTGTTCTGAGAAATCAAAAGGAATTATTCAACAGCTATAAGGTTGTGAATGGCATGTGGTAGAGCCTAGAGGGGATCAGCCACGTTATATATATACATTAAATAAAAAAATTATTTTGAGACTTAAAAAAATTGAATAATTTTTTTTTTATTTTATTTAAAAAATTGTAATAATTAAATAATGATTAGATAAAAAATTAAAAATTAAAAAATATTTTTAATCTTTTAAAATAAAAAGGTGATTTCACAGTACTTTCATTCCATTCTGTTGCTTTGGAGACCAAATAAAGTCGGTGCAAAAGCTCATTTTAGCGTACAAATCAAGTTCTAGGAGCTAGCGTTGATTTGAGCGGTGTTAAATCTAATGAAATTTGCCAGCCGGGGCAATCCGAGCACGACACGAGCCAGGCAAGTGCCATGCAGGCGCAGCTTGCTTAATTAACTTGGTCAAACTTCGGTGATCAATAGCTGAATAGACCAAAATGGTAACCTCATTGACTCAAAAACTCTTTCCGGAGGACCTTAATTAATTGGAAAAACTAGTCGTACGAACGCGTAAAGAAAAGTCTTCACGTCATTTTTGCATGAAAAGACGTTTGCTGGGAGAATTAAGAACCCTAACTCAGTCAAAATACTATGATCCTTAGAATCCTAGCTACTATATACCACATGATCATCTAATTCCGTGTCGGCATCTCTCAAGTAGTACTACTTTTTCATTGTTCTTAACGTGGAGACATTAGTTTCTTCAAACCATGTCTCGTAAGTTCCACGAATGTGAACCCAGGAATCGTTTTCTTTATTTTATAGAAAAATGCAATGTGCAGTATGTTGACACATTCGTGCGTATCTAGTCAACATGAGTCTGTAATCTAGTGACAAAGCTTGCTTTTGAGAGGAAGTGAGTCAACCAAACGTGTGATTAACGTCTTAATTCGAAGATCAAAGGTTCGTTTGTTTTCAGAGATAAGATGAGATGAGTTGAGATTAAAGTTAAAAAGTTGAATAAAATATTGTTAGAATATATTTTTTAATATTATTGTTGTTTTGGAATTTGAAAAAATTGAATTGTTTATTTTATTTTATGTGAAGATTTGAAAAAATTGTAATGATGAGGTGAGATGAGATGAGATGTTTTTAAAAAACAAACAAGGCAGGTGGGTCGTATTAACTGTCTTTTAATATATTAAAAAATCAACAGCTAATTTGCCAAACTGAAGAAGAAAAAGATCGTTCTAGAATTTTAATTTAGTATCTGACTTTTCTACCTTGTCGTTATTTTCCTAATTCGGCATTTTTTTTACTATAGTTTCGAACAATTAGAGGACGGCTTTTTTATTGGACTGGGAGGGATTATTCGAGGAATGAAGCCTCAGGGATGATCAGCATAGTGATGGAAATGCCACGTCATTTGTATTTCGAAAATACTAGCTGATACACTATTTAAAAGTTTTTATACCATATAATTTAATTTATAACATTTAAATTTTAAAATTTATCTTTTAAATTAAATTATATCACATAAATAATATACGATGTAAATATTGTTAAATAGAATTATTCAAGATTCAAATAAGGTAAAGATAAATACAAATAATAGATTAAATTGTAAAAGCCCAACTAGTTTTCCATGCATTACAGACACGGATCAAGTCCGAAACCATCTCCTAGAAGGCCCAAACATCTGAGAGCGTTGGTCAAACTTGTCCCGCATCTTAAAACGAGGCCCAGTTTGAAGGGCCCTTCTCCTACAGGCCTGCATGTCGAAATAGGGACCATTTAAATACTCAAAAGGCTGGTGCAGACAATCCCCCCGTCCCCGGCGCCCAGAAAAAATGAACCCATGATAATCAAAGCAGAATAGCAGACGAAAAACAATTGTCAAAAAAACCGCAAGCAGAAAAACAATACTTTCAAAAACTCGCTCTATCAAACGTCAGATTAATCGGGGGAAAAAAAAAAAAAAAGGGATGATAAAGTGAAGAGGCTTTAACAACGGGCCTGCATGTGATAATCAAACTTTTTGTTCTCCTCCTTTTTCCAACTGAATATCTCCTGATCCAGGGCCAGAAGCGTCTCCTTCGGAGGAAACAAACTTGCGCCAGTAAGGATGATTTCGCCACACAATCGTCATTTCTTCAATGGGAACGCCCTTAGTCTCCGGCAAGAACTTGTGAATGAAGAGGGTCATTATCACCACCCAGCATGCAAAGAAGATGAACAGTCCATATTTCAAATGGCACAACATCGACGTGAAGACTTGCGCAATGGCGAAGGTGAAGATCATGTTGACGGAGACATTGATACTCTGAGCAGCTGACCTGATTTCAAGTGGGAAAATCTCACTGGGAACCAACCATCCCAGAGGACCCCAGGACCAAGCAAATCCAGCTACGTATAAGCAGATGAAGAAAACCACTCCATATGCATACCATTTCGGCAATTCTCCAGGATTTCCAGTCGTTCCAAATTTAAAAGCAATTGCTATTGTAATTATAACCTGTACATTACATCCATAAATGTACACATGATACATGAAAATCAGACGTACACTTCTACAACAAAAGAAAAAAGGAACCAAGAAGATAGAGTGGCTTTAGATTTATACTAGTGTACGTACCTGACAAATGAACATTTGAGCACCACCCTCTAGGAAAAGGGTTCTTCTTCCAAACTTATCAACACTGAAAATCGAAACGAGGGTTGCGAGACAATTGACGGTGCCGGTGATCACTGCAGACATGAGAGACGCGCTGCTTCCAAAACCAATGGTTTTGAACAAAACAGGCGCATAAAATGTGATCACGTTCATGCCAGTGAGTTGCTGGAAGAAGGGAATGCAGATGGCCATGGTGAGTTGGGGTCTATACTTTCTCTGGAAAATAGAAACCCAAGGGTGTTTTACTAATTTCGAGGCTTCACTGGCCGACACCAGATCGTCGAATTCCTCGTCTACGTTAGGAATGCCACGGATTTTCACGAGTTGTTCCTTGGCTTCCTTAAAATGGTTACGCTCGATCAGGGAGTTTGGTGTGTCAGCAAGACAAAACGAACCTGCAATGATTATCAGAGCAGGAACCATGGCACCCCCCAAGCTCAAGCGCCATCCCCAACCACCCTGAATCTGAGCGAAGAAATAGTTCAGCAGATTGGCAACGAGGATGCCAATAGTAATTGCCAATTGGAACATCATGTTGAGAGCACCTCGGAATCTATACGGCGCCATCTCAGAAACGTAGATTGGCACAGACTGCAAACAAATGTATATATATGAACTCAGGCTACGTATTGAGAATAGTTCTACAATACAATATTTGTAATTGTATATACACATTTTCTAATTTATAATCATCAATATTGGAGAAAAAAGGAAAATTAATTTAGTGCCATTTATTTTCTCCTCGTATGTGAAACTGAGTTACAACTTATAATATACTCCCCAAAACGAAGTCTTTTTCATTTTTTGTTATATGTATGATAATTAAAGAGATGGATATGTATGAATCTTAGTTAATTACCTGATTGGCACATCCAATACCAAAACCTAGTAGCATTCGACCAACAATAAGCATCCAGATCCTTTCAGCGAAGCCATTGAAAAGCGCACCAACACAGAAAAGTATTCCACCCCAAAGCATCGTAGTTCGCCTCCCAAAATGTCTCGTTATTGTTGCTGCAAAAATGGATGCGACCAAAGCAGCAACATACAGGGACGAAGTAAACAGCGTCAATGTCTGGCTGTCAAATTTGCAATACTGGTTTTCAGAAGGTCTGATCGATGCCTCCTTTTCGTATACAGCGGGAAAAAACTTTTCCAAGAAGGAATCCATGGATGTAACTCCGCCTAAATACATGATCACCAAAAACCAACATTAATTGGTGATTTAATTCGAATACATAAAGATATATAGAAAACACTATGTAAAAAAGGGATTGCGCGCAAGGAATAATTTCAAAACGAAAGCGTTTGAACTTTAAGATCGTTACCTGAAATTCCAAGATCATAACCAAAAATTAATCCGCCGGTGGCTGCAACTACGCACGTCACAAAGACCGTGAAAGTGAGTTTGCCCGGATATTCCCGTCCATCCGACGAAGCGATGGCACCTCCAGCCATTATGACCTAGCTAATTTATCACTTCCCTAGCAGAGAAATATAGGAGTCCGCCTGGTGTACTGCAAACGGAGGTCCAGGAGCCAGGAGGAGTTGAAAATAAAATTAGTAAAGGAAGTCGTGAAATTTATAGACCAGGTCACATGCCAGGATATATATTATATTGGAATTGGATAATGATAGTTCATCCATAATGAATTATCCGATTGAAGCGTACGTATCACGTAGATGTCTCAACAGAAAATCTCTAAGTATCGTATCCTTCTGATCAATCGATTTATGCATGCGCGAGGACAGAGTTTTAGGGAGAAGAAATCGTCACGTGCATGTTAGAGTTTGGTAAGGAATCATACTCTTTTTATTTTTGGTTAACATCAAAAGCAGATGAAATGATCAGTTACAGCTTGTGTTTTGACATTAATTAAAAAGAGGCTATGCGATTTTGGATTATAAAAGATAAGCACGTAGTACACAACTAATTAAATTGGAGTTTAAATCATGCGTTGGTAGTACTACTGGCGGCCTGTTTGCCAAATAGATTTTTTTTTTTTTTAGCACTAGTGCTTTTAATTGTGTAGGTTTATTCCAAAATTTCTATTAACAAATTTTTTACTGTTTGATAAACATGTAGCCTTTAAAGTTAGTTACAATAAACATGAATCTAAAATAAAGTTAGTTACGGTGATTTTTAAAAATCTAACATTTTCTGCAGGAGTTTTTTAACAAAAACTTCAATTTGGTGCTCTTTTAAAAAGTGGATTTTCAGTTTTTTTTTTTTCAGTTCTTAATTATTTTTTTTTTTATAAATTTACAAAACATAATTCTTTTCTTCAAAAAAACTTTTACGTTGTAAAAAACACTTTTTAAACTTCCAAATCCAAACCGGCACTAAAGATCATTGTAGATGCAAAAGTTTGACTAGAACTAGGTGACTAAGTTGATAAGTTTAGATATAACTAAGTGAATAAGATGAAAGAGTTTATCTTATTTTTGATATTGTAATTTGGATCAATGTAAAACACTTTGACTTTATCTATAACTATTTTGATTTTATTTAGAGGTTGTTATGAAGTGTTTTAGATAAGTCAAAAGTATAGAAGCCAAGTTCCATGAGATAGATCTTACCTAAAGAAGAGTTTGAATGCGAAACTGACAATGCTGAGAAAATAAGTATCAGGCGCCAGCAAAATCCGTCAGTGTATTTCCACTGTGACTCAAACTTCTATCAGATTTGTTCCGTCGGTAGAGTTCTACTGTGAGTCAAATTCCTATCATATTATTTATTTAAGTGATTCTACTGGTTAGAGCCAAACGGGTCATTTGTCCGGCCAAGTAAAAGAGTCAATTAGCAAAAGTTTTGTAATTGAGAATTACTTATAACTGATTTTTAAATAATAAAATTGATTTTTCTGAATGTGACTGTCACGTAGAGTTTTACATTTAAAAAGTTCTTTAAAGAGTTTTTCTCCATTGCCAAATTTAGTGTAACATACTTTATTTACTTTATGAATATGATTAGTTATCAAATTATTACATTATTAATTACTAACTAATTTATTGAGTGATTTGATAGATCGTTGTATTGCAATACAAGACTACATGGATAATTTCAATCATGATCACATGTTAAACTTATAAATTAGTTTAGAGATTAAAGTAGCCTAGATAATAGGTTCACAGCTTTCATTAATTTAGATATTAATAGTCCTGAGGAAGTACTGTGATTTTGTAAAAACATAAAAGTTTTAAATTGCTATTAATGCGAATTATAGCCTCATTTGTTTTTGCAGATGATGTGAGTTGAGATTAAAATTAAAATGTTGAATAAAATATTATTAGAATATATATTTTTTTTTTGTTTTGAAATTTGAAAAAATTGAATTGTTTATTTAATATTGTGTGAAAATTTAAAAAAGTTATAATAATTAAATGACGTGAGATGAGATGAATTGAGAATAATTATAAAAACAAACTAAACTTGGTCGTTAGTGCATAAAGTATTAATTAATTCATTATAAATGCGCCTTGTATAGTAGCTAGAACGAAGAGAATGAGAGATGATTACACTTTGTAGTTAAAGTTCAGATTAAGTACATTTATTACTTAAATACAATATTTTATTGATTATAGAAAGAAATCCTATCTCTCATTCAAAAAAAAAAGTCCCAAGATCTGAATTTGGTGGAGGAGGAGGCCCTTCCCCCACTCCTTTCCTCATTTCTCATTTCTCATTTCTCATTTCTCATTTCTCATTTTTCCTCCTTCTTTTCTATCTCTTTCCCTCATTTCTTAATTTATTTTTCTTCCTTCAATGTCAAAAAAGTCAAACCTGTAATTTTTTTACAACTCTCAAGAGACACATGCAACATAAGAAGATTTTGAGACCGTAAATCGTTTGGAAGATAGTGGCGGTTTTGAAGAAATCAACATGCGTGGTCCTCACGCACCATCCCTTCCGACAGTTCTTCTCACCATACGCGTTGGATCACTGGAATCGCCACCATCATATCTTTCAGATTTGACTTTTGTGGCTGAAAAAATATAAATTTGTTGTCATCACGCGCTATCAAAGTTTACCAGAATTAGTCCAAACTATAATCCATCATTTTTTGTTCATATTTTCCTTATTATATAATTAAAATAAGAAAAAGTAGTTCGTTTCTTGGACGGTTTGTCCATAAAGGTTGAGTCTTTCATTTCTAGGAAGGGTGATGTTGAGTCTTTGTTTAGGTAAAGTACTGTCTCTTGAACGTTTGTCTGTAAAGAATATCAGTAGCAGTAAAAGCACAATGACTAAATGGATACTTTACTTATCAATTTAATTACTTTTAAAAACACCCTGGAAAAATTAAAGATACTTTATTTAAGTGAATAAAGAGAATCATTATTTGCCAATACCGTACTGAGTCCCAAACTTTAAATCAAATAATATCGTACAAAAGAAATATACTTGTGTTTAACTTTAACAGATAATGCATCCAATGATAGATAATTTTTTTTTTTTTAATAAAAGAAAATCTACTCAGCAGTTAAAGATAAAAAAGATAAAAAAAAAAAAAAAAACTAAGTGTGTGATGCAGGGCTTTCAAGTAGAAGAAGTCTAACTTTTATAATGATAAGTAGACGTCCCAAATTAGATTTCGTGATAATAAGCTTAATAAAAAGTAACGATGTTCAAACTTCTTTTTGAAAAAAAGTGGAGCTCATAGAGATCGTCGATCAATAGATCTCGAATAACACAAATGACTCTACAACGGCTATGAACAGAATTGAAGACTTACCTATTGAAGATCCAGTACCTCTTATGGAAACAACCACAACGGCAACGCGCCACCACCATGAAGATCTGCCCGCTCACAGAACATATGGCAACATCAACCCTTTCAACGGCTAGTACTTTCCTTTTGTACCAAATATGTATCTTTCAATTTCGGCACTTCCTTGTACAATTACATGTAACCAGCGGTAGAGAATACCTCTCGTATTGATGTCTTGTACATTTATAAACACTAACAGTGGGCTCTCACGATTATAACTGAGGGATTTTATCAAACAGTTTGTGTTCATTTTCTTTAGTCTCGAGCATCTAGATTTTATTGTGCTTCCTAATCCAAATCAGTGCATTCCAAGCTGCATGCAGCTTGTTGCTCGACTTTTTTGGATCAAGTGTAAAGACTTGATTTTTCTTTTGCACCAAAAATAGTGTGATTTTCCCATTATTAAAAGAAAATTAGAAAGAGCTAATTATTAGTTAAGATGCAAACTGATGAAATAATGAACAATTGATCATGAACTTATGCCTTTGCAATCTTGAACAATTTCTTAATATTCTCATCTTTCTTCTGCGTACGAATGGTTTATTAGTTTGCTGGCCCAGGAAAAATGTGTTTTTTTTTTTTTTTTTCTGTGAACCCACAAAAAGACTGTAGGTACATATATACATACATCTAAAAGGTTCCCAAAAAGCTTTAATTGTTCAATTTCTTCACGTCGCTTAAGATCGAAGGTACAATCTGAAAAAGGGGCGAAGACGCGATTTTGTTACGGATTCTATGAATTAAAGATATATATCACTCAACACAGACGACATTAAAACCATGTGCAACCCACAAAGAGGTCCATGGTGGGGACTTGGTCGTAGGTGACATAAGAGCACCTCGTTGGCAAAATACTATTCAAGGAATAAGAATCAGCTGAGTCTCTTTTTTTCTTTTTCTTTTGGTTTTCTAAAGAGAGAAAGAGACATATTTCTGCTTTATCTGGAGTTCCATTCCACTAAATGGTTTGGAAGAAATCGCGAAAGTGGTGCCCCAAGGGAAAATCAAAGACACAAATTAATAATTCAACACATAGAGGGACAGATATATGTATATTATACTTTTTGGAGAAGGCCAGGTTGTTCATCCTTCTATATTTTGTTTTAATTTCATTCTTATTATATATTTCAGTTCCTACTAATTATTGATATGATATGTCTTAAATTTCAATCATATTTATTGATGTGATATACTTAAATTACCGTCTCTAAATATAAATGATCTGCATATGTTTTTGAACTTTATTTTAACACTAATAAATCTATATATTAAGATATACGAAGAGATCAACTTGACTGAACAACCAAAATCTTTACAAATCAAGCATATATACCAATGTCCATGATATATGTAAGATATATAGTTCAACGTACGAGGCCGGACGATACATTTTGGAGAAGTATTCATGTTAATCATTTTTAGAGAGATCAAAGTATTCTTAATCATCTTAAATAATTGTGAAAATATAAAACAAGAGCAAGTAATAATTGTGATTAACACGAAAAATATGTTAGATACAGTCCTAGCTAGCTAACTTATGCAATATTTTAAAAATAAAAATCATTTTACTTGTTGCAATTTTTTTAGCAATATGATTAAGATATACGTGGACTACTTGACTGAGCAACAACCAAATTCTATACAAATCAGCATACCATTAATATGCTCCTGATAGATGAAGAGACCCGAGAGATTTCTGGGATGAAATAGACGTAGATATATAGCAGTCGCCAGTCGGTGGTGAAGTAGAGAGAGAGAGAGAGAGAGACGTGACAGACCCTGAATAGGGGGGGGCAAATAAAACCGATACTGGAGAGGTTCTGAGGTGGACGGCTGTTCGGAATTAGAACCTGGACGGTCCAAAACCATCCAGAAAAGAGGAGCTGGGTCCAACGTAAAGGTACCTAAGACTGTTAACAAAACCAAAATCATTGGATATCAGTACTCATCTGTCATGTCAGACTGATTTATTGAGCACATGGAACTTTTACATATGATCTTAAGTTGAAGGCAAAAGTCTTTCAACTTTCTTTCTTTCTGTTCTGCTCTGTGCTCTCTCTCTCTCTCTCTTCTTGGCAACCGATTTTCAGCAATGGATCAGGGCTTGCTTTACGAACATGAAATATTGTATGTATACAAACATCTTGCACAAACCCCTGATAGATAAGAAAGATAATTAAGGAGAGTGATGATCATGATCAGGTTAATCTTTTTCTGGCCCAATTAATCAATTCCGCGGTCCTCAAAATTTCATGCCTTTTTGTGGTACCGTAAACAGAATCATATGCACGATAAGTGTTATAAGTCTTTGAATGGAAGCCCCGGTAAACAGCGAATCAATACATGTATATGCTCATTCCAATGATCCTGTGATATATATATATATATATATATATATATATATAGACTCTAATCTGGGTTACGCATGCAGGTCACAGTTATACCCTAGTTCTCAGCTCCAGAAAATAAGAACATTTAACTGCAAATTTCAAGGGAAAGAGAGAGAGTGGAGACGAAGCTTGATGCAGTAGTACTAGAGAGAAGGTTGAAAACAGCTAATTGCTAGCCTGTGCATAAATGCGTGTCATCAGCGTATATACAGTCTTACACACCAAAGAAGTGATCCCTGCCCTATGTCATGTATCATTTTTTTTTTTCCACTTTTTCGTCTAAAGCTCGAGTAATTACTAATACCAAGTTGGAACCACGATTTTGAGTCTCTCATCATCCCCTGGCCTCTCCGCGATATCCCCACGCTTTCAACTTTTTCTTGGCACGTATACATATAAACAGACCCACATCTACAATCTCAACCACAACCTCTCTATATCAGTGTCTCCACCCTTCTTGAAATTCACTTGGTCCTTAAAAATCCCCACATTCTAGCTTACCTATATATATATAATATGGCTGACCATAACAACTCACCTATGCAACATCGTCGACTAGACCAACCCTTTGATCAGCCACCAGTGCCAACCCTTGACCCTCCCCATCCTCCCACCGAGCAGTACTACTCATTGGAACAAGTCCAACATTCGCACCCTATTCACACGTGTGAATCTCCCTCAGCTAAGCCACTTCAATCTCCAAAGCCCGCCATGGCCTCGAGTTCTTCAAGCAGACACCCAATGTATCGTGGAATTCGGTGCCGGAGCGGTAAGTGGGTCTCGGAAATCCGAGAGCCACGCAAGACCACACGTATATGGCTGGGCACGTTCCCCACCCCGGAGATGGCCGCTGCCGCCTATGACGTGGCGGCGCTAGCACTAAAAGGTGGCGATGCAGTTCTCAATTTCCCTGGGTCAGTTGGTTCGTACCCAGTTCCGGCCTCTACATCGCCCCTTGACATACGTAACGCCGCTGCAGCAGCAGCGGCATTGAAAAAGGCTGAATCGAGTGACAATCAGCGACTCGGGCAGCAGTACTCACGTAGCGATGGGAATCCTACGCATGAATCAGGTTTAACATCTGGGGACGAGTTTTTGGATGAGGAGGCCATATTTGGCATGCCAAATCTGCTGGTGGACATGGCTGAGGGAATGTTGGTGTCCCCGCCGAGAATAAATTCATCGGATGACTCGCCGGGAGGTTCAGATGGAGGAGATCAGAGTTTATGGAACTATTTTTGAGAATGCTCCAGAGTCATTTTAGTAAACGTTATGCAAAATTCGAAAGTAGAATAGAAAAGGGAATAGAAACTACGAAAATGCCTTTGCATTATCTGCCTGTCAAAAAAAAATATAAATGAGGTAATAGGATTAGATCGATGGAAACCATGATTACAAGGTTACTGATAAATAGATAATGAGCACAGTGACTTTCGAACACGTACGTTAATAGAGTTTTGGGACGATATTGGCCGTAGAATTAGAATATTTTCGTTTTGCTTGTTTTTGTTTCTGTGTGTGTACTTACAGAAGTTCAGTGAATTTGCATCTTTGTGAGATTATGCATGGTTTGCCTCCGTGGGAATATATAAGGGCTGCCGTGAGCCATGTTTTCTTGATCGATCTCGGCTGTAAAATAGGAGCTTCGGCTGGCTTTGATCAGGGCGCAAATTGGGTCTGTGTAATAATTAGCAGATAAGAGAGACAGAGAGAAAGCTATATATGGTAGCTAGCTACTTGCAATTTGAAAACCAAATTCGGGGTAAGAAAACGAGTTAGTATTTTGTACTCTGTCGACGTCGAACGCAAATCTCTCCTAATTGTGAAAGAAGTTCGGAAAAATTAAAGTCAATTAAATGGAAAAACAAACTTTGATTAATAATGATATCGGTCACACTTTCGTTATTTTAGATTATCATGAGTCAAAACCTAATGGTTCCTTTTTCGATGTCAATATATTTTTTTGACGAAAGATTTAAAGCTACAGAAATTGGTTTCGAGTACTGATCATCATGATAGAATAGAGAATGTGATCTCTATGCATGATTAAACTGTTCATTTGTCGGGGAATTAATAATGATCGTCATGTTACCATGAACAGCTCTCTCTCTCTCTCTCTCTCTCTCAGTATATATAATTATATATTAATATGTTGAAGTAATCAATTACGTGGCATAATATATCGCGTTTTCCGAGCCAAAGTGCAGTTAGGGTTGCAGGAATATGTGAACTAGGTATCGTAAAAAGATCATCAGTAATCACGTAAATAAAGGACAAGGATCCTCTAGCTCGTACGTGTTCGAATTATCTCTCTAATACGTCCACACTTACATTACATGACATGCAAGGGCTGATGTTCATGTAATAAAAGGATTGATCTCGTAATCAGAGAGTGCAACTTAATTTTAGGCATTAATATTCTCAAAGTATATAATTAATTAGGAGACAATTGCTAATTGCTTCCAGCGGATGAATATACAGCAATCCGAATTTGAGATTACTATAAAAGGACGAATTTATAGGATGGAAAATGTTAAATGTACTTAAGATAAAAAATTTATAAAAAATTTATTTTTTCATCTGTTAGTTATTGATATGTTGATCAAAATCATGATATTTGATATTTAAAATTTGAATTTTAAAAGAAAATTAATAAAATAAGTCTTGTAAGTAAAATAGTAAGTACATCATGTAGCACTACTGATCATGATTTAGGATTATTTGAAATATTACGTGCTAATTATTTAGATTAAGGTTTGGTGAGCACAGCAGATGAAGACGGCCTGCATGACTTTTTCTTTTCTTTAAGGAGACAAGCATCTCGTGCCATATCTTGTAGGGCCAGATGGTATGTGCGCAGCACTCACGGAAGATCCAATTGGCAGCATGTGTTTTACGAGACAAAATGTATATGCCTACATATACATATTGCCAATTGTAATGGCCACGACACAACAAGAGACAATTACTTAATAACTTCAATAACTTCGCTTCTTCAAATCGAAGTCAGAGGTACAGCGAGACACCAGCGAACCATGATAGCTATCTGATGCGGACCTCTTCTCCTCGGAATTGAAAAAACTAATTTGTTGAAGAATTCTCTTTTAATTTTCCATCTCCAAAATATATTGATCTTTTGCTGGTCAAAGTAAAGAACTTAAATGTTTACAATCGAACATGAAGATCATCGCTACAAGAAAAAAGAATATTTATGAAGAATTATTTGAGATAAAAATGATTATTTGTTACGAAAATAAATTTATTTTAACAGAAAAGTTATTTTCACAAGAAATAACTACTCACAAATAAGTAATTTTATTTAAACAAGTTTCAAAGCATGCTTTCGGTTCAAACCGCTAAGTAGGCCGGGCCGCAACCTGCACTCAAAGCAACGGTTAAAAACAGGCAGAGAAGATGCATGCTCTAGAAAAGTAATTATTAGATAATCAAATCTCATCAATATTATAATATAACATTCAAATAACTCATCAGTATCATGTTTATCATTCATGGATGCTTTACTTCTTCAACATCAAAACAAAACGATCCACTTGAATTTAAAATTAATGCAAACGAGCTTCCATCAAGGCTCAAGTGACACAGACATATTCCGGCCAAACACTTATTACCGCCCAAAGCTTAAAAAGGATTAATTTTTAGAATAATGCTACTTAATTTGACACTTTCTTTTGACACTTCATTGTGACATCTGATCATGTATTTTAATTTTTTTTTAATTTAATTTTTACTTAATAGTTAAAGAAGTAATTATTAGTGTATTAATATTTTTTTAAATGTTTTAAAATGATAAAAATAAATTAAAAAAAATAAATAATTGATTTTGGCCAAGTGGTAACTTGTAGCGGGCAGATATGAACGGTAGAGTAGCACCGCTCTAATTTTTAGTATTGGAACAATGCAACTCTTCGTAATAGATCTCATAATATTCGCTTGATATATACTCATTTGTACTGCGACATGTTTTAAATGGCTCCATATAATATAAATTACTCAAATGATAACTACTTAAAATGTGTCCCATCAACTAAACGACATAATCGAAGACAATTAATAATATATATATTTTTTTTTTCTAAAGATACCCCTAATTTTGGTGGGTCTTCCCTGCAAATTTCGGCAGAAATATTGAAAGTAGCATGTGGTTGCAAGTCGGCCATGAACTCTGAAAGGGGGAGGCCTTCAATGTTGAAAAAAGGTTGCTGTTAGTCTTTTTGGATACTTTTTTTATATCAGTAAAATCAAAAAGGAAATGATGTTTGTGGGGTTATGTCTGATGCAAAACAAAGAAGCCGAAATCCATTTAACTTTGAATGAGCTCAAAAAAGGTTTGACTATGGGACCAGCATGGCCGACATGATCGCCTACAATGCTTTTTATCTTCACTACCTTCTCAAGTTGGTGATGCGTCTCTCTCGGCCTTGAGCGAGATCATCACTGTAGATGTAGTAGTAGTACTACTGCTGCTGCTAGCTGCTGCTTATTCATCATCCCCCAGCTCGAAGCTAGCTGACATCTTTTGATATATTTTTCGCCCTTCAAAAATCAAAATAAATAAATAAATTGGTATTATTAATTAACATGTTGTGGCCGACTTGACTAAGTTATCATATCTTCATCTAATCCACTTTGCAGCCATGGTTCCCCACCCACCTTTCAGATGGGAAATCCTGAATATCTCTTAATTGCCAATCGACTAGATTATGATCAACATGATCACTGTAATTCGATTTGTTATTGTCGCTCTAATTAAGAGTGTTTTTTTTTTTTATCTCTATAACTTAGGAATATTAGGTCTTCATGAGTTACATGACCCGTAATTTCAAAAGGGCCAAGACTATACATTGACGTACGTACTAATTAGCTGGATAACACCTGTGATTTTACTTCTTGTGATCTTTGTAGTGGATCGGCCAACATCGATCGAATTGAGCCATCCTGTTTGCTCTAAACAGTATGGATGTTCAAGTGATCTCAACCATCATTTCCTAATTCCCCACTGGGAAATATGATACTATGTACTTGTCCAAAAACAGTTAATTTAATCAACATCCTGATCGATGTGATCAGAAATAGTAGCTAATTTAGAGGTTAATTAGATCAAAAAGTTATATATTCTTTCCATTTCTTTTTTTGAAGTTCAAATGAACTATAAACCCTAATTTCACGGTAAGAAAAACGTTTATATGTAGTCAATTATTTGCAACAAAAATGATAATTTCCTATCAAAATAAGTACATTCTCATTACAAATAGTCATTTTCATCACAAAATAATCATTTTTTTTATATTGTCTTATATGTGTTTCAGTCGGGATCAGATCTAAAATAATTTGAGTATGAAAAGGGGAGATTTGTTTATAAGACATTCCAATTCGAGTAGGCTTTGGGAAACTTTGCTACGTCTAAACCACAAAAAAATATTTCTTTAATGACAAGAATGAAAAGCTAGAAAACTTTTTTTAGCAAAGAAGAAAGGAGAAAGAAGGTAGGTGAAGTATAGTACTTATTGGATTGTTTTGTTCCCACATTAAGACCCTACCAAGAAGAGAGAGAAGAATATATATACACGACCATATATAAGAAAATCTTTCTTTAAAGATAACAAAATGATAACACAGTGAGTAAAAGAACGAAAAGGAAGGTAGGTGCAGTTATTTGATGATTTGGTTCTCAAAACGTCTATGAAGAAGAGGGAACGAGCATCCAATGAGGTTGACAGAGTTATATCTCTTTTCTACCTGATTAAAGAAAGCTGCTCTCTCACGGACCCCCTGCAATAGGCCAGGTACGTACGTGGGGACATCTCAAACTTGGGAATTAGCTAGTGATCCACCAAAGATATATATGTCTACCCAATTATAATCATGGATGGTTTGTTCGATCGATATGCCTTCTCTCTCTTCTACGGTTCTAATCATCAATGATCAATCGTTGGCCTGACTGATTGTTTGTTGCATTTTTCATGCATTTCTCTAATTACATATAATTGCAGCATTTTGAATAAGTTTTATTTGCTTGCAAGTTTGTATAGAGGTCTTAACATTATTGACATGAAAGAACTTATATGTCCTGTTAGCAGTATGAAGATTATAGAATGTGACATCGGACATAATAGTAATTATTTTGCAAGATAGTTTCAACAGATAATTTGTAGGGAATGAATACAAGATAATTGCCCCAAACACAGAGAAAACGACTCTGATGTTCAATTCAAAATTGTCAAAATCCAAGAATGGCCAAATCAACTCACAAGTCAGGCTATAATAGTTGAAAATCGATCATATTAGAATTTTACTAAAAATGAAAAAAAAAATCTCAATAATCACACCAAAAATAAATACGTAATAAAATAAGTAATCTGCCAAAAATCTAACCCAAATCGGGTTCAGGATCACTTCCTAAATGATAAATGAAATATTACCATAAAAAGTAAAAAATAACTTAAAATAGGAATTTAGAGGGGAAAATAATGGATTTTGGTTTCAAAAAAGATGCACATACGGTATAGCTGGGTGACCATGATGTGCGTACTGAAAAGAGCTTTCCGAATTAAGATCATATACACGATTTTGATACTCATAATCAAAGTTATGGTCAAAGTATCAAAAAGAGCCTAAAATTACCCCAATCAAGGAAATATCACAATTTCCTATTATCTTTTTTTATTTTTTTTAAGAAGATGATAGTATCTCAATCAAGGATAGATTACAATTTCCTGCCATCTTTGCACTGATCTGCCACCTCAAGGTATTTCAGTGCAGTCAACGTACAATCTGACAACTCAGCATCATTTAACTCGAATCCTGATGCATCATTTACACTGACATATAAATATATATTTTTTAATTGTATAAATTGCAGAAGTAGTACTTCTCGTGGAACTCCTGCCATCCTAGCTAATGCCTATATATTAACACAGCTCGCATATGGAAGAAGAGCTTGAACAAACACTTCGAGAATTGTTGAATAGATGCATTGAAATTATTATTGCTGTCATATATATTGTATGGGTATATAGTAAAAGTTTCGTTCATCAATGTCATGGTAGTGTTGGCGATCATGATATTGATTAACAGTGATGATGATGATGATGATGATACGATAAATATAATGGCCGTGGTGATGAAGATTGAAGATGTATAGTTGCAAAGAGAGATAATGGCCGTGATGGTGTTTCCTCGATTGTTGTGGATTGGTGGGCAGACATGCATGACTTTAGTTACAAACAACAGCGACAATGGTATTCTTAAATCTATGGATTTGAAATTCTTTTAGACATTGTTTTGGACCCCCAAATTAACTACCTTTGCATATTTTGAAGTAAATTAATTGAACCCAAATGATTCCTCAAAGTGAAACCAAAATAGTTGACATTGCCAACAAGAAGAGAAACCAAAATAGTACTTTTTGACAAGAAAATGGGCTATGAGCCCAAGATATGGGCCAATTTTCTTAATCATGGGCTGAACTTTGCTTTAAGTAGTCAGCCCAGTTTCCTACTTAATATTGGGACGGCCTTTTAATAGTAATCAACGTGAGGGAGAACGCGTGACGGTGACGCGGGGATTACACATAAAATGGTACAAGAGTCCGGACCCATACAGAAACTCTTGTTCGACGTTAGCCACGTGTCGGTATGAATGAATGTGAAGTGTGAACGAAGGAAAACCTCGTACATTATAGTCGGCCGTCAACAGATTTTTTGTGTACGTGGCGTGGAATGGATTTGATGCGCATTAACTACTACGTCACCGGTTCACGATCGAAAGCGACGTCATGGAACTCGACGGGGGCTCCTCGCATTGTTCTAGTAACTAGTGAATACTGTTGACATGATTTGGGAGTCTCGAACTGTGAGCCAATCTACTGAAATCTGGCTGCTTCAGGTTTTACATTCGCCTTTGTAATTTTCTCTCAGCTTTTAGAATTGCCATTTTTTTTTTTTTGAATTGCGATATATTTGCATTAAAAACATATTTTCGAAAAAAATGCAATAAACTCAAAAATTAATATGATTTAACTTGATCTGTTAAATTTTTTATAGTAAAAATAATTTTATAATTTTATATATCATATTAAAATATATGAATTTATAAATTATTCTTAAACAAAAATTATGTTTAAAGTGTTTATCCAATCGTAAATATAATTTATACAGTGTAGGTCTCGATATTGCAATAAAATCTAAATATTATTTGTTTATATAGTAAAATAAAGATTTGTTTCATCAATTACTATTTATTATCTCCTATTTTATATTTTATAAAAAATATTATATATCTTATAAAAAACATTCATATTAAAAAATTATAAATATAAAATATAAAAATAAATAATAGTTGATATATAATAAATCACGTATTAAAATGATCTCACATGACCAGGCCATCATTTACTTATATTTGCTGGTTTACGTGCGTGGTGCTGCTCTGAATAATGCAATGCAACAAGTAGTATTTGAACTGGCCTCCACATTACTAAGAAAGTAAGTAACTAAATAAACGTGCTACTTTTAAGTACTAAACTATATGCCAGGTCATCACCTTCCAACACGTTTCCTACACTTGGTTAGCACTAAAATAGTTTAAGCAAGCTGGCGAGAATGGTAAAGACCATGTCGCAAAAAAATATCTTTTTTAGCTTTCGGCTGTGCTCCAACTGAGCAAACTCCGCGTCCGTGTCCAAGACGCACCCACGTGTCGGAATTACCTTCGACGCTATCTATAAAAGAGCCTCTCTCTCTGATCGCTTATGCGGCTTAAAGACAAACAAATCCAACATCATTCGCAGCCACCAGAAAACATTTGAAAACTTCGTACATTTGCGGCAGTCACTCTCCAATGGATATTTTCCGCCAATACTCAGACCCCAATCCATTTCGGCTGGACCTAGTTTTAAACGACAAGCCAGAGACTTCCTCGTTGTCTGATGCCGGCACCTTCGAGCGCCGAAGCCGTCACTCAGACGAAGAGGTTAGAGTACTAGCTTCGAGCACGCCCAAGAAGCGTGCGGGAAGAAGGATATTCAACGAGACGCGACACCCAGTGTATCGCGGAGTCAGGAGGAGGAACAAGAACAAATGGGTCTGCGAAGTGCGCGAACCCAACAAGACCTCGAGGATATGGCTCGGGACGTACCCTACCGCGGAGATGGCAGCGCGGGCACACGACGTGGCCGCTTTGGCGCTCAGGGGAAGGTCGGCGTGTCTCAACTTCGCCGACTCGGAGTGGCGGTTGCCTATGCCGAGTTCAACGGACGCGAATGACATAAGGAGGGCAGCGAAGGAGGCAGCAGAGTTGTTTCCACCGAGAGATCATGAGTTTGGAGGGGATTGCGGCGAAGAAGCCGGGAAAGTGCTCGTGAAGGATTGTAAAGAGATTTACGGGAGTGTTCATGATCACAGGGTGGAGGCCGAGGAGGAGAAGGCTGTGCAGGAAAATGCGATTTACTTGGACGAGGAGGCCCTGTTCGACACGCGAGGCTTTCTAGTGAATATGGCCGAAGGGCTTCTACTATCTCCACCTCCTTGTCAAGACGAAAAATTGCAATGGGATGACATGGGAAGTGAGGCTGAGTTTTCGTTGTGGAGTTTCTCGACCTGATAATTAAGCTTGTACAGCTTTCAGTTGTAGCAAAAATGGCGGAAAAAAAAAAGAGAGTTAAAACAGTGTCTCTCTTTGACTTCATGCGAATGCTAATGCCCCTTTTATCTTGGCGGTACAGAGTTAAAGCATAGAAAGAGGAAATCTCAACAAAAATATAAATAAAATAAAATAAAATATAGGCAGAAATATATGTATCATGGAGCTGTAAATTTTTGTGCTGACCGAATTGGTAGATTTGTCGGCTGAGTGTAAGAATGGTTTTTCTCATAATTGGGCTTTGACTTGAATCTTGCAGCCCTAGGCTGTTTATCTAACTTGGAGACACCATGGTGGGGTCGCCTAAGAATACGTGGAGGGCTTCCACGCCACGAGTTTCTTCAAAACGTAGGCAGAGGGAAGATGTCCATTACTTTCTATGAAAGTAAAAGTATATAGGTACAAATTTTTAATAGATAAATATATAACGTAAATTTTATATTAAAATATTTTTTAAAAATTATTATTTATTAGTATAATTTATTTTATTATAAAAAATTTATACAAATTTAACTATTTGAAACTAGAAGAGATTCTATTGCACTATTTTCATCATATTATGTTGATGTCATTATTTAACAATCATTAATATAGTTTTATTTTTTAATGTAATAAATCCAAATATTATTAATAATATCATCTAAATATAATAAGATAGGAATGAAAAACAGATCATGAATATGATATGGGATATAAAACTGATGATAAGCTACTAATAGGAAAAAGCTAAACGTAGTCAAGGTGGCGCACGGACTGTGCACCCCATCTACCTAGAAAAACAGGGTGTTTTCGTTTAAAGGATGTGGGGCGTTTCCACTTAAAATGAAATGGTGTGTTTCACTCTTCCTCACCTTTTAGAGAGACCTGTTGGAGTGGAGAAGAATATCTTAGACAAAATAAGTAATGAGCTCGATGTCTCTGAGGACCTCGACTTTCCACTTGCACTAGTAATATAATAAATTTACATGAAATTTTTATAATAAATTTCATTATTTAAAAAAATATATATATGTAAATTTTAATATTTTAAAACTATATTTAACATTAATATTAATCTCGTTGAAGATTACATTTCCCAATTGTTGAGTCATAGACTAATTTTCTAGTGGTCGGCGTCGTTGAAGATTACATTTCCCAATTGTTGAGTCAGACTAATTTTCTAGTGGTCGGCGACGTGAGGGAGGGAGCGAGAAGTTAGGCTAGACGGTGCTTTCGTGTTTTGTTGTCTGTGTTTTTTTTTTCTTTATGTGATGTGACATGAGCAATAGGATTGAACGGTAATACAGAAGCGGCACAGTAGTACTACCACCATTTACAAAATTAAGCCATTGCAGAAGCTCAGAAACATCCTCGATCCTTTTCCTCTCCAAAAGCAGATGTCGTGATGATGAGGTCGTGCTTGCGAGATCAATGGGCTTCTAACTTGATATGCCTGCCTGTAGGGGCCCCTACACTACTGCAATATTATGACCCACTAGTTGCAAGTTGCAAGCAACCATATACTTAAACCTAATGGGCTACAATCCCTGCCATTAAATCTACCTTTGTCACCGACTTTTTGACGATCGATGCATCTGCTTTCGGGTCGTTCTGCAGCTTTAATTTAATTTGCAGCTCACATGTGGAATAAATGTGTCAAGAGGTTTCTACCGGTGATCTCTTCCCGTGGTGAAAAGGCCTGGTTCATGAAACTTTCACCCGGCCGTGTTCTCTGTAATAAACGAAATTACATTGAAATTAATTAACTTTAATGTAGCTTAGATGAATATATATCAATTTTTATAAGATAGCACTCGGGGAAAAAAATAAAACATAGTGCCGGCTCTCCTTTCTCGATTTTTTTTTTCTGGGCACTGTCATATATGATAAATATACCTAGCCTGCAGGAAAAAACATTGAGGTAATTAACGTTGTGCGATAAATGTGTAGCATAAAGGACGTGCGTGAAGAGTGGACAGTCTGCATGGAAGATGCCATATCATTATCATATTCACATTTATTAATATTTCGTATTCGTCAGAGTACTGTAAAAGTAAGGAGCTGGTCAAGTAGTGCATGCTGGTCTCAGTACTCCTGCAGTCCAAACCCCAACAAACCATTTTGCAATAACCATAGCCAGTAGAATTCAAAATTCAAACATTATAATAACCAAACTTTGAAGATTAAAAAATTCACCGGTCAGAAGTAATCCAAGCTTCTTCTTTTTCTTCTTCTTCTTCGTCTCCTTCTCCATTCTTCTGCCAACTGTTTAATTCACACTCTCTGTCTCTCTAATGGGTACGTAATTTGCCCATTCACCTTGAGATCTTCACTCCACTGGACATAACGTACCTCTCACTTTCTAGCCCTCTTATCCTCTCTTCTATTCTCCGCACATAAATCATACACTTCGTCTCTTTATAGCTGTAAATTCCTCTCACTGGGTTTCTGCGTAAGGCCACTGAGCTCGCCTCTGAAGGTGAATTTATGGAGCCTCATCCATACACATACTGCTGCGATATACTTCAAATACCACAGCTTTTTTCGCAATCTGATCTATCTCTTTACAATCTCTGAATTTCCTAGCTCTCTCTCTCTCTCTCTCTCTGTTTACCGACTCAAAACTCTTCAGCTACGTTATAGCTTTCGTCACTGACTGGCGTCTTACAACTTTCAATGGCATCGACTGCTCCCTCCGATGATCAGAAGCTGAGAAAACCAATTACGATTCAACGGAGGCCGTTCATGCTTAAAGATTACCTCAGGGATGATCTCCTCAACTCCTGTTCGTCCAGCGGTTTCAAATCGTTTCCACGCCGACAATGCTGCATCACCGTCCGTTTCCTCCTGGAGGTCGACTTCAAAGAGAACAAGAAACAACGACTTCTCCGTCGAAACCGTTCTAAGGTGGCCGCTTCCACCACAATGTCCGCCCTGCAAAGAGCTTCGAAGGCGGTGATCAGCGCCTTCAAGAAGAGACTTCCGCTTCAGTTCCTCAAGTCTCCGTCCCCGTCCCCTTCCCCGCCCGTACAAAACATTGGTACTAGAAAAGAAACAGCGCCCATAAGCCTCTGGCGGAAGCTCTTCTTCAGACAGAGCTTCCGGAGGAAAGTCATGGACAAGGGAGGGGGCAGTACCAGACGGTGGAGATTGTTTCGTGAGATGCACAACGAAAAAGATAAAAAATCCGATCAGGACACGCATGATTCATCCACCACTAGAGTCGGACGGAGGGTTCTGTCCAGCGGTAACAAGTGGGCCGAAACTCTGAGCGAATTCACTAGTTCGGAAACCAGACGGTCTTCCAGCGGGAAACCCGAGAGTTCAAGAGAAAACGACGTCGTGGATGGTAAATCCGATTTTCTTGAGAATAAGGACAGCAATAACGTCTGCGAAACAGTCGGTGAGTACTCTATCTCAGGAGCGACGGCCACTACTTCCTCCGGAGCTAACGAGAAGGTTAGAGTTTTTTATTTTAGTTTTTGAACAGAAGGTTAGAGTAGAGTTTTTTTATTATAATATATTTTAAGTAGAAATGATATTTACAGATAATTTTGTACTCTTAAAATGTGACACTCTCGCACAGTTTTTAAAAGATTAATAACTTGGACTATTTTAGTTTAGTCTAATTTTATATTGAATCTATAGTTTAAATAATCAATTCTCAAATTATTAAAATTAATCCAATTCAAAAACATTTTACACGTAGTACTCACAATATTTTTCAACTCAATACTTATTTACACGTAAGATTTACTCTTTCTGATCAACTTCACAGAAATATATCTAAACTTATATTAATATTTAAATATATCTAAATTCATCTTAGATGAGTTTCACAAAACTCATTTTACCATTTCAATTTACTTATATTTATAAAGAATTTAACTCATCTAAACTCAATTCAACTTAACATTTAAACAAGACCTAAATTTTATATCCATGCAAAAAAAATTATTTTTTAATAATAGATCTTTTTTTTTTCAGAGAAACTTGCTGCTCATGTATATTTTCTCCTACTGTATATAATATATATATATATATATATATATATATACACACATTTGGATATTTTTTAATTTAAAAATATTAGCATGCAGTATTGGTGGGAGAATATTGATCGAGTTCTTGCTGGGGCCGAGGTTGCTTTCAAATTTTGTTAGCAGATTAATAGGTTTACGGCTTACTTCTCACTTTCCTCTGTCGGCAACATAATGGAGTGGTTTGGTTTTATTACATGGATAAGGAAATTAGGGAGGGACCTCTTTTTGGTGGTTTCGTCTGAGTCTCTCTCTCTGGTTAACAACATTGTACGTAGTAGGATGTCTAGATCTTGCCCTAATGCAGATCAATATTTGTAACATATTTAAGATCAGGTTGTCTTGATTAAACTAATTGACATCAGGAGTACTGGCCCAACGAGGAGAAGGAACAATTCAGTCCAGTGTCCGTGCTGGAGTTTCCATTTGAAGTTGACGAACGCACCGTTGATGTATATCCTGCCTGTATTGAAGGTATCTATTAATTTCTTTCTAAATTTGATAATTGAAGTGATTTTTTTTAAAAAAATTTAGTTTTATCCATCCCCTACCAATTAAATACTAAAAGGGTACACATCCTCCAGACAATCACATGCCAAAAAACTGAGCTATTTGAGAGGAAAAATGGATATAGGATCCATATAATATATGTTTCTGACAGAAATGTGAAATGTGATGGACAGGGTCGAAGCAAATTAAGCTTAAGCACAAAACCCGACGGTTCGAGTGTCTCGCTCAAACAGAACCAGTGAACTTAGAAAAACGTATTGCGCTTTCTGAGCCGAACCAGGAAGCTACTTATAAATCACTGGAGCAACCTAATTGCTCATTGCCCACCCTGCAGGACTACGACCTGTTGGAAGACCACAAAGAAGATCATGAGCAAACAGAAGAAAACGCTGAAGATCAATTATTTCACCTCATCGACACAAAGCGCTCGCCAAATGGTGTTATAATCAAGGCAGATCACAATCCGTTGTTGGATTTATTTAGGGAGAGAAGTGAAGAAAACCATGCAAACCGTGCGAGCACAACAAGATCAGGGAAATGTAATGAATTTGAGCATGAGTACTACTTATTGTCGAAGGTGGCTACAGAAGATTGGCTGAGTGGGAACCCACGAGAATTAATGGTATTGGGATGGGAGGTGAAAGATGGGAGAAAAGCGTATCTCAGGGACATGGAGAAGGGTTGGAAGTGGAGGACATTGGTTGAAGAAAAAGAAGTTGCATTGGACACTGAGGTTGAGGTTTGGACTTGCTTGCTTAACGAGCTGGTACTCGACCTCTTTTCCTCGTAAATAAATGCTTTTGGATCACCTCTCTCTCAGTATTATTTTGTTCCCGTGGAGAAAAACGGTGAACATTTCCAGATCAATAGGGTATAAAAAAGAAAAAATTTATTTATCATTTTAATTTCTATCATCTTCTCATTATCCATAATGTGACATTAGATGATACATTTATAAATAAAATATAATAAATAATTTTTAATCATCTAATATCATATTATAAAATAATAAAAAATAGTGAGAATTGAGACGATGACGAGCATTACTCACAAATGAATGAGAAATTTTGGCAACCAATAGCGCGGTGACACGGATTGGTGATTAGGCCGGACCAATCTAGAAGCCCAACTTACTTTTGAATCTCCAATTGGGCTACCAAAGTGGGACCAATTATTAATCACCGATCTTGACTTAGGAGGCCGACAACTCTGTCTTGACTCTCAAAGCCTCGTATGCCAAATTGGGCATCCGTCCGTGTGAACAATGTTGTTATTTATAGCACTAACACGTAAAAATGACGTTCACCTGAAAAAAAAAAAAAGATAGTTGCAGATATTTGTAGATATTTTTACGTATTCTAAAAAAACAGATAAATTTAAAACTAATATGAATTTTTTTTAATGATAACCCACTTTTGTTAACATTGAATATAGGTTGAGAAAATCAGTAATAAACACGTGGTGGCCCACACAGAGAATTGAGACCAAGTGGGTGATCTCACTTACTTGTGAGATATTGGTGTCAATATATATCGTGGCCTTTCTTTTCGCATTACTTACCTTGCACGTGCACTCCTATTCTTTAGAAAAAGATCAAAAGAAAACAAATTCATATGGATATCTACTATGGATCGTGGAAGATGTTTATCCTAAAGTTGTTCATAATTTCAAAACATAAAGCAATTTCTTATGTAAATGTTTATGAATAATTCTATATTGGTAACACACTCAAAATCGGTGTAACATCATTAACATGATGTTGATTGCATGAATTCTACGTCCGAGATTTTAGGGGTAACAACTAATAAGGTTCAATGTTCACAACCGATATCGTATTCTTCTTGTCTAACTCTTTTTTTTTTTTAAATATTTTCGAGCAAATATATTAATTTATTGTATATAAAGCATAAAATTCACGTCACTTTAATTATAAGATTTAATTTATAAAATTTAAAATTTATCTTTTAAATTAAATTATATCATAACTTAATAATATAATTTTCATATATTAAACATCATCAAAACACACAAATCGCACCAATGAGAGGAGTGGAAAACTTGGCATTATCCATCATAAGAGCATGTACTCAAGTCGCTTGTAAACAGTTTCTTTCTCCTAGTAGTAGTGTTTTTATCTCGTGGTATATTGCTTCATTTAAATCGCGGGCTTCCCTACTTTTAAGCGGCGAAGCCGGCTGCTGATTTCCAAAGACCTCTGTGTGTGTCTTTCTCTCCTAATTTTTTTTTCCATAAAAAATGCCATGCAACGCTGATACATGCACTTCTGCTTGGTATATTTGATCGGAGTTCGCTTGAATCAACGTTACTTTATTTTCTGTTTGCGGTGGAAACAATCCGAAAGTCAAACTCTAGGAGGAAAAAAAATGAAGACCGAGTACCAAACTAGGTCCCTTATTGGGATTTCCCTCTCCGATCGGCCTATATGGTAGCAATTCCTCATTTGCTCTTCTGGATTCTTCTTTGGCTACCTAGTTAATGGCATATGCGAGGTTTGTCCATGCTAAGTTGACTTTTTTCTTTTTTACTCTCCTCTATGAAAAAACTTTCTTGATGGTTTTGTGAGGACTTGCGATTGTTCTGGGTTTAATTTTAATGGGAATTTTCTGTTTTGATGGTTGGTCGTTTCTCAGGATGTGTGCTTGATCTTGCATGTGTTAGGAATTTTGGGTACCCTCTGTTTCGTTGCTAAGAATGCGTGGGACAAGAAAACAAAACGCATTTTCACGTTATTTCGAATTTTGGAAGATAATAATCTGTCTATCTGAGTGGTGATTCCCTGATTTGGGATTGTAAATTATGGGGATTTTAAAATCCAAAGTCTCAATTCGCTTCTCTTTTCCTACGTTTTCTATGCAACCAAACAGAGACTTAAGGCTTTTGCAGTTTAGCCTTCCGCATAATTTCTCAAATTCATTTTGTGCTACAAATTTTGTGAGAGGGGTCTTCAGAGCTATCTCGTACCATTTCATTTGAGTAATCGTTATTTCTATGTTCTTTGGCTACTGTTTAATTGGAGTATATCTTTTTCTTGTCTGCGCACTGATGTGTTATTTTGGTGATACCAGGAATTCGTGTATAATCGGCTCCAGTTCAGGTTATCTGGCATTGCTACCATTGCGAATTTAACTTTTATGCATGACTTCGATTTATCCATTGTGTCAATTACCTAGTTTCTTGGTTTCCAGCTATGGCTGGTATTTCACCTTTGTGCAAGGATTTCTCTACCTGATACTCATATACTTACAAGGATTCACCACCAAGCAAATGGTGAACCCTTGGAGGACATACGTGAAACTCTCTGTTGTTCTTATGGGTTCTCATGGATTAACAAAGGGGTCTTTGGCATTTCTTAACTACCCAGCGCAGATCATGTTCAAGTCAACAAAGGTAAAAGTGAAGGAATCTGTAGTTTCAAGTTTTACCTTTTGCATGCTGAACAGTGCCAAAATTTGTTGTAATTTTGGCTTGTGCATCTGGTATGGTTCAATTTATTTTTGAAATTTTTTTTTTTTTTTGGTGATTTTTACAATATCAAACAGCATTCCACCAAACCATTAAGGTATATACAAGGATATGTATATTACCAAGTCTAAGTTTCCATCCCTTTTTCTAACATATATTTGATGATTGTGTAAGAATTCAGGTCCTGCCAGTCATGGTAATGGGTGCTTTCATTCCTGGCTTGAGAAGGAAATACCCAGTTCATGAATACATCTCTGCAATGATTCTAGTAATTGGTCTGATTCTTTTCACCTTAGCAGATGTTCACACATCTCCTAATTTTAGCGTTATTGGTGTTGGAATGATAATGGGTGCTCTAATCATGGATGCCTTCCTGGGAAATTTACAAGAATCAATTTTTACCATGAATCCCGATACCACACAGATGACTAATAGGCCCTTGGGTTTATGAATGCATACGTACATATAATTCCTAAAAAATCATTATCTATCTTTTTTTGGTTCAAATTATAAGTTTGTGTTTATTATTCTACTGACAGACAGAGATGTTGTTCTGCTCAACAGTTGTCGTGCTGCCTTTCTTGGTTCCACCTATGATCCTAACAGGAGAGCTGGTTGAGGCTTGGAATTCTTGTTCTAAAGTAAGGAAGATGCGGACCTCGTACATTACTTTTTCCCTTTCTAATTGCATTTTACAGCTAGGAATGCTTTTGGATTCTTAAGTCACACAACAACGTGCCCACTATGGCCACTTAAACAAATTTCTTGACTATGTCAATGAATTAGTAGTAGTCCATTTCATTAGTTTAGTTGATGGTGAATAGAACTTCACGGCTCTAAATCAAGAGGGGCATTTAGTAGTTGAATTGTTCACAACTCCTCTCAATTCATTTTATCTAATCATTACAACTTTCTCAAATTCCCACATAAAATAAAATAAACAATTCAATTTTTTCAAATTACAAAACAAAAATAATATTAAAAAAAATATATTCTAACAATATTTTATTCAACTTTTAACTTTAATCTCAACTCATCTTATCTGCGAAAACAAACTAGGCCTTAAGGTTATGAATTCATTAGGCATTTTTATGACCATAACATCATGAATTGGTTAGACAATTGGAATTTGATATTTCATTGTTACCCCTCCTTATTTTCTTCTTTGTTGTTCATCATTTACTGTCCTAATAACTTTCATTAGCGTTTGAAGCCATGGCCACATTTATAGGGCAAGTCTGTTTTGTCTCTCATTGCCTTCTTTGGAGCTGCCACAACTGCTATGGTATATTTATCCTTCGATCTGTGTTTTGCTCTATCGATTATGTTATTTTTTAACATTATAATGAAAACCTCATAAAACTAGTGGTGAATTCCACTATAATGAAAACACTTAAAGCATCATATCAGACAAGTATCTATTTTATCTCCAATTGCCATCTCTAGGACTGCCACTGCTGCCTCGGTAAATATATATATGTGTCCTCCAAACTGCATTTTGGTATATCGATTATGTTACTGATTAATGTTATAATGAAAGTCACTTAAAACTAACTGAGAATTCCATTATATATCTCTGACACAGAATTCGAGTTACGCTATTGTGTTTCTAATGGCATTTGATAGAGTAAATCTGTTTTTATATGATCTGTATTGAGGGCATTTCTCCCTTACGTACCTTACATGAAAATATTATCAGTGAGGAGTGTTTGTTCAATACTTTATGTTTCAAATGGTGTTGGGACATTCAATGAAAACTACTCAAGGATCATGGAAATGCCCTCTACTATAGATCTTAGGATGTTATAACAACACATTTCATGGAATTAACTATTGTGGTTTTGATTAATGTTGGCATGTATGTCACTCTGTTGTTGTCATACTTGATATTTACGAAGCCAATAACCGAACAACATGGGATAAGACTATTGCTCATAGCCATGGGAATCGTTCTGTACATGTTTGCCCGATTACAAACTTACAGGTCGGAGTGCAACGAGATCCACCTTCGTGAAGCAGAGAAAACAGTCCATCAAAGTAGAGAATAGCCTGCTAGAAAATGAAGGGAGTGTGGAGGAAGAGAAACGGCCCTTAGTCTGAACATATATGCATATTAATTTTTCATTTTTCTAATTGAAGTCCCCATAGAAAGAGCATATAGTAGAATGATATTATCCATTTTACTAGGAAAATTGATTGATTTAATAGATGGAGCTTGTGGAATCCAGTTTTCTTAAACAACATGGAAGAAATCTTCAAAACTTTTTTGTTCCTAAGAATCGCAAATCAACCTTGTTTGAACATTGTGCATTATTTCTTAGGCTGCTTGTTGTTTTCATAATTAAATCAAATGATTCGACTTTTCGACAACTCTCGTTTTCATATACTTCAACGAATCATTTTTGCATCAAATCGGTTTTACCAACCAAACAAGTTGGAATCTTTATCAAAAGCTTATCAACTTTTCAATATCCTTCAACCTTAAAGTCTCGTTTTTTTTTCCCAATTCCTCTCAACTCATCTCATCTAATCATTACAACTTTATTAAATTTTCATACAAAATAAAATAAACAATTTAATTTTTTCAAATTTCAAAATAATAATAATATTAAAAAAATATATTTTAAAAAATTTTATTCAACTTTTAATTTTATTCTCAACTCATTTTATATGCGAAAACAAATAAGACCTAAATCTTAAGGCAATCTGGGATTTATTTGGTTAGAACTCAACCTTAAAGCTATGAAAATTTTTTCTTATTAGTCACTATTTACTACCTCATACCCTACACTATATGAAAAATATATTCCATGCCTTATGAAAAAAAAAATTATAAATATAGAATGTGAGAGTGAATAGTAATTATTGCATAGTATTCCTTTAAAGTTATATATATTCCTCCATTTTGGATTCAAAATTGGGTTAAAACTCCTAGTTGGAGGCCCCACTTCAAGGCCTTTAAAGACACAGGCCCACATTAATTGTTGGGTATTTGTGGTGGGCCCCTTAGGTGATGGGCATCCACAATTTTCATCTAAAACAATTCCAGCAGCATGTGGCCCATGTGGACAATGCTAACCTCCCATGACTATCCAATCTGACGGCTCCAATTGAAAGTTTGTTCCCCACCTGATCCAACGGCTCCAATCCCTCATTCCAGAAAAATTAATGAAGATTTGTAAAAAACAAAAAGTCTCTTTCCTTTCAAGCTCAGTGAAGCAGGAAGCAGAAAGCAGAAATTTTTGAAAGGAACCCTAAGAATCATTCCTTTTATCACTTCTAGAGCTTTTGGAAGAACCCCATTGACAATCATGAATGGAACGAAACGCTTCGGCGCATCCGACTCGAGCCCCGACGCGAACGAGACGGCCGTGAGTATCCGTTCTTTCCTCTCCCTCCCTCCCTTCCTCTTCTCTCTTTCCTTACTTCGAACATCCCTCATTTGGATTACTAGAATAGAAATAAACTAAATCTTTGAATCTATTTGTTTATTTGGGGTTCGAGAATATATAAGTTTCTGTTCAGGCGACTTTGGCACGATAATTTCGATCAAGTTTGAACCTGTTTACTAAATAGTAAGTACTCGAGCAATATAAAACGTGAAGTTTTCATTTTTTGATTTTTTTAGCTACCTTGTAGAAGGCTTCATTTTTAGAATACGAATTAAAGCTGGGGAAAATACCCAAGAAAAATATATATTCTTATCATTCTTTGTATAATCGGGTTTATGTATAGTTCTGGTAGCTTCTGAAGTGTTATACTTTTTTTATTAGTAAAATTTAGGCTCAAATGAGCAATATTAACCCCAATTCTCTACCTTGATGTTTGTTTGAGCAAGACTCGGAAAACGAGGGAAGTGAAGGGACTTGAAAAGTAAAACTATACTGCAGTACAATTTAGGTGATTCGTCCCAATTAATCTGGTTGTTGAGAAAGTAGTTCGTACTTGCTAAGTGGAGTATAAATTTAAAAGCCCTTTTAGTGATGCGAACCCCTCCTATGGGAAAGAAAGGAGCCTGTTGATAATTTTTTTTTATGACTAATAAATTTTTTTTTTATCAACAACTGCTCTGGTTTAAGTGTTGGTCGAGGCTTTTATTTTGTAATAGTACATGTGGCAAAAGAGCTATGTTAGTGGGTGTTGATGGAGAGCTTAATGGAATCTACACCTCTCAGCCCCAATGCATGAACAACCTGGCATCACTTGCCATGCATTTCCACATCATGCTGTTTTCATGAGCTCTTGAAGATATTGTAGGTGTTAAAGAAGAGGAGAAAGCAAAATTGAAATGGTTTCCAGAAATGGGGTTTTTTTAGTGTTCAATTGTTAGAATCCTCCAGTGACTTGCAAAATGAATACACAATCTGTTGGAGCTTAAAAAAATACTGGTGGTTTTTTCTTTATAGAGAAGACAAAGGACTGCTGATGGCTGGCGGTGAGACTTTATTTTCATTTTTAAAAAAAAAAATTAATGTGGATGTTTTATGTTTGTTTTTGTCCTTTATATGCATGTATGCGCCCAGTTGTCTTTTAGATTGTTTTTTAACGTCACTGACTATTTGGAGGCTGAATGGTATCTGTGTCAAATGTGATGCAGTTCAGGAATAAAAGAGTAATGGCAGGATCTACCTTTGATGTACCCAGGGCTGAATCGTCTCAGTGGTTGGCGGCAACAGCTCCGTTGGATATGCAACGGGCTAACTCATCTTGGCAGCATGTGAGAGCTCTCAATACCCAGTTTGCAAGGTCCAATATTCTTCCATCCATTTTCTTTTCTTTTTCTCCCCATTTTGACAGTGGCATTTATCGTGTAGCCTGTGGCTATTCTCGAAATCTACAACGTAATTTTACATCATCGTGACTTGATATTTTTCATATCTATTTGGTTCAAATACTCTTCCATGTTCTATTGGTTTTCTGCATAATTAGTTGCATTTCCTATCGTTAGTATTTGGACCTTTGTTGTTCTCGATCTTATGTCCTGCAGAATTGACTCTAATATTCCCTACTGCAATCCCTGGATTTTTTCTTTTTTGAATAGTTGGGTGCAAGAACAAATGAAGAACCACCCGGATGAACTTTGGGAAGATGGTGTTCGGGACTACCTAACTCATGCCTCAAACATTATGGTAATTCTAAACAAATTTTACTTTATTCAGAAGGTTTTTTTTGGTGTATTTTTTTTGTTGCAGTCCATATTTGTACGTAAGTATGGATACTTATATATAAGATGAGATTTTAGTAACAAGTACAAAGGATGAATCCCAATACACAGGCAGTATATAGGATATCCACCTAACTAGCAGAGGGAAAAGGTGTTAGACATTCATGGAAAGTAGAATTAGAAGACTCTATACTATTGTGGGCCATTATCCTATAATGTCACCGAGCATTAGGAAAGGAGGACTTGAGCTTCAAGACCATTTTGGACCTCTTTGATGGTTGAAGATGATAAAATCCCAAAAGCTAAATTAGACAGATTATGTTGATTATTTACTGGATTTAGTTTATGTTAATATATGAATGCAACTACATATTCTTTACTGGATTTACATCTGCATATTAGGCATTGACGTCAAGTGATGGAAACTCTGGGCATTTGCCCTATTCTAAGTCTGGTTGTTTTACTCAAACCTGATGATGATGTTATTCTCCATGGAGCATGGTGCATTTTAGTATTGGGGGTTGGTGAGCATTTTCAGTTTTGGATATGATACTTGCAAACTTAAAAAAGATACTTCTTTCAAATCTCCCTTTTCAGGACAAGTTCAGTGATGTTGTCAAGTGGCTCAAAGCTAACACAGCGAAAGGAAATAGCTTGTTCACTGTAGAATCTCAAAATAGTGAAAATAAAGTGGTGTTTGATACCAACAATGGGGACATAAAGTTATCTCAAGAGAAAACTGGGTTTATTCCATCAGGCACCACTACAAGGTTTGCAACATCATGGAGTTCTGGAGTATTCTCAAGTAGTCAAACCTCTGGGTTTACTTCAGTGAGCACAACAGTGCCTGTCTCAAGTTCCCTGAGCTCTGGAGTATTTTCAAACGGTCAAACTCCTGGATCTACTTCAACAGGCATGGCTACAAACTTTGCAAATTCATTTAGTTCGAAAACATTTTCAAACAGTCAAGCCCATGGATCTAATCCAGCAGGCACAACCACAACCTTTGCAACTTCATCAAGTTCTCAAGTATTTTCAAACAGTCAAACTCCTGGGTTTACACCAGCTGGTACAACTGCAAGCTTTTTGAATTCATGGAGCTCTGGAGGATTCCCAAACATTCAAAAGCCTGTTTCATTTGGTGGTAATATTTTCTTTGATTTTAACAGAATTTCTTTTAGGATCTCTAACAGAAGTGACATGTATGTTATTAGCTTTACGATGCTTAAGTTAAAGATGGTGCTCGCAATGTTTCCACTTTTTAGTTGAATCTGAACCCATCAAAAAATCTATACTCTAGTTGAATGGTAAATGTGTATTTTGTTACAAGTTCTATAAGAGAAAGTGATGCTAAAGTGGACTCAAAAGGTACACATTGAGAATTACGCCAAACCTTTAATATGGTATATACCTGAGTTTCACAGGGTAAGGGTATGTGGTCATTAAAATTGGGATGTATTCTATTGAAAAGCTTAAAGCTTAAAATACAGACTGACTTTCCTAATTATTTCCATCTACCATACTATTTTTAATAGAGCTGTATGAGTTACTTTGATATATTTTTACTTTCAGGAAATCAAAGTCTAGTCACCGTTGCTCAAAGTCCCATTCCAACTAACCGTGACGCTTCAGATGATGTGGATGGCGGTGAGACAATGAAATTTTTAGTCTGTTTTTCTTATTAATTTAAGTTTAAAGTCCTTGCATCCATATCCAACAAATATTGTCCAATATGTTATGTTTCAACTAAAATAGATTAGGTTTCTAGAGCTACCATCCTTTATTTGAACTCAATTGAAGTAAGTGAACATGGGTTTGACCTTTTAAATAAAGTAAATGATAAGTTTGGAAAGCTATTGATGGACAATATTTTGGGACATCTGTCTCCTTTGCTCCTTTGCTGATATGCAAATGAACGTTCCTCTTTTTTATAGAAAATGAATTGGACCAGCCTAGCAGTCCATCTGTTAAAAAGTCTGAAGAGAAGGGTATAGTTGTAGTTCATGAAGTCAAGTGCAAGCTTTATGTGAAGGTATTCAGTTCTGAAAGCTTTTTCTGATAGGTAAAAACACAAGTCACACACCCACATGGGATTGGCTGGTAACGTCACCTCCATCTCTCGCTTACCCAGAAGGAAATGCCATTTGATCTAAAGACGATTGGCTTCAATTGTGGAAAGTTGTATGATATCATCTTATGAAGACAGCATCAATAGATTTCTTTGTTTTGCTATTAATTAATGCTGCTCACCTATATTTTCCGTTCATTTAAATCATCCAGTCAAGTGATCCAGCAGATAAAGATGCATGGAAAGATAAAGGCACGGGGAAGCTTTCCATTAAATGCAAAGAGGGTATCGACAAGGGTACAAAAGAATCTAAACCAACGATTGTTGTTAGAAATGATGTATGTTTACTTACATTCATTCGCTTTAAATATTAGATTTGGTTTACTTATCAAAATATATATATATATATATATATATATATATATATTAGATTTGGTGTGAAAATTTTATCTGGAAAAAGGATTTATTTGCCTCATTTTGTTTTAACGATTTTTGGAGTGTTGGGTTTGAGAGGTAGATGAGTGAAATGGCAAACATTTATGTTTCATGGCTTGTGAAAAAGCAAGGCACACAAGCTACATATTAATTGAAATGTAATTATGAGACGGTAGCGGGGGTTGCTGCTGCCTGCTGATCATAAAGTTGTTTTTTATCATAAAGTTGCATTTTCGTTATACAACTTAAGATTTCTTTCAGCAATATTCAATGAACACGTCTTTTTGGTGCTGTTTGGTGTTCTGGTTGTTAAAATTGCATGATAATTTATTGCAACCTGCTTAGATTTTTCCAGAAACAACTTTCTAACATGGCTGTCAGCTCATCTCCTCATCTTTTCCATCATTTGACCCTTCTTTTGTCTCCCTTGTAATTTGTTGCTATCAGTAATGTTTTATAGTTGTTTTTAAAAGCACATGCATAATGTTGTTGTGGTGGTTGATTCAGCATAGTGTACTTTAAACCATTGTTAAATAAACCTTCTGTAACCTCAACTGTTTGCAGGTTGGGAGACTGCTGCTTAATGCACTGATATATCCTGGCATCAAGACAAATTTACAGAAGAACTCCCTTGTTGCAATATTCCATACCTCGGTAAGAACATTATAGCGATGCATATTTACATTTTTCAATTACATTTTTAGTTTGTTTGTTTGTGGTTTTCATACATTAGTGGTACCAGAAAGTAGCCTAATAGAGCTTAGGATCAAATACTAAACTTAAGTGAACCGCAATTTTTCCCACAGAAAGGAAGTGGATATAAAATACTTTAGGCAGGCATATGGTTCCAAGGATAGTGACCAAAAGTAGTTGGGAGCTCTTGCCTATCTCCTGGTTGTTTCCTATTTGATTACATATTTGGTTAAGTTGACCTATCCTTTTTAAATATTACTCAAAGAAAATCATAATCTTAAAAGTTTGATATATCTTTCGTGGATAATCAAATAAATTCATCTTTTGCGATTCTCTCTTCAAAGTACTTTTTTTTTTTTTTGGTTGTTGGCGGGGGAACCACCCCACGGCAGAGCCCTTAGGACTCACCCATGGAACCTAAACCCACAGGGAGACTAACAAACAACACACTGCCATGGCCTCCCACTTGAATAGCAGTTTGATCCCGGGGAGAATCAAACCTATGACATGGGGCTTATGCACACAAGTTCACTCTTACCACTTGGGCTACCCACGGGTGGGTATTCTCTCTTCAAAATGCTCCAAATATAGTGATATATTTTATTATTTCAACGCTAGTAAAGTGTATATAAATTTATTTTCTGATTTTATATTTGTTAGGTGCATGCTTATAACACATAGGCATGTAGAAACCCATACTCTTGCCTTGAAGAATTTTTAACACATAGGTATTCTCTCTTCAAAATGCTCCAAATATAGTGATATATTTTATTATTTCAACGCTAGTAACGTGTATATAAATTTATTTTCTGATTTTATATTTGTTAGGTGCATGCTTATAACACATAGGCATGTAGAAACCCATACTCTTGCCTTGAAGAATTTTTTAGTCCTGCAACGGAACCTGCTTTATTTGAAGTTAGTTTGTATTTCTGAAATTCGTGGATGTGTTATCAAATAATGACCTAGCTGTAACAGATGATTGGTATCAGTTATGCCGTAGTTTTTTTTTCCCGAGCGGAAGTTATCCTTGAAGCTATTGTGTGATAACTTATATCGTGCATAGTGACATGTTTGGTTTCTCTTGATTTTTGTAGGGTGATGGTGGTGATGGAAATAATGGTAGCAACAACAATAATGTTGTGGCACGTACCTTCTTAATTAGGACAAAAACAGAGGAAGATCGAAATAAGCTGGCCACAGCCATTCAAGACTATGCTCCAGCATCTTGAAAATAACTATAAGCAACGTCTTATTGTATTAACTATTACATCGAGCTTCAACATTGTAATGATGTTGCAGGTGACACTCTTTTTTCCCCACAATATCCTTTTATAGATTTTCATCCAATTACTTGTGTTGGGGCTCCATGACCCCACAGGGTTTTTTTTTTTTTTTTTCCTGATTAGTCTAAAAAATAAATGTATCTAGTCAGAGGCCACTGCACTGTACCAGAAGAGGAATGAAAGTGATTATGTTTTGCTGTGAAATTGGAATATGATCTCTTTGTGCCCCATATATTATCCTTTTGTGTAAATAATAACATCATTGTTGTCCATTCATTATTCTGTGATAGTAAATCCATCTGGTTTGCTGTTGTGCAATATCATCCATGGCTTTTTCTTGCAAGATTGAGAGATAGTGATTGCTAATAGACTTTAAATGATAATAATAACCAATAGTTCTTTTGCTCTCGCATTGCACTTGTTTTAATGTAATAATATCATCCATGGCCGGTCTTTTGCTCTTAAAGAAGTTTAGCAGCGATTTAAGGTAACTGGAGAGTGAGGCTATAAGCCTGCAAGTATTTTCCTTTTTAATTAAATACTCTTTTACTTGTTGGAACCACCGTGTGATGGGATGAGCTACGAAATTACGAGTAATTCTATATACAATTGTAAAGTGTGTAAACGTCACGTAATCATTTTGAAAAAAAATAGAATTAACTATTAAAAATTTAATTTTTTTCATATGAGTCTTATATTTTATTCATTTTTTTTAAAATAATTACACGGCGGTTATACAATTCACGATTATAAATATATTTTCTCCAAAATTATTACATAACCTTTTTTCTTCTTAGTTTTTAACTCTAAATTATTTCTTGTTTTCTACAAGTGACTTAAAGCTTTTATTTTTGTTCCTAGCAGTCGCTTTGATTGCATTTGAGTTTTTTTTTTTTTTTTAGCAGAATATGTAATAATATTTCAGGTGTTCTATCTAAACCCCTCAATTTGTAGTTTTGATAAATGGAACTCCACGTGAAATTTGATTGTCTTTAACAACTCTTTTCTTCATGCCATGTGTAAAGCTGAGGTTCATGGCCAGATGGAGTACGGATTGCTGACATGGTATTTATTAATAGTTTGACCAAATGGAGAGAACATAATAGCAATGAAGAAGAAGAAGAAGAAGATGGTGATGAGGTTGATACTACAATGAACTACAACTGAATTGAATGAAGCGTCCTTAGGTCACAAAGGTAGGAAATAAATGAATGCCAAGATGAATTCAGTAGCTTTTACTTATATATATAAATATATATATATTAATAGGCATCCTTATTAAATAGTCTAAGGATTATAAATACTAGAATCAGGATTTACACACTAGTACATGATAAGAATATTTGCTCATAAATGAGAAAACTAAAGAAAATTTAAATCCCAAGTCCTTGAACCAATTCTTAATAGACAACTACTCCGTCTCTGTCAAATACTGTCACCAAAAAATAATAAACTCTCTGAGAGAGTGTGCATTGAGATGTCTCCATCACATTCAATGCTCATACCTCAAATGGATGGTCCAGTTGATGGGAAACCAGTAAACCATGTAGGATTTTAGGGCACCGCTGCCTGCTGATCTTCTCAAGGGAAAACAATGCTAAACACATCCTACCCGACCGATATATATATATATAAAAATATTTACAAATGCAGTGATCGGTTTTATCGGTTCATGCATTGTCCTTAATGCGATGGCGTTTCTGGCAGTTTCGGCCATCCTCATTAACTATTATTAAGGTAGGGTAGTTCCCTTTCATTAATTTTGAGCCGGTATCAGGTTCTCGTCATTATGAGATTTTCCAGAACTGCCAAACCAGGGATGGGTACTCCTCCAAACAAACCTTTTTTTTTTTTTTTAAATAAAATAAAAAATAAAAGATTGGTATATCCTTCCCCACCAAACACTCCTACCTAACTCCTTGTTTCTTTTAATCTTTTGGGTTCTGAGAAAATGAGGTTTTATTTATTTTTGCATCAAATGTCACGTGTTTCTGTTTCTGAAGAGCATCGAAGTTGAGATATTTGTAGGAGTTTGTCGGGGTCTCATATACCAATAAGTGTTACAAATCGATGAGAGAAATCCCATGCAAAACAAAATAACTTGTCCTCCTTGCTTGCCACACGAGCTTGCCCTATAAAGACACATATCCCCCCCCTCCAATTAAATATCTCAATCCTTTGTTTTATGTTTATTGTCTCTTCCAATTCGTGCTTTCAACCCTAATTTTAAGGTCCTGTAGTTGCCTCCAAACGAGCCCTTAAAAGATTTCAATAATTCAAAATTTTTATTTTCGTCTCGTTTTCATAAAAAGAATATAAATCTAAACTTATCAATCAATCAATCAAAGGCACCCTCCTTAATTAGCCAAAGAAAAAAAATACTAAGGTCTCGTTTGTATTCGTAATCCATATTAACTCAATTCAACTCATCTTATCTCATCATTATAACTTTCTCAAATTCTCACACAAAATATAACAATTCAAACTTTTTTATATTTCAAAATAACTTTTCTAAATTTTCACACAAAATATAATAAATAATTTAACTTTTATTCTACTATTCACAAATCATCTCAATCCATCTCAACTCATCTTTAAATCCAAATTACTCTTAAAATTTGGTAGAGAAGTATTTTAATTCAGAGTAGTAATAATTCGTGTATAACTACAATCTTTTTATATAAGAATAATGCTACTCTCACCACTCCCGATCCCGCTCCCGGTCCTACTATATATTTTTTTAATATTTTTTTTTACTTAGTGATTAAGTAAGTATTTTTTAATAATATTATAATTTTTTTATTTTTTAAAATATTTTATAATGTTAAAAATATATATATAAATAAAATAAAAAACACTATATTTTACACTGAACGGGACAGAGAGCGGGGGCTGTAGAGGCGTCCTTTATATAATTATATTTTAAATTGAGAGTATTGTGATAAAATGATATTATTTTTATAATTTATTTTATAAAAATATTTGTAATTTAAAATATATTATAAAATAAGTTTACTTGTATCATTTTATTTAATAAATATCTTAATTAGTTTTGTAAATAATGTAATAATCAATTTCAATCTGACAAGACAGGACTAAAAAAGCAATGTCAATTATTGGGGGAAGAATCTAAGCTCATCCTCTTGAAATAAAAAGCCCAATTTCCAAATGCCTCGAGTGACTGACGACGTCCTTCGGCTACTTTTCCCGTGCTTGTCACTCACTGCATGCATTCCACGTCGACACCTTTCCTAAACTCTCCGTCGTATCGTACGTTTCCGGTGATTGCCCGTTACTTATTTCAATTATAATTACTTAAGTGACATTCAGTGATAATTTAAAATTAAAAAAAGTATTATTTATGAAGAGAAATGCTTTTGTATATTTTATAAAAATAAATTTATAAATTAATACGATTTTATGTATATCAAATTATAAAATTATTTTTATTATAACTTAAAACTAATATATCATATAAATTTAAGTTAATTTATAAATTTATTTTATTAATATTTAAAAAGTATAATTTTAATTACTCAACTAAAAATATAATGAAATAGGACAACGAGTTTTTATTTTTTATTTTTTTAATGTTAACAACAAGTTTCTTAATTAGATAGTTAAAGATACTTATTTAACATCTTTTTTAAAAAATAAATGTTTATGAAATTATGACGGAAGTAATCACTTTTATTAGAAAAAGCCAATTTTATATGATAACATATGACAACCTCATATTCTTTTATAAAAACTATATTTATAAAGTATATAACATATATATTAAAAGACATAATTTGATTTCAAAAAATTAAAATTAAATATTATAAATAAAATATTATTATTTATATGATGTAAACGGTGTGTTCTATAAGTAGAATAACTATATATTTTATGATCAATATCTATAAGCTGACAAAAAATATTAAAATTTAATAAATTGAACATGTCATCTAGTCATGCAAAATATCGATCTAATAAAAAAAATAAAAAGGAAATTTTAATTTTATATATACACGGAATCATCTTTCGGCAAAAGGCAACAATAGGAATAGGAATTGTGTAAAAGGCTAAAAAGCAGAGACCCCCCCCAGTTTCATAAAGCAAGTGGGCCCCTAATTCTTTTTAATCACATTTTTAGATGGAAAAAAAAAATCTTTTAGATCTCATTTATTTTAGTAGATGATGAATTAAATTTAAATTTAAAATATTATTAAAATATATTTTTATTGGATATAAAAAAATTAAATTATTTATTTTATTTTATTTTATATAAAAATTATAATAATTAAATAAAATGAGATAAATTAAAAAGAATTACCTTATCTAATTTTATGAACAAAATTTCCTGGGCGAGCGAGGCGAGCCCCCTGAGCCAATCACGGGACACCCGCCAAGCCACACGGCTTCGCAGCCTCTCGAGAAATCTAATACCTTCTGATTTACCAGGTTTGCCCTTTGACTGCAGTTCTCACTTCCCGGGACTCATAAGTCATAACGCCACCAATCTAAACAAATGCCCTTCGAACTTCATATTAACAACAGAATTGCCATCAATTATATTATTTATTTAACCAAAAACCTATTATAGTTATAATCATTTTAATTTTGAATTTATTTATTTGAAGTCAGTGTAGGGCACATTATTTATATCATTTAAATTATAAAATTTAATTTATAAAATTTATCTTTCAGATCAATTTATATGATATAAATATTTTATTAAATATGTTCTATATATTAATTTGAGAATATAATTTTTTTTTATTTTTTTTTTATTACTTAATATAGAAGTGTTGAAATATTTATGATAAAGTGTAGCTCTCAATTACTATTCCACCAAACAAATGATACTTTTTTCTACGCTAAACTTTCGAATGCGAGCTAATTATCATTGTTTCTAATAAAGATATTTAATGGGTTTTTATTTTTTATTTTTATGGGATAATGGATTTTTATTAATTTCGCACTATTACGATACAAGTGGCCAATAACGTCACGAGATCACATTGTTTTTTGTTTGGGCTAATTATACAAATTTGATATGTTCTATTTAAAAGAAAAATAAAGTTAATCGGTAAAAAAATAATAAATTTCAAATTTACCTACTTATTCAAAAGGAATATGCAAGAATTGCATATATTGAAATTACAAATGTCATTTCATTTACAGAATAACTTTCAATATCATTAAAATGTCATCAAAGAACCATGCCTATCAAATTTAAGAGTTAAAGATTTATATCATATATATTGCTAAAATGCTTATAATACTCTAATTCACTTTTAACTCAAGCGGCGTGCCTTCGAATGATATAAAAATATATGGCATTAGATAGGAATGACAATATGTGATATAATTCATTAATTCAATACGAACATGACACGATAAAAATAAGTTAAGATTTAATCTTAACGAATTCGGGTCAAAACAGGTTGACCTATTAAGACATCATTGCTTAACGGGTCAACCCGTTATGGCCCGTTAAGAAAATTAAATTTACCTTTATACCCTTAGACCTAAAGGACAAAGATGATGCTCCACTTCCTTATTCAAGTTTTAAATTTATTTAAATATGTGTTTTAATTTTTTTATTATATTTAATATTGTAACATTAATATATTTATATTGTATGTTTTGTTTATTATATTTGAGATGTAATTTTAATAATGAATATCATTATAAATTGTGTGGATCATATTTGTTCTTATTGTAATTTTAGACTTGTAGTTAGTTTTTTATATATATTATTTATGTTTAAATATTTATATAAAATCAATATAGTCAAACGAGTCGTGTTATGTTTGTTCAACTCATTAACGTAAACGGATTGAAATGAAACGGATTGTATTGTGTCAATTTATTTATTATTAATTAACGGATTATAATGGGTCGTGTCAACCTGTTATCTTATTGTGTCATGTTTGGATTTAAAAATTTGATACGAAATTCTTAATGGGTCGTGTTCGTGTTGACTCATTAAATATAATGTACATACTTAATACGATACAAACACGACCCGTTAACACAATTTCACACTCCTAACATTAGATCCTAGGGTGGCATTTTTGTCTCCCCAAGTGCCTCGAGCCCAACAAACTAAAAGCCAAAACAACTTACCAAAAACAACTAACAAAAGAGAAGATAAAAAAGATAGTGTTGGGTACTTGATTCATTGTCGTAGCTCCAAAAGCACCTCACGTGATTTTCCTTTTGCAATGAGCCAATTGTGAACAAAAACAACACTTGAAATGAATGATCATTGATTTTTATTTTTTGGGTCGTGCTACCGGTACCGAGAAATGGTACCGATAGCTGGACCGATAAATGTAAATTTTTTTTTACTCTTTTTCTTTATATATATTTTAAACATATATCTTTTTAAAAAATATAAATTCACTAATAAATATTTCTCTAACCATTAAGATTTAAAAAATAAAAATAAAATATCGGTCAATTTGAAGAGTCCAATTCATCAGTCTCCCAACATTTTCCTTACTTTTTTATTTTTAAATATCAAACAACTCATTTGTCTAGTAATAAATGTACTCAAGAGCTTCCAAAATTCACAATTCACAATTCACATTACTTACATGACAATATTTAATTTGTATAATTTTAATTTTTATATTTATATTCTAAATTAAATCATACAATACAAGCATTTTATCAATCATGTAATGTACACCGACTTATAAGTAAAATTTTATTTTTTATATATCAAATACCTTGAAAACAAACCCAATAATCGTGTTGATTGTCCTGGATGGTAATTTGACAAAAATACAATCGAGGTCAATATCGAAATAAAAACAAAAAAGGGGGTTATATATCTGACACAACCCAAAACCTTTCTTGGACTCCGCGTTTGTCTTTTGGTCGTGGTAACTTACCGGCGGTGTCATCCTTAAACCTCTCTCTAGGTCCCCCAACTCTCATCATCCTGTTCTTACAGAACCCCATGTCTCTGACCTTTTTACCCTCAATTACATCTATATTTACAGCTCTCTGCATATCGGTCCGAGTCAGAGCAATCCCACCATTAGATACTGTTTTGGACTCGCACTCTATCGCCTCTTTCACAGAAGGTGGTCCTACAGAGAGCCTCCATTTACAAAGGCACATCTTTCTGAGACAAAGTGAGTAAAGTTTCCCTTTTTCTTTTTTCTTTTCCATTGAATTCTTGTTTAGTTTTTCAATGATCGATGTTGCATGTTTACGTTCCGTTTGAAAGTGTTTGTCTTTATTCTATTTCTGAATGCGGGGTATTTTTTTTTCTTTTTATGGTGATCATGATATTTTCTTTTGTGTTTGCATGCGGAGATGGTTTCCGGGTTTACAAGGGGTCGTGAAATTGGAAGTATTTTTTTTGCAATGTGCATTGGGGGTTTGTGTTCAAGTGTGTCATATGTGATGTTGATGATGGTTATTGAGGGGTTAAAGAATTAAATTCAGGACAATGTGCGTAGAAATTTTGAGTTATTGATCAGTTCGATTACTGCAATCAGTAGATTTGTCCGGGAACGAGTTTACGTTGTGTTATCGGTTGTTGCGGCTATGATCGGTGTTTTTGTTTGATATGTGAACTTAAGAGCGACTCGGAATTCTGTTAGCTTTCATGAATTTACGATCTACCGTGGCTATGGCTAACTGATCAATAGTGATATTGGTGGCTTATGTTTGATGCTTTGATTGATTAAAGGCCCTAGTTTGCTTGTTGGTTGGTGGAGATTGTTGTTGTTAATATTAGTATTCTAAGAATATATATGTGTGCGCGCGCTCGCGTATTTGTACTTTCTCGAGTTAACAAATTTTCTTCATATACATTTCAATATTTGAGCTATACGGTATTATCTGTGTTTCCTAATTGATGGCTGATGGGTCGTATTAATGGAGTCTGCAATTATCTGATCAATTCGGGATGGATATTGTTTGTTGGTTGTGGTTAGTCACTCTTTGCGGTTTTTCACTGATATCATTCATTAAATTAGAATGTATGCGATTCATTTGGACCGTGTTCCAGGTTATGCACAATCCTTGAGTTTGATTGTCCAGCATAGCATAATCTGTTATTCTGTTATTATCTTTACATTGTTCCTGAGATCATATAGTGGCGACAACAAAATTAGTTAAGGACATTTATATCAATTCTTCCAGCCGGGATTCATGGAACATTGCGCCCTATTGTACTATGACGTCACCACTCCTTTCCATTATTATTTTTACCTTGGTTAAGAGATCATACAGGATAGGCTGCAAAATTAGTAAAGGACATTTAATTCAAGTCTGCCACCTTGAATTTATGGAGCATTACACCCTATCATGTCATGACATCTGCACCTTAACTGATAACAAGTTTACTATTTTAGAGTACTTGTAGTTTTTTAGGTCCTTGGTGTGCTAACTAATATAGTTTGTCAGACATATGTTCTTTCTTTACTTTTTCCTTGTATGTAGAGGCATTTTTTAAATTTTATCTTATATGGTTGAGTTTACTAGATAATGTATGACATGGTTTATTGAAGTAATTCGTTCGCTTATATTCCTTCAAGAGCATAGAAGTTCAGTTTTTGACATCATTGGAGAAGCATGCATGATACAAATATTACTCTGTGGAGTTCTGATCTATAACAATGAGGGAGAGAGTGACTTAATAAAAAAAATAGGGCGAGAGAGTGGGTACGATAATTATGTTGAAGCTTTATACTTGTAAACAAATTTTGTTGAAGGTTTTTTGTGCATGACATGCTCGATAAAATAACCAAACAAGCTAAAACTGAAAGGATTTTCTTTAAACATATGCTTGAAAACTTCATATTATATTTTTTTATATTTAGTTTATTGTGGCATATGCTAGCTACTGTCAACCCACCATTTATGCACTTTGGGTGGAAGAGAACCTTAGACGATATGTTGTGTTTTAATGGTTGAGCATCTTCTTGTTGAGCTTTGGTGACAAGGGACCTGAGTTGTGTGATTCGCATCCAAGTTAGGGAGGTTTGGAATGATTCCAATAAATGGCAAAGAGGACCTTAATTAGGAAAAAAAATAAAGTTTATTGTGAACAAAAAACTGTCCAACTCTGCAATCATTTTTAATCGGTTTTACATCATTTACCATTAACATTAGTTCCATTAGTTTTTTGGATTCTTTTGAAATTTGTTTTGTGTTTACTTAAAAGTTAAAACTTCTTCTATTTATTCACCCTAAATTCTTTTTAGCAGTCAATTCAGAGAGGTAGTTTTATGCCTTTCGGAAGATTTGAAGTCAGGCCTGTAGTGCCACCTACCAGAGACTTTACCAGCTAAGATATCAGACATCTTTGGGCCAGCATATCAGACAGGTTTTGGTGGGATGTGGCTTTCTTATGCTTATAGATATTCGAAATCGTTTTTCTATGCCTTATACAAATTCCCAAGTTTCATTCCAAGTATTTTTCTGACCATCCAAGATTCCTTGGCCGGTGGCTTACTTTACTTTGGGCACATGTATTTGGGCGTGCCATGCTAGGAAAATTTTTGAGTCAAGGACACATTCATAGTGTTTCATGTTATGCCCTTCACTTCACTCATAATAAATACCATGATACTTCTTTATTTGATAACTTTTTTAAGCTGTCCCATTGTTTTAACACTTTTGATTTGCTTCATAGGTTGCTTGTTTTGTTCCATACCAAGCCCCATGGACCATGAGTTTTCTGAAGAGCAACAGGTGCCATCTGGTCACATAACTGCCATAAGATTTAGTTTTTCAACTCAGACAGATACAGTAAGTTCTTTTCCATGATCAATTCGATATTTTGGTGGTGTGCGAAGATGAAAAAGAGAGAGCAAATATAGGAGAACACTATATTAGGCAGTGTCTAGTGCTTGTCTGTTTTTTATTTGATTGGTGTCCTTAATTTCAAGTTGTAACTACCCCTTGGGTTGGCTCAAGTGGTAAAGGCGTTGGTCTTGGAGGTATGTTCCCTCCAAGTCTAAGGTTCGAATCCCACTAGGTGCAAACAATCTCTAGGTCCATCGAACTGAGGGATTTTCCCCCTGAATTACCCGAGGTGCACTTGCGGCCCTGCGGGAAACTTCTTGCCAAGGGCTTGTGCACTCCCAGGATTAGTTGAGACGCTGTTCCTGGACACCTGGTGCCAATAAAAAAATAATTCAAATTGTAACACTTGGAGGTCTTCTGGTATCATGTAATTTAATTTTGAAGAAACGGATTAATTATAAATAGTTGTTCATTCTTGTAGTCTGCAGATTGGGTGCATTCTTGTAAATTGAATGCCTTTGGAACCAGTAGCTGCCAATGCTAATAAAAGTTACTCACCCTTTGATGGCAGTAGGGTTGGTTAATTAATGTACGTATGCAGGCCACATTTCTTTAAAGAAAATATGGGCTTAAGCTAGTCTTGGGACGAGGTTGAACTTCAGGAATCAAAGATGATTCAGGTTCAGGTTTCAGAGAATTTTATTAGCTCAATGTCACTTTATACAAACTTGATATAGACAGAAACAAAATTTCTGTTTTGGTGCATTTGGTTGTAATGGAAAAAGAAAAAGAAATGGACTTTCAAGGGTGAGAAATATAGCTTACTGGAGATGAAGCGCATGTTATTATTTTTGTTTTTCATAAGTAAAATGGAAAACACTTTATTCTGTTTCGTAAATGTAGGTGGTATAGAAAAGTTACTCACCCTTTGATGAATCTTTGTCTCTTTTATTTTGCTCATTCCTTGACGTGGCTGCATTGTCTTATATGCTACAACAATGAAGTTCATTTGTTTCTCTTGGTGTCCCCACTAACTTTCTAACAATTTTTTTTTTGTTTTAATTTTCACTTGATGTGTATGGGATTATATATTGATGCTGAAATTTGTTTGTCCCTTGGTATACTTAATGACTTTATTTATGTCTAATTGACTTCCGTCGTCCTGCCTCCATTTAATGTAGTTTTAGGCTTTCCAAAAGAAATCATTGAAACACTTTTACCAGGGGAGGTGCTCCATATAATGCTCTCTCTCTCTCCCCCTCTCTCTCTCTCTCTCTCTCTCTCTCTCTCTCTCTCTCTCTCTCTCTCTCTCTCTCTCTCTCTCTACTGTATGTGTGGACGTTTCTGCATGCATGTTGGACGCTACTTCTTAAAATAAAAAATTTAAAGAAGTAGGAGAAAACCAATTGTACATTAAGTTGGCGTCCATGCTATCATTGACGCGATGTCATTATTATTAATATATCCTTTTTCTTTGTCATTTTTCTACCTATAGATGCTAATTCTCAGGTTCTGTAAAAATTATATTCTTTTTTAGCCTTGTCTATTGTCAGTTTATTTTATTCATCCCTCTAAAGTTACCCTGTAGTCTCCAACCCCTTCTCACTTTTATATCATAATTTGAATTTTCATTCGTCTATTCCTCCTTTGACTGTTTTTTCATTATGCGTGTTTCTTAATTTACAAATGATGCTGTTAAGAGAGTATGTCACTCCTATTAGAACCTGGAATAAAAATAACTGCTTGGTCAAGCGGATTATCTCTCAGGCATAAATTAGTTTGATGGTTTCAAAGAACTGAGATATCTTTTTCTTGATCAAAGGGCCTTTAAAGCATTGTCATATTGTAACAGGAGAAGGCATCTGTTATATCAATTGACGCAGTTAGTGAGGTCACTGATCCTAAGTTGGGACTTCCAAATCCATCTTCTCAATGCTCCACATGTGGTGCCAGAGATTTAAAATACTGTGAAGGTATAATAGACATTTGATATTAACTTATGTGACAATGAGTCCCTCTTCTATGCTCTTTTCATGGAAATTGTACTGAATTATTACTATAATTGTTTTGTTAAGGTCATTTTGGGGTTATCAAGTTTCCTTTCACCATACTCCATCCTTATTTTTTATCGGAAGTTGCAAAGATTTTGAACAAAATTTGCCCGGGATGTAAATCTGTACGGCAAGAACTAAAGGTCAAGGTCAGGTACTTCACGCCTTATGCTTAAAAGTAGCATTGTTATATTGTTGTCCCATTCAAAGTTTTTACTGTATTCCAGAAACTCCTAGAAGTATTTGTGTCATAGGGCATGTAATGGGTTATGTTTGCAATTTTTTTATCAGTGTGGATGACCCATTAATCATTTGTAATTGATACTTTTGCGATTAATTTCTTATGTATCTGAAGTCATTTCTTAAACTTCCTAGGTGTTTTTGGTTGGGTTAATAAAAGCTGTTCCACTGTTGATGTCAACAGGAGAGCTTGTAAAGCTTCTTTTACAGAAGACTTGTGTTCAATATAGTTTTGACCTTTTGTGCAAACTGCATCTCCATTTTTATTTTGATTAAGAAATTGTTTAAAAAAGAACCCTTTTTCCCCTCAAATAAGATGTTGCTCTAAAAAAACGTTTGCAATGCAAGTACATAAAAAATATTCAAAAGGTCCCCTGGCAACATACAATCTAAACTGAAGAGGTTACAAGAATCTGATGGAGAGAAAATACATAACACCCTGCATCCATGGGAGGGTAGTATATGAGACCCCAAATTGCCTGAGTGGGAGAAGTTTATACCCTTGAATCCTTGATAATGACCCCAAGGAGCTGTAATTGTAACCTTACCTAGTGTATTTGGAGAATAAACCTATAGGTGACTTGAACTTTTCTTGGGTCGTTTTAAATGGCATTAGAGCTAACTTATAAAAAAAAAAAAAAATGGCACTAGAGCTAATCTCAACTAGAAGTGTGGGATTTGAGTTTTGCAACGTCTTGAGCCACACCACAAGGAAATTCAAATTGTAATCTTGACTTATCCATTTGGAGTATGAGCCCAGATCTGCTCCCTTGGGTCATTACAAAGTGTTCGAACCTCCATGTTTTTCATCTGCTCACCATTCAGGAGCGTGCTTTAACTTGTTTTGGGTGAGCTCATTAAAGGTTCTAATCTAATGTATGATCTTCATCGTCTAAAATTGCTCTATTCTTTGTAGTTCTGTTTTGTACGATAAATTCTTAGTATCCAGTTATCAATTACACATACCTCTTCCTGGTGGATAGTAATTTCGGCTACTTTAATTTTATGCTAAATGCTTGTTTCCTAGTTGTCTGCTTGTTGTTAATGGTGTTTTATGTCTCCTCTTGATGTATGTGGCAGGATGGGGATTCGGTTCGTAGCCATCGTCAGTCTAAGAGTTGCAAATATTGTGCTGTGAGTTTCAAGTTTACCATGTTTTTATGTCTTCTTCTTTTTTGGGCCTTTCTGGTTTTGAAATCATGCTTCTATAATAAACAGGGAAATTCAGTAGAGTGGTATCCAACGGTGAAATTTAAGGTTTCCTCTACTGAAGTGTTCAGAAATTGTGCGATTATAGTAGAGATAAATGAAAAGTTGAAAAATAACGTTCAGAAGAAAAGTTTCAGGGGTTTGTCTGCTGACTTTTGGGATTTTATTCCAAAAGATGAACAGCAAGAAGAAAATTGTTTGAAACCAAACAGAAGGGTTCTATCACATGCACAGGTAACATGGCTTTCCCACATGGATTTTTCAATTGCGCAACCGTCTTTGGTCATTTGAGTATATGAGTAGTGCATGATAAATAGAATTTCCTGGATAGTTATATATATATATATATATATTTTTTTTTTTTTCAACAAGTATGGAAAACATAGTCATTTCTTGATCATTGATCAAACTATGACACCCTATCATGCACACAAAGACACAGAGGCATCTTCTCTAATATTAAGTTATTCTTCTTCTTCTTAATAGTATCTTATTCTAGAGGTAGAATCTATGAAATAATTTGATATCTTTATTTCTCTGCCTATTGCTCACCTCTTAAGTACTTGCAAGGGTTTTGGTAGAATAATAAGTAATTAATGTCCATTCTAGCAGCTTTTGCAATGATTGCACAATGACTAGGAAAACTAGTACTAGAGGTAAGTAACTAGGCCTATAAGTATGATAATAGCATCACACCATATTTACTTCAATCAGGCAAATTTTGTTTTCAGTGATTTTGTTTTTTTTTTATAAGTAATTTTTTTTTTGATAAGTTTCAGTGATTTTGTATTCAGAACTGTTTGATTTTTTTTTTTCCTATGGTTGTCACAACTAGCCATACTCTTATTCTTATGCTGATCTGATTGGTCTATGATGTCCCCTCTCTTATGATGCCTTATTTTTGGTTTTCAGGTCCGTTATTTATTGAATGATGTTGATCCCAAGCTCATAAAAAAGTTTGTTTTGAGGATAGAATCTCTTTTTCTCAACTGCTTTCCTGTGACGCCAAACTGTCATCGTGTTACTGAAGTTACACATGCATTTTCTAACGGACAGCGACTGGTCTTTGTAAGAATTCTCTCATTCACTGCTCTCCTTGTCTTAATGCGGGTTACAAATTGCACATAATCTTCTACGATTTCTGGTTTTCATCTCATGTGCTGATTCTACTAATTAAGCATTGTAGGATGACCGAACCAGGGCCTACAAGAAACTGGTTGACTTTAGAGGGATAGCTAATGAGTTGGGTTCTCGAGTTCTGGACTGCCTAAAAATTTCAAAGGCAAGCTGCCCTTCTTTGATTTCCTGTAGTGTTTTAATCAGACGTTTGTGAACCTCTTGATTGTCTTTCTTGTTTTAATTTCTGTACTTTTAACATGCAGTTAAGCTCGGAGAAGTTACCAGATAAATTTTTGGTTTCTGTCCAGCAAAAAAAAGGTGCAGATCCTTCCATCTCCTCTGGGTTGAGATGGATAAAAGATGTTGTTCTTGGGAAGCGAAATGATCACTGTTTCCGAATGGTGGTGGTTGGTGATCCACACATTAAGCTCAGTGAAATTGGTATACCCTGTCATATTGCGGAGAGATTGCAAATTTCTGAGAGTTTGAACAGGTGGAACTTTGATAAATTGAGCGATTGCTGTAGACTGTGTTTCATTGAAAAGGGAGAGGTTTATGTGCGTAGAAAAGGTAGTCTAGTTCGTGTGCGTCGCATTGCCGAACTTCAAATTGGGGACACTATATACAGGCCTCTTAATGATGGGGATATTTTGTTAATAAACAGGCCTCCATCGATACATCAACACTCCCTTATTGCTTTATCTGTTAAAGTCCTACCTGTAGCTTCAGTTCTTTCAATCAACCCACTTTGCTGTTCTCCCTTTCGTGGGGATTTCGATGGCGATTGCCTTCATGGCTATATTCCTCAATCTATTGATGCCAGGGTTGAACTTAGTGAGCTTGTTGCGTTAGATAGGCAATTAATTAATGGGCAGAATGGTAGGAACCTTCTTTCGCTTAGTCAAGATAGTTTGACTGCTGCCCATTTGGTCATGGAGGATGGGATCCTCTTGAACCTCTTCCAAATGCAGCAGCTGCAAATGTTCTGTCCGCATCAACTTCCACCGCCAGCTATTGTCAAAGCTCCCTCACTAAGTAGTTTTATTTGGACTGGCAAGCAATTATTCAGCATGCTACTGCCTCCAGGTTTTGAATATGATTTTCCTTCAAATGGTGTTTATGTTAGTAATGGAGAGCTTTTATCTTCTGAAGGATCTTTTTGGCTGCGTGACAACAATAGCAACCTTTTTCAAAGTCTTATCAAACATTGTCAGGGTAAGGTACTTGACTTCTTGTATGCTGCTCAGGAAGTACTTTGTGAGTGGTTATCAATGCGTGGTTTGAGTATTTCACTTTCAGACTTATACCTCTCCTCTAACTCATCCTCCCGGAAAAACATGATGGATGAGATCTTTTGTGGTTTACAAGAAGCAGAGCAGACATGTAATTTCAAACAGTTGATGGTGGATTCTTGTCGGTATTTTCTTGTCGAAGGTGGTGAAGAGAATGCTGTGGTTCTTGACGTGGAACGTTTGTGTTATGAGAAGCAAAAATCGTCTGCACTCAGTCAAGCTTCTGTTGATGCTTTCAAGCAAGTCTTTCGGGATATACAAAACTTAGTCTACAAATATGCAAGCAAGGACAACTCATTTATGTCTATGTTCAAGGCTGGAAGCAAGGGTAATTTGCTGAAATTGGTTCAGCATAGCATGTGTCTTGGCTTGCAACATTCTCTGGTTCCTCTATCATTTAGAATCCCCCACCAGCTCTCATGTGCTGCTTGGAATAACCAAAAGGTATATGGTTCAGTCCAGGATGCTGATGATAATCCTGAACATGTTCGGACTTACATCCCGTATGCTGTAGTTGAAAATTCCTTTCTGACGGGCTTGAATCCTTTAGAATGTTTTGTTCATTCAGTCACTAGTCGAGATAGTTCTTTCAGTGACAATGCAGACCTCCCTGGGACTTTGAACCGTAGGCTTATGTTCTTAATGCGTGATGTGTACACAGCATACGATGGAACGGTGCGAAATGCATATGGGAATCAGCTTATTCAGTTCTATTATAATCATAATAAGGATGCATCTACTCCAACTAGCAGCATCGATGACTTATTTGGTGAGAGTGTCGATGCTCATTATGGGATAGGTGGCCAGCCTGTCGGTTCATTGTCTGCTTCTGCCATTTCAGAAGCTGCATACAGTGCTTTGGACCAACCGATTAGTGTACTTGAAACTTCTCCATTGCTGAATCTGAAGGTTCTCTCTCTCTCTCTCTCTCTTCCCCCCCCGCCGCCCTTGTGCAACAGTTCAATAGCATTGTCCAAATATGTCAGTCAATTGCCGAAGTTGAATATGGGTAGAATCACGTTAAATAAATACTGTGAAATTATACTTCAATTAGCATGCAGTTCACTGCATCTACTTGCACTCAATGATTCCTGTGGTTAGACCACCCTGTAAGGTGTTCCACATTACCTATATACACAATTGAAAATGAGCTACAAGTTCTTTGGAAGTCCCTTGGCCTATTGCTCTGTAAGTAGAAGCCATTTAAAACAATTTAGTAACAGGAATTCATCTACGGACGTCCAGATGGAACCCAATTGTAGCCTTCTCTTCTAAGCAAGGTTTTCAAGCAGAGTCTCTAGCAACACAAGCAGGTGTTTGTGTCCGGTGTTGAAAATGTAAAATTCTGGGGCTCAGAAAAAGGGTCTTATTCTAATATAATTGAGTGGTCCATGGTCCAAGATGATTTTTCTGCTGGGAAAACTCACCTAATGGAAGATTCCATCAAATTTCAAGAGGTAAATGAAAATAAAATATAGACCACTGCCTACAGAAAAAAGGAACACCACGACTTTATACCATTTCATGGAGAACCCAAGTCCCTTGATGTAATCAAGTAATTCCATTGATTTGCAGCAACTATTTATAATCCTTTTCAAAAGTACTTACAAAAATCCTGTAAAAAATAAGTCAAACAAATCCTACATAACTTAGTCACTGGTATCTGTAGTTTGTGGTCTTATGGATTGTTTTTTACTTATATTGCGTTGAAGTAGGGCGTTACGTATCCATGAACATCCATTACATTGGTTCCTTGGTAGCCCATATGGGGTGATTGAATCCTCAAAGAATACCTAGTGATGTTTTAGTTGTTTAAATTCAATTAATGTTGTCTCATTCTGAGAATTCTTGACAAAACCATTGTATTCTGGTTTAATTATGCAGAAAGTACTGGAGTCTGGGACCAGAAAACGTAGTGCTAACAAAACTATGTCAATATATTTGTCTGAAAAACTTGGGAGACAGCGGCATGGTTTTGAGTATGGAGCCTTAGAAATCAAGAATCATTTGGAGAGACTAATATTTTCAGAAATTGTATCTACTGTCATGATAATGTTAGTTTCCATTTCTCTCTTTTTAGCTTTAACTCCCGTTTCCTGTTTTATTTTAACAATAACTTCATTTTTTAAATTTGATATAAATTGATGTGTCCTGTGGATATTAGCTTTTCCCCACAGACTTGTAGCAAGATGTCTTTCAGTCCTTGGGTTTGCCATTTTCATATATGCAAGGTATTACAATTTGAAAATTCAAATCTTTTCTATATTTTGTGCAAGTTCCAGAAATTGTGAGGAGATGAGGATTTATTGTGTCCTTTCAGGAAATTGCAAGGATGCGAGGATTAAAAGTGCATTCAATCATCAATTCTCTTCAGAAGAGGTATGACTACTTCAGGACAAAATTCAAGCTTCCCAACTTGCAAATAAGAAGCAAGTAAGTGCTTTCTTTGTGTAATTGAAAAGATTAGTTATAGTTAATCATTGGGGATATATTTGTATATTTGTGGATTCTTATTGTTCCTCGTGTTTTCACATATTTTTTTAGTATGAAGTAGGAATAGTTTTTTATACAACAAATTAGAATTTGCCACATCTCATAGACTTGATAATTGGTTGAAATTTATGTCTACATTTGGGAGGCCATATAAGCTAGTTTTAGCATGTATGACATGCATGATTTATTACTTATAAAAAACTGATTTGTGATTTATTGGGCACATGCGAGGCAACATTGCACTGCTGAAGCTTTGAGGTCTACTTTTCTTTTTGACTTGGTAACTAATTGGCAGAGACTGTTCTGTAAATGAAGCACGGGAAGATGATGATATATTTTGCATCAATGTCATGATAGCTGAAGTTTCCAGGAATTCTTCTTTACCATTGGATACAGTTCGAGACTTGGTCATACCTTTCCTTCTCGGAACAGTTATTAAAGGTTGGTAGTGGATAGCATCTCTTCAATCCAGCTTCAATGTTTCTATTTCTATAGATTAAACTATGTATATTTGATTCATTTATTCTGTGTACTTGGGCTCATGTTTTAGATTTCCTTTTGGTATTAGATAGTAGGTATTTCCTTTGTATAAGTCCTGTGTACTTGGGCTTATGCCTATTCTTGGGAATAAAATCTCTTATTACTTGTAAAAAAAAATTATTCTTTGTTGAATGTGTCATTCATGCTTAGTCTAATTATTTTTGTTCTTATTTCTGAATTTCTGAAATGTTCTTTAGGTTACCCAGAGATCAAGAAGGTAAATTTTTTATGGAATGATTGGTCCAAAGTACCAAGATGTCAGCACGGTTCTTCTGGTGAACTATACTTGAGGGTTGCTATGTCAGGAGACTCTCAGATGACAGATCTCTGGAGTTTACTAAAGAATGACTGTCTACAAATAATGGATATGATAAACTGGTCACGTAGTCATCCAGATAGCGTTCATGATTTTTGTTTGGCCTATGGAATAGATGCTGGATGGAAATATTTTCTTAATGTGTGTTCTCTCAACTCTGTTTTTATTTTTTGGGGGTGCAAACCCCAGGAAGAGGGGTTCAACTGTCACTTATATTTAACTACTGCAATGCCTCTTCATGTGCAGAGGTTGGACTCTGCAATATCCGACACTGGCAAGTCTGTTCTTCCTCAGCATTTGCTTCTTGTTGCTGATAGCCTATCAGCCACTGGAGAGTTTGTTGGCTTGAATGCAAAAGGCATTGCACAGCAAAGAGAACACGCATTAGTCTCGTCACCCTTTATGCAGTCTTGCTTCTCTGTTAGTTCTTAGATATGTTTTTCTTTATTTTGTTTTCTTCATTTAGGCATTGCATTATTTTTTGAATTAAAGATAATTGTGTATAACAAAATAATTCATATGTATGTTCTGTTATTTGTGCAGAACCCTAGTGCATGCTTTATTAAAGCTGCTAAGGCTGGCATTATGGATGATCTTAAGGGTCATATTGATGCATTGGCGTGGGGAAAGGTTCCTTCTACAGGGACTGGCAGCCACTTTGATATTATGTATTCTGGGAAGGTACATGGTATATTGTTCTTGCTGATCAAGTCTATCCAGGAGCTTCCTAAGTGAAGGGTTTTAATAAAATAGCTCATTCTAAAACTTGTATATGGATGGTGTCTCCCTACAATGCATTCTTTGATTTAAGTTCAGAAACAGAGGAATTTTGAAGCATGAATTATGGTATTAGAATCAGTCAAGAATGGCGTCTCCCCAAAATACAAAAATTTTGAATTTGAAAGGTCCCGTCCAAATGCAGCAAATGTTTAACATATGTAGTTATTGTGCGGATAAAAAGTTTGTCTTTCTTTTTCTTTTTTGATTTATTTTTGTGGTCTTTAAAATTTATTGGTTTTCCTGCATATAACATTATCATTCTCTTTTGAATATTTTTATGAATTTTTACAGTTGTTTCTCTCTCTCTCTGGGCTTTGGACTTTACTGGAGAGAGAGGAGGAGGTGGATTTTTTGCCTAATACATGGGTTTTTTGGTCTTCCAAAGATCTAATTATTTCAATCCCATTGTTATTAATCAGGGGTATGAGCTTGCACAGCCTGAGGATGTTTATAACCTGCTGGGTAGCCAAATTATTTCTGATGAGCAGAATGTAAAGACCAAAACGCCTGTTGTACACCACAGTACATCTGCCAAATGTGGCACTCAGTTTGTCTACAAGTATGGCGGTCTTGCACCAAAAGAACTTAAAAAGATGGAAAGCATATCGAAATCACTCTTAAGAAGCGTTTTGACATCAAATGATGTTCATAAGCTATCCCATGTGTTGAAGGGTATATTGCACAAGTAAGTTAAGATCTCCAGTGATTCTCCTCTGTTTTAGCTTTGTTTGTTGCATTGCATTCAGTCATTGTGATACCCCATATGATAAGTGAGGGTAGGTGGTGTATGATATCCCATATTGCTTGGGAAAGAGAAGTTCTTGCTCTTTATAAAGTTCTAATGAGGCTCCAATTATATCATTAACTAGTCTTTTTAGAGTATAGGTCATGTGGCTTGGGCCTTCTATTGAAGCCTTACAAATGGTATCGGAGTCTGTCCCAACTAGAAATGTGGGACTTGAGCTGTGCCACCTATAATGGACGGGCTCGACGAGGACGTTGGGAATTTAAGGAAGGAGATTGTGATACTCCCATATGATAAGTGAGGATAGGTGGTGTATGAGATCCCTTATTGCTTGTAAATGAGAAGTTCTTGCTCTTTATAAGGTTCCAATGGGGTTCCAATTGTATCATTGACTAGTCCTTTTGGAGTATAGGCCACATGTGGCTCGGGCCTTCTAGTGGGGCGTTACAGTCATGCTACACTAAGTGGCTTCTCCTTAATTTTATGCGAGTTCATCAACTATTTCACTTATCATTGTCCATTGTTTCCTAGCTCTATGGGACTCTAAACAAGACATTGAATTTTGTGTCTTTCAGCGTTTATGGCATCATCTTGTAAGGCACATGTATTGAAGATTACTTTTAGTTAAAAGAATATTTTATTTCACGTAAATGACTTTTAAATATAGATTATAGTCACTGGCATTCCTAGGGTGTACTTTAAAACTCAGCAAAATGCATAACCATAGCACCTTTTTTTTTTTTAATTACCTTTGAGGTAGACCAATGAGTTTTAGCTCAGAAGATATGTCACCTCGGCAGAATGAGGTGGAAGGTAAGCTCATGGGTTAGGCATTCCAGCTTCAGAAGCAGATGAGTTACTGAGATCCACATCTATGAATTGAAAGGTCCGAATGATCAAGCATTAACTCAAAAGCATTTGCTTAACACAAGCAACTCTTTGTAGCCCTGTCATTTTAACAGAATGGTAGCATGAGGGAATCACATTTGATGATCATCTTCTTATAAAAAGATTGGGTAAGTGTAAACACCCATAACTTTTTTTCTTATACAATTTGGTGAGTGATAAGGACTCACTTCACTCATAACTCATAAATCAAGGAAACTTCTCACCTAAGAACAAGGTGGAAGATGAACTCAGGGGTTCAGATCTTACTACACGTGTACTCCCAGGACTTACTGATCATCTTTAGAAATTGGTGAATTATCAGAAACGGTGTTTGGAAGTTCTCTATAGGAACATTTTGATATGCTCTCATGTGTGTGCAGATTTGCTCGCATACATGTGCAAGGGTGATAATAACTTTGAATCATGTTATTTTTGGCACGTTACTGTCTGCGTTGTTATGATACTTCTGTGAACAACTGCAATGTTTACCCCCTTTCTTTGAGCTCCTTGTCCTTGTGATTTTAAGTTCTGTATAGTTATATGATTCTCTATCCTAATTCAAAAGGGTGGGAATTTCTTGTATAAAAAACTGTACCTGTTTGGCTGTAGGTATCCTATTAATCACAGGTTAGATGAAAAGGACAAGTCAACTTTGATGATGGCTCTATATTTTCATCCTCGAAGGGATGAAAAGATTGGAAGTGGAGCTCAGGACATAAAGGACATAAAGGTATATAAAATGATGTGGTAAAAAAAAATAAAAAATTGTTGGTCATACCTTTGATGAAGTTCTGCTTTCTCTGCAACTGGTTGGCATCTTTTCTTGCCAAGTGTTCTTTCCCATGTGGGTGCCTTAAATATATTTCCCAAGTGTTCTTTCTCATTCATATGTCTGTATGAAAAAAAAAATTATAGCTAAATATTTAAGATTTCTTCTTTTGCTTATCAACTTTTCGGTTTTAATTATTTTATGTATAAACAAGAAAGTTTGGTAATATTAGTTTCAAAGTTCTCATTGTTCGAAATTATTACAAGAAAAGGTTTTTTCCACGGGTTTTAGTTGTAAAAACATATTTTATAGTTAGTATATACTAGTCATAAACCATGTGCAGGCCGGAATTACTAGATTGCTAGTACTATTTAGTCAAGCACCTAAGGTGGAAATTGAATGGTTATTTTTTTTCCAATTATCTGAAAATGAGAGGAAAGGTTGATAAAATGAAGAGTTTATATCAGAGGAGAGAAGGTTTTTTCCAGCAAAAGGAGGGGGAAAAGTTGAGAAACTGAAAGGTTTCTGATACAAAAGAATGAATAACCTTTCTGATATAAAAGAATGAATAGGTAATAAAATCTATGAAAATGGTTGATGACGTGGCTCATTCTTTTGTGAAGATATTGTTTCAGCTTTTATGTAGGTAGTAGATAGATTGCAATACTGTTGAGGTGACCTTTCTTAATTATTATTCATGTCATATTGTATCCAAAAGTGTCCTCATTTTGGTTAGAAGTGTTTTGAATGTTACAAGCACATATCCCAAGAGCTACATTAGCAAGATCAACTAACACGCTGAGAAAGAATCCAATTTATCCATGCGTAGCAAAGTTTTATTTGGTGTCACAATGCAAAATCTCTCTGTACTGTTGCATTTGAGGTGTATGTATACTCAAAACCTTAATTTCCTGCTAGACTAGTTTATATTGAAATGAATGGATGCTTAGGTATGCTTCTTCTCAGCTGCAAGTCATTTAAGTTTGAACAGATGGGCATTCGCGCTCAAACTCCTTGCTAATGAAATGGTCACCACTGTAAATATCCATGACATTTTATTTGATTCTGTTGGATATTTTCCTTGAGTTTCATGATGGCTCTTTCCCCAATCTTTTACAGGTTAGTTCCCACCCCAAGTACCAGAATACACGTTGCTTTGAATTGGTACGAATGGACGGGACAGTTGAAGATTTTTCTTACCACAAGTGTGTTCTTGGTGCTCTTGAGATGATTGATCCTCGAAGGGCAAAAAGCTACAAATCAAAATGGTTACAACACAATAATGTCTAAGCCCACCCATATATGCATGTACATATTTCTGAAGTCAAAACGTGTAAAGCGACCATCATTATGCTCGAGTTCTTCACATCACAGCCAAAGATGCAGGCATTTTGACTTACCTTGCAACGAGCTTGATCACCTGAAGCCTGCCCTTTTATCCTAGGCAATTCCAAGAAATGCTGGGTCTTTGGCAGCAGACCTATTCAGCAGTCATAAAACATATATATTTGCTCTTCTCTAACGATGGTGGACCATCTCAGAATAATAGTTTTGGAGCTTTCGTGCCTTTTCAAGCTGTTCATTTCCAGGGCAAGCAGAATATTGTGCACAACAAGAGAGCTAGTAGAGCAGTCTTAAATTTTTTTTTTTTAGTTAACAATTGTTTTGTCTCTTCATTTTCAAGACAAGCTGCTCTCTCTCTCTCTCTCTCTCTCTCTCTCTCAAATATAGGCAGGCCCCTTACCCATGCTTCTTTTTGCTGCTTCTACTATAACTTTGTTTGCCTTCAATCATCAGGCAAACAAGATCTAGTGGAAGCAGCAACGAGAAGCTTGTAAGGATCAATACCAATATTGGGATGTATCTATATGTAATATGGGGAGATACATATTTACATAAATTCTCCAAAAAAAAATCTTTGACATTTTAGCCGATATGGTGATCTGGTTGTTTTGCAAGTCTGGCTTTGTGAAACTATTCATTCTCAAGTATTCTCAAACTATTTCGTTATTATTTACAAACTATTCATTCCTATTAACAAATTATTCAATATTATTCATAAATTATTTTTTTATTATTTAAAAATATTCTGAAATATTCTTCATATCCAAATGAGTTCTTAAAGTTAGTAAATTCTAAGCTAGTTTGGTGTATAGTGTATGAGAGATCTGGACAGAATATAATTTTAGTTTGGAATTTAAAAAATTTAAATAACTTTCTTGAGCACTTTGATGGTCCAGAGACTGCATATCTGCAATGTCTTTGTTTTTATTACCATAATGACAATAGAGAATATATTGCATATCCTGACCGAATAAGACATTATTGTTGGCTGTACTGTCAATGAACAAGCCTTCATTTGTCGCTTTCACTAAACCCACCAAGCTTATTTAGGGTCTAGATGGTGGTGTTAGGTTCAAAGGCTACAGCAGCACGTTGCAGCAATGTGCTGCTGTAGTCCATATTAAATAATAAGCTCAACACTATATTATTAATGAAATTGCTTCTTTTTGCATCTTTCTTCACAAATTTCAGCATCTCATTCATATCTTTTATAGTCTTGCCAGGGGTTGCATGTGATTTGCCAATAAATTGCTGCTCTGTTCCTTTTTCTTTATTGGCTCAGAAGTCAGAAGGCAAAAGCGTGCTTTGTTCTTGGACCTGTATTATTGATTAGCAAGCCATGAGATTTTGTTTTCTTGTGAATTACTTCTCTAGCAGCCCTATTAGACCTGTGCTGAAGAAATGTCAATACGCAGCCAGTGAGCGAGCCACCTTCTTCTTTGTTTCTCATAAAACTTTTCTTTGACTATCTAAGATGTACCGATCATATAGCCCTCTTGACGTGACACCGTTATCTAAAACACGATAATTATTTATCTAAAACTACGTCGTAAGTTTTAATTTGAGTCTTGCTAATGGACTATATGAAGTTTGTTTTCTTTTGATTTTGACTATATTATGAAAACAAATTATGTACCCTTAATTTGTCCTTAGCCAATAAGATCAAATGCATTTATTTAATTTTATTCGTTTAAATCTGATATAATTTAATGGGTCCATTCCACCCACTATTTATATCCAATTAATTGGCATTCCCATTTCTAACATAATTAAAACATTCTTTTTAATCTCCTATTCTATTCTAATAATTTATGTTAGTTTTGTTACTAATATACTGAATTAATTTCCATCAATTTTATTTATTTATTTATTACTAGCCAGCACACCATGATGGAATGATCATGTCGTCGTTATTAGGACAATGATGATTTTGCTGTAAAGCTGCACCAACCGGTTGGCCGGAGATCACAGTGAATGACTGTAAGAATAGATAAATGTTTTAAAAAATGTGGAATTTTTTTTAATTGAATAATTAAAAAATTATTTTTTAATAATAATATAAATTTTTTATTTTTTTAAAAAAATATTTATGATGATTAAAAAATATATAAAAAAAATAAAAAATAAAAAGATGAAAAAAAATAATACCATTCAAAACATTTTTTAGATTTCGAATTTGAGACAAGTAGTAGTACTAGTAAAAATAATCCTTTCTATGGTTCTGTAATTAAGTACCAAACAGTACTTTTGGCTTCCTTTAAATTATTTTGAAGGTACATGTCGTCGGATTGCAAATTGGCAGCTATTTTAAAGTCTTGTAGTTCGTAATGGAAATGATCAAGTTTGGCCTGATGCTTTCATACACATAACAAATGCATATAAGTTACATCAACTTTCCACATAGATTCATTTTGCAACGAATAATGTCACATGGATTGAACATTATATATACAAATATTTTATAAATGAAATATAATGTAAATATCCCACGTAGCATGCGTTCGTGATTAGTGTGTGTTTTTTTTATGGAACGTATCACGTGGGAATGTTCTACGGATGTGTACTGCGCACTTGAAATATTCGGACGCGAATCCAAAGATTAGATTTCATGATTAAGATCTGATCTGGAGGCATTTTTTTTATAATCTTCTTTTCATTATAAAGTTAACGACGCACATTTCCGATACACGCATTAAAAAAAATACTTTGATGTGAAATCATATAAAATTAAATTTATAATTTAATATAATTTAATGTGATGGTGATAAATTAATATAAAATCGCACTGATTTGTTTTTGTAATTTTTTTTTTTTATGGTTATAACAATTAAGAAAAAGTCATTTAGGAGACTTTACGTATACATAAAACTATTTATGTAGGTTTAAAATAATTTATAAAAATAATATTATTTTATAAAAATATTTTTAATTTAAAATATAATTATATTAAATTTTTTTTTTTTTGTTGACATCATAATTATATTAAAAATTATGAGTGAATCACTGCTCTTGTTCTTTGATACGCCTCTTTCATGTTAAAAGGTGGTGCGGTCATAAAAGGAAGAAATAATTTGAAGGTTACCAAATCCCACTTTGGCACTTACAAAAGAGTACAATTCGAGTTTGTGGGAGCGACACATATAATAAGATTATAGGAGCGACATAATTACAACAATGACCCTACCCCAAGTGCCCTTTTCTGTTGGATATTCTTTCCAGATAATAGTTATCATAGGGTCTTTTTGGGAACGAGTTCCTACTTTTTCTGTTTTTTTTTTTCCCTTTGTCTCTCTTGTGAAGAGACAATCAAATCATTACACTCTACCCTCTAGCAACTGTACTTAAAAAATGCCTTTTTATTTTTTTAACTTATTTTCATACATTTTTTTATATTTTTAAAAAAATTTACAAGATTGTAAAAAAAATACATGTAATTTTTATTAAAATAAACAATTTATAACCAATCATTTTGCTTGAAATCTAGTATTGGGGTGTGTCGCGGATAAGACAAGAGTTGGCTTGTATTTTAATTTTGTATATTAATGATGTGAATGGTGTATCCTCTACATTATTAATCTTTAAAATACTTAAAATCTTCACATAATTAGACTAATTTTAATTATTTCTCATTGATCATCTCTAATATAATTATCGATAAAAAAAACTTTAAATATTATATTTATTATTTAAAAATAAATAAAATTGTAAATGACAATAAAAAAAGTATGTCCAGGTTAGCTAATAATTAAACCCTTTCACGTAATCATATGGTACAAAAAGATCCACTTTCTCCGTGGTCCAAAAAGCGAGGTTTTTTCCGCCTCTCTATCCCGTACAAAGGTTCTTCCTCATACGTGGTTTCTCTGAAGATCCGAATCCCTTTAGCTCTCGAAATTTTGGATTAGGATAGAAAATCCCGCTGTTTCGTGAAGAAAGAAAAAAAAAGATTTCTGTTTTCTCCAGTGTTTCCCGTTGTATTTTTATTTTATTTTTATCTTTTGTTTGGATTGGTGCTGTCTGGCTGTTCGTTGATTGTCATCTAAAAAGTTTCGTTCCTAAAGCAGACTTCTAAGCGAGGTTTCCGAAAATCTGATTCGGTAATGCATCTTTTCACGAATGAATTCTTATTTTATACAGTGTGTTGGATGCCTTTTGTGTTCGTTTTCTCTGAAAATATGCTCTGTTTGGCGACTTAGAAAATTGAATAAAAGAAAATGAGAGTTTCGATACCCTGTATATTCCGCGCCTGAAATCATTTCACTTTTCCATAGTTTTCCGAATACGGACAACGAAGAGCGTACCAGTTGGTACTGATTTTCTGTTTTCCTTTTCCCGAGTTTTCTCGGCAACCAAACAGAGTATCAACAGGAACTTCTAGGCTACGTTTTCCCAGCTGTTTGATACGATTCTGAAGTTGGAATTTTCATTTTTGAGCACCCTGTTAATTTAATGGTCGTTCTATACGTAGGAACGGCATTTGTATATATCATGAATAAAGTAAGCGCTGAAGCGGGCTTGAAAGCAACATGCAAGGGATTGAGCTTTTGAGAGCTGTTGCGCGTTTGCGCATATTGCTTGTTAGCGCTTTAGAAGGATTGCAGGACCCTTCGGCTTTTCTAATAAGTTAGAAATAGTTTCTTATTTCTTTTTGTTTATTCTTGGTTAATTAATTATTTTAATTGCTTGATTTTAGTACGAGGGTAGTCCATGGATATGTAATGGTTGACTTTTAAATACGAGAACTTGATCACCCGATTATTTCATGCTGACTTGGTCCAATCGGGTGGTTTATGAGATGATAATGAACATGTTTTATGGAATCAAACTAAACGGACCGTTCAATGCCAATATCGTAAGAAATCACTGCTCTAAGGATGGGTAGTTTATTCTAAGTTACGTAAACCTTGTGAAAGACATAAGTTAACTGACAAGTCGATATGCATGTTGGATAAGTATTATAATAATAGTTCGATTGAAACTTATCATGGGGAGAAAATGCTATCCTTTTGGATGGTTTACCCTAACTTCCCTGCCTGATTGATGTAGCAATGAGACATACAATTTTTGGCTTAAGGATGGGTAATCAATATTCAAATGCTGCAGAAAAAGTGATGGGTCTTGTTTTGGTTTAGATTGGGGATCAAGATCTCCAGCATTTTCCATTTATTTATGTATCATTGATCACCTAGCTAAATGATTGAGTGTGCAAGATTCTCTCCTGTATTATATTTCCTTATATTGGTTGAATTTTATTATTTTCTGCCAACAGATAGTCACTTTTTATTATTCTTTCTTAGACAATATGCAATTGGTTTTCCTTCAGATGTTCTAGGTGGTTGTGCTCATATGGCTCTATGCAAAAGCGAAGTTGCTTTTGTCAATCTTTCTGAAATGCCATTTTACAAGAATTAAGATACATATGTCAGGGTTTAGTGTGTGTCTGATTCTTGATTTGTCTAAACTCCAATTACCATGACATAGGACTTCTGTTTATCTGTAAAATGCACAAGTTATCTTCTGTTTCTTAAGTTCATTGAAGTTTCTACATTATTCAGTTTGACCGAGATGAATGCTTTGTTCGATATGAAATATAATGTGATATTTGCACATTTTAGATTGGTGCTTGTAGTAAACCGGGTATGTGTGCATATTTTCAATTGTTAGCATGCTTATTCGGTTTAAACTGTTATATTGTGTTCAGCAAATTTGCTTCATTGTAAAGTCTCCATGTTGAATAGCATGTGAGTATTTTCAATGCAAACCATATTTGCCTAGCATTCATATTAAAGGAGAAATATTTCTCTGTTTAATCTGTGCAACGAGGAGACCACATTTTGCACTAGAGTGCCAAATGTTATTCCATTGAAGTTGTCAAATTTTCTGTGTAACTGTCCATTATATTTTATCTCTGACGTGGTAAAAGGTCTACAATAGCCTTGAAATTGTATGTTGATTAATATTTTTCCTGTGGAGCTGGATTTTTTACTTGCATAAACATGATGATTCTATGTGAAGTCTTGTGCAAGATAATGCACAAAATATAACTTCTATTGTTGTCTTCTTTCATTATCCTCTCATGCTGGAACAGCTCCGGGTATCAATAATCACAGATAATGCAAATTTCTGCTGTATATTTTTCCATGTCCCTCTAGCTTTCTTTTCACATAGGTTTCCATTGTTTTCTTTGCAGTGAAAGATGGTTGCCTTTGGGAAAAGGTTGAAGGAAAGACAAATTCAAGAATGGCAAGGGTATGCTTGACATATAATTATATCATTCTAGTTTTAACCGCTTAGAACTTAATCCATTTGGCTTACTTAATAAAAGTATACTCTAACAGACGAGCAAAGAGAAAAAATGTAAATATTTTCTGTTATCAGTTAGTGACAGGCATTCTGTATTTTTGTTATTTCTTTTTTGAAGCTAGGTAATGGTGGTAAATGAATTTTGATAAGTTGTTATGGTTATCTAATTATGAACAAGTCATTGGTAGTAACATAGTAGATTGAACATCTTATCTAATGGCCCTTGTGACTAAAAGATTTGATTTGTTTGTACATCTGTTGTGAGCATATTAATCTCATAGTTTTTTGGAAACAACTTTTCAACTCTACCTATCTACTTTTACAAACCCCTTTTACTTTGGGCTAAGGCCATTGTATTAGAGGCGGCTGATCTTAATGACTTGTATGCTTCTTTTTTTGTTAGTAAGCTGTAATTAGGTATATTTCTCTTGTATATTACCTGTATACTTGGGCTTTGCCTAATTATGAGGATTAATAAATTTTTCTTACTTATATATAAAAAAAAACTTTTACAAACCCCAATACAAGAATTGAAATTTCCTAGTCCTTTTTCAGCAAAACAAAGCCTAGTCTTTTCTGCCTTCTATCCTGCTTTTCCTGCTGGAGACTGTTTTTTATTAGCTCAGTCATGAATCCCCCTGGATGGAGCCATGGTCTATTTTGGTAGTCTTGTACACCTGTTGAAACCCAAAAGGGAAAAAAGAATCCCAAGATCTCACAACAGACCTATATTTTCACAGTATGTTTATGACCCTTCTTTGCCAACTTTCAACTGACAACTGCTTGAATGCATTTTCTAACAGAATCCTTATTTCTTGATACATGGCTAAAATTTCTGCCATTCTGCTTGCTCCAAATTTGATATACCATAGTGGCTGAAACGATGGTTTACTCCTTGCATTCCTTCTGAAAGTGGCTGGTGGCAGCGAGCTATCCCATGGTTTTTAACCAGGCCACAATCTTTATTCTTTCCTCTTGGCAACCAGTCCATGATATGAACCTGCAGGACACAGATTTGTGTAGCCCATTGCCCGAATCCATTTGTAAATTACTGCTCAAAATGATTAATCCAAATTTTTGTTGCCGTCCACAAAACACGCAACCTGCTGGTAGCTTGTTTTGGGTCAGATTTCTCTCAAAAGTTTATCTTATAAGATTTAGAAATTAAAGCTTGTTTTTTCAAATTTCGTAGCTTCATGCGTCTTCTCAAAAGAATATTATCAAACCTTTTGTTTAAATGCAACCAAACCACTCACAGAGATGAGATGAGAAATCTGTGAATAGTAGTTAAATAGTTTGAGTTAAGATTTTTATTGGGTTTTGGGAAAAGAGAGAGAAAAAGTTGAATAAAAATATTATAAAGTTAAAATATTGTGAATTGTTTTTTGTGTTTTATATGGAAGTTTGGGAAAGTTGTAATGATTAATAATGATTAGATGAAAATTTATGGAAGATAAATTGAAAAGTATTTGTATTTAAGTAGTGTTTGGATGTTGAGATGAGATGATATGGGATGAAATGAGACCAACTGCGTATCCAAATGGGGCCTAAGATAAAGATGGGGGTTTCATTGAATATTATTGCACAACAGTTTCATTTCATTGTAATTAGATTCCTGTCATTGATGCTCATGATTTGATTTCTTACTCTTCCAGGTATTACATTAACTATAAACTCATGAAGAAAAGAGTAAAACAATATGTTCAACAAATTGAAGTTGGGACTCAAGATCGACGGCATGTACTCAAGGATTTCTCAAGAATGTTGGATAATCAGGTGCTTTGTGTACATGTTTCTTGTCATGAAACAAAACAGACAATAAGATGTAACAAGAACTAATATTTGTTTTATGTATCAACTTATAAAATATATATATATATATATATATATATGTTTTATGTATCAGTGCTTTGCTTATGCATGTTAAATTTCTGTCTTTCACAATCTGCTTATTGAATCACATATGCATTATGTCAAACTGAGTAGCTTATAGGTTTGTTAATTTTAGAGGATTCCTTTACAGTTGGTTCCAAGATAACGCACCCACCTTGTCATTATGCTCAATTACACAATCCATTGAACTATAAGTAACATAACTATATAAGTATTTGTTATAGTCAAGTTGAAGTAGGTGTTTTCTTATTAACCTTTTTAAGATGGAACTAGGTTATCTTTTCAAAGTGACCATGGCCGATCTGTCAAATCTTTAAGAGAAGTGAAGAAACATCTGATGTTATGGCAGATAAATTAAAAGTTCCGTCAGGTCCCGTAGATATGTAATGGAACATGTGATATCCCTTGAGTAGCTACCTCTCCATACGATCAAACATAATGAGTAAATTTTTTTAGCCTTAAAGGGAGGATCTAAGACATAACCTATGTCAATGTTTTAAGTGGCAGTGGCTCTTGTGCAGATGTATACTTACCCTCTAGGGAACAAAAATTGTTTGTTTAAAGGAACCTCACATGTGCAGTCATCATGGATGACCTAAGTTCTGGTGTTCTTTACTCAAGGTTGATCATGAATGGTGTTTTTACCAATTCCTTATAATTATTTCAGATTGAGAAGATTGTCCTTTTTCTGTTGGAACAACAAGGGATACTAGCAAGCAGGTTAGCTAAGCTTGATGAACAGCATGATTCCCTTCAGCAGCAACCTGATATGTCTCAAATATCTGAATTACGAGAAGCTTATAGAGCAGTGGGACGAGATCTTTTAAAGCTTCTCTTTTTTGTTGAGATAAACGCTATTGGTCTGCGGAAGATACTGAAGAAGTTTGATAAACGCTTCGGTTATAGATTCACTAATTATTACGTCAAAACACGTGCAAATCATCCTTACTCCCAGCTGCAGCAAGTGTTCAAGCATGTGGTAATGTGTTAATGTTGGAGGGATTCTTTTCCTATTAAAAATTTTAAGACTCATAAAAGACTTCTGAAATTTTTTACTCACTGACAGATAATGGAACCTGCAGGGAATAGGGGCTGTTGTGGGAGCTGTATCGCGAAATCTTCATGAACTTCAGAATCGGCAGGGAAGCTACTTATCGATATATGATCAACCTGCTCTTCCCCTCCAGGTTTCTGTTACATATACTGCAACTTGTTCAAATTTTCATGGTCCCCCCCCCACGTGTTTCTCACTCCCTATCATACACACCCACACACACGCTGCGAAGTGGTCACAAAGCTGGTGATTTCCTATGGTATTTACTAGGTTTCTCTACAGGATCCTGTCGTTGACTCAATAAGAGCAGCCGTGGACAGATTGACTCACTCAACAAATTTCCTCAACTTTTTGGCGCAACATGCTCTCATTATGCAAGATGAGCTGCCTACTCCCATTGAGGAACAAGTTGATGATCAGAAATACCATTTTATATCACTTCTCTTGAACTTGGCCAACACATTTCTTTATATGGTCAATACATATATTGTTGTTCCTACAGCAGATGACTACTCCTTGAGCCTTGGAGCTGCAGCAACAGTTTGTGGTATTGTGATTGGTGCAATGGCAGTTGCCCAGGTGTTTTCTTCGGTGTATTTTAGTGCATGGTCAAATAAATCATACTTCCAACCTCTTGTATTTAGCAGTATAGCTCTTCTTGTGGGAAACACCTTGTATGCATTGGCTTATGATCTTAATTCGATAGCGGTTCTCCTAATTGGCCGCCTTTTCTGTGGGTAAGTAGTCTTGTTCTTCTTACTGTGTCATTACTTGATAGGAATAACTTCAAGAATGTGCTTTTCCTGCATTTTGAAACGAAGATCTCCACCTTGCTTTGCATGTTGGGTTCAACATTCTAGTTTACAAATCTATGCATTTCTTATTTACTTTCATCACAATAAAAAATATATACTATCACATCTAAGCAAGTAACAGAGAAAAGACTACTTAATTAAAAAATTCATGAAACCACAAAATTAGTATGAGAAAATAGAAAAATCTCATGGAATTGTGTTCTGTTACAATTGTGTATATACATTTTTTTTATAGGTGAAGTTATGAGATAATAGGAAACTTTTTAGACTGCAAGGTCTATGGACCCATTCACCAAGACTTTGCCACTATAAACTTTTAACTGTGCATGTACATGACAACACATGCCCTAAACATGCACATATTTGTAGGAGAATCTTAGTTGGTGTCAAAACTTGGAGCCTGTACAAAGCTTGGGTACCCAAACAATTGGCTTTACAACATTAAGAGATTGAGTAATAGAAGAAAGACCAGACATAGCTCTTTCAATCAAGGACGTGACATGAAAATGGTCAGATTGCAAGTAGAAAAAGTTTCATTCACCAAACCATTTTTGCTATGGTTATAGATTTATTTCTGTTATGAAAATATTAACAAGATTGGTTTCTGCTCTTTTATTAAGGCACACCATTTGCTTATGGTCACAAGAAACTAGAAAACTTGGTTATAAAAGGGACGGTAATTTTCTTCTTACCGAAGTGTGGTATCAGATTTCGAATTAGGAGATTATGGTCTCTTCTCCGACCAAGAAATGCTTTTCTAGTTTTTTTTCCAGACAATATAACAGTATAGTATTTATAATATGCTCATCATATATATTAACGTAGCCACACTTTTGAAATTGTAGATTGGGTTCTGCAAGAGCTGTTAACCGGAGGTATATCAGTGATTGTGTACCTCTGAAAATCCGCATGCAGGCATCAGCAGCTTTTGTTAGTGCCAGTGCTCTTGGAATGGCCTGTGGTCCTGCTCTAGCTGGTTTGCTTCAAACTAATTTTAGGATCTACAAGCTTACATTCAATCAAGACACCTTGCCTGGCTGGGTTATGGCTGTTGCTTGGCTAATATACTTAATTTGGTTGTGTATCTCATTTAAAGAACCTTCTCATGATTTTGAAGAAAATCAATTGCCTCAGGAATCGAATTCTGGTATGTTGATTCATATGGTGCTGACTTTTTGGTTGATATCTCGCACATTTCTGGCCATGTCTATGTTATTTTTTTCAGACTTTAAATTGAATAACTGACCATTTAATGTGACTGGTTATTTTTTTTTCTCATAGAACTGATTTTGCTATTTTGGAAACTTATAAAGAGTATATAGATTCTAAATGACATCATCAATCTGTCAATCAGAGTGGTGATTTACTTATCCATCATTTTTGGAAAGTGTAACAAAAATTCACTCTTTTAAGTTCTCTGTTTTTTTTTTTTTTTGACAAGTTCTCTGTTCAAGATGTTTAGTTCTGGTTGTGGACTTTGAATGACAGAAGCAGTACAGAATGATGCCCTTGAAGAAGGACTTAAACAACCATTGCTTGTTAGTTCAGAAGATAAGCAACAAGAAGAAGATAGTGAGCAAGAATGTGATGAAAGTGAAGAAGCTTCTGAGGAATCTCGCCGACCAGCTACTTCAATTCGATCAGCATATAGACTACTTACACCCTCTGTGAAGGTATATAGGTGACTTTTATATTAGTTTAAAAAAATTAACAGATAAGTTTGATGTATGTCTTTGATTTCATCATTGACATGAAAAAAAAGTATGTAGTTATTAACACACGTGGTTTTGTTGTTCTGTTTTTCAGGAAAATAGAACTATAGTACTATTTTTATTCTTAAAAATATATATTTCAAATGTGACCCCCCCAATATGTATGCTTTATGGAAACACACACAAACACCACATTGCTGAAACATACTAATGTATATGGATGTTTAAACTTGTTAACCAGCAGAGTATCAATGTTACAACTTCTCTTATTCATTATAATGCAGCTAGAAGTCCCAATTAGGTGAGCAAGCACTTATGCTTCCACATTAAAGCTTTGTCTACTGAGATGCTTTCTTTGAACCGATAGTTGAGATGAGTTATCAAGTCTCGTTTCACACTGTAAAGTAGAACCTGATCATTGACTTTGCTCTGTGTTTTACTTATCCAAAATAAAATAAATTACTATTGAATTGCAGGAGATTAAGCAATCCAGATCCTGCTCATTTATCTTTTGATCGCTGTCATGTATTTTATTGTCCAAGCCTATGGACTGGTTTAAATCATTGAGAAGCTTTTCCTCCTAAAATCTTCTTCCTAATCTCATGTCTGCTATTAATATTTGGTTGGAGCTGAAACACTAGGAACTTCAAAACAATCATTAATTGAATTTCTATGTTTCATCAGGTTCAGTTGTTGATATATTTCATGCTCAAATATGTAATGGAGATTTTACTTTCAGAATCAAGTGTTATTACCACATACTACTTTCACTGGTCTACGAGCACAGTGGCAATTTTTCTTGCTTCCCTTGGCCTGACAGTTCTTCCAGTAAACATCGTTGTTGGAAATTACATTAGCAATATGTTTGAAGACAGGTAATTATTTAACAGTAACAAGCTTTTGATCTCTAATTTCTGGAATTTGTTCAGTATCATTAGTATTTGATTATCTTTATCTCCTCCCCTTCTTCCCCCCCTTCCCCCCAAAAAAAGAAAAAGATAAGGAAAAACATCTGTTCTAAATTTTTGGATGCTTCTCATAAACTGTTGATGCATTAATTTTCATCTGTCTGATTCTGATCGCAGGCAGATTCTATTGGCGTCTGAAATTGTGGTTTGCATAGGCATACTCCTGAGCTTCCATATAATAAATCCGTACTCTGTGCCACAGTATGTCTGCTCAGGACTCATCGTGTTTGTTTCTGCCGAGGTACTTGAAGGTGAGATATTGTTCAGTTCAATTTCATTTTTGTTTCTAATAAGCACCTATAAGGAGGGAAAACTGCACGTCATGACTAACCAAATCCCAATTAAAGTGATATATTTAGGAATAATCAATGTGGTCTAGGATTAGGAGAGGAAATGGTTTTCTGAAGTTGAGAAAAGAAATAACAGTTAATTTATTGTATGTCTGAAGTATTCAAATATATCTAGTTCCACGTTTGTGGATTTGTCTTGTGAGCTTTTCATTTTCAAGAAGCCTGATGCTTCTTTTTTTTTTTATAATCACAGTGACTTTCTTCGGGTATAGCTATCGTCTCTATGTTTATCATCATTGTACACCTTTCATGCTAATCCATTTTGATATTCTATCTATTTGGAAATTGGAATTGGTATGTTATATGTATATCTGCCAACCTCAAGTTCAGAAACTTAAACCACAAACTCGAGATTTTATCTAACTTTTTAAGGTATAAACGTAAGATGAAATAAACCAAAGATCATCTAATTGAATCTGGATATTGGCACAATATAAATGGTATCCATAATTCATCAGATATCGCACTACCTTGATCTTGAATTAATTTAGGCTAAAATATTTACGGTTAAAAAATTATAGAACTGGGAGGGGACTTCTGCAATTGTTCCTGTTTAAAATAAGCCTTTCTCCATTTTGAAGACAAAAGGGCATCAAATCTTATTATTTCATATTTGATAAGAAACTAACATTTCTGTTTTTTAAATTTTTTGGATGAACTCAAAACTTTCTTCTATAAAACTTAGTTCATTTGGGCCATTGCTATAAATTTTAATGGACTAAGCCTCCATGACTTCCTTGTATCAATTTCAAATTATAATTAGGTGTTTCTCTTATATATATAGACTGAAATCACTCAAAAAGTGGTCTACAGTGTTTCCTCGTATACACACATACATATATATATAAGAAGTAAGAAAGTACTGTAACAATCTCACCGCCACGTGATCAGCAAAAATGTACACTTATTAGCTCTAATAATTGTATTGTATTGGAATAATTTAGGAACAATAGTGAACTAGAATATAATTTCTTTGTGAAGATTCAAATTTTGTCTCAGAGCTTTGCATCCTGATGAAAGGAATATATCATGAATTTTCTCTACTGTTGGTTCAGGTGTCAACTTGGCACTCCTCTCTAGGGTCATGTCATCCCGGCTTTCCCGTGGAACCTATAATGGTGGACTACTTTCAACAGAAGCTGGGACAATTGCACGAGTGATTGCAGATGGCACGATAACTATGGCTGGATACTTGGGTCAGAGTAGACTCTTGAATGTCACCCTACTTCCTTCACTCTTCATTTGCATTTCCTCCATTGTTGCCACCTGCTTAACGTACAACTCTCTCTATTGATTAGTAACTCTTGTATCAATAGTTATCCATCCAAGGCAATTCCAGTCCCTGTAAGATCTCTCCATTTCCTCATTATTTTGCCTCACTATCAGCTATCATTGCTGTGCATTGCAAGAAAACGAGCTCATTCATTTTGTTCTTGATCTGTTGGATTATAATAAATTATTACTCCTCTAAAGTTGCAAGCCTAGAAAATTCTCATCTATACCCACCCGTTCAACTACTTTATTTTACATATAAGCCGGACCTTTGAGCTGAATTACTGAAAATTGTGGTTTTTTGCTTTATACTGTAATTGAGTAGAGAATATTTACAAGTATATATGGGTAATTTTACCTCAAAGGAGACTATGTTTCAAGCTAAGGCCATAATATCATTTGTTGCTTTGCCAATATGCGGGTAAATGGTGTTTATAATTTGGTTTGCAAGTGTGCATAAAATCACTGATCAAAAAGTCCCTTTTGGCAGCTCTCGATCTGCAAATTAAGAATTCTCAATGTGAAGAAAGCATGAACGCACAGAGACAAACGGCCGATAAAGGATGTCCAGGTCTGTGGCTAGAATACAATCACCCGGTGTTGTTGTCACTGTCATCATCGTTGTTCTATTATTGCCACCACCAACACCATGACTTTGCACCGCTCCCTTTAAGTACTAGTCATTGTCACCGGCCTCCATTACCATCATACTTTTAATAATTACTATTGCATCCTGATTTTGAGAGTTTTAACTATACTTAACTCCAAAAATAAAACGTAGATTGATGGGATTAAATTCTCAGGAAAAAAAAAAAAAAAAAAATCGACACTAATTTACAGTACCTCCCAAAAAAACATGAGCGGTTCTGTACTTCCTAACTTATTTGATAATCAATCAATATAATTATTCTAATTCATTATAAATCATTTCAATTTACGTAACTGTTTTTAATTTAAATTAGAGTTGTAATTTTAAAAAAATCTAAATTTTACCATTTTTTTGGCATACTAGGACAGCCATTTATAGTACCAACTCTTTCATTTCAATGACACGTAGACGACAACTAGTGATCAACAGCTGACGACACGTGGATATGTAATATAGCTAGCCCCGAAAAGTCTTCGCCGAGGCATCCATGGGCATTAGGGACAAAGCTCGTTATTATTATTATTTTTTAATATGAATAGAATTTTATTCATCATATGCAAATAAATTAGTCATTAAATTATACATATGGATAGAATTTTTATTCATTACATATTTTTTCACTCAAAATTGAATTAAAAAATTTATACAAAATCTTACTCTATTCGCACTTTCTTTTCTAAATATGAAAGAGCTAACTTTGCCAATTTATGTGTCATAGTATTGGCCTCCCGACATGTAAAGCAAATACCCTACTTTGGTCTTTCAATGAGCATGTTTCGAGTATCAACAATCACAATTTCATAGCTTGTATAAATATCTTCCATGTTATTTGTATCATTTACAACTATATGAGAATCTCCTTCCAGTATCACTCTTGACAACCCTGACTGATCAATACATAAATTCATAACTTTTCTCAAGGCAGTGCCTCTGCTATAACAAGTTTCATTACATGTTTTATATTTGAACACAGAGCAGCCAAAATATCACCTGAAGTGTCTCTAATTATCACTCCAAATCCAACTTCTTTTGATTGATTCTCCACAGCAGCATCTCAGTTGGCCTTATAGAACAAACCAATTGGTTTTTTTAATTGCTTAAGGGTGATCTCTAAACTCTTCTTGATGGCATATATACTCTCATGTTGATAACTCTGTGCTAAAGTAAAATCCACCAGACATTATTTTGCATTCAAAAACACCTTTCTCGGATGCTCGAATTTGTTTTAAAAAATTAAGGAATTTTTTCTTAACCATATTCTTCTCATTGAATAAGTCACTAACTCAACCTCTTCGGCATTCAGTCTCTCGTTCAGTTTCTTCCATTAGGGGACAAAGCTCGTTAATTAAGTCCGTAATTAATGAATTAAGTGGGACATGTTGAACCTTAATTCCATTTACAAAGTCGAAGATTTTATGTGCTGATTACGCTTAATTACGTTAAAACTGCCAGCATATATAATATATATCCCTATATTTTGCCAGCTTCTATTAATCACATGCAGCTCTCAAGTGCTGATCATATATCACCGACTATATATGATAATTATATATAGAATATACTTTTTCAATAAGTAACAAAAAATTAAAATAACAAACAAAATGGTTGGAATAGTTTAAAATTAGGAAATATATACTGTGAATGATGCTAAATACAGTTCTAAAAATTTGTAAGTCTCGCACACTTCCTTTTAAAAAAAGTAGAGTCCCCTTTTAATTTTTTTTTATATAGATTTCAAATTTAATCATTTTTTTTAAATAAAATGAGCAAAATTTACACATTAATTTAAGACTGTAAATATCATTTATTATAATATATATATATATATATTTATATATATATAGTATCAATTACAATATATACTGTGATGGACTTGTCATCAATCAATTAGGCATGTTCATCTTTAACAAGACTAGCTAGCTACCACGTGTTTTTATTAATTAAGTGGGTCATCGGCATTCATGATCGTCGGGGTACATTTTTTGGTTTCTGTTGTGATGATTTTTTCAATTCCCTTGCAGACCCTCATCATCATGTAGTACAGACTATATTTAATCACCGAAAAATATGGTTTAGAAAAAATGCTCTATATCAATGTGGTATATATATATATATATATATATATATATATATATATATATACATACGTACAAAACAAAATGCCTTCTTGAATCGAGTCTGATCATCATCGTAGTAACTAGTAAAATAATTAAATCGCGCGGAGCCGTACTTGACTAAAACATGCATGCATGCATGATCTTATACCAATATTTATGGCTGGAAGCATTTAGTGATCAACACGTACGTCTGTCATGGACGTAGTTTCGATCATGTTTCAAACATTCTCATTCTCTCTCTTATAAATTGTTGTAAGAAATACTTAAGATGGATAATTTTGTAGATTCTAAGCTATACGGCAAAGCATGACGTACGTACATGACATTGGATAGAGACTTGAAGATCAATAGTGCTTGGAAGGAAAATAATCAATTGGAAAAGAGTAATACTCTATATATTAATCAGTTATCATTTCATGATGTGATATTAGATAATTAAAAATTATTTATTATAATTTACTTATAAATTTATCATCTAATGTCACGTCTTGATGTGAAAATAGATGATAAATAGATATTTTCATTAAAGAATACTACTAGTAACTAGTAGTTAACCGGTTGACATTTAACCATAAATATTAAGATCATGATACTAAAACGATAGATATATGTACGTAGTTATCCAGCTCGATCAGCAATTCTCATCCATACATGCATGAGACGGCCATATTTTGAGTTTTCTTCTCCATTTTGTACGTAACTCATGAAGAAAAACAAACAACTTTGAAAACAGAGAGAGATCACAGATTATTAGGCTCCGTATGTATATTGAGTTAAAGATACATTTTTAATGGATTATTTAAAAATTAAATATACTGAATATTTAACTATTAAAGAACAAATATTATTTTATTGTTATATAATAAAAAAATAACTATTTTAATGTAGAGATTTATGTGAATAAAATGATTAAAAATTAAATTCATCTTATATTTATAAAAAATATACTATTATTTTACTTAATCCATCGAGAGTGTTCAGATAAGATGAGTTAAGATAAAAATTAAAAATTAAATAAAATATTATTATTTAATATTATTATTGTTTTAAAATTTTAAAAAAATAAATTATTTATTATATTTTATATAAAATTTTAAAATAATTATAATAATAAAATAAAATAAATTGATATTATTTTTCAATCCAAACGGCTCATTATTCCGCCTCCAACGAGAAAGGAAGCCAGGACGTGTACAGAACTTTGAAAAGAAAGGCCAGCGACGTCAGTTAATGCAGAAGCTGCCTGAAAATGCCGGATTTTAATTGGAATGATGGAATCCACGGACTAGAAGAATGCAGACAGTACGTACTGATAAGGGTTCCATCGTGGCGGCATTTAAAGTCTAACTGAACTACTTTCTTCACAAGTTGTTGTATTTCATTAATTTCCCACAATATTATATAAACTACATGTCTCCTTTAACTTAAAAAAGTGGCTATAAACTACAACAGGAATGAACAATGCACAGTATTACAGTATTGAACAGTGTAAACAGTATAAATATACTACAATAATCAACAGTTACGAACAGTATTACAGTATGTGCTACAGTTCTAAACAGTGTTCGTAAACAGTATAAACAGTGCTAAACAGTAAAATAAAATGATATAATTTTATTAAATATTTTTAGAGTAACGTTATATATAGTCGTAGAATATGTAAATACCGTGCAGTCGTTTTGAAAAATTGTGAGGTCTACTATTAAAAAATTAATTTATTTTCACGTGAGTCCTATATTTATTCAATTTTTTTAAAATGACTGCACGGCACTTACACACTCACGACTGCAACTATCATTTCTCATAATTTTAAGAGAGTAAAATCATATAAATAATTAGAGTTTTTAATATTATTTAAATCTCATAATATTCTTAATTAACTAAAATTATTTAGATAAAATGATTTTTAACCATTAGAATATTTTTAAAATTTTAAAAATAGAAAAGATTTACTTTAATGATAAAAAAATGTGGGAGTAATATAGAAATAAATGATTTTATATTTTTTCTGTTCTCCTTGGGTCATTGAGTATTCTAGTTGAATTCTATACAATTCATATATTTTGCTAAGAAAACTATTGTAAAAATATCTAAAATCTTTTAATTTTTATATTATTCATATTACTGTAACGTTTTGTTATCATTATAATGTTTGTTAAAATTTATTTTTTTGTTCCTGTGCATTAAATTATTAACTAATTATTTTTTTTTAAAATATATTATTTTTACACATCATATTTTTTTTTAGACACATCATTTTCAAGTAGATAAATGGACAAACGTGTTGCACGTTATATAACCGTTAGTGTATATATATATATATATACTGATTTATAAATATACACATTATATGATCCCCAACTTCTTGAGATCTATAAATCACTTTGATGATCAATATGATATTGGATTAGATTTTTAATTAATTTACATCAATTTTTATTTTTATTTTTTGTAATATTTTTATATAAATTAAGCATTAATTCTCTTAAAATAAATAAGCAAAACGAGATACAATGGATAATGATATTTTCAAAAGACACATATTCGGACGAACACGAGTTCCTAGTACTACTCATATCACGTACGATAATATATAAATATATATATATATATATATATATATATATATATATATATATCATGAGCAATATTCTTCAATTTTCTTATGTAAAATATTTAGTTAAATTGAATAAGTCGGAAATTAGGTTTCGAACTCCAAACTAATTGACCATGAATGATATCATATAAAATTATTGGTTATCCTAAAATTTTTAAATTAATAAAAAAGAAATAACTTTGAATATTTTTATATATAGCTTAACACTTTCCTAAAGACCCACAATCAAAAAATCCTAGCCGTTGCTTATAATTTAGTGCAATAAATTACAAAACCCAACTGCCACTTGATCTTATCGTGAAACACGAGAGCTAGCTAGCTATATAAACCCAATCAGCCAGTAAGCATAAGCACTACTGGCTAAATTTCATCTCCTAGCTCTCTTAATTTCTTCTACACATGATACACTTGTTCTGATTTTCTGGGCTAAAACTACTTGGCCGAGCCAGCCAGCAGGCCATGCGATCTGGGTGTCTTACTTTCTGCATTTCTTGAATCTTCGCTGCATGCCTAATTGGCCAATACATTTTTTCAACTTCCTGGACCAGTTTCGCCGGTACGACCACTACTACATCTCTGTTAATATTATACCCTCATATCTTTTCGCCATCGAGATCGTTGATCTTTTGAATTATATATACTATATATGCAGGGAAGATCAAGGCTCTGGTTTTTGCTTGTAGAATAAGTATATAGGCAATTATCTACGTACACAAGCTGTTCAAGGCCTTTGATATTCCTGAGGATCGAGCTTTTGAAAGTGCGATAATGGCTACGCTTAGCTGGCGGAGATTGTTTGGTACTGCTGCTTTGGCTGGAATATTGCTCTTCTTTAGTGGCTTTTGCGCCTCTGAAAAGGGTACCTACCCATTTTTCCTGGCTTAATTTCTAAGTATACTTCTTCATATTTATGCTCTCTGATAATAATAACCCTTCCCTCTACGTAAAAAAGTAGAAAATTTTGCTTTCCATTAACTGGAATTGGTAAAATATTTGAGGAAAATTGAGTCTCGATAATCTCTGCATGAGGTTGGAGTACTGACATGACCAACTAAGGGATAATTTAAAGATGCATGTATTTCATATATATTTTTTTATTTAGAAATTAATGCCTTGCGCGAATTTATTCGTTGAAAAAAGTATAAAAATCGCCGCAAAAGTCTATTTTCTAACTTGATGTAAAAAATTAGCAACGATGTAAAAAATCGCTGCAATTAAAGATTATTGCGGCGATTTTATTTCCAACAGACATAAAATCGCCGCAAAAAGTCTTATTTCTTGTAGTGTCCACAAGAACAATTTTTATGTGAAATTACTCTTTAAAACCTGAAATTAATATATATACTGATGCAAATTATTGTCATGATATAATGATATAAAATGTAGGCGATAAGTTGGGCCATCTTCAATTCTTAGATCATAATGTTTTCAAGAAATTGATTTCCAGTTGAATTTTGCAAATTGCAAATGATAAGGACATACATGTAATTATTATAATCAGTCATTCTTAATTATATATGGATTACTAGGGAAAACTCATTATTTAAGAAAAGTAATCATGTTTAGATATATATAGTCTTAGAATGTGCATGTCTTCTACATTTTATTTGAAAAAAATAAGGCCGGTCCACCATTAAAAAAACAATTTTCATGATGTGAATCCTAAATTTATAATTTTTTCAAAGGGAATTAGTGAGACTCATACGATACACTAGAATTATAAATATTATTTCCCATTTAAGAATCTTGTCATTTTCCTTGATCACGAGATAAAAGAGATTTTACATTTTGTGAATTAAAGTTCCATTTTCTTTAGAAAAATAAATAAATACATGAAAGACGTAATATACCAAATGTAGCATTTAATTTCTTTACGCACGACATTACGCGGCACCAATGTACGTAGCATATACTTGAGGCTTGTCTAAGCTGCTAGCTTCTCCATGGCTAGCTCGTGAAAGCTGTAAGTGGAGAGAAATAACAAATTAATGGGAATCAAATGCAGTCCATATATATATATATATATATATATATATATATATATAGGATGAAAATGACCCATTCTGAATATTAATGAAAGCACACAAAAGCTGGTAATATTAATGAAAGTAGGTGACTACGATTAGGTCGAAAACAGTACTACCGTAACTTTATGCATGCCTTATGGTTAATAATACGGCTAATTATTAAGTAATTAATTTCTTCTAATTTGCTCGAAAGAAATTACTCACGAAGTGATATTTTATAAATGAGTAATGTTATTTATCATTTAAATTCTCATCATCTTTTTATCATTACATGATATGACATTAAATTATTAAAAATTATTTATTATATTTCACTTGTAAACTTATAATCCAATATCATATTATAGAATGATAGGATGATGATAAAAAAAGAGATAATGAATATATTTACTTTTTATAAATTTAACTATTTAGGTCGTATTTTATTAATTACTATTTATTCTAAAAACTTATAATGGTCGACTGTATTTCTAGTCAATCGCATGTATTTAATGAATTTGATCATTCATTTGAAAAATTAATTACATTATACTTGTTGGACATTTGAACCTCCTTAATTTCATCTTGCATTCTATATCTAAGTACAAAACGAAATAAATGTAAGACATTAAAAGAATCGAATTCCTCGCTCAGTACTACAATATTAAGGTTGTGTTTGGATGTTAAAGTGAGTTGAGTTGAGTTGAGTTGAGATGATAAAATATTGTTAGAATATTATTTTTTAATATTATTATTATTTTGGAATTTGAAAAAGTTGAATTATTTATTATATTTTGTGTTGGGATTTGAAAAAGTTGTAATGATGAGTTGAGATGAGTTGAGAGTGGTTTAAGTTCCAAACGCACCCTAATACGTACTGCTTTTAATTTTATTATTTTTCCTTTAATTTTTTGTTTAATTTCCACGTACGCTCGCACGTACAGCTCCAAACTACAGCTTCATGCACAAGGCAACCTCAGCCCCACCCACATCCTATTATGACTACATCATTGTAGGCGGAGGTACGGCTGGCTGCCCCTTAGCAGCCACTCTCTCCCACAACTACAGCGTTTTACTCCTCGAACGTGGTGGCTCACCTTATGGCAATCCCAACATCACTGAGTTAGACCTGTTTGGTGCCGCACTCTCTGACCTCTCCCCAACCTCCCCCTCCCAACGCTTCATCTCCAAAGACGGCGTCATCAACGCTCGGGCTCGTGTTTTGGGCGGTGGAAGCTGCTTAAATGCTGGATTCTACTCACGCGCCTCTTCACATGACGTCAGGTACTAATATCATAAGCATGACTCGGATTTTCTCATGTGTCGTCTTCCATTCTAGTACTACATGTGTTTGCATGGCGCCTATATATGTGTTGATAATTTTTGCCAATTAAATTGGCTCATAATTAATAGGGAAATGGGATGGGATGGGCGGCTAGTGAATGAATCATATCAATGGGTGGAAAGGGTGGTGGCATTTGAGCCACCAATGCAACAGTGGCAGACGGCGGTTCGAGACGGAATGTTGGAAGTCGGGGTGTTGCCGGACAATGGATTCACGTATGATCATATGTACGGGACTAAAGTTGGGGGCACCATATTTGATAAAGATGGCCATAGACATACGTCTGCCGACTTGCTCGAATATGCTAACCCTAGTGGCCTTACGGTGCTTTTGCATGCTTCTGTGCATAGAATCTTATTTAGAACTCGAGGTAAGCTGTAGCAAATTGATGGACGAGTGAGAAAATTATTGGATATATTTTCTTAAAAATAGGATAAAATTTATTTATTTATTTATTCACTATAAATATATATAGTATTGTCTTAAAAATAAATGCTTGTTTAATTTTGTTCATCAAAATCAATCTTCATACTTAACCAGGAAGACCAAGGCCCAAGGCCCACGGAGTCATATTTAGAGATGCATCAGGGGCCAGGCACAAAGCCTATATCAAGAAGGGGTCCAATAACGAGATTATTGTATCAGCTGGTGCATTGGGGAGCCCACAGCTACTTATGTTAAGTGGAATAGGGCCTCCAGACCAACTAAAGGCCCACAAGATCAGAGAAGTTTTGGACCTGCCTATGGTTGGCCAAGGCATGTCGGATAATCCCATGAATGCAATCTTCATCCCCTCTCCAGTCCCGGTCGAGATCTCTCTCATTGAAACCGTTGGCATCACCCACTTTGGAAGCTACATTGAAGCAGCCAGCGGTGCCAACTTTGCCGGTGGCTCTCCGAGAGACTTTGGGATGTTCTCTCCTAAGGTAGTGTTTTATAGTCACAACAAAAGTTATTTTGGGCTGAGAGAGTAGTAGAAAAGCCTAGTTTTTTCCCGGATGCTAACTGGGCTCAAATTCTCTACCTGTCTAGAAGCCCAGGCCTGCTTTTAGCCAAGCAGCTCCCCAACAGAGAAATAGTGCAAAACAACAATAAATTATAATACCTTAATTTCGTCAACATTTTTAAGGAAATTTGACCTCAAACATGGTTAATGTGTTTGTATTGATCGCCATTTACAGATTGGGCAGCTCTCCACAGTCCCACCCAAAGAAAGGACCTCAGAAGCCCTAGCCAAAGCAGTGGAACTCATGGACAAACTTGACGAAGCAGCCTTCAGAGGTGGATTCATTCTAGAGAAAATCACGGGTCCAATGTCCACAGGCCATTTGGAGCTCCAGACCCTGAATCCCAATGACAACCCATCTGTCACTTTCAACTACTTCAAAGATCCCCTGGACTTGCAAAGATGTGTCCAAGGCCTTAGCACCATCGAGAGAGTAATCGAGTCAAAGGCTTTCTCCAAGTTCAGATACGACTTTTTATCTTTGCCAGCACTTCTCAACATGACCGCGAGTTCCCCAATAAATTTGTTGCCTAAGCATGAAAATGCTTCAAGGTCCTTGGAACAATTTTGCAAGGATACTGTGATGACCATTTGGCATTATCATGGAGGCTGCCAAATGGGAAAGGTTGTTGATCATGATTACAAAGTTCTTGGAGTTGATGCACTAAGGGTTATCGATGGATCCACGTTTAATCACTCTCCTGGAACTAATCCTCAGGCCACTGTCATGATGCTTGGAAGGTACATAACTATAATCTATTTGCAACATACTAAAATATACACTCATGTTAATTATTATGTGGAATCCTGCAACTGATCATGCTTTGAGTACTGTTTTTATATCAATGACGGACTATCATGTGTTTTAATGCATGCGGTGCAGGTACATGGGTGTAAGGATATTGAGAGAGAGACTAGCTGGCCGGAATGACTCTCATGAGTAAATCATGATTTTAAACATGGTTTTTTTTTTATGAACTTAATTGATCAAAATGCATGGATTTGGAGGAGTACTCCGTTTTACAATGATCTGTACGTTGAAAGCCTAAAGAAATGTCAAATTAATTATAATTGATTCTTGTGATCATGGATTTGAAATGATACATACACATATATATATATATATACATATAAATTAATTAAACGTACGTATACATTGAGGATCGATTATGTTAATAATTTATATATTTTCGAGTCTTCAACATTGTTACTCTCATGTGGTACTTGTGGTACTAATCAAGACTACCATGCACTGTATGCTACTTACCCTATCTATTAATATTCAATACGGTACCCCATAAGAAAAGTATATATATTAAATTAATATTATATTTTATTAGATGGAAAGCTTCACAAACTGAGTGCATGTGATCATGTAATATAACAAAACAAAGTTCAGAAACTTGCATGTATGCGCAGAGTTGGAGCCATTACCATAAGATCATCGATCAAGATCCAGCTACTGCATGTAGAGAGTCATAATTCCCATTAATAGGACAAGCAGAAAAAATAATGATATTTGAAATAGCATTAGTATGAAAAAGAAATATATAGTTTATCCATAAAGAGATTTTGTAAAAACATAAAACTCATAAATTGATGTGATATGTTAAATCTATATTATAATAAAAATAATTTTACAATTCGAATGTATTAATCAAGATAAAAAATAATATAAATTTATTCGTTCAAAGAGTAGAAAAAAGATAAAACTTTATCAACGAGATCAGTACTGTAGCTAATTAGTGAAACGCTATAAAACCAGAGAGATGCAAATTCCTATATAGCTATCAAAAAGATATATACTTTTTTCCAGGAGATCAGAACTAAGGGGGATTTATTATTCCGACGTTACAAGATAATTATTTATTTATAATCCGTTAATTCTAACAAAATGTTTATTTATAACTAAAATTAGTTATGAATAATCTTTTAATTATAATAAATTAATCGTAAAAATCTATTTTTCTTATAGTGCGTTTTCTTTTGCTTTTTTTTTTTTTTTTTGTGAAATAGCCAATAGATGTCAAAAAGCATATTGAAATGAGAGAGAATATGACACAGGATATACCTTCAGGCCCAGGTTTCTGCTGCAATTGTCTCCCAACACGGATAGAGAGAGAGGGAGATAAACAAAAGAAGGCATCGTGTATTCTGATCCATGGCATCTCCCTCTTGATTTTTCCCTCTCTCTCTCTCCCTCACTCCAGCTTGATGAAAGAAACGTTCAGAAGTCGAAAATAAAGCAGAATCCAAAAACATTCGTAAGCAAGCTTTTTTTTTCTCCCTGACAAAAGCAGCCTTGCATGGAATGCGTAGAAAGCAGGCACCGAAGGATATCCATGGCATATGCTTCCCTCGACCGCTTATCCACTGTTGGAAGAGCCTATAAAGCTGTCCGAGCTGCTAGACATCTCCACACAAACCAGAGGTGGTGGTTTTCGAACTGTCAAAAAGCATGACATGAATTAAGATCGTCGTCGCGATCGGCCGGTGAGCAAACTAGTTGTAGGGCTTCTCTCCCTTGGCAGGCATCATATATGCATGGCATGTATATCCGATATTCTAGCTAGCTTTCTAATGACCCGCCAAAGGAGAGTTGCCCTTCAACTGCTTCAGCTTAATTAAATGTAATGATCTCAAGGGGCGCCCTCCAAAGATCGTGTTTTATATATGCAAGACTAGGTATGCTCACAAAACATATATAACGCATGCATTTTGTGTTTTCTTGTTAATTTTCTGCAGTATTGCCACCCATACAGCTCATGCCATTTTCATCCCAACGTCATGTTTGTGACAAAACTAATGATTTTATATTGCAAAGTTCATGCGTGCACGTGTATATTAACCATAGGTGTGAAGGGTGTGGAATCAACATTCAAGGGATTTTAAAGCACATATATTTCAGGCGAGACAGTACGTTCGTTTCGAGCTTAGATCATAAGAGTTCCCAGATCATGAGGTAGATCATACAAAAAGCAGAAGATCAAGGCCCCAGTACCAGTATCTGTCCACGACAAGAGTCTTATTACTGTGCATTTGCTAATTTTGTTTGTTTGAGAGATTTGTTCGAGCATATATAATCTGTGTTGTGTGCTTACTTCTTTATCCTTCTACCTTATTTTTTTGTGTCCGTTTATGTGAAGATATAAATATCTTTTGAGTTTTTTTTTTTTTTTTTTCGATTTGTGTCAGTGGGTCAGTAAGTGTCATTGCATCATTTTAGTTATCGGGAGGGGGATGGTTTTGCTTGTATCATTGATTTTGTGTCTCCGTCGAGTACTTGTGTCAGTACAAATTTTTTTTATTTACTTCTATTCCTCTTCTTTTCATTATGGGCTGTGCTGCGCATCAGCCGGAAGCCGCAGCACACCACAGGTAAATTTTTTTTTTTTCACTCAATAGAGAGAGTGTGCGGCAGCTGATATGCATAGTAGGCTGATATTTATATTTTCTGTTTCATTATTATCCCTATGTTTACCGGTGAGGGAATGTTTTCTCTACCAAGTGCAGTGATATTATCTAAGAATTTGAGAGCATGAGCAAATCCCTCTCTCTCATTCCCGATTCCCTCTCTCCTCTGAGTTATCTCTCAACCTAACATCCTCTCTTTTCTCTATCTCTCTCCACCACACAGCCATTGCCGCCATCAGCAGCCATGGAGTACGGTAGCCCCTAGCGACGTCATGCGTCGCCTCCAGCCACAGATGCAACCCCCTCATCTCATTTCTCTCTCACTCCTCGATTTATTTCATTTTCACTCTCGATAGTCGCTAGCAACGTCATGCATCACCTCCAACCACCAACTTAGCCCCCCACAGCAGCAACGCTGCCAGACACAACCCCCCAAACCATCGAAGCCTTGAGACCCACCCACAATGCCTCTCTCTCCCTCTGTTTCTCTCATCTCGGTCACAACCTAGGCGATTTCCAGCGCCACCACCAGGTGGCCGCCTCATGCCGGTAAACTCGTTTCTGTATATCTCTCTCCAACAACCTCGCCTTATCCGTATCTCACTCTCTATTTCTCTATTCCTCTCTCTCAACTCTCAGCAACGTCACACACCTTCGTGTTGTAGTAACGACTCCATCGTACCAAGCCACGTAGGCTCCCTCCGCCGTGGCCCAGCCCCTTACTCAGTCCCTTTTTCCTTCCTCTCCACGCACGACTAAAACAATGGACAATAATTGGTGTTCTCTAATATGTTTATGTTCTTATTTTTGAAATTAACAGATAGTTATTACTTTTTGCAGGAGATTTGGACTCTTTGGTTTGAAGCTTTTGTTGTTTTGAGGTTGTATGTCGTGGTAGATATTCTTCTGGGTATGAAGAAAAAAGATGCTTTTAAATTTTTTTTTGTTGGACTAAAAGAAGTTGCTATGTTATTTTTTATATATATATTTGGTTGGATTTGTCTATTTTGAGAAATTGCTATGTTATTTTTCTTTTAATCTTTGATGGCTACCATTTCCTCTACTGTAATGCTGTTGATGTTATGCAAGCAGTGGGATCCTCTATAGGCTTTTTGCTCTCGAGGGTGAGATTTGCATTGTTGATACAACCATTTCTGTCGCTTATATTGTATTGCAGGCTCTATGTATAAATAAATTTCTCTTTACCCCACTTCTTTTTGTTACTGGACAAGTCTCATTTTTCACTCAAATGGTTTGTCCTATATGTGTGTGGGACTCAAGGTTACATGCCATAATTCAGAACTTTCATGTGATTTTGTAAATTGATTGTTCCGATGTTTGTAGTTGGATAGTTAAGAGAATGAACCTAACTCTGTAAGATTATAACCTGTTATGGAGTATTTGATTGCTCTTCTGTGTTTTGACAAGTTTAATATGTAGCAGGAAAGGTTGATGACAAAGGTATTAGGTGCAATATTTGCCTGTGATTTCCTGCAATATGTTTTTATATCCGACAAAGCTTGATTTAGGAGGTTTCATTGTCACTATAAATTTAGGAATTAAGACCGTATAGATGCAACCATTTTCTTCCACTTTTTATAGAACTGAGATCTACCCCAGCAACATTTCACGCTTTCACCTCTTGACCCATCACACAAATGGCAAGACCAGTACTACTCCTGCGTTTACAGGATGTCATGATCACTACTATGCTAATACGTGTCTTTCTTGTTTATTACTTCTCTTCTCTTCCATTTTCTTTGTTTACATCTTTTTTTGCTTTGAGGTTGTATGTCGCGACAGATATATATTATTCTGGGTATGAAGAAAAAAGATGTTTTTTATTTTTATTTTTTGTTGGACTAAAAGAAGTTGCTATCTTATTTTTTAATTTATTTTTTTGGTTGGATTTGTATATTTTGAGAAATTGCTATGTTATTTTTCTTTTATATATTTTGTTAAATATGCTTCCATCTAAAAGTGTGTTTTCCAACTTCAAATCTCTATGGCATAATTGGTGCAAAATAAAGATAAAAAAAAGTATCTTCAAACTATACTTTTAATGGTAGAGAAATATAAATTAGGAGGGAGAAAGTAAAAAAAGATGGCTTTTAGGAGTGAAAATGTAGCATTTTTAGTACTGACTATTTTTATATCACATCCAGGGAATCCTGCTTCACGAGATGGGTGAGTTTGGTAGAGTCTATTAGGAGTTTATATTCTTTTTCTTTCACAACCCAAAGTTCTTTTATCATGAACTACATGAAAAAATTGGTGTTCTCTAATATGTTTATGTTCTTATTTTTGAAATTATCAGATGGTTATTGCTTTTTGTAGGAGATTTGGACTGTTTGGTTTAAAGTTTATGCTGCTTTGAGGTTGTATGTTGCGGTAGATATTCCCCTGGGTGTGAAGAAAAAAAGATGTTTTTTAACCTTTTTTTTGGTTGGATTAAAAGAAGTTGCTATGTTATTTTTTATATATATTTGGCTGGATTTGTATATTTTGAGAAGTTGCCAAGTTATTTTTCTTTTATATATTTTGTTGGAATTGTATATTTTGTTAAATATGTTTCCATCTAAAAGTCAAGTGTTTTCTAGCTTCAAATCTCTATGGCATATTTGCTGCAAAATAAAGACAAAAAAAAATATATATATATCTTCAAACTATACTTTTAATGGTAGAGAAATATAAAGGAGAAAGTAAGTGAAAAATGATAGTTTTAAGAGAAACACCAAAAGACCAAGGTGACTTTCTATGGGTTGAATTTTAAATTTGTGGTCTTTTTTATTTTTAAACTTCTTGGTTTGGTTTTTGTAGGGAATTTGCTTTGTTTGGCTTGAAGTTTATGATGCTTCAAGGTTTGTATTATTCTGATTTACACATTGTTTTGCATTAATCAATTGGATTTCTTGATTTGGTTTGTCTTTTTTGTTATTATGATGTTGGATGTGTCTTGATTTACTGAGTCCTACTTTTTTTTTTGGTTGTTTGATGCAATTATTTTGATTTCTAGATTTCTAAAAAAAAAAACATGTCTTTTAGTTGTATTTATAATTAAAAAAATATATTTCTTTCGGTATAAAAAAATAGATGCTTTTTCTCTTCTTCTTTTTTTTTTTTTTTTTTTTTGCATTAATAGAAGTTGTTATGTTTTTTTATTTTAAGAATAGTTGGTATCTTTCTTTTATATATTTTGTTGGATTTGTATATATATATTTTTTTATTTGGTTTCTTGGTTTCATTTGTCTTGTCTGTTATTCGGTTCTGATTTGCAGCTTCCTGGAAAAAAAGATGGCTTTTACTTTCTTATTTTATGATTATTTTTTTTTTTTTTTGTTGCATTGATAGAAGTTGCTGTTTTTTATTTTAAAAATTATAGGTATCTTTGCTTTATATATTTTGTTGGGTTTGTATATTTTGTTATTGATTCTATTTTTTGGTTCCGTTTGTCTTTTCTATTATTGAGCTCTCATCTGCAGCTTTATTTTAAAATGAGTAAACCGATTTATGCTATTTGGATTAATGAGTTTGTGATTTTTATTTATATTTTAAAAATGTTTAAGGAATTTAAAAAATGTTTGAAAAAAAAAAACAAAAAAAATCCACTATAACGATTTATACTGTTTGGATTAATGAGTTCCTGATTTTTATTTTTTTGCATTTTCTATTGTTGGCCTCTCAAGTGCAGATTTTTTAAAATGAGTAAACCGACTTATGCTATTTGGATTAATGAGTTTGTATTAACGAGTTGGAATTAATGAAACATCATTAAATGGATTTACACTTTTTTGATTAATGAGTTTATATGGTCTGTGGCGTGCCTGGAATATCATCCTGATCAGAACTTTTTTGTTTCATTTTGCACAAGTTTCTCAGGCCGATGTCAAACTCTTTTTTGAATAAGTCTGTGGAGAGGTCTGTGATCATCCCTTTGATATAATTCTGAAATTTTATTTCTTGTTGATGCTTGGATAGCTAGATTAGCAATTGCAAGAAATGCACTAAAGGCGACTACAAGCATTCCACTCGTATCGCTTTTGTTGAGCTTGTAATGGTAATTGCTCTTTTTTCTTTATTACTGCATGCTCAATCTTTTTTGTTTTTCATGCATAGTCTTGCTCCTTCAAAGCATCAAGATTTGTAAGAAATGAAGAGTTTTCAAATGACCAGTCACTACAACACAATTGTTTTTTAGTAACGGTTGGGAAATTGTGACTGTCCATAGACCGTCACTAAAAGGCATTTTCTGTGACAGTTTCTGGAAACCGTCACTAAAGATAGAATGAGATTTTTTTACGTTCCAACGTATAGGAAATATACGTTCGAACGTCACATATATGTTCGAACGTTATGTATGTTTACGTTTGAATGTAAAATATTTTGGCACAACCGTTCGCACGTTATTAATTACCGTTCGAACGTAAAAAGTTTCCGCCAATGTTCGAACGTTAAGTAATAACGTTCGAACGTTCATTGTAAATTTAAATTAAATGACTTTAATTTAAAAATTATATGATTTTTATTGTGCATAATTTGTGAACAAGTCTAAAAAATTGAATTGTATATATTTATATATATACAATTTGTAATATATAAATATATATTTATGTTTATATATATTTGAAATACAGTGATTTAGTATTAAAGTTGAAAAATATAACATCAAAGAAGATTAAAAATTGAAATTAACAAACGATAGAAATATTCAATAATATTTTTCATTACAAATATTAAAAATAAAATACAAGATTTAATAAAATGTAGTAAACAACAGTCAGATGATAACGTTATCCGCAAAAGTCGAACTCCGTACCTCCTCAGTCAAGGTATCAACCTTGTCGTTGAGGATAGTTACACGATGGGTGAGTTCGGCAACAGACGCCGATATAGCCTCGAGCGATCGATCGATCTTATGATCGATATGCGCAGTCAGCTGTGAGATGACCGCATCAACCCAAGCAAGCCGCACATCTCCTGCAGATGTGCTCGACGTATGCTAACTACTACTCCCGACATGACCTGGCTCAGGCTGCGTCGGAGGAACTAGATCCTCTACAGGGGGTGGCTGACGTCCCCTCGCCTGTCCAATGCTACGTCGATGCGTGGTCATGTCGAGGGGGCTCATCTGATCTTTGACCCGCTCCTTTGGCTGGGTCGGCACTCCCCGTGTAAGTAATAGTCGGCTGATGAGGACACCGTATGGGAGATTATCCGTGGAGACGATGATCGCCTCGTAACGGATCCTCTCAAAGATGTGCAGTGGCAAATCTATAGGATCTCCACGTGCCACTCGTATAAAAAATTGTGCCCGAAGCGACTAAATGTAGTTTTATGAGCCACGGGATCAACATTTGTTGCAACAATAAGGTGCAACATGCGGAAGAAATGCAGCAGATGGTTCTGGTTGAAGGCGTTCTTCCGCTCGATCTGCATGCGGTCCCTCCCGGTGAGAATGTAGAAATCCTCGTCTCGGTCATCATCCCGAGCCTCGACGCCAGTATCCTCAGCCTCTGACTGGCCTGCATCTCTGGCTGATGCTGGCTCAAATGCCTGGCCAGTAGATGATGTAGAAGTGCCTACATCCTCACGAGGTGTTGAGTGTGCAAATGTCTCAACTCCTTGACGAATCCCAAGGTGCTCGCCGATGACATATAGTAATATCTCAATGGAAACACCGCGTACAGTCACGGTGTGAGAGGATGCATCATGAGGCATGTCACACATCCCTATATAAAATTCTTGAACCATTGAGGGGTACACCTTCCCCCTCAATGTGCAAATATTTCTCCAGCCTCTACTGAGGAAAACATCTCTCAGGTTCGTCTGCTGCTAACAGAGTTCGTCGAACTCATTAATCAGGACCTCTCGCTCTACCATAACAGTACGAGCTCCGATACGGGCAGTGTCCGACGTGGCTCCTTCCCTCCCTCGTTTCCTAGTATGCAGTGGAAGAGCCATATCCTGAAAATAGAAAAGGAGAAAAAATTATTTACATTAATGCATTTTTTTGTATTAATTTGAAGCTGCTCTGCATTAACGTTCGAACATTTTGTCTTTCACGTTCGAACGGTAAAGATAAACGTTCGAACGTTAGTTTATACGTTTGCACGATCAATAATGTAAATAAATTGATGTTCGAATGTAAAACATATACGTTCGAATGTAAAACATAGACGTTCGAACATAAACAGTAAATAAATATTGGCTGAAGTACGTTCAGACGTTTATGTTTTACGTTCAAACGTATTTGTTTTACGTGTGAACGTAAATACGAACATCCGAACGTCGAAGCATGAATAACGTAGAAAATCACTACGTTCGGACGTTATAATTAAACGTCCGACCGTATGTGATTTACGTTCGAAAGTAAAATATTAACGTTCGAACGTATGTCGTTTAATAATATTTAGAGTATACATTAAACGTTTATGAAAATTGATGAATAAAACGTCCGAATGTAAGAAGGTTACGTTCGAACGTAGAAGTCGTAACGGCTCTGTAATTTAAACGTCGTACGTTCGAACTTCTCGGTGAAACGTTCGAACGTTACGACGCAGAGCTGAGTCGACTCAGCCATTATTGAAATCTCGAAAATTTCTCTACAAAGTTCTAAATGCCGAAATGTCACCGTAGAAATGAAGTATACACTTCAAGAAACATTTCTAAGGTGACTATTCGGCCAATGGCTGGCCGTGGTGGCCGGAAAATGAAGTTGAATATCTGGCCACCACTTATCCGATTTTAAACAAAATTCAATCCAAATCTCAATAAAATATATGTTATTTGAATAAAAGATGAATGCCTACCTTTTTGTAACGGTTGTGGCGGAGTTGACGGCGGCAGTGACGGAGGCTTGGCAGCGTGCAACGTAACGGACGTTTGTTGATGAATAGTTTTGGAAATGTCATTTTGACATTCGGTTTTGGCCTTATATACACATTACGTTCGAACGTTTGTCAATTTAATTTCAAAAATAATACCTATAATATATTATATTATAAATGTTTATGTATTATATTAAGATGTTATATAATATTATTGATAATTAAGTTGACGTTTGTAAGTACTTGTTATACTTATAAAGTTTAGCAATATGTTTATACATGTTGTTGTGATTTTATGCTTACTCTTGAAATAATTGTGATTATTGTTTGTAAATTTTGTAAATAGTTTATGAGTTTATGGTGTTTATTGATGAATTAATATGTGTATAAATATTGTTGTAAGAATATTGTGCCCGAATTCTGTGATATGGATTTAATACATAAATATTTTTTATTATATACATTTATGTTATCATTTAAAATATTATACTATCATACTATACAATGTAGTATATAGTTATAGATATATACAATGTAATATATATATTATATTATAAGTTAGTATATAAGTTAGAATTTAATAAGTAACAATTTAATATATATCCTTAAGATTTATATATATAGTATAGTTTATATATTATATACACTTATGTTCTCATTTAAAGTATTATGCTATCATACTATACAATGTAGTATATAGTTATAGATATATACAATGTAATATATATATTATATTATAAGTTAGTATATAAGTTAGAATTTAATAAGTAACAATTTAATATATATCCTTAAGATTTATATATATAGTATAGTTTATATATTATATACACTTATGTTCTCATTTAAAGTATTATGCTATCATACTATACAATGTAGTATATAGTTATAGATATATACAATGTAATATATATATTATATTATAAGTTAGTATATAAGTTAGAATTTAATATGTAACAATTTAATATATATCCTTAAGATTTATATATATAGTATAGTTTATTTATTATATACACTTATGTTCTCATTTAAAGTATTATGCTATCATACTATACAATGTAGTATATAGTTATAGATATATATAATGTAATATATATATTATATTATAAGTTAGTATATAAGTTAGAATTTAATAAGTAACAATTTAATATATATCCTTAAGATTTATATATATAGTATAGTTTATATATTATATACAATTATGTTCTCATTTAAAGTATTATGCTATCATACTATACAATGTAGTATATAGTTATAGATATATACAATGAAATATATATATTATATTATAAGTTAGTATATAAGTTAGAATTTAATAAATAACAATTTAATATATATATCATTAAGATTTATATATATATATATATGGTATAGTTTATATATTATATACATGATTTATGTTCTCATTTAATAAGTATAGTAGGAATAGTACGTTCGAACCTTTCAAGTTAACGTTCGAACGTTAAACCAAGAGCGGGAAATTTCCCGCTCGATTAAGGTATCTGCGTGATTATTCAGACGTTCGAACGTTTATATTATACGTTCGAACGTTAATTAATGAAAATCACAAGAAAATTATGTACATCCGAACGCCAAATCTGTTAACGTCCGAACGTTAGTTAAATTAGTGCGGGAAATTTCCCGCTCAAATATGGCAACACTTTGATGAAATGTACGTTCGGACGTCTTAGTTAGACGTTCGAACGTTCATCTGATTATCTTAGAACGTTCGAACGGAAAATTGTGCTACATTCGAACATAGGAAAGGAAAGTGCGGGAACTTTCCTGCTACATTTTATGTTACATCAGAAGAAGGTTACGTTCGAACGTGTATTTTAAACGTCCGAATATTCTGGGCGGGAAAATTTTAGAATATAACGTTCGGACGTACAACTTAAACGTTCGAACGTATGAACTTATATATTAGAACATAATCAGTACATGCACGGGAGAAACAGATCATTTCTTCTTCTCCCGTGCGCGCAACAGAGAGTGAGAGGGTTAGAAATTCCTTATGGCCCGAGGCTCTGCAGGAGAGAGAGAGAGAGAGAGAGAGAGAGAGAGAGAGAGAGAGGATTAGAGTGAGAGAGAGTTGAGTTAGAGAGTGAGAGAGAGTTGAGTCTTGGTAAGAAAAAATTTTAATTTATTGTCCTTTTATGAATTTTATGATATTTATATTGTGTTTTTGTTATAGAATATTTATAATAAATTAATATTGTATTATTTTGAAGGATTGGTTGTTTTGGGAAGTTGGAAGATTTTGATTTGTAAGAGGCTAGAACATTGTGAGTGCTAGGTATATTTCTAAACTTTATCAATATGTTGTTGCATGTGATTTTATGCTTACTCTTAAAATAATGTGATTATTGTTTGTATAGTTTGTAAATAGTTTGTGAATTATTGTAAAGTTTGTTGTGATATGAAATATGTTAATACATGTGGCATATTATTTTGTGAATATGTTAATACATGCTCGTGACATATTATTTTGTGAATATATTGTGTGTTATTGTGAATAATGTGATTATTGTTTGTATAGTTTGTAAATAGTTTGTGAATTATTTTAAAGTTTGTTGTGATATGGAATATGTTAATACATGTGACATATTATTTTGTGAATATGTTAATACATGTGACAATATATTATGTGAATATATTGTATGTTATTGTGAATATATTGTGATATGAACTTGAGCAATTTAAATTATTATTTGTGAATAACGTTTGAATATGTTTACATTGTTACAAATATATTGTCCTTAAACTTTGTTAATACATGTTTTGTGAATATATACAATGTTATTGTGAATATATTGTGATTATTGTTTGTATAGTTTGTAAATAGTTTGTGAGTTATTGGGAATATCTTGAAGTATGAATTTGAAATATTGTGATAATAATATTTCAAATTAAGTAATAACAAATAAAAGTAACTCTTTAAGAATTATAATATTTAAAATTATATTAAAACTTTTGAAATTTAAGTATAACAATTAAAATTATACTTTAAGAATGATAATAATTAAAATTTTAATATAACTTTTAAAATACTCTTCAATAAAAAAGTCTTGAACCTACTAAATAAGTAGAGTTGGAATTAAGTAAATATACTTATTTATTATAAACTAAAGAGAAAGAAAATAAGGATCAAATAGATGCTTATATAAAAATTATATACTTATTGTCTATAATAAATAAATAACTCACTCAATTAAGTATAACAATTATGATTATAATTGTGGAATGATAATAAATAAAATTATTTAATAATCTCAGAAATTATATATAACAATTATAGTATAACTTTTGAAATTAAGTATAACAATTAAAATTATACTTTAAGAATGATGGTCTTGTATACAACGAAGGAATATAATCTTGAAGAAATGTTGAAATTTTAATTTAATTGCTTGACTGTCATAGTCTCTTCGGCCTTGAGAGTTGTCAAGGTCGGACAGTTTGTGACGGTTAAGTAATTAGACTAAAATTTAAATATTTCTTCAAGATAATTCTTCCTCGTTGTGTACAAGACACGAAACTTAGGGTCACATAATCTTTCATCTCTCTTTAATTTAACAATATAACACTACTTGAAGGTGACATTGTTAATGTAAATAATGTGGAGATATTGTTAGTATGATTTTTTGCTAGATGCGTGTGACATTGCATAAATACCCGTAGACCCGTTTGGGAATCAGTGTACATTTGTGTCCACTGATTCCTGAATTGTCCAGTGTGGATAGTTTGAGATTATATTATATGTATTGTACATTTTTGTTACTCGCTACTTTCCACGTTTAATATGAAGTTTCGGTGTCTTCTTCTATTGTTCTTCGGGTATACTGTTCGTAGGGTTACAATCCCGATATTTAAACATGTATACTTGGAGAACTATGGGGAGGTGTTGCCGAAATTTCTACTAACGTGGAAATTAGTTCCCAAAGGACGATGTTATGACCACTTCAAGAAGTTTGAGAAGTTGGAAGAGGCTGCGCAGTCTCCTTTTCAGCAGATGAAGTTAGATGATTGGAGAAAGTGTTCTGATCTTTTCGCATCTCCAGATTATCAGGTATTTTATATTTATATCTTTTAATTATTTACATTCATATTCGTTCTATATATTATATGCATGTGTACATATTACAATTAATATTTTTAATATATTTTATAGCACTTGAGTTTTACAAATGCACATAATAGATCCGCTCTGACTGTCCATCATCGTGCCGGTTCAAGGTCATTCCACCGTCTTGCTGAAGAAATGGTAATTAAAAAATTATAGAATTCATTTATTTTCCTGATATTTTTTCTGATAAATACTAACATTATCTTTTTAAAATTGTTAATATTGTCGCTTTGTTAGAAACGTGATGATCCTGAAAATTTTTCCCTCATTCATGTCTATACTGCTGCTCACACTAATGAGCATAGTGAGTGGATGGATCCTATCGCTGCAGATAATTATGTAAGTAGTGTTAATTTTGTTCAATAAATTATTTATATAACATTTTAATAGTTTATTTCTTATTTCTATTTCTTTTAATACGTTACTAAATTATTTACGATCATTACCTTTTAAATTGAAGAGAAAAATGATGGAGATGCAGTCGGCTTCTGAGGAATCATCTCCTAGTGACATAGACATATTCACGCAAGTGCTCGGGCCGCAGTCTAGTATGGCAATAGGTTTGGGACGATCTATCAAGCATAAATGTTCATCCTCCTCAACCTCATCGGCTTCACAAATTAATAATCTTACGGCAGATTTAGAAGCTGCACGGCGTGAGAATGAGTATATGAGATCGAGACAGCAAGAGTTAGAATCTCTCTTAGAACGACAGTCTCATTTAGAGACGCGTTTGCAGGACCAACAGAGAGACCAAGAGGAAAGAATACGCAGTGAAGTGCAAGAGTAAGTGCAACGAGAGATGATGGTGCAAATGGAGCGTGTTATGTCGTTGTAACAGAATTCCCGTGGGTGAGGGAAAAAGAAGAAATAAATTTTATCAATATTTCTGACTAGTTTTAATATCTAATTTTGTGCTTTTATAAGACATTGTTATTATTAATTGGGTATGTAATATGATATAACATTGGTATTATGTTTTTAAATTTTATGAAATTAGTATTTATAATGTACGTTCGAACGTTGGTTCACAGAACAAACGTTCGAACGTAAATAATTTGGGTATGTAATATGATATAACATTGGTATTATGTTTTTAAATTTTATGAAATTAGTATTTATAATCTGTACGTTCGAATGTAAATAAAAATCGTTCGAACGTTGGTTCACAGAACAAACGTTCGAACGTAAATACAATTTGATCGTTCGAACGTCAAACTGTACGTTCGAACGTATTCATGCTAAAACGAACAAACCGTTCGAACGATAAAGCGATTAACGTTCGAACAAGGAACTTGCATTCGAACGCTCATTCGTTTACATTCGAAATAACGTCCGAACATTATACGCGCTACGTTTAAACATTTCGTTTACGTTTGAACAAATATTCGAACGTTTATTGTAGTTAACGTTTGGACGCATTAACATTCGAACGTAAATATATTGCGTTCGAACGATTTTCAACGAACGTAAAATTCTCTCATTCGAACACCAATCGGTTGGGTGAACGTCCGAATGTAAATATGATACGTTCGAACGATATTCAGCGAACGTCAAATTATCTCATTCGAACGCCAATCGGTCGGGTATAACGTCCGAACGTTTTATTTTACGTCCGAACGTTATTTTCTGTGACAGTTTATAACCGTCACAAAAACATGAACGTTCGAACGTTGTACCAAACGGAACACTTCCAACCGTCACTAAAAATATTTTTTGTGACGGTTGAACAGTAAAGCGTCACCAAATGTTTTCTGTGATGCACTTTAGGTGACGGTTGTGGTGACGGTTTCAAACTGTCACCAAATATGTTTAGTGACGGTTTGTCCTTTTTTGGTGACAGTTTCCTCTGTCACAAAAGGCACATTCTGTTGTAGTGAGTTCTTGGAAAGAAAGCTAAAATCTTGTTAACGTCGAGAAAATTTTTTTGGTGGACAATAAGGATTTATTGAGTAATGTGGTTGAGAAATCTATATGAGCTACTTTGATAGCAGTGATTGCTACTCCCTTATGCTTATTATATTAGATTCAAATGAGATAGTTCAAAGTATGTTCTTGGGCCTTTTTTCTTTGTATATTCTGTCTAACTTTTGCTGGTTTTGATGTTGGTGTTTATATTTTAATGATAATAATCTTTGAGTAATTTGGGAGTGAATTGATAAATTCTTCTATATGGATTTAAACCTCTTTCTTTAATTATAGCTGCCTAGAATAAGGTTTGTTTACAGTTGTATTCATGGATTGGATGTAGTTGTATTTAGTAAGATCAAGGAATAGTAGAAATTGGTGATTAACAATTTTTGGTTTTAGGCATATGCTATCGATGTCTCAATTTGTAATCTGTATTGATAATTTCTATCATCGTGGTGATATTATCCACAATCATATAACTTAAAAGGATAATCTAACTCTTATGATCTTATGCTAAGGTACTAACAGTTGAAGGATGTGTTGATTGAACTCCAAGAGCTAGGACAATGAGGATATGCTATTTTTTCAATATAATATTTCCCTTCAGCAGATTTGCATTGTATTGTTACTAATTTACTTATTGCATATTACTCAAAAACATTATATTCGACACACATATATAGGATAAAACTATGGATTTGATTATGCCAACAAGTCATTCTGAGTGGGTCATAGATATGTGATATGTTTTGTTCCATTTAATAGTTTTGTATGATCAATTTGCTAAACTTGTATTAAACTATGGTGTATTTTGAACTAATCTTTTTGGTTTCTAATCTATCAAACTTGTAATTATTATACTTCACTAAGTTATCATTGTCCAAAAATATTTGCTAAAATGTGCTCTTTTTTTCTATGCATTAAATTAATCAATTTTTTTTGTAAAAAACATATTATTTTTTGTAAAACAACTGTTTCAGTTTGATTCAACTAGGCAAACATACTTTGCACGTTGCTCTGACCTAATATATATAAATATATCTATAACTAAATACTGAAACTGCAATTATGGTTTATATATGCAACAACATGACAAATTTATTTACTTGAGCTGCCCGAAACTTAAGAATAATACAAGAAAAAGATCAGAGGGTTGATTTCTGATTTGGCTCCCAAATCATCATGTAATTAGTGCAATCATTTTGGCATAAAATTATCTGAAAAGAAGAATTAGTTAGTCATACGTACTTCCCTTATTTGTTATCGTTGGTTGCATCACCTTATAATTACTTCTTTGAGTAAGGACTTCAGCTCATGCTTCACCCGCAACGTCTAATTATTTGAACCGTGTGTGAGTGTATATATATATATATACAGCCCCTTGTAATTTTAAGCACTATATACTCCATGGCAGCTCGAGGGTTATACCTCGGAATATCGTACGTGTGTTGGAGAAAAAAAGAAACCAACAAGAGAGTTTGCCTGTGCAGTTTACATTTGGACAGTAAAAATATCTTAAAAGTAACGAGAATGTTTGTGGTTGATAATAAAAAAGTAATAATAGAATATTAAATAATAGTAAAAAATAAATAAAAAATAATAATAAAGTAAAGAATATAAGGAGAGTGTTTGAGAGTACTTGAAGTACTCTTAGGATATGTTTGGGTACTAAAGCATCCTCAAACACTTTTCAAGTATTCTCGTACTTTTAAAAATACTTCACATGCCAAACAATTTAAAATACTCTCAATAGAACCCACAAACTCACTTCAATTTCTACTCATAACTATTCACAAACATTCTATAATACTTATCACTATTATATATAAATAAAAAATAAAATCACTACAATATTTATCACTATTAAATATAAATAAATAAATCATTATAATATATAAATAAAAAATATTTATCACTATTATATATAAATAAAAAATAAAATCGATATAATATATAAATAAAAAATAAAATCGCTATAATATATAAATAAAAAATAAAATCACTATAATATATAAATAAAAATAAAATAAAATAAAATCACTATAATATTTATCACTATTAAATATAAATATAAATAAAATCATTATAATATATAAATAAAAAATAAAATCACTATAATATTTATCTCTATTATATATAAATAAAAAATAAAATCACTAAAATATATAAATAAAAAATAAAATCACTATTATATATAAATAAAAAATAAAATACTATAATATTTATCACTATTATATATAAATTAAAAATAAAATCACTATAATATATAAATAAAAAATAACATTACTATAATATTTATCACTATTATATATATAAATAAAATCATTATAATATTTATCACTATTATACATAAATTAAAAATAAAATTATTATAATATTTATCATTATTATATATAAAAATAAAATAAAATCACTATAATATTTATTAATATTAAAAAATCATTATAATAAGATAATTATAATATTTATTATTAAAAATAAAATCACTATAATATTTATGGAACTCACACATTTTTTAATTACTTATTCAAAAGTTAACAACTCAACATACTTCACACATTCAAACAACTCAAAATACTCTCAATGGGATCTACAAACTCACTTCAATCTCTACTCATAACTTTTCACAAATATTCTCAACAATTTTTAACATTTTTTACTATCCAAACGCATCCTTAACTGTCAAACCAGAAGGACCGTACAAGTTGGTCATCATGATCCCATGCATCCATCACTATATATGATATCTTGGTATATATCTCAATTGATTCGAACTCCATTAACCCAAATCATGAGTTCTATTTAATGATGTCGATGAACCAGGTCAAGTCAAGATGTCAAGTCAACATGTCACCCTTCTAATTGGGACGATGTACGGTGGGATTAATTATTAATATTGGTGCGCCATTAGATTTGTGGGTTTGTTATATTATTAACAAAAAAAATATACTCAACCTCTTACTATTCACACAACCTCTACACTCAACATTATTTTTAATTTTTATTAATTTTTTTTTATTAAATATTTATTATATGAATAATGAATAAAAAATTTGAAATAATTTAAAAAGAATAAACTCAAAAAAAAATTTAAAAAAAAATATTAAAAATTTAAAAAATTTAAAAAAATGTGGAGTGTGGAGTGTGGTGGAGGTTGTGTAGCAAAGCTCTCAAACTCATCCCAACTCATCTCAACTCATCATTACAATTTTTTCAAATTTCAATACAAAATATAATAAATAATTTAACTTTTTTAAATTTTAAAATAATAATAATATTAAAAAATAATATTCTAACAATATTTTATCATCTAAACTCAACTCAACTCAACTCATTTTAACATCCAAACACAACCTGGTAATTATATTATTTTAAATAAAATAGTAGGAGTTCGAAACTTCATAAATGCAGTTTTCATATCTGAGAATAATACATAATTACAAACTAAATTCAACCAAAACATGTTAATCCTAGAATCTTCCTAAATTACGTTCGATTTCAGTGTGATATATACATGCACAAGGAATACCGAAGCTCAATTTTAGAGAAATGTTTAAACTATAAAAAAATTTTATAAAAATAAATTCATAAATTGATGTAACTTAACGGCATATGTTATATGAGTTCTTCTACAGGTACAGAAAATTTCTCCCAAATACAGTTACCGATTGAAATGTCATGCCACGTGGCATTCCACGTAATTTATTTAATATTAAAAAATAATAATAATTTATTTAATACTAAAAAAAAAAAAGAAACAAATGTGATTTGAACTGAGATGACCCCAAAACCCATATTACAGATGATCCCAAACCCAACCGACGAAATCCCTCTCCCTCTCCCTCTCCCTCCCCCTCCATTCGGCACTGACCTCCACTCCACACCGTAGCAGCCCTCGCTTCTGGAGGAATCCAAACGGTAAATAACATTCCTTCCCTCTTGTGGTCTCTCTTAGAAGTTATTATCAAACATCTTGGGTAGAATATTAAAGATAAAGATTTACGAATCCAAGCCACGGCGTGGGACTAAGGGCTTTTCTTTTCAAATAAACTTTTGAAGATGTTGCTTTTTGCATTTAAACTAGCTCTTTTAGTAAGCTTATTCTGGATTCTATGGCTAGAGGGATTCTCCCATATTTATTAACTACATAAAAAACATGGATTTCTTTCTTTAAAAATTGTTGTTAGAAGTACTCTTTGATAAATATATTTATTTAATATCTCTCGGGTAACATGGTATAAAGAGGACGTTTTTTGTTTTTAAATTCAAATTGATTTTTTCGTAATTAAAGGGACCACGTGGCTCATTCCACGTCATTCGGGATGCAAAATTCGAGACTCTTCTTCGGAGGCTCTAGCATTTTTCATGTTATATTATATAGACTTATTCTAAAGCATATTATATGGATCTTATAAACTTATATCAATTTATAAATTTATTTTAATATAATCTTTTTCTACTCGTAGCACTTTTTTAATTTCTTTTCTAATTTCTATGTCGTGTCTTATTGTAAATCCCATATGAACACACACAAATTCAAGACCCACTCCCAGCATACATTAATTTTCGCTTATCGGCCTGTTTGGTCACGATGACATCATGTGCTTCTATTGCTTTAGGTTTACCCAATATTTGTGCCCGCCCGATCGAGGGCGTAACTTAAATGCATGGGGTCCATGGCGGTGTACGCCCCCCCCCCCATCTGGCTTCTAACTGCAATATTTATGTGGAATAAGTATCAAGTTATAAGTTTGACCCAGGCCTCGATTTACATGGATTCAACTCCAGAAGCAGTCTTTTTCGGCCTTTATTCGACAATTTAAATTTAATACAATAATAAATATTTCCTGTAGGTTATGCAATTCAAGCACGCCTCGCCTCAACAACCATGCACGTACCCTTCAGTCATCAAGAGCATTCCTTCCACTTGTCCTCTGATTGTTGTGTGTGTGTGTGTGTGAGAGAGAGAGAGAGAGAGAGGGGCAAGTTTCCAAGTCAAACTGGCTGAAATTGGCCTTCTTTATTTTAGGGGATTGGTCCAACGTACACCAAAAAGAATATCATATATGAATTAATAAAAAAAACTATATAGATCTCCAAAATTTCTTGATGAATGACATGATGAGTACTCCTACCACTTGCTTCTGATTTACAGTCAGAAGGGTCGGTTCCCTCAAAGTGGAATAAATTGACCTTTGTATGTTATGGGACATTGCTCGTGAATAAAATTAATTAATTCACACCTTAAATTATCAAAATTAACACAATATTAATATACCCTCAAATCATAATTGACTGTCATAACTACCGGTCTCCAAAATGAAAGTTTGGAGTTCGAAACCCACCTCCCACAAATAAAATAAAAAATAAAAAAAAAAATCATAATTGACTGTCAAAAATAGCATCCTCTATATTAAGATTCGATGGCCAAGATTAATGTATCATATCACCGGTTCTTTATTCCATCTAAATGGTAAAATTTGGATGATGAGGGGCTGTATTTAAAAATGAATAGTAGGTGTACCGAACAATGTTGATATTTTATAATGAAAAACAAAAACAAGAATAATTAACTGAGGTATATATGTTCAGAAACATCGAGGAGGCTTCTGGTATGCCAACAAAAACAAAAAGTAAGTGCACATGAGGGAGACTCGGCCGAGAGTCATGATCCATATGACTCGGCCGAGAGTCATGATCTCCTGCTGGTAGTGGGATGCAGATGAAAATGACTTGTCCATGCAAAATTATGGAAAAATATGGCACCCACCAATGGAGACGTTATATACTAGTGAGAACAAGAATTTTGGTGAGCTAAAGCAATTTGGCCACTGAGAAAATTATTCAAAGGGGTTAAGCTTATGGCCTAGCTACATCTACAAAAAGCTTTCTTGAACGCCTTTTTTCTTCTCCTTGCTTTCCATTTTCACGTCTGTAGGACGTCACTACCAAAATATATAGCCTTTATCTCATTCACGTGAACCTCCACGACCACTTCTTTTCTTTTTTTTAAGTTGGGAGAAGCCTTAATTAATTACAAGCTCCTTATATATGGAAAAGAAAACTGCCCCATGACAACGCATCGGTTGATGTATTGATTCTTCTTGCTTAATGTTTATTATATGATGTTGATATTTAGAACAAATTGTCTGATTTCAGTAACCAGACACGTCAGATGGGATTATTGGAAAGATAGAGAAAAGTATATACTCTTCTAGATAGAGGAAAGTCAGGTAGGAAGACGCGTTCATGGTAAGCCGTGTAAGATAACCTGTCTGAAATTTACTATCAAGAAAACTCTGATCATTTATGCATCGACATATGCACGCACAGATAGAAAGAGTATATTTGGTCAAACCAACAAGAATGAAAAGAATCAAACACACGGAGTAATAACTTGGGGGTGGGGAGAGAGAGAGAGATCAGGAAAATGCACTCATCTAGCATCAGAGAGGCCTGCCTTACTGGCTGCTGTCCAACTCCTATTCGTAGCCTTCTTGATTCACAAACTCACGCTCCCAAGTCTACAGGCAGCAGCTCTGCATATCACAGCTTTGTACTGGCCACAGCTTTGTCCCTTTTCCCAAATACCCCATTTACCAACCATGAGTCCCTCCCTACATTCCACGAATCATTTCTTAACTTCGTAAGAACATACCCACAATACTATCAGACTGATCGCGCTGATCAAATCAGAGGCCAAGAATATTACCACCTCACCATCTACAACCGTGTATGCCTCGATTATGTTGGCCACGGTCTCTTCTCACATGCTCAGCAGCGGAGTCACTCTCCAGAAGCTCCAGTTGCTGCTTCATCATCATCTCCTCTTCCATCCCCACACTTTCATGAGGTGCCCTTCTTTGATATATCCTACAAGTCAGTAAACTTGAATTCCCAAATAATCTACGGTGACCAAGAATCAGAACTGGAAACCAAGCTCCGATTGAGAATCATGGCCTTCATGAATATCTCTCAAGTTGATTATAACCTGGTACTCACTGCCAACCAGTCATCAGCTTTCAAACTTCTGGCAGATTGTTATCCTTTTCAGTATAACCGAAATCTTCTTACAGTTTATGATTACCAGAGTGAGGCAGTGGAAATGATGACTAAAAGCTCCAAAAATAGAGGAGCCCAAGTCCTGTCAGCTGAGTTCTCATGGCCCAACCTGAGCATCCAATCTGGAAAATTGAGAAAGATGCTAAAGACAAAAAGGAAGGATAGGAAGAGGGGACTGTTTGTTTTTCCCCTTCAGTCAAGGGTGACCGGATCACGCTACTCATATCAGTGGATGAGCATTGCACAAGAAAATGGATGGCATGTCGTGCTTGATGCATGTGCGTTGGGGCCGAAGGATATGGACACCTTAGGCCTCTCTCTTTTTAAGCCTGACTTTCTCATTTGCTCCTTTTACAAAGTTTTTGGGGAAAACCCATCTGGGTTCAGTTGCTTATTTATCAAGAAATCCAGTGCTTCAGTGCTAAAGGATTCAGCCAATGCTACAAGAATAGGTGTTGTGGGACTTGTTCAAGCATCAAGGACACCTGAATTCACTGGAGATCAGGCAATTACAGAGATGGAAATTGATCAAAAAATGAAGTCCGAATTGTGGAACGATGACTTAGTTGTACCACGCTCGATCTCTGGCCCATTATGTGTTCAGCAGGAAAGTGGTGAAACTTCTAAATGGAATGAAACTGAAGGAGTCTCTCTAAAGCAGAAGGCAGAATTACTCTCTGAAATGGTGGAACTAGAGACACCCTTTGAATCTGCTGGATCAAAATACAAAGAAGGCAGCGTAAATGGGAGCTCAGATATTGAATGTAGAGGCTTGGATCATGCAGATTCACTGGGCCTTGTGCTAATTAGTAGCAGACATAGGTACCTGATCAATTGGTTGGTAAATGCATTGATGAGTCTCCAACATCCACATTCAGAAAATGGGCATCCTTTGGTCAGAATCTATGGACCGAAGGTTAGTTTTAACCGAGGACCTGCCGTGGCATTCAATGTGTTTGACTGGAAAGGAGAACAGATTGATCCCACCCTTGTACAGAAGCTCGCTGACCGAAATAATATTTCACTAAGTTATGAATTTTTGCAGCACGTCTGGTTATCAGACAAGCATGAAGAAGAGAGGGAGAAAGCAATATTACAGGCAAGAAAAATTGAACTTGAAGGAACGGTCTTACATAAGAAGAGTGATAAATATCATCCTCAAATAGTACCAGTGGTCACGGCAGCACTTGGTTTGTTCACAAACTTCGAAGACATATACAGGCTTTGGGCATTTGTTTCGCAGTTCTTGGATGCAGACTTTGTGGAGAAAGAGAGATGGAGATACACAGCTCTTAATCAAGAGAGATTCGAAGTTTGAAAGTTTCGTTCTTTCACATTGTGCAAAATATTTATTTGTTGTGTATTAGTGTGATGTCTGCAGGCATATATAAAGTTGCACTGGACAGTAAGCTGTATAGTGGCACGGCCATAACTTTGGGATTATTTCTCAAAAATTTCAATCCAGAGTCACATAGTGCAAGAATTATGCTGGCTATACATTCCTAGTTTGATAAGAACAACACTACAATCAACGTGTAAAGCACGAAGTATCGATGAGTTTCCTCTTAAACTCACACCAGTAGGGAAAAACTGCGTAACAATCCTGAGGGAAAGTCATCTTAAGAGATCAGTAGGACCGTAGAAGATTAGGAGTGTTGCAGATGAAAAACCAATGCACTTTAGAATTCTGCCATCTAGTTGCAGAATGGTCCTATCAACGATTTCTCACAAAATTATTCATCCAATGTTATATCTTCTTGCATAGCCACTCATTTGATCATGTTGGTTTGAACCGGACACGGCTCATAGGGATTCATGAACTCCCAAATTGCCCCCTCAACACAAAGTCATTGCCAGCCCTATAACCATATAACTCTCTCAAAAAAAAAAAATTTTTTTTTTTTAATTACTCATCTTCAAAATTTAAGTATTCTGCAGTGCGTACAAGACTAAATCAATCAACCAAAAATGGCTTCATTTGGCCCGTAAAAATAATAATAAGGAACATCCTCAACAGAACCAAGCTCATATAGAATCCGCTACAAAGGCACAAAGAAACTTCAAAACGAAATCCTAATATCTCAGCCTCGGAAGAACTACTTTACCTGGATGTTCAAGTTTCGGCTGTTCGCAGCTTTATAATTCTTTGTAGGACAGTAGAAGGCTTCCGGGATGGTGACGCCAAATTGGCCACCACCCAAAAATACAAAATGGATCGTGTTTCGGGTCTGTCGGGTACCCCGGAAGCATAATCTTAAGGTTTGGGGCCTGGGCTACTTTACAGTTTTCAACTTTTCATGGAGCATTAAGGAATCAGTTCTTCTAGGTACAAGCGGGTTGGTTCACCAACCCGCGTACCAATTATTAGTTTAATATTTTATCAGATCTTATTTTTATTTTTTAATAAAAATAAAAAACAATTGAAGAGAAAGAAGACAAGAAAGACCATCTTCTTCTTTTTTTCTACTCAACTTTTGCAGGCCTCTGTATATCGAACTGTACATTTTCCATAGAACTACCACAAAGGTTTTTGACGGAGTCCTATTGACAAATTTCGTTTGCAAATTATTTGAGATAGAAAATCGCAAGCATACAATTAGAGAGACAAAAGGGAGGGGGTGTATTTCTTTTGTTTTATGGGTTTTACAGAAGCTTAACTGCTGCAATTGATGGAATTTTCTCTTGCAGTTTTTGTATAACAGTACTCGAACAGTCCTCACCCCTGCTGGTCCTGTTATACAAATTTTGATTATCGACTCTTCGATTGCCACAAGTTCAAGCGACCCACCAGCTGCTCCAAGATACGACCTTATTTCTTGGAGTACCTTCTCAATATTTTCTTCATTCAGCTCAAGTCCAGTTTCTTCATCAGCTATGGGTTCCATTGCAATTATTTCAAGGATCTTTTCCATCAAACTGGGCTCAATACCCATTTTCATTGTCGTAACAGAGCTGTAAACCTTCTTTTTTTTTTCCTTTGAAGACACTTGATGAAGAATGACAAAGAGATAAATGTCGTTTTAGTTATGACCAAAAAATAAGACGCACCGTTTTACTAAATTTGAATCCACATCAGTCATCGGTGCGCTTCGGTGCGCAAAAGCGCTTGAAAGAATCATTTTCCTTAAGGAATAATTGCAGTTTCGGAAAAATGAAAGGTGATGAAGAAAAATCCGACCTTTTCGGTGAAAGGGAATTAGACATAATCTTGGAAGAGAAATGATATTTGTAGTTATGAGTATGTAAGTATTGTATATTCATTTTGAAAAAAATGAATAAATATAGGACTCACATGAAAAGAAATTAATTTTTTATGAGTAGACTATACTATTTTTCAAAACGACTGCACAGTATTTACGCATTCTACGACTATATGTAGCATTACTGATCTTGGAAATGCCTGTAAATATTATAATATATTTCATATTTATAAGTTTTTTGTTATCACAATAATTACAATTGAGAATAATATAATCTAAAAATCTGAACTCAATATATCCAATCCAATACCGTAATCAATTTTGTATCAAAATTTTAAGAAACAACATTATAAGATAAGTAGTTTGATTATAAATTAGGATTAACATACGTTAACTAATTATATATATTATTATTAAAGTCAGTTCTTTCGAAGCTAATGTTTATGTACCATATATGTCATAATATTTGCAAGCACGTCATTCATCATGTTTTATTTCGTATATTATAATTATGTATGTATTATGTATCTAAGCTTTCATAAAATCAAGTATAAGATAAACTCAAAACACTTAATCAAATAACATTCAGATGCATAGTATCAATACAATTTTTAGGTATATGTGCAAGCCACAACTAAAGCATGGTCCATCATAATATATCATAATACCATCAGCAGCTCCCTTTGCGACCGCAAGACGTGGGGCCAATGCACAACCTCACACACAGAGTTAAGTATGTTGTCCAATCAAATCAGTCAAATAAATCAGATCATTCAGTTAATTCAAATAAATCAGTTATGCATAGAATAAACATCAGTATAATCAGTCATGATTTTGATTATCACTATGAAATATTTTATGAAAACCTTATGTTAAGTATGTTTACGATATAATAAGTTTTTTACTAGGTCATCAACTCATTTTAATTTTAATTTTTTCTTAATGTTTTTAAACCACCTCAAGTCAGAATATTTATGAAGTTAGAGGTGCAGGATGAGACTTAGTCTAGGGAGGCAAGACAATGGCATGTGGCCTAAGTACATGAATTTTAAGTTATGATTTTTATGGTGCGAATTTTAAAAAATTTTAATAAATATTTCTGCGCACTCTCTCTCATGATTTCAGTATTTTAATATAAAACGACTTAATTTATTATAAAAAATCTTTATACTTGATGCTTCTTTTAGAAATTAAAAAATATATATTTTTAAGGCAAGTTCAAGTACAGTAATAGTACACTAACTCTAAAAAATTTTAAAAGTAACTTTATTACTAATTGTAGATAACGGAGAATTACAGACAAGCTTTGCATAAAGTCGTAAACACTTTGTTAAAAGATGATCCTACTAAAAAATATTGATTTTAAAAAAAAAAAATTAAAGTAAAATTCACATTCTTACAAAAGTTTGCACGTGATTTTATTCGAGACTTATGCAGATCATTTCACTATATATATATATAAAAAAATATAAATCTGCTTTTGTTGTGAATCTACCAAATTGTACGGTATAACATATATCAATCTTTTTTTATTGGCGGCCATCGAAAGGTATTAGATTAGGCTAGGCCACGCCGACAAGGCCCGAACTCAAAATTTGACGACGCCCGGAATGGCCCGGAAGTGATATTTATGGCCGCCTGCCTTAGCGTAACAAAAACGGCACATTGTATATGTGTACTTGACTTTAGGTTCAAACTTCAAAATTCAAATACTACGGTGGTGTGAAAGTGGCACCAAATTAATATCAGTCTTAACTGACTACGTTATAGACGTAACATAGATGCATGTTGACTTTTTTCCTCCACCTACCACCTTGGAGTATCCGACATCATGCGCCTCATGTTTACTTGCAAGATATGGTATCTGTTTCTTGTGGAGGAAAAAAAAAAATACATTTTGGTTAAGGAGATCGTTGTTTCCCTCAAGAAACTTTTTAAATTCCAATGCTTGGTTAATACAAAGCTTGAGTATTGATTAATACTTTGACAATGTATCGTATAATGATTTGATTTTTTATATAGAATAATATTAGATATAGTTTTAAGCTGTATAAGATTAGTATAATCATTTTTTAAAAAACACAAAATTTACTTATTTTAAAACTATACAAATTATTTTGGTATGATGTTGTTTCAACATGCAAATGTTTTGATGATAATTATATTTTAAATTGTTTTGGTGTATAGATGTTTGGATTGGGTGTGTGCAAATTCTCAAAAACTCATTGTCACCAACATCACCTTAAATATTTATTATTATTGTAAATATCATTTCTTAAAAGATTTATTTTCATGTTCACTAAATATTTTGGTCTGGTTTGGATAACAAAATCCTTCTAACTCATCTCATCACATCTTAATATTTAAATACAATAATACAAATACATTTCAATTTCAATTCTTCAATTTTTTCATTTAATCAATATAACGTTCATATGCTTCTAAACAAAACACAAACAAAAAAAAAATCAACTTTTTTAAATACCAAAACAAAATTAATATTCTAATAATATTTTAACTTTATAATATTTTTATTCAACTTATTCTCTATCCTTTCCCAAAATCCCATAAAACATATTAACTTAAATATTTCATTACTATTTACAAATCATTTCAATACGATTTATAGATCATCTCATCTTACTATCCAAAACAGACCTTAATCTTCAACCACATATGGGCATTCAACACAATAAAAGTGGATGGCATTACAATTGAAATGTCTAAGAACTTAATCAAATCAAAATATTTAAAAGTTCTAAGGTTTTTAATCATCAATAATTAGATCCTTGAGAATGGAGATCGTAATATTGTGTTACACTGTTACTCAGTCGGTTAAAATGCACCATGAGTACTCATTTCTTGGAACGTGATTAAAAAAAAGGGAGTTAGGTCAAGTCATAGTTCTTCTCCATTACCATGTGCTTAGCAACCAGTATTATTTATCTGAGGTCAAGTCATACTCAGTATGCTTAGCAAAAGAATAAAGAAAAACAATAGCAAGTCTCCCATGATACGGCCCTTTCAAGCATGGTATCACAGTTCACACTGATCCAAAGCAAAGTCACCGTAAAGGCTAGGTTTTTCTAGTCTTTGAAGACTAAACTTATAAATAAATTTATTTATAAGTTAATGAATAAAATATACAACTTTTGCGGCATTTATTAATTATTATAATTATAAAATAAATTAAAATATCAATTATTTTTTTTACCTTAACTAATATTATAAAACTGTTACATTTTTTATATGTTAATATGTGTGTTAATAAACAAGCTGCTTGCATTTTTTTTTTTTTACTTCTGAATATGTTTGTTTTTTGTTTTTTTTATCGTTACAGTTGAGAATAAATTATCTCTTCTCCTCGATGTTCTAATTAACATGACAGATCAAACAATAAGTACTTGATGAGCAAAATCCTGAATCAGATCAGGATGATGAGTCTGAATTCTGGATTTTGTCATCTATACATAGTTTGTTGCATCCTATATTTAAATACATTCTCTTGGGTTAAAATATAAGGATCCTGCTACATATACCCGAGGGAATAGCTCGAGAGATTCTTTCGATAAGATCATTTGGCCTTTTATCTTTTTGATACTTTAAAATATTTTTAAAAAATCACAATATCATTAAAAAAATATTTTCTTAATTACTAAATTAAAAATATTAAATCAAAAAAATATCTCGGAACCACCTCTCCGTAGCACAAACATTTTTTTAAATATAAAGACCAAGTCCGACCTATCTTTTTTCCAAGATCAAGAATTTCAGGATCCAATACTAGATTATTACAAGAAGGTTCAAGCAGCCCCATTTCAATTTTCCTCTACATGAGGTGAAAAAAAGAATCAATGAAGAACCATTCAAACAATTCCAACACAATAAGAATCGCCAAAGTTGAAATAATAATAATATTGTTAGGAGTCTCGTGTAAATAGACTCTGCTAATTATTGACTTTTTCCGGCTGCTACTTGGAGTCGAAGACTATTTGATGTTTAAGTCCGAGTCTCTTTAATATATAAATTATAAATAAATAAATTCATTCATTCTACTGAGTTTAAGCTTTTTAGATAAATAATGATTTAATCTATGACATTATTTTCTTCTAAATTAGGTTGGAAAATTTCCTCCAAATTATCTTTAAAAATTATACATCTACATTGAGTATATGACATACACATTTTTTTCAAGAGAACTGTTACAGACATAAAGAAATTATATAAAATAAATCTATAAATTGATGTGAATTCATGGAATTTGATAAATCTACTTTATAATAAAAATAATTTTACAGTATCATATCAAACAATATCAATTTATATATTTATTTTTATATAATTTTTTTATGATTAAAATATATATATATTTTAAATATCACACGACCGCTCATACCTTTAACCCGGTCAAGCATGTGAAGCGCGGGTCACAAAAAGCAACCATTGATTTTTTTTTTTTTTTCCCATCTGTGCTCTTTTATGGTTGTAAGTTTGAACAAAAGGGTCTCCATATTTTAGCAACAAGTTTATGGTATAGTTTGTTTTCACAATTTTGTTATCTCATTTTATTTAATTATTATAATTTTTTAAATTTTTATATAAAATAAAATAAATAATTTAATTTTTTTAAATTTTAAAATAAAAATAATATTAAAAATAATATTTTATTTAATTTTTAATTTTAACATCAACTCATATCTAAATGATTCAGTCGTACAAATGTGAAACATATTTTGATTCGCATGTGTTTTTTTCTATCCTCACCCCTACCAACTTGTACAAAAACGATGTTTTGTCCTCATTTACAAGGCAGTCCAAGTCCAATCTTCTGTCTACATCATCATACTTGTCTGTGGCCTGAACATGGTCGAAAAGAGGCATTTTTTTTAGGCAAATTTTATTGATGAATTAAAAGCTAATAAATAGGAAGGGTATTTTTTACTGTGAAAATCCAGGAAACATTGCAGGATTGAAATAACGATGATGTTTTCAAATTTGAGTTTTGATGCTGCCAAGTTATACGTGCATTAATTTTGAGATCGATGTATTTTTTTTACCTTTCAGTCTTTAAATTTGAGTTAATATCCCTTTTGATGGTTTGTATTGTCTAACCTGAGGCAGCCTTTAGATTTGATTGAATCTCCTTTTATTACAATCTTTTTAATGCCCTTGATTAGTGATCGCTGGATAGCCATAAGTGCCACTGAAAAGAGGCATCTTGTTTGCAAAACTGGAGAACTGGCGTTAAAAAATAGGTTTTAAGCTTTGGAACTACGTGTGTAATAAGATGATATCAATAATATCCGAGAGATTGTCAGAATGTGATTTAAATAATTAAGTTTATTTATAAGGTTAAGCTAAAAGATAAATATTTTAATTGTAAATTTTTTATAAAAATAAATTTATAAATTAATAATATATTTATTATAAAATAGATTTAACGTATCATATAAAAATATATATAAATTTTATTTGATAAAATTTGTATAATTGTAGCACTGTAAATGATAATTTAATTGAAAAATAAAAAAAAATACTTATAGTGCCAGATTATTTATCTGTTTGCCCCCATCGTATGGGATGGTCCCCATAAAAATAAAATAAATAAATAAATAAATGAATGGGCGAGGCTGCTTTAATATCTTTATGGATAGCAAACAACCTCTGTTCGAGAGAGGTACACTCTGAAATCAGAGCCCGGAAGTCAAGATTATTAAAGTCTGTTGCCGGCTATCTCCTACCAACCAAGTTTCGTGTATTTTCTGATTTTCCCCGTTTTTAAGCCGAAAAACGAGTTTCATTCAGCTTCGTTTGGAACTAAAAATACTCTCAACTCATCTCAACTCATCATTACAATTTTTTTAAATTTCAATATAAAATATAATAAACAATTCAACTTTTTCAAATCTTAAAATAATAATAATAAAAAAAAAAATATTCTAACAATATTTTATTATCTCAACTCAACTCAACTCAACTCACTTCAACATCCAAACGCAACCATATTCCCGTTTTAAAATTGAATCCATTTTATCTCAATCAGTTAGTTAACGTATTATGGTAAGCGAGATGCTCGGTCAATAAATAAAATCATAAAAAATTAATAAATTATATTTACAATCTTAGATATATAAGTATCGTGCATTTTAATTAAAAAAAAATTAGATAAATACGAAAAAAAATTATCTTTTAATTGTAGACCTATTTTTTTTTAAAGAGAATATATAAAATTTACATACTCTAAAACTATATCCACTAACATCATTCTTATCTAATAAAATTCATTGGATTATAAAATTTCCTTGTAAATAAAATTATAAAAAACTATCTAATAAATTGACGTAATTTAAATAAAGTGATGTAATTTGGTCAACAAAGAAAATCACAAAATGATTCAAGGTTTTTCTTTTAACCACGTGACGTTATTATTTTGTTATATAAAATAGAAAATAAACGTTTATTTCATTTATTTATTAGTCATTTGATACTATTTTATTAAAAATATATAATTGAAAATTTTATTTTATTATGAGAACATAAATACTTAAAAATCTATTAATTATATTTTATTAATTATTTGATGTTACGTGTGAAGAAAATAGTTAAAGAAAAAAATAGTAATTATTAAAGGTTACGTGGGAGAAGCATTTCCCTTAAGATTTTTGTTTCGCACACTAACGATCGACCCAACTGCCAAGGGGTGGGTTCCCCCAACTACACTTTAGTTGCATCACTGCCTTAGACCAAGGCCTGGTCTTCATCAATCCCATCTCTCTTTTTTAAGAATAAAATTATATGTAAATGTAATATAATTATTTAAAAAAAATAAAAATTTATTATTAAAAAATTAATTTTTTTATATAAATATTTTATTTATTTATTTATTTAAAATAATTACACAACACTTATATACTAACGACTATAACTATATATATATATATTTTATTGGTACGACTTAATGACATGGAGAAGTCAATTTTGGCTGTCACTCTATAACAAATTGCTTACTTCACATCTAATAAAATATAAAAATATAGAGGCAGTTTGTTATATAATTTTATGGGAAATACTTATTAAGCTAAAATTTAGGTAGTTTGAGTTACGTATTAAATTATAAAATCATTTTTATAGTAAGATAAATTTAATAGATTCTATAAAATTATGTTAATTTATGAGTTTATTTTTATATAATTTTTTTATATTTATAACAGTTTTATAATTTTATTTAAGTAATGATATGTGTACATTTTTTTTATAAATATATTTTAAAATAATAGTATTCATGTAAAATGATATTCTTTTTATAAATTATTTTATAAGAATATTATTAACTTAAAAAAATAATTGTAAAAAATACTGTATGTCTATCATTCTTCAATTTTATTTTATAGTATAACGTTTTAGTTTACTGCCACGTTGAACCCACTTTCGACACCATAATCCAACATTAATTAGTTGTGATTCCTTTTTATTATTTGACTAAAATTATTATGATTACATTCTCATTTTACTCATTTCTCGTTATATTGATATGATATTATTTAATAGTCATTATTTTATTAAATAAAAACTGATATAAGATTTTTGTATAGTATTTTTGTAATTAAATATTGATTTAAAATTGAGTTATATAGTCATAACAATTATATTTTTAAGCGGATATATAAAATACACTTAATAAAATACTTACATGATATAATTTGATTTAGAAAATAAATTTTAAATTTTATAAATCAAATTTTACTATTTAAATAATGTGGATGGATACACTATATACATCGATTTGAAAATAAGATAATTTTGTAATCATTTATTGCTTCAAACATTGACATCAACCGAACCTATAACATGAATTACCATCCATAAAACACCGACACGTAGATAGGTATGTTACTGATTTGTAAGGTTGTCATGAAGGTTAAACCGTAAAATGTGAAGGCGTAGCGTATAACTATCTATTAACTAGAGTTAACAATCGTCTTCAATTAAAAAAAACTAGCATTAAGGAGTGATTAATACCAAATCGGTCGCGATCAAGGATGACGGCCCCCGCTCGGCGTTTGGGTATTGAGATTCCTCAACATTTTCATTATTATTTATTTATTATTATTAATTTTTTATTACTATTCATAAACATTCTCTTATTCTCAAAATATCAAGTAATAGAAAGAGTTTATGAGAATAAATCTATAATTTGAGGTTAATATGTTAGAAATGCTTTATAATGTATTATATTAAATTATTTGAGTTTATAAATTTATTTTTATAAAATTTATTTGTAATTAAAATATTTTTATCATATAAAATATAAGAAAATGATAATATGTTCTCTCATTTTGTCTATTCATTTTGATTACTGATGTATTTAAATTTTTTTAATAATTAAAAAAATAATTATTAATATATTAATATTATTTTTTTAGAATATTTAAAGATGTTTAAAAAATATGAAAAATAAATAAATAGAATTCCCAATTTCATCCCCACATGTGCCACATGGAACGGCAACATTCGTAAATATGAAGAAGTGATGTAGTCAAAAAAGGAAACCTGCCTGGCGTTGTTTGTTTTGGCACGAAGCTTCAAGTCAGAGGACTTCTCGCCAGTTGGCGCTCTCACTCGCAGAGCTTCTCAATATATATATATAGACAGATGCATACATGGAAGCACCTACATCTGAGCATCACCACAGCTTCTCTCTGAGGATCACTCGTAGATTTCATTTTCTCTCTCTCTCCTAACCCATCTTTGCCGGGAACTAGGAGCTACCCTGCGAGGGAGAGAAAGGAAGTCGTTGTTCGGAATCTGAATTTCCAAGTGAGAAGGAAAGCAAGGAGCAAAAATGGCAAAGAATGTGGGAATTCTCGCCGTGGAGATCTACTTCCCTCCCACCTGTATTCAACAGGTGACCTCTCTGTCTCTGTCTCTGTGCCTCATTATTTCAGTTCCTGTTTGGATGTTGAGAAACGTGGGAAATGAAAAGAAAGTCTAATTTGTAGTCTTCTATTCTTTTCTTTTTCTTTCTTTCCTTTTTTTTTTTTTCTGGCAATCTTTTTTAAAAAATTGGTGATTTACGCTGGTTGTTTTGGATTAAAGAAAAAAAGAGGTAAAGTTGGGTTCAGCTATTTGGATAGTTCAATTTAAGTTCGGTGAAGTGGAGGTGGAGATTTGTTTTTTGCCAAATCTTGGACTTAATAATTGGAGATTCGTGTATTGACGTTTCAATATGTGCATCTTTATATTTTCGCTCTCTCTGTTTCGGTCATTGAAACTGACGTAAAAAGGAGGAAACTCATATAGTTTACATGCTCAAGGCGTTTTGATCATTGAGCTATTCTTCAAGGTGTTATTCGTTTACTTTCCCGAGAATCAAACAGAGCCTTCTTTTCCCCCTTAAACTTCCCTGCACGTAAATGAATGAATTGTAAAAACATGTTTACGTTTTATGTATAGTGGTTTTAGGTGGCTCAGATGGGGGGTATTTTTACCTATATTATGATCCAAATTTGGTGGAATTGATTTTAATATCTCACATATGTCTATCCATATGGTTGTTATATATGAAAGTTTGGTAATTTAGTCAAAACTCTGATCCCATGGGGGTGGTCAACCACCACCGATAGACTCCAAAGGTAGTGTTAAATTACACTTAATTGCCGAATGATGACGTTTTAAATAATGATCGTTTTGTTTTATAATGGATGAACAAATTGATGGGTACAATTATTCAACATAAGAATTGAGACCGGTAGATTTGTGATGTGAACAGCTTCTTAAGAGAAAACATTTGTGAAATTTAATTCTTCTTTATCTGTGTTTCTTAAAAGATAAACGGAATAGGAATAACCAACAGTAATGAAATGTACCCAGGGAAGAACCAGGAAAGAGTTGCAAAGGTGTATGCCTATGAAATTTAAATTAGAAAATATTTTTTTCTGATAACAATTATAGTTTTTATGGGAAGATATAATAAAATTAAATTAAACACACGGTTCCTAGAATATATTCGCTAATTCCCAATTGTACAGTTATTATTTTCCTAATCACCAATTGTGCAGTCATATAATTGATATTCTAACACTCCCTCTCATGAGTGGGATTGGGCCCTCCTTGATAAGTAGAGACTCAACATATGGAATATAGATAATTAATTGAGATGTAGGGGAAGTATGAAAGTTTTTGTTTGATTCAAGATCTTTGCTCAAATACCATTTAATTCACTAATTATCCCAAAAGCTTAACCTTCTGAGAAGAGGTTAATTAAATTAAATAATTTAATTAGTTTCCTAACAATATTGAACATCCCTTCGTTATAAGACTGAGCCCACGTTTTTTCTCTAAATCTATATACTTCAACCATCATGGTTGAAATGGACATTATTTCTGGCAATTTATTAACCTGCATGTGTGTTACTGTAAATGAAACTACTTACATCTGCAGTCCTTTTGGGTTTTCTGATAAATTTTTTGGTTACTTATATCTTCCTTTTTGTATGGGAAATAGGAATCATTGGAGGCTCATGATGGTGCCAGTAAAGGAAAATACACAATTGGACTCGGCCAAGATTGCATGGCCTTTTGTACTGAGGTGGAAGATGTAATCTCAATGAGGTTGTGATTCTACATTCAACCCTCGCTGTTATTCTATACTGCTAGCAGATTTAAGTTTTGTTTGAAAATTTCCACTGCCTTTAATCTGTATTAATTAGAACATTATTATGACCTAGTGACATTTTGGGAAGTTTAATAACACAATGAAAGTTGAAAGGGTGCCTCATTAGAGGAGATGTTGTCAGTCCAATATGAAAAATTAAAATTTACAATGAGAACTGAACCCTGCTTACTCAATTCAGGAATTGGAAGACTGTATGGTTAATAAACCATACCAAGTGTATCTTCTAGTGGACTGTGGTGAAAACCCTGAAAAAGGAAAAAATATTGAGTGAATTTTCCGTCTGACATGGTATTACTGTCCTTTTCATACGAGAAAAGATTCCATTTATCTATTTTCATGTCTGCTAGAGCACCATTAGTTACGTTTGAGCTTATCATGCTGGATTCTATCCATTAGGAAGGCCCGTGTTGATATCTACTTTTACATAGAGCCTTTCACTATTATTTTTGGCATGTCCTTTGTTTACAGTCATTGGCTTCATATTTACCTTTTTGACAATTAATTATAATCATAACTTTTTCTATGCATCTTGTGTAGTTTCAATATTCATTGACTTTTCAATTCTCAGTTTGACAGCAGTTACATCCCTCCTTGAGAAATATGGGATCGATGCCAAAGAAATTGGTCGCCTGGAAGTAGGCAGTGAGACTGTAATAGACAAGAGCAAATCAATTAAGACCTTCTTGATGCAAATCTTTGAGGTTGTCTTCTGGTCATTGAAATGCATATCCTCTTGTAGTTTTTTCAGTTGCTCATTTCTGGTGATGAAATATGATATCGAATTTGTGACCATATGATGATTTTTTAGAAGCTAAACATACATGGCTAAATATATTGAATTATTAAAAATCTCAGCTGCAATATGGTTTCAAATCATGATTCCTGTTTGCTCGCCTTTGAAGCAACATTTGTTTTTGAGAGGGTTTTCTTAAATTTGGGTCCCCTGTATTGCTCTTCTACAATTCTTTATATAGTATATTTGTTTGTTAGTAGTTTAAGTCCTATCATTTTCAAAGTCCTGGTCTTCAGAGATTTCAATTGACTTCTCTCTACTTGGCATGAACAGAAAAGTGGAAACACTGACATTGAAGGCGTTGACTCAACTAATGCGTGCTATGGTGGAACAGCAGCTTTGTTCAACTGTGTCAATTGGGTTGAAAGTAATTCATGGGATGGGCGCTATGGACTCGTTGTGTGCACTGACAGTGCGGTATGACGATTTCCTCTGGATGTCATATGTTGCTTGGACTAATGTCCAGGGGCAGACTTGCTTTATTTCTTATGTGAGATAGTTATATAGTATGAATGCACAAAATTGATAACTTTTGAGTTTTTATATCACTGGTTGAATCATTCTAATTCGCAATCTTATTATTTTGATGGATTTATGCTATAATGTCTACCATTCACCATTTACTTATTGTGGTTTCCTTTATCAGGTCTATGCAGAAGGACCAGCCCGGCCAACTGGAGGAGCAGCTGCTATTGCCATTCTAGTAGGACCTGATGCTCCTATTTCTTTTGAAAGCAGATTCAGGGGGAGTCATATGGCTCATGCCTATGATTTTTACAAGCCGAACCTTGCTAGTGAATATCCGGTAATTTTACTGAATTCTGAATGTTATTATCTTGTCAATTTTAATGACTATGTTTTTGTACGGTTCATTTTCATGATTGTACTGTTTCTTTAGCTTTTGGTCGGAAATTCGTGATTATAGACATATGAATTCAACCTGTACCGTCCACATGCTTTTCAAACAATAAGATTCACAATTTGGTGACCAGTTGCTTGTTCGAGTGATTTTGATCTGTCGACAAATACACTTGCAGGTTGTTGATGGGAAACTTTCTCAAACATGTTATCTCATGGCTGTTGATACTTGCTACAGACAGTTCTGCAAGAAGTAAGATTCCCTGGAAGTTCCAAAAGTTTTTAACTATGTTCTAATAGAGCTTTTGGTGATAAATAGTGTACCATGAAAATGTCTTAATATTTTGTATTCTGCAGGTACGAGAAACTAGAAGGCAAACAATTTTCGCTTGCTGATGCTGAATATTTTGTATTTCATTCTCCATATAACAAGGTAGCATATTATCGATAACGAAATTCTCCTTTGGACTCATATTTCAATCCTTTTTTTTGTTATAAGTAAATAAATTCTACTAATCAAAGAATAGGCAAAGCCTGGTACATGTATAGTTTGCCCTAGCTAAGTAGGGGCTATAGAGATAAGGAAATCATGAAAATCTAAGCCATTAAAGTCTACTGCAATGGCCCAAGTACAAAGAGTTCTAAGAAATAAAACTTTCAATTCCTCCATCGATCTCTCTTTGTCCTCAAACGTCCGTTCATTACGCTCCTGCCACAAATTTTCAATCCTAAAATGCCTAAAGCAATAACTTGTTTACCTTACTGATTTTTTTCTTTGAACTACTGCAGCTTGTACAAAAAAGCTTTGCTCGCTTGTTGTACAATGATTTCTTGAGGAATGCCAGGTTCTTATTTCTTCATCTCTCTAGATTTTGACTCTGCCTGACACGTGTACTAGGTGAATAATTATATCTGCTTCTATTTGCCAGCTCTGTTGATGAGGTTGCTAAAGAAAAGCTGGGACCGTTTTCCACCTTATCTCTAGATGAAAGCTACCAGAACCGGGACCTTGAAAAGGTACTTTTGAACTCTGTATGTGATTATTATGAAAAAAGAGAGAAGTTATTGTCTTTTGCTTCTCTGGATAATTTTGGATTGTCTCATTCTTTGGAATTTGTTCTGATGATACCTAAATATCATTGTTCTGTAGGCAACCCAGCAACTTGCAAAGCCCCTATACAATGCAAAGGTGCAGCCTACCACTTTAATACCGAAGCAAGTTGGCAACATGTACACTGCGTCTCTCTATGCAGCATTTGCATCCCTTATTCACAATAAACATACCACATTGGTAATTTTCTAACTACTTCATATTCAACAATTTGGCTTTTTCCCTTGAATCGTTCATATTTCCTAAAGAGTTTTGATTTTTGTGTTATAACTTGCAGGCAGGTCAGCGGGTGGTACTGTTCTCATATGGGAGTGGCTTAACAGCCACAATGTTTTCGTTGAAATTCCAGGAGGGTCAACATCCCTTTAGCTTATCAAACATTGCCACTGTGATGGATGTCCAAAGGAAATTGGATTCAAGGCATGAGGTATTTCTCTTATTCTTGGACGATTCATTATGTTAATTGTACCTACCTAGAGCCCTGTCAGCATGGAGATCTTTGATTTACTCCTATTTTTAATGTCCTAAACTTTTGACCCGTCTTATTCTTGATGGCACAAGGGGTCTTAGTTTGATAATGTTAAAATATAAATTAAATAATTAAATCCATCTCTTCTCAAACTTTTCAAACGTGTGGCGATTTATCATGATATTAGCTCATGCTTAGAGGGAGAATTAGAATATAAACTAAGTGATTTAATTCACCTCTTTCTATCAGTTTAAGCTTTTAGGATAAGTATTGAATTAATAAATATCAGTATTTAGGGTCTCTAAAAGAAGATAATAGAAAATAATTTGGGTGCAAGAATATACGACAGATGATGAAGCCATAAAAAAGTTTCTTGTTTTTTGAAAAACTTATAATATTTGAATAATGAATCATTCCTTACAACTTTCTACCTCAGTTGTCCATATGTGGTTTTCAAGCATTTTAATGTTAGTGCGGTTCTCATGCAGTACTCCCCAGAGAAGTTTGTTGAAACCATGAAGCTAATGGAGCACAGGTATGGAGCCAACGACTTTGTGACAAGCCAGGACATTAGCCTTTTATCTCCAGGCACATTCTATCTTACTGAAGTTGACACCATGTATCGGAGATTCTACTCCCAGAAGGCTGGGGACAAGGCCAATGGCACCAAATGTGAGAAGGGTTCTCTTGTCAATGGTCGCTGAGAGTGAACAAATTAGAGCACGTGTGCCAGAACGTTGGCTGACGTGTTCTTAGGTGTTGTTTGTCGGTAGAAAGAACATCCTTCCATAATGAAGTTTTTATGGCAAAGCAAGTAGTTTGTCAGCTTATACTGTTTTGAGGTTCGTTCGTTCTTTGTTTTTCACTTCCTATTTCCACTTTTCAAATGTAAGTTTATCTTAATAATCATTACCCTTGTTCAAACCAAAATGTCATCTCTCTGGATGATGATAATGTAACAAACGCTGAAGTTCTTGATATTATTATACATGCACTCTGTTGAATCAACCGGAACGTTGTCTTGTTTTCAGTTTTCATAGCCCTTTTAAAGAACTGATTACAAATATCTTTCCAGAAAGGAAAAGAGATCTGACTGTGTGACATCCTTTGATGAAGAATCTACCATTATTTCTTGTGATAATTGCTTTTGTTTCTACTTTCCATGTACGAGTGAAATTATTAAGCGGCCTCCTAAAAAGCTTCAAAAACTTTTCATGCTGAATAAAGATAACAAAGGTCGACATGGTATTTTAATAGAGGGATTTGTGTACAGGGCAGAGCAGCCTCGAGGATATATATATATATATATATAATATATATATATATTTTATTGGTACCCTTCTTGGGAGTGCACAGACTCTCGACAAGGAATTTCCTGCAAATGCATCTTGGATTTAAGGAAAAAGTCTCACAGTCCAATGACTCCTAGAGATTATTTGCACTCAAGGAGATTTGAACCTTAAACCGGAAGAAGCATATCCCCAAGCCCAATGCCTTTACCACTTGAGTCAACCCCTAAGGGTTCGAGGAGATAATTCTGTTGCATCAATGCACCATTCCATGCTAAAAGAAGTACTTTGAAGGTTAATAGTTAATGTTCTAATTTTTCAACGACTCCATGTATAGATAGTCTTGGAAGTTTACTTCTAAATGTCTTAACAGTTCATAACTCAGAAATTTTCCATTGAAAACAAAAACTTAAACCCAATGGAAAACAAAAACGTAAATCCCCAGGGGACTCTTGAGGGTTCCATACTTCCTCAACCACTGCAGGAAGGGACATACCTGGAGTGAGCTACCTTGGGATAGCTCAAGGAAAAGCAAGAGGTGGAGTTTTACTAACTACAATGCAACTCAAAAGAACACTTCCAATTAATTTATTCATCCTCAAATTACAAATACAACATTCAAATACCAATAGGGCAATCGTGTGTCAAATGGGAAGAAGGGGGAACCCATATGGTGGATACATCCCATCATCCCGCAAGAACAAAGTAAAGCAAATCTCAATAAGTAAACTGACAAGTTGGAGCATAAAACTTCTAGGCTCCAGCAGTCTTCTGATTTGGCTTAAATACGTACTTAATGAGTGACTCCTTGATGGATAAGAGTTCGGGGAATTCTGCCTTCAATTTCGAGGCATCGAGCTCATTGTTGCTCCTTGGGGCAATGATCACCTTTGCTTGCTCCTCAAGATTAAAGTTCTTCCATGTGAAGTTGGGGTCAATGTATTCCCTATACATCTCTAATATCTCATTGTGGCTGACCACGCCAGGGTTTGTGAAGTTCCATATTCCAGTAAGATTTCTCTTTCCCATTTCAATGGAGATTGGGAGTAGTTCATCCAAGATCGTCATTGAGTTTGGTATGTTCACTACCTTCTCATACCTAGTGATCTTTGTAATGAAGTTCCGAGGGTTGGACAAGTCCGACGAGATGGGCATTCTGACGCGCAATGTACAGACATTATCATAGTTCTTGAGAAGTTCTTCCACCTTAAAAACGTCAAATTAGACCCACAATCAGTATCAAGCAATGCACGCATATGCCGAGGCTGCAGAGCCATTAACTATACTTCTTGCTCTTTGTTCCTACTTCATAAATCATGCGTGTCGAAAAATGAATCATCAATCTCATAAATTACACAAGAAGTTTCTTTTAACCGAGAGAAACGAACACAAATAGCTAAGCAGCACAGATCACCAGCAGAAACAAACAGCTTGCAAATTGAACATAACCGAAAACACAAAGAAACTCGAAATTTGAGTAGGGATTTAATTAATTGAGTGGGAGGTGACGTGGATATAATGGACCACATTCAAAGCACAATAAATCACTTCATGGGCTGACATAAACGTTATTTACATTAATTACTTTAACAATGCAGGGCTATAGAAATCCACCATAATTAATCATACGATCAGCTCAATTTCCACGTACAAGTTACACATTCCAAAACCTCATGCTTTTTCAAGAATCAATAGAGTATATCAGATCTAGATTTGCTTAAGCATACATTCACATGACTCATGTAGCGTGCAAAGCTGAATACTTGGAACGAACTCTCTAACCGTCACCAGAAGCCCAGATCTAAGCCTTAACATGTTAAAAGTTCATACAAGGTATAGCATTTTCGCATCCATTAGAGTACTTAAGAGAAATAAATCATAATGGGAAAAAGAGAAGAAAAAAACACACCATGGCCTTGGTCTTGGAATAGAACGATCCGACGAAGTTAGGGGTGTCCTCCTCCTTAAACCCGACGCCGGAGCCAAGCGGGTGTCCAGAATCGTACTCAAAGATACACCCGGTGGCGTAGTTGATCAAGACGAGGCCCTTCTCTCTGCAAACGTCGGCCAAGGTGAGGGTCCCGACCACGTTGGTCCGGATGGTCTCGACCTTGTGGGACTCGCACCAGTCAACGTTGGGCCGGCCGGTGACGCCGGCAGCATTGAAGACGTGGGTCGGCTTGACGGCCGCCAAGTCGGCCTCGAGCGACGCGCGGTCCTCCAGGCGTCCGGAGCCGTAGGTGAAGTCGATGCCCTGGGACTCGCAGAGCCTCCCCAGCAGCCCACCGATCCAGCCGGTGCGACCATAGATCAGGAATTTGTATGGCTTGTCGGTTGCCGAAGCTCCGTTGGCTGGGAAACCCATCACAGATGCAGAAAGAGACTGGAGAGAGATATGGATCTGGTGGGATATATTTGTGAACGTCGATACTTGTTGGGTCGGGATCCCAAAAAGAATATATATATACCGAACGGTCTCTCAGTTTTCTGACATGAACACTGCTTTCTTACATGAACACGTACGAGTAAACTCATTTTTCTCTTGAATTTTATTATCTTTAATTATACTTAATTTCTTTTAAAGAATTTCTTTTTATCGACCATTAAAGTAATAATTATTTAAATATGTGTCATCAGTTTTAATAAAATGATACAGTTATATTTATTGATTATATAAAAATATGCTGTATAAAAGTTGTAAATTTAAAGAAAAATTATATGTAGAATATTATGTATTTTTTTAAAAAAAAGTTAAATATGGGATTCAAATTTTCAAAAAGATTATGCGGTTATAAGTGTAAGGGAGGCGATTGATAAAATGTATGGTATATATCACTATAAATAATATATATTTTTTATACGTGATTATAAAAAAATAATTATGTATCATAATTTTCTTATATAAAAATACATGTTTCTTTAACATTTCCGTCAATCTGAAATGTTATCTTAGAATGACCTACATGAGAAAAAACAAATCAGATAACTATGAAAGCTTAAAAATATAAGAAGAATTTATATAATGAAACTAAACAAATTGTATTGTAATTTGTACACAAAACAAATAAAGAGAGATAGATATAAAATATTTTATCGCTTCTACTTCTCGTGTACGTCTATGGTGTTGGGGGTAGACTATCGAACTCTGTGAATTTTTTTCTCGCTTTGTTTCCTCTCAATCTCAAGTCTGATGAAAGGAATGGCATTTGGCATAGAGGTATTCAAGTAGGCTTTTTAGCATGTCGTGTCAATGCTACTTTCTCGCTACTCTCAAATTTGTTTGGCTATGTCAGTGATAGGCTCAAAAGGTGAAAGCTGAAAGCATCATGTCAATGTGTGAGTTAAATTTTTTTAATATGTCAAATTAAAGTTATTATGTTAATGAATTTAAGAGTATTTGAATAATATATTGTATTTGAGTGTTGAAAAATAATCTTAAATATTTTAAAAATATTTAAATTTAAAATTACAATTATATAATATATAAAATTAATTTTTAAAACTTTTGGGACAGTATAATAATTCTACAAGTTATTCGTCAGACTATGACTTCATCTAGTATTAGTCAAAGTTTAAAACTTGTAAGTAGACTTTAAACAAACTAGTAATTAGCACTTCTATGGTTATGAGAGTTAAGGAAAAAGATCCCTTCAAGTTCTTGTAGGATTCACATGTGAGAAAGAGTGACATGAAGTGAGTTTTATAATACTTATGTTGCTCGTATTAATATTTTGGACAGTAATAAATGAACAATAAATATTATAAGGTATATGTACTTTGTTATCTCTCTTTCACTTGAAGTCACGCATCAAATTCAGACAAAAACTCTGGCGCATATATATCTATTTAATTACCTATACATTAAAAGAAAAAGTATGCAACAATATTTGCAAGAATCGGGTCTCTCAAAGTCATGTGGATTTAAAGGAAACACAAATGAAGATAAAAGATATATATATATATATATATATATAGTAATGATACGTGCATTCGTGGAGTGCACACGTGCCGTGCTGTCACTTTGAAAAAGAGTGAGATCTACTATTAATTTTTTTTTTTTTTTACGTAAATTTCGTATTTATTCACTTTTTACAAAATAATTATACGACGTTTGCACACTTACTACTGTAATTATTATTTATATATATATATATAGCCATAAGGGATCTTTACAGTACTGTCGATCGAAACCACGAAGATACAACATCATCACATGTTAGCCATATATGTATTTTAATACAACATTAATCTACTACATAATTCTGTGCATGCATGCTTGATTTCGAATTTTACAAACATTCCAAGAAAGTTGCCTTCATGGCTTCCAACGGAGTCAGCTTGAGTATTTACCACCCGGCCTGGTCAACAACATTATACGTAGTACTGTTTATCGACATAAAGAAATTAAGTTGGTCTGTCCTCTTGTACTTCAAAGATTTGTCTACCTTTTGCGCTTGGACTTCAAAGAGGTCACAGAATGAGAGTTGCTGTGCCAGTTGCGCTTTCTTTGATTGATGAACCAATTATTGATTTGCTTCAGCTGCAAGCCTGTCTCCTCTACAAGTTTTGCCTTGTCATCTTCCTGAAAAATATTACGTACGTAGCTCCTAGTTAATGTTATTGACAGAAATTAAATTATATATGAAGGTACGTACGTAGTCCTAGTCCATATCCAGTATCCAGGTAATTATAAGATTTACTTAGATTTAGATCTGGAATTACGATTTGGTAGAATGTGATCAGAAATTAGCTGGCTAAGATCAATGAAAACTCTTGTTTGAATTAGTTATATTCATGATTTGAAGTTTGGCATGCACTTCATAGAGAATCCCAGTACTGGAATTTCATAGTAATTCCGGCCCTGGGATTATATTTGCGTCAACTTTTCAAAAAACCTGCAACCAAAAGTGATACCATGAAACTAAATTTGAGAGAGAGAGAGAGAGAGAGAGAGAGTTAAGGATTAATCGTGCATGCATGGTGGCTAATTGCGTTAACATTTTTCGTTCATCTGTCATGCATGTTAAAAAAAATAGCGTTCTCAAGAAAACAGTGCAGAATGTGTGAAACATGTTTTGGTCGTTTCTATTTTACCCATTATCTAATATTCATGTTGTCGTTAGGCAGTAAACAAATTAATGATCAAGACATGATCATCTGGATTTTATATGAGGAGCAAAATGAAATGCTTGACCGGAAACCAAACAACTGAACAAGTAGGAATATGAACATTATCATTGCTGATCATGCATGAGAACCGTAAATGAATGAGATCATGATCATGAGATCGGTTGCGCGCTTGCTTACAGTAGGGTAAGGCCATTTTGAGTGTTCCTGCCACCAATTCTTCAATACACTTGTTGTGTCACCCGGTAATTTTCCTGCCCTTCTTTTTCTCAGTATCTCCTCCCTTACATCTTCAATTCTTGACTTAAAACCCTGCAAAACAATACATAGATATTCACGTAATTCGATTTACCCTTCCATGCATGGAAAGAGTACCATAGGTGAAATGGTCATGCATGCATTCTTTTGTTTTTATCAATGAGCTCATGCATGCATGCATGTCTTTTCATGAAAGAATAATAATCTTTAAAAGCTTTTCCAACTACGCTGATCGATCAAGATCGAATACGATCACCTGCTTCAGTTCAATCTTTAATTCCTGCCTAACTCTCTCCATCAGCGACCTTTCAGATTCTGTCGGAAGCAGTGGACCAAATCCCAACATGTCATGCCCATCAGCACCGGATTGATCTAAAGCGAAATCCATGATCTGCAGATCATCCTCATCATCCGACATTGTTCCACCCGTACCTTCATCCAGACTCACCCCTGGAAATTAATTATGTTACACACCGCTAGCTAGCTAGCTGATCAATTCATCAAATTAACTTAAAATAATGTAAAACAATTTTAAGAGAGATACGATCGAGTTCCTTTTCATCTATTAATTTTTTTAAAAATAATATTTATAATCGTAGACTTAATATTTATAGTCGTAGACTTACATGCGAGCGCCGCGTAATTTTTTTAAAAAAATAAGTAAATACAGCATCCACTTGATGGCATTTAAAAGCATATATAGCAGTAAAAAGGCCTCCGAAGACCTGTGACTTTCCTGGAAGTCACCATTGATCAAGACAAAAAATCCACAACCAAACCACCTACCACAAGGACTTCTTATATATTCAAAGCATGCAATTAGAAGGGTTAATAATTCCATTCCAAATTTCCATATAGACTAGCTTCTCTCTCGACAGAAGAATACCAAATATACATCAAGTATTTCAACAACCAAAGAAAAACTAAAGTACTACTACTGCCTAGGCAAAGGTAAAATGTAGCAGATCAAAGCCAATTAAGAATTTCATTTTGCGATTAAATTCAAATATTAATCATATGGTTGACTTACTTTTAAATTGGCTAGAATGGAATATTAATCAGTATTTCTATTAAAAAATTCATTCACATATATAAACCGGTGCCTAGCTAGCTAGCTTCTTGCATTCAATCATATTTTAGTACCCTAGACTCCGCTAGCTAGCTAGCTAGCTGTATCATAAATACTAGATGAGGATAATCATGGTCAGTATTAATTTATTACAATCTATAGTCTTGTAGATGGATGCAGGTGTCATGCATACAGCACGCATTAATATCAAGTAGTTAGTTGTACATGTGTGTATATATATGTAACACCATCGGCCGCCAGTACGGCCTTCATGCCAAAAATAAATAAAAAAAATTCTGAGCATCACATGATGATCATCCGTAGTTGAACAAAAGGGATTTTGCAAGTTCTTAGAGATTTTGCATGGAAATGTTATAAACCTCTCGATAGCACGATATTATATATAGATCAAAACAAGAGCAGAAGAGCTTAATCAATCATGTGATCTACGATATTATATAGATGCAAGTTCTAAGAGATTTTTTTCATAGCTAGCCCATAATATTAATTCCCAGAGATCAGTATGATTAAGCTGTAATAATTATATATAATGCGTCTTTATGCCCAGTAGTCCGAACGAATTGCTCCAAATTCTAGGTCAAGAAGTCAGGATTTGCTCACGGTAATATATATATCCATCGTAATTGGAAAAAAACATGTGCGCAAAACCAACGGCAAAAGATCATGGATTCTATGAACTTATACGACCTTTAAACAAAGTCTTGACCGATGGACGAACCAAATTAAACATGACAAAATTAAGTTGATGGATATCATGATCGCTTAAAGAATTCTTTCTAGAAACCAAATATTCTCGGATCAACCTTATCGATCGTTTGGTGGTGGTGGTGGGAGTACCTTCCTCACCAAACTAACTAATCCTTTTTCCAACCGTAGGTTATAGATATTTTCTTTCTGGCATGAGGGTAGGTCCTACAGCACCCACTTCCTCCAGCTCGGCCATCCAAACTTGCAAGAACCCCAGAAACGTACAGTCTCTTATCTTTCTACCTACCGAAACTCAATATCAAATTGCATCAAAAGCAAAGACAGAAAACAAATTAAGCATGCATTATCATCTTCATTACATGACAAAAACGTCAAATAGAAGTGGTGCTTCTTTGATGGCATGTTGTATCTATTGAATTGTAGCTTTAGATTTTAGCAAATGATACGAAATTGAGAAAGAATAATAATAGTAACAAGAAATTTGCATTGAGATGGATAAAGGGAGCTGGATACCAGTGAGGGCTTGCAAGGTATTTTCAATTTCACGGCAACCCACGACAGCCTCAACGGCGTGGACTCGGACATGTTGTTGAAGCTGTTCTTTGAAGCTGCACAAAACTAACAAATATTGTGCCTGTAACAAAACCCACAAAAAGATCAAAACCCTCAGGTTAAACCTTAAAACAATCAAGAAGATAATACAAATATTCGAAGAAGATCGAGATCAAAGCTGAATCAAAGATAGCATGTGTTATAAGTGAGAGACCATCTTACGTACCAAGAAGTTGTCGAGCTCTTGACGCTCATGGGGAGAGAGGGAATGGGTACGCAGCGAGGCATACGACCGCAGAAGATGGTGAGACTGATCTAGCTGCGCGTCGATCAATGGTAACTGATCAATTGGAGTGGCGACACGGAGGCACGCCACATGGGCCGCCAGAAGCTGCTCACAAAGTGGGTGAGTGGCTATCTCCGCCTTGAATTGGCGTTGGTGCTCACCGGAAACTGCCACTTCACCGCTAAAACCACCGGTACTGCCACCACCAATCATTCCCAGGTTCGGTGCTTGCATTTCTATATCCATAAGACTAAACGAGGCGCTTCTATGAGAATCGAAGAGACAGAATTAGAGAGAGCTAGCGTTCAAACGGGCGATAGAAACAAGCGAGGTTTGAAAGAGGGGAAAATTATATAGAGAGAAGAAAGAAGGGGGTGTTCGAGGGTTGAGGACTTACCACGAAAGAGACCCTTTTGCAGTACTGGAACTTGAAAGTGGACTATAAATTGTTCTGGTGTTTTGTCTGTTTGTGTTCCGGACAGCTTTAAGATTTTATCGTTAATGGTGTAAGAGATCGTCCGAAAGAGGACGTACAACGGACTAATTTGAAACTTCCTGCACCACGTCCGAGAGAAACATATCCATCCATGAAACTGATGAGAGAGAGAGAGAGAGATGGCTAGAGAATCATAATTACTATGGAAGAACTGGGCTGGAATCGAGAGTCAGATAAAAAAGAACACGGGATATAAAGCTGCTTCTGTGGTGTGACAATTTGATGGCCTTTTTCGTTCTTCTTTTCTTTTTCCCCTCTGAATTTGTTGGGATTTTCCTTTAGCTTTTAATTTAAGATAACCTTTCGCAAGTGGTGGTTAGGTTTGTATTTAAAGAAAAGAATTGGATTGTGTATACAAAGACGATGAAGCCAAAATATTATCTGAATATTTTAATATTAACGTTCTTCGTATGCATGCTAGCTAGCTCCATCATTCACTCATAAAAGGTTTGAAAATTATTAGCAATCGTTTGGGGCACTCCACAATACAATAATATGTCGAGCACCCCCTTTAATTCAATGATTAATGGAGCTAATTAAATGTATAAAAATTAAAAACATACAAAAAAAGCTAATTTTTTTTTATTACTATTTTAGAAGAATAAGTTTTCCAACTAAATGGGTTGCTGATGAAATTTATAATAATCGAATCTTCAATTCATTTTAACTTTTGTATTAATGATATAAAAAAAAAGAAGAAAAAAAGTCATGATCTTTATTATAAGTTGAGATGTCACTGTTCCACCTCCTAATTGGCTGGTGTGAGTATTTGCGGAAACAAGAAAAAAAAAACTAATTATATATCAGTACTTATTGATTAGGTTCAAACTTCAAATACAAATGACAACCCACCAACTACGTGCATGCATGGCATATAGCTCCGAATTCTGGTAAATTTGTGTAATCATTTCCATGAAGAAGTAAATTAAATATATTCGCCATTATTGTTGAGCAAATAATATCAAATATATATATATATAATAAATAAAGTTTATATAGTTGTAATGGGTTCTATATATAGTAATTTAATAAGTGCGTGCATGCGCTAATTACAAGTAATCATACGGATAAGGGTTTAGTTAATATCGATATATAGCAAACCTATAATTTAATAAGTACTTACTCATGTGTACGATATTAAACAACATGCAAAATTATTTACGTACGTAGAATGACAAACGTATTAACGTCATCATTATACAACTGATCATGTGTTCGTTTTAATTTAGAGAAGATGAGGATCAGTAATATCTATTACCTCCACGATTCTAAAAACAAATTAATTATTTAAGAACTAATGAAAGCTCAGTCTAGCTAGCTAGGTTTATATATATATATATATATATATAAAATCTCGACATGGAGTGTGTTGTAAGAAAAAAAGAAAATGTGACCCGATAAGATTTTTGGGATATTCTTAAATAATCCGTTAATAACGTGTCAGCTTTACTAATCTAATTCCAGTCTAATCTATTACAGTAAAAATTAAAATAAATTTGGACCCCCTTGTCATGTCGATGATCAAATGTCTACATACAGGCAATTTAAGCATTTTTTTATTTTTATTTTTTGGTTTTGTTCTTTTTCTTTTTCTTATTTTCCTTCCGATTCGGCCTTTGGCACCAAATATTACTGTAGGAAGAAGCCAAAAACAAGCACATGCAAAAGCAAAAAAGCATGCACTTATATGTACACGAGAGAGAGAGAGAGAGAGAGAGGGGTGGGTTTCCGGTGATTAAAAAGCCAACGGCGTGCTCTCCAAGCCCACAGCGGGGTCAACCTCACAGCTGTCGCTTTGTCGTTTTCTCAGCCCCCCTAAAAACAAGAGAATGGTCCCACACTCCCACCACGAGAAACTTGGAGATGAGTCATCATATGATCCAGAGTCCACGCTCTCACCGGGCCCTACAATCCTCCTCACCTTGTCTTTCTCTTACTCCACAAAACAGGTTTTTCTTATAATTATTATTCTATTCCCACGAATTCTTTATAATACCTATATATTTTACAACACTGAATAATTAATATGTGTGATTTTGAATCAATCAATTTGACAACGACACGAATTTTTCTTTTTCTTTTTCTTTAAGCACATTCGTCTAATTCATTATACTTATTGCGATGGATAATACTGCAAAGACAAAATACAACTTCAGAAAATACAACGACAATAATGGTGGGCTGGTTGTCGCTGGTGCTGAGTCATACGTATATGACGTGCCAGGATCTAGACCGTCCTTTTGGTTCCTGGTCGTAGGTCCTACCTACATGAAACAAATGTTGATTAGGTGGATAACTATAAGCGGCTGGTAGACCAAGGCTTTTTAATTGACAGACAAACTGGATTCCGACATGTGGCAAAACAAGATTGTTCGCATTAGACGGAGAGAGAGAGAGAGAGAGTGGGCTGGCCACGGCCTAAAAAAGGACTGGCTGGTCACGAGGGAAAGGGACTGTTGCTTCAAGGGAGGGCACCTGAGTTAAACTCTTTAGTCTTTATGCATAATAGATGAATTATGTAAAATCATCTAAGATAAATTTAAATATGCTTAGATATTGAGTTGAGTGAAATCAAGTAACCAAACGAGGCCTAAGTGAACCAACGGAGATTTGAACTAGTAGCATAAAACCTCTTTAAAAAAAAAAAAAGGTAAAACAGATGATATTTTGAAAGAGGTCTTCTACACATCTGCTTAATTTTTCACATACACTACACAAGGCGAGATGTGGATTTTTTTTTTTTTTGTAAAGTTAAACGTGCGTTTAAAGAGAAACACTAATAATTAATTAAATCGTTTAACTGTAGACATTTCATCTTCTCTAGAGCGTCTCTCTTTGTTCTTTTCTTTAGTTTTCTTTGATAAATCGTTTATCTGATTGCTCTTCATGTGTTTCTCTCTGTCAATTTGTCTAATTGGATTTTTGCACAGATGAGTACTAGGAGAAAAAGGAGAGCGTTTAGTCTTGATGAGGCTATGGGTTTCTAAACCGTCTATAGCAGAGAAGCCTTTACATCCATACTTGATTCCTCTAATATTGCTTGCTTAGGCTATTGAGAGATGAGTTTTCTCTTTCTCCAATTGGGTTCCACTCGCCGTTGCTGTCTGGACAACCATCGAGAGTCATTTGATTTCTGTGTGAGTGGTCGAGAGGAAAATCTATTTTCAGGGAGGGAGAGTCGAGATGGACCGGAGGAAGAAGGTGGACCCAGTTTGCCACATAGTTTTCGTGTGGCGTGTGATCAGTAGACCAGACTATGAATAGATTTCCTCAGTTTGAAATCAATATACAGTATAAACATTATATTTGAATGGAAACACCAATTATACAAAAGGTTTTATACAGACAAACTTGTGGGGTTCAACGTGGCCTAAAGTGGTCCTCCTCCATACCATTACCATTCCACCCAACACAAATATCTCCAACAACAAAGGCTATCACAAAAAGGACCTACCTACCATTATCTTCAATCTTCTTCGAGGTGGTCGAGAGAAGAGGCTATTATTTCAGGATTAACAAAAAACAAAAAGGGAAAAAGGGAAAAAAAAGGGGGTTAAGATTGGTGGGCCATGCACTATTTACAGCACAAAACTTTGTCTAAAACCATGTGTATGGTAAATAAGGTTCGAGTAATACCATTGAATACAAAGGGACCCACACACCATTTACAGCAAACTGCATATTTCACATCACCGTACACTTCTCTTTTGATTTTGCTTCAGGCTTGGGGGACGAAGACGAGTACGGATTCCGGCCACGGCCATTGTTTCTTGGCACCTGCCAAATGCCATTCGTTCAAGAAATCCATATATTTTCCTTGCAATCATGAGGTAATAAAATCATTGAAGAGGACTAGAAGTCACGCTCTGGTTGATTGTAGAGTATAGTCAAAGCGAACAAAAATTAAAATGAAAGATACTACGGCAGAAACATACCATTTTTATGCGAAATGATGTAAAATTTCGAAAGAAAACCTAATCTCAAATGCTCAACTGAATAAGAGAACCTAATCTCATAGAAAAGATTAACAGCTGAAAGAAAATGCATGGGTTATGACTATCCTTTCACTATCTCCTGACATCATATCAAATGATTGGCAAATAAATAAAAAATTTCTCAATCCCACATTGCGGGATAATAAAAAGATGACAGTTAAAAAATTATAAATAGGATTTCCCTAAAATGTTTATTCAGCAAAAGAAAATACAAGACTTTATATCAAAATGAATTTTTCTAGAACATCTTCAAAAAATATTTCCCCACTGCATTTATATGAGGTATCAGAAGAATAAGAAGTCCCATTAAACAAATTCAGGAAGATATAATCATCCAAAGATTAAACAAACTCTACCTGGGGACCGGTGATCAGCCTTGAACTTCCACCACTAACGGATGGTTGCTGCAAATTTTGTCGTTGTGGTTGTGGTTGTTGCTCAAACTCTTGTTGTTGCAGAGCAATTGCCAATTGCAGATCAGAACTGCCATAACAAAGTATAAATATTTTAACTACAAATTGCAACTCCACCAGCAAGCTATACTCAAAGGTACTAAAGGAAAGAATAAAAAAGAATGAAACAATTCTGAACTTTAATGTCTAGAAAGTAAAACAAGATTGATTTTCACATTTTTCTGATTATATTCAATTATTTTTTTTTATAAGTATTACATTCAATTATATCAGGCATTTAATTATCTCATACTGAAACAATAATTAACAAAAATATTGCACAAGTCATAAAGCCACAGACTGATCCAAATACGAATGGCAGGCAGGTTTGGGGGGAGGGATGAGACACAAAATTCCCATCTCTTCTCATCTCATCATTACACATTTTCAAATCTCCATACAAAATATAATAAACAATTCAACTTTTTCAAATCTCAATTCAACTTTTTTAAATCCCAAAACAATAATAATACTAAAACACTATTTTAAACACTAAAACAAAATACAAAATCCTCATCTAATCTCCCAAACCTGAGTTTTATGATTTTCTTGTATCTTTTTCTCCTACATAAGTTTATTTCTTGTATACTACCAGTATAACTAAGATTGCGCCTTTTAAAGAAGTCTTATCACTCATCAAAAAATGAATGGATCTAGAGGTCATGGGTCTCATCTGTTTTCAAGCAAGAAATAAATAATCAAGTATGCACCAGTAACAAAGTCAAGATAATTACCTAACATCCAAATCCGCTTGTGCAGAGCTATTGATGGTGGCAAGAAAGTCCTGACGTATTGAATTCAAATTAGTATCATGGACAGAACTGCTGTCAAGCTCACAAATCATGTAGGTCCAGAAAACAGAAATACATACAGCAGTGCTGGTCATAGCATTATGTTCATCCCAAGTGTCATTTGAACAACTTTCTACGTTAAATTCCTTAAAATTACCCGTCATGAACAAGGTATCCCCATTGACCTGAAATGAAAAGCATGGGAAGAATTATAATTAGGACATCAAAATTCAATATAACATCAAACTGTCCTAATATTGAAGACACCATTTGGTAATCATTTTGCAAGCATCTTCCCCATTTAGAATCCAAAAAGAAAACAAATCGCACATATTGGATTTCAAAAGCTTCTCCAGTCTTTGCATGGCACTCCGAAAAACTTACATGAAAAGATTTACATAATACATAACTATGGCACCTTCCAACCCTGGAAAGAAGCATAGCCCTGCATTAAACCCATTTCAAGAAAAAAAGAAAGGAAAAAAAAAAATCTACTAAAGATGAAATTACAACACATTGTGACTCTATAAAGAAAGTATTACTCAAGAATCAGCACATCAATCAGGTTTTGACGAGGATTAAAGTAATTACTAAACGTTGAAAACTTGACAATAATTCATAATGTGGCCCACTGAGCCAGAAAAAGATCACAGAGTAAGCAGTTTACCTCGTTTAGTTTTTCCCACACCAAATCAGGCTGATTTATGTAACCTTGGTCTGTAGCTAGAAGATAAAGTTCTCCATCAAGCTGCAATGAGAAGAGATTTGGGTAGCATCTAAGTTTTGACGTTCAGGAGCTGTCAAACCTAAAGCTTATAAAACTACACATGTTTTCTTTAAATTTTCAGCATTAAAAAATGCAACCAGAAGTTCAAAAGCATAATTACTGAACCCTTCTAAAAGAAGAGCCGCAAGGCTCTTACTGACCTTAAACATGGCACTGAAGTGATTATTACGGAAAAAAACACAAAGTTCACGTTCTTTAAGACCATCGCGTAAGCAGAAAAGGCTGCAAAAGCATAAACAAGAATCATGTAGTGAACTTTGTGGTATCCAACATAGCAAAACCCATGGATTAAAAAAGAAACTAGGAGTTATATGGCAAAACAGTAAATCAACATACCCATGAATGGTCAACTGACTAGCATTGTTTTTCAAAAAACTCCTGATAAGCTCACCTAAAGCCAATCAAAAGCAAAAGAGTCTTTCGTTTATATAAATTCAAGATCATATTAACTGGACATTGATAGAAATAGACATTTCACACACATCACATATCAACTTCTTTGATACATCACTGACCTTGTTGTGGAGTGATTTCATCTTTGGACCTCGGACTGCAGTCATCTATGGTGCTTTTGTCAGCTTGTTTCGCAAGAACCATCTCACCTTCATACACAGGCTCCCGGTCCTCAAGAACTGCATTTCTTGATTCCAATATACATTCCTCTCCTTCATATATGGGCTCACTGCCATCAACACTTGAATTCAAAACTTGGGCAGCATCAATGTGCTGAATTCTGCCAATAGGTAAATCTGAATTGGCACTTAGTGAAGATAGGCGTGATAATTCTTCTGCGCCACCACCACCTAGTTTATCTGCAGAGGCATGAACATTGGTTGTAAAAGTGGATTGCTTCCTAACTTCACGCCCTCTAGAAAGGGAAGCAGTTCCACTTTGGAGCATCGTGTCAACACCATTATTCTCGAACACATCAATGTGGAGGGTACTTTCTTCAGATTCCACAAAAGCTGACCGATCAAGGTGGACTCCCACATCAGTCTTTAAGGATGAAGTAGCTGCTTGCCTTGTATTATTTTGTACAGAAATAAGATCATTGCCATTGCTTCTGGCATTGCAGTCATCAAATGCAGACAGTTCCAGTTTAGGGAAATTGTTGTCTTCAACGCCAACACACTTCTCCAATTCATCTACAGGCATAACATCCTTGAGGCGCACACTTTCATATGACCTGACAGTTTGAGTCCCTCCATTAATATTGTCTAGAAGACTATCACCCACTGAAGTTGGCATTTCAGCCTCAGTCTGCTTCAATGCTCTCAAAATCTCTGCTTCCTCTTCAAGGTCTCCTTTTCTCGCTTTCTGGTGATCAGTGACCGGACACGGAGAATCATCAAAAGATGTAGCTTTTGAAAGGCATGGAGAAGGAACTCCTAAAGTTGCAGTTGTTGCAGCAGCAAAATCAACGCAATCTTCTTCAAGGTTGATCTTAGATATTGCCTCCATATTGTGCGTTTCAAGGGCTACAAGCTCTCCTGTGAGTGCATTGTAGGACTTTGACCCAATAGCAATAGCAGTATCACTATCCTGAAAAATATGGAAGCTTTTTTTGGATCAGGTAGGTTTGGGGAGTGAGATGAGAATTTTTAGTTTTAGATGAAAGTTTAAAATATTATTTTTAAATATTATTATTGTTTTGGGATTTGAGAAAGTTGAATTGTTTATTATATTTTGCTGGGAGTTTGGGAAAGTTGTAATGATGAGATGAGATGAGAAATACCTAACTAGAAAAAGGAAAAAGATCTAGGAGATCTTGAAAAGTATAAATAGAAAAGGCAGCACCATTCTCGGCCGCTATCCAATGACACAGGGTTTTGAGAAAGAATGTCTTGAGGTCTAACATCAACTTCTCATAATCTTTGAAACTGAGTTCATTTCTCTCTTTCTCCAATACACATTGTTTTTTACAATTAACAATACCACTTCCATCGAAAAAGAGCTAGGGAAGAAACCCAAGTACACTGGGGGTATACATAGGCAAAACACCTACTTTAAGGAAGGTTAGGGAAATCACCACATAAGCATGGTGAGTTCAGGTTCCACACAATGCAGATTGATGACTACCAAACTGTTCTTTTCAACATGTTAGAAGATCCACCATTGGACAAAGGACCCAATCTATTCTGATAGAAGGCAAAAGGTTATGTTCACGAGACCATTAAACACCAGGGATTGATGAAACCTATGAGAACCACTAGATAGATTTTCTCTTGTATACATCTTGTGTAGTTGGGCTTTGTGTGATACCCAGTACTGAGTACTGACAGATGTGTGTAGGTGGTGTATGAGATCCCACATTGCTTGGGATGGAGAAGTTCTTGCTCCTCATAATGGTTCCAACGAGGCTCCAATTGTGCCATTGATTAGTCTTTTTGAAGTAGTAGCTCGGGCTTTCCCTTGGGGCATTACACTATTGTCTTTTGAGTTCTTCAATAAACTTCTCAATTACTTATCAAAGAGAGAGAGAGAGAACCAATAGATAGATGACAACAGAAAACATTAAGGTAAAGCATGACCATCCAAATTCTTGATAAGAGCACAAAAAATGACCAATGAGAGGTTTGCAAGTTAAATATTCTGTAGAAGGACAAACTAGATATATAGGGCATGCAAAATTGTAGGAATCCTATTGCAAATCATCAAACCCATTGAGTAGAAGAAACATCAGTATTTTTTTATTTTTTATAAGGGTAGAGTAAACATCAGTATTATTCCATCATAAGAGCAACCCGAACTAGTCTCTGTAGAAACCATGCTAAATAGTATGAAATAGTATGTATGACGCCAGAAAGGTGCAAACCTGTGGATCAACTATCCAGCCATGATATAGTGGAATATCCAGTAGATCAAAAATGGCACACTCCGGAGTAAACTCAAAATCATCTATTCTGCAGGTATTACAGAACATATGGTCAAGACTGTAAGGAAAACAACAACAAAATGATCTACAAAAGAATAAAAAGCTTCAAACCTCCTAAATTTTAGGTTCACATCAATGCCAGTTGCAAGTCGAGGAAGCAGATCGATTGCATCAGCAATGTTCTGTTGTTGATTTTCAACATAGCCTGCATCCTTATTCTGCAACATAAGAAGAAAAACAGTTCATTTAGGTACACCAGCAAATTGCTGGCTTATTAGTGACAAAGAGATAGTGATCTTACATTGAAATTACTGTTGGAATCAATTAATCTTTCCGCAACTAATGAAAGCAATTTTTCCTGTGATACTTCCACAGTATCCGGACTCAAATTCAAGTTATTCCTTAGCAAAAGAACATTACCTGCAGCAACCCTGAGAGTAAACCACCTACTTGGCGGTAAATACTAACAAGAAAGACCCAAGAAGATAAGCGCAACAATTAAGTACAGTAGGTTTTTAAATTACATGAAAAAATAATATCATTTGGACAAGCATCACGTGGAAAGATTATTCCCAATCAACTTTCCATAAAAACAGAACCGTTGACTAACACTAGCAAATTATTTCAAATCCAAATTCAGACTGAAACAGCATTAGGTGATAATGGAGAAAATCACATTTTGAATTTTCGCCTCAACGTTTTGACAGAAAATTATACAATTATGGAATTTCATTGGCCCTTGTACAGTTTCCAAGAAACCAAAAAAAATTAAAAAAGGGGGGAGGAAGGGGGAAGGAAAGTTTTAGAAAGTTTAGAGCTCAAGGGTTCTATCAATTCAGATTTCTCAAATGGTAAAATAGATGGTTTCAACTCCAAGTCAGCTCCTATTACTCCCTCGGATAAATAAATAAATTGGGAAAAGGAAAATGAGCAAAACGGAGTGGTGCAAGAAGCAAAGATGCTAAATATTGAAAACTGAAGATCTTTAATAATAATTTTATTGAATACAAAAAGAGCAGTTTAACTTCAATGAACATTACTTCCACCAATTTTTTTCCTGAAATAAAAATTATAAAACTATTAATGATTAATACCTTAGAGGATGCTAATGAGATGATAGAATCACACAGAATTCAGATAACTATGAGACCAAACATAAATAAAAAAAATAAACTATCACCAAGAGATTCAATTTCATTTATTTTGCCAATTTTTCCCATCAAACTTACAGATTACCGGAGAAGGAAAATAGTAGAAATGAGAGTCACAGAGAGAAGAAAAAGCCAATAGGGTTCCTATGTACACAGGAAGTATACAAAATAAACACCTAATAACATTCTAGAAACAAAAAACAAAAACAAAAATTCACTAGCAGACCCTCCATTAAGCACAATGGCGGAAAACCATTGAAGTAAAGAATACACAAAAAATTTCCAGATTTCCTCTACAGTACGCTCATTATTAAAGCACCACTCATTCCTTTTCCACCAAATACACCACATAAGACACAAAGGAACCATCTTCCACACAGCAGCCACTTGAGGACAGCTATGAAGCCCATTCCAACACGCAAGTAAATCCACTACTTTCATAGGCATTACCCAGGCCAGCCTAGCTCTGCAAAAAAGGCCATCCCACAAAGCCTTAGCCACCTCATAGTGTAGAAGTAAATGATCCACTGATTCACCATGTTTCTTACACATGAAACACCATTCCATAACAACCAAGCCACACTTCCTCAAATTATCGATCGTCAAAATTTTCCCAAGTGATATTGTCCATATAAAAAAAAATGACTTTGGACGGCACGTGAGACCTCCAAATACACTTCCAAGGAAAATAAGTGCAATGCTGGACAGTCAACGCTTTATAATATGACCAAACTGAAAACTTTTTACTCCCCGTATGCTTCCATAACATTATGTCCCTCTCATTACCTCCAATACCCAGAGAATACAAGAAGCTGAAAAAATCCGCATCCTCACCAAGTTCCCAATCCTAAACAGCTCTAATAAAACAAACATCCCACTGCAAGGCTCTATTAGAACGGATCAACAAATCTGAAACGGATGCACGCTGATTAGCTACCATGCGAAAAATAGCCGGGAACACTCTAAAAAGAGCATGCTCACCACACCAAACATCAAACCAAAAACGGATCCTTGAACCCTCTCCAACAACAAAATTAATATGTTTAACGAAATCCTCCCACCCCTTCCTAATGAATTTCCAAAGGCTCACACCATAAGTCCCCCTAACTTCCTTAGAACACCAACCCCCCAATCACCTGCATATTTCCGATCAATAACCCCCCTCATAACAATTCCTCTTCCAATTGATTCCTCCACAACCACTTCCCCAATAGAGCCTTATTAAAACTACTCAACTTTCATCTCTTATTAATCCTTTTCATTGATAAAAATAAAAAATAAAATAAAAAATAAAAAACTATTCAACTTTCGAACCCCCAAACCTCCATTTGCAATATTCCAGCTCACAAGATGAAATTTATTCTCCTCTCCCACTCCACCCCACAAAAATGCACAAAATAACTTCTCAACCGGGTTTTCCACTCCTATAGGCAATGAGAATGAAGAAAGATAATAAGTCAGAAGGTTGGAAATAGTACTTTTGATAAGAGTAATTCTACCACGTTTTGACCAATATTTTCTCAATCTTTTCAACCACCCCATCCCAAATATTCTTAGCCTTGAAGGACGCCCCCAACGGAAGACACCTCACCTCTAACAATACCTAATACAACTAATGGACTAATGTATGGTAATTTTTAACTTTTCTGGAAAGCGGAACATCTAACAGAAGACTCAATATTTCAGTCATCTTTTGTTAATTTAGGTCCCATTTGGATGTTGAAACGTACTGAGATTAACTCAGTTCAGTCTAATTTTAAACTGAATCTAACATCCAAACATTCAACTCTTAAATCACTAAGCATCACTCAATTCAAAACCTCTTTACACATTAAACCTACAACATTTTTTAACTCAACACCTCTTTACACGCGGGACTCACAACCTTTTTCAACTTCTCATAAATATATCTAAACTCATCTTAACATCCAAACACATCTAAACTCATCTTAGGTGGGTCCCACAAAACTCATTCCACAATCTTAACTCACAACTATTCATATAGAACTCAACTCATCTCATCTCATCTCAACTCAGCTCAACATCCAAATGGGACCTTAATTTACTTAGCAACCTAATGGACAATAAAGAAGAAAAATGAAACATCATGTTATGAACCCACTAGGTAAAACTCACCCTTGAAAACTAGCTTACAAGGGAAGGGTGCTTAGGGCTTATAAACCATCAACTAATCTCATACTTAGCCAATGTGGGATCGTAACAACCACCACGCTCCGCAACCGACGTCCACAGCGGTCCCAGCGCTCACACGGGCTGGCTGTGCGCTAGGTCTTTTTCCTAACTCCGGGCGAACACTGTCATGCTGGCATCACCCCCGTGCCGCACGATTGCAACCGTCGCAACATGACCTTAGATGTGGGGTGACTCTGATACCATTTGTTATGAACCCACTAGGTAAAACTCACCCTTAAAAACTAGCTTACAAGGGAAGGGTGCCTAGGGGCATATAAACCATCAACTAATCTCATACTTAGTCAATGTGGGATCGTAATACATCACAATGAGTATGTGGGAGCAAGAGAGAATAGAAACCCTAAAAAAACCCTAATATCACGATCTTTACTAGGAAAGTGAATCAAGGTATGATAATTATAAAGATAAATCTCGATCTTGGCGCAAAATATTCAACAAGACTTATCAAAAAAAAATATTCAACAAGAATCCATCTTCATCCTGGGAAGCAGAACATCCAACAGAAGTCCCGAAATCTCAGTCCTCTTCCTCTAGGTTCATTACTGAGCAGACAATAAAGAAGAAAAATGAATCATCAACATGTGTGCGGAAGCGAGGGAATAGAAAGTAGAAACCCTAAAAATGAAAAACAAACCTAATAGCACGATCTTTACTCGGAAAGTGGATCAAGGCATGATAATTAAAATGATATATCTTGATTCTTGGCGCAGAATATTCAACAAGAAACCATCAAGTATGAAATTAATTGAGTATCCAATCAATCATCTCCTTTCACGTTTAGTCGACAAGAAGTTGTAGGAAAGCGGGAGGAAAATCTACATCTAAATTTTCCAATTCGGACAATACCTAACTACCCCTAGCGCATACCATTCCCCTACGATTGCCACGAAATTCTCGACTTCCTCTAAAATCAAACCAAACATTCTTTCTCCAGTTCCACAGAACCAAACCAGCCAAGAAAATAAAAAGTAGAAAATACTCGGAAAAAAACTAGAGGGGGAGCGAGACAGATGAAAGTACAAATGGCAAGAAGAGGGCAGGGGCCATTGTCGTTTTGGAGGACAATAGGGGTGGTGCGTCCCAAGAATTGAATGAACTTGGTCTTGTGCACGCACTCCTTCACTTGCTGTTCCTGCCGCTGCTGTGCTTCTTCGGGGGAAGGCGACGGCGACGCCATTTCCGCCAGAGATTTTAGCGACGGAGTGCTCACGCACTCGGGGTTTCTAACTTCCCGTTTTGTCTACCGTCTACACAGAGAGAGAGAGAGAGAGAGAGAGGGGGGGGGGAGGTAAGTAGGAACGGTATATGAAAGGAAGATGACGAGACTCTACGGTGTGTTGGGACGGTGAGTTAAGATACAATGAATTGGGATAAAAGTAAAAAATTAAATATTTATTATTTAAAATTTAGAAAAATATGTTATTCATTATATATGAAAATTTATAAAAATTATAATAATAAAATAAAATAAGATAAATAATTTCTTGTATTCAAGTGAGGGTTAAAATTTAAATATGATCAACCCACTTATATATATATTTAATAATTAAGAAAGTGATTATTAATAAATTGATATTGATATGTTATCTTTTTTTAATGATTAATAATGTTTAAAAAATACTTTACAAAAAATAAACTTATTTACACTGATGTATATATTTAGGATATACATCTTAATATTGTCAATATCAAAAGGGGCAATGCTAAGCCTCTTGATTCTGGGTTCCGATAATGGATCTCGATAAGTGTAATTTTTTTTTATATATATTTTTTAGTCTCCTTAAATATTTAAAAAAATAACAATATAATTAAAAAAATACTTTTTTATTCGTTAAGTAACAAAAAAAAAATCGAGATCCATTGTCGGTGACTTCAATATTTTCCTTGTCCAAATGCTTTTAATGGTTATTATCGCGGTAATAAAATTAAAGTTTGTAATATTAATTTTTTTTTTTCAAGTCAAGTTATATATTTATTGTCATAATGTTAATCGTGAGATTTATGATTCTTTTGAACACTTATAATATCTTATATTATTTGTAAATGGTATTAAAATAGTTTGTGAATAGTAAATAAATAGTTTGAGTTAAAATATTTTATTGAATTTTAGAAAATGAGAAAAAAAAAGATTAATATTAATGTTATAAAGTTAAAAAATGCTTGAATATTAATTTTTAATATTAATTTTATTTTAAAATTTGAAATAATTATATTATTTTATATTTTGTTTTAAAGTTTATAAAAATTATAATTATTAGATAATAATTATATGAAATAATTGAAAAATATTTGTATTTGAATATTATTTAAAAATGAAATATCTAAGAATATCTTATTACACAACAAGGCCTTAATTATGTTGAATATATGGTGATAAATACATATTGGGCAATGAGTAATATTACTATGTCCCATAATTTATACCATTCATTTTATCTTATTAATATGACAAGGACAATTTATATCACTCACTTTATCCTACTGACAGGACACCACTTGGCTTACTAACAAAATTAAAAATACAAACATAAAAAGGTTGAGGGAATGAACGGTTTAAGTTTTATTATTTTTATATTTTCGAGCATCATTTTATTTTAAATATATATTTTTTAAATTTTGTAATGAGTCACGGGAAACTATTTTGTGGTGTCACATCAATAGACAAAATGAGTTATATAAACTAAGAGGTATGGTAGTATTAGTCATTGGCCAATATATATTTATATTGAATGATATATATTTTTTTAAGGCAGAATAAACACAATTTATTCATAACGGGACATTATAATTTTAACTTGAGATATACATAATACAAGTCAACTATTATTTTTAAGGTTCTCCAATACGCAAATTTTTTTGTGACTGACATGGTCTATCTATTGTTATAACTCTTTATAGACAAACCATCTGAAAGATATCACTCTGTCCTAAGACAAATTTAATAAACTCTACATTTTGTCTTAAGACAGAATTAAGCAATTTCACATTTTGTCTAAAACGGAGTAGAGGACACACTCTATGAACAAAAATTCAAGAGATTATGTGTTTTTTTAACCTAAAACGAAGGAAATAACAGAAAACATAAAATATACAAGAAAAATAACGAATTACAGTTTGAAAAATTGTAGATTTGTATTTTCAACTTTAGAGGAAATAAAAAATACAAATACTAAAATGGTGGCACGTCTAAAAATATGACGGAACATCAAGTCTGAAGAAAACGATAATCCTGATCCCAAAAAACACACAAGATACATAAAAATGAATACTTTTATGATTACAAAATATTAACAAATTAATAATTATTATGATTGGTCATCCACCAAAGAATGTCCATTGTTATCACGTATCCAAGAGTTATTCACAAAAGGTGCATGGGGCCAGGGCATCACGGGCAGGACGTGTTCCCATTTCTCTAATCTTGCATTTCCTCCGTTTTAATAGCCAAATGGCAATATAGAAATATTCTAAAATTCTTTATCAAATTTTAGGTTAATAAAGGTTAAAATTGAAAGTGAGAGAAATAAACATAGAATAATATTAGCATATCCTCTCATTTTATCTCTTCATTTTGACTGCTGATGTATTTATTTATTCTTTACTTACTGATTAAGAAAATGATTATTAATATATTGATTTTTTTTTATAATTTTTAAAATTTTTTAAAGATATTAAAAAAATGAAAAATAAAAAAAAAATTTTGAGTTTTACCTAGACGGCACGTTAGCAATCACTACTAATCGGAAACCTAATATTACTCATAAACACATGAAATAAGTTCAATAGTATTTATTGGACATTTAATGCTGCGTGAACAATTCGTTGAGGCAATTATAAACGTTACAGAGTTAATTTATGTGTCAATCTCTTTTCTATTTTAATATCGAACTTCGAGAAATCCAAATTTTACTTGAATAAGGATGAGATTTTTTTCAATTCAGTCCCGTCCATACATGGGCAATGTGGCAATATGTTCGATACTTCCGTCCATGGGCTGGACATTGGGTAAAGAGTAAATGGATTACACAAAGTATCTTCAGGAGCTTTGGGAATATTCATGGGAATATTCAAGTATTCAACCATTCCCATAAGAAAAAGTAGACATTAGGGTAATCAGGCTCAAAGCCATTTAAGCTGAAAGGCCCAAAGTAATTAAAGCCTTTATACTTTCACAATATCTGGGCCCCCACCACTCTATCCGGCAATAATCTCAAGCGTTACTTTATACTTTTTGTTTCCCTTTCCTTTTATTATTATGATCGAGTCGTCCAGGGGACCAGGGGTTTAGCTGGTTCAGAGTAATGTGAGTAGAAATACTTTAATTCTATAAACAGACGTAACTTAATGTAATTACTAATTCGTTAATTCATAAATTTATTTTTATTATAAGAATAAATATAAATAGAAGTCACTATTGAGAGCATCAATTTTACACACATGATGTGATATCATATAGACTACACATCTCTCAAAGTGAGTATTGTGAACAATCAACTAGAAGCAGTCATGCAGTGAGTGTAAAGTGTATACTGCTATAATAACTTCTGTCTAATGTTACTCTTATTATAAATTAAACTTAACTGATTATACAAAATTATATTAATTTATACGATTATTTTTGTGTAATCTCTTTATGATTACAGCAGTTATATAATGCGAGAGCACATTCACGCCATGGGATAAGATGGAAAAAAGATAGCATTTTAGGTTCAATGGGTTTTTTAACAAAAAAAAATAAAAAATAAAGTTCGCAAGCCTTAGACTGTATCTATACTACAAAATACATTCACGCCATTATCTGGTGTCCAAAATGTGGTCAGAACTCACCGGTACTAGCGAAACTACTCGTGTCTCGCGGTCCTATTGCTTGCCGTATTGAGCTGGTGGCCATTCTCCAATCTTCATCGGACCTTATTTTCGGAGGATGTGTTTATGTCTCATTCATTTATTTATGTGTTTTCCCAATAAAAGACCTTTGAAAGGATAAAAAGTGGTCTTTTATCTTAAAAGTGGACTTGGGAGTTGTGAGTGATGATCAAATTAAATGACGTGTGATTAAATGATAGATTGAAATATAATAAATAATTTTAAATTATATAATATCTTATTATAAAATGATGTGAAAATAAAGATAAGTAAAAAAAATTATTAAAGACAGGATTTCGTTTGAGCACTAGATAGTGGAGTGACTAGCACTAGTCTCCAAGTGGCCCCAGCACTCTCAATGGTGAAGAGGAATTTTCCTCTCCCATAAAGAGTTGAAAGTTCAATGGGAGGGCTTGCCGCTTGTCCCAACTAATTATATAATTTAATTTTAAAAAAAATTTAAACTTTAAATTCTATAAATATGATAAGAATATAATAGAAGAGTGATGCTAGAGTCACCGCTGGTGGCTCATGCTAGAAGCCACTGCTGGCTCTAGCGTGTATTTTTTTATGTATTTTTTTTATAATTATTTTTATATAGATGTTTTTAACAATTTTAAATATTTTAAAAAAAATTTTATAATATTATTAAAAAACACTTCCTTAATCATGAAATAAAAAAAATATTAAAAAATACTTCTTTAATCACGAAGTAAAAAAAATATTAAAAAATATTTTTTTAATCACGAAGTAAAATAAAAAAATAAATTTTTTTTTACTTCATAATTAAGGAAGTATTTTTTAATAATATTATAATTTTATTTATTTATTTTTTAATATTTAAAATTATTAAAAACATCTATATAAAATTAATTGTAAAAAAAATATATAAAAAACACATAATAGAACCAGCGGTGACTCCCAATGGTGCGGTGGCTCTCTCATTTTCCTATAATAGAATAACAATTATAACAAGAATGCATAATTTGTTTTCGGATAATGATACTTGTCTCTCAAACTTGTCGTTCAAATATTTTATTTTATTTTTTATTTGATAATTAAATATATATAAAATATTTAAAAAAAAAAAAGTACTAGCAGCCGGAAGCCCACCTTTTTGCCTACTAGCTTTGTCCTTTGTTTTTTCATTTAGAGATGGTTTAGATTGAAAATGAATTAATTATCTTATTATTATTCATAAATTTCAGTACATAAATTTTATTTTTAATCATAATTTATCTCATCTCTCGTCAAACTAAAATGTTAATTTTAATTTCCTAAACATTATTTCTTTCAAGTTCTTTAAATTATTTTTTAAACAATTTTATCTCTTTTAAAAAAGTTTTGCAGGACTTTCACGGGCATTGATGGGAGTGGTAGCCACGTGACGATGCTCCACAGCATCACCCACACATACTGAGTTGGCAACTCATGATTGGTTTATTTTCTTTATCTCCATGTACGGAGGCTTCCACGATCTTGTACGGATAAACCACGATCTTTTATCTATCTCCATGAGGATGCCACGAGCAAGTGCTCCAAACTAGCCAGCAACTTCAGGGTCCCAACTTGTCCGGCATTAACTGGCAACCGACAGGAATGTTCACTGTCGTTCACCTCCAAGCCTCTATTCATCTGGAATGTTCACCGGATGGAGAAGTGGACGTTCTCTGTCCACGTTGCGCCAACATACGGGAAAGGCACCAAGATTTCCATGCCTCCAAAAGAAAGTTTTCACAGGTTTTGGCATATATATCCCTGTTTTTCTTTATTTGGGAGGTTTCCATTATTTTCTTCCCTTGTGTTTTACCATAAAAAGAAAGAGATTAGGTTCTTTCATTTTTCTAATCGGTCTTTCTTTCTTTAATTATTTATAAGTATTCTAGGGTTCTAGCAAGTAGCAGGTTAATCTTTATCAAAATGAAAGCCAGTTATGGTAATCAAATCAATCAATCAGTCTCGTGGGTTATTTTTTCTCTGAAATTTTTTGACCCGGGTTTCTGAGATTTTCTCCTCTTTCTTGGCTCTTTGAGATCTTCCTGGGATATTATTGTTCTTTTCTTTATTTTTTACTATTATTCTTGCCTAGATTTCCTCAACCCTATTCTATTTTTGGAAACCGTATCTGGGTCTTACATAGTAGCTTGTAATCTTTGATTTTAGATCCACTGTCCATTAGTTTCAGTTCAGTTTTCCATACAACCTACAACTTTTTCTTTTCTGGGGTTTTCCCGGAATTCGTTTTTTCCTTTTTAATTCTTGGCCTGGAGGTGCCGGAAATGGTGAGGGGGAAAACTCAGATGAAGCGCATAGAAAATGCAGCAAGCAGGCAAGTAACCTTTTCAAAGAGAAGAAATGGGCTGCTTAAGAAGGCCTTTGAGCTATCTGTTCTATGCGATGCTGAAGTTGCACTGATAGTTTTCTCTCAAAGTGAAAAGCTCTATGAGTTTTCAAGCTCCGGGTATGTTAAACATACCCTATTTTATTTCCGTTCATCTTCATCATTAACGTTCTAAACCCATGGATCTAGAAGTTCATTATGAGCTATTGATGAGCCAAGGCTCTCTACATATCAAATGTGTCTGATGTGTTTGTATTCTTTCTTTTATCTTTTTGGAGTCAGATGGTACACTAGTGTCTGCTGTTTTTGTTCACTGCAATGGTTTACCTGTTTCAAACAGAAATTTTAGCTAACTCATTCCATGGTCCAAGGATATTTCATGATCTTCTTCAGAGATCTTCATGTACTGACGGACCTGAAAAAGATAATTATTTATTATAATTACTTGATGAGAGAGCTACTAATCAGCTCTGTTAAAAAAACCTTAAGTAAATTAAGCAACCGCAAAATTAGCTCCGTTTTGATTATCAGCTTCGTTTTGGTAACCCTTCAAGAGTCCTTTATTTTCCGACGATTCATGAAATCTTCCGCTGTATAAATATAAACACTACCCTTGTACTTAATTACCCACAAAATAAAACACTCCCTTGTCGCGCGTGAATTAAGTTATGACGGAACAGGGAAATAGTTTCTTTTTCTGAAGTGGGAGTACTACTTCTGACTTCTGAAAAAGATGTTCTATTCCCTGTTTTCACTATCATGTATAGTGATTAGCATGTTATCATCCCTTTTATAAATTTTAATTCATCATCTTTGGAATGTATTCGACCACAGCTTTCTGCAACATTCTACGCATATGTTTAAGTTAATCTTCTGTTGGTGTTCAATGTTCTAGCTTGAATTAATGTTAGCAATTACGTTCTATGTTTTTGTCCAGTTAGGGCCCTTGGGGGGATAAGGGTCAGCAAAATATCTTAATAATCTGCTTCATTTCGCATAGAGATAACCAAAACTCAGAGAATTAAGCTTCTGTACATACGGAACGATCCCTCTACCATTAATTTCTTTCAAACCTCGAGACGTGTAGGAAATCATTAAATTATTACTATGGAACTGTTAATATATAAATAGTAATATTTTGTGAATCATATTGATATGTATTTAAATATATGAAGCAGGTTGAGAATTTGAGATATGAATTTGAACGTATAAAATAAATTGAGATATGTTTAACTTTTTAATTATGAGAAGTTAAAAAGATAACAAATCTCAATAATGACCGATTTGAGATAGGTTAACATGAATTTAACGTCCAAACATAGCCTAAAAAACCATGAATTAACTTCTTACTATTCATATCTCAAACTACTAGTTCATGATTCTTTTGTCATTGAAATGCACGCTTGACCATAAAGAGAAGATCTAGATTTGCATTTTAATGGGGAACTGATGCAATTGGCTCCGCTAAAAATCTCTAGAAACTGAGCAAAGATCACATATATACGTCACTATCATGTTACGGTCGATCGTGCATGGAAAGTCCACAGTCTTGCATGGAAACCTTGAGTCGGACGTACGTTATTTAATGTTGGTGGCCAATCGGTCAAACTAGATGTCTTTGTTGAGTGTGATAGATGTTAGCCGTAGGCATCTCTTTTGAGGCAGAGTTGCATTTAAATGGGTGGTTGTATAGCTTTAGGTATCACTTTTGCTATCTCATGGAGTCGTACTTGCACGTGCCAAGTCGTGAATTATATATGCTAGTGGTCAATCGGTCCAACGTCTAGACTTCGTTTATGAGTGTCATAGGAGTTGGTTGTGGGTATCACCAATTAATTTGCTATATATCTCATTAAGAAGTTATGTATATTCATGATAAATGTTATTCAAATATATTTATACTATACATCGCATCTATATGATATAGTCTCATTTATAAGATTTAAATTTTAAAATTTATCTTCTAAATCAAATTATATCAAGTTCATGCGTGGTCATATAAAGACTTTTGAATAGAGTTATTTTATGTATATTTGAGTGTTGTTAAACTTGGAGACTTATTAAATTAGGAGTTGAAATAAATCTCGATAAAAATTTGCCATTATTGGACTTCTTGAATCTGGGGACAATTTGATCTATTAGTTATGATCTCTACCTTCTCTTCTTTTATTTTCTCAATCATATATAATTTCGTCAATTCACCCAAAAACAGACCCATCATTTATATATTAATGTTCTCATATCACAAAATCACTCCTATTGGTGTGAAATTATCATATTTTAATGTTTTTGGCTATCGATCGATCAGAGTGGTTTTAATCACTTCTTGTGTATCGTGATTGGGAAATATGCTTATATGCACTTTCATTCTTGATCGAGCCTGCAAATAAGGTAGTACTGCTTGTTTATGAGAAGTAGTACTTATAGTTTATTGTCGACATATTTTCTCATTTAATTTGCTTCCTTTTTGGGTCTCCGTTGCTAATCAAGCATTCATGCTAAGATGGTGGGAAAAGGAGCATTTATCATCATGTCAAAAGTGCAAATGAGATAATCGGTTTGATTCTTTATTAAGAAGTTTAGCTTTCTATTCTAATTACCGTGCATGTAGTTGTTTTGACTTAATCCCTAGCGCATGGCCGTGAATTAATCTTCATGTTTAAATATTTCATCTCATTTCTAACTTGCTTAACTAAATAAAGTGTTACAGCCACAAAGAAATTTTACAAAAATAAATCTACAAATTGACATGGTTTCATATGATACATACGTTAGATTTACTTCACAATAAAAATAATTTTATAGTCTAACATACCATATCAAGCCACGTCAATATAAAGTTAAAAACCGTTTGTTCTTAAGACCAGCTATAATGTACCGGTTCTTAAATTTTAAATCACCACAATTCTAATTTGATCATGGATCACCCTTTGTTGAAGGCAATAATGAAAGGTCTTAATTAGAAACCATGTGTACCAATGAAAGGTCTTCAAATGCATTTTTTTTTTTTGGTAATCCTTTCTCATGTATTCTAATCTTCTCGTGAACTGAATGTGCTTCAGTGTAAGCAAGACAATAGAGCGGTATCGGAAGAGAACCAAGGTGGACGATCCAATTTCTATGGGAGTATCATTCCATAACTATGCAGGGAGTATCACCGGCAAATCTCAAGAAAATTTGCAGGTTTGGGCATTCCATAACCATGGGAGTATCATTTTGCAGCTTTCAACGCATTGGATTTAATATATATATATATATATATATATATAACTTGCCAAATAATATCATTGATCCTATTTTTTTGTCACTGTACATGAACTTCGTCTTTATTCATTGATTCACCCAATTCAGTCTAACAAACTAGCAAATCTGCCACAGTTTATTAAATTGTGACATGGGAAAGGTTGTAACTTGATGGATTTTTATGCAGATATAGCAACGTTTTACTTTTTTTTTTTCATTTTTCTTTTTCTAACTTCTTCCTGTTGTCATATGAAGGGTTGCATTTTTTCTCTTGAATTGCAATTTCATGTGCGGATGATGGTTTACGATTAGGAATACTATTCTGATGGGTCTCTTAAAAATATGATCCTTTTATATCACTACAAGAAAAATAAATATTTGTGATGGATTATTTACAACAATAATGACTATTTGTAACGAAAACAGACTACTTTTAACAAGAAATAGTCATTTTCGCAGGAAATTATAACTAACCACAAATTATAAGTAGTTTTTTTGTAGTGTATATACACCATGTATCAAAAGAAAGCTTCATTATGCATGCTAATACTTGGGAAGAAAATTAGGTTATTAAATTCTAGTCTTTGGTTGTACATGCAGCAGCATTTGATCAAAGAAGATTATGAGAGTGTTAGCTTGGCAAAGAAACTCGAGATTCTTGAAGTATCCAAACGGTAATTAGAGGCTTAATTAGTTTGAGAATTAGCAATAAATAAGTAATTTGAATATTGTACTACAATCTACATGCTTATAGTAATTCATTGAAATAATTTGAATATTGTAGAAGACTCGCTGGAGAAGGTTTGGAATTATGTTCAGTTGATGAGCTGCAAGAGGTAGAGAACCAGTTGCAGAGAAGCCTTTGTAAAATTAGGGCAAGAAAGGTACGTAAACCCAATTGATCTAAAAATATCATGATGAACAATATTATATATTAACTCCAGGTTAATTAGTATTTTTTTTTTATATATAAATTTTGCTACTTACAATCCGATTTTATTATAGAATTCACTACAGTTATCTAAAATAAAAGAAATAAAACTATAAATACGTTTTTACGCGAGATGCCACATCAGCTATTTGTATACAATAAATGGTATGATATTAGGTTTGTCAATAAGTGATGTGTTTATACACCGACTTATAAGTAGCTGAGTACAATTATATTACTCCCTCAAATTAATGGGATATATATATATATATATATATATATAGCTGAGGACATTAATTTTAATTAAATAGTAACAGTACTGTAACGCAATTGATATGATCTTGGCTGTGTACTCAGAATCAATTATTTACGGAGCAGGTGGAGCAGCTCAGGAAAGAGGTAAAGGCATAAAACTAGTGTTTCATGTGTTCTGTATATAATTCCGGTAATAGCTGATAATGCAAGCATGCATGCATGTTGTTTGTTTGTGTAATTTCCTTTTATTGATCAGGAGAGATGCCGACGGGAAGAGAATGCAAAGTTACGTCAGAAGGTAATAATTATTAATTTTTCTCCTCCTATATATATTATGGGCAATATTCTGAGACATTGTACTTGAATTAATTACACATGAAAAATGACCCTTTCTCTATGATTAAAATTGTAATTAATTAATTAATTTTTTTATTAACCTCGAGTGTTTGAGAATAAAATCTCCACTAATGACGAAATCTAACATTATTTATTAATGATGGTATGCAGTGTGGGATGCAGCCTGCAGTAGTACATGACCCAAACCACCAGTCAAGCAATCAGCAAGTTCTCCGCTCAAGTAGTTTGGACGTGGAAACGGATTTGTTCATAGGACCCCCCAAAAGATAATTAAAAAAAAAAGGTGGTCACTACCCATATATATATATATATATATTCTCTTCAAGAGATAGAACAATTAAAGGCGTTATGATCTGTGATTATAATTAAATGTGTTAATTAACGTCGGACAAAAGGAGTTTAAGTACCATATAACAATAATAATTAAGTGTTGCTTGTTTAGTTGTGCAAGAGTGTATGTATATATGAAATGACCAAACCTGTATATGCATGTATCTCTTTCGGATCCCCACCACAAAGTTCAAACAGGCCGGCTACTATTTTACTTTTGTCCATATCCTTGAATTAAAATTATGATTCAGGGTACCTTCATACCTACAGTGGGGACTATTAAAAGGATGCAAAATAATACATCATTTATTATCATCCTTCCTCAGTCACCTGTCACCCTATCAACATTAATATCTATATTATACATGATTTATTTTTTTATTTTTTTCTCTTATCGAATATGTTATGTTGTATATAGATGATGAGTAGATCAAGAGTTCATCTTAAAAATGCTACGGCCATAAACAAATTTCGTAAAAACAAATTTAGATTAACATGATTTTATATAATATATTAGATTTATTTTTTTATAAAAATAACTTTATAATTTATATAATTTATTTATATTTAAAATATTTCTAATTTTAACTTTATTTCTCTCAAATCCAGTTCGAATATTGTGGACAGACAACAAGCTGAGAAAAAAAAAAACATGTATTTGATAAATAAAAACCTGGAAAATATCGATACGCTTTTTTTATTTTTTATATTTTAATTAAGAGAACCTCATAGAATGACCGTAAGCTGTTGAGTGGTGGTTGATCAAGTTTGGGCTTTTAGGCAGTTGAGTTTACTACTCATACACGTCACATTTTATTTTATTTTTTTAAATCTATTCCTAGAAGGATCCAAAATCTTCCGAGCTTTTAGAGACGCTGATCTAACAAGCAAAGCATAAACCCAAAGCTAAGGATTCGAAAAGCACAAGCAACCCAAAAGCAAAAGCCTGGGGACTGAGATCGTTCAGAGTTCGTAGAGATAATTAGTACTGTCAATATTTGGGTGTCCTCAAAGATTGGAGCTGCTACATAGACTGGTCTAAGCCGGTCTCATTCATACTCAGTCGAGAAAGATGGCTGCTTTGACTGCCCTTCCTCCTCTTTCATCAAAGCTAAAACAGCCTTCTCTCTTTGAGCAACAAATCTCTGTTCTTCCTTATGGAAAGCGAACCAAGAAGAAGAACCTGTCTATTGTTCCTGTAATAATCCTTTTCCTTCTTCTTTTTTCGTTTTAACTTTTTTTGGTATTTTTGGGAGTTTTTTAACAGAAAATAAAAGGGGTTCTACTAGTTTTGATCGGGAATCTGTATCATTAGTTATTTTGGGTTTGATTGGCTCAGGTAGCAAGATTGTTTGGACCGGCGATCTTTGAAGCTTCGAAGCTGAAGGTACTGTTCTTGGGAGTGGATGAAAGAAAGCACCCGGGGAACCTTCCAAGGACCTATACGCTTACGCATAGTGATATAACTTCTAAGCTCACTTTGGCCATCTCGCAGACAATAAACAACTGTCAAGTAATCCTGATCTCTAATCTCTGACACGGTGACAACCATGCATACATTCATACATACATGTTCCCTTTTCATCGTTTGTGTATAAATCTTGTAGTGTTATTGTTATTACGGTTTGGATCACACTCTCGGTCAATAGTGGTGGGTAAGGAACGTAAGGAAACAGGGTCATCTAGTCACGACTCACGAGAGTGAGTGAAAGAGATCATGGGCAGGGAATTGTGAATCTGTTGTTTAAAACAAAGTTTGGGAAAGGAGTATAAAATTCTGCAAGAAGAAAAAAAAAAAAAAAAAAACAGAGGAAAGCAGGGGATTACAGAGAGTAAATAGAATTAAGAAATTGTTGCTAACATGTTCTTTTACATTTATTTATCGTGAAATAATGTCTCAGAAACTAAAAACTGGGGTAATTCCGATTTAGAATTTCAGTTGCAAGGGTGGTACAACAGATTACAAAGAGATGAAGTGGTGGCAGAGTGGAAGAAAGTGAAGGGAAATATGTCTCTTCATGTTCACTGTCATATAAGTGGAGGTCATTTTCTCTTGGATTTGTGTGCTAGGCTTAGGTACTTCATCTTCAGCAAAGAACTCCCTGTGGTAAAGTTCTTGTCAAGACCTTTAACCATGAACTAATAAGCTCTTCTAATTTTGTTAAATCAATGTCTTAATGCAAGATTTGCATGAACAGGTTCTGAAGGCCTTTTTCTATGGAGACGGTAATTTGTTCAAGCAGTACCCGGAATTGCAGGAGTCTTTGGTTTGGGTTTACTTTCACTCAAACGTTTCAGAATTCAACAAGGTGGAATGCTGGGGCCCGATCAAGGAGGCTGAAGCACCAACCTGTGGCGTGCACAAGGACAAGATGCAGGCAACCCCACCAAGCAACAAGAGCTTGCCCCAACCATGCCAAGAAAATTGCGAATGTTGCTTTCCACCAATGAGCTTGCTCACATGCTCAGAAGAACCACCACGAATGAGTGAGAGTGAAAATGAAAATAGTTTTGGGACCCAACATAGCCGTGAGCGGTAGACCCAACAAATCTAAAGATGATCTGTCCCTTTTCTCGTTCATTAATGTTTGTCGCAACACATTGAAAATATACGCTCTAATGTAAATACACGCCTACCTCTTTAAAATTGAGTAGCAGGGTTGTAATCGGTTGGGTCTGTCTTGGACATATTGTTGACTTAAATCAGTCTAAATCGGTTTTGGAATGCTGAGAATTGAAACCGACGGGTTCATCTATAGAACCGGTGTTAGAAAGTACAGTGAAAAAATACCTTAAGTTTAGTTTATAAAATTGCTTCAATAGTTTTTTCAGATTGATAAATTTTAAGCGTTTTTTTTTTATGGTGAAGTGTATTACGTAATATAAAATTAGAATAATATTTAATAAATTTATAATTTAAATATCTTATTAAAAGAGAACAAAAGATTAAATTTTTGTATATTTCAAGTAATTTCAAAAACTAATTAAAGAGGACTATTTATAATTTACCTACATACGGCTGGCCTTAAAGGCCAGCCTTCAATTGTCAAATTAAATGGCAGTACGTTATTAGCTTTAAGCCATGTATTACAAGTAAATAAAGCCATGCATTACAATGCAATGAAGGAGGGTTAAAGGAGGGTCAGCCCCACGTGGGCCCCTTCCATAGTATATTAGTTTAATTAAAACATGCACTTAATAATGCATAGAAAAACCTATTAAAAATTGCATAATAACATTCCTACGGGCAAAAACTGAAAGCCTAAAACGTGCATATAAAAAACAATTAGCCAACATAAACAAAATCTTAAAAAATATACTAAAATAATTGCAAATGCTTCCACCAAAGTGTAAAAATGTAAGTCACTTCAAAATGTTTAAAAACGTACTTATAATATATATATATATATATTATACTTATACCATATTATAAGTATGTAACTTAATATGTAAAGATAAAGAATAGTATGTTAATAAATTAATATTAATAATCATATTTAAGAGTACATTTATGTCAATAAAATATAAATAATAAGATTAAAATTTTATGTTATATTAATTTTATAATATGTATAATATATATAGCATATAATATATAACATAATACATATATATATAGTTCGGTTCCATTCGGTTGATTTTTTCTTTCAACCTTAATGAGAAGGGTAGGGCTGTAAAATGTAATAATCTTATAATTCAATATCATGTTTATATATTAGTTGCAGAAACTTCATTAAATTTAATAATTTTTTTTATTTTATAATTTGATATTTTTAATGATTTAATTCATCAAAAAATAAATAAAAGAGTACAAGCAAAACTTGAATAATAACTTGACTTGGCTTGAGCTCGTTAAAGAGCACGGGCAAAGATCAATAAATAACTCAATTTGGCTTGAACTCATGTTTGATTAACTCGAGCTCGGCTAGTCTCGGCTCGCTTCGTTATTTGAGTCCAGCTCAACTCAATAATCTAAAAGATAGACTCGATTCGAATTGATTATAGCCCTAGAGTGGCGTTACAAATAACGGACGGAGTTATAGTTAAGAAAAAAGGATTGCTCATGTTTTCTTTTTTTCCTTTTTTATAAGTAAGATGTTTTATTTATAAATATTACGAAATTGTGGATTTTTACCATTGTGAAACACGGTAGAGAGGTGGCAAATAAAAAGGAGTGTTTCCTATCCATGAAGAGGATGCGGTCCATTTTGCCAAGTCATGCACTGCAGATTTCACACTACCCAGAACTTGAGAGATGTTTCAATCAGGGTTTGCTTTCAGAATGGCTGAGATTGTGTTGATGATGGGAATGATTTTTCATCTTGACTCTGTAGAGGGCTTACAAAATGCCTTATGAATGTTTTGCGAGTCTCCTTCAAATATGATCTGTCTAAACTTTTTGTTTTGCCCTTCAGAAGCCACAAGGACTTGTTAGTTCAAAAATTTTAAACGTGACTCGAATGTGAGCAATCTTTTTTTTTTCCTCCATATGAATTTGTCCATTTACTCATCATTTTTCTCGGTGAACCTCACTAGCTTATGATTTTAGGACTTTGACTTTGGTGTCTGATGTAATAATCCAGTGCGATTTGTTTATCCTTTTGAGGGGCAGTGGTCCTGTAGGCATATGATGCATTCTTTTCAAGTTAAAGAGCATGAGCAAAAATCAATAAATAACTCGACTCGACTTGATCTCATGTTTGATTAACTTGAGCTTGGCTCATCTCGGTAAGCTCCTAGCTCCAGCCTTAGCTCAAGTTATTTGAGTCCAGCTCGATTCAGTAATCCAAAAGATCAACTCAATTCAGATTGATTACAACCTTGGCTTTGTCCAGGCTTGAAGACGGAGCCAGGCTCCCGACATCCCCGCTAAAAGAGGAGGGGCTAGCAACTGCAAGTTGCCAAGAAAAGTTCGGGAGCGACCCCTCAACTCTAGATGCAGGGGCCAGAGGCGATTGGAGATGGAGGCCCTAAATCATCATCATCACTTAAGTCAACGAAAATGAGAGGATCCAGGGAACCTCCCGCAGGACCAGCCATACTTGGCCCCTCGGAAGAAGGGGGAGCGGCATAGGTGAGGGGGGGAGGCGGACCCGGCGATACCCTCTGGGTTTTCGACCTCGGAGGGAGGGGGGGGGGGGAACGTCCTCATGTTCCACCCCCACTTCTCTTTCCCCCTCATCTTCTTGGTCATCTTCTTCCTTTTCGACATCATCTTGGATGTAGAAGTTGGGATGTCTCACTTCTTTTTCCTCCCCTCTTCTTTCTTCCTCCTCGCTCGCAGCCTTGGAGGGACTTCGCTCCTTTTTCGGGGTTCGGCTTAGGGACTATGCTCCCATTCTAAGCGACCAACTTCTGTGAATGGCTCGGAAGCGTCACGAGCCACCGCCACACGCCCCCAAGAGCATATTCAAAGGTTGTGAACAGCTCGGATTTGCTGGGTCTGCGAGGATGGGGTGCACAAAGGAGCTGAAAAAAGTGCGCCTGGAGGTTGCACTCATCCAGTTCTTCCTCTAAAGGTAGTAAGGGGTCGAGGAGAGATGCAGAAGGAGCAGGTTGGGGACACGTCATAGTGGAAGGCCCGGTAGATGAATGTGAACTTTCCGGAAATGACGTGGTTCCCCACGTCGGAGGAACCCGAATCCCTGGGCGCGTGGGTTCTTGCCACCCCTGCTTGTGGGTGTCCTGACCCTGGGAGGCCCCGGCACGGCTTCCTGATTCCCCAGCACGACCGCGGGAAAAAGAAGAACCCCCGACCTCACCGCTTTGCTTCTCCTGGGGCGAATCATGACGTAGCTTTGATCGTTTTGCCCGACGACTGGAGGAACTCAATGAGCACTTCCGGGCCCAAGGAGAGAGGATACCACCCAAGAAATTTCTCCGATAGCATACGAGCGATTTGGCGTGGATAAGTAATTGTGGATGTTCTCGTTTGAGAGGACCAGATCGGTCTACGATTCGTTAGGATGGGCTCGCACCCAAGCTGTCACCAACTCCAAGCGAGCCTCTTCCCTTCGATTGAGGGTAAGTTTCATGCTCTTCGCAGAAGTGGGGAATCCCCTTGTGGGCGGCCTCCCCCTTGAGGTACTCCCAATTTGAGCCCAACACGAAGAAAATTTTTTGGGACCACTCCTTTATGCTTGAGTGGCACATCTTGAGCGAGGTGATCTTCCGGCTCGGAGATTGAGCTTGGAAACTACATATGCTTCCCGACTGGTAGTTGAGGCGGTATATGTACAAGAACTCCTGAGCCGTCAGATTATGGTATTCTTCAGGGGTCTAAAGAGAGAATGAGAGAAATGGCAGGAATACAATGGATGGAAGGAGGAAATGGGTGAAGAAGAAAGGGAAGTGAGCTTTCATATAGTGGATGAAGGATGGAGAGTGCACAGGAAACGAAGCGACTCTGACAGCAGCAACGTCAGCAAGCGCCACGCGACACACCGAATCTGAAGCGACGATAGGAATGGCAGCCGTTGTGTCAAGAGAGTGGGGGGCATGGACCAATGAGGTCCCCGGACACGAAGGAAAGGGCAGTCAGCACATCCAATCGATTTTCGGGAGACGGGACGACCTTGGGAGAGGAAGAGAGATGCCCATTGAATGGGTGGATGACCTCGGGAACTTGAAGCGATGGAAGCCAAACGGGTGGCACCATGATTAAGGGTGCTATGAATTCCCACCACGTGCTCATGATAGGAATTCGCGGGGTACTGTGAGGGAGGGCCCCATCCCAAAAGGGCCCAAGCCCAAGGAGGTCAAGTTACAGAACCCTAGACCCTTAGACGAAACCCTGTCGTGGGATAAGAGCCCGGGCCAAAGGACCGCGTGCTGAGGCCATAATCGCAAACCTACCCGGAAAGGCCTTTCGGCACCAAGGAGAGCGTCTCGAGACTCAGCAGCCTACCGAACTCTACCGTATGGCACCGTGTAGGACGCCCTATTGTACGTTGACGGTTGGACATGCCCAATCGTGGCCTCATCAGACTCAAGGCACGTCGCATTCAATGCATGTGTCAGAAGGCCCAGCACGCACCGACGTGCCACCAGAGTACGCAGGCAGTAGGAAGGCTCGGTTACGACCTGACACCCAACCCTGGCAGAAAGATGGCAGCATGTCTGACCAAATACGACTTGACACGCCACGATCTCCCTCGGCCGCCTAAGCTGCGGACTGACATACTATTGCAGTTGGAGAGGAGTGGTAGCAGGTCTGACTCGGGTATGACTCAACAGTAGAGCCTGAATCAGGTATAAATAGCAGCCATTCCTTATACGGGAAGGCTCTCTCGAAACCCTTTACTATTCTCTCTAATATTTTGAGCTTTTCTCGTCACTAGAGGATTATTCACTGACTTTGGTATCCGAGTGACTCCGGATGTCACTGGAGCCTTTTCTCCCTCTTAGTTACAGGTGGCGTGATCTTGGTTATCGCAATACTACTTGGACTGCGAAACAAGACATCAATAGAGTGCGATTTGTTTGTCCCTTTGAGGAGTAGTGGTCTTGTGCCATGAAGCATTATTTTCGAGTCTTGTGCATGGGATTCTTTACAATGATCTGTGCCAGAGATTTTAACTACTCAAATAAAGATTGACATTACATATACTCAAAATATTAAATGTTGTTGGTAGATAATATTATTTATGTCTGTTTCTTTCCTGATTATAGGGAAATATTTGATGTGAAAAGTTGTAGGAAATCCATGTCTTATCTGGGTTACCATGTCTCTGTTTGTGTAAATATATATCTTTATGTATATGGATATAAATGTTCAGAGGAGTCTTTTATTAATTATTATGCAAAATCTCGATGCCATTGTCATGGCAGACCGTTTGGGAGTGAAATCTCCCAGCAGGGCAGCCTCTTGAGAGGGATTTCGGCCATCAAATGCTGATACTGAGAAAACAGAAACCCTTTTAGGTAAGAACGAAGAGAAAATATTCAGTTTGTGGATTGAAGACCCTCTTGTCATGAGGAAACATGTAAATTTACACTGCCCCATATGTCTTAACAACATGGAGCCTTGCGGTGAGCACAGAGCAAACTATTAATTAACCACAGACCTGAATGGGCAACTGAAAACATTAGAACCACTCGGATTTTGATCCCTAAAAACGGTGTAGAAACGTTATAGCTTTCCCTCAATTCTCAGCAAGATAATTAATTATGTGTGAGAAATGGAGATTTATGAGACATGCTGATCGAATGGGCAAAGGAGACATTTTCAATAGAAAAAAACCGCCCACTCTGCTCTCTGTGTCATGGAGACAATGACAAAAGAAAATGATAGTCATTTACATATATTACAGAAGCATGCCATGGTCAGACCATGCTAGTATTCTTCCTTTTCAAATATACAACGGAGCTGTTAAAATAATTGTTTAACACCTCCTCCAGCAACAAAAAGAAAAAAAAAAAAAAATTCACTGCTCGTGTGAAAAAGATGTCCAAAATCAGGGGTTCCATCACTTCCAACTCCCATCCTAGCATTGTTAGGTCCTTGCAAGTTCTCTGCATATTGTGGGTTGGGTCAAGCAGACCAACTTGAGTCTCTCTTAGCACAAAATAAATTTTGAACCCGAGGAATATATAATGTCTTATTCCCCATTGACAGAGATGTCAATCCATGGTATAAACAATCGAATTATTTCCCTTAAGCCAAATGTCGGCGATGATTATCGAATTGTAGTTCTTCCCAGAAATGATGCTCCAATCTCGCTGTCTGTGTTCTGCATTAACATTTATATTCATATGAGTTGTTTTATCTTCACTACTGCAAGCTACTTGATCCAGATTTTATTACCAAGGTGCCAAACTGGAAATAGATGTGGGCGGAGCTTAGGTTATGAACAGTTATACGGATACAGTTCTTTACCCATTGATGCTTCTCCACTTCTCAATAGAGTTGAAGGTACAAAAGGTGCAGGGAAAGAAGCATGAAACAACTAGATGTGATGAGGGATGTTTGCTCTATGTATGTGCTCCATGCATGTATTTAGGTAGGTACCGCATGAAGGTGAACTGGCCACTTTCCACTGAAAAGGCAAAACAACTAATACAAAACACTCGTCCACACTTTTATCTAAGAAAATAATGTTGTACCTCTCCAAAGGATGTGTACTAAAAGCAGTAAAACTGTACAGCAGAGGGGATATCTGCTGGAGTTGAGAAAACAGTTCTTAAGGTGAAGGATATCTATATCAACAGCAATTTAACTGGAGGGAGACCGGACTTAGGACCTAAATGAAAGCATCAAATCTACCAAAAATTTAGGACTCATCTAATGGATCATTTACCTGTGATTTAGCGGAGGGGAACACATTCCAAAACCTAAGCGTTTCATCTCCAGCTCCTGTGACAATGGTCTGTAACAACAAGGGTTATTACAGTTAAGGAAGAGCATAAAAATGGGAAATAAAATTACATATCTGGCCTATTTGTTAACACAAAATCTCAATGATTATTAAAAAAAATAAAGGACAAACTACCTGTCCGTCAGGTGAGATGGCAAGATAGAGAACTCGAAATGTATGGCCCGTAAGAGTTGCCAACTACATGAGAAGAAAAAAATTAATTAAAAAAAATAACCGATAAGATATACTGGCATCACAGCAGATAAACTTTGTACCTTTGACATGGCAGGATATCTCCAAACTATTATCTGATTTTGGGAGTATCCATGGGTGCTGACAAGTTCATTGACATTCTTGGACCAAACAAGATTGCATACCTGCCACATGCACAGTGGAGATCAGTACATCTCCATATTGAGAGAGAGAGAGAGAGAGAGAGAGAGAGATCTCCTCAATTCTATGATAACCATAAATCATTATTGTATTTACTCATCAATAGTTCCAAACTAACAAGTCCAATATATCTAGATGCAACTTTGAAGAAATATTTTTAAATGGTAGGCTATATGTGTAACTCTTCATTAGGATTTTTTAGCAAATTTTCATTTAGGACTGAGAAGAGTGAGTATTTGACTAGTACAGATGCATAATTAACACATATAGGTCGCAGAAGTGTGAGCCGCGGGGATAGGTCTCATCATGTGACAATGGATTTTGATTGGAAGCAAAAAAACTACTTTAGGAAATAATAATGATAATAATAAAAGCAGTGGATCATCTATGAAGGATCTAATATTAAGCTAGTATCCTCTTTTAACACAAAGTAAACTTAGTTCAGGCCCCACATATAGTTCGACTAGTCCAACTGAAAAAATACCAGGAATGTCCTCCTCGTACTACCAGCATTTCAAATGCATAAACTAATGACTAATGCTATATATACCACACTCCCATTCCACCTTTCATCCCACTATGTAAAATGTGGCATTTTTATCACCCTTGGATTATCCTTTATTTATTTTAAAGAAAAACTCAAGGTTGATGGGCAATGTCACCTCATCATAGTGGGTGAAAATGGGATGAGAGTGCTGTTTGTACAATTTTCCTAAACTAATAATTATCTCTAACACTGGAGTCTAAATTTCAACCCCATATATTCAACCCTCCAAAATGGAAAATGAATCTTTCAATGCAATGTACCACATATTTAAGCCCCATATTAAATAGCTGATATTGTTAAATGTCATAACTTTACAAACACTTGAAAATATCATCTTTCTATTCTCTGTCATTGAGACAAGAAAGTGAAAAGACAAGGAAAATAAAGGTTTACATAATCCATGAGTATACCAGAACCACTAAAAGGAAATCATTGAGGTCAAAAAATAAACTGGCAAGCAGATTACCTGACTTCCAGTGTCCATGCAACTCAAGTGTGAATTTGTGGTTGTATTCCAGAAACGAATACATCGGTCTGCAGTTCCTCCCCCTGATGCAAGAAGTCCATTAACATGGGGAGACCATGCAATAGCTTTAACTGCTGCTGTATGCTCACAGTATTTCAGCACAGGCTGAGTTGAATTTTGATTCCAAACAAAAAGCTACACATATGTGCAACAAACTATCAGCCAAGAATGCAAAGAGCAATGAACAAATAACTGTGAAATGCAATTAATCAGAAAAGAAAATGAAGTGCCATCACATACTCTGTTATCATTGCCTCCAGATGCTAATTCACGATTATCATAAGACCACTTTAGTCCACAAACCTAAAACACACAAAATTAACACTCAGGCTGGGAAAAAAGATCTTAAATATAAATGAAAATTCAACAGACATAGGCAATGAAGAAGATGGCAGAAACAGCAGCATATACATATAGCGATTTCTTGCATTCACAAAAACTAAAGAAGATGCATCTGAAAGCAGGATGAAGGTACTGAAAGAAGCCCTGCCAGCAGGGGAAGGGGGAGGTTGATTAAGAAAGAAATCAAATTAAGTAGAACACGATGTATGGGAATCTGACCTCTGACTTGTGTCCAGAGAGTTTACTAACAAAATCTTCCTGAGCACGTATATCTCGTTGAAAAATACTCTTGTCCCGGCCACCAGAAGACAAAAGAGATGAACTCCAAGCTAAGGCCCCGACACGGAGTCGATGACCCTCCATAGTTCTTACCCTTTTACACCGAGATGCATCCCAAATCTACATAGGATGTTGTCCAATACATTAGCTAAATATGATAGGTAGCACATATTATGCCAAAAATCTCAAAAACAAGTAGGAAGTGTTTAATTGACCAGTGGGGGAATGAACACAATGCATTTTATGAATAACCCTCACTTTTCAGAATCGCAGAAGAAGAGCACGCCCAAGCCACCCTGTGCAGGGCTGGCTGGCCATGATGGCCATGCTGGTACCAGCCAATCAATTTAAAGGAGACCACTAGCAAGTTGCACTATAACTCCCCACAAGCTTTTCATTAATGATCTAACCGAATACCATCTAATCAACAATTGCAGATGTAATTGTTTGTGGTTTTCAGGTTCACTTAAAAAAAGTTTTAATCATAAGAATTCATCATGTCCTCTCCCCATGGTTTCAAATATAAACCCTCCTATATACTGTCTTCCCAAATGAAAAAAAGGGGGAATCACCCGTTGTTTAATCAATCAATAAAAATATATGAGGTTGAATGCAATAAATAATCAATATTCATAATGCCTCTAACCTGAACTTTTCCATTGCTGGTACCAACAGCAAGATGTGTACCGCGCTGAGCCCACCCTACCGAACAGACACTGTCGTCGACTCCCAAGTCACACAACTTGGTTACCTGCAGCATCCAAATAGTATCAACAAAGACATAAATTTCAAACCTGTGAAATTTCGGCAGATATAATTGCCTAGGAGGCAAGTTATTCATGATATAGCGGAATTAAAGACAAAACAAAATTTTAAGAACAGAGCAAAAAAGTCACCTTGCTACTACAAGCATTCCACAAGTAAACGCAGTTTCCCAATCCCACCGCCAAGACGTTATGCGCAGACCAATCCACCAGATTTAGATAAAAGTCATCTTGCAAAGCTGGCGCGTCTAAAACCTACAAAAAACAGTTATGCCCATAAACACGACAAAACCAATTCACAAAATCCAAATCCAATTCCACCCAAATCAACCAACCCCGGTAATTCACCTTATACGGCGACCGTGGGATCTTCCTTGGAGCCTTTACCGGGCTATGATTAACCCCGGGCATTGCATCGTCAGACCCAAATGGAAAAAGGGAATGCAAAGCCTGGCAGGTATCCGTCTTGTAACGGAAAATATTCCGGCTGGGGGGGTTCATCCAGTCGCTCCTCTTCTCGGGCGTAACCGGCGAGACGACGCTAGATTCAGGGCCGAAGAGAACCGTGCGAAGGAGCGTAGAATAGACGCTGGTGGAGCTATCCTCGCGGCCCTCGGAAGAGCTGGACTGTCGCGGCGCTGGGAGGTGGAAGAGCCCGAAGTTGGAGCCGGTTCTGGTGGGAATAAACCTATCGGAGTAGATCGTCCTCGACGGCGATGGGTGGTGGTTGGCGTTGATTAGGCGTTCGATGTAGCGCGAACGGGCTGAGTCCTCGTCGGACATCGTCGGAGCTAGATTCAGCTGCGAAGATGAAGAAGATGGAGTTGGGGTTCCGGGAGCAGGTTGACTGGGAAATCTTTGAATCGCGGGATCTTCCATAAAAAAAAAAAAAAAAAAAATCCTTTTCGTGAGGACGATAAACAAACCCTTTTTTGCGTTTCGGCGAGGAAAACTTGCGACTTTATCTCAGATTAGAGAGTTCTTTGAGAAAACATGGATTAACAGAGATTTGAACGTAGACAAGACAGTCAGAGAAGAGAGGTTTTCCTTCTTTCACAAGTTGCGGTTATCTTTCCCGGGAAACCTTTGCAGACCGCTCCGTGAGTCTCAATAATTTAGAGCACGTGTTATAAATAAGAAAAATTATTTACATAGTTTACTGTTAACTGTAATGTTAGCGGTAATCGCAGCACACTCGAGGCTCGGATTGAATTCACAATTTATCTTAATTTATTTTAATTCATAATTTATCTTAATTTATCTCATTATTATTTATTATTATTTATCAATTTTAATTTATAAATTTTATTACTATTCATAATTTATCTCATTATTATTTATAATTCATCTTTAAATCTAAATGAGACCTTAATGTATTGAGTTAAAAAAAAAAATTCATGTAAAGTATACAGAAAAAAAAAAGAACAACAAAAACAATAATTAAGATGTTTATACCTATAAAAATATGTTTATACACTTCTATACGAGGAAGGATTTTATTTTTGTTGGTTGAACTGTGGTTCACTCGTACTAGGTTTTTTTCTAGTATAATTGAGTTTTAACTCTGTTTTAAAAAAATGATTGGCCACAACTTAACATAATAAATAGTTTATAATCACTTAATATTACATAATAAAAAAATGATAAAATCGATGATGGATGACATTCTTTTTTATATAATTTAAATTATTAATTTTATTGTATTTGCACTCATGATGTTGAAGAATCATTTGTATCAATGGCAAAGAGGCATTGGATTAAAACTACTAGATTTTTAAATGTTTTTTTTAATATATGGTCAAGATATTATTCACCAAAGTTATCCCAGTCGATACAAAATTAAGCTTAAATAGTTGTTAGGAAATTAAATCTAATAAGAAATTAAAAAGTAAGAAATCAAATCCGGATGATACTTGGGCTGATAGTCAAAATAAGATGGCAATCCCAAAACAATGAAAACAATCCAAACTCTAATCATAATTAACAAGAAATAAAATAAAAAATATAGAATAAAAAATAAGAATTAATTTTCATTAATCCAAAATCCTGTAGCAAGTGCGACGTGTTTTTAAATGGAGAAATATTTTACTTCAAAAAGATTTTAATAAAAATAAATTAATAAATTGATATAGTTCGATATGATTCGTCTAATTGTAAAATTTTTTTATTATAAAATAAGTTTAATATATGATATGAAGTGACGTGAATTTATAAATTTAATTTTATAAAATTTGTTTATAAGTACACCACTTCACTTATCAATGTCTCCCCACTCTCCATCAACTTTTTCGGAGTAGAAGAACCCGAACCCGAACCCATTTGTATGAAGGAGGTCGGTTCCGATTCTACGAAGTACAAAAAGGGAATTGGCCCAATTTGATTCAAAAGAATTGATCCAAAATTCAACCTGCTGAACTTCATCCACACCCAAATTCCTTTATGAAAACTATTCCCATTGAAAGAAGCCCATAGAAATAATATATAAAAAGACCAATCGAATTATGTTTAAAATTTGTTATGATGGCTTTTGTCATGTCCAGGTTAATGTGGTACGTGTCACAAGTGAGGGCTTAATAAAATCTTTGAGGGTGTCGTTCCCTTGATATTAAAATGATATTTATAATTTTAGGATATTTAAAAAAAAAAAAATTTAAGATATATGAAAAAAATCATGTTTTTAATAATAGAACTAATTTTTTTTTTTTAAATAAAGTGCACGAAACTTACACACATAAAGACTGAGTCCGTTTGGATACACATGTAAGATGAAACACCTCATCTCATTTAATTTTAACTAATAATTTTATTGTTATTCACAAACTATCTAAACTCATCTCACTTTTCAAGCGAGCCCAATTTTCCGTTAATCAAAAGTATTATGTCGAGGTGTATTTAGGTGGATTTGGGACTTTAGGCCCTAGAGTTGGGATGAGAGATGAGAACTCTAGGGAATCTAGATCTCCTTTGGATTCTCGTCTACTAAGTTTTCAATTTGTATATCAATATATATAGCTGCGCCATAGGATGCTAAAACAATTTGTTCCCACTAACTTCCAACCTCAATGATGGCTAATGACATCTTCATCTTCAAGCATCTGCGAGCATAATTGCTTTGGGCACCATAAAGAATGGAAAAGTGAAAGACTTTCATGTGCTCAAGCATGACATCTGATTTTGCTTTTGCGTAGAAAGTAACCATATAGAAGGAAGTATTTTTCTTCAATGTTCTTTTTTTTTTTTTTTTTTTCTCTGGCAAGTAGTGATCTTCATTAAAACCATAGAGTAATACACACTTATGAAACTCCAGTATGCACTGTGTTATTTTTATAAGGAGAATGCTTCCATACAAATTGTTTGAAACCGCCGATTGCGTAATGAAATGAGTGCATCGATTATGAGAACGATGTATTTTGATCCAAAGTTGAAATGGCTACTTGGGAGGGTCATTTTGATTTAATTGCTATCTAGCTTTACTGAAATACCTTCTTTTTTTTTTTTTTTTTTAACTTTCTGGGAGGGTGATTTTGACCCAATTCATCTTTACTTGAATATTGTAAAACCAACCAACTTATCTGACTTCGATATGCATTGGTCCCAATTGCAACTTATTCGAAAGTTGAAGGGAAAAAAAATGAATATTTAATCAATCATCAGGGATGAGAATCAGATTTGTTCCTCTTTCAATATGAGGAACCTACAAACATATGGTTGAATATCTTTTTTTTTTTTTTTTTAATCTAATAAAACATACAATTTTTGTTCATCAGCAGATGTTACAAAAAGAATAATCACAAACAAAAATGAGCAATTTCTTGAGGAGAAGGTACATACTCATGCTCAATTGTTGTAGGCAACGTTCGAGTAACAGCAGCGGTAGGAGCTCTCACATGTCCTACCATCGAAACTTGCAAAGCTTCGTCTTCATAGGCCCTTCTCTCCATCTCTTCCATTCTTGATTTCTTCTTCCCTTTAACAAGCAATGCCACCAGAAGCAAACCCAAAAGAAATGCACCCAATGCAGCTCCTACTGAACTTCCGACCACCAATTTCCACCGGCTAATCTTTTTCCTCAACTGCTCCGGCGCCATCTCAATGACCAGTCCAAAATGGCCATGCCTCTTTGCAACACACACATATGGTGATACCTGATTTGCTAGTGTGACTTTGCCATCACTTTCAAAACTAGCACAATATGGCCTATTTCCCTGCATGTTGGTTAACTTTGTAGTATTGCTGAAATCTACTGTGATGGGCTTTTCTTCTGCAAGAATTCCAAGCTCATAAGGGTTGCTAAAATTCATGTTGGATCCAGCATTATATGCTAGAAGACCTAAAATAGGGGAAACGAGTTGATACCCAGATATGTCATAATTAGCATAGAATATGGAAGACCAATTATACCCCAAATTTTGTCTAATCACCACGACTCTCTCCACACATGGATGCACTGTCACTCCAACATCCAGATGAAATTCCCTAACCTGTGCACCATATCTTCGTAGACTGCCACACCTGAGTCTCAACATGTCGACCCTGATGCCGGAGAAGTTTGCTGGTAAACGTACAGTGTGCAATATTCCAGTCCTGATCAAGTGTTGTTCGTGGGCCTGAAACGTGTAGTCTCTAATGTATAGATCGAGAAGACGATCTGAACTGATTCCTTGAGCTTCAGCCTTTATTGACGTTGATGATGCCCATGAAAGAATTATCAATGTGAGAGAGAAGAGGGAGCCCATTTGATAATATGAAATTGGTTCAGAAGATGTTGGGTGAAAGTGTTATCTTGTATGGTTTTTCCTGATGTTCTGGGGCTTGAAAATATAGTAGTATGGTTTTTCCTGATTTTTCTGGCACTGGCACATTAAAGGAAGAGCTTGAGTGATAACCAGATCTAGATGCTTTTGCTGTAGATATAACTGGACTGAGGCTGCAAAGAGGAAGGCTTGGACTGTTCGCAGCAATTTATATAGCCGAAAATCTTTGATGGATAAAAGAGTAAAGAGGCAAAAAAAGAGAAGAAAGTTCTTATATTGCTTCTATCATGTTTGAGTGCACGACAGAATATACGTTTGGTGGCTGTGAAAGTTCCTGACGCCAGTTGTTTTAGAGGAGGTGGGGTTATGAAGAACTAGTAAAATGGATCATGAATTGTTCTTACGAAAAGAAAAGAAAAAACAGATCATGAACAGTTAGACAGCAGCATAATCAGAGTGAAAATCTTTGGTTTGCAAAGGTTGGCAAAGGTACTAGGGTCATATGACAAAGAATGGGAGATATGATTTGGGAGCATGGGCTGCTGCTGCTGATGATGATACTTCATGGCAAAAATGAATTGAAAAAGGGGACTGGCGTGGTTAGGGTAAGAAATGAGGGCATTGTTCACCTAGGGGCTCCAATGCTCTTAATTGTGTCTGATAACATGTCTGCCACTCAAACAACTTTGTGGTTATCATCTTAGCTAACCATTACATTCCATTTTTGTTCCCTTAAATGGACCCAAATATTCAAATGGGGTCACCTGAGATGTAATAAAAAAAAATGTTTGGATTTTTATGCCCAATACTCCCTCAATTCATTCCTTGTTTTCATTAACATGAATTGAAGGCTCACGAGAGGAATTCTGTGCTTTTAATTTGGCGAATTTTCTTTCATGTCATTGGCAGTACCTCACGGATTGCACTAGTTTTTTTACTTCATCACTTTACAAGATCAATATCGTTGAAGATGTCGTCTTCTTAGGCATATGTGATATTGTTTTTTTTTGCACTAATATAACAAAAAGAAGAAGTCGGTTTGATGAAACAATGACATATTCCATAAAAAGTTCAGGAATAAAGTTTTAGTTGACTTTAGGATCTTGTACTTGATTCTGTGCAGGAAATCAGGTAAACCCTGTCTCTATTCAAACCTTTTAACCCTGTCAAAGTATTCGAGTACTATAAAGTTTTGACACACAGAAATTGTACCAACAGAAATTGTTGGCACTGAGTATCATTGATAAAATTAACAAGCAGTAGTAATACTTCTCTTGGCATGAACATCTGCTCTCATGGCAGCAGCTGAAGACTCATTGGTGACTAACAAAGAGTCATTGGTGATCAAAAGCATGTACATCAATGGAAGTAAACATTTGTCTTATAGGTCAATTTCACATCCTAGAATAACCGAACAACTACCTAAAATTTATGAATCACACACTTATTTTTTCCATTATTCAAGTGACAGAAAACAGGTCTTAATCTCTCAAATCTTACATTTATGGGCAATTAAATCCTAGTTATCCTTCTAGTTCTAGAGAAGTACTACTAAGCTAGAAGACTATAGATATATATAATCCATTTTCTAAGTCCAAACTTTTCTCCCCATATCACAGTTCAACTAGGCATATGATCATATATCAATGTACTACTACGGATTCTGCACTTCAGGAGAACTCTGTATAAGTTATTCGCCATGGAAAGTCCTTAATTTGCTTTTCAGCTGGTAAGATTCGAATGCATTTCAGGTCCAACACACTTACTTTTTGTCAAGACTGGCAGAGACTAGCTAGGCTACTAGCTGTGGTTTTTCACCCGAATATTGTAGTGAAACTTGCATACGTTCTTTCTTCTCGAAACAAGATGATAGCCAAATATATATAATAGCGTGGAATGAGTACCCATGCATAGTCTCGCAGGCAGTTTCATCGCCATAAAAGGTGGCATGCGCAACCTGCCTGCATGGGATTGGTCGGAAGATTACGGGTTTTACAATGATGGCTTGCTCATGATGATGATTGCCAGTAAAGAAGGAGCCAAAGCACCGTGATTGAAGCGAAGAAGCCATACTGCTGCGTTGATCATCTACTCTTGGTAGAGCTCAGTGCAATGCCAATTGACCTGTTCGTGCTATCTTACATGATGTATACACTTCTAATTACAAGAGAATTCATGAGCCTCACGAGGATTGAGTCATGCTTTCAACTTATATATTAAAAAATATAATATTCTGGTGTAAAATTCAAATTTAAGTACTAAAATATGATTCGATTTGGGTCTTTAAAATCCAAATCCCTCCATCCAAACACAACATAATCTCCAAGTTAGAAATTTGAGCACAAGCAATCATCAGAAAATTCCATGTTCTTAAAGTGAAATAGCTCTTCAAACAATATCAAGTACCCAAATAAAACGTTTACAATAATTACCTTTGTCTTTTGGAAACTGGAAAGTTAAAAGCATTTGCTCAGGAAAATTAAAAAAAATATATGGAAGTGAAAAGATGGTGCATGTTGCTGTTCCAAAATAGGCATCATCTATTAATGTCTCCATTTTCCCCCCAAAAAAATTGTATATTGCTTTGTTGATGTATGTTGGAACACATCAACGGAAGTTGATATTTGCCTTATAAGTCAATCCTTGATTCCAATTAGAAGGAGCGACGTCCCATGCATAGATAGTCTCCTTGGTTGTGTAGGAGGTAATCATGAAAGAAAGAGATTGGCCTCCCAGCGTAGCAAATGCCTGGTACGATGCTCCCCAGTTATGGCTCATGCTTATCCACCCTGTTTTGCTCCCTTTCACCCACATCTGGGAAATGTCTCCCCCACCTCCTACGTTCATCACATAAACCAGCAACCAGTACCCATTTCCTTGGAAACTGAATCGAAGCCCATCTCTCCTTGCGCATGGTACCCTACGATTCTACACGATTTTTGTGCAGATACAACAGTTTTGGAAGTGACAAATTCTACACGATTTTAAGTCTTACCTGCGGTACATGATTGGAATAATGCCAGCCTTCCATTGGGCAATCTTCATGAAAGCAGGCTTGGAGAGGTCAAAGTGGGTTCGAGGTGGGTTGCACCAACCACCAGCATTGGAGTCCTGAGACCAATTTGGTGGGCAAAGGTTTGTAGCCGTCACTGTGGTGAATGCGACGTCCCCTGTAAAGCACCACGGGGATTGAAAGCACTTTATCTGATAACAACTCCCGCATGCGTACCCATTGTTGAACAGGATTGAGCTCAAGGCTGCTGTGTCTGTTCCGTAACCGTTGGCATAACAAGTTTCCATATCCACACGCTCCTCCTGTACGTGACCCATGCATAAATGGAACATTAACATTTGCATGTTAATTTCTGACAGCTCTACAAATTTCACAAAAACGCCCGCCATTAATTACGGTCAAAAACCCAAAATCTGTTTTCATAAAAGTTAGCTGTGCATGATGTTAACAACTTTATGTACGTACGTACCCATGGTCTCGGAGGCTGTCTCGTCTCCATAAAAGGTTGCATGGGCGAGCTGCCATAGACTGGGTTGAAAGACAGCAGACGTTAACTTGCAACTGATCATTAACAGTATATTTGCCATTAACATGAAGAAGCTAAAGCTCCATGATTGAAGCTGGGAAGTCGCAGCCATATATCATGTATATGCTTCAATTTAATGAGAGCATAGATATTAATCGAGAGCTTCTGCGACGACTGATTGCAACAATGCAGACGACGTTGTCTTTGTACATACTACTAACTTATATAATGTCCAACATTAACAACCATTATTGGAGAACATGAGATGTTGCCTGGCCTTCGTGGTCCTCACGAAGACAAAAAGTCTTCCAACTTCAAATACATTTTTTACCGTTCAAGAGCTAATCTCCTATTTGTTGGAAAGAAGATAGGATATGATCACGATCCTGTCTCATACATTTATGATTTTTATACTCCTAGCTCGCACCGCAACGTATATAAACGATAATTTTGGTTCAAGCTTGGGAACGTGCAAGCATGAACCTATTTGGCGTGCTTTCCTATATTGTTTTGTTAAACAGAGCAAAATATAATCTCTCTGTTGGTTAATTTGGAAGGAAAGTAATAGCTTTGATGCTTAGATGGTCTAATGAGAATTTTTTCCTTATTATTTCCTACAACACATATTTATTATTTTTGTTATTTTATTTAAATACACACATATTAATATATTAATATTTATATTTAAATAAAATTATAAAAATGATAAATACACGTTGATACGTGATGTAGGATGATAAATAACGTTTCTATAGTCTAATTAGAACAAAATCAATTATACTACATGGCTCATTGAAGCCCGCGGACAAAGCCCAACACCGATAAGAAGCCCAATTGGCCCAAGAAAGCGTCGTTTACGTGAATAATATATAATATATATTCAAGAAACAAGGATTTGGGTAGGAGTAGATCCGAATCCAAAAGAAAAGTCCGGATCAACTGAAAGGTCATGGACAAGAGAAGCAGAGACGCGAAAATGGCTGCAGCCGCCCAACCACCACAGACTAGACCCTCTTCTTCGACTAGACCACTCCAGCCGCCTCCTCCTCCTCCTCCTCTTCAGTCCAGGGCTCCACCGTCACTTCCTACTCGCCCTCGCTTCGAACCCGTCGATCGTGAAAAGGTCTCCTTCTCTCTCACTCCCCTTCTCTGTCGGGCTTCCTCTAGGGTTTTTTTTACCACAGAAGAGAATAATTTTGATTTCACCTGTGACATTATGAGGTTATGAATTCCCTTTTATAAACTTTGTATTGATTTCTTTTCTGGCATGAAAAAAAAATGCAGACTTGCCCCCTGTTGCTTCGAGTTTTCACTAAGGTATGCTCCTATTTCATTCACCAAGGAATTTTGATATTTCCCGTATAAGTATACATTGTTCTATTACGCTTAGAAAAAGCCAAGAGCTGAGATTTAGAAGACAACTTTACCAAAGTATTCACTTTAGGCAGTGTCCAGAAAAAAATATAATAATAATAATTTGCGTATTAGAATGTATGAACCCGATTTTCGTTTATGGAAAACAGTATATTGCTCCGAAAAAGCAACCAAATACCGAGGTGCGCTTGTACTCGCAAAAGTTTCTGGTTACTTGCTCACTGACAGTATGTTCGAGATTTCTGGCTTGCGTTTAAGGTTTAGGTTTAGTCAACTAGAGTGCTAACCGTGCAAAACTGTGTTCAATTCACTGTCTTTTTTCACCTATAAACAAGGATGCTGGAATGTTTATGTGGACAACTTTGACTGCAAGAGTCTTTGCGTGCTAAAATTTAGTATTTGAACTGTTTATATTCCTCTTACTTTCTTGTTGTTCACAACCAATTTTATTCACCTCTAGGATGACTGCACGCTCTGCCTTTGCACCCTTGGCATAGTTAGTGCTTTCTTTCACTTCTATTGTAGCATGTGAATCTTTGTGAACTTGTTGGACTGGTATCCAAACCTATCAATGAAATTTGGGTGATCAATATGTGATCATTTCTAGGCTCATCAACGTGGTACGTGTGTTTTATATTTGTGTTATATGCTATAGGTCCACAGAGGTATTGCTGTTGTGGTTTGTGTATCTCTTGTTTGTTCTCTTTTTTGGCTACGCCCCTTTCACTTGACAGCCTCTGATTTTATTGTGTGTGTGTGTGTGTATGTGTGTGTTGCATTTAATTGGCTGATGTTATTAGTTTTATATATATTCTTTTTGTTTGGAAAGTTTTTCTAATTAGTTTGGTTTTAACTTTCTGCAGATTGGAGGTCATCATAATGAGGAAGATTTTGCAGTGAGAGGCAAGGAACCCAAAGATGAGGTTCAAATTTATACCTGGAAAGATGCAACACTCCGTGAATTAACTGATCTTGTATGTTGTACCCCCAATCCAATCCTCTTATCTTTCATAAAATTAGATGCTCATTTGTCCTGTAGATGATTTTAGTTCTTTGTCAGGTTAAAGAGGTTGCTCCTGAGGCTAGGAGAAGAAATGCCAAATTGTCTTTTGCTTTTGTATATCCTGATCAACGTGGTCGTTTTGTGTTGAGAACGGTACACACAATTTTCATTTAGCTGGTCATACATATATTTGTTCTGCAATTACAGTAGAACTGCTGCATCATCTGCTCATGTTAATTTGATCACTAATAATTGGCCCTGGGTTCTTAACTACTGATATTTTGTTCAATTATTAATCCTTTGAAGGTCTTAGGATGCTAGTATGACCCACTTATAAAAAATAAGGATGCAAGTATGACCCTATAACACTTTCTGGTGAGCTACCATAAACCTTTAAGACATAATTAATTCTTCTAAAATTTGCAATCACCTTTATTTGCGAGATATTGAGTATCCCACTGCACGGAGGTATCCAGTCTTTGGGCAGATGTAACACCCTTCTAGTTGTAGTGGGGAAATCAGGTAAAAGTGAGGTGCAATCAAGCCGTTGACCATAATTGGCATAGATGTAGCATGAACCCGCACAAAGAAGAGTTATTGCAGTTTTTATTTTTAAATTGCAAACTTACATATCTTGGGTCCGAAGGTGGGAATTACACTTTCTTTTTCCTTTATTGATAAATAGGTGGGAATGACACATTCTTATGGAAACAGCAGACGGGTGGAGGACAGCAAGTCATTGGGTGAACTTAGCTTCCAGGTAAAATAAAATAGATGTATCCATATACAATTATGCATAGAATATATTTTTAAGTTCAATATGGATGAGTTGACTCTTTTTTCCTGGACTGTAGATTGGAGATTACTTGGATGTGGCAATCTTGTAGAGGAAAAGGTTGTTAATGGATGAAGTGACTATGGAGTTGTTCTATGACTAACTTGAGAGGTGCTGTTATGCATTAGTTTTATTTATCTCCTGTCAAAGAATATGTATTCCAAGCTTTTAAATGCTTTAACTCTACCGGCATGCCCTGTGGTTTTTGCAAGCAGTTTATGTATCTGCAGACGATTTGACCGATCCTCTCCTGCCACATGTCTGTTAAGAATGTGGTTAACCTATATATTTTTTAATCATATATAGTTGTTGTCCAGCTGCCAAAACAGCTCCAGCACAATCTTTGTGAAGACAGCTTTTGCTTGGTGTGTGTGTGTGGGGGAGAGAGAGAGAGAGAGAGAGGGGGGGGGGAGAGTAGCCTTTAGAAATATGAATTTTAGGACTTTATCCTAAGAAGTCATGATATATTAGGAATGAATACGTAAGGTGGAGAAACTTGAGTACTTCTGACAGCGTGCCTCCACTTATACAAAGGAGGAGAAGCTGATATAAAATTTTGGCATTCACGATTGGATAGGATGTTGCATCAAAATTCTGGCATTCACAATTTTTGGCTCTCCGCAAACGATGACTGTTGGTATATACAGAGGCGACACCCTTTATCTTCAACTTCTCAAGTTAGTAACAGGCGTATGACGGATCACTTAAACCGGATATGTCCTGCAACTCAAGAGTAGCTTCAGATTTGTCATATTAACGTCCGAGTATTATATATACATATATGTTTGTGTATATATATTAGATTCAGTGGGTAGACAGGGTGTGTACCTCCAGTCAAGCGTTACTTCCTTCTGGCAACGTAATCAAGCGTGTCTTTGAGTCATATACCAATACAGTTTCACAGCTGTGGAAAAATTGAACTTAGTTTTAACAGTTAAAAGCATGTAATATAAGCCTACCTCCCTCATAAATGTGAAAAAAACTCACAATGTTAGTCAGTTAATGCATGCAGTGAATAAAGATCTGTGTACTTACTTGGAGCATTTGACAGTGTTGGTAGAACCACCACTAGAAATTGAAAGGATGGTCCCAAAGAAGGAGCCATTCTCCGTACCACAATTTGGACATGCGCCCTACAAATGAAGAGATGTCAACACTCTGTTTAATTGGTTGTTCTGTCAACTTGGAAGAGATGCCAACAGATATTTTACCTTCAAGATCAAAAAGTCTTTCACAATCGCATTTGTGAGTGATAGAGCTAGCCAAACTATGAGGGGCACAGCAGCAAACCACGTGAAAATGAAACTGAATGGCTCGGGGAGCTGCAATTCATCATTCCACAAACCCCATGTGTCAGCAGTAAACAGTAAAAAACCCGTGAAATGCTCCCCCCCCCTATATTTATTATTTGCAATATCCAGATCAAGTTTCTGACTATCTATACATCTGTGGTTCACGAAGATGATAAAACAAGCCAGTTTGATTTCAATGGCATCGCTGAGGGCTGGCTAAAGGAACGAGGAACTGTGTCCAACTTGTTTTTCCTTTTTTCCTTTTTTAATAATGCTAGATATAATCATGAATTGTACAATTACTATGTACTTTTTTTAAAAATGAGTGGAGTTCACTTTTAAAAAAAATTAATTTTTTTTGTAGATCATATATTTATTCATTTTTTTAAAAATAATTACTAGATGCTTGTTCACTCTACATATATTAATTTTTCTTTTGCATCCATTGACCTTAAAAGACTCCAAAGATTCATAAAGACACGAGGAAAAAAGGCAGCATCAACTACTTACCTCCAGTAGATATGTAATCTCAAATCCGGTGAGATCATCGAGAAAGAAAAATCTGGTAGGACATACACCCAAAAAATAAACCAAATTAATCATTTATTTCTTTAGAAAAAAGGCACCTGGCATCCGAGATTCCTGACAAGCAAGCCAACTGTAAGATCAGAATCCATGGGCCTTTCCCGTTGATCATTCAAGGCTATTAAGAATATGATGAAGATAAATATATGAAGGGTCATGGGCCTTTCCCGTTGATCATTCAAGGCTATTAAGAATATGATGAAGATAAATATATGAAGGGTCATTTGACTTTGGAATTGAAAAAAAAAAAAAAAAAAAAGGATTTCTCTATTACACGGGTACCTCATCTTTTGCAGCATTTAAACAATATGAACAGCAAGAACACTGCACTATTTTTACCTATTAGATGTACTTTTGTTGCATCACAGAGAGCAGAGAATTATAGAAACTGATCTCGAAACAACTGTGAGATGGTTATAATCACATGAATTCAAACATAAATTATTTAAAAAAAAAAAAAAAGTGCCACTTACAATCCTAATGCAACAACAGTCGCTGGAACGTTCAACAGAAGCATCTTCAAATAGTCAACTGACAGGTCACTGTAAACCTATTGTTAGAAAGTCCAGTCAGTACAAATTAATTCATGATCTGCTTGCTTTAGTATTTTATAAGGAGTAATACTAAAAAAAAGTTCAGAATATGCAAGCACGTCCAAGTTGAGGAGGTATATATGCACTCTTTCAAAATGAAAAAGAAGAGATCACGGAGACCTAGGAAGACAAGAGCTCAATCAGAAACATATATAGAGCATGCAGCATTTACCTTTCTACTTCGGAGACTGCATCGTGGACCTTCAACAACAATTTCACTGCCTTCAGTCTGAAAATTAACCATTATGGCTATGATTAAAGACCATTCAGTCTATGAATACCGTTCAGACCCCAAAGTTAGTATTTACCTCTGCTTTTTGTTAAATAAATTATGAAAACATACCTAGAAAGTGTCTAGAATTTGGTTCCGTGACACAACAATCTGTATCTGCACTACTACTCTTTGAGGTCGACATGATTAACAAAGGAACAGACAAGCACAAACCTTTAGCCGCAACTTCAATTGATCAAACTCTTCATCATTCATAATTGGTTTCCCAGCTACATAAGCCATCGAAGCTTCAAGAAACTTCTGTTCATCTGAACCTGGATTGTGAAATTAACCCAGAAATTCATCAAAAGTTTAGCATCAGATTTACTTATTGAATAATTTGATGCTCCTTTTATAAAGACCAGTCCATACTTAGCATGACAACGCTGCTTCCTTCCCACATCAATTCTTCCTTGAGATTATCAAATTCCTCATTTGACATAATAGCTTTTCCCTCATAATAGAATGCCTGTAGAAGATTACAGAAACAAGCATGCATGTTTCAGGAATTACAGCAACAAAAGGGAAATCACCGATCGTGATAATTACAGCGCCAGGTGTAAACACATCGATTTGAGCATGAAGCAGAAACTGTAATATTTGTCTCATTATTATGTATCGGAGAGCAAAACACTAGAAAAAAGAAGTTTAAAGATTCTGTAGACATACTTGCAGTGCTTGCAGAAACTCTTGTTCAAGTTCACCAACTGACTTCTTCTCTTTTTTGTCAATGCTACAATATGGCAGGATTTTGCTGTCGACAACCTCACCCCCTTGGGCACCTTCAACCTGGTCTGGAAAATTAAAAGAGGAACAAAAAGAGTGAGCGGCATAGATTTTCTCATTGAAACCAAGCGAAATGATAAAGAAGAAGAACCCTTCTACCTTAACCGTTATGTATCTAAAGCCATTAACTAACAAGCATAGCTGCATAACCCTCGACGTCAACTATTCATTTCTCCATTAATTTCCACAACTACACGCAATTCATAATCCTTGATTAACATATTTCATCCACTTTTTCACTCACTATAATTCCAGAAGCACTGGTAATTGAAACCATACAAACCTTGTTGATCAGCAGTGGCCTGGGTGGGTAGCACCAAACTTCGGCGCCGAAGACGTATGTGCCTTCCATTGAACAGAACCGACTGAAACCTTATAGAGGAAGACAACGAAGAAACCGATGAAGAAATAGGAGACAAGGGTCTTCTAACAGAGGGCGGGTGCAAACTTGGGGAAGATAAAGTAAAGGCTAACTTGGTAGCCATTAGAAGTTGAAGGGTGGTAGTGAAGATGATCAGCAATAAAAACGATGGTGGGTACGGAGGAGCTGTGATGCAGGGTTTGTGTGAAAATTGAAATGGTTCTCAGGTGCGAGTGAAAATGGACGCATTTGGGATTATATTAGTTTGCATCGCGGGGGTAAGTTTGGAGGGAAAGAAAAGACGGACACAACTCAGAGATAAGGCAACGTCGGAATTTGTGGAAGGAAATGAAACTGCTTCTTTGTCACTCGGTTTCTAAAAGGAAAAGAGAAAATCTGGTTTGGGAATGGGAGGGACAATATCTACCACGTCATCACTGCATTCGTCGGGGGAAATCTATAGGATGTCCTCTGTAGTGGACACGTGACGGTTCACGTGGTTGGGTGGGTCCTACAATCCTTTCTTTCGTTTTTGATTGGACAGATTGGGTTGGACGATAGGTTGCAGAGAAATCTGCTGTAAAGGTCGTCTTCTATGGGTCCTCCTAGAGGATTACATCCGGGCTCCTTGAAAAGGTACATCCCCGAACAAAAATCCTCTTCAAGTTCAAGGAACTACTCCTAGGTTATGAGCTTGCCCCCATCTTATCATCCATTCATAATATGAAAATTCATTAAATTCTAAAGTCTAAACACATTTCATTTTCTTTCATTTATTACATTTAATCTCGATACATAATTGACTAAGCATTATTTTTGTTCATCTTAATATACTGTCATTTATATTTGTATAGTTCTACATGTACGTATTCGTACTATTTGAATATCCACCTATTTTTATCTTTTATTAATTTATCATTTCAACAACACATCAGCATATATAGTTATTGCACGTAAAATTATTAGTATAAATATTATTTTTCTTTATTTTTGTGTAAATAGTATTGTACATTTTCAGGCCACCTTTATTTCATTGGTAAAGACTAAACATATATTTTTGTGTAAATATATATATATATATATGGTCATTATTTCAAAATAAAAATGGGTACGAACATATATGGTTCATCGTACACAAAAGTTTATGGGGCCTAAACCAGGGCAATAGCAAAACAAGAAGAATGTCTTAGAAAGTGTACTTTAGAGTGAAGCAACATGAGCAATACCGTCAGTCCACGTGAGTAAGGTTATATGATAAAGTCCATATATATTGTCTTGCCTTTTTTTCTTTTTGAAAAATTCTATTATTAAATCGGCAGATAGAGCATACAATCAAAACATAAATTTTAAAACTTGATTATTGCAAATTAAATCTCACCATTAGAAAGTAATAACTTTTTTTTGGTATTAGAAAGTAATGCAAAAAAATAATATGCAGAGAGAATGAACAAAATTAAAACTTGATCTTATAAATCAAATTATATTATATGAATAGTACGTGGTGTAAATACTTTCAAATAAAATTATTCTTCCAAAAAACACACATGAAAGATATCCCAACCAAAACATAGTATGAACAGGGCGACTTACTTACTTGGATTATCATTTATTGAATTGCTGTTGATCAGGAGTTTTTCCAACATCATTGGCTTCATCTATTTTTCTTTTTTTATTTGCTCTCCTTTCATTCTTGTATACCACTTTGGCTCTGTAACTTTCATAAAACGGCACCATCCCAGCATGACGATGATTGGGATAAAATTGAACTCGCAAATTGTCCAAAACTTTTAGCTCAAAGGATTGTAAATTGGAGTACCCCACCCATACAGCATATTCAGTCGTATTTCCCTTTTTGAACCAATCGATATTAACCAATCGTACCCCTTCTTGAATAAGGCATACATGATTTGAGCCGTTACTAGTTATCTTAGCATCACCAATAATTCTCTCACAGCTCGAAGTATCTTTAAAAAATATTACAATAGATAATACAATTCCGCTTATCTCCTCCAAATAATGCGGCCCCTCAATATCTATTACCCATCTTTTTTTTTTCCTCGGTCGGACATCAGCACTAGGCACCTTCACCATTTCATTATCTTTTAAAAACTCATGAACATAACTGAACCAGTCTGGAATATGATTTTCCCGCAACAAAGTAGCATCATAATCATAAAGTCCCTGTTAAATCAGTACCGTCATCATCATCATCAATTCAATTTGAGTCATGCATGCTATTAAAAATGAGATCACACATACATACCTTACACAATAAAGGGTTTTGCACTTTATCATTCCATATATTCAAATGCATTTTGTCGCAGCCTCTCAAATCAATACTTCGTAGCGATCTAATGTGGCTTCCATTGAATTTCAATATTTTTGATACTTCTCCAAATCTTTCTAGTGACTTGCATCCCTTGACATTCACTTCTATTATATTTGGTGGAAGCTCTAATATTTCTTCAAGTTTCTCACAATCGCGCAAGTAAAGAATAGTTAGTTTAACAAATTCTTTGATGCTCGTGGGAAGGCTAACAATTTCAATCTTCGATAGATCTAACATACCCAAACTGGCCGAGGAATTAAACATGGTAAAGAAACTATATAGTGGAAAGAAATTTGATTCTGAATGGAAACAACTACTTTGAAGATTCGATACTTGTAATGCAGTGCTCCCATTGCTTGAGTTTGATATATTGTCTTCCATTGTAGAATTATTAGGTAGATCAAGGGATTGTCCCTCATCCCTCATCTTCTTTACAATATTTGTACAACCACCAACAAAAAGCAAGCCTAAATGTTGCAACTGGATCAAAGCAATTGGGAGACGCATAAGGTTTTTGCAATTCAATAGTTGTAAATACTGGAGCCCAACGAGATTCCCGATGGATAAAGGTAGTTCTTCTACTGCAGTGCCATATAGAACCAATATACGTAAAGATTCCATTTTGCACTCGATTTCAGGAAAATCACGAAGGCTTGAGCAATCATTAAGATTAAGCATGTGTAAAGATCTCAACTTAAGGCTTCTTGGAAGAATTCGGAGTTTAGAGCATCTCTGAAAAGTCAGATTAAAAAGCTTTTCTAGGAATCCAACGGAATTATGTACCTTAACTAGTCTGTGACAAGATTTGACAGTCAATTTCTTCAAATTAGAAGTGCTTGAAAGATCTGGAATTTCTGTTAAGTGACTACAAAACTTGAAAGCCATGATCGTCAAATTCTGTAAAAGAAAAGAAAAAAATTTGAATGGAGTTTACTAAATAACGTAAAGAAAAAAAAATATTGATGATTATAATCGTACGTACCTTGGGCTTGAATCCGTCCCCTAACTTCTTGATGATGCTATCACGCATTTTAAAGACAATGAGATTCTTCCCTTGAAAATTATGTGGCAAATATGGAAAAGGATAGTTATACCAATTAAGGACTCGTAACTTGTCGGAAAGATAATTAGGTCCATGAGAAAAACGTGCATTATGATTTATAAAGACCCTAAGGCTTTTCATATGTCGAAATGCTTCCGGATGTAAGCTTATTTTCTCATCACCTTCAGGTAAATCTACTATTATGCCTTCAATTTGGTTTGACCCCTGATATAAGAGAATGCATATACAAGAGTGTCAGCAAAATTAGTGCATAAAGTCGTTCATAAATTACAATTTCCTTAAGTTAATAATTTTTTAGTTGACTATATATTATTTCATAAAAAATACTACTCTCTCGTTATCTTTATATGCTATTTTCCAATACTGAATATTCACACGTTAAAATATAAAAGATTGTTTTTTCTTTCCCAACTTACGTACAGTACTCTTTTAACTTTTCATGAAACAAATGCTAGCTACCAAAGAAAATAGACACTAAACTAGAAAATATTCAGATATTTGAAACGAAAAAGGACATTTAGATATGGTTCTTTTATGATTCATCTTAATAAATAAACTAATTCTATTTATAACTACAAATTCATTCTTGATCATTTAAAGGTTTTTTTCACTAGGTATTAATTCATAAGTCAATATTTTTCACTACATTTCACTTTTAGAAAAAGGAAATAAATGTAAAACCTGAGAACTTCTTTTGTGATTCTTACCATATCTTCTTCGAACACTTGACGAACATCCTCGTGAAACCACAATCTACTGCGTTTGCTAAGATCTTTGGATGATTTTTCTCGGACAATTTCTTGACCCATATATTGGAGCAAGTCATGCATCCAAACATATTCATCGTTATCCCGTTTAATAGTAATAAGACACATGTCTATAAGCCTCTGGATACCATGAATCGGAAAAAAACCACAACTATCAAATATTTTCATGACATTAGCCAAAGGTTTTCCCTTAAAGAAAAATGCAATATCGAGAAACATGTCTTTCTCACTATCTTCCAAACTATCATAACTTATTTGAAGTACTCTTTGAATATTTCGGTTGGGAATGTTTTTATACTTATCCAATGCGCTTTTCCATTGATGTATACTTTGACCTTTTAGATCCGAACCTAGCACTGTTAAAGCTAGTGGAAGACCTTGAGCATATTTTGTTACTTGTTTAGAGAGGTCCACATAATCCTTCAACGGTTCTTTTTCCTCGAAAGCATACAAGCTAAACAATTGAAGAGCTTCAGTGTCATCCAAAGTCATCACCTCGTATTTTGAATCAACTTTAGAGTTATCTAGTATATGTTGATCTCTTGTTGTTATGATGACTCTACTTCCTAAACCAAACCAAGCACGATTTCCAGCTAATTTTTCTAATTGGACCATGTCATCCACATCATCAAGAATTAGTAGAATCTTTTTAGATTGAAGTCTATGCCAAATTACACCGACTCCTCTATCAACATCATTAATATCTAATTTTGTTCCTAAGATCTCGAAAAGAAGTGTATTTTGCAGCTGAATCAAGCCTCCTGCTTGTTTTGAAGTTTCTCTAATATTTCTCAAGAAACAACTTCCTTCAAATTGAGAAGAAATCTGGTTATAAATATCGTTTGAAATAGTTGTCTTACCAATTCCACCGGTTCCGAATATCCCTACCATGCGTATTATATCATTCCTTTTGATACTCAAACGTTGATAAATGTCTCGTATACGAGACTCTATCCCAACTGGATGCTTGGCAACGCTTAAAGGTGTTCGGTTTACTATTTTTGGATTCATCCATAAAATGATTTTTTGGATAAATTCTGACTCATCATCCCTATCAATAAAAAAGAGAAAAACAATAAATTCTAACTCAGCATCCCTATCAATAAAAAAGAGAAAAACATTTAAAGAGTAAGACATTTCATAGATAAATGACATATAAATAAGATTTGAGTTGAAGTATATATTATTTTTCCTTCCTTAAATCTGAATATTTTCATATTAGATTGTGCATTTGTTGTGACCTTTTGCCCGCGTTGCCAGACTTTTATTTTCATTCTTTTGTATGTATTTAATTATAACATACATTTTAACTAATTCTTTTTTCCATTGTCAATCTGTCCTTCCCTTGAATCTGAAACGTATAATTTAAGAGTATTTGTAAACCTTGAAACAAACTGAAACTAAAACCCCTACTGATTGGCTATTTCTTCAATAAGCTTTATGAAGAAATAGTGGTAGTAGATATTTCTTTAATATTTCTTCAATAAGCTTTATGTGAAACTAATGTAGTAGTGGTAGTAGATATTAAATCCCTGAATCAAAAAGGATTTCTAAATTAATTTTGCTATGTTTTGCATAAAGTTCAATTCCAAAAATAATCGTAAACATCAAATATTAATTTTCATTTTCTATGGTATTTCATCTTTACCAATTTTCCCAATGACAGATGCTGGATTTGTGTCAATTTAATTGCCCCATGATAAATATCTCAATAGCATCATATATATGCGCACACAAACATGATATAGGCAAAACTTACCCAATGGCTAAATATTCCAATCCAGACAAATTGGCTATTTCTTCTAAAGCTTCCTTCCAGGATTCCAGCAGCTTTATGTCATTCTTGATTTTCTTTTCAAGTTTAGTGAATCCTTCTCCAAATCTTCCTTTTTGTTCTCGTACTTCCGATGGCTTTACCTTATAGAATATTGGTAAAACAATTTGTTTTATTATTTTCTTACACTCAATAATCTTCAATAGCTCGTCTAAGCACCATCTGGATTCTGCATAGTTTTTAGAGCATACAATGATTGAAATCTGCGAGTCTTCAATAGCTTTGAAAAGATCTGACGAAATCTGTTCTCCTCTTTCAAGGTCGACGCCATCCATGTAAGTCTTGATTCCACTTTGACGTAAAGCACGATTTAGATGAGAAATAAACTTGTGGCGAACATCTTTACCTCTAAAGCTCAAGAATACATCATGATTCCATGGATGGATGGAAGGAGATGAAGAGGATGAAGAAGAGAAAGAAGCTCCTAATTGAAAGGCCATGGAAGAAGTCATGCTCTCAAACTCAGTATGCACGATTACTATTTAATTACCAAGAGGTCCAATTATAGAGTAGTGTTATGGCAAATATATAATTATAGAGAAGTGGGAAGAAACTTCTCGGCAAGTTCTTGGCAATGACGTCGTCGACCATGCATGCTAATTAACCAGCAGTTAAATCGATCTTACCACTCCATTCGAAGGGATATATATGGTTTAAATTAAACTAAATGAGGCCTTAAGCATCATATCGTATAAGAAAATAATTTTAGAATAAGATAAGTTTGATGTAAACTCTTTAAACAAAAGAGACCAATGTGATAAAAAGTCTGTTTTTTATGGTACATATCTCTCTCTTCTAATCTAAGAACTTAAGTATATATAATGACATACGAAGTCAGCACTCGTTCTAAAAATTTAAGTTAAGAAGAAGATCATATAAATTTAATCATTTATATTTTTCTTAATAAAGATTGGGTCAACCATTATATCCAAACAGCATAGATGATAGACAGAAATTGAGTTCAATTTATCATTTTAAAAAATTAAATTATATATGTACAAATGTGTTTATAACATGAGTATGATACATGGCTTAGGTATATAATCTTAAAATAGAGTTGCCACAATTCGATATTTTATGTGACACCATATTATTACAAATAATATAACATTTTATTTTATTTTATTTTTATTGGTAAGCCAACTAACACTCATATACGGGGTTTTGAGGTTTAAGTATGTGCATGCGTAAAACACACGTCCAAATCATGAAATCACCCATGCTTTACGATAATTATACAAGTAATTTTATGTATTAGTTATTATTTATTTTTATATTTTATATTTTATATTTATAATTTTTTTTATAAAGTGCGTGAGTATTTTTTATAAGATGTAAGGTATAGAATAATGAATAGTGGCTGATGAAAAAAAATTTTTGTAATTATATTTGCCACGTGAACTTTAGAGGGGTACTTTTGGATTCTTCTCTCAAACAAATTTTCATTGAAAAGCATGTGCTAAACATGCATGGCAAGATAGATTACATTTAGATAGTAAAATGATTTTAGATATTATGTTAATAGTAGTGAAAAAAAATAATGATAGAATATTAAATAGTAGTAATAGTAATAAATAATAATAAAAAGTAGATAAAAAATAATAATTAAATAATAAATAATAGTTGAATATTCTCACTATTTAAACTAGCCCTTAATCACTGAGGATGGACTGGTTAAAGAATTAATTAGAGAGTATACTGATTTAAAACAAAGGTCCGGATCTAATATCAATTAAGATTATTTTAATTAATTCTTAATTTAAACTTAAAACTTTTGGGATTTGCTGACGTTGGAGCATTGAAAAAAACTCATCAAAGTAAGTTCCAGTTTGGCTACCCAGATGAAATAGTAAATACAAATTATTTCATCCGAGCTGTACGGCTTGTTTGATCTGGCTATCTAAGCAAGTAAGTGTTTATTTCATCTCTACGTTTTCAACAACTATTTGGAAGTTTTCAAATTATAACTTAAATAAATAATAAAATACAGTATAAATTAGTCACAGTCTTCTTCGGTGAGCCCCGCAGCCCTTTTTTTTTCCTTTCCATTTCGTCCATCCTTCCTCTCTGTCTTCCACTATACGGTCTTTGTTTATAGATTTTTTAATAATAATTAATTATTGCTTTTCAAAGTTAAGTGTACTATCTTCTAGCATACGGTCTTTGTTTATAAAATTTTGTTTATAGAATTTTGTATTAATAATAAATATTACTTTTTATTAATATATTTATAATTATTATTTAATCATTATTAAATTCAATAATTTTTAATTATTGGTGAGATCCATCCTTTTATTAAATTCTAAAAAGTTAAAATTATCTCATCTCATCCTCATTATATAAATACACATTTTTTTACAAATCATCTTAACTTAAAAATTTTACAACTATTTAAAATATCTCATCTCATCTTAAGTGCGTAACCAAACAAGGCGGAGGCACAAATTTGTGCGAAACTCTTTTTGCAGTTCCTGTATATAACATTATTATCCAAGTTTGGGTTGGCTATTCAAAAGAAATATGTTGTACAATAAGATGAAGAGTTAATATTAATACCGATCGAACTGTTTTTCCCATCAATAGCTCTCCAATGGATGACTTCCACGTAGACAACTCAACTCACCCCAACCCCATGGTATTACGCACGATTTCTATCTCTCCATTCTCTCCCCATAGACTCAACCCAAAATCGGTTCCATTCTCTCCCATAGAATTGTCTCCGCCATGACAACAACCCTCACCGCCACAACAATAGTCCATTTCTCCGTCGTTGCATGAGGAATGCACGAGGAACACCCCTTCTCTCCTTTCTCTCCCATAGAATCGTCTCTGCCACGATGATTGCCCCTCTCTTCGTCGTCGCATGAGGCCACTCGAGCCCCCTCTCTCCATTGTCGCATGAGGAACTCGAGCCCCTTCTCTCCATCGTCACACGAGGAACTCGAGCCCCCTCTCTCCATTCTCTCCCACGGAACCCAGACGACGGTCCTCTCCATTTTAGGGTTTTTTCGTGTACGACCACTGGTCATGTTCTTCAAGTTTTAACAATCATTGATTTTGGCTCAAATTTTTTTTTTCTAGCCCATGACTTATTTTTTGGAAATTAGATGTTGATGTTATTTTTTTCCTGCTGGAGTTTGAATCGGTTTGTATTGGCTTCAGTTTTGTTTAGTTGCTAATAAAATTTTGATTTGATTGTGGGTTAATTTTTGGGAGAGGAGATGGAGATGATCAATGGATATGGGAGAGATTGACGACAAAGATGGGCAACAACGAGGATGATGGGCGGCAGAGATGCTTGGCGACGACGGCAAGAGAAGGTGAAAGGACTGAGAACATGGAACATGAGGGGTCTAGGATCATTCCGATGAATAATCTGGTGTGATGCATTCTATTAACATAATGTGAAATAAATGATGTGTCAAAATTTAATTGAGGGATGTTTATGGGTGAATAGCAGACTGACCATTCCAAAGTGGTTCCCTAAGATGAAACTAGTCGCTATCTGGGCCGATGTATGGGGAAAATTTGTTAATTTCCAATTCTATTGTTATTTTTATTTTGTTCATGACTTGTGATGTTGTTTAAACATGGTCTTCTTTAATTATTAATTTTTATAAATCACATATATGTGAAAGAATAAAATGTTTTCGACCTTTTTAAATTCTCATGACTTATAAAGTTATTTTAAAATTATTCCTATCTTTACACAAAAATAAAGGAAAATGTTATTTATACGCACATAACTATATGTGCTTATGTGTTGTTGAAATGATAAATTAATAAAAGATAAAATGAATAAAATAGGTGGATATTCAAATCGTATACGGTATACGTATGTACATGTAACACTAAACAAAAATAAATAACAGTAGTAGATTAAAATGAGTAAAAATAATGCTTAGTCAATTATGTATCGAGATTAAAAGTTGAAATGTAATAAATGAAAGAAAATTAAATGTGTTTAGACTTTAAAATTAAATGAATTTTCATATTATGAGTGGATGAATGGATGCAATGATGTAGGTCCGTTTAGATAATGAGATGAGATGGTTTTAAATGAAAGTTAAAAGTTGAATAAAATATTATTAGAATATTATTTTTTAATATTATTATTATTTTAAAATTTAAAAATGTTGAATTGTTTATTATCTTTTATGTAGAAATTTAAAAAAAATGCAATGATGTGAGAGAATAAAATCTCGAAATGGAACCTTAAAAAGGAAACAAAGATTCTTGTGTGAAAATTTGAAAAAAATTGTAATGATGAGAATCGAGATAAGATGAAATGTGATGGATTGAGATTAACTTTCAATCTAAACCGAGCCTTACTGTTAACTTCCGAAATGAACTTACTTTAGATTCTTTTTTCTTGATTTTCTAAAGTGGGGAACAATTTTTTTTTGACCTGATTGGATTAAGAGTTGATCTCAACTTATCTTATCCAATTATTATAATTTTCTTAAATTCTCACATAAAATATAAATAAACAATTCAATTTTTTTAAATCTCAAAATAATAATAATATTAAAAAATAATATTTTATTTAATTTTTTTTTTTTTCAATTCATTTTATCTCAATTCACTATCTAAAACTAACAGCAGTACTTCGCTTTCAATCAATCACATTAAAGAGCATTGAAAGTCACAAAAGTTTATCATTGTGAAACACATGTTCCATATATTTTCTGTATATACAGCTGCTGGAGCCGCTCCTAGTGTATTTTGAAAGTTTATTTTTCATATATATATTTTTAATATTTTTAAATATTTAAAATATAAATAAAAAATTTATAACATCATTAAAAAATATTTATTTAATTACTAAGTAAAAAAAATAAAAAAATAAAAAACCCCAAAGAGAGACCCTAGCGGGAAGGGCTAGCAGCACTTTCCATATTTTCTTTATCCTTTAGACCAAATTGATCAAGTTAGTGTTAAGTACCTACTCGAACATCTATTTTTGGCAAGCCGATAATGTTGTTTGAAGAACATAGAATCCACACTTTTTTTCCCTGTAAAGTCAAAATCCCATGTCACTTTGATCGACTTGCATGTATATTTCATATCTGACAAACTACATATATGTTTGAAATCATAATGTTTTATAAATTGACCATCCAAAATCAACGTCATAATTTATAATAATTAATTAGCTTCCTTCCTTCATTGCATTGGACACTTCAAGAAAGTTGCCAATTAAGATCTTCATCATCTTTCTTTTATCGCCTGTGACCCAACTTGTCTGCTTTCTTCTTTCTTTTGTTTATATTAACTAGAGATTGAGTTGCGCGGCTTCGCCTTCTATTTCTAAAATGGGGAGATTCACTTTTCTCTGGTGAGTAGTAATCAGCCTTCCATACATTACTTCCTCCATGTCCTCTGAAAGAACTTCTTCCTCTTCTTCCATCGATCGATGGAGTTACGATATATTCTTGAATTTTAGAGGTAATGAAGATACTCGCACTAATTTTACTGCTCATCTGCACAACGTTTTATGTGAGAAGGGAATCTGTACTTACATAGATGAAGATGAGCTTAGATGAGGAGAAGAAATTTCTCTAGCTCTTTGCAAAGCCATTGAAGGGTCGAGAATTTCCATCATTATATTCTCTAAGAATTATGCATCATCCACATAGTGCTTGGACAAGCTGTTGACAAGCTGTTGAAGATCTTTGAGTGCAAGGAAACAAAGCAACAGGTGGTTCTAAACTTCTACCGGTGTTTTACCAGCTAGATACTCAAACTCAATGTTCGTTAATATAGTCTGGGTGGGTAGCATATACATATACCATGCACCAAACTTCCATATCATTAACGGTCCAAAGCTAGCTTACATGGATGTTATGAAATTACTATTTGTCTCAAAAAGAAACTATTAAATGAAGTATAGTGTAAAGTCATGATTCAAAAGCCTCTGCTCTAATACCATTTAAAATTACTATTTGTTCCAATAGTTTAAGATGATAAAAAGAAGTAGATTTAATTATTTGTATTATATTCTTAGCATATATCATGACAAATGAATTACTTCAACAACTACTCTTCTTAGGGAATCACCCTCAACAGTAACATGTAAAACTTGTGGCGAATCCAAAATTTTTGGGGGCGAATTAGTTTAGAAATAATTAAAATTAATTCTATATATCTTCTGGTCTGAATCTTTGGCTTCATTTGGTATTTTTAAGAAAATAATAGTTTTTAAATAAATTTTGATTTTTTCATTGTTTGTCAACACAAATGGATCATATTATTAACAAGGAAAATAAAGCTTCTAAGGCGAAAAATCATTTAGCCCTCTAAGGAGGGGTAAATCACTTTTACAGACCCAGTGTAATGAAAATAATATGATGTCATCAATTAGAAAATGTGATATCCAAAAGAAAATTTAGATGAAAAGAATTTCTTTATTCTTGGATATATTAATCTAATATGAAAACATGGGATTTGTTATGGTTAAATTAGTAGTTAGAATCTCATTTCAACTTCAATGTCAATTTATGAACATATTCTTCAACTTAAACACGTTCTACAACTTCATCGTTCAAATGACAAACCTAAACACGATCGAACAATTTCATGCCGGGAAATATTCTTTCAAGTGATGTACTGATAGGTCACATGGCCCAAAACCATCTAATTAAATTCTACTTCATGTCTCTTAGTAGAGACATGAGCATAACTGTGCAGTTTATCTGATGCTGGAGGCAATAGTTTCAAAAGAAAACTTGGCATCCAGAGGTTTGCTTTTCCTTGGAGTTTGTGTTCTATGACTATATGATTGCCCTAAATGAATTAAAATACCATATGGCGTGTAAGTTTAATTAGTTCTTGTTGCTTCTATGACTCTTTAGAAATATATCTCATCCCATTTATTCATTGTATCTCATCTCATCTCAGACTGTTTTGCTGTTATTTATGATCACGACCATGTTATGCTGCTTTCCACAATGAAGGAGAGGGGGTCCATATTATGATAGAGCCAATAAAAATAAGTTGCGGGAGTCGTACTCGTACGCATTAACTTTTGTGGCAAGTTCTATAGAGTCGGTGGAATTAACAAATCCGACAATAGGCAAGTTGAGAACCGATTTGTAATGACCCGTCATATTGTCGGACGGATCGAATTGAATAAATCAGACCAATCGGCTCGTCGACCCATGTGCACAGGCCTATCTGACACTATCTTTTTTTTTTTTTTTAAACTCCAAATACCACTGGGAATTAGTAGATCATATCAATATCTCAAGGACCAGAAAACAACGTGCAATATTCGAAAGAACAATACCAAGTTAATCTGTAAGATTTCTGCCCCAGTCTTAAAAGAGAACCAAACATTAAAAAAAAAAAAAAAAAACAGCCTGCAGAAACATGAACTTGTGATTTCTACCAAGCCCTGAATTGGAGTAATCTTGAAACATAACATGATATCCTAATTTCTCAATCAAACAGACTGAAGCCCATATCATCATCTGATTCCTCTTTCTCTTCCACCTTTTCCTCTTTCTTTGGCTCTGCTGCAGCAGGAGCAGCAGCAGCACCGCCGCCACCACCTGTTGCTGCAACTGCAACAGCACCACCACCTCCAGAAGGGACAGATGCCAATTTCTCTCTTCCAAATGCAATAAGCTCAGTAATGTCTTTACCCTTCACCTCAGACAGGAGCAGCTCAATCTTATCATCATCAACTTCAGCTCCAACGGATCCAAGGATGTCTTTCAAATTCTCAGCTGAAGGGCTGATGTTCCCTCCCAAAACAGCCAGCAAATACGCAGCTATCACCTTCATTTTACTTTATCTATGCGGGCTGGTGAATCCGAGAGAATGGAAATGAGCGCAACACAGCCTATCTGACACTATCTTTCATTGTCTTTCATATCTTACATCTCCTGTAAAGTTTCACCATTTCTAACCATTGATATACCTCAAGAAGCACAAGTTCCAAGTGTTCAGGTTCATCCTTTACCTTTTACTCTCTCTATCCCCTCCATTGCCTTTGCACCCTTTATACTCATCTCTTCCAATTTCTTTCTTTTATGCATTAAGAGCCCTTTTTCCCATGGCGAAGACTCCATTAAAATGCCATAGAGAAGAAACCCTTTAGAATGTGTTCGGTCTCTATTTTTCTAGCATTGTTTCTCTGCTTAGGCTTGAACAAATATCATTATTTGGGACCTTTGAAGTCCGATGCCTCACCTAACCCGGCGCCAACTCAACACCCGTCTCACTTCCATCGGTTCCTGATTATAATTATGTTCTGCCTGCTATTTCTACTACTCCGCCTGATCCTCCAACGACATCCAATCAAGTTCCGAAAATATGGATCTCTCCTGGGGAGTTGAGTGCCGAATAAAAGGCAGGAATAGTGATTGGAGTGTTGGCCGGTGTGGGTGCTTTGTGTGTGGCAGAGCTGTGGTACAAGAAACGCCATTTCTACGTAAGAAGGTGGTTTGGAAATGGACCCAAGAGAGCGATTCTTTGAGGTTGCAAATGAGTCCTTGACTAACTAAATGAATTGAAGTTTAAGCCCTTTTGAGATAGTGTTGTTCTTTTCGGCAGTCATTCGAACTCCAATGGGCTTCATGTGCGGCTTCAAAAGATTGTAGTTAGCTAGGCTCAATTTGTCCCTACCCAGAAAAAAAAGGCATTTTCGTTCATCTATTCGTGTTTTGCTGTATTACTGCATGCAATTATTTAAAATAAAATAAAATAAAATAAAAAATATTTAAAAAAAAAACTTGAAAATTTCACCCGATCCGAATGGAGCAGATCAGATTATATTAACCTGTATATGGTTATGCAATTTAGATGGATGAGATAATTTGTAAAAAAAATATTTATTTGAATAATAAGATAAGATAAGATGATTTTGATTTTTTTAAATTTGATAAAGGGGTGAGTGAGAGTCTCACTAATAATGAAAAATTATTTAATAATTATTAGATAATAGTTATGAATATATTAATAAAAAGTAATATTTATTATTAATTAAAAAATTTATAAATGAAGACGGTGCATTAGAAGATAGTGCACTTAAGTTTTGAAAAGCAATAATTAATTATTATTAAAAAAAATCTATAAATAAAGACCATACACTAGAAGACAGAAAGGAAGGAAGAATGGACGAAATCGATAAGGGGAAAAAAAAGGACTGCAAGAATCACTGAAGAAGATAGTGACTTTACACTGTTCCTTTTACTTTTTACTTTTATTTCAGTCATAATTTGAAGACTCTCAAATGATTGTTGAAAACGTAGAGATGAAATAAAAACAAACTTGTTGCCGTTTGGATAGCCAGAACAAACAAGCCGTACAGCTCAGATGTGGTATCCAAACCGGACCCTTAAGGTTTTAAGAACAGATCAATGTTAAAAAAGTTATTGAAATTGACCTTCTTTTATTGTTGGGAGCCTTCCGTCAATCCATCCATCTGTGAATACTGCTACTTCATTCATACTGGACAGGCGAGAGCAAAGGTTTATTTGAAAAGAAAGCATTCAAGTTGGCTGTGATCACCTCACGCACTGCTTCAAATGATTCTGGGGTCAGGACGGCACGATGTGGGGACAAGACCACATTATCCAGTGTAAATAGCTCTTTAGGAACATCAGGCTCTTTCTCAAACACATCAAGACCTGCACCACCAATCTCCCCTCGGGTCAAATATTGCACCAGTTCCTTCTCATCAATAACAGCCCCTCGTCCAACATTAATTATAACCCCTCCCTTTCCCAAAGCCGTCATAACATCTTTGTTGATTATATGGTGTGTTTCTTTTGTTAGTGCACAGCAGACAACAATAACATCACTATTAACAGCGAGGTCACAGACATTGGCATAGTAAGTATAAGGTGCAGATGGCTTTTTGTTCCTTGAGTTGTAGGCGATCCTGCAGCCGAATGCCACTAGCCTTTTTGCAACTTCAGATCCGATACTTCCTAGCCCCACAATACCGACTCTTTTCCCACCTAACTGCAATCATAGCCACTCAATATAACAAGTGACAATCAGATGATGAGGATAGAAGTGAACAGAGAATCCCGTAATCTCCTAAATAATTCCTAAAAAGCAACAAAGGAAATATGTAGAAATAGAGCAACGGAACATACCATTAAGCACATTAAATTTTACACTGCTCTCTTTTCTTTTCTTTTGATAAGTAATAAAGAAGTTTTATTGGATCATGTAAATAGGTATAACCCAAGTACACATGAAGTAGCAATTTAGATAATATCAAAGAGAAAATTAGCAATTTAGCACATTGATACCCCTGAATCATCTATGGGGTATCTCTTTTCCAAATTCTAAAGTTTGGTTTGAATAAAATTTCACCTAAGAGTATTGACATTAACTTCATCAAAGTCATCTCCAAAATTTGATGAAAAGTACATATTTTCTATAAGTCCAAAACCTCCTGAGCCATTACCCCCACATTGGATTCGCCATTGGATTCATCAAAATAATAATATAATATTATTTTTTTAATAATAATATTTTTAATTTATTTTTTTCATATTTTGCAATTACACTTACCATATATTAATCAATAATTTAAATTAATATTTTGTAATTACACTAACTATATTTTACAATTACACTAATAATATGTTAATTGATAATTTTTAATTATCTTCAAGCTCATCCCCCAGTGAAGACTACAATCATGTAGTCAACAATTCTGCTACCAAACTATGTCTGCATGTAACGAATTACAGCTTCCTCTTCTTGAAAGCAACGCATCAAGATTTCAATGACCAAACAAAAAAGTCCGTAGCTCGGGAGTCGTTCTTCCTTATTTTGGAATAAAAAAATTCTTTGGCCTGTGAACAGTATTACTTCAAATTTAAAGAATGAATTAGTTTCATTGTAGCTCAAATGCAAACGCTTTCAACGATATATGCAAAATTTACATTTCTAAACTTTTGATAAAGCAATACCAGCGCTGTTAGCTACTAGATGTTCTACATTTTGCATCTCAAACTATCACAACTGATACAGTGTACCTAAAACTAGGAACTGACAAATAGCACTCTTGGTCTAAATTTGACGGCCAAAACAGCAAAAAATAGGCAACATGGCACAATCTTGATGGTCGGATCTTAATGGAGGCTGCTATTTGACAGTTGGCAATATTTGATGGGTGTAAATGTCAATATTGATAGTCTGCGTTGCAAAATATAAAACACCTGGTAATTTAGGGGTGAAAAGTGTATTTGACCCATAAAGTTTTGAGTTGCGGGTGCCAAGCACCAAAAATTGAAAGCTTCGAAGTTACATTGTAAAAGGTTTATAATTTGGGGGATTTAAGTATAATCTTCTTTTATCCTAAGTTACACACGTAAGAACCACATACGGATGCTTTCAAGTTTCAATCTTTTTTTTTTTTTTTTTGAAATGATTCATTTTACATTTTGCATTATAATTCATTTTATAGTTGTAATATATCACTATTTAGCCAATTAATACCTAGATTTGTAGCCATACAAAACACCGATCCTCCTACACTAAGCAATATACAGTCACCCATTCAGTACTATATACCCTCCTGAAACGACCAAGATTGAGACCTGTTTTGCCTCTTATCCTATCTGTTCCTAGGTTCAGCATGGTCTCAGCTCTAAGATGAGCCCATTTCCCCGATTACAATACTTTCTAGGTTCACATTCAAAGTGGTAAAGATCTTGGTCTTGGTGGTCCCTCTAAGTCTAAGATTCAAATCTTCTTAGATGTAAACAATTTCTAGAGACTATAGAAGAAGGAACTTCCTTTTGAATTATCCAAGGTGTACGCCAGAAACCCCTTGTCAAGTGCCTTTGCACCCCCGAAAACGACCAGATTTAGCAAATTTCCAGCAAGGAGTCATATTCGCTTGCATTTATTGTCCAATCTTTCCCGTCAAACCATAATGTCAAAAACCATAAAGTACTGGGAAATTAAGGTCAAAACTCACTTTTTCATTATTTCTTGTCACGGTTGTAGATTCTACAAAATTTCCACTGAGGGGCAACGAGCCACGTCTTAATCAACATCATAACGTTTCCTATTTTTCCCATATTGAATTGACTCACAAAGCATTCAACCTGATACAGGATATACTTGCGCAATCCTTTTTGACAAGTTGGAGAGCATCCTTCAATTTCTATTCTATCAATAAAACACCTTCATGATAAACTTGCAACTTTCATTTTTCGGCTTTTGGTTTTGTAGTCATCAATCCTAAGAGGGAAAAAAAAAACCTACACAGAATAAAGTCATATACCTTAAAGCCAAGCGGGTACTCTGGCTTTCGAGGCCACGACCCGGTCCGAACAAACCGGTCAGCGGCCGAGATTCGACGAAATACATCAAGCAACAGTGCGACAGCGTAGTCTGCAACGTCCTCCGAGTAGGCGGAGCCGGCGTTTGTGACGGCGATGCCGCGGCGGCGGCAATCAGTAAGGTTGATGTGATCGACGCCGGCGCTGGATCCCACCACGAGACGAAGGGAAGGAAGGAGATCGAGAAGGTCAGCGTTGACAGGGGTGGGGCCCACGGTGATGAGGGCGCGGATGGACGGGGCGTGGCGGGAGAGGAAGTCCTGAGGCGACTCATCGGTAGCAGAGGCGATTGGGTCGAGAAGGCGGAAGGTTGTCCGCATGTCGAACGGGAGAGCGAACCTGGGGAGGCGGTGTACCAGCACGAGAGGCCGGCGGTCTGCTTCTTCTTCGTTCCCACTTGGGATGTTGACGTTTTCATGAGCAGGCATTGTAACAGACTACAGTACGACACAGTAAAGGTCAACGAAAACAATTCCTTTGTTCTTATACTTTTTACTTTTTAAGCATGAAATAATATTGAAAAATAATATTGGAACCAACCTCTGTTTTGTGTAATCTGGATCACAACCTGTGTGTCACTAAGTAAAATAATCAAAAACACATTCATAACAAAATCTACTTCCATCATTCACACATTTTATTTCTCTCTCTCTACCCCGTTTCGCTCGAGTCCCCCGTCCTCGCCCTTCACCCATGTCTCCCCCCACCCCCACTATTTGCTCGTGGGAGCCTCACCCCCACCCAGCGTCGGTATCCTCTCCCCCTCCCCCACCCCCACCCCCACCCGGCTTCTGGAACTGTGGGTGGCGGCGTACGGCTCGGTAAGGGGCAGAACTCGTATGGGTGAAATCTATTTCGAGAAAGATAAGGAGAGAGCTGCCGTGCTTAACGGGGCTAAGGGAAGGTCAAAAGGTTCGGTGGTGCTCAACGATGGGGCTGGAGGCTGACGACAGTAGCGATAATAGCGTCAAACTGTGTGGGAGAACCTATTTCGAGTTTCGCGTGGGGGCGCTACAAATGGGACTTCTGTGGAGGTTTGAAGGTGGTTGGAGGTTGTTAGCGTGAGGAGGAGCCGATGGTGGTGGGCGGTGGCACTACAGGTGGCGCACGGCGGGACTGGGTGAGGCAATGAGCCAAGAGAGGGAATCGAGTGGGGGAGAGGGAATCGGGTGGGGGAGGGGAAAACAAGATTTTGATTAAAAAAAAAAAAAGCACACGCAATGTGTGCTACGGATCAGCCGTGAACAGGAGCTGATCCGTAGCATTACTCGTGAATGCTATCATTTCCAATAAAATCATTTTGAATAAAATTTCCTACCTAAAATATATCATTCTTAAAATTTTATCCTAAATTTTACTAATTTTTTTAAAATTTTCTACATTTCATTCCATATATTTTTTCTATTCTATTAAAATAAATTTTTCTAATTTTTCTTTATTATTTTTTTTTTCTCACTTCTATTTACAATCTTAAATCACTCTTTTATCTTTTTTCGATGTGGAGCAAGTTCAATTTCTACGTAAATTTTTAACACGAAGTTAATTTTTTTTATCACAGTACGATAATAGTTTTGAAATTATTATAATTTTACAAATAATAAATATTTACTTTTTCCAACGGTATTTTATTTGTTGTAATGGATAAATAAAAAATAAGATTTTCATTTTTTTGCTAGATCTAACGAAGATTGAAATGATCTAAACTTTAGGCACACTTGATAAATTGCAGATTCATTCTCAATAATTGAAATACAAAATTGGAAAGAGATCAAATACATTTATAATATTTTATCAATTCTATGTACAAATACTACTATTGCCCATCCACACTAGCCCCAACACACAAATTTAATGTGCAAACAATAAAACTATATTATTTTTACAATTATTGAAAATGTCCATACACCGAGCCCAAAAGTTTAGTACATGTCTCCATAAGATTACTCAAAATTTTTCAAAATAAATAACCAAGACATCGAAATCAAAATAACCAAACTGGTTTTCTCCAGTTTTCTCTTTCGCCTCTCTAAATCAATTTTTAGTCGATGTGTATTGAGGCTTGTATCTTATGAAGTTTGATTTTTAATCAGTTAATTGTCTTTTGGCCATATGCTATTAGTTCTAAATCATACCACTAGAAAAATCTGCAAGCTTGCCCAGCCTGCACGATTGACAAGTATTGAAATCTGTAAGCACAATAGTACCACAACAATTCAGCAAATAAGACCACCAACAAATATAAAATTACCTCATAGTTTTGGCCACTGAAAAATCGGCACCCCTCATTATCCACAGTATGAGCAGTTCGTCGACATGCTTTAGTACCCTAATAACATACTAGGTATTCATTCTGACGATAGTTTGTTGAGTGTGAGATATTGTTAGTATTACTATTTGACCCAAATATTGGATAGTGTTGTCTTATGTTTTGCTTCAAGTTTGTAGACAAATAGTGAGCATTTCCATACTCAACTTTCTCCTGTGAAGTCCCCAAATATACCCAAACCACTAACTCATACAAAGTGGCTCAGAAAAAGAATAGTAACATATAGGAAAAAAAACATGCTTGAGTGGCTACAACAATAGTTATCTTTGTGATTGGTCGTCCGGTTTACCATGTCGTGATGTATGTTACAAATTTTTTGTATTCCTACTCAACTTTATTATCATACTCAACTTTATTATCATCACGGAATGAAAACAAAGAAAACATAAAAAATGGTTAATAATGCAAACCAACACGGTAACATTATGGTTAACAATTTCTCCAATGCAAACCAACACAAAATTTAAACCAACACACACAACAACATTATGCAAACCAACACAGAATTCAAACCAACACACACACAATTTAACAATCTAAAAAATGGTTAGCAATGCAAACCAACATGGTAACATTATGGTTACTAATTTAACAATGCAAACCAACAAAGCCAACACGATTATATTATGGTTATCAATGCCAACCAACACAAAATTCATTAATTATAGATTGTCAAACAGAATGAAAACAAAGAGAAACTAAAAAATGGTTAAAAATGCAAACTAATACAAAATTTGAATGGCCAACAAGCAGTGTATGAATGGATTCAAAGGTACAAACAATTTTCTCAAACCAGAATAATGCAATTGATGAAATTAGTCTAAACTAAACTTTATTGCCCCTCGAATGTCTGACATGAAGAAAAATTAAGATCCAAATTCAAACCCTAGAGTAGCTCACAATGTAGGGTTTTCGATTTTGAGTGTCCAAAGATCCAAATACATACATACAATAAGTCGAAACTGTGTAATGTCTCAGATGAAAGCCATGGTAGTTCAAAATTTGGGTGTGTTCGATTTGTGCGAGAGAGAAGGATAGAGTTCAAACATGGATGAAACCGAAACAACAAGTGTATTTGTGCAAGAGAGAAAGGCAAAGACTCACATGAAATCTGACCGATGAAGAGGGGCCTTTGAAGATGGTGGCAAACGGTGTGAGAGAGGGCCGATAAGAACAAGGGGAATCGAGACTTGAAATAGATTTTCACGCAAGACCAACAACAGGAAAGTCAAATGGGTTGATTGAGGATGTATATTGGTTTCCCAAATATGAAGAATCACTGCATCAACCCTAAATCAAGTCTCTTATTTAGGGATCCAAAATGGATGAGATTTTTGAGATTTTCCTAAATTTGTTTCCCAAAATATAAAGATAAAGGGCGTTTAGGGAAGCGGATGTGAATGTTTTTACGTCTTTAATTTGAACAAATAATTAATATTTGTTTTTAAATCTTCTCAATTAAAAAAAACACATTTTACAAAAGAGTAAAGCTAGATGTAGTATTTTTTTTAGGAGAAAACCTGAAAGCCGGTCCGGCTGTTGTTACTCAATAAACAGCCCTCCAATAGCAGGCTAATGTTGCAGGCCTCCACATTAGCCTTCTATTGTACATATTGTAGAGTTGCCTACACCTGATTAACTCATCACAGTCCAACCCTCCCATGCTCCATCACATGAGATCTTGACCCCACACTCATCCCCGATAGCAACTCGATCCCCCAAGCCAGGTGTAGGATGGAGGTCGACCCCGAGAGAAAATCTCACCACAACTCGACGGACGACAACTGTGAGATCTCAACCCCAAATGGTGTAAATCAGTTTTGGGTAAATCAGTTTATGCCCATGACGTCTCTCTCTCTCTCTCTATCTCTCTCTCCCTCTCGACCCTCATCACTTAGATTATGAAAACCATTTTTCTCAAGATCCAAAATGGTGTAAATCAACTAAACTTAGATTAATAAGAACATGATTCTAGTTTGGTTGGGCATATCACAATCACATCTCAATTTAATTATCTAGGTGGGTTGGGTGTTGTTAGGACTTGGGTTGATATTTTGGGTAAAAAAAGAAAAATCCAAAAACATGAGAAACAGGCCAATGAATACGACTTGTTTCTTTACCTTGCATAGACGTTCCCCCTGTCTCTTTTGCTTTATTCGCCATCGTCTCTTTTTTGCCGTCGTTCACAGTGCTGTGAAGTGTGGAAGGGGCTTTGGTGAGGAAGGCATGGGTTCTATCTCTTTTGTTGTGGGGTGAACGGTGCTCTTTTCATTTGTGGGTTTTAATCATATGCGGGCTTGTGTATTGTGTATTTTTCCAACTTTCTAATGTGTCTTTTGTGTTATTAGAAGGCTGTTTTTCTCCCATTACCAGTTGGACTATTCTAAAGCGCTTCACTTTTTTTAAAGTAGGATCTGTCATTAAAAAAATAATTCTTTTTATATAGATTTTATATTTATTCATTTTTTCAAATTGAGTGTGCAAGACTTGTACGCTCTAGAACTATAAACATCATTTTTCTTTACAAAAAATAAAATATTAAACATATTTTTAATAGATCACATCACTTAGAAATGATTTGGAAATTATTTATACAATTTTAAGTATGTAAGTTCCGTACATCCTTTTAAAAAAGAAATAGATAAATATTGAGATTCAAATAAAAAAATTAATTTTCAATGGTGAGGTGACTCCTACTATTTTTTAAAATGCATAAGCAAGATTGCACAACTTAAAACTCTTAACTAACATTACTTCTTTTATAGACTATAAACATATTTCAAACTGTTCAATTCGGTAGAACTCCAATTATTTTGCACAAAACTTTGAAAATATTCATCTAACGAACTTCTCAATAGTTTCAGAAAATCTCAAACAAATTTTCAATGCAAACATGAAATATAATTCCTTGGAATAGACTTGTTTGGGTGTCAAACCCTTCTCAACTTATTTCAAATTAATTATTGATGAGACTTAGTATTTTTTTAACTTTTCATATAAAGTTATATATTTCAGCTTACTTCATACATTCAGATACATATGTTAATCCACTTCACACATTTAAACACATTTTAATGAAAATCACAAAATATCACTATTCACATATCAACTTAAATTAGGCCTGCTACCCGCATGGTGCGGGGCGGGGGGTGCCCTTCCCCGCACCCCGCTCCGCACCATGCGGGGTTGGGGATTTTCTCCCCGCCCCGCACCATCCTTATTACTAAGTCTCACATTGCTTAAGGATAACTATTGTATTGCCTTGGTCTCCTATATAAAGATTGGCCTAAGAGGCCAAAACAATCCAATGACTTGAATATAATTTTAAGTCTTTTATAAATTGTGTATATCTATATACAATATATTTATTTAATATATATAAATAATTTTTTTTTTAATGTGGGGCGGGGGCGGGGCGGGGCCCCGTCCCGCCCCCGCTATGCCCTCCCCATGGGTGGGGGGGCCCACCCCTAACTTAAATCATCTGAAATAACTTCAACAGCCAAACATAGCCAAGTAAACAGTTTCGAGTTCTTGGACTATGGCTCAAGATTGAAAAAAAAAAAAAAAACATGGTTTAAACTTTTGTTTGTTGGGAAATGATTTGGTCGTTAACTATCCATTCAAAATTATAGCGATTTGTTAATCCAATATTATATGTGACATTTCACGTCTAAGCAATCGGGATATGACATCTCAAGACTTGAATAAATGTAAAATACACAAAAATATAAAAAAAAAAAAAGTCCAAAAGATTAAAATTAAACGAAAAAATAATTTTTGAATTTAATAGCGATACTATGTATTCAACCATAAAAATGACATTGTACGATTTGTATTCCAATTTCCAATGCCTAAACCTTCCTATGAGAATAATTGGACATGTCAACACGGGGGCTTTGAAGTAAGGCCGAAAGTCCACATGCAGGCTTCAACTTCTTGAGGCCTATATAAAATGGGCCAGATGTTCGGCCCAAATTTTCTTGCACATTGAATTCGAACCTTCCTTCCACTCACGTTACGCTGAGTGGCAAGAAGGTTTCAAAAGTATTTTTAATTTTATGAAAAAATATTTATATTTATAATATATATTTGAAAAAATATTTTAATTTTTTTAAAATTTAAAATTATTTATAATTTTATTTTAAGTAAACTATATACAAATTTTAAATAAATAAAAATAGGTCTTTTATAAAAAAAAATTAATCATATTAAAAATAAATATTTTTTTATATCTTTTCACAATAAATTTATTTTACAAAAAAATCTATACAAATTTGTTTATTTAGAATTTATACATATGATTACTCTTTTCTACTTATAGTTTAAGGCATCATCTTTAAAATTGAGGGGTTGTTGGATATAAAAAATCTTAACGTATTTTATCTAATTATTATAATTATTATATAAAATATAATAAATAATTTAAATTTTTTATATTTTAAAAGAAAAATAATATTTTAAATCTCGGTTATAATATAGGGTGAGGTGGGTTCGTATATTTAAAATAATAATAATAAGAATAAGAATAAGAAGTTGGAGAGAGACAAAGAGGAAGAGAAAATAGTTAGGGCTTATCGGAAGTTGCAGTAACTTATCGTTCCCGAACGACTTTGCTTCTTCTCCTTTCTTTCATTCGCTCTCTTGATCTCTTTATCTAAAGAAGGTACGCTTTTACTTCTCTTCCGAATCTTGGTTTCACTTTCAATCTTTTTTCCTTCGTTTTCTTGCTTGTATAACATTCTGTAACTTGTATTATATGCTCACCTAATAAAAAAGTAATTTGTCCTATAAGCTCTGTTTGGTTGAAGATAAAATTTTGGGAAAGAGGAAAAGATTAACTTACTTAAGCTTGATTTATTGTTAACTGTTATATGTGAGTTGATTGAGGCTGATTCAATGCAACTGCTTCTTTCAATTCTTGCGGCTTTTACAATATTGCCTTTCGTATATAGGAGACTAACGGAATGCAATGGATGAAACTTACTCGGAACTGGGGGGAGCTTAGTGAAGTGTGTTTTCGTAGTATTGGCTTGATGTTTATTAAGCAAGTCAAACTGCTCATGATTGACCAAAATCCTATATTTCGTGAGTTGGTGGGTCTGATCTTCATAATATTATTGTATGAGATGTGTTTTATTTGAATTTTGATGTTCGGGGGAAAGGAAGTGGTAATTGGTATAGTTGATTTCTTTGTTAGAGAGGATACGAACGAAAGGGCATATTGTAGTGGTGTCGGATAATGTGTACTTTCTAAATATTTGAGCCCTTAGACACTTGCAGAGTCCCTCAAATCAATAAATGATAACACTTGATTATGAAAGTCAAGGGTTTAGTGAAAAATGGCCAGGCAGGGGGTTTCCGTTTCATGTTTTGCTACCAAAAAGCTACACCAACAAATCAGGTGTTTAACCATATTGTTGGGTTATTTCTTGGTTGCCATAAAATGTTCGCCTTTGTCACAGTAGAGGTGAAAGTCCTGGTAGTTGGTTCATAAGTTTATAGCATGCATTATATACTGTACTGGGAGTCGTGGTTCCTACTAGATTTGGAAGGTGAGTTGGCATTTCTTATGCCCTTTTTTCTTGGGCCTGACCTCCACCCATTCATCCGAGCCATCACCTTTAGAATCCTTGTCCGCTGGTTTTTGGCTTGATTTAAGTAGAGGACATTGGACATTGGTGTGTCCAAATACTTTGCAGTGTGTACATACTTGAGGCTTCCAGTCATTCTCGTTTATTCTTGTGAACTAGGGGTGGGCAGCGGGGCCCCACCCCATTTGCCCCACCCCCACATGGCGTGGCGGGCAACCCTACCCTGCAGGGCAAGACACTTGCTGGGGCGTGGGGCGGTATGGCCCCAGCAAGGCCTCGCCCAGTCCCTCGCCCCACACCCAATTTTTTTTATATATAAATATTTATTATTTTTACTATATAAATATATTAATATATATTAAGTATAACTTTTACTTAATACTTTGTGTAAATTATAGCATAGTAGGGTGACCCTTTTATAGATTGTCTTGACAATACAAGTCTCACACTTAAACAATGTGAGACTCTTGTATTACACTACAACTTACACAAAATATGCACTGGCAAATTTAAAAATTACAGTTTTTTAAATTATTAAAGACTACAGTTTTTTAAATTATAGTCATATTTACCAATTTAAATTTACAATTTGAGTCCAAAAATGTGTTTTTGATCACTTTTGGACCCAAAAATAATTTTTGGGCCTAGTGGACTGTAGTCCATTATTGTCTATTGAAGTGGGCGGGGGGTGGGGAGGGGGCTACCCTGCACCGTATGGTGGGGGCAGCACCCCCTATTGTGAATTTATACCTATACTTGGTATTGCCTGTCTTTTTTTTTTTTGCTCAGTAGTTGTTCTTGGGCATTTAACAAAACTATTCTATAGATTTCTGATGCCCTATATTATTTTCATGCAATAATATTTCTATTTTCTTGTCATCTCCTACATTAGGTTGTTGGGGATGTCTTCTGATACTGCAAAAGAAAATGCATCTGTAGTCGATTCATCAGTGACTGAATGGAAACAAGATATGGGAAATTCGGATGACCCAGGTAATAATTGATGAAAGTTACTTATAAAAAAAAAAAAAGAAGATAATTGATGCTAGTTACTCTATTTTTAACTAATTGTGTAAAACAAGTTTTGGTGCGTTGCATTGTAATTATGTATGTTATGTTTACTTAAATAGAGTCATTAGTATCTTACTCCAGTTTGCACGTCAATCTTTTGATAAATGTTAGATTTTCTGCCTCTTCATTGGGATTTAAAATCATTAGTTGATGAACAGTGGATGCTTGTCAATTAAACATCTTAATTGGGGAAATATCCTAAAATATTCAATCCAGCCATATAACTAATTGAAAAATTCTTCTTATCAGCCATATAATTGGGGAAATATTCTTCTTATTCAATCCAGCCTAATTATGTGGATTAATAAAGAGAGAATCTTCGGACAGGTCTGGTGTTGAACCTCAAATAACACCTTCCAATGAGGTTGTGCCACGTTGTCATCCCATTTGGCTAGCCGCGCATACACTGAATCGCAGGCTGCATACACAGAAACTCTCTCCCAAGACCATCATCTTAAGACCCTCCCATCTCCAAGACTCTCTCTACCAAGACCTTCGAAGACCCACCCATTCTTCCATTGTTGTGACCCTCTCTCCCTACCGTTAGCTTCTCTTTGGAGACCCATTCTTTCGTTGTCTTGACCATCGAAGCCCCTCGAAGCCGAATCTACAGCAGTTCAAACCCACAATAATTTGCAATGAAAGCTCAAATTTGCAGTGTCCAAATCCACAATAAAAATCAAAGAGATTAAATTGCAATCCCATTACATTGACAAACCCATTAGCCAAAAACACAATCACACAAAAGAATCGTGTTGCAAAGATTTCTAAATCATTGTTGATAACAACATTTGCAAGGAAACTAGATTTTCGGCATAGGATTCAAAATAGTAGTGCTATAAACCAAACACAACGTACAAAAATGTCCAGATCTTGAGATAAATGCCCATATCTCCTTTCGTCAAATGCTCGCAGATAAAACCAGAGACAACATGCAAAAACTCCCAAACAAAATGCACATTTTTGTACACCATTTTATACGTTGTGTCAAAAATGCCTCAAGACATTGCCTATCCCCTTCCGTCAAATGCCCAGATCTTAATTTGCAAGGAAATGGATAACAAGAAAACACATTTCTTTACATACACACATTTGCATTAGAAAGTCTATGAAAAATTTAACCATTTTATGTTTTTTTAGAGGCCGACAGGCTTGAGGAGAGAGAGAGAGAGCTTGAGGAGGGAGAGAGAGAGAGTGAAGGAGGGGGGAGGGACAGAGCAGGTGGGGGTTGGGGGAGTGACGACGATAGGTGTCGAACAAAGTGAAGATCGGGTTGGGGGGGAGGGGGGCATACACTGCATGCACCTCCAGTTTTCATTTTCCTAGAGTTTCTATGTGTCTTACTGTTATTAGTGGGTATAACATGAAGTTTTACACCCATCCGGCTGGTGGCTTCACCCATTAATAAATTATTCTTACTTATATATAAAAAAAAAAAACTCATTGAAATCTGAATATTTGACGTAGGAATAATCTGAAATTTTCTTGTCAGAGAGCTTTAGTTACAAAGGTAATGAGGGCAGCTACCCATCAAGGGCGGAAAAAGCAGGGAACTCTTGTGATCTACTTGGGATTTCAACTACTAACAAAAAGGGTAGATTGTACAATACAAGATATTTCATCATTAAGAGTTTGAACCATCATAACATCCAACTCTCAATTGAGAAAGGAATTTGGGCTACTCAAGTCATGAATGAACCTATTCTTGAAGAAGCCTTCCATGTAAGATCCCTTGTTTGCTTTCATGTACTGCTTTCTCATCTATTGATGCTTTATAGAGAGAAGCATATGGTTGTCTTGCAGAACTCTGGTAAAGTAATTCTTATATATAGTGTAAACATGAGTGGCTTCTTCCAAGGGTACGCCCAAATGATGTCTTCTGTTGGTTGGAGGCGAGACAATGTTTGGAGTCAAGGAAATGGCAAAAGCAATCCCTGGGGGCGCAGCTTTAAGGTCAAGTGGCTGTGTTTAAATGACTTACCTTTTCAAAAGACTCTTCATCTCAAGAACCCATTGAATGACTACAAACCCGTCAAAATTAGCCGGGATTGCCAGGTGTACTTTTATATCAAGTGCTTTTTTCTTTTGTTTTGTTTTATTTTTTTTTTGGTGGGGGTGGAGGCTTTGAATCCAGTTTAAGAAAATGACTTCGAGTCATGTATTCTTCAGGAGTTATCTCCAGATATTGGAGAAGCTCTCTGTGAGCTCCTTAATGCGAAGAGTGATGTGGATGACTCGCTGAGTAGGTATGTCTCTTAAGAAGCTGAGTGGTCAACGTGCTTTTTATACAAGAGCAATGCCTAAGCGTGCTTTTTTTTTTTTTTTTTTTGTGGAAATTTTTTTTTTTGTCAAATTCCAAGTTGATTACTTATTGGTTATTATTGCTTTATGCTGGAGCAGTCTTTACAGGAACGATCTTCCTTCGAAAAGGCTTTGTGTAGAGTCTCCATGTTCTTTAGGGGATGAAGACTATAATGTGCCTCAAATGCATATGTCATGGTCCAGAACGCCCATCCTTTATCCTTCACTGCTGTATCCACATCAGGTTGAAGCAAATAGAATTGATTTAGCAAACCAGAGTTCTACAGGGGTTACTTTTTCTAAAAATTCGCCTATGACTACTGGTGCATCAAAAGTTGAAAGGATGAAACGTTCCCACATTAGTGGAGACTTTACCAATTTACGAGTGGAAATGGATATGTCTCCTCGTTTTGATAGTTGGGGTTTGTCAGCAGAAAGCCCGCATGCTAGTACTCTGACAGAGGATGATTTCCTTGAAATGGTATTAGTGTTCTAGCTTAGTTTCTCTGTTCTAATTGAGATCACTAATCTCTCTCTCTGCCTAATTTGATGTTGAATCCCAGTAAATTTTAGGTTTTGCATTCTTTATCCAATGCTTGCTTTGTGAATTATCCGCCAATGGAGCCTTATCCTTGGTGTCTTTTTTTAGTTCGATTTACATGGTTATTGAGAAAATTTCTCATGATGGCTTAGGATTGGAACTTTTTCGATTCCTGATAAACTGCATTTCGTGGTTTCTTATTGCAGTCTTATGAAGAATATCTGGAGCATACTAGAAGCAGCAAACAGTTATGCCTCCCTGTCAGTACGGTTATCTTACTACATTTCACAGATTTTTATCTCCTTTTATTTCTAATTAGTTGCTCATATTATTAGTTTAAGACTACTATATACCTTCCGTGTGGTGACATGTCTATTGAGCATGATTTATAATATGGACCTACGCACATTGTCTCTCATACCTTTTTTGGATAATTAAAGTGACCTGTTCGTAACTTATGCGGTTCTGTTTTTATCATTCTAGAGAGTTATTATGGTTATTGTGGATAAATATCAGTGCAGTAGTGATTTATCCACCATCTGATTTTAAACCAAGAGGTATCTTGGGGCCTATCAGTTGGATGTTCCGAATCATGATGTGAGCGGAGCCTAAATAGCAGTCACCGGAGCTGTTCCAACCGGACATATCTCTTGACTCATTCTATTGTTTTGAAATAATTAGAATCTAGTCAAGCGGGACAGGTGGGTGGACCATCCCGATGGTCAAACAATCCTAAACCGAGTCATTACTACTGTCTGACAGGTTGCTGGACCGTCTGGGAAAATGAAGGAGTCATCAAGAAGCAAAAAGCATGATGAAAATATGTAAGTCTATTTCTGAAAACCGGGGCTTCATTTTCTCAGATCACCATTTGTTTTACTTGGTGAAATGTTGTGCAGAAATTCAATCTCTAAAGCTGACCAGTGTTGCTCACGTAAGAGGACTCATTGTTCATCTCAGAAATAATCGCTTCTTTGATGTAGGAAAGCTTCTTTCTCTCTCCGGAAGGTGTTGCTGTTTTCAGGAGTTTCGCCATTTCCTGCAAGGCAATGACCAGTGAAGTTATTTGTTCTTTCCCCAAATTGGGACTCGATATGTTGTTGTATAAAATCGTACTATAACATAAAATCTCATAACGGGACTTACTGGGGGCTGGTTGCCAACTTGTACATATATTGATGCAGCATTGGCTCCTCTCTCTCTATCTCTCTCTCTCTCTCTCTGGTGATACGTCTATAAATCAAGAGCTTTGGGGAATGAAAGCTATGGCATGATTGTACAATTTTAAGTATGGATCCAGAATTTTCACGAGTTTGAAAGTAGGAGAAACAATGCTAAGAAAGTTAAAAAACAACAGTCTGTCTTGTATTCACCCCCAAGTCTCTTTTGCAGCTGTGTTAGAATGAAAGACCTCAGAAAATCCACCAGCAATTTTAAAATCAATTTATTGTAACGTATTGAGATTTTTTTAGTAGAGAGAAGAATGAGTACAATAAAATAATCATACAAGATATAAGGATTTTATTCTCTCTCTCGTAAAAAGAAAAGAGAGAAGCTACCGGTTAGGTGCCTATCCCGTTTTTACACCCGCCAAAGATGCGCTGTCACGTAGGAGATGCAGGAGATTGTATTCTACACTTGCAAGCATTATAAAAAAAAATTCACATCTTCCCCTCTTTCCATGGAAATGGTGTATCTCATACCTATCAAGTTTTAGAAGAACTGAAACCTGCAGGTTTCAGTGTATGAATCTCAAATCGTCAACCAAAGATCATATTCCTGGTTGTTTGTTGATCAACGACTTGTCGCATATAAAGTTTTTGCAGATGTGGAAGCATACGTACGTAGAACCAATTTACGTATACTTAGTTTTTGCTAGAGGTGTCTCTTTAGAGAATTGTCAACGAAGTCCTTAAAGTTTTCATTACTCAAATCCAGATTTCCCTCTTCTTGAATCTTCTGCTGGTCAAATTTCAAAATGGACAATGAAGTCCATAGCTCTCTCTAACTTTTGGACAACATATTGGTTTGAGCTACATCTTTTGTATTACGAAGGAGAGAAAGGATGTCATGGATGGTGTGATCAGGCAACGGATGATAAGATTCATGGATTCAACTATTTGGTGCATGTTGTAATCTTTTCTATAGTTTTCTGCTAACAAGAAGTATCAAAACAATTTCTATCAAAATGTTTCACATCTTATTGCAGGGGCGTTGGGAGAGAGAAATGGAGAAGGGGAGAGGAAAACAGCGCAAGATGAAGAGAAAAGATAGGGGATACTGGGCGAGGGAAAGGGGAGAGAAATGACTTTTTTTTTTTTATCATGCATGTAGGTGTAAAATGAAGTTTCCTACACCGCCTAGGTGGCAGCGCGTCATTAGCGAGTGTAAAAGTTGGGAAGGCACCCGTCTGGCCTTGAGCTTTTTCCAAAAGAAAACTGCATATTCATTGCAAAAAACATCAGTTTAATTGGGAACCCTAATTATTATTTGGCGAGAAATATGTTAGCCACAAATAGATTATATAAAAATAATCTTACAAATTGATGTGATTTTATATGATTCGTTTTGTAAAATTATTTTTATTATAAAATAGATCTAACAGATTATATAAAATATAATCTACTTCAATTTGTAAGATTGATTTTGTATAATATATTTATAGCTATGCTTCCAAACTCTGAGGCGACAAACAGACTCGTTGTTATCATTGTATGTATTATGACTCAAGTCTTATCAGTAGGGAATTCCATGCCATGTCATCCAGGGCAATTTTGAGTAATCGTTGTTAACTAATTTTCAAGTCTGTCTCAGACTCTCATGTGAAACTTCTCCTTAGCGCCGATGAAAGCCTCTTTCTTGCCGTAAGTGCAAGTTATTATTTCTCTACTTTTTGGAATGTGTTTTTTTTTTTAAAAAAAAAAAAATCTTTCTAGTGTTCTGGTTGTGTACTTGCAATGGCGGATGATCTTACGGAGCGATGAAGTTCCCTTTCATTATCTGAAGCCAAAAAATCCATCATACGCCTGTCTAATTCTATGGAGTCAAATAAAGCTTTTGACACTATGAAGTGTTATCTATTTAAGTTTCTGACTGTGAAGTTTTATAACAAGGAGGCGTTCAAAATGATGACGAAGAACTTATGGCATCCTTTGGTCGATTTTTAGATTTATGACATGGGAGAAAATCTTTTTTTGGCAGCATGCTCTACAAAAGGTGAAAATGAGAGGATATTATCCAATGGACCCTGGACTTTTGGAAACAGTCTGATAATATGCACTAATTATGATGGGACTCTACAGATAACAAAAGTTCCTATGTTATTTGGTTCCTTCTGGGAAGATATGATTTACCTCTGGATGGGATGAATGCACAAGCAGCTCAAAAAATTGCAGGAACTCTGGGTGATGTTGAAGATGTTGACCTTATTGAGTCAAGACCTGGCTGGGGGGAATATGTTCGTGTGCACATATCTTTGGATACAAGTAAACCATTGCCGCTAGGTAAATGAGTTGTTGTGGGTGAATTGGATTTTGTATGGGTCCGTTTTAAGTTTGAAAGATTACTATAATTTTGTTATTATTGTGGGGTACTGGGACATGGGGAGCGTGATTGACTGCAATGGATTAACAATAAAGGTGCTGTTGGGAGTGTTGATTTTCCTTATGGTTCATGACTGAGGGTGGGGGGTGTTCTTGTGCGAGCACATAATTCTCTAGGATTGTCTAATGAAGGAAGTACAAGCCACCCTTCGCCTGAAGATGATGTTAGGAGCAATTTGCCAGTGAAGGATCCGATGGCAGTTACTGCTTCTCCATCTCAATCGTTGATGATTGCAAAAACGGAGTAGTTGTGTAAAACTGCTAAGGGGAAGGAAAATAAACTAACGTTTATAAGGTTGATGGGCCTTGTGTGGGCTAGGGGCCCATTTTGGATCCAATTGAGTTGCCTTTTATACAAACGCTGATCAAAGCCCACCCAAAATCAACGTCTTCTTCTTCTCGTAAGGGCAAACAGAGGATATCAAAGGTGGGTCGCTCTCGTTGTGCACGTTTATCTCAGCTTCCATTGGTTCCTTCAAAGCGTTAGTCAAATGAGAAGGTTTTGGGAGATTCAAGTAATTCAGTCTAGTGAAAAAAACATAAATCGGTTGGAGATGATTCTCTGGTGGATGTCCTTATCATATCGGCAAATCTTGTCTTAAATTCCTATTCTCAGTTTGATTTTGATATGTTTGTTTCAGACCCAATCTTTGGATTTTTTTGGCATTTATCGACAATATATGGGCATCTGGAAACCAATCTCAGAAGAGATACTTGGGCATTGTTACGTTTATTGAATGATCAATTTAATGGGCCATGGTTATGTTGTGATGATTTTAATGAAATTCTAGACAATTCTGAGAAACTAGGGGTACAGAGTGTCCTGCTAGCTAGATGAGGGGTTTTCGGGATGCTTTGGATTATTGTCAATTATGTAGTATAGATGATGTTGGGCCTTTGTATACATGGAGTTATTTGAGGGAGGGGTTAGCTCTTATTCAAGAAAGGCTGGACAGATTAGCTAGTAATTTGGAATGGTTTGATTTATTCCCCTCTTGTAGAGTCTGTAATCTTATTACTTCAATTTCTGACCATAGTTGTTTGGTTTTGAACACAGATGGATTAGTGCACAATGTTTTCAGGAAGCCTCAATTGTTTATGTTTGAGTCCATATGGGTGGATGATAGGGGCTGTGAGGAAGCTATTGCAAATGCATGGACCAATGACTCTGCTATTGCTTTGTCTGATAAATTAGAATAGTGCCATAACAATCTGACAGTTTGGAATAAAGAATCTTTTGGTAATGTTCGACATAAATTGGTTATGAAGAGAAGGGAATTGGAACTACTATAGAATGCACCTTATATTTCTTACTCATTGGATGGGATAAGTCGTGTTAAACATGATATTAATTACTTCTTAGAAAAAGAAGAATTGATGTGGAAGCAGAGGTCCCATGTACAATGGTTGGGAGATGGGGATCAAAATAGTAAGTTTTTCCATTTTAAGGCTTCTCAAAGGCAGCTGCGCATGATTATTTTTTAAAAGTATTTTGTACCACTAATCCTTCTGACTTTGATGGAGTTTTGCAGCCTGTTCAGCCTTGTGTTTCTGATTCTATGAATGATGATTTAGTGCATGACTTCACAGCAGCTGAGATAAGGGCAGCCTTGTTTCAAATGCAGCCATTGAAAGCTCCAGGCCCAGATGGTATGTCTTCGTTATTTTTCCAACAGTACTGGCATTTGGTGGGAGATACTATTATTAACTCTGTTTTACAAGTGCTGGTTTTGAGTGTTATGCCTTCTAACTTAAATCTTACAAATATTGTATTGATTCCAAAGAATAAACAGCCTGAGTATATAAAGGATTATAGACCCATTAGTTTATGTAATGTGGTCTAGAAGATCATCACTAAGGTTTTAGCAAATAGGCTAAAATTAGTATTACCTAGAGTTATTTATGAAAATCAATCCGCCTTTGTTCCTGGAAGGCTGATTACAGGTAATGTTCTAGTGGTGTTTAAAACTGTGGTTGATATTAGGAGAAGGAAACGCAGAAAGAAGGGTTGTATGTCCATTAAATTAGACATGAGTAAAGCCTACGATAGGGTTGAATGGTTTTTCTTGGAAAACTACTGCTGCGTATGGGTTTTACTTCTCAATTCATTCGTCTTATAATGATGTGTATCACTTCAGTTTCGTACAAAGTTTTTGCCACTTAGCCTATTAAGCCTACACGTGGTTTACATTAAGGGTGCCCTCTCTCTCCCAATTTATTTGTTATATGTGCTGAGGCACTATCTCTATTGTTGAAGCAAGTTGAAGAGCAACGCCATCTGAGGGGTATTAGTGTGTGTCATAATGCCCAATGGGCCAATCACTTATTCTTTGCAAACGATAGCATTATTTTCTGTCAAGCCATCTGTTTCTGAAAATCAGCATATAAAAGATTTTCTATCTAGTTATAGTGTGGCATCGGGACAACAACTGAATATGGGAAAAACATAACTTCTTTTTAGTCGCAATACAAAGCCAACTATTATGAATGTTTTTAAAGGAGTGTGGGGTGTTTAGGATGTTCAGCATCATACTAAATATCTTAGTCTACCATCTTTTGTGGAAAGATCCCGATTTCAAACTTTTAAAGCAATAAAGGATAGAGTTTGGATAAAGTTACAGAGTTAGAAAGAAAAGTTATTGTCACAAGCTAGCCGAGAGGGGTTGATTAAAGCTGTAGTATAGGCCATACCCACTTATACAATGAGCTGTTTCAAGATTTTAAAGGGCTTTTGCCAAGAACTCGAGGGGATGATTGTACAATTTTGATGGAGACAAAGCGGTCAAGAAATGATGATTCATTGGCTGAAATAACGTCATATGTCATTTATGAAGCAAAATCTGTAATACAAGCTGGTTTATGTTGAATTAGTAGAGAAGATAAAATTCGGATATGGAAAGATAATTAACTTCCTGATTTTAACTCCAAAAAGATTATTACTTGCTACAATTCACTTAGAGCACTCTCATTAGAATAGCTAAATTAAAGTACATTTTTTATGAATATAAGATGAATTTAACTTTTAACTATTCCATTTATATAAATCTCCACATTGGAATAGCTATTTTTTCATTATATGACAATAAAATAATATAAGATGAATTTAATTTTAACTATTCACATCAAATCTCCAAATTGAATTATCCATTTATTCATTATATAGTAATGAGTAATTAATAATTTTGAAAATTTTTTAATTTTTTTAATTATGAATTTATTTTATTTTATCATATTTTACTATTTATAATATTATATATTAATTTGTAATTGTATTCTAATTATATTTTTTCAATTGTCATTTAAAATGGAGAGAGAAATAATTAATATTAAAAGGAAAGAGAAAGAAATAATATAAAAAGAATTTTATGAATGAATAGTGTGTTCCAAATTTAGAAATTAGTTTGGATATTACCGTAGCTATATTTCAAATATTTAGAATATAGCTAATTCAATGTGAGTAATTTATCCACCTAATAGTTAAATTCTCATTGGATTTAACTTTTAGCTAATCCAATGAGAATGCTCTGAGGATGCTTGTGTGGCTGACTTATTGGATTCCTCGTCTCGGTGGAATACAGATTTGGTAAAATAGAGTGGGACTCGCTGATATGGAGATTTGGTGAATCTAAGCAGGTCCAGTGTCTTAATCAACGAGGCTAAGAGGTTGTGCATGTTGGCAGACATGACAATTGCACGCCTACTAGCTCGACAAAACAATGCATTCATTCTCACACGCGAGAAAATTATTATTTATTTGTAGGGCACAGTCTGGTCAAGCCCTCGTGACGTCATCTCGTGCGTTCTTTATTCTTGTCGTTTGCGGCATTGCTTGGTAGAAAGAAACGGATTGCTCATTTTCTATTTTGTTTCTTTTGTACGAAGGAAAAGTAGTCATCTTTTACTGTTAGATTAGATTGACAGTTTGATAAGATAAAAGATAAAATAAGATATCATGTAATTTTAAATGAATTAAATAAAATATTATATTTTAATATTATTAAAACGTTTGGAGCCGATCGGGTGATAAGAAAGATTTACACCGTCAAACAATGTTATGCCACATATGTATTCCTACAATGAAAAAATAAAGCCGATTGCAACTTATCTCTCCCATTCACCTCCTTCGTTGCTCTCTCTCTCCTCAATACTTTTCGTCCCTCTCTCTCTCTCCTCGAAGCAACTGTTGTTTTCATCCTCTTATCTCTCCCATGTCCATACAATGCAACATCCTTGCAAGAGATTCGAGAATTAATAACATTGAATAAATTAAAGAATGAATTGAAAGTAGATGTGAGCTTTAATGGCTTTCTTTCCAGCAAGAGTGATTGATATTTTCTAGATGTGCGACAAAACTCCAGATTTGGATTTATCACTACTGGTATGTATATCTTTTCCATCCTTGATTATTTACCCAAAAAGTTTTCATTTTGACGTTATTTTATTTTTAATTTTTGTTGTGAAATGAAGAATTCCATTTCCTAAATGGTAGAAATAGAGAGGGACCAAAATACCCCGTGCTGAGGAGAGAGAGGGGAGAGAGAGAGAGAAGGGAGAGAGCATACGGGAGAGAACTTGCCTACAATAAGTTCTATTTGTCTTTTATAAAAGGATCGTGCTACAGTCCTCGCTGGAGCTCCCGTTGGAGTGCAGTGTATTTTTGTATGTGTTTTTTTTTAAGTTGTTTTTTATATAATTTTTTTTAATATTTTTTAATATTTTTTAAAAAATAAAATAAATTTAGAACATTATTAAAAACACTTTCTTAATCAAGAAATAAAAAAAAATTATTAAAAAATACTTCCTTAATCACGAAGTAAAATAAAAAATCATATAAAAATATTTTATATTTTACTTCGTGATTAAGCAAGTATTATTTAATAATATTATAAATTTTTTTATTTTTTAAAAATATTTAAAATCATTAAAAATATCTACATAAAAAAAAGAATTAAAAAATACACATAAAAAAATATACTAGAGCTCCAGCAGGAGCCCCCAGCGGGAGCTCTAGCATTTTCCTTTATAAAAATAGCATACTCAGCATAATATTATTGGAGGGTGTAAATATCTTCTTTAACATATTTTTCTTTTTTAAGTTTTTCTCAATTTAAAGAGTAATCTTGCGTATAATCGTAGAATATATAATTATTTTATAATTATTTAAAAAAAAATAAAATTTATTTATAAAATATTAATTTTTTTTTATATAAATCTCATATTTATTTTTTTAAAACGATTATTTATTATAAATATCTTATCAAAATATCTATCTAACTGCGTAAGCAAACCCGCGTTCGTCTTTGTTCTTTAACTGCACTTTGTCCGTGGATTGTGGAGTATTCGAGTGACTCCACACGAGTATGGATTTCTTAAGCGGAATCATCTATCTCTGCCTCTCATGGACCTTAATCCAAGCCTTACGCATATTTCGAAGAAGCAAAGCGATTCCCAAAAAGCTTCCTCCAGGTCCCAAACCTTTTCCGGTCATCGGAAACTTGTTTGCTCTCGGCGATAAACCGCACAAGTCCCTCTCCAAGCTTGCCCAGACTCATGGCCCCATAATGAGCCTAAAGCTTGGCCAAGTAACCACCGTAATCATCTCTTCAGCGCACACGGCTAAACAAGTCCTCCATACACACGACCAACTCCTGTCCAACCGAACCGTCCCGGACGCGCTCCGAGCCCACAAACATAACGAGTACGGCATGCCCTGGATGCCCATTTCGACCCAGTGGAGAAGCCTTCGTAAGCTGTGTAACAACCAACTATTCTCCAACAAAATACTCGATGCCAACCAAGATATCCGCTATAAGAAAGTGCAAGAGCTCCTTGCCGAAATACGTCAGAGCAGTGTAACCGGCGAGGTAGTAGATATCGGCAGGGCGGCTTTCAAGACTGTGCTTAATCTGTTATCGAACACCGTTTTCTCAGTGGATTTAGCCGACCCAAATTCTGAAACTGCTACAGTGTTCAAGGAGATTGCCTGGAATATCATGATTGAAGCAGGGAAACCAAACTTGGCAGATTATTTTCCTATGCTCCAAAAGATCGACCCCCAAGGCATAAGGCAGCGCATGACAGTTCATTTTGGGAAGCTAATAGGACTCTTTGACCGCATGATCAGTCAACGGTTGCAGTTGAGAAAAATGCCTGGTTATATCACCAATAATGACATGTTAGATACCCTTCTCAACATCAGTGAAGAGAACAACGACGAGATGGACAAAACTAAGATACGAAGTTTGTTCCTGGTAACTATTTTATTCTATGTTCTTCTTGGGCGTTGATGAATATGGTTGTGATGTTCAAAGACTATTCTAAACTGTTTTATTTTCCAAATTAGGACCTATTTGTTGCGGGCACTGATACAACTTCCGCCACACTAGAATGGGCAATGGTAGAGCTACTCCACAACCCAGAAACTTTGTCAAAAGCCAAAGCAGAATTGGAACAGGTAATTGGCAAAGGCAACCCAGTAGAGGAATCGGATATCATCCGGCTGCCGTACTTGCAAGCAATAATCAAAGAAACATTCCGGTTGCACCCAGCAATTCCTTTTTTACTGCCGAGGAAGGCCGAAGCAGATGTGGAAATCGACGGCTATATTATCCCAAAGAATGCACAGTTGCTGGTGAATGCATGGGCTATAGGACGAGAACCGAGTTTATGGGACAATGCAGATTCATTTATGCCGGAGAGGTTTTTTGGGTCAGAAATTGACGTTAGAGGGAGGAACTTTGAGCTTATACCGTTTGGTGGGGGAAGAAGAATATGTCCTGGTTTGCCATTGGCAATACGAATGTTGCACTTAATGTTAGGTTCGCTTATCCACTCCTTCGATTGGAAGCTTGAAGATGGGTTTGAAAAAGAGGACATGAACATGGAAGATAAGTTTGGCTTAAGTTTACAGATTGCTCATCCAGTGAAAGCTGTCCCTATTCCAGTCTGAAGATGGTTGAAGAATTTACTTGTAGTCTAAAATAATGTCCCCTCCATTCCAAAACCAAGCTATGTAAAGGCTATTTTTTTCTTTTGACTTGTTTGTACTTGAGGTGTTATCGTGGAATAATATGTTTTTATTTGGAGGATTTTTTTTTTTTGTTTTTTTACTTAAAAAGTTTATGAAAATTTGACTGAAAATGCTGAAATCTACTTTTTCATAATGGATAGTAGATACAATGCATCTAAAATTTGAAGACAAGTCGCCCATGGGATGTGAATGGCAGTGGGACCAAGTCATGGGCAGTAGTCCTTCTCTGAATTATCAAATCACTTCCCTATTTTAGGCTGCTATCTATGTATATATCCAACATTACAAAGCTCCTTTCCTAAAAAAAACAAAACATTACAGAGCTCCACGTGCGTTTCCTTCCTAAAGCATATGTGTCAAGGATCAGACTTAGGGTGAAATTGTTATTGAAATGAATACTCACTTTCATAATTATTAAGTAAAATTAAAAATTAAAAAAAAATCAAATATAAAAAATAATAATAATAAATAGTAACACTAAATTGGAAAACATCTTGTTGTCAAGGACTTTGAACCGGCCTTTCCTTATTTTATCCTTATGTTTGTATCAGTACACACACTAGCTCCTCTATTATTGACTTTAAAAAATTATATTTTCTTTTCTGGGAAACTGAAGAACAGAAGCTGTTATCCATCTTCGCATACCGTAGCATTGACATTTCCGAGCTGTGTTTTTACTGTTGGTCTACAAAGGAATAGAAGTCATCTTCGTTCTCTGATCTCTCCGTTGGGAGTTCAATAGACAAAGATGGATTTCTTGAGCAGTATCATATATCTTTCCCTCGCCTGGACCCTGATCCAAACCTTCCGAATGTTTACAAGAAGCAAAGCAGTTCCCAGAAAGATTCCACCAGGTCCTAAACCTTTTCCGGTAATCGGAAACCTCTTCGATCTCGCTGTTGACAAACCCTACAACTCCATTGTCGAGCTTGCCCAGATTTATGGCCCCATAATGAGCTTAAAGCTAGGCCAAGTAACCACAGTGATCATTTCTTCAGAGCACATGGCTAAACAAGTTCTTCAAACACACGACCAACTCCTGTCCAACCGAACCGTCCCGGACGCGCTCCGAGTCCACAAACATGACGAGTACGGCTTGCCCTGGATGCCCATTTCAGCCCAGTGGAGAAATCTTCGTAAGATATGTAATGGCAAACTGTTCGCCAACAAAATACTCGATGCCAACCAAGCTGTCCGATACGACAAAGTGCAAGCGCTCCTCTCAGAAACTCGTCAAAGCAGTTTAATCGGTGAGGCGGTAGATATTGGCAGAGCAGCTTCCAAGACTGCGCTTAGTATGTTGTCGAACACGATTTTTTCGGTGGATTTGGCCGATCCGAATTCTGACACGGCTAGGGAATTCAAGGAGACCGCGCGAGATATCACTACTGTGGCAGGAAAACCAAACTTGGTAGATCTTTTTCCTATACTTAAGAAGATCGATCCCCAAGGCGTAAGGCATCGCATGGCGGTTCACCTTGGTAAGCTAATGGACATCTTTGACCGCATGATTAGCGAACGTCTGCAGTTGAGAAAAGTATCTGGCTATATCACGAACAAGGACATGTTAGATACCCTTCTCAACATTAGTGAAGAGAACAGTGAGGAACTGGACAAAGCTAAGATGAAAAGTTTGTTCGTGGTAACTACTATTACTCTGTTCTTCTCGGACTTCTTCCCCCCTTGGAATCATTTGTTTACTTCGATTTTGATGGCAGTTTCTGATGTACAAAAAATAATCTTAACTTTTTTGTTTTTGGGTTAGGACCTATTCGTCGGGGGCACTGATACAACTTCAGCTACACTAGAATGGGCAATGGCAGAGCTACTCCACAATCCAGACGTGGTATCAAAAGCCAAAGCAGAGTTGGAGCAGGTAATTGGCAAGGGGAACCCAGTAGAAGAATCGGATATTACTCGGTTACCTTACGTGCAAGCAATAATCAAAGAAACATTCCGGTTGCACCCGGCTTTTCCTTTCTTGGTACCCAGGAAAGCCGAAGCAGATGTGGAAGTCGATGGCTACGTTATCCCGAAGGGTGCTCAAGTGCTAGTGAATGTGTGGGGTATAGGTCGAGATCCAAGCACATGGGAAAATGTAAACTCATTTATGCCGGAGAGGTTCTTGGGATCAGAAATTGATGTTAAAGGAAGGCACTTTGAGCTTATACCGTTTGGTGGCGGAAGAAGAATATGTCCTGGGATGCCATTGGCGATGCGAATGTTGCACTTGATGTTAGGTTCACTTATCCACAACTTTGATTGGAAGCTTGATGACGGGGTTAAACTTGAGGATATTAGTATGGAAGGTAAGTTTGGCTTAACATATCAGATTGGTAATCCGGTGAGAGTTGTTCCTATTCAAATCTAAAATTGGTTTAAGAATTTACTAGGTTGAAGTATAGAAGTATTGCCATGAAGTGTGAATTGTCCCCTATATCCAATAAACTTATTTGGGAACAATGTTTTGTATGATTTATGCGATAAATTCATACTCCAATGTGAATTTGGCTGCCTCAATATATTGATAAATAAAACCCCCTCCCTCCTCGTGTGGGCATCGCAAGGGGTCGTGGCAAGGCATTGGAAGGTTTCCTCTACCATGGCAAAAAGAAAATTGACGAACTACACGTAAATTTACCCATGTTTGTTGTTGGAACCTTGAACTTAAGAGCAATGTTTGGGTAATGAGATGAGATAATAAATTTTCAAGACTTCTCACAATTTTCTTCCCAAATATCACTCAATCACAAACGAGTATTGATACCCCCACTACAGTATCTCCCTCATAACGAGCAGCATGTTAAGTCTATGAATCTACATTTTTGCTGACGTGGCGTACTTTAGAAATTCTCTAGGGATTGGCGTTGCTCCTAGGGTTTTGCATGGTTCAAACCGTCACCCTGCCGGCTCCTCTAGCGAGCCAGCCTTCTATTGTGCATCAAGCAAAGATGGTGATACATTCTACGGATGGTGGGAAATCTGAAGGGATGGGCCCTGGTCAGTGTTATGCAGATATTGTCATGAATCGTCCTTTGCCTCTGCCGGAGGTAGATATTCCATTCAGAGAGCCGCGTTTTAATGAAGGAGAAATGTTTTTCTTGTTTTCGAAATATGAAATTGTGCGATCTGAGGAGCCTTTTCATTTTGTGGTAGTTTTGAAATTTTTATGCCGTCGAACGTCTTTGGATCACGTTAGAGATTTCATAAAAAATAGGTGGGGCCTGCGTTCCATGTCGGTGGTGGGTCAATTAAGGAATCCCCGCAACCTTTTGGTAAGGTTATCGAATGAGGAGGATTTCATGAGTATTATGTCTCCAGGGAATGCGGAGATGGAGGGTATCCCTTATAGGGTCTTTCATTGGACTCCTGAGTTCAAGGAAGAGGAGGAGTCGCCTATTGTTCCTTTGTGGATTTCATTACCAGGGCTGCCTCCAAATTATTTTCATGGTTCTATTCTGAAAAGTATTGGAGGAGGGTTTGGTAGTTTTTTGAAACGTGATGATGCGACGGCATGTGTTACTCAACCAGAAGTAGCACAGATATATGTTGAAATGGACATATCAAAACCGTTGCGGAATCATTTCTGGCTGGGTTCTCCAGGTAGTGCTACAAGTTGTTATCAAGAGGTGGTTTATGAATCTATTCCGATGTTCTGCAATTGGTGTCGTGCACAAGGTCATCTGGAGCAAAAATGTGTTCATAAAAAAAAAAAATAGCGGAAAAAGGAAAATCACGAGTCGTTCCAGAAGATGGTGGTCGTGGGCATTTAAAACAGAGTTGGAAAGTGGTAGGGGAAAAGAAGAGAGTGGAGGGTGGGGAGGGTGCACGTATGGATGAAGGAACGTTCAATAAAATCAAATGTGAGGAAATTCTTGCCCGGGTTAATAGCTGGGAAAAGTTAGATGACAATCGCTCTTTGTCAGTATTTTATGTTAATTCGAAAGGCGATCTTTTGTCTGAAGAACAATTTAGTCGGGAGATTACAGCAGTGGAGAACAGGGACAGAAGGGAGTTTGTGGAGTGGAAATTATCGAACCAGGATGAGTCAAATGAAAGGAACCACACTGGATCTTCGATGGAAGTGCAGCATAACATGAAAAGTTGGTTTGAGCAATCAGAGCAAAGAACAGGGCAGGATGACTCTGTAGAGATTATCGATGGTTTTCCTAGTCCGAGAAGCTCGCTGAAACTTATTGATGAAGCATTGGAATTTGAACTATGTGGGGTGGCGGATTCAGTGGTGGATGGGGGAGAGAAGATGATGGCTTTCGATCATAGGAAGTTTCATTCGCTATCTGATAAAGAAGATGAGGAGGAGATTGAAGAGTTGGCAACTAAATGTTATGAATCGGATAGTGAGTTGGATGTTCCTATTAAATCCCTTCGAGGAGTGAAAAAGAAAAAAACATCTGTTGTTCTGGAGAGGACAACACGTTCTAATAAACATTATTAATTTTAATGAATAGTCTTAAGTGAAATATTAGAGGTATGCTTTCGTCGAAAGCTAGATTGGGTACTATTTTGAATAAACACTAGCCTTTGGTGGTTACGTTATTAGAACATTTTCTTTCAATGAATAAATGTCCTCGTTGGGCAAGATGGCTTTGTCTCTCGAATTTTTGTCATAATATAGATGCTGGTGGGAAATTTTGGTTATTTTGGGCGGATGGGATTGATTTTCAGTTGATCTCGGCAATGGATCAAGCTTTATCAGGTTGGTTTTCTTCTGGAAATGATAGGGTGTGTACAACGTTTGTCTATGCAAGTTGTTTTCAACAACATAGAAGAATACTTTGGCAGTATCTTTGTGGTGTGGAGGTAGATGGGTGTCCATAGTTCCTTAATGGCGATTTTAATATAATTTGCGTAGAATCTAAGAAAATTGGCTGTATATTTCGATCATCTCGTGCTATTCGGGAATTTAACACTTGCATTCAAGAGTGTGGGTTACTAGATTTACCTTCAAGTGGACAGCGGTTCTCTTGGTGTAACGGCAGGCTAGAGGGTCGAAGGATTTGGGTGCGGCTTGATAGAATTTTGGTTAACACAACATTCATGGCGTGGTTTGGGGATGGACGGATGATTTATTTATCTAGAACTTCTTCGGACCATTGTCCAATGGTTGCTCAGCTGGATTTTGTCTGCAGAAGTGGGGTTGGGCCTTTTCGTTTTCAAAGAATGTGGTGTACACATGAAAATTATCTTAATGTTGTTAGAGAATGTTGGTTGCAGGAAGTTCTTGGTTGCCCGATGATTCAGATGAGTATAAAGTTGAAGAAGTTAAAGCGAGTGTTGAAAAAATGGAATAGAGAGGTTTTTGGGAGGGTGGAATCAGAAATCAAAATGGTTGAAGCAGAGGTAAAATGGCATTATTGACCTGCAAGCAAAAGCATCTTCTTTCTTTACATAGAGAAGAATTATGAGTTGTTAGAAATCTAGAATAAAATGGTTGGCTGAAGGTGATTCGAATACTGTTTTTTTTCACGCTTCAATGAAGTGCAAAAGAAAAACAAGATGGTGGATCACATGGAGCTTGAAGATGGGAGTTTGCTGGAGTCAGCGGATGTTGTCCATGAGGGTGTGGTAGAGTTTTTTAAAAATCTGTTATCAATGCAGCCTGTGGAAGTGGATAGTCCAGGTATGGATTTACTAGTGCCCAGTATTTCGGATGAAGAAAATTTTGTTTTGTGTGCAAGTCCTTCGATGGAGGAGGTGAAGGAAGCACTGTGGTCTATTCCACAAGATAGTAGTCCTGGCCCGAATGAGTTCTCGACGAGTTTTTTTTTTTCAGAATGCTTGGAGTATTATCAAAGAGGATTTGCTAAAAATGGCTATTGAATTTTTTGAAGGAAAGCTGTTATCCACTTTTTTCGACTTATTAGCTTGTGTTCTGTTGTATACAAAATTTTGGCAAAAATTATGGTAGCAAGATTGACGCCGTGTATGGGTAAAATCATTTCATAGGAGCAAGTTGCTTTTCTAAAAGGGCGTAGTATTTTTGATACCATCGCTATTGCTCAAGAAATGATTGAAGGTATTAATAAGAAGGTGAGGGGGGGAACATTATGATTAAAATTGATATGGTGAAGGCCTATGATCGGGTAAGTTGGAAGTTTTTTATGGCGGTATTGAGACGGTTGGGTTTCTCGGAGAAATGGAGAGATCTCATTTTCAATTGTATTTCTTTCACAATGTGTTCGATTATGCTCAATGGAGCGACGAAAGGTTTTTTTCAAGCCTTCACGGGGCCTTCGTCAAGGGGACCCATTATCTCCCTATCTTTTTATTTTATCCTAAGAATTGTTATCACGGTTGATTCGGCAAGAGTTCAAAGGGATAGGGTGAAACCATTTATTGCTCATGGGGGTACTTTGATTAGCCATTTATTCTATGCCGATGATGTCCTTATTTTTTGAAATGGGGGGAAAAATTCTATACACAAGTTGAAGGCTATGCTGAAAGCTTATGAAGTCATCTCCAGCCAATTGGTGAGTCCTTCTAAATCAGCTATTTTTTCTCCTCGAAAATCCCTCCTTGTAGGAAGTTAGAGGTGTTGCGGCACTCGGGTTTTGTGGAGGGTCTTTGGCCCTGTATTTATTTGGGGGTGCCTTTGCATGTTGGACGTATGACTATTCGGTTGTTTGATTCGTTGATTATGAAAATTCAGAAAAAGTTGGCATGGTGGAAGAGTAAAATCTTATCTTTTAGAGGTAAAATTACTCTAATAAAGCATGTTTTATCTAGTGTGCCAATCCATTTGTTATCAGTGATGAATTTGCCAAAGGGAGTTTTTAAAGCTCTTAATTCAATTTTCTCCAACTTTCTTTGGAGTTCTGGTGAAGATAGTAGAAGGAGGAAATGGGTAGCTTGGAAAAAGATTTGCTTACCAGTGGAGGAGGATTGGGAATTAGAGATCTCTCAGAAGTGCAAACTTCTTTGTTTATGAAATTCGCATGGAAATTACTTGTGGGTAATTCACTTTGGGCAAGATTTTTTAAGGCGAAATATGTAGGGGATAATCATCTGGCGTGGGCGATAAATAGTTGTCGAGGTTCCAGATTTTGGAGAGGTGTGTTAAAAGTGATGTCGCTTGTAATCAGGAACTCAAAAATGATAGTTCGTCGTGGGGAAATAAATTTTTGGAATTGGATGGGTGAGGGTGCTATTGCTGAAACTCAAGAAGTGGTGGGGGATCCAAGACTGCTAGTGCGGGAGCTTCTAACTCCAATTGGGTGGGACGTAACAAAGTTGAGAACGCTTGTTTCAGAAGATTGGGTGGATAAAATTCTAGCATGGGATGGAAGGGTGCGAGAGGGAGATGATGTACGAATTTGGCAGCCCACTTCGGATGGTATGTTCAATACAAAGTCAGCTTGGCAGTTAATCCGAAAACAGGGGAGTTTTTGTCCTTGGAGAAAATGGTTATGGCATAAACATGTTCCAAAAAAAAATGTCTTTCATTTGTTGGCGAGCTCGTAAGGGAGCTTTACCAGTGGATGAGGAGATTAGTAAACTGGGGATCCCGTTAGCATCAAAATGTAATTGTTGTTCAGAACCAAAGTCGGAAACAATCAACCATGTGCTATGCGAACGTAAGGTGGCTTTTAGAGTCTGGGAATATTTTTCGGCTATGTGTGGAATTCGGCTCCCACAAGTAAGTCAATGGCAATGTTATTTAAATGTGTGGTGGACGAGAGCATCTTCAACCTCACAAGCAGGGATGTGTCGAGGCATATCACCAATATTAATTACAAGTGCATTGTGGCGTTCCCGGTGTGCAGCGAGAATGGAAAATGTATGTGCAGAATGGCGGATTATGGTGCAGAATGTGAAAGGGATTTTGTTAGATATCTTTTCTTAAGTGAAGAAGTTTAAGTGCCTCCACGAAAGGGATAAGAGCATTTTTACGGAAATGAATTGCCCAATATTGCAAATAGTGAAAAGGCCACCAATGGCTGTGGTGTGGCTTAAGCCGAGAAGGATGCAATGGGTTTTGAACATTGATGAAAGCTCTTTTGGCAACCCAGGTGCCGTAGGTGGGGGTGGGATTATACGGGAGGCGGGGGGATGTTCAATTGCTAGTTTTGCAAAGTTTTATGGGTCTTTGACCAACACAGTTGTAGAAGGAAGGGCCTTACTAGATGGGTTGAGACTAGCAAATCAACTTGGACTATACAATCTATTGGTGGAATCTGAGTCTGAGTGGTGGTGAGTTGGATTAAAACTGGGGTTTGTAATTCTTGGTATATGTGGCATTTTTGGGAAGAAATTAAAATGTTATTTCGCACTCTTCTTTGCAGCATTTATCATATATATAAGAAAGGAAATATGATTGTTGATTATTTAGCCAAGGAGGGAGCTAATAATAATAGTCTTCAATTTATTGGTTCAGATATTGGTCCCGGGAGACTTCGGGGTTTAGTGCGTACAGATAGTTGGGGACTTTCTTATTTACGATGCTGATTCATTGTTTATTCTTTAGTTGAAGTTGCTCGAATAATGCTTCTAAATTTGGGTTTGGGTCTTTATTTATTATTTTGGTGTACTCCTCAAGTGTGTGGATGTCCTCAAGGGTCTTTAATAAATTTGGGATAGGGGCTAAAAAAAAACTCCAAAAAAAAAAATACCCCCACTACCATGCACTACACTTCACACAGCAGTCCTAATAGAGCAGCTCGCCCTTTCTTCCCCAGCCCCTCTCATTTGTATAAACATTATATAACAAAAAGTTTTAAAATTATGTTATATTGTTACATAACATAGCATTTGATGTGACATTTGAATTCAACACCATAGGAGCCACTGGAATTGAGGTGTAAATTGGACAAGCGACGAGTTTTTAAAGAGGTCTAAAATAAGTTATAACGCATGGCAAAAATAAAATTGAAGTACTAGTAAGTAAGTAGATTTAGCCACAAAGTTTGTTGCTGGGAATTTGGGAGCATCGGGGATTCGGAAACATGATGCTGAGAAATGCCACATAATTATAGATTGTGTAAGCGTCACACGCTATTTTGAAAAAAAAATAGAGTTTATCATTAAAAAACTTAGTTTTTTTTGTAAATTCTATATTTACTCACTTTTTCAAACGCATTTGATAATGTTTGTACTCTCTTCATTTCTTATCACCAAGCAGACTGGCCGAGCCGAATCCCACCTCATATATTTCAGATGGTTAAGAAAACCAAAGCAATTTCTACAGTTCATCGTTCAACCCAAAATAACATTGCAGTCAAATGCATCTGAAAAATATCACAAGGGCTCGTACATGTCATTTCCCCAAAGACATTGAATTCAAGCGAGCTTTTTACAATAGAGCTAGAAATGAGATTTCTATGATTCCAAAAAGCCAAAACAGTATGGAACCATGAAAAACGGATATATACAGACATCTGATAGTCACCAAGAATACTAACTTCATTCATAAGTTACTTTTCTGCTAATTTGATCATTAGTCCACAAAGAACAAAATGGATGTGAATGGCAAATAGGGGTGAGCCTGTAACAACCCGACCCGAAAGCATTAGAGGTGAAAGATGAGTAAATCCTATTGGACCATGATTACTTTTAATGGGCCAATATCTCAAAAGAAAAACCTCAAGCGAGATTTTCAAAATAATTTTGGATAAGCACACGGACTACAACTCTCTAGGTTAGCTGGAAATTTATTAATTTCGGCCGTATGTTCAAAAGTTATTTTAAGACCTATTAAAGTTTAGTAAAATATTATTGAGATGATATTAATGAGCTAAGTTTTTAGGAACCCCAAAAGACCAAGAACCCCTATAGGTGGTCCAAGGCTTAAGCCTAATTGTGATTTTCCATCCCATGTAAAAAGCACGTACACAGAATTTCGGGTTTTCAACTACCTATAAATATACACGTAAATGCACGTATTCATGTACAGGCCTTACGCACCTTCATCTTCGTCCTCTAGAGTCTAGGGTTGCTGCCACACACGATTTCCTCCTCAAGCCACTTAGCCTTCACGATTTCATTCCTCTAGGCCACAACCAGAACACTGGTAGCAAACAAGACACCCCTAAGCCCAATGCATTCCGTCGACCCAATGCTATAGCCAAGCACCACTGCCCACCGCCATTACTCTGTTATTCCAATCTACAACTACCACCTTCTGAGCCTCCTCCACACCGCAGTAGCCACGTCCAGCCCTTCATGCCACCCATTGCACAGCAATGCCATAAGAAGACTGAGAGCCACGCTGATGTAGGATCGCTACTGTAACGTTCTAATGGAACGCCCAAACCACATCGTCTATACTCTAAAAGGACTAGTCAATAATACAATTGGATCCCAATTAAAACCTTATAAATAGCAAGAACTTCTTCTTCCTAAGAAATGTGAGATCTCATACACCACCTACCCTTATTCATAACATATAGGGTATCATAGCTACAAGCCTCTACCGAAAGCAACCAAGTTGACCAACCTCAAGCCACTTTCATGGAAGCACGCACACGAATAGAAGGAACACCAGCCGACATCCTTTGTTTACCACAACAAAAACAGAGCAGTCTTGAGACAAGTTACCTCCCCGTCTCACCCAAGAGCCATCGTGCAGGGCCATATCCCACTTGGCCAACCCCTAGCCAGGCACGGGTGCCCACTATAGCTTCACCATCGTACCATGTTGCAACCATCACAAGCCGCTACAAACCCAAGTCGAGAGCTACTCGACCATCTCTAGCCCATGTATGTAGCCACTGTTGAAGCGCCCATGGTTGCACCGCTGTGAGCAACCTTCACCCGGCTTTGGCCTTCCTCTCTCTCACGTTAGTCTCTCTCTCTCTCTCTCTCTCACACACACACACACATTTGTTCTCCCTTTAGCTCACCGATATCCCTCTCTCACAAGCCCATAATTACCATTTCTTAGGTAGATATCGATGATGGTATCACATGTTAGGACGTACTTGAGCGTAAAAATTTTTCGTTATGGCTTATATGAATTTGTGAGAGATCGGCATGAAATGTTAGATTATTTTTGGAAAATGAAGGAATGTCGGGAAATTGATGTTGGGTCACAAACATTAGGTTTTTAAAGCAGATATTGCAGGAAAAATCATTTTTGAGTTTATTATTTTATCGTGATATGTTTGATGATGAAAGTCGAGAGAAAATAGATGTTGGACTTGGTAATATTTTTTGTGTTTAATAATATAATTATTAGAAGAAAATATGTGAAAATCAAAATATTTTGGGGAGAGTTGATATTTTAGGGTTCCTAGGATTTTAGACATTAAGGACATATAGATTTATATATCTCAAGTTTTAATTATGAAATATGTGTTCAATTTAGAATCTATGCAAGTTACATGATTATTTTATAGGTGATGATTCATGTTCTTTTGATATTGTTGTGAAGAAATTTAAAAAAGTTAAAAAATCTGGATAAGCAGTATTTTCATATTAAACTTTACATAAAATGAACAGATTAAAATTGATTATATTAAAAAAAATATACATATTTTATTTTGGAAAGAAACTCGAAAACAACCTCTGCCAAGGGTATATAGTATTTGCTGAATTATCAAATCACTTGACTTTTTAGGCTGCTATGTTTCCAAATTTCCTCCACGTGGGTTTCTTTTTTAAACATATGATCAAGTATTAGAAGTAGGGTGCAATTATTACTCAAATTGGGCCACATCTATTTCTCACTTTAAACCCTCCTCCCCTAACTTTGTCCTTCATGTTATCCATCTTCATTACACTGCAACTAATTACTAATTATTTATATGACATATATAGAAAATACTATTTATAATTTTTATTTATATAAAAATACATACTTACATATATAAGTTATTAATATGCTAAAAATTATAAAATTTTAAATTAAAAATTTTAAAAATAGATAAAATAATTTTATAAATAAAATTATAAATACATATCACATCATTCTTTTTATTTATTTTGAATTCACATAAAAATAAGCATAGCCAAACTAGTAAATTAAAGCAAACATTGACTATAGTTATGTGATGGAATGGAGCCACGTCAACAAAACAATATAAATGTCTTTTCCAAACGAATAAAAGCGCCGATAAAGTCAATTTGGCATGCCGTAGCATTGATATGTATAAAGGTTAGACATCTGTGTTTACTTCCGAGCTGTGTTTTTACTGTTGGTTTACCAAGGAATAAAGTCATCTTCATTATCGGATCTCTCCACTGGAGTTTCCACAGACAAACATGGATTTCTTGAGCAGTATCATATATCTTTGCCTCGCCTGGACACTCATCCAAACCTTCCGAATGTTTACAAGAAGCAACGCAATTCCCAGAAAGCTTCCACCTGGTCCTAAACCTTTTCCGGTAATAGGAAACCTCTTCGATCTCGCTGCTGAAAAACCCCACAACTCCATTATCGAGCTTGCCCAGATTTATGGCCCCATAATGAGCTTAAAGCTAGGCCAAGTAACCACAGTGATCATTTCCTCGATGCACACGGCTAAACAAGTTCTTCAAACACACGACCAACTCTTGTCCAACCGAACCGTCCCGGACGCGCTCCGAGTCCACAAACATGACGAGTACGGCTTGCCCTGGATGCCCATTTCGACCCAGTGGAGAAATCTTCGTAAAATATGTAATGGCAAACTGTTTGCCAAGAAAAGACTCGATGCCAACCAAGCTGTCCGGTACGACAAAGTGCAAGCGCTCCTCACAGAAACTCGTCAAAGCAGTTTAATCGGTGAGGCAGTAGATATTGGCACAGCGGCTTCCAAGACTGCACTTAGTCTGTTGTCGAACACGATTTTTTCGGTGGATTTGGCCGATCCAGATTCTGACAAGGTTAGGGAATTCAAGGAGACCGCGCGAGATATTACTACTCTGGCTGGAAAACCAAACTTGGTAGATCTTTTTCCTCTTCTTAAGAAGATCGATCCCCAAGGCGTAAGGCATCACATGGCGGTTCACTTTGGTAAGCTAATGGACATCTTTGACCGCATGATTAGCGAGCGTCTGCAGTTGAGAAAAGTATCTGGCTATATCACGAACAAGGACATGTTAGATACCCTTCTCAACATTAGTGAAGAGAACAGTGAGGAACTGGACAAAGCTAACATGAAAAGTTTGTTCGTGGTAACTACACTTACTCTGTTCTTCTTGGACTTCTTCCCCCCTTGTAATCATTTGTTTAGTTCGATTTTGATGGCAGTTTCGGATGTACAAAAAATAATCTTAACTTTTTTTGTTTTTGGGTTAGGATCTATTCGTCGGGGGCATTGATACAACTTCAGCTACACTAGAATGGGCAATGGCAGAGCTACTCCACAATCCAGACGTGGTATCAAAAGCCAAAGCAGAGTTGGAGCAGGTAATTGGCAAGGGGAACCCAGTAGAGGAATCGGATATTACTCGGTTACCTTACTTGCAAGCAATAATCAAAGAAACATTCCGGTTGCACCCGGCATTTCCTTTCTTGCTACCCAGGAAAGCCGAAGCAGATGTGGAAGTCGATGGCTACGTTATCCCGGAGGGTGCCCAAGTGCTAGTGAATGCGTGGGGTATAGGTCGAGATCCAAGCACATGGGAAAATGCAAACTCATTTATGCCGGAGAGGTTCTTGGTATCAGAAATTGATGTTAAAGGAAGGCACTTTGAGCTTATACCGTTTGGTGGCGGAAGAAGAATATGTCCTGGGATGCCATTGGCAATGCGAATGTTGCACTTGATGTTGGGTTCATTTATCCACAACTTTGATTGGAAGCTTGATGACGGGGTTAAACTTGAGGATATTAGTATGGAAGGTAAGTTTGGCTTAACATATCATATCATATTGGTAATCCAGTAAGAGTTGTTCCTATTCCAATCTAAAATTGGTTTAAGAATTTACTTGGTTGAAGTTTAGAAGTATTACCATGAAGTGTGAATTGTCCCCTATATCCAATAAACTTATTTGGGAACAATGTTTTGTATGATTTATGTGATAAGTTCATACTCCGATGTGAATTTGGCTGCTTCAATATATTGATAAATAAAACCCCCTCCCTCCTCGTGTGGGCATCGCAAGGGGTCGTAAGGTTTCCTCTACCATGGCAAAAAGAAAATTGACAAACTAAACCCGTAAATTTATCCAAGTTTGTTGTTGGAACCTTCAACTTAAAGAGCTATATACGTTTGCTAATTTGATCATTAATCCACAAAGAAACTAAATGGATGTGAATGGCAAATAGGGGTGAGACTGTCAACCCGATCCGAAAGCATTAGAGGTGAAAGATGAGTAATGCCTATTGGACCTTGATTACTTTTAATGGGCCAGTATCTCAAAAGAAAAACCTCAAGCGAGATTTTCAAAATAATTTTGGATAAGCATACGGACTACAACGCTCTAGGTTAGCTGGAAATTTATTAATTTCGATCGTATGTTCAAAAGTTATTTTAAGACCTATTAAAGTTTAGTAAATTATTATTGAGATGATATTAATGAGCTAAGTTTTTAGGAAGCCCAGAAGACCAAGAAACCATGCAGGTGGTCCAAGGCTAAAGCCTAATTGTGAATTTTCATCCCACGTAAAAAGCACGTACACAGAATTTTGGGTTTTCAGCTACTTGTAAATATACACCTTAATCAATTAACAAGTAACAAACTGTCGAAACTGCCCTTTACATGCTCTGCTAGGGTTTCGTGTGTTTCCCTTGGCCTCTGCTTTGTTGAGGCTGCATGGCAGCCGTGGATGGTCATTCTTCTGGCCGTCCAACCTTCGTCGAAATGGTTGTTGCGGCACCACAACCCCTCCCTGAAATCATTGTAGCCCCTTGTGCACCTAAAGTTATGGAAGCGAGATTTTTTTCCAGTTCTCCAAAGAAGAAAATCAACCGCTCTGCGGAGCCTTTCCGTTTTTCTATAGTGATCAAGTTCCTTCGACAACGACCTTTGCTGGACGCTATACGTGCCTTTATCTCTAGCCGGTGGGGTCTGTCATCTACCCCGGTGGTCTCCTCTATGAAATTGCCCTGCAAAGTTTTCGTTAGGATCACGACGGAAGCGGATTTTGTGAAAGCCTTGTCCTGTGAATCCTGTGAAGTGAATGGAGTGGCTTACCGTGCTTTCCACTGGTCTCTCGATTTCAATGAGAAGCATGAACCTTCTAATGTACCTATGTGGATTTTGCTTCCCGGATTACCTCCCAACTTTTATCAAGAATCCTTCCTTCGGATTTTCACTGCACCGATTGGTTGATTTATATGCAAGGATAACCCCACGCGTTGTGCGACCCAGACTGATGGAGCTAGACTTTGTTTGGAGATGGATGCTGCCAAGGAGCCGATCTCTTATTTCTGGATTGGTACTCCTGGTCTGGCTACAAGTAGGAAACAAGAGGTTATATATGAGACGTTGCCTGCATATTGTGGAAAATGCAGAGTGCAGGGTCATAATCCTAAGACATGTCGTGTAGGAAAATCTAAGCATGGGAAGCAAAGTCGTGGACGTACGAAAGGAGATCAAGAACCAGGTGGAACTAGTTCTGATAATAAACAAGGTGGTGCGATAACCAACCATCTATTTATTCCTCCTAAGACAGAGTCCACTGAACCAGTTGCGCCAAGTGAGGATGTAGGAAAATCTAAGCATAGGGAGCAAAACCATGGACGTAAGAAAGGAGATCAAGCACCTGGTGGAACTATTTCGGATAATAAACTGGGTGGTGCGATAACCAACCTTGTGTTTCTTGAGATTGAGTCTAAAGAACCAGTGGATGAGATCCCGAAACTAGTTAGTGCTACTCTGGAACCGTTTGTTAATAATTTGCAACCATCCCCTGACCAGGGAAATTTTATGGAGATCAATGCTCACGATGATGGTGGGGTGCTAGCGCCAAGTGAGGATGCAGGTACTCTTCGGAACCATAATAACATTTTTTCCTTTAATGTTAAAGCACCCTCGCCTTTGATCCTGGAGGATTCTGCTAACATTGAAATTGAGGAAAATGAACTCTGTTTAGCAATCGAGACTCTCAATGAAAATATTGGCAATTATCTTGATGATATTGCTTCTGAGCCTGATCCTGATATCCCTCAAGAAGTGCTCCCTCAGTTAAAGGATTACCATTCGGAATCTGAAGGTAAAAAGGTTAAGAAAAAATATCAAATGAAAAGTTTGAGAAAGTTAGAAGCTCCATTCGGGTCATTATCCGTCCTTCTACCTTATCTTTATGAATAACTCTATTATTGTTTGGAATGCCCGTGGCATTGGTACCTCTCGTCGAAGACAGAAGAACTTAGTTTGCAAGTTTAAGCCTCAAATGGTTGCGGTTCTGGAACCTTTTCAAAATCTGGACAAAGCTATATGTTTGCAACATCATTTACAATTTGATTCCTTTACTTCGAATGTAGATGTTGGTGGTAAAATCTGGATTTATTGGGCCAATACTCTTGATATTCAAGTGGTGAGGTCAAATTTGCAGTTTGTTTCCCTTCGTGTTATCACGGGGTCATATCAATTTTTGTGTACTATCATCTATGCAAAGTGCAGTATGTATGAAAGGAAAATTATGTGGGAGGATCTTAGTTCTCAGGCTATGGGATCGGAGCCTTGCCTTTTTTGCTGGAGATTTTAATATCATTCGGAATAACTCGGAGAGAAGGGGTGGATCACCTCGATCAAATGTGGCGATGGAGGACTTCAATGACTAGATCCACCAAGGTGGCTTAGTTGAGATGAAGTCTAAGGTCAGAAATTTTTCTTGGTGTAATGGGCAATCGGGTCTTGCTCGGTCTTGGGCAAAGCTAGATCGAGTTCTTATGGATTTCTCGTTGCTCTCTTATTTTTCGAATGCAGTTTGTTCTTATTTGCCACGCACCACGTCCGATCATTCTCCCATGGTTATTGAGTTCAAGATGGATCATTTTTCTTATGGCCCTTCGCCTTTTCGCTTTCAACAAATGTGGGTGGATCATCCTCAATTTTTGTTGTGTGTTCGTCAGGCTTGGTCTACTACTTTTGATGGTCATGGGCTTACAAAATTGGCTTTTAAATTGAAGAACACTAAGATCGCCTTGCATGAATGGAATAAACAGATTTTCGGTCATACTAATATGCATATTAATTCTCTCGAGCAGCAAATTGAGGAGATTGAAAAGAAACTTCAGCAAAATTGGGATGAATCTACGGAGAGGGTTCTTATGGCCGCCTCTGCGGAATTAGATAATTGGCTCCGTCATGACGATACTAGTCTGAGATCATGCCTGCCTTGCTAATAAACGGCGTAAAAGAGTGGTGGACATGAGATCATCAAATGACATGGTGTTTAATTCGCCTGAGAGTATTCATCAGGGAGCTGTGGATTTCTTTTCTTCCTTTTTGCAGGGCACGCCAACCAGATTGTTACTTGATTTATTGACTCTTATCTCACCTATTATTTCTGATTCTGACAACTCGATGTTGTGTGCGGTGCCTTCTATGATTGAAGTGTTTTCTAGTCTGTCTTCTATTCCTTCTAACAGCTCCCCAGGTCCAGATGGCTTTAGTTCTGGTTTTTTCAAAAGTTGTTAGGAAATTGTGAAATAAGATGTCTTGGAAGCCATATCTGATTTTTTTAATTCTAAACAATTCCCAAGATTTTTCACTGCTTCTTTTTTTGTCTTAATTCCAAAGGTTGATACACATTTTGGTTTTGATAAGTTTAAGCCTATCAGCCTATGCTCGATGCTCTATAAAATATGTTCCAAAATCATTGTTAACTGTTTGACAGGGCTCCTCTCAAGAATGATTTCGTGGGAACAAGGCGCTTTCATTCTAGAAAGAAGCATCTTTGAAAATATTAGTATTTCGCAGGAAATGATCCACACCATTAATAAGAAGGCCCATGGTGGTAATATCATGATTAAATTGGATATGACTAAAGCCTATGATCGTGTGGATTGGCTATTTCTTCTGAAGGTTCTTCGCTGTTTTGGTTTTTCCTCTAATTTTTGTGCTCTTATCAGCACATGCATCTCGACCCTTTGGTATTCTATTATGATGAATGGCACTATTAAAGGTTTTTTTCAAGCAGGCCGAGGTTTGCGTCAGGATGATCCCCTTTCCCCTTATCTCTTTATTATTCTTCAAGAAGTTCTCTCTAGATTGATCAAGCAAAGTGTGGAGGCTCGAAAATTTGGTCAATTATCACAGGCCCGAGGTACGCCCATAATTTCTCATCTTATGTATACTGATGATGTAGTGATTTTTTCTAATGGTAGCTCTCAAGCCCTAAGGGAGATTTTATTTGTGCTTCATAAATATGAGAGTTGGTCAGGTCAGTGTATCAATCACTCTAAATCAGCCATTTTCTGCTCTCAAAAAATTTCTTTAGCTCGTAAAAGCTTATTATTACAGAAGACTGGATTTTCAGAAGTATCTTTCCCTTTCAAATATCTTGGAGTGCCTATTATTTTGAGTCGTCTCAAACAGGTACATCTGGAAGATATGGTGTCTAATATTCAAAAGAAAATATCGGGATGAAAGATGAGATTTCTCTCGACGGGTGGCCGTCTTATTTTACTTCGTCATGTTCTTTCTAGTATGGCTCTTCATCTTTTTGCTGTCCTTCAGGTCCCTCAATCCGCTATTAAAACCTTTCATCGTATGATGAGTACTTTCTTCTAAGGGGAGGATAATGGCAAAGGTAAGAAAAAATGGGTGGCCTGAAATTCTATCTGCTGTCCCGTGGAGGAAGGCGGTTTGGCTTTTAGGAACCTCGATGATATGCAGAAAGCCCTTCATGCCAGATTCGCTTGGAATCTTATTCAAGGTAATTCTTTATGGGCTAATTTTTTTAAGGGTAAATATGTGGATTTTAAACCTTGGGCCCTGGTTGATCCTAATAAGGGTACAATGTTCTGGAAAATGATTGTTAAATCCCTTCCTTTGGTCTTGGATAATTCTAAGTGGCGTCATAATGATGGTAAGGTTTTTTTCTGGTATGATAAATCGAGGGACAGAGGTCCTTTGAGTAATGATATGAATATTGTAGGGCATCCTCATCTACAAGTGAAGGATTGCAAATTAAATAATGATTGGGATGTGGATTTTATTCGTCAGTTAGTGGGGCCGGATCACTTTGATGGTATTTTAGAGGATATTTGTAAGGCTAAACCAGGTTTGGATGTTCTGATTTGGACAAAAAATGATAATGGTTTGTTTTCCACTAAGTTGGCGTGGGATTGTGTTCGTATTAGAGGTGATACTATTGAGGGGCATTCTTGGATGTGGCATAAGAGTCTTCCTCTTAAAATGTCTTCTCATATGTGGAAAGTTTGGTATATGGCCCTTAGTGTCGATCATCATCTTTGCTGTATTGGCATTCCTATTACCTCTCGTTGTGATTGTTGTGCTAACGGTCACTATGAGGACCAAAATCATGCTCTTTTTGTAGGTGATATTGTGAAAAATACTTGGCACTATTTTGGGGCTAATCTTGGGATCCCGATAGGCCGAAATTGGAAAGACACAGTGAAGATTTAGTTTTGCCGAGCGATTCTAGCGTCTCAAGTTGGCATTAGTGTGGGAATTCTTCCGGTGATTATCACTTGGAGAATTTGGCGGAGGCGCTGTTTGGCGCGTTTGGAGGGTCATTTTGAATCTGCCTCTGACATTATTCACTCTATTCGACACTGGATTAGTCTTATTTGTTGAGATATACATGCTAGTTCTCACATTTCTAGTTTTGATTTGCAGGTACTGGAAAGTTTGCATGTCCAGCTCGTTCTTCCCCCAATTCGGCGTTGCAAAGTTATTGCTTGGCGACGTCCTTCGGCGGGATGGGTTAAGCTTAACACAAATGGTAGTAGTTTGGTAATCCGGGTGCCTCAGGTATAGGTGGGATCATTAGAAATAATCATGGTAAGCTAATTCATGATTTTTCCTCGTTCATTAGTACATGTTCTAATAATCGGACAGAACTTTTAGCTCTTCTTCATGGACTCCAGGTTTGTAAATCCTAATCTCTTAATTATGTGGATATTGAACTTGACTCTATGACTATTATTTCCTGGTGGAGGAGCAAAAGATGTGGGGTGTGGTACCTGAAGGATTTCTGGGAGGAAATTAATGACATTATGACCTCCATGACTTGCTCGCTTCATCATGTTTTTCGTGAAGGAAATAAAGTTGCAGATTGGTTAGCCAAACATGAGGCTTCTGGTAATGATTTAGCTGTCTCTCAATTACTGGAGACTCCCCGAGCGTTGCGTGACCTTATCCACATGGACTACTCTGGGTTGCCATCGTTTCATTTTAGTTAGTTTCTGATGTTTGTGATTTTCTATTTTGTTTGTTCCATGGTTATTTTAGCTTTTTCTTGCTTGGTTTTTTTTTCTGCATGTTGGGTTTTCGTTTGTACTCCAAATGTTTGTTTTGTAACCACGATTTTCCTCCTCCATAAGTGAGGATTATTAATAAATTTAGGGAGGGGTCACTCGTGGACAGACGACCCTAACTCTTTAATAAATAAATAAATAAAAATAAAAAATAAATATACACCTAAATGCACGTATTCATGTACAGGCCTATGCACCTTCATCTTCATCCTCTAGAGTCTAGGGTTGCTGCCACACACGATTTCCTCCTCAATCCACTTAGCCTTCACGATTTTGTTCCTCTAGGCCACGACCAGAACACTGGTAGCAAACAAGACACCTCCAAGCTCCATGCATTCCGTCGACCCAATGTTATAACCAAGCACCACTACCCACCGCCACTACTCTGTTATTCCAATCTACAACTACCACCTTCTGAGCCTCATCCACATCGCAGTAGCCACGTCTAGCCCTTCACGTCACTCATTGCACAGCAGTGCCTTAAGAAGACTGAGAGCCACGTTGTCGTAGGACCGTTACAAGCCTCTGTCGAAAGCAACCGAGTCGACCAGCTTCAAGTCACAAACCGAGGGAACACCAGCTGACGTCCTCTGTTTACCACAACAAAAACAGAGCAGTCTTGAGACTAACTGCCTCCCCGTCTCACCTAAGAGCCATCGTGTAAAGCCACATCCCACCTCGGCCAGCCCCTAGCCAGGCACTGGCGCCCACTATAGCTTCACCGTCATACCACGTTGCGGCCACCACGAGCCGCTACAAACCCAAGTCGAGAGCTACTCGACCATCACTAGCCCATGTACATAGCCACCATTGAAGCACCCATAGTTGCACCGCCGTGATCAACGTTCACCCAGCTTTGGCCTTCCTCTCTCTTGCGTTAGTCTCTCTCTCTCTCTAGCTCGCTGATATCCCTTTCTCACAAGCCCATAATTACCATTTGCTAGGTAGATATTAAGGGTGGTGTCACGTGCTAGAACATACTTGAGCGTAAAATTTTTTTGTTATGGCTTATATGAATTTGTGAGAGATCAGCGTGAAAGGTTAGATTATTTTTGGAAAATGAAAGAATGTCGAGGAAATTGAAGTTGGGTTACAAACATAGGTTTTTAAAGGGATATTGCGGGAAAAATATGTGAAAATATGTTGGGATTGGTAATATTTTTAGAGTTTAATAATATAATTATTAGAAGAAAATATGTGAAAATAAAAATATTTTGAGGATAGTTGGTATTTTAGGATTTTGAGGATTTTAGACATTAAGGAAATATAGATTTGTATATCGCAAGTTTTAACTACGAAGTATGTGTTTAATTGAAAATTTAGGCAAATTACGTGACTATTTTATAGGTGATAATTCATGTTCCCTTGGCACTGTTGTGAAGAAATTCAGAAAAGTTAAAAAGTTTGGGTAGCAAGGTTTCCATGCTAGACTATGCATAAAATAAACAGACTGAAGTTGATTTTATAAAAAAAAATATGCATGTTTTGTTCTGAAAAGAAACTCGAAAACAATCTCGATCATTTTATCTGCATTACTCATGAAATCTACATAAGAAGAGAAAAATATTTTTATTTTCTGTCATGACTGGTGTAAACATGAGCTATTTTTAACATTCTATTTCTGAACTATGCAAGATCGAATTTGAAATTTTTTGCATGCTTATGTGGAGATGCTCTGAATCTATTATAATTATGAAGATGATAGGATTCTGTTTAGTACTCTGTTTTGATAAAATGTGGCATCTGAAAACTTTTAGCATGACATTCTGATTCTATATATAGTTTTGTTTCTGCTCTGCTTTGACCTTACCACGGGTGCAAAACGATGGCCTCTGTTTGGGTTGGTACCAATTTTTCTGTTTCCGTTGCACCCACTTTGGAAGCAAAGTGATTTTATGCGTGGTCTTTCCTGTGTGCACACTCGAAATTTCGAGAATAATAAGAGGAATATTTCACATTCTATTTTTGTTCGGTTGACCGCCGGGGTTTGCACAACCCTATCACATGGGTTAAACATAGAATTTTGTTATGATATGATGCTTAGTTATGCTATACCAAAGGACTTTTGAATATGAATATTTTGAATTATCGCTCTGATATTTTGATAACATGTTGTGGTTCTACATTTTGAAACTAAAAATGTTTTGTTATGCCTTCTAAATTATGTAAATGTTCATGCTTACATACTAGTATATATTCTCTGCTTACTGAGTTTTTGATAACTCACCCCTTATCTCTACAATATTTTCAAATAATTTTGACGGTTCAGCTGGAAATCAAGAGTAGGAAGTATAAGTAAAATTATATGATCGTATAAAAATAACAGCCAAATGGTACAAGTAATTATTAGAGAGTCTTATTCAATAGATTTATTATTTTATATTGATTTGAGTATTTTGAGATGTGAAAATTCTTTAGTCTTTATGGAAATTTTAGTATGTTATGTTGAGATCTTTATTTGGTGTCCTTGTGGAGGAATATATATATTTGGTTTAAACAAGTAAATTTATATTTTATGGAATCTTTGGAGTATATATAATTATGTTATATGATTTTAGGTGACAAGAGCTTATTCTCCGACCCCTACGGGATTGAGGCGTTACAGAGCCAGCTGCAAATTGACACCAAAGTCACGCCCTTCTTGTTTCATCCCATTTTTAGGCTTCAGATCAAGACCCACTCTTGTTTCATCCAATTACAAGCTTCCAATCCAGGAAGTGAAAAGTAAAGCCGGCATTAAGCGAATTGAGTGGTGTTCAGATGAAAAATGGGAAACCCAGGCAGAATCACTAGCCCGCGCTAAATGGAACCAACTTAAAAGAAAGAAAATCCAACCCCTGACAGAAACCCATTGGGAACAAAAAAGTTAGGATTTTCCCATGCGCATTGTTTGGGGAAAAAAGCTAGATGCAAGCGAGTTTGCAAACACCCTTGTGCACGAAGAAGACCTGGCATGGCCAACTGGAAATTGATAAGGTAAGTTTCAATGAGTGATGCGTTGAGGCGGGAGAGGAGAAATCTTCATGAAGCCCTGTATTTTTTCATTGCTCAAGCTTGAGTTTCATAACCCTTCCTTCTGCCAATATAGAAATAATAAACGAAAGCTGCAAGATTTCATGTAAAGTTGTTGGACCCAAACCTGCCACAATCAATTTTTTCACTGCTTAAGCTTGAGATTTCATATAAGAAATTCAACACTAACTGAACATTATTGTGCAAAATGAGACTACAAGTTAATTTGCCAATTGCAAACAAATTTATTGACCTATCCAGCAAGTCTCCACAACCCACGACTAGAACAAATCCACCACCGAAAGCCCTACTAGGCGGCACCGTGAGAAACCAAAACCAAGCAATGCCCTCCGCACTGTGAGCCTCTCCTCTGTAGATGAGCAACCGAAGACAAACCGGAGCAACCATAATGACATAAGACATGCTCCACCATGTTCTCTGTTTCGGGAAGTAAAAAACAAAACAAATTCTCTTGGCCTTTAGCCCAGCTCTGCCTCGCACATAAACTTCTGACCACCTTGTGGGTCAGCGTCTCAACAGACCAAGCCATTGCATACTCCTCCACAAATAACCTTGACTGTTCCGACCCCACTACGTTGCCACCCTGCACCATGACCCACGCTACCCAACCAGCACCAGAGGCCAAACACCATAGAAACTGTCACAACCCTGCACTGTGAGCCACCATGGAAACAACTGACGAAAAAGTCTCGTTTTGTTACCCCTTAAACAGAGCACCCCTACGCATAACCCAACCCCAATTGCTCCCTAGAACTGCCGCACGTAGAGGCCAACAACCATGGATGGAGAAGACTGGCCAGCCCCACTAACTCACTACTCAAGTCCTTGTTGCACAACCAACCAATCCTTGTTGCACAACCACCCAACCCCGTGTACATACAACTCGACAACAAGAGGAAGAGAAGCTAACTACCGTGACCCCCACTCCCATGTTTCAAGATTTGTGAGCAAAGCATGGGTCGTAGAGGAATGAGGAAAGTGAAAATGGGGTGCGAAAATCAGTTTAGGGCTGACAAATGGAACCTAACCAGTTCTTCTAATTATATCTGGGAATGGACACAGTGAATGAACCTATGTTGTATTCTTCGTCGTGTTTTTGTTATTCCCTTTTGGTTCTTTTGTTTGTTTTTTTTTTTTTTTTAAACAAAGCTAACGTGATGGGTCATATGGGGGCGTGCACAATTTTGTGCGCAAACTCGCATGTATGTAGCGAGATTGTTGTTTGAGACTATAGTCTACTTTCTAGACCGCTTGTTGAACTTCTGTCATGATTCCAAGATTTTCGAGTAGCCTTGGCATTCCCTATTCCAGTGTCATTGATGTCGTACCAGTTCCTGCAGCAAATAGGTTCTAGACTTGTGAATTGAGATAAGAAGAATTAAAATAAAAATAAAATAAAATATTATTTTTTTAATATTATTATTATTTTAAAATTTTAAAAAAATTAATTATTTATTATATTTTATGTAAAAATTTAAAAAAAATATAATGATTAGATAAGATGAGTTAAGATTAATTTTAAATCTAAACGAGGTACAATATATATATATATATAAATATTATAACTACATATTAAGTTACATATGCATGTAATTCTGAACTGAAAATAATGTTTTAAGTTCTAAAACTGATAACATTAAAAAGATTATTCGTATCAATTTTAAATTCAAAACCGAATCACACCTAGAAATTCCCTTTCCCCAGATAATCTGGTCCAAACCTCATAATCTTAAATTCAAGAGTACGTCCAAAATTAAACCTAACTCAACTCCCCTAGTCAAGGGTAAGTAGTATTTGCTGAATTATCAGAGGAACTGTTATGGTCCGAAATTCGGGATTCAAAATGTGTTTTGAATAAATTTTTTTTATGTATTTTTTTAATTATTATAAATATTTTTAAAAAAATAAAAAAATAATAATATTATTAAAAAATATTTTTTTAATCATTTAATAAATAAAAAATAAAAAATTTCATTCGTGACACATTTTGAATTCCGGATTCGGACCAAAGTATTTCTCAATATCAAATCACTTGCCCTTTTTAGGCTGCTATGTTTCCAAATTTCCTCCACGTGGGTTTCTTTTTTAAACATGTATTCAATTATTAGAAGTAGGGTGCAATTATTACTGAAATTGGGCCACATCTATTTCTCATTCACTTTAAACCCGCCTCCCCTAACTTTATCCTTCATGTTATCCATCTTCATTACACTGCAACTAATTACTAATTATTTATATAATATATATACATATATAAAAAATACTATTTATAATTTTTATTTATATAAAAATACATACTTACATATAAGTTATGAAAAATTTAAAATTAAAATTTAAAAAAATTAATAAAATAATCTTATAAATAAAATTATAAATACATATAACATCATTCTTTTTATTTATTTTGAATTCACAGAAAAATTAAGCATAGCCAAACTAGTAAATTAAAGCAAACATTGACTTTAGTTATGTGATGGAATGGAGCCACGTCAACAAAACATTATAAATATCTTTTTCAAAAGAATAAAAGCGCCGACAAAACCAATTTGGCATGCCGTAGCATTGATATCATGTATAAAGGTTAGACATCTGTGTGTACTTCCGAGCTGTGTTTTTACTGTTGGTTTACCTAGGAATAAAGTCATCTTCGTTATCGGATCTCTCCGCCGGAATTTCCATAGACAAACATGGATTTCTTGAGCAGTATCATATATCTTTGCCTCGCCTGGACACTGATCCAAACCTTCCGAATGTTTACAAGAAGCAAAGCAATTCCCAGAAAGCTTCCACCTGGTCCTAAACCTTTTCCGGTAATAGGAAACCTCTTCGATCTCGCTGCTGAAAAACCCCACAACTCCATTATCGAGCTTGCCCAGATTTATGGCCCCATAATGAGCTTAAAGCTAGGCCAAGTAACCACAGTGATCATTTCCTCGATGCACACGGCTAAACAAGTTCTTCAAACACACGACCAACTCTTGTCCAACCGAACCGTCCCGGACGCGCTCCGAGTCCACAAACATGACGAGTACGGCTTGCCCTGGATGCCCATTTCGACCCAGTGGAGAAATCTTCGTAAAATATGTAATGGCAAACTGTTTTCCAAGAAAATACTCGATGCCAACCAAGCTGTCCGGTACGACAAAGTGCAAGCGCTCCTCACAGAAACTCGTCAAAGCAGTTTAATCGGTGAGGCGGTAGATATTGGCACAGCGGCTTCCAAGACTGCACTTAGTCTGTTGTCGAACACGATGTTTTCGGTGGATTTGGCCGATCCGAGTTCTGACACGGCTAGGGAATTCAAGGAGACCGTGCGAGATATCAGTACTGTGGCAGGAAAACCAAACTTGGCAGATCTTTTTCCTCTGCTTAGGAAGATCGATCCCCAAGGCAGAAGGCATCTCATGGCGGTTCACTTTGGTAAGCTAATAGACATCTTTGACCGAATGATTAGCGAACGTCTACAGTTGAGAAAAGTGTCTGGTTATATCACGAATAATGACATGTTAGATGTCCTTCTCAACATTAGTGAAGAGAACAATGAGGTACTGGACAAACCTAAGATGGAAAGTTTGTTCGTGGTAACTACTGTCACTCTGTTCTTCTTGAACTTTCTCCCCCCTTGGAATCATTTGTTTACTTCAGTTTTGATGACAGTTTCTGATGTACAAAAAATAATCTTAACTTTTTTGTTTTTGGGTTAGGACCTATTCGTCGGGGGCACCGATACAACTTCATCTATGCTAGAATGGGCAATGGCAGAGCTACTCCACAACCCAGACGTGGTATCAAAAGCCAAAGCAGAGTTGGAGCAGGTAATTGGCAAGGGAAACCCAGTAGAGGAATCGGATGTTACCCGGTTACCTTACTTGCAAGCAATAATCAAAGAAACATTCCGGTTGCACCCGGCACTTCCTTTCTTGCTACCCAGGAAAGCCGAAGCAGATGTGGAAGTCGATGGTTACGTTATCCCGAAGGGTGCTCAAGTGCTAGTGAATGCATGGGGTATAGGTCGAGATCCAAGCACATGGGAAAATGCTAACTCATTTATGCCAGAGAGGTTCTTGGGATCAGAAATTGATGTTAAAGGAAGGCACTTTGAGCTTATACCGTTTGGTGGCGGAAGGAGAATATGTCCTGGGATGCCATTGGCGATGCGAATGTTGCACTTGATGTTGGGTTCACTTATCCACAACTTTGATTGGAAGCTTGATGACGGGGTTAAACTTGAGGATATTAGTTTGGAAGGTAAGTTTGGCTTAACATATCAGATTGGTAATCCAGTGAGAGCTGTCCCTATTCCAATCTAAAATTTGTTTAAGAAGTATTGCCATGAAGTGTGAATTGTCCCCTCTATCCAATACATTAATTATTTGGAAACAAGGTTTTGTATGATTTAAAAAGTTTGTTTATAGCTAGTTTATACTCCAACGTACGTGAAGTTGGCTGCCTCAATATATTGATAAATAAAACTCCCTCCCTCCTCGTGTGGGCATCGCAAGGGGTGGTGGCAAGGCATTGGAAGGATTCCTCTACCAATTTTCTTGTATTATATATATATATATATATATATATGTTGTTGTTGTTTTCTACTTTTAGATCTTCTTGTACATTTTTATACTTCTTTTACTTTTAAATTTAAAGTTTTAAAATTATGTTATATAATGTAGCATTTCTTTTGAATTCAACACCACACGACGAGTTTTTAAAGAGGTGGGAAATAAGTTACAACGCTTGATAAAAAGAAAAATGAAGTGTAAAATTGAAGAACTAAATAATAACATTGAGAAGTTGATAAATGATGTCCACAGTGGAATCAATTAGAACCAGAGAGGTTTGAAGGATTTCCTGGCCCAGATATAAAGAGCCTTAGAAAGAAAGGATATGATTCAGATGGAAGAGAAGAGAGAGGTTTGCAGAGGAAACGATGGAAAGGATAATCTTTGCTTGCGGGTCAACCACATGAAGAGTCGTTTGGGAGTTGAGAAGGGTTTTCAAAGACTGGAGGTGATGGGGGCGAAATGAATGGTGTCGAAGGGAGTCTCTAAACTCAGCCCAGGCTTGAATAATACCTCGGGCTGATGAGGGGGAGGAATATGAACTATGAAGAGCCGACATTGCTGCTACCGCCACTAATGCTTCTCAGCCATTCTTCAAGGAAAACGGTACTGGCTTGTTTTGCCATCTCACAGTTCCCAACTGAAAAAAAAAAAAAAATACAACATTACTCATCCCCACAAAAGAAAAAAGGGCTACAAATGTCAAATTTAAATATGTAAAATCTCGAATGTTGGCTTCAGGTAGAGCTGGTTGAAAACCTCCTCCTCCCCTTATCTCTAATAAACTCTCTCCCTTCTGTCTAAAAACCTCTTTTGCAGATCCGGCTTGAGGGGTGGGAGCTTCGGCTCCCTCCCCCTCCCTCCCTCCATCCTCCTCGTCCTCCTCCTCCTCCATCATTTCTCTTCTATGTAGTTTTTGTTTTATATTTTTGTGTATTTTCAGGCGAAATAAGAGTGAATTGCCGATTTGGGTCTTCCCGCCGCCACAGGCCAGCACGCACCCCGCCATGGTGATGCCCTGCCGCCGATCTTAAAGACCACCGAATGCGGCACCAAACAGAGCGGCGAGTAGCCCACACGCGCGGCTCGAAATTTCGGCGTCGTTTGGCGCGTGGCCTTCACGCACCACCCAGGAGCCCTCTGCCAACATCACGAGCGGCGTTTTTGGAGTCTGTGAGTCCGGGATCTCCAAGGTCGACTGACGGTTCCCTTCCCAGAGTGGCGCGTGTACTGCACGCGCCACAGCAGTCTCTGTATTCTGTTTTCTTTTGTTGCAGTGTTTTTTTTGTAGTTTTCTTTGTGTAATGTGTAGTTTTTAGGTTAATAAAAATCTTAAAAAAATTAGTACCTTCGAACTTTAATCCGAATGGAATATTAGTCCCCCCTCCGCGTTGACGGGGTTGTTGGGGTTTGGTATACTCTATCCTGCTTAGTCGAGGTATAGGACTTTGTAATCTCTGTCGTAGACAGATGTGATATTTTCTCTAAAGTTCTAGATCTTTAGAGATTTACTGTCTGGATTAGACCATGTCAGTCACGAAAGTGTACTGAGAAGATATTAACTTTTGTAATTGATTTATTTTTCAAATCAACTTTGTAAGTCATCCTCTTTTAATGAAGGTTAACACCCGTTTACTCAAAAAAAAAAAAAAAGTAGAGCTGGTTGAAGTTTTACAGCCAAGTGATCGTATTACTGAATAGCATACAAATTCGATACATTCATGATTCAACAAAGCACGGTACAAAAATAACTAAATTTGTACCTTGTCAATAAAATCACCCATAATAATGTCCCCGGAATCACTTTTATGTAACAGTGCTGACAATACAGATATTACTTATTGGGTTTTCTCCATTCATCTCTTAGTGAAAGTTCTATGATGGTAAAAAAAAAAAAAAAAATTTTCAGAAGTATATTAAATATGGAAAAATCATCTTATAAGTGAGTTCGAACGTTAAATCATGCATCAATACTGACATATAAGACATTCATTTAATAAAATAGTGTAAATTAAAAACGAAAATAATTTTCATAAAATAAAAGACTTTCTTCTTTTCTCAATTATTTTTTTTAATAAAAAAAATCACGTAAGCGTCAGTACGTGATTTGGTGTACCAAATCGCTTGTACCTAGTAAGGCTCTTTTATTATTAATTTTTTTTCTTAAAATTAATTTTATATATATATATTTTTTACAATTAACACCCATTACATAAGATCTGTGAAAGGGAGTAGGAAGAGAGAAAAATAAAAAATAAAATTAATTCCTTTGGTGGAGAGAGAGTGGAAGGAGAGAGAGAAAATTAATAAAATAATATTTGTAGAATAAACAGTACAAGTATTTATTGACACTGTTCATAATTATAAAAATATTTACACATTTATAAGTCAATATAATAAATTTAATCATCTAATTATCTAATTATACAAATATGTTTTTGCATTTACATATACAACCAATGCTAAAGAGAAACCCAAGGCGGGTTAGTCGAGGATTTATGCAATCTGGTCCGAGTTCTAAACTATACTCCGGCATCTGAAGTTCTGATCAACGGCCTTTTCCTTCCTCTCTTTTCAAAGAGATTCCCTCTTGGTCGACTCAACTCGGACGAAGCCTACAAAGAACTAGAAGTTCACCCAGTCACCTTCGTGTTGTTCTGATGGGTAATTCTTCTCTATTTCTATCTCTTATTGAGAGAGCGTAATTATTCTCTCGTATGCAATTCATGTATTTCTGCTTTCAAATCGATTTCTACAATGTTTGATGAGCTAGCGTTTTCTTTTGCCAATATTATTATATTTGAGAAGTGATTCTACAAATGGTGTCGTGGTGTAGTTGGTTATCACGTCAGTCTAACACACTGAAGGTCTCCGGTTCGAACCCGGGCGACGCCAATCTTTCTCATATTAGGCTCTTTCTTTTTCTTTTTAGCAAATCCGGTTTCAATACAAGGCAAAAGAAACCCTTTAATGTGAACAAATCTAGTTTGGATACAAAAAGTCTCAATTCATCTCATCTAATTATTAAAAGTTTTTAAAATTTTTACTTAAAATATGATAAATAATTCAATTTTTTCAAATCTTAAAATAATAATAATATTTAAAAATATAATAAATAATTTAATTTTTTTAAATCTTAAAAAAAATATTTTGTTCAACTTTTAATTTGTATCCAACCTTTCTCATATTATGCTTTTTCTTTTTCTTTTTCTTTTGAGCAAATCCGGTTTCGATACAAGGCAAAAGAAACCCTTTAATGTGAACAAATCCGGTTTGGATACAAAATGTCTCCAATTCATCTCAATTCATCTCATTTAATTATTAAAATTTTTTAAAATTTTCACACAAAATATAATAAATAATTCAATTTTTTCAAATCCTAAAATAATAATAATATTAAAAAATATAATAAATAGTTCAATTTTTTCAAATCTTAAAAAAAAATATTTTATTCAACTTTTAATTTTCATCTCAAATCATCTTATCTCAACTCATTATCCAAATCTCATCTCAAACGGTTCTGATTCTAATAAAGACATTCCTCTTGACGAATAAAGACATGAACACGGTATAAAAAAATAATATTTTTAGTTATAAAGTACGTAAATGTCGTATATTTTTTATAAAAAAATAAATATGAGATTTACATAAAATAATTAATTTTTTAATAATAAATTTTACTATTTTTTTAAAAAAATATATCACTTATATAATGTATAACTATACCTAATTTTACTCTTAATGAAATTCAAAATGATACTTTTAAAACAGAAATCGGAAAATGAGTAATATTAATTAATATGAATTTTAGAGCATTGCTATTCATTAGCCCATACACCACACACCATAATTTTTTTTTTATTTTTTTATTTTTTTAAAATATTTTTTGGTTTTATTATTCTTAAAATAATTGAATTATTTTAATTATAATTCATATACCACACATTTGATAAGAGAATAAAATTTAAAAAATCATAAAAATGATAGTGTGTGGTGTATGAGGTTTAGGAATATAATTTTTCCAAGTTCATACTCACTCAATCAAATCTCTCAATTAAAAATATTATAAAATTTAAAAAAAAATCATCATTCATATATCATATATTATATATATATATTTTATTTTTTTATTAAATATTTTATGTATAAATGATGAATAAAAAAATTACTTTAATTTAAAAAAATGAAGTGTAGTGTGTTGGATAAGAAAATAAAAGTAAAAGCAATTGAGGATTTGTTTGGAGTCGTTGGACAAGTCTTTTCAATCATTTCATATCCTACCTAATCCAATAATTATCTTCGATCTTGGAATTACCTAAAGCGGATAAGCATATTACATCGGCAAATTTCAAAAGGTTTCTTAAAATGTATTATTACTATTGGATGATCGGATTCGGGCACTCAACAGATAACGGCTTTTCCCAAGAAAAAATTTGGTATAATTTTCAATGTTTTTTCTCCTTTATGTCAATAACCTTTTAAGTTTTGAATCTAATTAACTTTTTTTAACTTAATTATTTAAAGAAAATTATTTAAAAAAATTGTCAATTAATTTATAAAATAATTTTTTCTTATAAATGCTTATCGAAAAATAACGTATTACTCGCTTCATTTTTTGGTCAGCATGCCATCCAATACATAACGTACCTTTCTCTCATTAAGCTCCCGCTGAGAATCTAATCACGCCGTTTCTATTCCTCCATGCCCCAACCCCCCATAATCCAACGCCTCTCACCAGTCCTACACTTCAAATCTGAATCCCCCCCCTCCCTTCTTTCTTTACACGCATACACTCTAATCCTCCATCCTTCTCGTTTTCGATGCTATCCCCACTTTCTCTCTCCTCTAGATCTGATCTCCTCTGAGCCACTATTTTCCTTCTCTCTCTCTCTCGAAATTCAACGCTGAAACGGGAACAAATACATATAATTTATTCATTCAGAGGAAGCAGCAGCGCTAGCTCTCACGGGCTTCCGATTTGGTGTTGCCCGTTTCATGCTTTTTGGCAATGGTGGAGGCACAGAAATGGACGACGCGCCGCATGAGCAACCCCAGGCTGGACACCCCCGCCACAGACCTAGTTCTTGACGTTCCGGTCACCCTGCCTGGCGGCGTTCGCAATAACACTACCTCCACCTACTTCCCCTTCTCTCCCAACGTTTTGACTGCCCTCATCGTCGCCTCCTGGTACCTCTCCAATATCGGCGTTCTTCTTCTCAACAAGTACCTCCTCAGCTTCTATGGCTTCCGTTTCCCCATCTTCCTCACCATGCTCCACATGCTCTCCTGCACCGCCTACAGCTACGCCGCCATTAACTTCCTCGAGCTCGTCCCCTTCCAGCACATCCACTCCAAGCGCCAGTTCCTCAAGATCCTTGCCCTCAGTGCCATCTTCTGTTTCTCCGTCGTATGCGGCAACACTTCCCTCCGCTACCTCCCTGTCTCTTTCAACCAGGCCATTGGCGCCACGACGCCGTTCTTCACCGCCATCTTCGCCTTCGTCATCATTTGCAATAAGGAGTCTGCCGAGGTCTACCTCGCCCTCCTTCCCGTCGTCTTCGGCATCGTCTTGGCGAGCAACAGTGAACCCTTGTTCCACCTATTCGGATTCCTCATCTGCGTGGGGTCCACTGCCGGACGCGCATTGAAGTCCGTCGTTCAGGGAATTATCTTAACCTCGGAGGCCGAAAAGCTCCATTCAATGAACCTCCTCCTGTACATGGCACCCATGGCCGCTCTGATTCTCTTACCGTTCACGCTTTACATCGAAGGCAATGTGGCGGCGATTACGGCCGAGAAGGCCAAAGGGGACCCCTTCATAGTCTTCTTGCTGATTGGGAATGCGACGGTGGCGTATTTGGTCAACTTGACAAATTTCTTGGTGACCAAATACACCAGCGCGCTGACCCTCCAAGTGTTGGGGAACGCCAAGGCGGCGGTAGCGGCGGTGGTGTCCGTCTTGATATTTAGAAATCCCGTTACGGTCATGGGGATGACGGGGTTCGCCGTTACTATCATGGGCGTGGGGCTCTACAGTGAGGCCAAGAAACGTTCCAAGATTACCACTCATTGATAGTGAAAACAAAGAACTGAAAATCGAAAGATTTTCACTTTTGATTTTGATTTGCCATAAACACGGGTGCGGCTTATTTCCTTCTTCTTTTCTTCAATTGTTTATCTGATTTTTGTATTTCATTTCAATTTTTGTTATTTAATGGAAGAAAAGGGGAAATTGGATGATCGAAGTGAAACTTGGAAATTGAACTGTAGAGGATGGTGGAGAGAGATGAAAACTGGGCCTTTTCTTTCTAACGTTTGTCTAGGTTTTTTCATTTTATGTGGCTATAATTGGTAGGGGTAGTAGTCTTAAGAGAAGAATAGTAAGAAGTTTTTCTCTGTATATTTTCCTGTGTCTAACCTTACATGTCACTTTATTCTGGTCACTTTAAAAGAGACATTCTCTGCCGTTATACTTCCGCCTTTTGCTGTCATTACACCATTCCATTTCTTCTATAACTAGCATATATTTGTGTTTTTATTTCTTTTCTTTTTCCTTGCTTCTTTGGTGGGTACTGGTGGATAAGTTTTTGTTTGTTTGTATTGCATTTCTCACAGTTTCCTTGCTATCATCTAGGACCTAAATCGCCTCTGAGTTTTAGAAAAAAACCAGTTCGATTGATGGAAGAGTATAAGAATAAAGTGATGGTTTATTATCAAATGGCATCTAAATGCTTTTCACTTTTGTATTTGTAGCATGATGGATGCTCTTTCCTGTACACACATGCCAATTTATTGTTGTTAAAAATTGACTTTTGAAGCACAAAAAAAACTTGGATTTTGATAAACTACCAAATCAGCCTACACCAATCATATAGATTATTGATAAGAAGCAAAGTTTTTCCAATTTCTGCCATTTTACTCTGCTGATTTTGAAGTTTCGGTTACCTCCCAACCAAATGTTTTGCAACTATTACTTCTTCCTCTGATCCCAATCTTATGTCATTCGAAGTAGGAGATAGTTATACAATTGATTAGATAAAATCTTATGTCATCCGAACCAAAGGAATCTTTCAGTTCATTGATTTCTAGCTCTTCTAGTAAAAGTTTCAGATTTTTGACTCTTGCTTTGATGGTGCAGTTAATGAATGGTCTCTTCTGATGAAATCTTTCCTACCAAGGAATGGATTCAAGAGAGAAATATTAGTTTCATGGTTGCTTCGAGTCATGGCTAAGCTTCTTGGCTCTTGTATTTGATTGGAGTGATGATGGCAAGGAGGGAGTCAAACTGTTGATTCACAAATCATATCGTAATTCAGTATTACTTCTTGCTGGAAAAATGAAATCCATAAAAACTCGAGGTATTCGTTCTTGTATGATTGTGAGAAACAGACTCATTGTAATGATTTGAAGAAGTAAAAGAAGCCCATTTGGTATGTGTGGATTAAACTAGTTCAAACGGGAACAACATATTCAGCCTGTTTTTTTTTTTTTTTCCTCTGCATAAATTGTAATCACCTGCACTAGTATACCATACGTAGTGTAAATGACACTGTCTATGATTTGAGTACGTTATCACCTCTATCCTTACAGTTTTTGTTCTCTTCACCTTTCTTTATGGGCTATTATTTTTCATGTCAGCAATTGGTCTCCGATTTCACCTTTGGTTTAGACAGAATGTGCGTGATCGTGATCTACTGTAACAACAAACAAGGAATGCTGTTTTTCAATCAATGACAAGACCATTGCCTGCATTTGAATGTTGAGTTGACTTGAGTTTTAATGAATTGTAGTTAGTTGAGACGATGGAGTAAGTTTTATAGGGTCTACCTAATATGAGTTTAAATGTGTTTGAATATTAAGATGAGTTTAGATATATTTATAAGAAGTTGAAAAGGTTATGGATCCTATGTGTAAAGAAGTGTTGAATTGAAGAAATTTGTGGATCCCACATGTAAATAGGTTTTGAGTTGAAATGAGTTTAGTAATTTGAGAGTTGGGTGTTTGGATGTTAGATTCAACTTAAAATTAAACTGAATTGAGTTGATCTCAATTAAATCTATCAACCAAACGTGGCCTTAGTCGATTCCTATTCTAAACGAGTCTAAACATGGGAATTGTCATTATATCCTAAGAGTATTAGCATTGGTTTATGCATATGCATATGTAAAATCAGCACTTTTGCACAACCACTTTGTCATTCAAGCAAAATTTTCATATTGGCTTATGCATATTTGAGACAAAATATTAATTTTTTGCTAAAATCAAATTTTTTATATATATTTTGCAATTATCATCCACTACATACATTTTGACATTAATAATACAAATGCAATAATAAAAAATATTTTTTTTTCATTTTATTATATTTTTATTTTTTTATATATTATATTAAAAATATAATAAAATGAAAAATATATATATAATATATTATAATAATAAAATGAATGTGTAGATGAATGTTTGATGTGTTGTTGAAGGAGTGAGAAAATGAAAAGATTGTGCGAGAGTGGGAGGAGATAAATAATTATTAAAATATGTTTTGTAGAGTGAATAGTAGTTATCTAAATTTAGATAAGTAATGTTCATAGCTAGCTAAATATTTGGATATGCATAAATTAATGTAAAGAATTTTAGGATTATATTATGTAAATATTTGGATGCTAGTCTAAACATGTGTGCTTCAAATTTTTTTCAATGAGTCTAACACATGAAATATTTAACAAAATAAAATAGAATGTAGAGTCAATATTCTTAGGATCTTTGTTTTGATATTATATGAAATTATTATTTATTTTAAAAGTTTAAACTGTTAAAAAAATTAAATTTAATTATTTATATTATATTTCTAACCTTATAAGAAAAATTTCTCTCTCAAGTCCTGCAGTCCTTACCAAAAGTCCCTCGAGAATACTTCAAAAAATCTACACAATCTCTTACTATTCACACAACCTCTACACACCACATTTTTTTTAATTTTTATTATTTTTTTCTTTTATCAAATATTTAATATATGAATATCGAATAGAAAAATTAAATTAGTTTAAAAAGAATAAATTTTAAAAAAATTTTAAAAAATATTAAAAAATTTTAAAATTTTAAAAAAATGTGATGTGTAGAAGATAGGAGGCTCTGTAGCATTGCTCAGAATACTTGGACTGATGGGCCTGGCCGTCGAATATTGTCCCGTATCATCCGGGTCCATTAATTGAAAGTGTATGAACTGGACTGGACTGGTGAAGAAAAAGGCATTAATGCAACTACGTGTCTTGAGGGTTGTGGATATTTTAAGAAAATATATATTTACAACCGGTCTAAGAAACCGCTGGGACACCGCGTCCCACGTGGCCAAATTAAACTACATTTTCTATCTTTTCATCTGCTCCTTCAGTTCCGCACAGAAATGCTGAGAAAACGATGAGATTCTTATCTCAATGTCATAGAGAACTTTCTGTGAGCTTTGTGAAAGTGAATTTCTTTTCAATTGTTTTCGATAAAAAAAAAAAATAGAAGAAGTCATCTTGAAAGATGAAAAAAAAAACTCATCGCACCCATATATAGGATTACTGATTCTGTGGGTCTTCTCTATTATTTTTTGTGCGCAGTGATTGAAAGTGACGAAACTACCTCAGCTCATGGAGGTCGTACATGTGGATAACAATGAATTGAAAAACTTCAAAACATTGTTCTCATTCTATTTCAGCCATCTACCTCTTTATTTTTCCTACTTGTTTTACATTTGTTTTTTGCATGTCTTGTTTGGCTGCCGAGAAACTAGAAGAAAAGTATTTCGGAGTTGGCATTTTATCTTCTTTCTTGTTTTTTTTTTCTTCTTTTTGGATAATGAAAAACTCTACTAAATTGGATCCGTTGGTGAAAAATAAAACTTTGGTAAAAAAGCTTTCGTGGACCACAAACATAATAGAGTGTTGGTGAAAAATAAAACTTCGGTGAAAAAGCTTTCATTTTCTTTAACCCAGGAAAGAGCTTTCTTGAAGTTGGGAGGCTCAACGTTTTTTCTCTTATTTTTTGTGTCTTCGCTGATTTTATTTTTATTTTTTATTAATGTATTGCAGACACATCAGCAGATTACCCGGCAGTTTCCCACTACCGGTTATATGTAACAGAGCTGATATTTTAATACGAATAATGTTAGAAAGAAGTTATTATAACAGTATATACTTTATATTCATTGTGTAATTATTTTTAATTGATTGTTTTTAATATTTATTTAAAAAGATGTGTAATTTATATAATACTATATCATATATATATATATAAAATAAATATTTTTAATTAATAATTTTTATCTATATTTATTCATTTTAATACAGAAGCTGGAATGGGACATGTTTTCAATCCATTGCTGTGGTCCCAGGAATCTGATCCCTCCCCACTTTATTAATTGTTGCCAGTTGTTGGAGTTTCCTTCTCCGCAGCCAACTTCAAATTCTACATAAATGCGTCAGTTGGAGATCTGGCCTGGATTTCACGTTGAGATAAATTGAAATTATTTTAGATAATAATTAATAATTAAATAAAATATTATTAGAATATAATTTTTTAATATTATTATTATTTTAAAATTTAAAAAAATAAATTATTTATTATATTTTATATAAAAATTTAAAAAGATCATAATAATAAAATAAGATAATTTTTATATCAAACGAGGTCTAAGATAGTAATATATGTATTTGGTACAATTCTTTTCTTTTTCTCAAAGGTTTTTATTTAAAAAAAAAACACGAAAGAGAGAGAAAAATCCAATCTCGAGGGTTTGTGAAAACTAACTTGGCTCGGAACAAAGCGGTGTTCTATTGTGTCTTAGCTATATAGAACATCAAGCTCAAGCTTTTTATTATTATTATTTTATTGGCATCAGATATCCAGTGACAGCATCTTGACTAATCTCAAGAGTGCACAGGCTCTTGATAAGGAGCTTTCTATAAGTGCATCTCAGATAATTTAAGAGAAGAATCTCTCAATCCGATTGTCCTTAGAGATTATTTATACCCAAAGAGATTCAAACCTTAGATTTTGGGAGAGCATACACCCAAGCTCAAGGCCTTTACCACTTGAGTCAACCCCTAAGGGTACATCAAGCTCAAGCTTGAACATTAGTAAACTCAAGCTATATCCTGCCAATTTTCTTAGGCTGCGTAGTGCGTTTAGATGTTGAGTTGAATTGAGTTTTTTATTAATAGTAATGAGTTGAGATGGTGAAGTGAATTTTGTATGATCCATCTAAGATGAGTTTAAATGTGTTTGATTATTAATATGAGTTTAAATATATTTATGAAAAATTAAAAAAAATTGTGATTCTCGTGTATAAATAAATGTTGAATTGAAAAATATTGTAGGTCTTATATGTAAAGATGTTTTGAGTTGAGATGAGTTTAGTAATTTGAGAATTGAATATTTAAATGTTAAACTCAGTTTAAAATTAGACTAAACTAAATTACTCTCAATTAAATTTAATAACCAAACGGGATCTTAATTACGCACTCCTTATAGAAGAATGAACCTCTCTCTCTCTATCTCTCTGTGGCTAAAATGTTGAGCAAACTTTATTGGCCTGCTGCTTTAGCTTGAGATTAATTACGAAGTAATAAGGATGTAGGCCCGATTTCTTTGACATGGATAGACATGTCCCATGCATCCGTATTACTTTCTTACTTTCCTTTCTCAAATCCGGTTCTTTTTCTCTTTTCCATTAAATATTCCATGTGACAAAGTAACAATTGAAACATTAAAGGATTTGAAGCTCCCTCAGTCCAGACAATACCATCGGATCTTAATGTGCCATATATTCGGCATCATCGTCCTTATTAGCCAGCGCTTGGTTTGTAAGATTTTGTGACTTAATTGGAGACTGCCGTCCATGGACGGTTGTCAGGTGCATACTATAGACTTTAACATGATAACTTTGGCGATCTTAAAAATAAAAAATGAAAAAGTGAATTGTTATTTCTAATTTTAAGGTACGCAAGTTTTGCATATTTTTTTTTTAAAAAAAAAAAAAGTAGATAAATCTATGACCCACATAAAAAAAATATATTTTTCAACAATGAGAACCCAATTTTTTTCAAAAATAATGCGTGAGGCTTGCACACTTTTAAACTGTATCTAGCATTATTGAAAAAAATACCTAATAAACCTAATAAGTCAATTAAGCATGAAACCTACACAAAAATTCTTGCCATAGATGTGTCGTGCAAGAGCTATCACTAATGATGAAGTAAAATTTTTTGAGAAGTGAGATGAGATGAGATGAAAATTTTATAAATAATAATAAGATAGTTTGAGTCAAACGGGAGGGGAGATCGACCAGTTCAGTAGAATTCCGAAGAAAGTCTATTGGCAGCAGGTGGAGACATTTCTTTGGCCCCCTCCCAAAGAAAATGCGGGCAGAGTTAAGCTCGGCAGAGGGTTCAAGAATAGGGTAAGGTCCTGTCCTTAAGATTCAGATAAGAAAAGAGTTTCAAACATAGATGCGTGCACCTACGTACAAGTGTTGCGTACAAGTTCCGGCCAGGATAATTGGGAAGATCAAACCAATTCGGTGGGATTTGGATAGTGAGATGAGATGAGATAGTTTTAAATGAAAGTTAAATAAAATATTGTTAGAATATTATTTTTAATATTATTATTGTTTTGGTATTTGAAAAAGTTAAATTGTTTATTATATTTTGTGTAGGAATTTAAAAAAATTGTAACGATGATATGAGAACAAATGAGATGAGATGAAATATTTTCTGTATCCAAAATTTGAATAAAAAATATTATAAAGTTAAAATATTATTATAATATAGTTTTTTTAATATTATTTTTATTTGGAGACTTGAAAAGATTGATTTTTATTTTTTGTTTGAAAGTTTGGAGAAGTTGTAATAATTAGTTTTAAAAAATTATAATGATTAGTTTGAAAGTATTTATGTTTGAATAGTGTTTAGGATGAGATAAGATGAGATAAGAATTTTGGGATAGAAATTTTTTTCCAAACAAGCCTAGGAAGTCTTATGTATTTTACTTTTTAAAGATGATGACGGAATATATATGTATGTATATATATTTATATATATATATATAGTGTAGTATCATATATAGCTAACTAATATATAAATTTTAGTATCATTACAATTAGTATATATAAATTTTACAAATTAGATGAATACGACTAATATATATTACTTTTCTTAGCTAGCTAGGTTGTTACATTTAGATATGAAATTATATTAGTTGAGATGATTTGTGAATAATAGTGAGATTTGTGAGTTAAAATTTGTGAATAGTAGTTGAGATCATCTCAACTCATATCTCAATCCAAACCGGCTTTACACACTCTGTTTCCTTTCTCATTTTGGTTAAGAAAGCAATTTGGGAGGAGACAAGTCTTTACTCTAGATTTAGAATGTTGAGGATGTTAAAGATAATATCAAATCAAGAACTGAATTTGATATCATTTTGATTTGATCTTTATAATTATTATATCACTTTAATTTGATATTATCTCCAACCAAAGAAAGACGAATTCATATGTCGGCATACAAATTTTAAGAGGAATTGAGCTTCTCTTTAATCGTGCAAGAACTATTGAAAAAGAAAGTTCTTTGTCGAAATGAGTTTTGCTTCTCTCTTTCAAAAGTCCTTAGCATTATAGTAACTGTGAGTTGAATGATTTGGCATTGGTATTATTATATATATAAGAACACAGATCGTAAAATCATTATTCAGAAGGAGTATTATATATAAAATCATTATACCGGCCAGAACCATTAATACAAGAATGCAAACTTTGATTTGAATACACTCCAAAAACCATAATTAAAAACGAATTTGACTGAAATATTTCCAACATTTAATTAATTAAAACATGACCATCATTAAGATGCCAAAAATAGCAACGATCCACCCACGATATGCAGTTGCAGAACATCCCCAAGCTGCTGAAGTCGGAGACGGTGCCGATGCCGGAGATAATAGTGTCTGAGGCAACACTGTTATGAAAAGCTTCTGGTTTCCAACCTCACAATGTTTGGAAACACCACAGATGTACCATTTTCTTCCTGGGGTTGCTAGAGTTATAACATCGTTTCCACTCGTCAAGGCTCCAGTGCCAGCAGGTGCAACGCAATCTTGGAAGCCGGTGCCATTAACTTTAAGCACATTGTGGGAGTTCTCCGTGTACTTGAAAACTGCACCAACAAGTCAGATTTCTTCAATCACCAGTAATGAGACTAAAATATTGAAAATAATATTTTAAGTATTATATATATATATATATATCTGAGATTATATATAGAGCTAGGGGAGATTTACCAAGTTTGTCACCGACATGAAACTCCTTTCCCTGAGCCCAAGCTTGGTAATCAAAGTTAATGGTCCAACCCTTGTCATCCCCGACCACGAATTCCGTGGCCAAACTTGAAGGGACAAGAACGGCTACAATGGCGAGGATGAAGATCATCAGATAATTGGAAGCAGCCATTGATGAGAATCCGAAGCTCTCTTGTTCTCAAATGGAGTAATAATTCTGTCTCTTTTGTTGGCCAATTGTCAGTACTTGTGTACTGCTAGTGTTAAGTGCTTGCTTGCCTGCCCATCGAAGAGTTGCTAAATGTGCCTATTTATAAGCTACAAAATCTTCGGTATTGACCGTCTGTAGACGGCAATATTCCTGCATATGCCGAATGGCACATTAACATGTTCCAACAGATACGTTACTACGTACGTACCTAAGAGTACTTTGCATGTTTTAAGATTAAATTAAATGATTTTGTCCTCTATATCATCGGTTGAGCTGTACGTATTTTTTGTTTGAAAAAACTCCGAATATCTGAAAGTTTTCAGAGTATTAAATTAAGACTAATTAATATAGAATTTTTTTTTGATGAATAAATTGTTCGCGTCGGCCATTTTTGTGACCTGTTCACGTACGCGTCTTGGTATTTTTTTTCCCCTATAATTTTTTTATTATATAGTTTAGCTAACTGGTGTGCCACCCCATTTCCTTCCCTCCTAATAAACTGTATACTCCAGGGAGCCATGGTTTTAAAAACAGATTTTACATCCTCAATAATATTACCATACCAGGGCCAGTTTTCTGCTGGATTTTTTACTGCATTAACAACAGCTAGTGCATCACCTTCAAACAAAACTCTATTAAATTCCAACTCAGAACACAACTTTATTGCTGTCCTTAGAGCAGTACTTTCTGCAACCACAGATTGAGTCACCAATCTTGGAAGTCTATCACAGCATGTTGCCATAAGTTTTCCTTCACTGTCTCTGATTACAACTCACACACCCACTTTCTGATTTGCTTCATCAACTGTTGTATCAAAATTGGCTTTCAGAGTTCCCACTACTAGCTTCTGCCACTACTACTGCTCTTACCTTCTTTCCCCACCACCTTGTGGAATATTTTTACAGCCCTGTGCCTCATTGTATTCCGTTAAAGTTGATAAAGTTGTTTTAATAACATGTGAAGGACTAATGAAATTGTCAGAAAAACTACTTTATTTCTTCTGTGCCATATGCCTCTGAGCATAGAAGCAGCTTCCTCTAACTTATCCTTTTCAAGATTCTGACTTAGCTTATCCCACAACTCCATGAAATCCTCTCCAATAACCACCACCCATTTCTGCATTGCACTCCATGCCTCTGCCCATACATCATTTGCTGCAGGGCACTTCCACAATACATGCATAATGGTCTCCACTTCTCTTAAACAGATAGGGCATTTAACATCATCACTGATCCTTCTCTTAGACAATAAATTTTTAATTGCAAGAGATTCATTCCCTGCTCTCCATAGAAAATGCTTAGTTGCACCTGGGACAGTTTCCAGATCTTCCCCCATCTTTCATCTGAGTTTCTTGTTGTAGAACATTCCCCCAGCTTCTTCCTTTTTCTTTCTTAAGCCACATGGTATGCACTACGAACTGAAAACTTTCCATCTTTACTGAAGTTCCATATTAACTTGTCATCTGATCCACTGCTACTGATAGGCAAGCTGCAGATCAAATCAGCCTCTTCATAGTTAAAATGTTCTTTTACAGTAGCTTCATTCCAAATTCTCAACTCTTCTATTATTAAATCACTAATTCTTGCATCTGGCCCTAGTGAAGTTACAGGAGATTGAACCAATGTTTTGAATAATGTACCGGATGTTGTACCGGTCAAGGCATTGGAACGAAATATTTCGGCACTGGTACAATTTCGGAATAGTCGATATATGAATAAATTATATATATAAATATATATAAATTATATTCCAAAATAATAGTCTATATATATATAAATACATATATATATAAATTATAAGTAGCCTAATCTAAATTGGAGGTTAAAAAATAAACTTGTAGTTTGAAAAAATGAAAAATAAAATAAAATAAAGGCCAAAATACAGGCCGAAATATAGGCCGGTACGGCCGGTATTTGGACTGATACGAAACACATATGATACTTGTATCGGCCACTGGGCCAATACGAAAAATTTCGGCCGTACCGGCCGATACGGTACGTAATTAAAAATACTAGATTGAACACAGTAAGTTGATGGCTTTGGCAACCATTTTTTACCCCATATATTGATCTGTTGTCCATTTCCTACATGTCATATCAGTCCCTCTTTCATTAGATATTTTGCCATCCACACACTTCTCCAAATTAATGATGGAGAAGTCCCTAGTTTAGTTGTCAATATACTGTCTTTGTTGAAATACTTTTCTTTATAAACCTTTGCTACTAAAGAGAAAGATCATGTAAGAACCTCCAGTTATGTTTTGCTAGCAATGCTAAATTAAAACTTCGTATATCTCTAAAACCCAGCCCTCCCTTATTCTTTGACCCTCCCATATAATTTCACATCTTCCAACGAATCCCCTTCCTTTCTTGCTTATTACCCCACCAGAACTTTGCCAACATAGTTGAAATCTCATGCCAACAGAGTTGAAATCTCATTGCAGAGTCTATTAGGAAGTTTAAATACATTTATAGTATAAGTGGGCACAGCTTGTAAAACTGCCTTGATAAGGACTTCTTTCTCTACCTTAGACAGCAAACAGTTTTTCCAACTATTAATCTTCCTCCATATTCTTTCTTTAATTCCTCTAAATGTATTATACTTAGATTTACCAACCATAGATGGCAAAGCCAAATATTTTTTATAATTTCCACACACAATTGCACCTGTTGCATTATTGATCAGATCCTTTACCCCTACCCCAGTATTTGTGCTGAAGAAAATGGAAGCCTTGTTTCTATTTAATTTCTGCCCTGAAACTCTTTCATACTTCTCAAGTATTTTTTGCAAGTTATTCCAGTTGACTAGTCTAGCCCTACAAAATATGACACAATCAATTGTAAATAACAGATGATTTATTCTTGGACTCTTTCTTGCTACTTTCACTCCTTTTATCAACCCCTTATGTTCTACTCTATTTATCAAAGAACTTAAACCTTCAGCATATAAAATAAATAGATAGGGAGATAGAGGATCTCCTTACCTCAAACCACAGCTAGGCACTATCACTTCACCAAGATTTCCATTTACAATTACTGAGTATCTTACTAATTTAACACACAGCATGATCAAAGAAATCAGTTTCTGCTTGAACCCTAGCTTCCTCATTAAAGCCTCAAGATAATCTCATTCCACATGATCATACGCCTTGGACATATCCAATTTCAAAGCCATACTACCCTGAGCACCCTTCTGTTTTGACTTCATAGTATGGAAAACCTCAAAAGCTACCATAATATTATCTGATACTAACCTACCTGGTATAAATGCACTTTGATTACATGCAATTATATCAGGTAGTATCTTCTTCAGTCTATTTGATAGTTTTTGAAACTATTTTGTAAAGTACATTATAAAGACTTATGAGTCTAAATTCCTACACTACCTCATGGTTAATCAATATATGTAAAATTCAGAGTTGGTGAAATAATTCCATTATTTAAGAGATCAAGAGCTGCAAAACACACCTCATCCTTCACAGTATTCCAATGTTGTTGATAAAATCCTACTCCAAACCCATCAGGCCCAGGTGATTTAAGAGGGGACATTTGACTTATTGCTTGTTCTATCTCCTCTATTGTAAACACACAGCCGAGTTCAGCATTCATCTGATCAGTGACTTTCATCTCAACAACATCTAGTAGTCTTTAAAAGCCTTTTCAATTGCTTTCCTTTATGTTTGTATATTGTTTGAGACATCTCTGATCTACCTTATATAGCTTCTCTTTTTCCTTTCAGTTGCACAAGCATGAAAGAATTTTGTATTTCTTTTCCACTGCTGGTACCAGTGCATTTTTGCTCTTTGCCTCCATCTATTATCTTCCTGCTCTAGTAAAATTCCCAACTCTCTTCTTAAAGCTCTTATTTCCTCTACATTTGTGGATTCTTCATTCAGTTGCAGCTATCTTAGTTGCTCAGTTTTCTCCTTTATCACTTTTTCCCTTCCCTTAAAAGTCTGTCTACTCCATCTACTCAAGGCTGAGCTACAAAACTCTAATTTTTTTTCTGAACACTGTCTACAGTATTTGAAGATTGCACCACTTTCTTCCATTCAGTCTCAATTACTGTACACCCTTCCTCAAGTCCCCAACTATTCTCATACTTGAATTTTCTTCTTTGAGCAAAAACCCAGTTATACCCCTTACTCGAGTGCAGTAAGATTGGTTCGTGATCATAACTATATGTTGCCAGTACTTCTACCTTTGAATCTTTATAGAATTCTGACCAATTGGGAGTGGCTACCACCCTATCAAGCCTCTCTTTTGTAAATGATTTGTCATTGTGGTTGTTACTCCATGTATATAAGCACCATTTCCATCCCAAATCAAACAATCTGCAATTCTCCAAAACTCTTCGAAACACTTCCATCTGATTCTCACTTATTTGCCTGCCTCCTAACTTCTCTTTATGTGATAATATCTCATTGAAATCCCCTAGAACACACCACAGTTGGTCACTAGGTGGTCTAAGAGATTCCAACAAGTCTCAGCTGCTTCTCCTCTTATTCACATCTGGCTGGCCGTAGATACCAGTAAAAATCCACTTACAGTTATCCCTCTCATCAATCACCCAATCACTGGTATGCCTCTGTGAATAACTAATAATGTTAATTTCCACTTCCCTTCTCCACAATAACACCCGACCCCCACTTCTCCTCACTGTATCTACTGCAAAACAACCATCAAATCCCAATTTGAATTTCAGAAAAGCTACTCTCCCTGCATGAAGTTTGGTTTCCATAAAAAAAACCAAATTGGGCATCTTGTCCTTTACTATTAGGTAAAGTTCTTGAACCAAAGAAGACGATTAACCTCATATGTAGGCATATAAATTTTAAGAGGAATTGAGCTTCTCTTTAATCGTACAAGAACTATTGAAAAAGAAAGTTCTTTGTCGAAATGAGTTTTGCTTCTCTCTTTCAAAAGTCCTTAGCGCGCATTATAGTAACTGTGAGTTGAATGATTTGGCATTGGTATTATTATATATATAAGAACACAGATAGTAAAATCATTATTCAGAAGAACGTAGTATTATATACAAAATCATTAAACCAGCCAGAACCATTAATACAAGAATGCAAACTTTGAGTTGAATACACTCCAAAAACCATAATTAAAAACGAATTTGACTGAAATATTTCCAACATTTAATTAATTAAAACATGACCATCATTAAGATGCCAAAAATAGCAACGATCCACCCACGATATGCAGTTGCAGAACATCCCCAAGCTGCTGAAGTCGGAGACGGTGCAGATGCCGGAGATAATAGTGTCTGAGGCAACACTGTTATGAAAAGCTTCTGGTTTCCAACCTCACAATGCTTGGAAACACCACAGATGTACCATTTTCTTCCTGGGGTTGCTAGAGTTATAACATCGTTTCCACTCGTCAAGGCTTCAGTGCCAGCAGGTGCAACGCAATCTTGGAAGCCGGTGCCATTAACTTTAAGCACATTGTGGGAGTTCTCTGTGTACTTGAAAACTGCACCAACAAGTCAGATTTCTTCAATCACCAATATTGAGACTAAAATACAGAAAATATTTACGTATATTTATATATATATATATAGAAAAGAATATCTGAGATTATATATAGAGCTAGGGGAGATTTACCAAGCTTGTCACCGACATGAAACTCCTTTCCCTGAGCCCAAGCTTGGTAATCAAAGTTAATGGTCCAACCCTTGTCATCCCCGACGACGAATTCCGTGGCCAAACTTGAAGGGACAAGAATGGCTACAATGGCGAGGATGAAGATCATGATGATCCGATAATTGGAAGAAGCAGCCATTGATGAGAATCCGAAGCTCTCTTGTTCTCAAATGGAGTAATAATTCTGTCTCTTTTGTTGGCCAATTGTCGGTACTTGTGTACTGCTAGTGTTAAGTGCTTGCTTGCTTGCCTATCGAAGAGCTGCTAAATGTGCCTATTTATAAGCTACAAAATCTTTGGTATTGACCGTCTGTAGACGGCAATATTGCCGCATATGCCGAATGGCACATTAACATGTTCCAACAGATACGTACCTTATAAGAGTTCGCATGGTTTAAGATTAAATTAAATGATTTTGTCCTCTATATCATTGGTTGAGCTGTATTTTTTGTTTGAAAAAATTCCAAATATCTGAAAGTTTTCAGAGTATTAAATTAAGACTAATTAATATATATATATATATATTTTGAATAAATTGTTCGCGTCGGCCATTTTTGTGACCTGTTCACGTAACGCGTCTTGGTATTTTTTTTTTTTTTTCCTCTATACATTTTTTAGTAGTTGGTGAATATCGTCTTATTATTATTATTTTTTTATAAATTATATGTAAATATTAATAATTCTACAAAACAATCAATTATTATGATCCAACCAGTCCGTATGATAATAGCATTTTTAAAAATGAATGATCAAATTGATGGTAGGTTGATACAAGAGAAAATGACGCACAAAATTAATAAAATTTTTATTTAAATGATTATATATACATGTTAAGAATATTGATAACAAAGTTATATATAGACTATATTGATCATAATTAATATTTGGCTATAAATTTTGTACATAGATTTTGTGCGAATATATACTATTTAATTTCCTTTCTTTTCCCGTGTGACAGAAATGAAATTCATGTACGTACGTGCGCACCACATGAAATTTGAATTGGCACGTGGAATCGTGTGAGGCGTAACGATTGACGGTCGTTTAGGGTACCTTTTTTTTTTTTTTTTTTTTGCTGAATGTCGTTTTAGGATACTTGACTTGTGCAACAATGACTCAAGGAGTTACCCCGTTTCCAATGTCTACTTGGCCCTTTTTTCATCTGTTTCCACTGCATAACCCGTGAAGCGTTGAAAGCCAGCGTGCATGCATGGAAGTTGGAACATTTGGTTGTTCCAGTACTGATCGATCTTCTTCCAAGTTGGTCTGACGCTTTAATACGATCCTAATTACTAAGCTGATCCAGAGCCACAAAATTTGTGTATCCCTCTCACGGGATCTCTCTCCAAAGCTGACTCTTTAACTTTTCTGGAAAAAAAGCACTGGCTCCCATTTGATCATCTACCAAACAACCAACGACCTCTAAGGTTATACCCTTTCTTTTGCCACTTCTCGTGAAGCATTCCCACGCATAGAAAACACAAACAAACTTGTAAAACTTTCCTGTCTATATTTAGTGCATGGTACTAATTAAGAAACCAAGCATGAAGAGTACTGGATTTTGGACAGTTTTGCATTTTATTTGCTAGGTCTCGGAAGCAGCAGCAAAATGAATAGAAAGCCAACTTCTGGCGCTGGTTCTCTTGGGACCCATTTTGTAGATATCCCTGAAGGCTTGCCAGAAGAAGAAGATGACGAAGAAGAAGAGAAGGAAATCACCCGAAAGGCAGATAAAGCAGATAAGCGTCTAAACAGAATTACCAAAGTCAGAGAAACAAGGAGACCACCTAGGAGTTTAAACAGGCAAGTGTCGCTGGAGACGGGGTTTGCAGTACTCAATAGGGAGTCTAAGGAAAAAGATGAGAGGAGTGTTCTTCCAAGAAGTGGAAGGAGTTTCGGAGGATTTGATTCGGCCAACAGGATTGGTTTGGAAGGCCGTAAAGGAGACTTCAGCATGTTCAAGACGAAAGCAAGTCTTAGTAAGCAGAATTCTCTGTTGCCATCAAGAAAAGATCAAAGGGAGATGGAGCCTCATGAGATGACTGATGGCTCTGCTGGGCTTGATGAATCAGTTAATAGAAGTGTTCCTGCTGGAAGATACTTCGCTGCTCTCAGGGGACCTGAACTAGATCAAGTCAAGGTATTCACATTTAAACGCGATTAACCTGTAGATATTGTTATCTCTTGGAATTATCTTCCTAATATACTGCTCTTCATTCACAGTTATATTCATTTGTTCCACTCACATTTGTGTTTGTGCAGGACTATGAGGACATTCTCCTCCCCAAAGATGAGAAATGGCCATTTCTCCTCCGGTTCCCAATCGGATGCTTTGGTATCTGTCTCGGTCTTAGCAGCCAAGCAGTCCTTTGGCGTGCCCTGGCAACAAGCCCTGCTACAAGATTCCTCCACATTACCCCATACATCAACCTTGGCCTCTGGCTATTAGCAGTTGCAGTCTTAATCTCTGTCTCCATCACGTACATACTCAAATGCATCTTCTACTTTGAAGCCGTCAAAAGAGAGTACTTCCACCCTGTTCGTGTTAACTTCTTCTTTGCCCCCTGGGTCGTCTGCATGTTCCTGGCCCTTGGTGCACCTCCTACGCTAGCCCCTAAAATCCTTCACCCAGCAATATGGTGCACCTTCATGGGTCCCTATTTTTTCCTGGAGCTCAAGATCTACGGCCAGTGGCTTTCTGGAGGGAAGAGACGTCTTTGTAAGGTGGCTAATCCCTCTTCTCATCTCTCGGTGGTTGGCAACTTCGTGGGTGCTATCTTAGCTTCTAAAGTTGGGTGGAATGAGGCGGCCAAGTTCTTGTGGGCCGTAGGATTTGCACATTATCTTGTGGTGTTTGTGACTTTGTACCAGAGATTGCCAACCAGTGAAGCCTTGCCCAAGGAACTACACCCTGTTTACTCCATGTTTATTGCTGCTCCATCTGCGGCAAGCCTTGCTTGGCAAACAATCTATGACGAGTTTGACGGGTTGTCAAGGACGTGCTACTTCATCGCATTGTTTCTTTATATCTCCCTGGTTGTAAGAATAAACTTTTTCACGGGTTTTAGGTAATTAAGCTATTTCTTGATAAATTCAACACTTGAAAAGTTCGCCACTCACTCACTGTTGAAGCTCTCTCAAGTTCTTGCCTGCCTAAAATTAAAGAGATAAGACACGTGAAATAGGTCGTACAATATTTTATTGGACAACTGAAAATTTTTTCCCCTAACTCTAGGCCTAGGTTAAGAATGCAAGTTAATCTCTAATTGTTAATGGTCTCCCTAAATCCTTGCAGGTTTTCCGTGGCATGGTGGTCTTACACCTTCCCCATGACAACTGCATCAGTGGCAACCATCAAGTACGCAGAGCAGGTCCCTTCGGTTATAAGCAAGGGCCTTGCGCTTACCCTCTCTTTCATGTCATCAGCAATGGTGTCTATGCTGTTCATTTCTACACTCCTCCATGCCTTTGTTTGGCGCACTTTGTTTCCAAATGATCTCGCCATCGCCATCACAAAGAGACGACTTATCAAAGAGAAGAAACCCTTCAAAAGAGGCTATGATATTAAGCGATGGACAAAGCAGGCCCTAACCAAGCACAACTCAGTTGACAAGGATTCTCAGAATGTGTAGTACTGACAGTATACGGTCAGAAGCTCCAGTCGCCATTCCTGCATCGCACGGAGTTTCCGGACCATGAGATCAAGCCCTCCTATATGCCAAGCTTCTAGGATTTGAATTTTAGCCTTATTGCGAAATGAGCAAGCATCCTACTTATACGTAGATTCAGCGAAAGGACTGATGCAGAAAATTAGTTTGGAATAAGATAATTGCTGTCTATCTCTTTATAAGCTGTGCAACAGCTGCTTTTTAAGCCTACTCTAGACATTCGAGCAAATGGAAGACTGTGTACGAAATAGTAAAAATATACCTCTCCTTTAAACTTAACAAACAAGTGTGATAATTTCACAGAATCTCAGACCAGGTCTCAAGTTCGAACCACCCTGCCGTTTAAACTTTTAGAACAAGTGATAATTTTAAATACATTTACATTTTTCTTTGCAAGACTACTCTAATCTCATATGTTACATCAAGAACTCGCACTTCTTTAATAAGAGTCAGAACCATTATGGTAGATACAAATATCTCATTGCAGCAAACCATGCAAGCAACATGCATTAATCGATCAAAATGGCAAGTACAAAAAAGAAGCTGCAATAATTCATCAGCATGAGCAATACGTTTCACTGGAACATAAATGTATTTCATATATTCCTTGACTTTGGTCATTACATGTGTTGATGCTACATAACAATGTAGAAGATGCTATCTGGGTGTGATAATACCTATACACAACACCCCGGCTTTTAACATTTTATTGGATTATGAACTGAAACCTAGAAAGTGTATGAAAAGCAAAGGCTTGTGAGAAGGTCATCAGTTTCTTCTGAGGTGAGATCACCATAGACTTCGATGGGATCCATATGCAGCAAGCGAGCTTGAATCTTTGAGGTGTAGTACATTTTTATGTACGAATGTCAATCTTCCATTATCAACCGCAGAACCTCAAATTTGCTTCCCATGCTGAACGCCATTTTGTTGAAACTTGCCCTTTTTTACTCTCAGCGAATGCCCAAGCTCCTGTGGCAATTAAAAAGCAAGATTATCCGATTCCGAATCTAAAAAAATTCAAGGCAATGAGTGAGAGAAGTACATTCTAGCATCATCTGTCCGTTTATTCAATTGGCATACCTCGGACGCATCACACCAGCTTCAGAGATGCACCCATCACTCCCACATTGAAACTGCTTTCCACCAAAAATTGAAGGTTTTTCTTTCTGCAGTATCTACAGGCACATTTTTCACCAGGATTATTATCACTGGAATGGGAAAGAAACGAAACAAAAACAAAAAGCAAATGCTCTTTTGGACCAAATGGCATCTCCACCGTTAGAAAATAAACGAATGGTGTTTTGCCTATAGACACAAAATAAACGAGCAAAAATAATAATAGAGTGGCATGCTCACCTCATGTTCTAGTTGAAAATGATTTGATCTGTTTTCTTTTGAGCCCTTGTACCAAAAATTGAAAAATAAATAACTCAATACAGTTCTAAACAGATGAAAACAAAAATCAATGGTAGGTATATTCATGTCAAAATAGAAAGTTGGCATAGTGAGGATAACCTTTAGGGACAAAGAGTTAGGCTGAGGCAATTTAGGTTGAGAACCATTACTTGGCTGGAGTCCAGATGCCAGGGAGAGCTAGCATTTAAAAATGAGACAATAGAAAAAAGGAGATAAATCCATCACTACAATAACATTGCACAAATGCTGTGTACAACAAACTTCTGAAATGAAGAAAAGGCAGATACCGAATGCAACTTATTTATTTCAAGGTTTACCTTACTGAAAAGCTCTGTTGGTGGATTGTTATTACTTCTCTTCTCCGTGTGGAAATTGAATTCCTGTATAGGAAGTAACAACATTATACTATCTCCAATAATTCAGTCAGAAAGAAATCTAATTGATACTAGGTCTAGGAAATATAAAAACATCCACAGACTACCATGGGTAATGTTGCTTGTCGCTTGCAATTTCGGAAAACACCAATATCTCCTTTACTTGAAAATATCTGCATTGGTATAAGATATAAGTCTAAAAATCGCTTGCACAACAACATTCAACCTAATGATCTATACTGAAAAACACTTACCTTCTTATTAAGCGGACGAGCCTTGAAGTGGTGCATTACATTACATTCATCCTGTTTTGGAGCATCCATGGTACTTGGTCTAAACAAAGCAGAAGTCAATCTGAAGTAATCACTCTTCTCTAAGTTGAATACACTGTCAAATGTAATTTGAGCATTTCATTTTTCTCTTAAGGGGAATTCTATTACCTTTTGTACTCCTTGTTTACATTTTCAGCAACACTAGAAGTGCCAGCTTTGTCCAACCCCTGGAAAGGAAGAGCTTTAAATTTAGAGGGATGATTAAACTGGCAATCACCAACTAGAAATGAGAAAGCATAACATTAATCATGTACATCACCGGCTCAATTATAGTTCTAGTTCTCATTTCTTGGGTTTAAGGTTTGAACCAATGAAAATTTTTAATTTGGGTAAGGTTACGTCAATTCTTCAGATAAATTTACTGATGACCTTGTCAGAATCATTGCATCTAACCGAGGATGATGAAAGAGCAGATGTGTGTTGCATAGCCCTCTCCAATGTCTTCAGGTGAAATTCCTGAGAAGCAATAGGAAAGAAATCAGGCTGCAAATAATCAACAAACTTGTTCACAAAATCAAGCACAAAAGTGTTCGTTTGCAACGACAATTGGCCCCTAAAAGTAGTTCTACTCTAGCAACAAGCAGGACACATATATAAAAGCACTTACTTGAAACTCTGGTAACTTTGGAGTGCTCTTCTTTGGAAGTGGCAATGAAGGGGCCTCGAGAATCTGCACATCACAAACATAAACTTCAAGGGAGGAGGCAAAACGAAGCAATTTATACCAAATTCCATCTTTACAGATTTCAAGTACCAACTTTTCTGTTCAATGGGCGTGCTTTGAATATTCTTGCAGCTGATTTCACTTGTTCCAGTTTTGTATTATCCTTGGGCCTGAAATATAAAAAAGTTATTTTACCCTGCAGTCTGTCATACAGCAGAAAGTATAGGGGAAGATTTGATAAAATAGCAATAAGAGAATAACCTTATCCTTTGGGCCCTATGTGCTGTTTCAAGCTCAGGCTGCCTTGGAATGGTAAGCCTCATTGTGCAATGTCCAGAATTCTTATCAACGGTTTCGTCCTGCAAGCCCACCCAGACATGTTCATGATACTATCCTCCAGTTGAACTTCAGCTTTATTTCAAGTCTACCTTTCAAATAATCCAACACTTTTTTTTTCTCGTATTAATCCAACCATAATGTGAGAACATTTTACAACTATCTAAAACAAAACATTTCCACCTAGAGTTTGTAACTTTAAAACATATTTGCGTTTCCCAAAAAAACCAAAATCCCACAAACTTTTGATTCCATTGGTCAGAGTGCTCGATTAATTTAGGAGGGTCATTTATTCAGTTTAATGAAACAATAGTAGCAAGGGCCTTATTTTCCAAAAATTGCAAACTACAAACAGAGACTTATGAAACTGTTGTGAATTGGAGATTGGGATAAAATTCTAATATTGACAGGTGTTAACCACTACATAAAATGAGAGCTAGTTAACATGTACTAGATAAATCAAAGTTTAATTCGAGTCGCAAACTCGAGTATCAGATGTGAGTAATATACCTTCTTAGGCAGCTTGTGAACCAGACTGGTTTGTTGGTCTGAACCAGTAACCTGTCGCACAGAACAGACAGTGAGCCTGGGATATTCCTTTTGATGGTAAACTACATGAGAAAGTAATTTGGCACATTCCCCAAATTGGAAGCCCAGTCGGTAACTAGAAGCAAGAATGCACAACCTAGCCCACCAAAAGAGTTGGGCCATGTAGGCAGCTGCCTGAAACACAGCCACCCTAACACTAAAAACCATTTGAACTGTTCTGAAAGGGCTCATATATATAAATTTCCATGAACATAATTATAAGAGTATTTCACATGCACTCATGCAATATTGGTTATGGTGAGACAGAAACTTCGTCCAATGAAAAATGAAGCTCTTAGCGACATTACTAAAACTTCCAATATGGTTAGCAACTCCTCACATATATCTTCTACGGCAAGCTCTTGATAATATAAGCAATTCGAAGGGACAGGGACATAGACTGAAACAAGTTCTGTACCTTTCCCAAGTGACCTCCCTCCAGCTTCTGCCTCTTGGAAGCTTGACTTTCAACCCCGGAAGAAATATGCAAGCTCCTCTCACTCTGTTGAACCAGTTGTGTCTGAAATCTAACGAAAGGGTGGTAGAATGTTAAAAAAATATGACTACTACATGAAAAGTCAATTGATTGACCTCCCATGTCTTGTCAGAAAGAACAGCGTTGGAATCAAGGGCATGGAACGTAGAGATTTGGGGGACATTCAAACCACGATGCACACTAAAAGGGAGAGAGAACATATTAAGGTGCATACAGGATTAACCCAGCAATAGATTCATCTTATAACAATGAACAATCATCAGCAACTTTAAAAGTGGATAAGGTCTATAGCTGTCAATCTAAGATTTATTCATTATGAAATGAATAGCACAAGTGACAACATAAGTAAAGAACACAGCACTTCTGAAAATCACCTGGAAACAGCAACGTGGAGAGGTCGATTTTGTTTAGCCAACTGACTTGCCGTAGGTTTCATCAAGGTTGAGCTCCTAGGGAGAGAAGGCTTGACGGTAGACTTCATTTTAGTTTTGAGTTTGTCAGTGGATGTGTGATTGTAAAATGTTATGTCTGCCAAGAAACAGCATCACAAGCACAAATTCTTACTGGAGTAGCTTTACTGAGACGGAATTGTAAGAAAAATCATCAAAATATGGGATTAATATGTTAAGGCCCCATTTGGTCTAATTTTAAGCTGAGTCTAACATCCAAACACATAATTCTCAAATCAATAAACTCATCTCAACTCAAAACCTCTTTACACGTGGGACACAACCTTTTTCAACTCAACACATATTTACACACGGGACCCACAACCTTTTTCAACTTCCCATAAATACATCTAAACTCATCTTAACATCCAAACACATATAAACTCATCTTAGGTGGGTCCCACATAACTTACTCCATCATCTCAACTCACTACTATTCATAAAGAACTCAACTCAACATCCAAACGGGGCCTAAAGGTGTTCGGTTTTAACTGTAGTAATCCACATCAAGAAACTAAACACATTCCAGACCGCAAATAACCAATGCTCAACAGAACTTCAATTATAATAAATGACATTAAAGATTAGATATTTCTATGAATTCAAGTAATCACTGTAGTGTGATGATAAGTCTTTAACCTCTGGAAAGATTATTCATGCACATGCATCATTTGACAAGGTAGAAAACTGTTCACCTGTGGTTAATTCCAATTGTTGGCTCGTAACTTTTTGTAGATTGCCACTCTGTAATTTGGTGAAGATACCTCTAACTATTCCTTCACAATCTGGAGAACCATGTAAGACGTCATATTATTATTATAAAGCCAAGAGTCTAGACGTGAATCAATTAAGATGATTGTCTTCAGAATCATGTTTCCTTGAACCATCCAAAAACACTAAACAGCATAGCTAAAAAGTTGTGAGGGCTAAGATGTTCATGATAAAGAGGAGCTTATCGAAAGCCTTATAAATCATAGAAATCTTGCACTTCCATCATCCCACTAAATCAACTTAAACCACCCCCACTAAAGTTCGAACTATTATTCCACCGGATTGCCTATTCCAATGCCTATACGTGCAACCTACAATAGTAGCAGCGGAAGCAGTGGAGTGACAGAATCAGAGGCAGCAGCTGTACGTGGTAGCGGCTTTCTGGTGAAGTTGGTATCTAGGGATATTACTCCGACACTGGAGCTATGATGATAACGGCGAAAGGTGGCAATGGGCCTGTCTATGCCAATAGCGAACATATCGGAATGATGAAAGTATTGACCAGATTAATAGCGGGGATATAGTCTTCTTGATAGGAATTTTAGCACTTGGATTAGATTATAATTATTAAAGAACTAGTTCGACGAAGCATAATGGACAAGAACAATACCTTTGTTATTCGTATCTAATGCACAAAGATCTCGGCTCACGCCTACATCAGCGTCCATAATAATACTCTCCATGTCCTTCGATTTTGGAGAAGTATTAACATTTTCCATTAGGATATCCTCTCTCATTTCTAACTTTGCAACAAAAGCTGGACCAGGAAAAAAAAAAGTACATGAGCCTATGACTCGCAGAAATGGAAGGTTTTTTAATTAGGAAAATGGGAAAATTTTTAGAATTGCAAGTGACATATACTAAGTACTAACACACTGAACATTTTATCCAAAAAAACAAACACTGAACATTGCATTGGATAATGCAGAGTTTTCAAATAATCAAATAAATATTAAAAAAAAAGAAGCTGTAAAAGGAAAAGAAACATTTTTTTTATAAGTAAAAAAAGAGGAAGAGAAACAGAAACAAAAAAAAAAAATTTTGATAAGTAGAAACAGAAATAAAAATTAAAAAATCTCAGCCGCAAATATTACCAAATGAACACTCATATTGCAGAGTTTTGATTTTATAAAAGAAGAAATTAAAACAGTAAGCTTAAGTAAGGAGTATTGAACACCGAGGCTAACGATGCTGGAAAATCAGCTAAGCAAGTATGCATACACGCGCACACGCAAAATATAAAATATATGTAAAAAATATATATATATATATATATATATATATTAAGTTGGAAGATATAAAGAAAAATAGGGATGATTATGGAGCCTGGAGGTACTGACGAGAAGGAGGATATTCTTGGGCGGACTGGAACCAGAGCTCGGCCCGAAGAGTCTCCGCTTGAGTCTCCGGTCGGGTGAAATCGAAGCACATTGCCGCGTCAAACTCGTAGTCGAGGTCGACTTCATGGACCTCAAAGACTGGCTCAACCTCCATGCCCTTTTCTCTATCTCACTCTCTGTAGAACCTTATCTTTCTCTCTCTCTACAATGCCAGCCCGTGAATCTCCCCCACTCTGCTTTTCACGTCACTACCATTGAAAGCTCTTCTCCACTGAACTCTCTCCAAGGAAGCTTCTTCCCTTCGTAGGTCCGGATCCGATCCGGCGAATCCCCCCCGACTTTGGAAATCGTCGCTGGGCTTAGTAGCAGAGAACGGCGCAGATATCGCTACGTCTGCTGCAGCAAAGAAGTTCCAAAGAAACGGCAATTTCTAGGGGCTTTTTAGATATTTTCGCTGATTCAGATTGTTGAAGCGACACTGAGGATTTTGATCCTATTTTTTAAAAAAACAAAAAAAAACATAGAGCTGTGGAATTTTGGGCACGGTCGTACGAAAAGCCCAGTGAGACTACGCCTCTAAATAATTTTTAATTTCTTTAAAAATATATCTAAATAATTTTTAATTTCTTTAAAAACATATTTAAAGGCAAACGCTGTATAAATGATTTTACAGAAAAGAAATTTATTATACATAATTTATTATTCTTCCTCATATATTATATTTATAATTTTTATAATAAAATGATGAGATATTTTTTATAAAATATTAAAATATCTTTCTTAAAATATAAAATATAAGATGATAAATTGTAATTAATGAGAATAATTTTTTCAGATAAAATTCAATATATATTTTCATAATTTTTTAATAAATTTATATATTTGATGCAAAAAAATTCGTTCACGTTGTGCTGTATTTATTAAATGGGTTGAATTTTTATTTGAATTTTGTTGGATTCATATATTTTGATAAAAAATTTAAAATTAAAGATTTGTTTATTTTTAAATATGAGATGAATTGAAATTAAAGTTAAAATATAAATAATGTATTATTATAATATATTTTTTAATATTATTTTTATTTTAAAATTAAAAAAAATAAATTTTTTATTTTATTTTATACTGAAAATTGAGATTATTATAATATTTTTTTATTTGTTATTCCGATGTCTATAGGATCCGTCCAAAATTTGAATCAATGGATCCGGAGGAAAAATATTATTTAATTGTAGTGTCGAATATACCCCTGTCTTTTGTTGGAAATGGCAGGGTTTTTGCAGAAGGATATTGGGGCATTTGGACTGGAGTGATGGGTAATGCTGTGATTTTTGGTTTTCTGTTTTATTTTTTTGAATTAGTTTTTTAAATCTTGTGTTGGGAGTCAGTTGCAGTGCAGTGTTATCTCGTCGGGCTCTGTGCGTTGCGACATCCTGTCGAGAGGTCTGAAATTTCGGCGTCTAGTGGATTTGCCCTTTTGGTTGGAAAATAATTGCAAGACTGACCCTAACGGTTCTATTCGTTGGGCAGGTAGGAAAAGAAAATGGATCGGGTACAGGTAGGGCCCATGTCGGCATATTCAAATGAGGGGAGGATCAAGGGTAAAAGGGGTACTTCCTGACTATTTTTTATGAATATAATTTATAATAGTTATAATTTTAAATAAATAAATCTCGTACTTGATATCTATAATTTTTTTTGTACTTTTTAAGATATAATTTATTTTGTTATAAAGAATTATACAAAATTTATTTATTTAAAATTTATATAAATAATTTTTCTTTATAATATAGTACGATTTGATTTTAAAAATAAATTTTAAGATTTAAATCTTATAAATTAAATTTATTTATTTAAATAATATACTCCACACAGATTTAAAAATCAAACAACTCTTAATCGACAAATTCCTGAATAATTAATTTAAGCTGTTAACGACAATCATTGAAATTCAAATTGCCTTCCTACATTTGAAGAGCTCAATCGGGGGAGCATTTTTAGAGAGTTTTGAAATGTTGCAAATTATTCAATAAAATTTTTAGAGAGTTTTTTTATTTATAAGTTAGTGTGTAAAATATTTCATTCACACTATTTATAAAATATGTCTAACTGTCATGCATTAATGATTTAAAATATAGATATCAAAATTCTAAAATGCAAGCACAATCTTGTAATCATTTTTTCATAAAAAAAAATAAAGAGAAAGATATACAACAAAGTATTGGATCTTTAGAGTTATTTATATTGAAAAAAAAAATGTTCGTGAAGTCTCTCAAATTTACTTTCAAACTTACAGTTTGATTATTTTATTTTATTTTTATTTAATAGTTAAAAAAATAGTTATTAATAAAATTATGTATTTTTTACTTTAAAAAAATAATAAAATACACTGTTGGGGGGCTTGCTAGCAATATCCTATTGAAAACTCTTTTATGATAAATAGGGGAAGCAAATATCAAAATTAGGGGTTGAGAATTCAAAGAGTTCAAAATAGAAATTTTAATTTTAATTTTAATTTTTATATCAAAATGGATTCATTTTTTTTATTTTTAATTTATTTAAATAATGGGTTCATTAGATTTGTTGGGATACCAGAAATTTTTTATTTTTTATTTTTAAATAGAAAAATTCTATTCCTAAGCCTCATACACCACACACCATCATTTTTATAATTTCTTTAATTTTATTCTCTTACCAAATATGTGATATATGGATTATGAATAGAATAATTCAATTATTTTAAGAATAATAAAACCAAAAAAAAAATTTAAAAAAATTTTAAAAAAATAAAAAAAATTTGGTATATGGTGTATAGACTTATGAATAATAATGTTCTTTTAAATAATAATAAAGAAATAGTAAAAGAGTTAAATGAGTAAATAATGGACTTTAGTATTTAAAATTTAAATATTCAAAATTATTAAATAAACCCGATGACATAATTGAACAAGATAAAACTTTCTGCTTTCAAACTGAAACTTTGTCTTGTCTGGTTTGAGATATAAGAAAATGGTAGCCGACAAATTCGCATTAAATGTGGTTTGGACTTTGGAGCTCATGGATAGGGATTCTTTCGTCGTTGCAGATAGGTTCATTCAATGTGTGGATTCACATAGGATTCCCGGCCTTCCTCTCTGTCTCACCTGACTTTTTTTCTAAGCTGACAACGTGAGCAATTTCATCATCGTTTTTGTACTCATGTCTTAAAGAAAAAAATCAAACAATTCTCTGTATATATATGAGAAAAATTACTAAAATCCGAGAAGAAAGTCAAGAAACAAGACACAAGAATTTAATATGTATCAGCAAAGCTGTCTGCATCTACGTACACTAGTGAGGAGTGAGCCGGTCAGATGACTTACGATAATATTTTTTTATTAATATTATTATTTTAATATTTAAAAAAATTAAATTATTTATTATATTTTATGTATAAATTTATAATGATGAAAGGAGTTTAAGCGAGTTTTGTATCCAAAAATCATATTTGTACATATGTTAAGTTGAAATGAGTTGAATTATTTATGTATAGAAATGAGTTGAAATAATGTAATAAGTTTTGTAGAACTTATTTAAGATGAGTTAAATGTGTTTGAATGTTAAGATAAATTTAGATATATTTATGAGAAGTTGAAAATAGTTGTAGGTCTAGCATATAAAAAGGTGTTGAGTTGAAAAAAATTATGGATCTCGAATATAAAGAGGTATTGAATTGAGATGAGTTTAGTGATTTGAGAGTTAGGTGTTTAGATGTTAGATTCAACTTAAAATTAGACTGAACAGACTTGATTTTAATGCAGTCAAAGTTCCAAACATAATATAGCCTTCGCCAAGAGTTTTTGACTAAATTTTAAGGTTTAGATTAAGAGAGAAATAAGATTTGTAATTTTAAGACGGGTAATTTTTGTAAAAAAAATAGATAAATTTATGACTTATATGAAAATCTTTTTTTTTTTTTTAACGAAGGATCCCATATATTTTTGAAAGAGAGTGTTGTTTATATACTTAAAAATTATATCTAACATTATTCTATTTATTGAGCATTTAATATTGTTGGATGAATTCATTTATAAATATTGAGAAGTCTACTTAGTATGAAAGCCCTAGAGTAGGATAAAAAAATAAAACTATAGAAGATCAAAATCCACAAGAGTACTATAAAAGAAGAAAAATACTATGATTTTCAATCACATTACGCTAAGCAGCCCACTACCTTCTTCCTCCACTGCTCAATCTTTTTAGTCTTATAATTAAAAAAAAAAAAAAGTTAAATAATACGACTGACTCTTCATTTTTCAATTTATTATCTCAATTGCAATAACTGAGATGATATATTTTAAATAGTTTAATTAGTCAATTAATAATTTGAAAATTATTTTAAATATAATATATGAATTAATATTATTATAACCATTCAATTGCAAGGAAAAAAGTCCGTTTGATGTACGAATTAACAGTAAAATGAAAGGTAATAATACCATTAGCTTCAGTGGGCCGAGAAAATGATGGTCCATCTGGGGGCCAAGCTCTACATGGCTTTTTACCTAAAACAACCTTTGAACATTTGTGGGAAATTTTCCCTCGACAATTCCATTGATTTCAGCCCTGAAATGGAAGCAGGGTCTGCTACTGCTCTATTTCCTTTTATTTTTTATTTTTCAACACCAAATCATGGAAATATTCTAGATCTAATGAACATTACCAATATATTAATCCATACAAATAATAACGAAGAAAATGAGGAAATGTTTTTGTGATCATCAAGAAATAAGCTGGTTCATGCCCCATTTTTAGCAGCAGCTCTGAAGAGAAAATTTTAGTATTGATAAACAAATGAGAAACGATAATCGAATGGTTTTATTGCCAAAAATTAGAACAGTCACGAAAAATTGATGATGGTAACTCAGAAACAACTAAGAAAGAATCAATTTTTCTACCTATATTTGTCAAATGAGCAACTTCCTCTGCCGTCTTCACAACTATACCATGTCTATTGTCTGCTGGCAGCTATACTATTTGCTTTCTTTGATCTTTGCTCCAAAGATGAATTGTTAATTCAATTTGTAGTTTGTCCAATAAACCCTTTAATATAATCCTAATCAGAATGACCCAATCCATTTCTGATATAGTCAAGAACCTGGACACACTCTGCCATGCTTGGTCTTCTTGAAGGAACCTCGGATGTACAGATGAGCCCCAACTTCATGACCTGAATAAGCTCATTCTCTGCAAAACCACGCAAACTCCGATCAAAACAATCTGAAGGTGAGCCACTTTCCAACAGTCCCCTAACATATTCACACAAAACGACAACCTCATTTGCTCTTGGACTCTCCACCGGTTTTCTGCCTGTAACCAACTCCAAAAGAATAACCCCAAAGCTATAAACATCACACTTCTCACTCAGTCTCAAACTTTGAGCCAATTCTGGCGCGACATACCCAACTGCAGTGTGGAATTTAGTTAAACCATAGTTATCCAAAATGGGAAGCAATTTTGCCAACCCATAATCTGACATCTTAGCATGGTACTCCTCATCTAAGTATGTTAGTCGATTTGATGTTGAGATGAAGAATTGGAGGTCTACAATCATGGTGAAGGTAAGCTAGGGCTCTTGCCGTTTCAAGAGCAATGTGAAACCTCCTAGACCAATACAATGGAGTGTGGCCACCAGCAGTACTGGTGCCTGCATGGTTAAGGCCGTGAAGGTTATCATACAGATTCCCGTTTGGGACAAATTCAGATAGAATCAACTGCATTGTCGAGGACCAGTAGTAACCCTGAAATGCAACTAGATTTGGGTGACGAAGGTTGCCTAGTTGTCCAATTTCTTGCTCAAATTCGTCTTGGTTTCTGATCCTTCCCAGAGTGTCAAGCTTCTTCACCGCAAGTGAGATCCCACCTTCAAAATTAGTCCGGTAGACTGTACCGATTGACCCACCACCAATCAGACACTCCTTGTCAAGCAAAGCTTTGGTGCCAGCCTCCCAATCTTCATACTTAGAGGGCAAACTTTTGCTAAAGAGAACCAGCTTCCCAATTATTACATTTGACTCGGTTGAACCCAGCGGTATGCTCTCAACAACCATTGGTTCATCAACTTTTTTCCTTCTGCGAGCCCTAATGCTCATGATGGATACCACACAAACCCCAGTAAGGATCAGTGCAGCAGCAACAATTGCAACAATGACAGAATTACTTATGACCTTTGTATTCCTCAGTGAAGAACTTGATCCGTTGACCTTTGCTGAGCAAGATGTGTCCAAGGGGGGGCCACAGAGCAGGGGATTGTTAAAAAATGCATATGGACCAAAACCCCGTAGAGCTGAAGGAATGGTGCCTGAGAGGTTGTTGTAGGATACATTAAAATGAGTTAACATTTTCAGATTTCCAAGAGGAGGGATTGACCCAGAAAGCAAATTATGCGACAGATCCAGAACTTGGATTTTTGTAATGCTTCCAAGGCTTAGAGGGATTCTCCCGTTGAGTTGGTTTTGATGTAGGTCAACGAATTCTAGGTTAGTCATGCTGGAAAGGATATCAGGAATTTCTCCGTCTAAAGCATTACCAGAAACATCCCTGCAGAAACATATTACAACTTTTTTTCAGGTTTGAATTAAAGCAGTTTGATGTGAATGCAAAATAATTTAAGAAGGTAATTGAACTCACAGCACAAGAAGAATCCTGCAATTGCTTATTTCAAGAGGAATTTTGCCAACAAGGTTCAGATTGTGCAAATCCAGAACCTGAAGCAGCTCAATGCTGCCAAACTCCTTTGGAATGGTACCCCCCATCATATTGTTACCTAATCTAATCACGGAAAGCATCTCCATACCTCCAATTTCTACTGGGATACTCCCATTTAGCTTGTTAAATCCCAAGTCCAAAACTCTAAGACTTCTACACTTTGTAATGCTCAACGGAATTTGCCCATCCAAATTATTTGTTGAAGCGTCCAGAAATTCCATTCTCCCACTGCAGGTTATCATGTCAGGAATCTCCCCATAAAACCCATTATGGGATATATTAAATAAAGAAATATTTTTTGATCCGAGAATACCAAATGGAGCCAGCCCGGAAAACATATTGCTACCAAGGTCCAATACTTTCAAGCTCTGGCATGCCGAAAGCTGTTCTTGAACACTTCCCGATAGCCTATTGCTTCTTAAAATCATGTACTTTAACAATGGAATACTACAAACTCCCGAAGGAATGCCATCACTGAGATTATTGAAAGAGAAATCAAACCCCTCAAGGTTCATGCAGTTCAATATTGATGCAGGAATCGAACCCAAAAGCTTGTTATAGGACATAGAAACATACTTGGTTTTATAACAATATTTGAATAATGTTGATGGTACCTCCCCAGCAAAATCATTCCTTGACAAATCCAGAAGCCGAATGCTTGGTAAATCACCAATAAACTCCGGGATTGACCCAGACAACGCATTGGAACTCAAGTTGATCTTCCACAACGTCTGGATGTCAGCATATTCTTGAGGGATAATGCCCGAAAATTGATTCCCAAACAATGTCAAAATCCTCAAAGATTTCAAACCCGATAAGGCTGGGGATAATACCCCAACAAGACTAGTGTTCCACAATACAATTCTTTCTACGAATCCAACCGAGTTACAGAACACCCCACTGTAATCCTGGCAAGGATCCCCACTCAAAACCCATGAACTTAACCTATTGTATGGATCATTGGTGATGTTCCCCTTGAATTGAAGCAAAACCTCTTTCTCGGTTACTGGTGAAACTGAAACAATTCCAAGAAAGCAATAGAGAAAGCACAAAAGAGCGTGTGAGAGACGGACTTGATAGAGTTTTCTCATGCTCACAAAACTCGAAAGGTAATTAAAAGGGTCTATCCGTTGGCATTGTAGTAGTGTGATCCAGCTGAGATAAGATCAGGGTTTTCTAGCAACCGTTTACAACATCACGATCACGACCAAATAACAACATTCTCACTGAAATTTAAGAGAAACAGTACCCAATTTCTGAACTCACTTATTGAAGCAAAAATTAAAAATTTGCAAGTACCTATAGCATTATAGTCTTTTGCTTCTGGAATCTGGGTTCTTTCGGTGAAGGCTGAATAACAAAGATCTGGTCTTTCTCCTTTCTGAGGTTGAATCCAAGCACCAAAATCTGAGCTTGGAGAGAGAGAGAGAAGGATGAAGGGCAGGCAAGCATGGGGGTGGAATGCAATGGAAATGGTGAAATTTAGTGACTGCTGTCATTGCGGGTGAGCCAAATTGAATACAAACTGCTTTTACAAATCCATGTATTTAGAGGTCGCCAACAACAAAGCTGAACCACTTGCATGTTCATCTCTCTCGCTCACTCACTCTCTCTCCCTTACACACGCCAAGGACTTCTTTTTTTTACCACTGATATGCACCAAACATGAAACTCAATCTGTCTTGCTCTGTGTGTCTCTCTCTCTTTCTCGTAGCTCATAAGCACCGTGTAGGGCCTTTGTTCTACGAAACCAAGCATTTATTCTCTCCCACCAACCACGCCAGCGCTGCAAGAACCACCAGCATCACTATTACCACTACCAGGATACAAAGACGGACAAGTAAAAAGGAGAGAGAAGAGCTTTGCCTTTGCCTTCTTGTCTGTCTGTACCGTTTGACGACGACCTTCGCCTTTTTCTTTCTTTGGTTGCATTCAACTTTCTTTCTATCCGTTTCGATCGTGACTTTGAGAAGGCATTGGTTGTTTTCTTTATTATTCTTCTTGTTATTATTTAATCATGCAGATGATACGTCGCATTTCCCCCCCATTTCTTGAAGGAACAGTAAAAAGTTTTCTTCCCAATATTGAAGTGATATTAGGTGACGGTGGTGAAGTTATTTTATATGATTTATAAATAATAATAAAATATTAAATAATAATAAATAATAGTGAATAATAAAAAATAATAATAATAATATTAAAAATAATATTAAAATATTAAATAATAATAATAGAATGATATGAGACATGGATTATGACCTATATTGCCATGAGCTCCAACTATGTTTTCTTTTCTTATCATTTAACATCAATATCAATGTCACATATCCAATCACACAATTTAAAGTATGCTTATAAAATTCATAGAAAATGAATGAACCTAATTGGTCATTTGATTTTTATTTTAGTGTACAAGCTTATTAAAAAATGAGAAACAATAATTACAGTCGTGAGCGTGTAAGCGTCGTACAATAATTTTAAAAAAAGTGAATAAATATAAAACTTATATAAAAAAAATTTTATTTAATAGTAGATCTTACTATTTTTCAAAATGATTACACGGTACTTGCGCACTTCACGATTATATGTAGTATTACTCTTAAAAATTTGCATAAACATCTTGATTTTGTTTGAAATTGTAATGAAAATTTCTATGGAACTAAAACCCAAGGTAATTGAAGTTATAGATGCTCTTTTCATTTGATTGAGCTTTATCGATACCACCATTTCTATTTTTATTTCATGTTATGTAAATTTTAGTTACCTTTATTATTGGAAAAAATATGTAATAATTGCTCTCATATTCTGATGCCCTGTTGTTTTTTTAAGATAAGCGTTGCAAATATAAATAGATTACATAAAATTAAATTTATAAATTGACGTGATTTTATATGATCTATTATATCTATTTTATGATAAAAATAATTTTATAATATGACGTATCACATCAAGTCATGTCATTTTATAAATTTATTTTTATGTAATTTATTTGTAACTAAAGTTTTTTTTTTTAATATTCTTCTTAGGACTTGTTTGGAAATAGATTTCATCCCAAAATTCTAATCACATTTTTTTTTCAAACTAATCATTACAACTTTTTCAAACTTTCAAATAAAAAATAAAAATAATTCAACTTTTTCAAATCTTCAAATAAAAATAATATTTTAACAATATTTTAACTTTATAATATTTTTATTCAAATTTTTTTATCTCTCATTTCCCAAAATTTTAAAAATACTCAACTCAAACTATCTCATTATTATTTATAAATTATCTTACTATTATTCATAAAATTATCATCTCATCTCACTCCTCAAACGAGCCTTTATCCCTATTGATTGATTAGTTAACATAATAAGAGTATTCAAATAAAATTCCATCACAGATCATGCAAAAGCTCATCTGAGCTAAAGAGCCCTATTAGCCAATTTTTTCAAAGATTCTTTATTATTTTTAATTGTTAGTCGATTTTGGGTTTAAATTTGATCATTATCTTCTAAATCAAATTATGCCACGTAGATAACATATGGTATCAAAATTTTCAAATAAAATTATTCATATATCAAAGAAAAATATTAGAGAATGGTCAAATTTAAACTCAAAATGGCCTTATTGGGACTCATCATCGGGCTACACCCTTACTTATCTATAAATCATAATTTAATTTATAAAATTTAAAATGTAAAATTTATTTTTTAAATTAAATTATGCCACGTAAATAACATATAGTGCAATTTTATTTTATATTAAATTATGATTTATAGATCAGTCGTGCTACATCCACCGATGGTGTAGCCCGAGGATGGATCACAATAAGGCCATTTGGCCTTATAATTTTGATTTTCTTTCATTCATTTTTTTATATCTTTATACATTTAAAAAAAATCACAGCACCATTCAAAATTATTTCTTTAATTACTACGTAAATAATAATACTAATAATAATAATAATAATTGTGAGAACCCATATCAGGACCATTTGTCAGGACAAATAATATTATTATTTGAGAAATGATATTTACAATCATGAAATATATAAAATATATTTAAATATATTTAAAAAAATAAAAAAAATACATTAATATATTTAAAATTATTTTTTTAATCATTAAATAAAATAAAAAAATTTTAATTAGCGATCAAATAAAGATGTCAATTTAGAGAAGCAAAATAGACTTTTCCATTCCCTTATAGATAATGCGAATAATTACTGTATTGTTCTTCAATATCAGAACAGAATTCTGTAGAAAAACAGTACTACAAAAAGTAACGTAATTTGATTGATATTCGATATTTTGCAGTTTGTCCGTCTAAACGTGTCAGAAGTTCTTCCTTTGTTTGGCTGGTCTCTGAAACGCTTTAATTGCATGCGCCCTATAGCATTTATATTGATCTATACATATATATATATATAAAGTCATATTTATATAATATAATTTTAAAATTTTTTATATTGATTTATATATATTCAAATATTTAATTAGTTATAAATAATATTTATCTAAATTTAAATAATTATTATTAATGTCAAATATATATAATAGATACTAATTATAAAATATATATATAAAAAAATTAATTTTAACAAAAAATATTATTATATAAAATAAGTGATTATGCATATACATGTACATATACATATGCCAATACTAAAACTCTAAGAGCATTAGCATTGGATTGGCTATTTTATTCTTCAAATTTTAAAGAATATGTAACTTTTTCACTTTTAGCTAACTATTCAAAACTTAAAATCTACATTGAATTAATCATATTATTCTCTATAATAATAAAATATTATTATTTTTTATTTTTTTATTTTTATATATAAAAAATCTACCAGAAATCAGAAGCTTTGATAGTCATCGATTATTCTTTACTACTGGAACCACGAAGAAACCATCGATTATGCTTTGATAGTCATCCAAACAGGAACCACGAAGAAACTACCCAAACAGAGAACCCAAACAGAGGCAATCTGAGGTAAAATCTCAGAAATCAAACCCAAACAGAAAGGAATTTGAGAACATCAACAGAGGCAATCGTTCGAAGAAACTACCCGAGACCTTTGACTTCAAACCCAAACATCAACAAACTCAAACCCAAACTTCAACAAAATCAAACCAACATCCGGAGAAATCAGGGCTAGAATCAAAGTTAGGGTTTCGAATCAAACCCAAACATCAACAAAATCAAACCAACTTTCGAAAAAATCAGGGCTAGAATCAAAGTTAGGGTTTCGAATGATTACCGTGTGCTTGGGAGTGCCGTGCTGCCGCTGTGCTGTGCTGGAGAGCTCTGTCGCAGGAGGGAACGGTTTGCGGGGGGAATGGTTGCGGGAGAAGAGAAATGGGGAAGAGGAGAAATGGGGAATAAGAGAAACAGGGGAAGAAGAGAAAAAATGAGAAGAAGCGGAAGAAGGAAGAGACGCGGGAGAGGGAAGAAGAGGAGAAGAGAAAAAAAAAATTGATGAAGAGAATAGAGAGGAAGAGACGCGAGAGAGGGACGAAGAGAATGAAGATGGGAAGTCGAAATGCGGGAAAGGAAGAAGAAAGAGAAAGGGAGACGCGGGAGAGAGCGCCGAGATATAATAAACAATTAATTTGGAGATGAAATAGTACTTTTCATCTTTGAAGAAAAAGATAAAATTACTGTAGCTAATATTTAGGATGAAAAGTGTTTGGCTAATTCAATGTGGGTCAACTATTGATAAAGTTATCTAAATTTAAAGATGAAAAGTGATTTAAAGAAACCAATACCAATGCTCTAACAGTCGTCATATTCGGTAGTCCCCGCGGGCCTCCGGCCACCAAACAAGGACCATCAAGGCACCTGCTGCATGGATCATGTATATCACCTTTGAATCATCGCTAATGATACATACAATTAGCAATTATATAACTGTAGCGCATTTTTTTTTTTTTAAAGTCAGATTTATTATTAAGAAATTAATTTTTTATATAGATGCATAATAATAAGCACCGAATCTCTCAAGTTTTTGCCCAAAACTGAAGAAATAGTATTGTTCCCCAAAAGTACCATTCTGTTGCGATGGACATTTAAGCGCAAAATTAGCGTGTTACCTAATTATAAAAAATATATATAATAATAATAATAATAATAATAATAATAATAATAATAATAATAATAATAATAATAATAATAATAATCAGCCAGCACAATTGATGTTATTGTGAAAGTGGCATGTCATTATTCACCTGCTTAAGGCTTCGTTTGGTTCCTTAAATACTCTCAATTCATCTCAACTCATCATTACAACTTTTTCAAATTTCAATACAAAATATAATAAATAATTTAATTTTTTTAAATTTTAAAATAATAATAATATTAAAAAATAATATTCTAACAATATTTTATCATCTCAACTCAACTCAACTCAACTCAACTCACTTCAACATCCAAACACAACCTAAGTCTCTCTTTTGACGAAGAATAATATTACACAATCTCTCTAATTTTTATATATTATATTATTTTTAATTTTTTAATTTTTGTTCTGTTTATTTTTTTTAAATTAATTCAATTATTTTATTCATTATTTACATATTTAATATTTGATAAAAAAATAATAATAAAAATTAAAAAAATATATTATTTAGAAGTTGTATAAATAATAAGAGATTTTATAGATTTTATCAAAAAGAAAATGTGTCAGTCAAATAAAACATAAGAGCTACCCTATAATCTGTGAAGAAAAAAGTTTGAAATACACCAAACAACTACAGAAGTAGAAAAATTCGGATCATTTCGGGTAAAAACTCAACATAGTAAAAGAAACCAAGTACTTTACCACGAACATTCTTTCTCCTAGCCTCTTTTATTATAACCAATATAACCAATACAATTAGTTGTCTTTGTGCGCTAACTTTTTTGAAGGGGTAGAGGCTTGAAGGGGAGGCGACGGAATGGGGGGTGGTGACCGAAGGGGGAATCGATAGAAGTGCGGGTTTCTCAAACTGGGATGGAAGCTATTTGAGGGAGTCGACGAAATGGGTTTTAAAATTGGAGGCTTGAAGACAAAAATTGAGGCTTAGCTTGAAGATAAAATGAGAAATGGATTCTCTTTAGTGGGCAGAATAGATTTTTCTGAAGGCTTACAGACGAAACAAAAGATTGCCTTGAAGTGTTATGCAAAGACAAAGATGAAATTTGAAATGGGTTCCTCTGGCTTGAAGACGAAGCTGACGAAGACAAACGAAAACGAAATTTGGACTGGGTTCCGATTGGCTTGAAGACAAATGAGGTTATAATTTTTTAATTTGAGATGGGTTCCTCTAACTTTAGGACGAAGGTGACGAAGAAGAAAGTTAAAATGAGTTTCGGTTGGCTTGAAGACGAATACCGTTCTAATTTATTTAGGAGAAATGATTTGTATAAGTTATAAATAGATAAATCTTATATAAATTTTTGTAAAAAAATTTATTTTTTATTAGTTGAATCTATTGTTTTATAAAAAATTTGTACGAAATTTATCTATTTAAGACTTTTATCTAATATTACTTTTTATTTAAACGAATGAGGCTTTACTTTTTTTAACTTTTAAAGACATACAACGTGGCATACCACGTCCAGCGGGAAGGGAGAGCGAGACATTTGGTACTGTGGGCGTAGCATTTTTCATATTATAGTGTGTCCGTGTTTTTCTCAATTTCAGCAATTTTAATTTGGGAGGGCAGAGGCAGAGACAACAACTTGGAACAAAGTTTTATGCAGGCCAATTTGTGCACATGGCTTTGCTTCAACTTAAGCGCCTTGAGGGGGTAACTTTGGACTGTTGCTTATTCAGGCTGGCAAAAGCCTGTCTAAAGTTCTCTAAAAACAGGGATGTTTCGGCCTGCTACCAAAAGTGTTCTTGTACACACCATTAATCCAAGTCAATCCACTTTTATGACCCAAAGTGGTAAAACGCAATTAAAATTACAGTAACGTTAGATATAATTATAAAATATATATATTTTTTATTTTATTTTTTAAAAAATAGATAGATTTAAAATTTACATAAAAAATTTTTTTGATAAAAAAATTTATTATTTTTAAAAAATTTAAAAAAAGTGCACGTGCACTTAGGAGTTAGGAAACTTAGGATTACCTTTATTTAAAAAGCACTTGTGCTCATCTGCCATCCATTTCACATAAACCAAACACCCGATGACATGACTTTTATTTATTTATTTATTTTGTAAACCGCACGCGTTTTAGCTTTACAGACCTCAACAATGGTTAGCGTGATGACAAATGACCGACCGACGACAATGGTCGCTAACGAGAACGATTGCCAATGACGAGAAGCTAGCAGAGCTTCTTTGATTGCTCACGACTGACTGATCGCTTTCAGCTCATAAACACAGAAACAAGATAGTTGAAATTCCATACTTGTTGGTTAAGGTTAAAGTTAAAGTTGTTTTACTCAAAATTAATTTTTTTTTAATTGACTTTGAAATAAATAAAACACATAGTCAGAAGGAGATGTTTGAAACAGAAAAGTAGAGAAGCATAGCTAGGAGCCATCCTAGTAAATGACCGGGAATTCCATACTTGTTGGTTAAAACTAAAGTTGTCTTACAATGAAATAGCTCCATGGTGAATCATTCAAAGAATCTAAGAGCCAGTCCATTGATCGTGATTGTGTTCTCTTCTCCTCCTTTCTCCAGGTATCTCTTCACTGCGCCTACTTCCATTCTCTCTACGTCTCTTTGTGTTCCAACTAATGCGTGGCAATTTTCACCCACTAATTTCTAAGATTTTGTTTATTCTCTTAAATTTTTAAGATTTTAAGAAATTTTCGTTTATAACAGATGTTGTTCACGAGGGAGAGGGGATCGATGGAGGGGGGATTCTGTTCTCATGGGAGAGGGGATTTCTCAGATAGATTTCTTATGTGGGAGAGCTGAGCGACTGTACAAGGGAGAGGGATTCAGAGGTGGGAAAGCTAGTAGAGGGATTTGAGGGATTTCTGGATTTTTCTAACGAGATTTTTCCAGCAATGTTAGGGCTATTGATTTCGGAGAGCTGCTACATAGCATCCACTGTAGTGGGTGCACACAATGCACTCACTACGTGGATGCTTATGGTCCATGTATTTTTTTTTTTTTCACCAGATGGATTCTCCCGTCTCTCTCATCCCTCCCATCGTCTCTCTCATCGTTTCTCTCTCTCATCTCGATGCTCTCTCTCATCAGATCTCTCTCATCCTCTCTCTCTCCTCGACTCTCTCTCATCAAAACGACTCTCTCTCTCATCTCGGGCTCTCTCTCTCCTCGACTCTCTCTCATCATTTCTCTCTCTCATCTCCGACACTCTCTCTCACATCTCGAGCTTTCTCTCTCATCTCGGGCTCTCTCTCTCCTTGACTCTCTCTCTCATCAGATTGACTCTCTCTCTCATCTTGGGCTTTCTCTCTCATCAGATCGACTCTCTCTCTCATCTCGGGCTCTCTCTCTCCTCGACTCTCTCTCTCTCATCTCCGCTCTCTCTCTCTCATCTCGAGCTCTCTCTCTCATCTCGGTCTCTCTCATCGTCACTTTCTCTCTCTCTCTCTCTCTCACATCTCTGCTCTCTCTCTCTCTCGTCTCGCTCTCTCTCTCATCTCTCGCTCATTCTCTCTCTCATCTCCGCTCTCTCTCTCATCTCTGCTCTTGCTCTCTCTCTCATCTCCGCTCTCTCTCTCTTTCGTCTCTCATCTCTGCTCTCGCTCTCTCTCTCGTTCTCTCTCTCATCTCTGCTCTCTCTCCTATCTGCTCTCTCTCTCTCTCGTTTTCCCTCTCAAACATGTGGTGTATATTTTGACACCTAATGTATGCAAATTGACTTCAATAAATAGTGGCTTCTGTATATAATATTTCTTGATTTCGAGAGAGCTTAGTAATTAGGATCGTATTAAAGCGTCAGACCAACTTGGAAGAAGATCGATCAGCACTGGAACAACCAAATGTTCCAACTTCCATGCATGCACGCTGCTTTCAACGGGTTATGCAGTGGAAACAGATGAAAAAAGGGCCAAGTAGACATTGGAAACGGGGTAACTCCTTGAGTCATTGTTGCACAAGTCAAGTATCCTAAACGACATTCAGCAAAAAAAAAAAAGGTACCCTAAACGACCGTCAATCGTTATGCCGTACACGATTCCACGTGCCAATTCAAATTTCATGTGGTGCGCACGTACGTACATGAATTTCATTTCTGTCACACGGGAAAAGTAAGGAAATTAAATAGTATATATTCGCACAAAATCTATGTACAAAATTTATAGCCAAATATTAATTATGATCAATATAGTCTATATATAACTTTGTTATCAATATTCTTAACATGTATATATAATCATTTAAATAAAAATTTTATTAATTTTGTGGGTCATTTTCTCTTGTATCAAACTACCATCAATTTGATCATTCATTTTTAAAAATACTATTATCATACGGGCTCGCGCGACTGGTTGGATCATAATAATTGATTGTTTTGTAGAATTATTAATATTTACATATAATTTATAAAATAATAATAATAATAATAAGACGATATTCACCAACTACTAAAAAATGTATAGAGGAAAAAAAAAAATACCAAGACGCGTTACGTGAACAGGTCACAAAAATGGCCGACGCGAACAATTTATTCAAAAAATATATATATATATATATATATATTAATTAGTCTTAATTTAATACTCTGAAAACTTTCAGATATTCGGAGTTTTTTCAAACAAAAAATACGTACAGCTCAACCAATGATATAGAGGACAAAATCATTTAATTTAATCTTAAAACATGCGAACTCTTATAAGGTACGTATCTGTTGGAACATGTTAATGTGCCATTCGGCATATGCGGCAATATTGCCGTCTACAGACGGTCAATACCGAAGATTTTGTAGCTTATAAATAGGCACATTTAGCAGCTCTTCGATAGGCAAGCAAGCAAGCACTTAACACTAGCAGTACACAAGTACCGACAATTGGCCAACAAAAGGGATAGAATTATTACTCCATTTGAGAACAAGAGAGCTTCTGTATATAATGTGGTGTGTGATGTCAAAACCGGATTAGGAATAGATTTTTATTTTAATTTTTATCATTTTTTCGTCATTTCAAGACGTATTAATAGATGATTAAAAATTATTTATTATATTTTATTTATAAATTTATTATCTAATATCATATGATAAAAGGATACTGAAAATTAAAATAAAGAATAGATTTTCTCTAAATAAAATTATGCTAATTAGACGAGGTATGGTGTAAGGCATCAGTACCACGACTGATTCACGACTCTGAACATACTAATGATTTCTCGATCCACAAACAGTCACATTGGAGACGAAGGCTCGCCCGACGCCCACCCCCACAAAACCCATCCTCGGTCTCGCGATCGGACGGCCCCGGCCTCAATTTCACGCAGTTACCATCATTACCGTCGCTCCCAATTCTCTGCTCCGGCACCACCTCACCACCATATTACTCCCGAAATCGTGATAAAAACCCTCAAAAATAATTTCGGGGGGCAAGGAGAGCCTCCGGAGCAATCCGGGTTAAAGTCGGTCAATCTGATATCTGGACAGCAGAATCAGAATCTGGTAAACACCTACCACTCGTTTTAGTATTCACCCCGGCAACCTAAACTGGAGTAATTGCCTAAGACTGCAATATAATAATGCTTGCTCCGCTCGACTGCCATGGTACTATGACATAAGCAGAACTATACTTGGTTCAGTTTATTTGAGAAACGAAGTGGACACAGATCAATTGATATGGACGTGCACAGATCAATAATATGAAAAGTTTGTGGTCGGGAACCATGCCTTCGTGTTAACGCCGTTCAATATGCAGTTCTCATTGTTCAAAGCATCATTTTTATCTTTAAGACTAAGCGGGTCTGGAATTCTTTCCTTACAGTTGTAACCCTTGGATCTTGAAACAAGAACATGCAAGGTACGCAAGATGGTGGGCGGAAAATGCCACCTTTGTTCACAGCGTCGAAAGTGTCGGTCATAGTTCCCAGTCGCTCCCCTTTCTGTACATCGATGGCTAACATCCTGCCGAAAATTATCAAATGCTACATAATCCAAAGGCAAATCCTTTTTTTATCCACCAAATGCGATGCCCAGAGTGCAATTACCTAAATTAGCGAACGAGATGATTAAAAAAGGAAGCGAATACCATTTACATCGACAAAAGTTTTCTTTTTATTCTTTCTCCACATAAGCTAGGATGATTTGAGATTTTGATTTCCCAAACAGTTGATTTTCACACAAGTTCATGTCGCAACCCGCACCACTTTATCATCCTCTGCGTGTAGAAACGCATGAACATAGCCATATATAAAGTGTCCAAACTTTCATTATTTCATATCTTACAATATTTCACCAAATTTAAACAAGATATGAACGCAGGAAATTACTAATGTCCTTCTGTACTAAAAAACAGAGAATATCTCTCTCATCTTCTGTTATCAGTGTTTGTGAAGAAGAACAAAGGTAGAGAATCGAAGAAAATGTCCGAATCGGGGAATTTGTTCTGAAACTCGGACATTAAGGCTAAGTTCTCTTGGTGAAGAACACTGGCCTTTTTCCTCAGCTTCTCATTCTCTTCAATTATACTTTGGTTCTCCAAAAATAACTTCAGGTTCTTTAGTTCCATATCTTTATCTGCCTTTTCTTCGCACTTTTTCCTGCTGAAAGACATCCACACGTTACATCCATCTAAAATATTGACGATCATAATAGAAGGGAGCCGTTAAAACATTAAAAAGAAAAGGGTTTTCTCATAGGAGATACATGGGTTTCATGTGATGAAACACACAAACAACATACCTGACTCGCCTGGGAACTTGAACTTTAGATCGCTTCGATCGTTGTTTTCTTTCAGAAGAATGGACCAGACCAGATGGAAGCTTTTCAGTGTTGTTGGTACACATCTTCTTGGGTTATTGTCGGCCTTCCTATTAAAATTGGGAGGAGCAGAAGATTTATGGTGTTGAGGTGAAAGAGTGGAAATTGAGAGAAGAATAGATTGCATGCTCATATAAATATAGATGCATGGGTTCGCCTTTGTGTATGTACCATGTGGTTGGCATGTAGAGAGAGATAGATTTCTCTGCTGGTAATGATGGCAAGTGGATTCATGATTGTAGAGGAGTATCAAAAAATGAGGAGGAAAAAGCTATCCGTTGAAGCAGGAAAGGTTTTAGCAATGCAAGGGGTTTAGACGTCCATATGAAACAGAGGATCTGAGTAAATATGTAGAAAATTCGATTACAGAATTGACGGTTTCAAAGAAGAGTGTCAAAAATAGCATATAAACTCTTGTTGGAATGATTTAAAGTTTAAACCACGCGGTCGATACTTTTATTACGACGCAGTTATTACCTGTCACGTAGAAATGCATGCCTTGGGAAGGTCTATACATGCAGCAGCTATTTTTGACTAGGCCTTGTGATTTCCAGTTCTTCATTTGGTACAATTATTATTTAGGAAATCGCTCTCTGTTTTCTCAAACTTAAGCATCAAGCATGTCTAGCGTTGTCATGGTGCATTTGGAATGCCATCCTACACTATAGTAAAAATGATTATTTATAATGAATTATTTGTGAGGAGAATGATTATTTATGATAAAAACAAACTTATTTTAATTGAAACTAGTCATTTTTGTAAGAAATAATTAACTACAAATAAATAATTTTCTCGTAATGCTAGTTAGAGTCAGCATAAATGGATGGGTAAGCTTTTCCTATTTGCTCAGTGCTCATCACCTTATAAGCTTAGGGCCCCATATTGGCAATGCTGTAGGTGTCCATCCTCTCTCTCTCTCTCTCTCTCTCTCTCTCTCTCATTTTAAGCTTTGTGACTTGGTGGACCATTAGAAGGGAAGGTTGGCATCTTAGCTCGATCCACCCTTCTGCTCCACCCTTTATTCATCTCATTATACTTTGTTTGAACACAGATATCTAAGAGTCAAATGCTATATTGAGGGCCTGCAAACACCAATATCCCCTTTAATAATCCCCACCTACATTTGATTACAGAGAGATGGTTATGATGACGATGTGATGCTTGTGTGACCGTGTCCAATTCTTCATCATGATCGTAATTCAGAAGCATCTAGCTGATGAGCTTTTCTTGATTTTCTAATCTTTCAAAACAAAAACATGGGTACGTCGGGAAAGTTTCTAAAAAGGCATGCACCAGTACCAGGCCATACTTATTTTCATTATTCTCTAGAATTAAAGCAATTCCCTCACTGTAAGGACTCATTATGTATACATGCACTTGGAACCTAATGAATTAATTTTGAATGGCGAAGAGCCATTTTCAGAAGGACTACGAACCACTCAGACCTTCACAGCTTATAGATATTGACACAGGACAGAATATCGATTATTCTGCAGGTTAGTTTCAATAGATAATTTATAAAAAAGAAGATAAGAGAATCGTCCAGAAACATAGAGAAAACACTTCTTATGTTCAATTCAAAATTATCAATATTCAAGAATGACGAAATCAACCTACAAGTTGGATTGTAATAGCTAAAAATCGACTATATATATCAGAATTTTATCAAAAAAAGCAAAATTACAATAATCATGCTAAAATAAATACATAATAAAAGAAGTAATCTGTAAAAAATCTAGCACAAATAAAATTCATAATCACTTTCAAAACAGTAAATGAAATATTATTATAAAAGGTAAAAAATAACTAAAAATAGGAAATCAGAGGAAAAAATAGTGAAACTTGGCCTCGAAAATGAAGCACACCGAGCGTAGCTGGGTGCCCACGACATGCACACCGAAAAGAGCGTTCCGAATTGGGGTCATATGCATGATTTTGATACCCGTAGTCAAAGTTGTGGTCAAAATATCGAAACGTGTCCAAAATCGCCCAAATCAAGAAAAAATCACGATTTTCTACCATCTTTGCGATGATCTGCCACCTTAAGATATTTCAGCACAATCAACGTGCAGTCTGATAACTCAACATCATCTAACTCGGATCGTTATCAGAATCATCTGACTTGAATCTTCCTGCATCACATACATTCTTTTACTACTGCTAAGACTGCTAAACATGGGGGATGAGTTTAGATGCAATAGTTGTTTAGGGATGGTTGGAGAAAAAGTAAAGCAAAGACAAAATCAATCATGATCACAAAATTTATACAGTTCGGCAATGTGAGTATGTCCATAGAGCTATAAAAAAAATTTATTCAGATAAGAGTTGAATACATGCATAGTGCGACAAAATAACACAATATATATATATAGCGAAACTGTAATTAGCGAGTCGGGTCAGTTGAATGCTAAATCGGGTTCAAATATTGGCCCAAGCCTGTATTTCATGACCCAAGTTTAGTTGAAAATCTAAAAAGAAAAATCATAACTAATTCTTATGAGAAAATATATTTATAACAGTGAATTGTATAAATACTGCGTAATCTCTTTAAAAAAAGTGAAATAAATATGAGATTCATATGAAAAAAAAATTAATTTTTTTATAGTTTATCTCAATCTTTTTCAAAACGATTATGTGACGTTTATTCACTTCATAATTATATGTAGAATTATTCAATTCTTATTGAGTCAAATCATTAAAATGCCATTTGGATAGTAAGTTGATATGAAAGTTAAAAGTTGAATAAAATATTATTATAATATTATTTTTTAATATTATTATTGTTTTGAGATTTGAAAAAATTAAATTATTTATTATATTTTATGTGGTAATTTAAAAAAATTATAATGATGCGATAAAATAAATTAAGATCACTTCTCAATCTAAACGAAACCTAAATCGGATCGCTACAAAATAAAACTAACAAAAAAATGAAACACGTACCTTTATTCTTTATCTCCTCCCTCCAAGTGTTCCGAACCGCTTTGTCTGAAATTACAGAACGTATGACATACATAACATGCATCAATCATGATGGCTATGCTTGTATACATTATATGCATTATTATGGGACCAGGTTCGCATCATCCATCGCATTTACGTATTGACTCCATCCGATGAGCAAGTTGGCCGCCTGCAATCAATTACATTCCATCGATTTTGTTATGCTCCTTCATCATCAAGCAGTATCCTATTCATCACATAATGATGATTTTGATTTTTGAAATCACAAGTATATATAGTTTTCAACTTGTACATAATTATATGTAGTTGTGGAGTTTATTTTATGCATACACATTTACAACATCATAGTCATGTTGATGTGGTAGCACATAATGGATCATATTTTTGAGAGGTAAGTCACCCGACTTAAATATTTGAGAAATGATATTTGCAATTTATAATGTGTAACTTCCGCACATTTATTTTAAAATATACGAGACTTATATAAAAAACTATGTATCATGTAAATCTGAGATGTATATAAAAAAAATATAATAATAATAATAATAATAATAATGGAATCATTTTTTTTTTCAAAAAGAATACACAAAACTATATCTAAATTTATTCTAAATATTTGATTTCACGGATAATTGATGCATCTCAGTGGATAGGATGATCAGGATCTTCAGTTCAGAACGTTGGGCCCTGGGCCTATCTTAGTATCATCAGTTTCCTATCCTTAGTTCTAAGCACCTTTGGTCTGGGCCGTTAGTTTGGGCTTTCCTAGCTATATTGTCAATTTGTCCATATACCCTATTATTGCTCCCACCGTTCCAAGCACTCATTTGGACCCGACGACAAAGGTGGAGAAGAGCCCAAACCTCAAATTGAAAAAAAAAAATAAAAAAAAAAGAGTAGTAATAGATAAAATTATGAGTTATGTAAGTATTGTATATTTTTTTAAAAGGAACGAGGTCTCCAATTAAGAAATTAATTTTTTATATAATTTTTATATTTACTCATTTTTTAAAAGGAGCGAGCCACCTGTATATTCAATGAATGCAAATATTATTTCTAAAAAAAAAGGTTCTAATATTTTAGAAGAATAAATATTCTATTTTAAAGGGAGTTTTAGGGCAATTATTGGTATGGATGTTCAGAATTGTGCTCAATTCAGTGGCGACCTTCTCTTCTTCTTTCCTTAGCACATTCTTTAACAAATATACGAAATTAGAAATCAGTTCAGTTGAGTCTAATTTTAAATTGAGTTAACTCTCAAATCATTAAACTCATCTTAACTCAAAAACTCTTTACACGTGAGACTCACAACCATTTTCAACCCAACATTTCTTTACACTTGGGACCCACAATTTTTTTCAACTTTTCATAAATACTTATAAATTTATCTTAACATTCAAACACATCTAAACTCATTTTAGGTGTATCTCACAAAATTAACTTCATCATCTCAACTCATACTATTCATAAAAAATTCAACTTATCTTAATTCAGCTCGACATCTAAACCTAACTAATAGCACTCTCAATGACTTTTGTATTATACAAAAAATATAAATTATTTGAAGAATTGTTATAAAAAGGAGTTTCTTCCGATTATGTAAAAGGAATTGTAAAATATAATTAGCTACAGTAACCCACTACATGTAGCTGATACTGTTCATTTTGTAAATTTTTTTATTATTGATATTTCATTTACTCTCCCATTTTCTTTTACTTTGATTTTTATCATGTAAGTAAATTTTTTTATTGTTCATAATTTAAAACACCCATATTTCATTTTCTTCTAAAAAATATATTGAAAATATTTTTAAACCAATTTTTTCATTTTTTCATATTATTTTTAATTTTTATTTGGATTACATATTTTTATTTTACGTGTTTATGACTAAATTATTTTACATTGTATATAAAGGAATTGTAAATATAAAAAAATATATGGATATTGTAAATTTATTGGTAGAAATAAAATATTTAAAAAGAATAAAAAATAATATTTAAATAATATAGAGAATAAATAAATAAGTTGATGGATGATATATTGTAAAATTTAATATATAAAATAAAAATAATAAATTTTGATGATATATTTTAAAATATAGGATAAGAAATCCGTGTTCTAACAAAAATTATAATGCGACGGCTCCAACCTCGCAGAATTATAATGTCGTAAACGGAATATGCCCATATGCATTCAACGTCGTAAAAATCAGCCTTGTGCCCACCAGCTATATCGCAAGAGCACTAAGCATAGGTTTAACTATTTTTTGGCCAAATGTACTACTTTTTACATTTTGAATAGCAAAATATTATGTAGCCCTTTGAAGTTTACCGTTTAAAATTATCACTACAGTATTTAATTTTTTAAAATATTAAAAATAATTACGGCTAGGGCATTTAATTTTTTTAAATATTACCGCTAATGTATTTGTGTGTTTTCTTTAACATTTAAAAAGAAAAAGAAACCAAATACATTTGAGACTTGAGGTGCTGAATAGCAGTACCTTTGGACTAATGTATTCAAAATCAACCATACAAAGGAGTCATAATTCTTTATATAATATTAAAATATTATTTTTATTATCTATTTTTCTAATGCATATTTAAATTCATTGAATCAATTCCATTTTCCTTTTTATACTTTTCAAAAACAGTAACCTATACAATCAAAATACATCAAATTAGGGGTGGGGGCGGGCCCACCCCGCCCTGCATGGAGAGGGCCTAGTGGGGGCGAGATGACCCCAGCGGGGCCCCGCCCCGCCCCGCCCCCCGCTTCGCTCTACATATATAATTTTTTATTTATTTACATATATACATATAAATATATTATATATAAATATACACAATTTGTCAAATACTTAAAATTGTATTTAAGTCATTCGATTGTCTTGACTTCCTAGACTAACCTTTATATAAGAGGCCAAGGTAATATAATAGTTATCCTTAAACAATGTGGGATTTAGGAGACCAAGACAATAACAAATCTAACTCTAATGAGTTTAAGTTTTTTTTTATATTTATAAATTTTAATTTATTATTTAAATTATATTATAACTTGGATCTAAAAAAATATTTTTAAACCAAATTTTTTTTTTTAAACACAATGTGTTGGCTTAGGCGGGGGGCGAGCCAAGGTGGATGGGGTTTTTTCTTCCCCCGCCCCCCAGCACCGGGGTGGGGGAAAAACCCATGCGGGGTGGGCACCATGTAGGTATCACCCCTACATCAAATCGAATCGAATTGCAAATTACATAAAACATAAAAAAATACATAAACTTACATGAAAACACAAGCCAACAATGCATACTTTTATTAAAATATTTTAATTAATTTCCTAGAGCTACATTGAGACATTTTATAGGAATAAAATAATTGGAATGGAGTTTTTGTATCCATCCGAGTAGCTGACAAATATGACACCATACCGTCTAAAATAGGAGGTTATGATTAGAATGATGAAGAAGCCAGAGATCCTTCAAGGAACATAAGTATAAATGAGAAAGAGTAGACAAATGCGATATGTTAATTATTATGAACAAACTCTTAACTCTTTCTATATTTTTTATGATGCAAATACATTTTGATTTTGGTATAATAGATGTCACGGACACATCCGACCACCCATTTCTCTATTTTGCAAGCACTCGATGTTGTTCGAAGCAGGTGGTTACAAAACACGGCTCGACAATAATGTGTATTTTTAACTAATTATCTATACCAGTAGCTCAATACAAACATGGCTATTAACGGTAGATAAAAGTCATTTTTATTTTAAAAAATTTACACAACTTTTTATTATTTATATAATCTTTACACATTATATTTTTTTTAATTTTTTTATCAAATATTTAATATAAAAATAATGAATATAAAAATTAAATTAATTTTAAAAAAATAAATTCAAAAAAAATTAAAAATTAAAAAAATATATAATATATAAAAAATAAAGGATTGTATAACATTGCTCTTTTTATTTAGCTCCGTCTATTTTAATAGAGGGTAGAAAGACAGACGTGATGTTAGCCAAAAGTTTGAATAAAAGTGTAAGATACATTTATGATGCTCTAGCGAGGTAGTCGAACAGGTCCCTGGGGTCCCACCAACTTTGTCATTCCCCCGTGGATGTGCCTCGGGAACAGGCGTGTTTATCAAAGCGTTCGGGCAAAGGCAAAGGCGCAGGCGCAGAGAGAGGGGGTTTCATTCGGCCGGTCGGCTCCCTCAATTTCCTCATTCTTCAGAGTACTCTTCTTGATCCTGGTATTGCTCAGAATTTATTTTCCTTGCTATTCGAAGTGAAGGCGCACGGGATATACTTGGAGAAAGAAAACATCGGAGCTAACCAAGGTACGAGATCCCCCCACATATCTGCTGTGTTTCGAGTTTTGAATTCAATTGATTTTTCGTAGTGCCTCTCTCACCTTCTCTCTCGATGTGTGCGATTAAGAACCAGATCCAGTTGTTTTTCTGAAAAAGTTTAAAAGTTTACCCTGTTTCTGTTTATCCTTTGGGTTTCCTTCGTGTTCATCGACGACCAAAATTTCTGGTTGTTGTTCATCGATGTCGGAAACTATTATGTAGCGTACTTCATCGTAGCCGCGTGATTCCTCCCGTCAGAATTGAATGAATTTGGACGGTCAGATCAAGTTGTCTTAAGTTACGGCTGCTGACACGTCTCACTCAGTAAGCTCGGTCCACTTTGTCCGAAATTACCCTCTACCGCGTGAACTAAAAAACCAAGTCTTGAGGACAACTGCGTCTTCTCAGATTTTAACGCGTACTTTTCCAAAAATCTCACGAGTTTTGAACGGACACGGTAGTTTTCATTGTCTATTGTGAATAAATCCCTGGAACAATATTACTTGAACTCGCACGTGCAAATCTCTCGAAACATCCAGCTACCACATGCCTTTTTTAGTAGGGGTATACTAGTCAATTCGTTTAATGGCGGTACTTGGACTTTTGACAAACGAAACCTCTATATAATACCCAAGAGCCATTGAACCCCGCACAACATCAACGGCAACGTCGTCTCTCTTTGACGAACAAAGGCAGAATTTTGGAAAATTTCAAAGCCCTTGTGCCTAATTCTTTGCTTGTGTAATTTTTGTTCCTAATCTGAAGGTAGTCGAACCGAGGGAGAGAGAGATGAGTTCTGAACAGAACGACGGGACGAGCTACCAGCCGTCGGAGCCGAAGCTCTGCGTCAACAACTGCGGCTTCTTCGGCAACGCGGCCACCATGAATCTCTGCTCCAAGTGCTACAGAGACTGCCGGATGAAAGAGGAACACGCGGCTTCGGCGAAAGTCGCTATGGAGAAATCCTTCAACCCCACGCCGACGCGGCCAGACAATGATCAGCCGGTCCTACCTTCTGCCTCTTCCACGGAGAGCCTCGGCGTGGGACCCTCTTCGTCGTCTTCGTCAACTTCTTCGGTGTTCAGTGCTGCCGGTGATCGTGAAGCGCAGCCGCCAAAGGTGGCGAGCCGGTGCCTTACCTGTAACAAGAAGGTGGGTTTGACCGGGTTCCGTTGCAAGTGCGAGAGTACCTTCTGTGGGCTCCACCGGTACCCGGAGAAGCACGATTGTACGTTCGACTTCAAGGCCTGCGGTCGTGACGCCATTGCCAAGGCTAATCCAGTAATCAAGGCCGATAAGGTGCATAGGATCTGAAATCCGAATCCTTGTTCTCTGATCTGATCGTGGGTCGCCTTATTTATTTCGTTGGTTTTTCGGTTGATTGGGTTGATAGTTGTATTTGTTTAGGAGGTTTGTGGGGAAGGTGGTTTGCTTTCGTGCTGTTGAATGGGTAGTGTTTTTGGTGGTGGGTGGGTTGGACGATTCCATAATAAAGGAAGGACCAAGGTGGATCACTGACTTGTTTATTTGCACTTTGCTTTATTTTGTTTGGCTTTCTTCTTTTGTACTGGCTAAGATTCTTCACCTCTTTTCTGTGTCCGTCTTTCATGCTATTTATTTCTCTCTGCATGCATCTTATTTTATTTTTGACCATCTCACATTTCCTTTTATAATTTTTTCAAAATTTCATATAAAATATAATAAATAATTTAAATTTTTTAAAATTTTAAAATAATAATAATATTAAAAATAAGTATTCTATTAATATTTTATTCAATTTTTTTAAAATTATTTTATCTCGAGTCACTATTCTCAAACGAATTTTAAAGTGAATTATTCATCTTGTTTATACTGTTGTGTATTATAGGGTTAGGTGCTCCTAACACCTTATGATATAAATGTGTCACCTTACGGAACAATTGTTCTTTATAAAGGTGGATATAGGTTAACGTTTATAGGTTTCTTTTCTGCCGAAGGGGTTTATAAATTTGTGCATTATTGAAGTAGGTTCAACTCTTCACTTTTCTTTTTGATCATGAGATCTTCTCGAAGGAGGGATTAATTACCCCACTTGCCGATACAACTTTGATCTTTGTGTCTTTCTTGGATGCCTTTGCTCTACCATTGTTACTACTGTCGATCGATTCGATGCATGATGAATGATATTGTGGATTGTCATGAACTGCTATGGATTTGATTTTGAGAAATACTTTAGCCAAAAAAAGATTTGAAGTAAATTCACTACTTGACGTAGTATTTTGATGTGATATGTCATATTGTAAAATATTTTTATCATAAAGTATTTCTAAAAGATCATATGAAATCGTGTTAGTTTGTGTTTATTTTTATAAAATTCTGTTGTGATTATAACACTTATCTAATTTTATGTCTTGGTCCTTAATTGGAAGCTTTTGAATGTCACCATGTCGTTCTATTGATCCGATGGAGCACTAAAATCTCACTTTGATGGAGGTCTTTGAGAATGATAAGGAAAGCCATTTCTAAAGCACTAAAATCTCACTTTCTTGTCTATTGCCCGCCTAAAGTTATTCTAGGGTGGGGCGAGGGTGAAAGAGCGAAAGTATATTTCTTGAACACTAAGATCCGATTTGGATATATAAAATTATTTGATCTCATAATTATAATTTTTTTAAACTTTTACATAAAATATAATAAAAAAATTTAATTTTTTCAAATCTTACAATAAAAATTATATTAAAAATTTATATTTTAATAATATTTTATTTAACTTTTAACAAAACATCTCATCTCATCTGAACTAATTAACCAAATGAGGCCTAATATGCAGACAAATGGTCATTCATCTTATTATGAAATGTCATCTCATATAACTTCTCCCTTAATTGACTCATGTTATCCCTATTGCATGCAATAGCCATTGAATTAAACAGAGAAACATTTTTTTCTTTATTTTTTTAAAAAAAGATGAAGATCACATATTTAAGAGTGATCCCTTTCTGATTTTATTAAAAAAAAAAACTCTTACTTGTAACAGAGAAAAACCGTAGTAACAATCAAATACATGAGAATTATAACCAAAACCCAATACCCAAACCGAAGAATTCTAAAAAAAAAAACCAACAAGTCTTACTTATGTCTCAAATATGACAAACCATCTTTATCAAGTCTTAAAAGACCTCTAACCAACCAAGAAAGTTTCAAAGCATAATAATAAGTAGGGGTGATTAACGGTCCGGTCGGTCCGACCGGACCGGACTGAGACTTAGACCGGTCCGATCCGGTCCATATTTTAGAGGACCGAAATCATTCGGTCCGGTCCACGGTCCACAGTTTTTTCGGACCGGACCGGACCGAATGAAAAATTTTAAAAAATATATATTTTTTATATATATTTTATATATAATAATTGTACAATTAACAATATAAATTTTTAAATATATTATTAATACTTGTTAATATTCTATAAATTAGCAATATTTTATATATATCTTCATTTAACCTATCACTATTAATAATATAAAATTTTAAATATACTATTAACACTTGTTAATATTCTATGAATTAATAAATATATAATATCAATTAGTTAATTATATAGTAATTATATAAATTAATAATATAATTTTCATCTAATTTATTATCATTGACCATATAAAATATTTTTTTATTGAATTTGTTACATAATCTACATTAATAAGTCACTTAATTTAATTTAGTATTTTAAATAAATTTTTTTATTAATTATTTAAAAAAAAAAAAGAAAAGGAAAGAGGGCGGACCGACCGGACCGGACAATCGGTCCGGTCCAGTCCCTTTGGGTGTTCGGTCCAGTCCAGTCCGGAAAAATAATGGACTGAAAATTTTCGGTCCATCGCCGGACCGGACCGGCCCATTTGCAGCCCTAATAATAAGTAGAATTATTTCCCTTCATTTTTGCCAAAACATCAACCATTGCATTGCACCCCCGATATATGTATCTACTAGTGAATTGCATTTGACTAAGAATGTTCATGATTTCCTCTCAGTAATCTTCTAGATACCACAAACCACATCTTCCATTACTAATCCAGTGAATAATCAACTTTGAGTCCATCTCGATCTCAATAACATCACAACCCATACGCCTAGCATGCCTCAAGCTATAAAGCAAACCCATAACCTCAGCATTGTTATTAGAGCATAACTCAATAGGAATAGAAAAATCCAACTGAAACTCACCATCATGATCTCGAATAACTCCTCCTACCCCTGAACATTTATTCCTTGATTGCACCTTGTCCAATTTTCCTCGTTATTTTGGCATGAATGGACTGATAGTTGACACTAATCAATTCAAGCAAGCTAATTTTCTCTTCTCTATCTCTATTTTCTCAAAAAAAAAAAAAAAAAAAGAGAGGATGTGAGGGGTAACTCGGTAGGTTCGATCTTGGATTTGCTCCACAATGGTCATCAGTTCGAGTCTCCTTAAGACTACTGGAGGTTTACTTGGTATTTAACTTCAAGATCCCGTAAGATTTGTCGAAGTGCGCACAAGCTAGTCCAGACAGCCTCGATTAAAAAAAAATCTAAAGAAAAGAAAAAAGCATCTCCCAGTTTCTTTTGGACTTGCCCTGCATGGAGGCATGTTTGAATTAGAAGTAACCCAATAAAATTAATCAAGTGAGATCTTTGCCTTACCCGCTAGGGTGTTGCTTGCATGTAATTTGTATAATGATGGAGGAGAGAGTACATTTAATTGTTTACGTGTAGGATTGGATATAACAGAGATAAAATTGGATAGACAACACGGCATTCCCCATCTTCTAAAACGTAAAATAGTATTTTTCTCATTCCCCAGGCCACACGCACTAAAGTGTTCAAATCACTACTATGTTCAAGAATTAAGAGAAGAGGAATTGCTATAACGATAAAGTGATTATATAAAACATAATTTTTTAAATTGATTGGCTTTGTGTGATCTGTTGAATTTATTTCATAATAAAAATAATTTTATGACAAATTATATTAATTTATAAATTTAATTTTATGTAATTATTTTATAGCTATATTATTTATAGAATGCATGGTACACAGGAGTGGTCATAAATCAAGAGAATGGTATATTGATTGGACGGGTTTTGTATCTATTTTAATTTTCCATTATCGGGTCGCAAAAGGATATAGGACGAAGAGTAACGATAGTTGTATAACCATTTTTATATACTTATAAATTAAAATGAGAATATATATGTAAAATAATGTTATTTTTATAAATTAGTTTATAAAAATATCTATTATTTAATTAAAACATAATTATATTAAAAATTATAAAAATAATTATATGTCTATCATTTTTTATTGGACGAATCATGCATGTGAGAACTGGCAGAGATGCGTCCCTCAATAGTAAATATCAACACTCCAACTGCAGTTTCGTTTCGCCTCGTATCATCTTGTTTATTTGTTAAAGAAAAATAATTTTGATAAGACATGATTACATAAGAGTAAAATTATAAAGTGATATAGTTTGCTATAATATGTTAGATTATAAAATTATTTTTATTATAAGATAGATCTAATAGATTTAATAAATCCACATCACTTTATAAATATATTTATATATAATCTCTTTGTATCATTTGAATTATCTTTAAATAATTATTTTTGTGATTTAGTACTAACTCCACCTCTCTAAATTCATATTTTATCCTAGTTAATATTTTATGTTGTCTTATTTAACAATCTCATTTAAGTGAGTGGGGTATTAGCTCTCGGATAATGATACACTTACTACTTTTATCTTGCTTTTGCAAGGCTTTTGTTATGAGAAATGATATTTACAGTTGTGAGTGTGTAAGTACTGTGCAGTCATTTAAAAAATAAAATAAAAATGGGAACCACATGAAAAGAAATTAATTTTTTAATAATAAACTCTACTCTTTTTTAAAGCGACTGCACAATATTTGCTCATTCTACGACTATATGTAACATTACTCTTTTGTTATAGAACATGCTGTATTACACAGAAGTACGCACATAGGAAATAAGCATAGACAATACAACAATGTTTTCGCAAAATTTTTTAATTTATCTCATCTAATTATTATATATATATTTTAATTTTTATATAAAATAAAATAAACAACAAATTTTTCAAATTTTAAAATAAAAATAATATTAAAAAATATATTCTAACAATATTTTATTTAATTTTTAACTTTCATATTAACTCATTTCATCGCATATGCAAAAATAAACTAGACCTAATCAACAATTTTTGTCACAGGAACTAGGGGTGGCAATTTGTTCACAGGATGTTTGTGTAATATCAAATCATTTTCACCATATGGTTCAATCAATATTCGATCCATTAAGTTAAACATGTCAGATCTTTAAATTATAACGCGATCTATTTAAATAATAAGTCTGGTTGTGTCTTTCATTTTAATATGTTAAATAATTAATCAGAAATGTATAAACACGACATTATTCATTTCAATTTGTTTCATGTAAATAGATCGAACTAATCTATATAACCTATTTAACCTGATTAACATAATTTTCATAAAAAAAGTAAATAAATAAAATCTATGTTTATTGGTAATCACAAGATCTAAAAAACCAATTAGATTGCCCATTAACAAAAAATATCAATAATTTTCAGATTTTAACTTATAATAAAATCAATATTACAATCTTGATATTAATAAATTGAGTATGGGTTCAAAATTATAATATCAACAATAAAAATATAATCATATTGAGAAATATCAATATTACAGTCTAACAATAATACAATTGTGATTGTGAGTAAAAATCTAAACGAATCATAACGGATAGGTTTCGCATTAAGTGAATTAACTCGTTATTGATTCGTTTATAAATCGTGTCCTAACATGTCAATCTATTTTTATTCAAACCCATTAATAGCGTTGATTTATAAATCGTGTTACGTAATGTCACACATAATAATAACTATCTCAGGAGTTTTTGAAGCGAGCGTTCCGTTAGAAATCAAATGTCGCTTCAACAAATTTGTAAAAGTTATCTATGAGAAAAAAGCACAGCATGTCGCCTTTAGAAATCAAATGTCGCTTCAATAAATTTGTAGCAGTTATCTATGAGAAAAAAGCCTAAGGAAAATGCTACATGCCCCGCTGGGCCTGTAGCATTTATTTATTTTAGTTTTTTTTTTATTTATATAGATATTTTTAATAATATTAAATATTTTAAAAAATAAAATAAAAATTATAATATTATTAAAAAATATTTTCTTAATCATGAAATAGAATAAAAAATAATATTTATTATACTTCGTGATTAAAAAAGTAATTTTTAATGATTTTTTTTTTCTTTCTGATTAAGAAAATGTTTTTTAATGATATTGTTAATTTATTTTATTTTTTAAAAATATTTAAAAGTGTAAAAAAATCTATATAAAAAATAAATTAAAACAATACATATAGAAAAGTACATGCCAAGCTCAACGGGAGCCCCAACGGGCTGTAGCATGTCCATTTTAAATATTTAAAAAAATTATAATATTATTAAAAAATATTTTCTTAATCATAAAGTAAAATAAAAAAATTATAAAAAATATAATTTTTTATTTTATTTCGTGATTAAAAAATATTTTTTAATATATATTTTTTTACTTTATAATTAAAAAAATATTTTTTTAATAATATTTTAAATTTATTTTATTTTTTAAAAATATTTAAAAATATTAAAAAATCTATATAAAAAGTTTAAAAATTATTTAAATAAAATACATTAAATAATATTATAGCTCCGAGTCTCCAACAGGGACTATAGCATCACCCAAAAGCCTAAAGCCGACAGCACGTCGATTGTCGCCTTTACAAGTACAATTGGGAAAAAAAATTGTCTTTGGACGGATTGAATGCGACTTTCAACCTACTCCGGAGAAATTCCGTACAAATAAAAAACCCTAAAACGCTTTTTTTTTTCCGGATAAGTAAATCCTAGCTAATACTTCAGTACTAATTCAGTTTTAAACATTGTATTTGACAAAATACTTCACGAAGATGCAATTTAAATAGCGAGTTGAGATGATATAAGTTGGAATGAAGGTTGAAAATTAAATAAAATATTATTTTTAATATTATTATTATTTTAAAAATTAAAAAATTAAAAAATTTATTATATTTCATTTGACAGCTCAAGTTATGTGACGAAGCATCTTGGTTGATAGGCATAAAAAATAGAGAAATGATTTGTATAAACTCTATATAAATCATTATAAAAAAGTGAATCCTACCTAAAAAAATTAAAAATTTATTAATGAGATCTAATTTTTTATAAATAATTTATATAAAATTTGTCTATAATTTAAGATTTGTATCTAATATTACTTTAATAAATAAGATGAAGAATCCGAAGTCCTATGAGTCACCATTCACGAATGCATTATGCATATATGGTACTGGTGTAGCTGTAGACTGGGCCCCTGCCATCATGTCCAAGTGGGCAACAAAAGAAAAAGAGCAACACCCACCTTTGCAGAAAGGAGGTCTGCGGCTTACTGCTCAGTGCTCGATCGGATGCAACTCCCCCAGTTCAAGTGACAATCTGGTGAACAAGATATACACACTGATCATTCACTGCTCACATACAGTTCATGTTTATGCAAAGGAGAAAAATTATATGATATTGCTGAGGTATCTGCCATGTACTGCATGCATGCAGGTAGCCATGAGCTGTAGTCTATGGCAACTTGCTGATCTGAACTCTAAACTTTAAAAACTGATTGGTCTTTGTCGAACAAAGTTAAAGGAGGAGAAATAATGATGATAATATAAAAGGCAGCCCCGTAGGAATCCTTTCTCCTTTTTTCTCAGGCTAGCTAGCTGCCAGGCTTTAGCTAGAACTAAAAGGATACTTAAGTACTATATGCTTTAGGTAAAGAACCGTGATGTGAAAATTTGAGCGCTCAATCGGTACTCACATCATGCCAGCCCATCTCTTCGGACCATATAGCCAGCCATATACGGACACTAAGCATGCATGCACTCAGAAAATTCAGGCTCATTTTCCTATTAATTTCTTCATTTGGATATCACATAAATTTCTTCATTCACTGATCCTTTTTAGAGCTGAGGCTTCCTAGTTATTCCATTTTAATGGGCCTGATCACATAAATTCGATCCGTTTCAAGGGGATTCAGTCTTCATATCTCTTTCTCAAACGACCCTTTTGGCATTTCCTTTTATGTCAAGTACTAATGTCACAGTCTTCTCATTTTGATAGAATGATGGATTTAAGTTGATTTAAACCGTGGACTAACAAATATTTAGGCATAGGTGGGTGTAAGACTGTTCATCCGGGTCAAGTTTTTTCATGACCTAGTCCGGAACCTGAAGAAACATTGTGCCATTTGGTGGATGTATCATTATTAGATTTGAATGAAAGAAAATATATCCGCATACATGAATTAATAAAGAGAAAATGTTATAGTTACAAATAAATTTCATAAAAATAAATTTATAAATTGACGTGATTTTATGTGATATGTATGTTAAATGTATTTTATAATAAAATAATTTTATAATTTAATGTATCTTACAAAAACATGTTAATTTATGATTTTTTTTTTATGATTCAAAATTTATCTTAATAAAGTTGTTACGTAGTCAAAAGATATACATGATTCTAAAGGAATATTATACTTATAAATAGAAGTTAATTTCTTCCTTAGTGGGTATTTTTTTTCCCTAAGCCTTGGATGGATATACTTTTGTTACGTGATCGATTTGAATAAGAAATAAATAACATGTCCGCGTCACGCGTGGGTTATTGATCATTGTGGACGCAAAAGTACGTTAATAATTAATTAAACGTAATATTATATACAGTTTTATAATGCGTAACATTTTTTTTAAAAAAATATAAATTTATTATTAAAAAAATAATTTTTTATGTAAATTTATTTATTTCAAGAATGTAAATATCATTTTATTATGAATCTCTAATCTTCTTCATGTCTCCTCGTTCTCTTTCCTGTTCCAGGCTCTTCATCTGATAAATATTCGCTTGAAATGGTTCGGCCTCTCCTTCGCTCCATATTTGAATTCAAATATTTGGCTGTCCGTAATAGTGTAGATTCCTCCATCTCTGTTCACTTTAGTTCCTCTGTATGCAAAAAGAGCGCTCTCTCTCTCTCTCTCTCTCTCTCTCTCTCTCTCGATATAGTTTACTTTTTTCCTAAACATGAAATGATTTATTAATTAATATTCAGAAAGGTAGAAACTTTATTTTTTTTCTTTTCCCTACAGAGAAAAATTTTAAATTGCATTGTAATCTCGGGCAATATTTTGGCTATGGGCTTCTTTATTTTCTGCTGTGTTCAAAACTCGGTTGATTCTCGATTCCCTCAAATCAAGTTTTGAATTATTCATTAACAATGGAGGAGTTTTTATTCCGATAACACAGCATGAGGAGCATGTGACATCATGTAAATCTATCCAGACATGTCCTGTACTTTCAAACAGGTTCAAATGTTTACCCAACAAATTCAGCGGTTGGAAGTTGGAAATTGAATGCAAAGCCCACCTACGGTTATTATGGCTGTGTTTATAACATGAAATCATTTTAATCTATTTTAAATTAATTATTGATCAAATTAATTATTTTTTAAATTTGTCAGAAAAAGTTAAAATTTTATCAACTTATTTATATTAAAGAGTTGTGCTGCTATCTATAAATATCATTCCTTACACATTCACTTAAAAAATATGTTATTTTATCTTTTTATCCTATTTTACTTACAAACATATCTAAAATCATTTTCATTATATGAATAAAAAAGTAAAATGATATGTTTTTAAATGAATATATAGTGTGGGAAGCTTATGTCTATAATTTTTTTATATTAAAATATATCACAATAGAATCCATAAAATACTATTACTTATAATTAATTCAGGAGAAATTTTATTTACAGTCCTCAAGTGAAGATTGTATGTGCATGCATATTATTAAATAATAGAAAATATCATTTTAGAAAGAATAATTTTATAACTTTAAAAAATTTTAAAATTAAAATAATTTAGACTTACATTAGAATCTCTATTTAAAGACTGTATCTAGCATTCTTCTTAATTCAGATATTCTCATCATCCAAACGCCACAATCGTGGTGAGGTTGTCAGGGGCAGATCCGTCAATCGATACATACTAACTTCCGTTTTGCCCCTTCACGTGTCACGACGCGCCTTCATAAAACCCTGTTATTCGCTACTGTATATCTTAAACCATAACAGGCTCGAATTTCCAGCTCTACCCTAAAGTTCAGAAACGGATTTTCAAATCTGCAAGGGTCACTAAGTACTTTCATCTCAAAAATAGAAAGGAGAAAAAAGTCAAATACTCTCATTCTCAGTTTCTCTTCCTCCCCTCTTCAACTGAGGAAAAGAACTCGAAGCAAATCCCGGGTTTCTCTGAGTCACATCCTACACGATTTAGGTCCACTTCACAGTTCCACTAAATATTTCCTTTGCCAACTTCAGTATCACACTTGGTCTTGCTGGGTGTCTCTCATCTTCTGCATTTTCCCAATAAATTTTGCCTTTTTGCGCTTCATTTTTCCCCTTGTACAAGCAAGCAGAAGCCTTTCTGACAATGGTCTCAGCAGAAAGAACCACATTGAAGCTACACTAGTTGTTGTTAACAATGGCCACTTCGGGTGGTGGTAGTAGTTACAGAAATGGGACTCACAGGGGCTCTCTTAAGGTGGATAGGCCTCTCTCTGTGAATTCAAACCCCAAGACCTCTGTCAAGTCCAAGCCTTTTTCGTCTTCCGGGCCCCGCCGGAGCAGCACCGGCTCTATTGTTTCCTCCACCGGAGCCGCCAACGACGATGCCGGAGGTGAGCTTGTCTGGTTTTTCTTTGTCTTTGCCGGTTGCCGGTTCAAGAATTTGAAATTCTTGTACTTGGTTAATGAGATATTGTGCTACCCATTTTCTTCTTTGGGTTGGTATGGGTTGACTTGTCTATTTAAGGAATGTGAATTTTGTCATATTCCGATGGTTGGTACTGGCGTATCGGGTTTTGCATTTTGAGCTACTTTTGCTATTGTAAGCGAAACTGCATATGGTTAGCGCTTGCGAGGAAGAGAAGTACTTCCAATATACTAAGCAACTGGGACTATAGGAGATTGAATTCTTATGTAATTACTTTTCTGGGGGTTGATTACCTTATTGTTGGGCTTTTCTAAGTGTGGAGCCTGTGTCCGCGATGGTTCGGTTTGATGACCACAAGGATTTTTTTGTGAATTTTCAATGTGGGGGCTTGTGGTACAGCCGGGAAATTTTTTTGACCTGTGGGTCTTAATCCGATCCCGCTAATTGGGGTTTACTATATATTGTATTAAATTATTGTACGGCTGCCATACTGTATACTTGATTATCATTTGATTAAAATCTTCTACAGCTCCGCGGGCATAGACATGTAGCCGAACCATGTGTTGTGTGTGTCTGATTCCACTTTTACGTTACTTTTTCTCTTATTGTTCCTCCTCACACTTATAAGCCGCTATGGTCCTTTTGAACCGAAGTTCGTTCAAGTCGTTAATTAATTTTTTATGGGATGGCATAAAAATTTCGTAAAGATTTGGCATCAAGCTTATTGGGTGTTGTTTTTAAAAATAAATTTTACGACTCCTTCATAGCTTATTTATACCCTCAGATTCCTCTTAAAGCTATGAAGTTAGTTGAGTAACAGGTTAGTTCTGATAATTTTTTTTGATAATTGACAGGTTAGTTCTGATAATTAAAGCAGATTGATGCTTTTTTATGATGTTATTTACCTGTAGCGACTTGGCCGACATTTTCTTCAATAAATTTCTGCAACATCTTGTTTTTGTTAATCAGAAAGTTCCTTATCCAACGAAATTCAGAAACACCAGCTTCTTTAAATAGGAAATCTTACTTGTGCATTATGTTTTTCTATTTGAGAGTAGTTCCTGGAAGAGTTCGTGTAGCCGTGAGATTGCGACCACGTAGTGCAGAGGAAATGATGGCAGATGCTGATTTTGCTGATTGTGTAGAATTACAGCCAGAGGTACTCTTCTATTGATACTGATATGTAATTCTAGATGTTTACATTAACTTTTCAAAGCATAGTAATTTGTACCTTCTGTGAACCATTTCAGCTGAAAAGGTTAAAACTTCGAAGAAACAATTGGGACTCGGACACTTATGAGTTTGATGAAGTGCTCACTGAGTTTGCATCACAAAAACGTGTTTACGAAGTCGTGGCAAAGCCCGTTGTTGAGGTGTACATACATGTGATGGACTGTATGCATTTGAATTATGGTTTTGTATATTGAAGATATGGTGATGCATGGATCAATCTTTGATTGTGCCATTCTACTTGGTATTCCATTGGGAATGTATAATAAGGAGACTTAATCATATCACTCGGCTGTTCAAGATTCAATCATGGGTCTAATCAATAAGTTTACAATACCTGTGAGAAAAGTATACTGCATATTACGAATTTGGAAAAGCCCAGCTGTGAAAAAAAATTGAAAAACTTGGTATTCAAGATGTTGTAGAGACAAAAAGAAAAGAAATTGGATCATGTAGGCTTCCAAATCATCAATAAAAATGTGAATATATAGCTATTTTATTTTCACTGAATTTGTAAAATGGTCCAAGTAGAAGTGCCTGAAGGTATTATTTTGAGTGAGTTTTATTTTTATTTATTAAAATAAATTTCTTTTCATTTCTTTGGTACCTACATTTCATGTTTGTTATTCATCGCGTCTAAAACTATGATTCACTTATTTGAATTATGCATATGAAACTGGCTCAGATAATCACCAACTGCTTATTATGGACTGCTGCTTATTTTAAAGTACTTTTGTTTTCACCTTCACATACCTCATAGCAGTGAATGGTTTTATATCTCTATCATATAAATTGAATATGTTTGGTTTTTTATTTTTCACTTTTAAATGGAACTGCCTCCAACTGACATGCCTTTTTATAATTTGCTTTTTCCAGAGCGTTCTGGATGGTTACAATGGGACCATCATGGCATATGGGCAGACTGGTACTGGTAAAACATATACTCTTGGATGCCTTGGAGAGGAAGACACTGCTGCTCGTGGAATAATGGTGCGTGCTATGGAGGATATTCTGGCAGATGTTTCTTTGGAGACCGATTCTGTCTGCGTCTCATATCTGCAGGTTTGTTTAATCTTTTATTAGATGGTTTATGGATATATGACGTTGTTATCATTTTAAATTTGTCTCATATGCTGAATTATACACTAAACTTTCAGCCAATGCTGTTCCAAGTTCATGTTTAACAGTTCAGTTCCATGCATTAATGCAGCTTTATATGGAGAGTATTCAAGACCTTCTTGATCCTTCTAATGATAACATTTCTATCGTGGAAGACCCCAAAACTGGCGATGTTTCACTACCTGGGGCTAACATAGTGGAAATCAGGAACCAGCAGAGTTTTGTGGAACTACTATGCTTAGGGGAAGCTCATCGCTTTGCTGCAAACACGAAATTGAATGCAGAATCTTCTCGTAGTCATGCTATACTGATGGTGGATTAATGCATATTTCTTGCTTTGTGATGCTTGTGCTTTTGAAATTTCTTGGAGCTTATTAACGGCAATGAGAAAGACATTAACAGATATCCCTAATGGGACAGGTACACGTGGAGAGGTCTGTCAAGGGAAAACATTCGGCCCTTTCAGGTGAAAATGGTAACAATGCTCACATTAAGACATTAAAGCCTGCCATTATTCGGAAGGGCAAGTTAGTCGTGGTTGATCTTGCTGGTTCAGAGCGCATTGATAAGTCAGGTGTGTGAGAAAAACTATAGGACTTGATTAGTGCTCTTTCCTCATAATGACTTGGTACTTTATCTATTGTTGTTTGTTTATGTGCCTACTCTTTATTCATGTTAATATCTTCCTTACCGATTTCAATTTTTTTTTTCTAGATTATGTTACAATATTCCTCGCTGATATAAAGATAGTTTTTATCATACCCTCTAGTGTTGTTTTGGTACTCAAAATCAGACTTGTTTGAAGGCTGACAGGGTAAGAGCCTGAAATATTTGTTCAGGTCAAACATTATTACTGGGGTTCAGTGAGCATAGGTGTTCTAGAAAAATGCTTGAGCAAAATATTCACTATGCCGTGTGGAAGTCGAGCCATGTAAGTGAAACAAGATGAGGGAGGAGAAGAACAAATTGCGGGTTTTAAGCCACAGAGGTCCCAAGGATTATTGAGGATGGTTCTGAATATGAAGATTGGATTCCCATAATGTAGAGGTCTGTGTTGAACAAGGATACTAGTCTCCAGCTAGAAGGATAGACTGAGGGAGGAGAATAGATAGAGGGCTTTCTGTTAGGGAGGTCTGAAGATGATTGCAGAAGTTCGTGATAGAATTAATTGTTTCTCCAGTAGCAAGTTACCTGCCATCGGTGGGATAGTAGCTATATCTCAATCACACTAACTATGGAGGCAGTGGACATCAGGGTGTACTCGATCAGTGGCTGCAAGGCTGGTGGTATTAATCACTTACGGCTGATGTGTCAACAAAGACAGCTAAGCAAATCCAGCATTTGAGATACCGGGCTTGCGAACTTAGATTCTTCCTCTCTTAGGTTTGGCTGAAGCTTTAGGTGGCACTTCGTGCATTGCATGGGCATACCCCTGTTTTAATAGACCTATGCAACAGGCACACAGGCAATGCCCGTATTTATATCCATCGAGGCTGCCATGACCCCTGTCAACAGTTTTCATACTTTTCCAATGCTTTCTATGGGAATCATCTTATATGAGGATTAACTTGAATGAAATTACCCTTTTTCATTTGTAAAACTCATATACATGCCTAGTGATCTATTCAAACAATGGATTTTTAAATTTATCACTTGTAGTGATGATTGGTGTGGAACAAACTGGGAGCACTAGCATAACCCTACTATTATGGGAGTTGTTCCAACTTTCTGAATTTGAATAGTATTTTCTGAGCTTGCACCAGTGCTGTTAAACTATCCATCAAATTTTGAAGTTTTTTGCTTTAATATAAAGTATTTTCTTTGGCAGGAAGTGAAGGACACACACTAGAGGAAGCTAAATCTATTAATCTCTCCTTGAGTGCATTGGGGAAGTGCATTAATGCACTGGCAGAGAATAGTGTACATGTTCCCATTCGTGATTCAAAGCTTACAAGACTGCTTAGGGATTCATTTGGAGGTATGCTTCACATGTGTGTGAATTCTTTTTGTCATTTGTGTTTTGGATTGAAGTCAATTTTGACCCAGGGATTTTGGGACCTGTTTCCTTAAGTTATATAAATCAAATAGCTGAATGAGAGGGTTTTGAGTTTGAGCCCAATTACTCTCTTGAGTTTATCATATGGTGAGATGTGTCTTAACTCTCGGGGTTCAGAATGTTGTAAGAAATGCTGGGATGTAGACCTCTGAGTCACTTAGATGGGTTTCACCAGCTTCGTATATAATCATTATATTAAGAAACCTTGTTTAGTGCCTGAGATTTTAAACAAAAGATGATTTGATTTGATTTCTATGATTGCAAATACAGTTTCAGGGAGCCCATTTCTTTTGGCATATTATTCCTTCTTTGGAAGTGCCTTGTACAATGCAAATGTTCATTTTTATTTAAATTTATTTGTTTATCTATGAAATACCCTGCAGTACATATTTTGTTATTGCTGTATATGTTACCTGACATTGAATAATTTTGACAGGCACAGCAAGAACTTCATTGGTTGTTACTATTGGTCCATCCCCACGTCATCGAGGAGAGACGGCAAGTACCATAATGTTTGGACAAAGGGTGGGTTCCAAAATCAGTGCCTTTTTTTCTCACATTCTGAAGTATCTCTTACTTGTTACTTTAATCCACATACTGGAGGTCTGCCACTTCTCTTTCGAGTCAGTTTTGACATCATTATAGCAGCCACAGGTCGTATTCTTCAAAATATATTTCTTGTGTGCTGGGATCTCAACTGTCATTCCTAGCAGCAATGAATATTTTTCATGGCCATGGGGGACTTTAAACTGCATAATATTTTGCGTTCTTTTTTTTTTTTTTCTAAACTTTTTTAATGTTTTCGAAGGTGCTGATGTTTCATTATTTCACAGGCGATGAAGGTTGAAAATATGTTGAAACTAAAAGAGGAATTTGACTACAAAGGTCTATCTAGAAGGCTGGATGTACAATTAGACAAGCTTATTGCAGAACATGAGAGGCAGCAGAAATCATTTGAGGATGAAATCAAACGAATAACTGCAGACGCAAAAAATCGTATTTCTGAGGTTGAAAGAAGCTATGCAGATGCACTGGAGGTAATCACTTATGTTTTCATATCCATCTATAACTTCAATTAAGTATGTGCTTACGTCTGCACGTGCATATGTTTGTGGATACGCAAGTGTGTGTTGGTGAGAAAGAGAAACAGAGAATTATATAACATTATAGCTTATGGTGCTAATATATACATATTGTTTGTGAGATATAAATTGGAGTAGATGTTCTTTCCTCCATGAGATATCTTGTGATGCAAAAGCTTGCCATAGTGACTTGGCTTGTGTCTTAAGCATGATGCAATAACTGTAGGCATCATAATTGATACCTTTGGGTGTTTGTCTAAAGGAAAAAAGCAATAATGCTCAAATTGACGTCTTTAAAAGTTACATTGTTTTGACCATGTTCTACATGTGCATTGTATTATATCCCTTCCTTAAGAAAGCCGTTTGACATTGATATAAGTGTTTAGCGTGGAGCAAGATGAACAATTGATTTTGAGTGACTTTTAGCTCCTTAAGCTGGAATCCACCTTGTTTTGACCATGTTCTACATGTGCATTGTATTCTATCCCCTCCTTAAGAAAGCTGTTTGACATTGATATAAGTGTTTAGCTTGGAGCAAGATGAACAATTGATTTTGAGCGACTTTAAGCTGGAATCCACCTTTGAAAAAGGCTGTTATAAAAATCACTACATCACCTGACTATGGACCAATATTTTTTATAAAATACCATTGTCATATGAATTGGGATATTGCCACTTGAACTTCATTTAGAAACTATCATGCTAATCCAACTCATTTTTTGTTTCTGAAGAAGGATAGATTAAAATATCAAAAAGACTATATGGAATCAATAAAGAAACTTGAAGAGCAATTGGTGAATAATCAGCAAAAACATGGCATTGAAAAAGTTCCGGTTGGACACAAAGATGGTGGCTCTGCTTTGACATCTAACATAGAGGTAATCTTGTTATACACTGCATATCTTGTCATCATTATTGTACATACTGTAGGTATATGCATGGCATATATCATGCGGCTCATGGATGTTGAATGCTCAATATCATTGTCACAAAGGCCAATAATAGAGGCCATATGTAACACATCTTAGCTATCTTTTTCTGTCATAAATATCATTTTATCTTTTTAAATACTTGAAAAAATAAAGAATTTACTAGATGTTCTGACTGCACTGTGCTATTGTGTCTGTTACAGTTGCCACCTTTCAATAGCTGCAATTTACCCCAAGTTTCCTTTCCTACGACCAAGAAAATAATTTTGGCTTCAATTCAAGTTCAAAAATTTGAAAAATAACAGAATTGATATTTGATCTGAATTGACAGCAAAGATTAAACACTACATGGCTCATGGAAATCTTGAATATGTGTGCTTCGTATAATCTAGTTGTTAATCAAGTGAAACAAAAGCCCTATAATGAACTTGATAGTGTTTTGCTCAAGCAACTATATTACGTGCTTAGTTTTTAGTATACTTCCTTGGGGGTGATGCAGAGACATAAAGTTCAGCATCATATAATAATATGATGATAGGATTTTTACGGTAGCAGTATGGAATGGTTGAGGGGAGCAGTAGCTTAAGTGCTGGAGTGTCTTTGGGGGGAAAGATGCCTTTCTTGGCTATATCATCCATTGAATCAGTAAGAACTAAAAATCATTATTATGCAGTTTATATAATGACTGGGAGAGTGAAGTCATTAATATCAAAGGTTTTGGAAAGTTGTCTGTATGATCAAGGTTGCTTACTCTTTTAACGTATAGTAAACGCGGAAGTCAACTTGTCTATTTTCGTGTGCTCTTCAAATTGTGTTAAATCTGTTAGTGGAAAATATGAGAAGTTTGATATTCTTGTTCCTCTCCCTCCTCCCTCTCTCTCTCTCATTTTATTTATTTTTTCTTCCGACCATAAGCGGCTCACATTTGAAACCTTCTCTTGGCATGTTCCACTGTTTCAATTTGATTCACAGAGTCCCATGATCTCTACAATCAAGGAAGTTTCTGAGCTTAAAAAACTGCTTCAAAAAGAAAGTCTTTTAAGGAAGGCTGCTGAAGAGGAAGTTAATAGTCTTAAAAGTCAACTAGCTCAATGGAAAATGTCAGAGGTATGTTTTATGTTTCTCAGAGCAATTCTTTTTTCAGATTTTTCTATGTTCTGTCTGCCTTCCTCTTTCCCCATATATGCTATCTTTATCTCACATAGAACGATAATTTTAATATGCTAGACATCAGAAAATTCGAAGATCTCAAAACTTCGGGAGATGCTGGAAGATGAGGCACGTCAGAAAGAGAAACTTGAAGGAGAAATAGCAATCCTACATAGTCAACTGTTGCAAATAAGTTTTGAAGCTGATGAGGTATTCTGTCCCCATAATCCTTTCCCTGTTCTCTCATCTGATTGTACGCCTCTGCATCTTACTAGAATAGCATTTAAAATCTGATTTCTAAATTAATATATTATCTGCAGACAAGAAGAAGACTTGATAGAGGTGGATTTGGTAAAGTTCCCGGTGATCTAGATTCTCTCTTGTCTCATGTTAAACATCAGCAGCAAGAGTCGGGAAATGGGGAAAAGGCCTCAATAGCCAAACTCTTTGAACAAGGTGAAGCCAGTGACTTTTCTGACATTTATTATTATGTGATACTAATGATTTATTGTTCCCTCTTGTCTACTTTCTTGGTGTTTCTTCCTAATAGAGTTCAATGTTCTTATAGTGGGATTGCAAAAGATCTTGTCATTGCTTGAATCAGAAGATGCTGACTTGCAAATTCACGCTGTGAAAGTGGTTGCAAATCTTGCTGCTGAAGGTGTCTGCATTTCCTTCTGCATGTTTGACTTTGTTTATGATGCTGCACTGAAATTGAAGTAGAATATCGTTCTTTCTCATCATGATATATTATGTCTGATATTGTATATGATTTTGTTCTGTATTGAACCAAGCTTTCTCTGTACATATGGTTATGACTTAAATAGCACTTATTTTCAACTCAATTCTTTGTCAGCAATGATACAAACATTCCCTAATTCCATTCCATGTGCAGAAACCAATCAGGGGAAGATTGTAGAAGCTGGTGGTCTTACTTCCTTGCTGATTCTTCTTAGGAGCTCAGAAAATGAGACAATACATAGAGTTGCAGCAGGCGCAATCGCCAATCTTGCAATGAATGGTAAATGTTTTAAGTACATTTAATCGTAAAATATTTCCACTTTTGGCTGGTAATTTTTCTTGTTTGGCTATAATTTTCCTTATATGTGCAACCTTGTGTCCTATCAGAAACCAATCAGGAGCTTATCATGGATCAAAGGGGCATTAGTTTGTTGTCAATGACAGCAGCCAATGCTGAGGATCCTCAAACCCTTCGGATGGTTGCTGGAGCCATTGCAAATCTTTGTGGGAATGGTAAACTATCTGACCTCTTCCAAGGTTGATTTCTAGAAAAATTTGTTAGTTGTTTGTGCTACAGTATGAACAAGATTTCACAACTTCAAACTTGCATTGGATTAAGTTATAACTCCCTAGTCCAACATTTGGTGGGTGAATTATGACAGAGATTCATAGACTTTTGTTCTTTTTATTCTTCTTGCTGGTTAGTTGATCCTTTTGTATACTTTCTATGAATATCAGTTTGTTTTACCACTTAAGGTTGGATGAAAAGACAAATTCATAAGAAAATCAGTAGAAATATAGAAGATGAGTGCTTTCTGTAACAAATTTGGGCGCACAAATTATTCTTTGTTTCCTCTTTTCTTCTCATTGTTATGGATAAAATTGGTATTTTCCCCTTAAATATGGTCTTCAAAGATGGACCAGATATTTAGAGAATCAGCTTTGCCTGACCGTCAAAAGTTATCTGGTTTATGTTGTTGTCTATTTGCCTAATGCAGCCGCCAAACAGTGACTAGAATAGTCGTGTATGAAGTTCATCTATCTTGGTATTCTCCTGAGGTTCTTCTCTAGTATACCACTTATTTGATTTAATTGGGATATCTAGTCTAATAAATTAATTTTACTTTCTGAAAAAGAGAATGAAAATCAAATTGGGTTTTTCATGTTAGAACTGTAGAGCCATCTTTCTGTGAGGTATATGATGGGTTTGTGGAATGTACGCAAGGGCATTTGTTCCATTAGGATGTGATAATAGCAATTATCCAATATAAAGTTCATTTCAGCTAGTCATTTTGCATTTTTAACTTACTGGCATTAACTTACATTTGTAACTTACTGGCATTAACAATCATATGCTACTTCCAGATAAGTTACAGATGAAACTGAGGGGTGAAGGAGGTATCAAAGCATTGTTAGGAATGGTCAGATGCAGAAATCCTGATGTTCTTGCACAAGTTGCTCGTGGGATAGCAAATTTTGCTAAATGCGAGTCAAGAGCATCTACGCAAGGTGAAAATCTTGTAAAGAGCCCTCACGTTCTTATAGCCTATCTGCTTGTTATGTGATACATAAGAACTATCATCTTTATTCGTCATAAGTTTTCTTGTTCCTCTTTTTATGAATTCATCTGTGTAGAAAGTTCAAACAATACCTGCTGTTTTTATAAACTATTTGTAGTTAATTCATCCGCTTTCTATGGTTTAACTTGTTCCTTTATGGTATAGGAACTAAGACTGGAAGGTCTCTTCTGATTGAGGATGGTGCACTTCCATGGATTGTGCAGAATGCTAACAATGAGGCCTCACCAGTCAGGCGTCATATTGAGCTTGCACTCTGTCATCTAGCCCAACATGGTACGTTTGCCTTCTATTGATCGTGACTTTTAACAAGATTTGAGTTCCCATAGAATGTTTCCTGAGATGGTTTGAATTACTACGTACACTACAGAAGCAAATGCCAAAGACATGATTAGTGGAGGTGCCTTGTGGGAGCTGGTACGTATCTCGCGAGACTGTTCTCGGGAAGACATAAGGACTCTTGCACATCGGACATTAACTTCCAGCTCTGCTTTCCTAGCAGAAATGAGACGTTTAAGGATAGATTATTGATATATAGAATCGTGAAATACTTGAAGCAGATGAAGGTGTGTAGCAAAGTACATATTAACTGATCCCAGCTTGAAGGATTGATCTTTCTCAAGGTAGACAAGCAGAATGCGTCGAGTTTGATACTGTCTGCTATCTTTCCCGAAGTCTTGTTATAAGTGGGGCATGCTTGGGTTGTAGTCTTATGAAGTTGATTACACACGACAACGCCGATTCATTAATCCCATAAACTCAACATCTTCACCCAAGCAGGACTATCCTGATTTGTATATCAAATAAATTAGGAAAACTTAAAAGGGAAAAGAAAGAGAAAAATGATATTTTTTTATCTATTAAGGTATGATAAAAAATCCATTCATGTAGCTCATATTAATTTCTTCTGGTTATGCTTGTTTCTTCTGTGAACATCAACATTCTATCTACCTCTGTTCCATTGGTTGTCTGATATTAGCTGCCAATGTATAATTCTGCAGCCACCAGTTCTCTGGGGGAATTGGAACTGGTTCAATTTTGAGAACGATATTTTTTAATTTGCTGTTATTGAAGAATTGTGATCTTCCCATTTTTCTCTCTCGTTTTTCAATCATTTTGCTTTCTTGAATTGTTGATGCACAAGGCCGTGCTCTAATTGAATGTTTCTCATCCTATTCAATAGGCAAAGTGCTGCGAGTAGGACTGTTGGCATTGTGGCTGTCGTGTCGTGTCATATCGTATTATACGTACGAAAGGATGGTTGTGTTGTTGCATCTTTTGTCTACATGATGAATAATACATGCAGCAGAATCTCTTGAAAAAAAGTTGTAGTAAGAGCTGACGTGGCAAGAGAATTTCTAGCTCTGCTAGGGTTTGACTTTTGTTTTATGATGACTATCGCTGAGGGTTCCTCTGGTCCCTTGGCGGTGGCTGCTAGAGGAAAATCTTTTGCTGATTTTATATCTCAATCTCCACAACCACTGCCTGAGGTGGAAGTATCGTTTAGGCTGCTGAAACAAATCAATGGGAAAATTTGTGTACTTTTTACATCGGAAGAAATTGATTGATTGGCTTTGCCATTCAAATATTTTATTGCTTTGAAGTTCTTAATTGTGACAAAGACCAACACTATACCAGATAAGGGTTTATATACGTGATTAATGGGGTTTTCTTAACCAACCTGTGGTTTCTGCCATGAGAAAACCTAGGAATGAATTTATACGCATGACTTTAGAGGAGGATTTTTTGAAGGCATTGTTAAGAGAAAACTGTGATATAGAAGGAGTTTCCTATAGAGCCTTACATTGGACACCAGAGTTCAACGAAGATTAGGAATTGTCGATTGTGCTAATATGGATCATGCTTCTAGGATTATCTCTAAATTTTTATCATGATTCTTTTCTGAAGAGTATTTCTGTACAGATAGGGAGGTACATTAAACAAGATAACATAGCAAAGTGTTCGACGCGGACCAATGATGCTTAAGTGTGTGTTGAAATGGATGCTTCAAAGGACCCAACCATGGGTTTTTGGATTGGTACCCCACGTAGATCGACGAGCTGGTATCAAGAGGTTACATACAAAACTTTACCCGCCTATTGTAGGAATTGTCATGTGCAAGGCCACAATGAGAAAACTTGTTAGGGAAAGAATAAACAACCTATAACTAAGGAGAATAAGTTAGAGAAGGCATGGAAAAGAGGCACAATTGAAGAAGAGAGAAAATGTAGCTAATGTTGAGAATATGGGAGATGATGGTAAGGATCGTGAAGATGCCGTAGTTTTTGAAATATAGGACACTGATGTCAAGTCCTTTGTTCAAGAGGGAGAAATGGTGGAGACGAAACATAACAATGATAGTTACTTAATTTCTTGCAAATAATTAAACTTTATTGTAATTTGTCAATCATATGCATGCACCTAGCTAGCCATGCATAGGAGCCTCCCAAAAGAAATGGCAACTTATAATACGTGCAATTTTTGTATTCTCACTTAAGATGAGAAAAATCAAAGACAAGTTGCCCGTGTATAAAAGAGCTTGCACTCTCTATGGAATTTGTTAAGATATAAACATAAATAATAAAATCTTTATTTTTTTTATCAATTTAAATTTTTGAGATAAGTGATCATTTTCAAAATATTAGAACATATATTCTAAGTTCAAACTCTAATTCTACACTTCACATGATCATTAATTAAATATTACACATGTTTGATAAGTAAGCTGGTATTTTATCAATCTAACCTATTCAAAAATGAAAAATGGTGGAAATAAGACCTTCAACAAACACCTCAAAATCATAGCGAGTCTTTAATCCACACATTTCTATTGTAAAATGTTCTAGCGATAGGCGTTTTAAGCAATTTGATAGACGATCGAATGGCTCCAATAAGTCTTAATTCATGAAGATAAATCATTAAATTATATTAATTATTTGGTATCATTCTCCTATATATTATAAGGGTCTAGTATCGGTATTTTTATTTTTATTTCCACGTATTTTTATTTTTTTAACCAAGAAATTATCTTTTTTAAAAAAATTGTAAGGCTGTAGGCCGGGTTACTTTTGGAGAAAAAGCAAAGGAATTTCAATACAGAGAATCTCATGAACTGGGTTCCGAGTAATCTTGGCTAGAACTTCGAAGGGTTATCCAGTCCCCTATTCCCTGAACCCGAGAGAGAGAGAGAGAGAGAGAGAGAGAGAGTATAACGCTCGAGGGCTCGAGGGCACATTCTCGTCGTGGTTATCGTTGCCGTTTAACTGAAGTACTGTTGCTGCTGTTGTAATTTTGCCTCGGAAAGGAGCTTGATCAGAACCGTGCACGTGTAAATCAGCAGTACCCTAAATATTTTCATGTCCCCATTTATCGTAAATCTCTCGTTAATCACAACTCTACATGTAGAAATAAACTTTCATGTGAAAGCTCTAAGCCCATATATACCTCAAATATTCCTTCACAGCTTGATCATGAGCTTGGCGCGAGCGCGGTGTCGCCCCCATTGTTGAAACAGATGGTTCAATCAACACTCCTTGAGTTCTTTGTTCGTATCAGCATCTTAACAGCCAGCAGAAATAAGATTCATAATAATTAAGGAGGCTACCAACGCATATAATACGTTTCCCTTTCTCGTTGATCAATGCTGCATAAAATAGTAGTCCTAGAGCATTGGTTTATATATATATGGTCCGACAAGTGAACAATTTAAGGACCTTTTAACTAGCTAGCGGAAGGGAGTTCTGTAATTGAGTGGCTACTGAATCAGTGAAGGAACAATAATTACTGAAGCGATCGAGCGGCAAGAAAGCACTTGAATGATAAAGTCTCATTCTTATTAGCTACTTCCATTTTTTTTTTCTGGTTGCTCATGTGTTCTTGTGCTCCTAGGTTCTAGTAGTACTACAACACGGACGAAACAGTACTTTGTTACGACTTCACTAACATCAAAATCACTCTAAGAATCCATGAATTTACAGTCCTTCATGTCAACATGTAAACACATAATCTAATGATCATCAAATGCGAGACAGAAAAAGAAAAAGAAAGCTAATTAAGAAAAGAAACAGTAGTAAAAGCCTGCAATGCTCAACAAACAAACTTTGTAGCTACAATGTTGGTGATCATGTCTTGGGAAAGGTGAAGAGCTGATGAATGTGAAAGTGAAAAACCTGGTATGCCCTTCAATGATAATGTTGTGATCAGTATGGAGGGCGGCCGGTAGCCCAATATGCCTCGTTTGGCAATTGAATGGAGTTGAGAAGATTAGGCGGTAAGCCATGAAAAAGAGGCGTATTTGCGTCTCCCAAAAGCTGTTGCTGCTGCTGCTGCTGAGAAACGGCATCTGGAGACCCAATATTATTCCCTTGCATTGGCAGCGGAGTCTCCTCCTCTTCTAGAGGAAGCCTTTCATATGCAGCGTTGCTAAACGAGGCTGCCATGATCACAACCGGTCCGGATGCAATTAGCGTCCCGACAACACTACCTCCTACCACCTGTCCTTGTCCTCCTGCTAAATATATAGTCAAGCCTGTCGCCGCAGGTGGTGCTGGTGGTGGTAAGAATGAGCCGGCTAGAGATAAGATCTCGAACCGACCGTGTAAAGTCACGATTGCACCTGGGGAGGCCGGCTGCCTGAGAGTCACATTAGTGACCGTGCCAGTCCCGCTCATTATGCAGACACCTCTCTGACGTCTCCTGGCAAAGGTAGCAACACTCTCAACAATATCACACCCATCACCTATTTCCATTACATGGGTGCGTAGAGCATTGGCGCTGTCGCGGGTGATGATGATCGGTGGCTTTGGCTTGTTCTTAGATCCGGCCGGTCTTCCACGGGCTCTCCTTGTGATCTCTCCATCTCCGGGACCCACAACGAGTTCGTTGCCTTCACAGGTATTGATGTTGTTGTTTTCATCACGCTCTCGTTTTGTGGGCCGGTTTAGGCCGCTGCTGCCGGTTTGCTCATCTTCTGAATTTTGCAGTTGGTGGTGAAATTGCTGCTGTTGATGGTGATGTAGATGAAGATCTCTCGTGTGGAAAGGAGGGGGAAGAGAATGGCCATGCGCTGTAACTGGATCCATTCGATATTTGACTTTGTAGCTTCAATTCTTATCTCAAGATCCTCACTAGCTTCCTTAGACAGACGCTAAGCACAAAAATGGAAAGACAAAGGAGTAATATTGGTTCTACAATTCAAAAGCAAAGGAAAGAAAGTGGGAGCAGAAGAGGGAATAAATAATAAGACAACGTTCAGATGTTTCCCTTTTCTAGCGTTGTTGCTTTCTTTCTTCTTCCTTTATCTAGTTTAATGAACTAAGTAGTACGAGCCTTCAACATAAAGGAGAGAATGAGTGGACCTTTGATGTCATCCACCAAATTCATAGCTGAACCTGCCATCTTTTAGGGGAGCTAGCTTTCCCTGGTGGTGTTGTTGAGAGTTTGGGAGAGATGAAGAGGGAAGGGAATTAGGATAGGTTTGGGGTTCTCTTCTTGATCTAGGGGATGGTGTTGGGTTAGGGTTAGATTGACAAAATAGATCAGAGATGGGTTTGGTTTCGGTAAGACTGCGTGCTTAGGGGCGGTGGATGGGTCCCCACATCTCTCTTTGATCTCTCCCTTCCCCCTATGTTTCACCCAGCACTCCACGTTCTCTCTCTAATTTCTTTCTTTCTTTTTTTATACGTTTTTTTTTTCTCTCATGTATATGGGTCCTCACGGTCGTGTGTGGAAACTGCGCTATAAGCTATCTAAACTTGGAATAGTTCTAAATCTTGGAGCATCAAGTCCGATTGATCTCGATGATCAAATCCTCTCTCTCTCTCTCTCTCTCAAAATAGACAAAAAGAATTAGACTTGAAATTAGCTTCCATTCAAATTTTGTTTAATTTCATATATCCATGTTTTTTTTTTTTTTTTTTCTCTTTAATTCAGATTTACGTACGTAAAAATCTCATATGCGAACCATATAAGCATGTTTGGATCGGAGCAAGTGTTGTGATTGTCTTCAAAGTTTGTAACAGTGAAATTTTCGCAATTTATAACCTTGGAAGTGAAAACACTGACTATATGCAAACTCAGGACCACTGATCTTTATATATTAATGTTCTTGGTCATCACTTAGTTTACCAGGGATTTATTAATGAAGAAGCAAAATACAGTGGATCGAAATAGTTTTTTATTTCTTGGGGTTTGTCTTCGTGCGTGGGGCTAGCTAGCTGTAGCAGAACACCATGAAAAACATAGTAGTCTTTGGGTAATTTAACCGAAATAATCAGTGGCACATTAAATTGGAGTACTGCCATGTATTAACACGATCGCGAGAGAGAGAGAGAGAGAGAGAGAGAGAGAGAGAGAGAGAGAGATAGGGTTTTGCTTCAATTTTCTATGACCCACAGCAGTATTAAACCGCTTGGGTCTACACATTCCATCTTTATCTCTTAAAGTCTAATTAAAAACCTCAACGTCCAACGATAAGGTCCACAAATGCTCTTGTATGCATTACACGTGTCTGTTTCTCCTCTCTTTGCGGGTCTATTCCACTGAAATTCGTCCTACTTTCCACGATTCTTCGAGGTTTTCCTTCGTTAGAGATTAGTCATGACCAAGGAAACTCTCGTTTGTCATTGGTCTCTAGGGCAACATTGCTAACTCGATCGGTCACCTTTCATTTTGATACATACAACACACACACACACAAACACACACACACACACACATATATATATATATATATATATATATATATAATATGGGTCACAACGAACGGCTGGCTCAGGTCAACAGGTGTCATAAGAGGCCAAAATTGCATTCTTTGAATTAGTCCAAAAAACAACGTTTACCAAAACTGTTAGTAGCTTATGTTTAAAAGCTGTTGCCTTTATATATATATATACGCGTACACAATTAATTATATATGGTCCCGGCCTCAACTGTGTTGTTAAGGCAGTGATTTAAAAAAGCATCTATGAATCTATATATGATCCTAGCTGCCATGGGAATTAATTATTATTATTATTATTATTAGTTTGCTGCGAAAAAATATATATTGTTTGTAAGTTTTTTTTTTAACAAATTCGATCAGCTGTATGGTATTCATGTCCTTATGAAAGGTTTTTCCACCAAAGACGCTTTTTTTAATGTGTCAACTGAAATCGTACGGTGGTGAAGATCATATATCTAAGCATACCTCATAAACTACATGCATGCTGATTGAGAAAGCAGCTTCTTTCTTCCTAGATCTTACTGGAACCATGCATATATGCAGTGCAACTCATGATCAAAAGGTGCATGCTATCATCAGTTATTGTAATAATATTCTTGGATCATATTTAGATTTATTCTGTACCATATTATAAACACTAGCCATTTTATTTCCAGAACGCCTGGAAAATTTAAGTAGTATGTGTATGGTTTAATGAGTACCTTAAAATAATTACTTGAGAACTGAAGGCTTACTAGGAGCCGGAAAGTTCGATTGACCAATATTTAAGCTCGAGCCCGGCCAATATTATACGTAAAACCTGTCTCAATTTTAATTAATAATGAATGCAGCTTACAGATTTAACCATGAGCTAAACCACAGGAGAGAGAGAGAGGGAGAGGGAGAGAGAGAGCATAAATACATATACAGGCAGGGTGTATGGTTGGTGGTGGGCATGGTTTGACTGGATATATCCAGAGTGTCGGGGGCGTGCATGCATGGGAGTGAGAGTAAAAGAGGCGTGAGTGGCGCTGACACGCACACACAAACACACAAAGAGCCACTGCATGCACGAGCGCCGGAGAGTTTAGTACTGAAACCGAAAGAAAGAAGCTCTCGCATGACCGCCGGGCGCAAATCCATGCATTAAAAGATGCTCTTTGTCAGTCGTCGTCTCTCCCATGGCGGGCCCCAACTACTGATGATCATACATCTCCTTTTTACCCAAGCTTCAACCTCCAATTCTTTGTCCTAAAATTTAAGGAGATAGCTCGTATTAATATCAGCTAACTCATAAAAACCCAGTCCCATATACATACAGCACTTCCATTAAGGCAAATAAGACGTACAACGGGAAGGGATACGTCCACTTTTATGTTAAATTAGGCATTCTATTTTTTGGTACCACTCCGTACGTCATTTTAATGCAACATAATTTAGGGGTAGAAATATGTGAATCTAAGATGAACCTAACAAAAAATTAGCAAACTTGATATAAATAGGTTTGGTTCAAAATAAGTTGACCCTTTAAGACACTATTAATAATTAATAGACATCTCAACCTGCTTAATCCGAAATCAATCAGTTTAAATTTTATTTTAAAATTATAATTTTATTATTGTTGAGTTGTAATATTAATATTATAATATGCTGGACTATGTTGGTATTTCTCAATATGCTGGACTATGTTCATATAATTTGTTACAATTTAGTTTGCAATATTGGTTTTATTATAGGTTAAAATTTGAAAAATATTGATATTTCTTTATTAGCAGGTAGCTTCATTATTATTTTTAGATATTGTGGCTACTAATAAATATAAATTTTAATTTTTATATCTGTAAAATTATGTTAATTATGTCAAATGAGTTATACAGGTTAATTCAAGCCATTTTACATGAAGCGGATTGAAATGAGTTGTGTCATGTAAACCAATTTCTAACTAATTATTAAACGAGTCAAAACGGATAATCCATTATTTAAATGGGTCGTCTTCGGATTTGAATGTCTAATCCGTTTAACTTAACAGGTGGTATTCGAGTTGACCTATATAAATAAAAATACATGACTTGACAATATATACGAACTGGATATGCGAACACGAATTTCCATCCCTAACATAATTGTTAATTTATTTATTGTCGATGTAAACAAGTGGTCATGAATAAACATTTTTCATACAATGTATATTAATAAAAAAAAAAAACCTTAATTACCCTGATGAATGATAAATTAGATTTGATTGTAATGATAAAAGTGAATTTCGAAAAGGTTGGGAAACTAGTACTGTCGGAAAGTAGAGAAGCTTTTATTTCTGATCTATAAGCTCTTGAAAAAATTTTCCCTAAATGATAGCATGGTCGATCGAAAATTTTGTGAAGGGAAAAGCTTGGAGCCGAATGGATGCTAAAATAATTTTTACACAGGCCAATAAAAAATAACCACGTGCGTAAGCACTCTAGAAAATCAGAGATGAGCCCGCATGCACAGAACAAACGCTGTCCCTTTCCTTCTTTCTTCCCAAAACTGCTGCAGTGAACACCTTACAGTCGGACTGATTTCTCTGATTGATCGGAGAAGAAGAAATATCTGTCATCAAGACAAAATGTGCAGTAAAGCTCCATCTGTGAAACATCCCAAACTTCAATACAGGCTCTTTTCCTGTTGAGAGAGACTGCGCTTACCATCTATTTTTTAGCTAAATTGGGGCTTCAAAAAGTGCAAAAAAGGCCTCTCTTCCAGAAAGTTTTGAGTCTCTGTAAAGAGTCTACGTAAAACAAAAGGATATTTGCTGTGTTATGCTCTCTGCCTTTAATGGCTGATGAGCGTGTGTATATATAGAATAAACTGATTACAAGAGAGAGAGAGTCAGTTACAAGGTTTGAAATTCAAACTATGATATACATGATCTCCTATAAACGTGGGCTGGAAACGGTAGCATCCGAATGCTCTGGAATGGTATTGGACTTGAAGTGAATGTCTTTTGAATCTGCATTGAACTTATCCTCTTATCCTGAAGTTGGACTTGGTGTTTGAATCTGTTTAGTCTTATCCTTATCACGCCCCTGCAAGTTCAACGGGGAAGACCTCACGTTGAGCTTGTCACGCAGATGGGAGAAACGAACAGAAACCAGTGGTTTAGTGAGCACATCGGCAATTTGATCCTTACTAGATAGAAACCGAACATCCAATGATTTATTATGAACTTTTTCACGGACAAAATGATAATCAATTTCCACGTGTTTTGTACGAGCATGAAACACTGGGTTAGCCGCCAAATAAGTTGCTCCTATGTTATCACACCATAGGATCGGACGTGAAGGGATAAATATCTGAAGTTCACAAATCAATGATAATAGCCATAAGGTCTCGGCAGTAGTGTGAGCAACAGCACGATATTCGGCCTCGGTGCTTGATCTAGCCACAGTTGGCTGCTTTTTGGAGCTCTATGAAATAAGATTGTGACCATAGTAAATGCAGTATCCAGAAGTGGATTTACGGTCATCAGGTGAGCCAGCCCAGTCCGCATCGGAATAAACGGAGAGCTGTGTTGAAGGACTAGACTTGATGAGTAGGCCGAAATTAATAGAAAATTTAAGGTACCTTAGTATCCTTTTAACAGCAGTCCAATGGATGTCGGTTGGCTTATGCATGAATTGGCACACTTTGTTCACAGCAAAGGAGATATCTGGGCGAGTGAGTGATAGGTACTGAAGAGCTCCTACCACGCTGCGAAATAAATTCTCATCTGGGCAAGGGTTGCCATCAAAAAGTGATAACTGTTGGGAGGAGGACATGGGAGAGGAGACTGGCTTAGCCTCTAACATGTTTGTGCGTTTCAATAGTTTAAGAATATACTGTCTCTGAGAAAGAAAAAGACTCCCTGAAGCTGAGATGACCTCCACGCCGAGAAAATAATTTAAGGGCCCCAAGTCTTTGGCAGCAAAGTCACAATTGAGTTGGGCAAGAAGATAAGTGATGGCATCAGAATTTGATCCTGTGATTAAAATGTCACTGACATATACCAAGACATACATTGTAAGAGAATCCGAGACATAAACAAATAGAGAGTTGTCGGACTGGGAATTAATAAAACCAAGATCCATCAATTTATCACTGAGTCGTGAGAACCAAGCCCGCGGGGCTTGTTTTAATCCGTATAATGCCTTGTTCAACTTACAGACGTGCGTAGGGAACTGAGGATGGACATAACCTACTGGCTGTTGCATGTATACAACTTCAGAGAGAAAGCCATGGAGAAACGCATTGCTGATGTCGATCTGGTGTACAGGCCAGTTGTGAGATACGGCGTGACTAAGAACAAGCCGAATAGTTGTAGGCTTGATGACAGGACTGAAGGTATCATCATAGTCTAACCCTTGCTGTTGGTGACAGCCCTTTGCAACTAGACGGGCTTTCCGTCGTTCAGGAGTGCCATCAGAATGCGTTTTTGTTTTGTAAACCCATTTGTTGCCAACCAAGTTCATGCCAGCTTTATAAGGGACTAGAGACCACGTACCTTGCTTCATAAGAGCAGAGAATTCTGCATCCATGGCCTCACGCCAGTCCGAGAATTTGTGAGCTTCAGAGTAAGATGTGGGATCAGTAGGAATGGTGGAAACGGTGAGGAGAGCAGTGGGCAGAGGATACCTTGTAGTGCCGTTGAAGAACTGTTTGGGCTTCACAATATTGTTCTGTGAGCGGGTGGTCATCGGGTGAGAACGAGTCGGAAGCGATTCAGTCGGCAAGGCAGCAGCAGATGGAGCAGGATCCAAAGGCGGCGTGGATGATGAAGGAACTGAAAACAGAGGAGAAGACTCAGAAGGAATAGAAAACAGAGGAGAAGACTCAGTCGTCGCAGCTGGGGAAAGAGATAAGTGGGACGTTGACGTTTCGGGGGGATCCGTATGCGACGTCGTAATAGGGGATGATGGAGGATTATAAAAGCAGGGTCCGATTGGTCATTTGAGGACACTAGAACATGTAACATAGTGGACGACGCTGCAGGAGGAAATTTGGCAGAAACTGAAGGCAGTGTAAGTGTTGTGAATGGAAATAAAGACTCATCAAAAATTACATGCCGAGAGACAAAGACTTTACCAGAGTCAGGATCAAAGCATTTGTAACCTTTGTGGAGGTTACTAATGCCAATGAAGACACATTTTTTGGACCTAAAATCCAACTTATGTTTGTTAAAGGGTCGGAGATAGGGATAGCACGCACAACCAAAAATCTTAATGGTAGAAAAATCAGGTGGATGATGAAATAATTTTTCAAAAGGAGATATGCCGAGAGGAGCAGTTGGAAGACGATTGATGAGATAGGTTGCCATTAGAAAAGCATCATCCCAAAAACAATGAGGAGTAGAACTTTGAGATAATAGGGATAAACCCATTTCAACAACATGTCGATGTTTCCTCTCAACAGAGCCATTTTGTTGCGAGGTGTAAGGGCAAGAAATACGATGTTGAATTCCCACTTGTTGAAAATATCGATTAAGAGTTTGAAATTCACCACCCCAATCTGTTTGGACACATTTTATTTGACGATTAAATTGACGTTCAACCATTTTTTGAAATTGAGTAAAAATGGTGAAGACGTCAGATTTATTTGCAAGAGGATAGAGCCAAACAAATTTGCTAAAATGATCAACGAATGAAACATAATATTTATTGCCTTTTGTTGATAAAATAGGAGATGGACCCCATACATCAGAAAAAATTAAATCTAGAAGATGAGCTGAAATAGACTGAGAGGCTGGGAAGGGAAGACGATGGCTCTTCCCTTGTTGGCATGCTGAACAAACACCTGGTATTTTATTGGAAGAAACTGGAAGAGAGAATTTAGACACAAGATGCTTGACAGTTTGGTAGGTGGGATGTCCCAAACGACGGTGCCATACCTCCAAGGAAACACGTTGACATAGAAAGGATTGAGACGACGAAGTGGTCGAGATGGATGCGGGGAAAGGATAAAGTCCATCTTTAGGCGTGCCTTGCAGAAGAACCTTCTTCGTGACCTCGTCCTTCACAAGAAAATAAGATGAGTGAAATTCAATAAATACATTATTGTCTTTGGTAAATTGGCTCACAGAGATAAGGTTCTTTTTAATTTGTGGAACATGTAAAATATTGTGAAGGGTAAAACCAGATTGTGAGGATTTAATTTCAGAAGAACCTATGTGAGCAATATCCAAACCTGCCCCGTCTCCTACTTGAATTTGATCCACACCATTATAAGTCTCAGCATGGAGATTCAAGTTTTGAATATCATTAGTCAGATGATTGGTGGAGCCGGTGTCGGGATACCACTGTGTATCAGCTGAGGCTTGTGGCGCTGTATAAAATGCAGACATGTTGTTCGGCATGTTTTGATAAGCTTGATCAAAACGATGAAAACACTTGATGGCGAGATGTCCAGCTTTGCCACAAATTTGGCACATTGGTCGATTACCACCAGAGGACCCATGACGACCACCTCGGCCCCTATGATGACCACGCGAACCTGAGTACGATGGGGCACGATTCGGGTAGTGTGGCTTACCAGAATGGCCACGGGATTGGTTAGCGCGAGTGGCGACATTGGCAGAACCAATTGTAGCTTCAACAACTTGATGATGTTGCTGTAAGCGTAACTCAAAGTTGAGGAGATGACCAAAGACATCTTCAAGCTCCATGGGAGTATCCCGTGTTTGAATGGACGTAACAATAGGATCGTAAGAAGAGTCTAGGCCACCAAGCAAATATGAGATAATTTTAGTGTCTGGAAGTGGATGTCCAATGGCTGCAAGAGTGTCAGCCAGTGACTTTACACTCTGAAAATAATCTGAGATGGACAAGCCCCCCTTCGTGACAGTGGAGAGTTGTCGTCGAGTTGTTGAGAGACGAGCTCGAGAATGAGAGGAATACATTTTTTCGAGTGCAGACCACACCTCTCGAGACGTGGTAACACCAACCACTTTGGCAAGAATGCTTTCCGATAAGGAGGACATTAGAATACTCAAAACAATCTGGTCTTGGTCAAACCAGTGAGTAAATTCTGGATTGAGAAGCAGAGGAGGGGCTGTAGTGGATGAATCAGCTGCTGGGTTTGAAATATATTGGATAGGTTGAGGACGATTCCCATCGATATAGCCAAAAAGACGTTGGCCTCTGAGATATGGAGTGATTTGTGCTCTCCATAGCAAGTAGTTGTCACTACTCAGTTTGATGGTCACCAAGCTTTGGATGCTAGGAGGGGTAACGGGTGTGTTTGAGAGAGACGAAGCGGAAGAGGATGCCATTGACGTTAGTCACGTTGGCTCTGATACCATAAAACAAAAGGATATTTGCTTTGTTATGCTCTCTGCCTTTAATGGCTGATGAGCGTGTGTATATATAGAATAAACTGATTACAAAAGAGAGAGAGTCAGTTACAAGGTTTGAAATTTAAACTATGATATACATGATCTCCTATAAACGTGGGCTGGAAACGGTAGCATCCGAATGCTCTGGAATGGTATTGGACTTGAAGTGAATGTCTTTTGAATCCGCATTGAACTTATCCTCTTATCCTGGAGTTGGACTTGGTATTTGAATCTGTTTAGTCTTATCCTTATCATACGGCTGCTTATCTTTGATTTTAATGCTCAGAAAAGAAGGTGAAAAAGTGGACTTTTATTTTCATAGAACGATAGCCCTCACCCGACGGTGTGAATTTAATGAAGTGGTTCACTTCTTATGCATGCTTAACTTGTTTTTTTTTTTTAACTTTTTCGGTTGCTCACAACATTTACTGAGTTATAGACTGGAGCTCCTTCAAGCGTTGTGGAGTAGAAGCCTTTGTTTCCTTGAAAAAAACTCCAATATAATAATCATAAAAGAGACTGTTTTGTTTTATCGCGGATTTTCAACTCTCAAAATTCGCATTCTAAGAATGAAGGCAGAGAAGTGCTTGGATTCTCAGCTATGGCACGCCTGCGCCGGAGGTATGGTCCAGATGCCTCCGGTTAACTCCAAGGTCTTCTACTACCCTCAAGGCCACGCAGGCCCACGTCGATTTCACCGCCCTACCCAGAATCCCTGCTTTCATTCCTTGCCGAGTTGGGGCCGTGAAGTTTTGGGAAGAAAGAAGGAGAGGGAGAGCGTTTGTTATGTGCATGAGGACTCATATCTGATTTTTTTTGAAGTGCTTACGTGGTTGTTTTTTATTAATTTGTGTGAAAATTATTTTGACACTCATACGACTCCAAGCTTCTCTCTTTTGTGAAAGCAATTACAAACTAAATTCTAACACTTCTATTTGAGTGCTGTGTTGGGAATGAGCTTAGGATTCAAAGGATTAATTTATAATACACATGACTTCTCTTGTTCCCCTACTTAATGATCATGACTTCAGCCTAAAAGAAACAAAAAATGTTAAGCTGATCTACCTTGACACACCATCTAGCATATTTTTCCAAAATGATGGGACATTTCAAAAGGTTCAGCTCACGATGTTGGCACTTGGCATAGATATGGTGACCTCTTCATATATACAGAAACTAGCTAGCTAGCAAGCTACCTAGCTACGATGCTGAGACTAAATTATGTAGGTATGATAATACCCCATGCTGAGTAATAATTAGGATAAATAGTATATAAAATTCCACATTGTTTGAAAATTATATGTCCATATGCAGTGACTTGAGCCTCTCCTGGAGGCATTGCACATGCTAAACATAAGATCAGATCACTCCTTATGACCCATAGCCTTGATCAATTGAGTTGACGGAAGAACATGTACATTTCAATATCTCACTTTGCTGGCGGAAGAGAGCTTTGAGGTGTGTGTTTATATATATGTATGTACGTATAAGATTAATTTTGTTTTAGGCCAAATATAAACATCTCAAACTATATCAAGGATTTTAGCGCCCTCAGTTATACTCAGATGTTTCTCTCGCCATGCATGATCAATGTCTCGGCCTTTTCACTGCATGGAATATTTAAAAAAAAAAAACTGAAAGATATAATTTGTAAAAATTATTCTATTAATTCACCATCCACATCAGTACTTAAATGATAAGATTTGATTTGTAAGATTTAAATTATAAAATTTATCTATCAAATCAAATTATATCATATAAATTACACTTTACTGAATCTATTATCTACACCAACTTATAAATTTTCAATCTGTAAAATGAATGCACTGGATAAAGACATGTATTAATAATATTATCGTTGTTTCACCTAAAACTTGATTTATTTTACGTTTTGAGTTTTCTCAGTCTAATAATATTTTTGATCTTCGTATGCACGCCACAAATGTTAACATTTTTATTGATAAGTCAAACCGTAGGTCTTGAATTAATTAAGCTACAACCACACATTTCATGATCTCGTCTCGAAAAGAACAAGACAGCATTGAAATTAAAATTCATTGACCTTTGATCTGGCCCTATCTTATCAGAAGGAAATTAATTGATATGTAGATATCCTGCCGGTCACAAAGTTTTGATCAAATCATGAACCATAATATAATATAATTAATATGAAGTAACATTAATAATTAGGCTGCTCACATCTTTTCCACAATTAATATATATAACTATAAATGAAGACTTTCAAGTTAATTCCCAGAAACAGCTAGCGTACTTAATTGTGGGCTTTCAAATACACGTACAGATCAGTTGTAAGTTAAAGCAGTTTCCGATCGATCGAGCACCAGTTATATATATATTGTCCTAGCTACGAGGAGTTCACGGGTTCCTAAAAGGCCAGTAAGCATTGCTACGCTGTCCTTACTGGGTTCAAAGTCGTGGTTAATTAAGACCTCGAAATCATGATAAGATCAACATGAGCAGATTGTTTGCGTTGAATATTATTAACGACGAGTTTGGTTTACATGATCTCATTAAAATTTCACTGAATACATACATACTGTTTAACGAAAGTAGTTGAGTTCTTCTGATCGATCAGCCAGATTCTTAATTTGAAAGAGGTCATAATGCATGCGACTAGCGGTATTTCTTGATAATGATGATGATGAGGCCAATGAAAGATAACATATTGCAAAGTGTCAATGCTAGCTAGCTACCTACTGATCATTTAATCATAGTTTAAAACACATGATATCTTAATCTAATTAATGTAATTTCAATAAACAAATCAAGTACTCGATCGTCACCATCTCCATATAATATATATATATATATATATATATATATATATAAACAATTCATTATGAATGAATTAGCAAGTCCATGGACTAGGGCTAAATAAAATAAGACGGGATTATCATGAGCAGAGAAATTATGGTGGGAAAACATAATTAAATCCAAGTCCCCATGTGAAAGCAGGCACATCATGTGACCTTAAATCTGGCATTGTGTTAATGTTGTTGCCTCATGTGTCTGCTTTCTCGTCAGCCCTATATTTTCGGTACTGTACAGTTGCGCGCATATATAGCATCAGCCAAATTAAAGGGATCGATCGGAGGAAGATCAAATCCTTTCACATGTGAGTTAATTAATTGATCATTTAATGCAGATCTAGTTAATTTTGAATTGTTGTTCATCAGAGACTAAGGATACGACAAAACGGAAGATGACCAGCCTGGCTAGCTAATTAATTGGCAGTTTATCATTTGGAATCTTTCTGCAGGAAGTCATTGCATGAAATATATACAAGCATTATCCCATATATGAATTAAGTTTCCAGCATTAATTGTATGTATGAAAGTTTTCCCATTCACATTGAAGCTAGCTAGGTTATATATATAGATGCATGCATGCCATGCCATGCCATGCATGCCAGGTTTATGCTATTATTATAATGACCATATGATTAATTGGTTTATTAGCTATTTCTCATTACTTATCACTACTTTTTATGCCGTTATAGTTACTTGCCTCCTATATACGTCTTTTTAATTTATTTTTAGAGGCTTAATTACTTGCTTCAATCGTTTGTTTGCAAGATCGTCAATGATTTGTTATAGTAATGTTAAATACAATCTTAGCTTGTATTAGTCTACACACTTCCTTTTAAAAAAAGTAGATCTATTATTAAAAAAATAATTTTTCATCATCTGATTAGTCCCAGATTTAACCATTTTTTTTAAAGAGAATGTGCGATACTTACACATTCTATGACTATAAATATTATTTCTCATTTTTTTTTTCTCCTTGATGTATGGTGATCAAATCATATATAGCACCTTTTGATCTACATCGAAGTGGAATTCTAAATATGGAACTGATCACATGATTAGGAGCCTTAGAAAAATAAATTTAAATTGCACACATACATCCTAGCTAGCTAGTAAACATGAGATCTTTCTAGAGCATGATGGTTGGGCGAAATCCCAACATGTTAATTATATAATGAACATACATACAAAAAATATGAGTGTTAATTTGAGGTAATCTAGCTACTAGAATTCAATTCCTAAGTGATCCAACATTAATGTATCGATCTTGAGTAGCGCCCTAGCTAGCTTATACAATTGTACGTTGTACTTGTAAATTATTTCATAATAAAGAACAATTAAACAATTAACATTGTTGAAAGTTGTAGAACTAAAGTATGTTTCATTAATTATGATTTATAGTACTTGATTTAATCCAAGCACTTGTGCCCCCGTTAGAGACATGAATATTTGTATTCATCATTAGCATATAGCTAGAGGGATTAATTTATTGAGGGAAAGAAGCTGATGATAACGGATAAATATTGTATTCAAAATGAACTATTATGTTTTTATGCCTTGTCCCATGCACACTAAAAGTGGAATTTTAGTGATATTTAAAATATATATAATATTTACTTGATATATATATATATATATATATATATATATATAGCCTAAAAGATCATGATGATCATGATATCTAGGGGATGCTATTTGTTAATATTTTAACTAGAGATCAATCCATAGGAACCAAAAACAATAAGATCAGAATGAAAACAATAATATATATGTGTGTTGTTTGTAGAGAATTAGATACCTTATAAAATTTTATAGTCCTTTTGTTGTCTGTGCTGGAGATTGAAAAATTATTATCTCCTCATCATGTCTCTTTGAGTTTGTGTGTTAATTTTTCCAACATGTTATGAGGTAAATACATGTTTAAAGACAAAACATTCCTTTGTAAATAATGATATCCATATTATATATATATAGTCTGATTTAAAAAGAGATAAATACATCATATAAATCCTACAACACTCAATACTCACATCAAATCATGAGCAGTATGGTCACATATATTGAGCTTATATATAGAAATTTGTTTCTTTAAAAAAAAAAAAAAAAGAGACTGAAAGACATAGTAACAGGGAAAAAATAGCCCAACCCAGCATGATATCCTCTCTTTGATCTCTCTCTGGGCCTGGATTAAACTATATATGCTCCAAACGAACCAAGGCCCATTCGCGTCATTACTTCCCTCCCAGCACACGGAAATTATGGTAGAAAGTAGGCCCAACCCGAAGTGCCTACCCAAAAGAATAAATGAAGCTTATGGTTCGATTTGTGTCTATGCCACTAGGCCCACAATCTACGTGTGTTCGAGTCTCTTACGGGAATGAATGTCTTCCAGGATCGAGTATTATATTGAGTAGACTAGGCATTCTCATTCGCATATCTATTATACTTTTGGCCCGGTTTAGTTCCACAAATTTTTTTCATCATTTCATCTAGAACTGTGCATCCGGATATGAATTTGGATATTCAGAAATATTCGAATATGTACCCGGATTTTTAAAACCGTACGGATACTTGCTCGAGTAAAACCGGTTACAACCCGGGCATTTTTTAAAACAAAAATTCTATTTAAAAAAAATATCTGATTATGGATAACCAGTTAAATAATCGGATACATAATAGGATCCAAACGGATAACCGCTCAGATTTGCTTAGATTTCCGAGTTCCAGACCGAACTAGAAAAAAATCCAAGTCGGATGCACACCCCTAATCTCTTTTCATCTCATCTCAACATCTAAACACTATTCAAGCACAAATATTTTTTAATTTCAAATTTTTAACTTTTTCATCTAATCATCACTTAATCATTATAATTTTTTCAAACTTCTAAATAAAATAAAAAAAAAAATCAACTTTTTCAAATCGTAAAATAAAAATAATATTAAAAAATTATACTCTAACGTTCTTTTAACTTTATAATATTTTTATTTAGAAGAAAATCTTGGAAGAGAACAAAAAAAACCCTAGCACAGCTCTCGCTTTCTCCCTTTTCTCTCTAGCACAATCCCCTCAAAAAACTAGGACCAGAGGAGGGGGGTTGGAGCTTTGGCACCTCCCTCCCTCATCCCTCCTCCCTCCTCCCTATTCTCTCTAGTTTTTGTTTGCTTTTTTTTTTTTTTTTCTAAGGTTGAAAATGTGTATCTACAGCTTTCCAAACTATGTTTCGCTATTTTCCTATGTATCATTTACGTTTTTTGTTATTTCCTCCTCTAGAGGATGGGGTTTGAAATCTCTGCTTCAGACAGAGTGTGATCTCTTAGACTGTTTGTCTGTAGAGAGTTATAGAAGTTAAAACCATACCAGTCATAAATGAATTTGTGTATTGGTCGAATCCAAATCTTGAGTAGTTGGCTTATAATCTGGGTTTTTCCCTATATGTATCAGTCTAAATTGTAACTTTGCTTTTATGAATGAATGAAGTCTATTTTAAAAAAAAAATAAAAAAATTATAATATTTTTATTCAACTTTTTATCTCTCATTTCTCAAAACTTTATAAAAATTTTAATTCAAACCATTTCACTACTATTATCAAATTATTTTACTATTATTTATAGATTGTTTATCTCATCTCATCTGTGTAACTAAACAAAATCTTAGTCTTAATTTGTTCAATCAGTATTGACAAAAAAGAATATCCTCATCATTTCCACATATTCGGGTATGTACCTGGTTGGAGTGTGGATCACAAGGGTTATAAAAGCTTACATTGCTAAATTCAATTGGTTGTATATTAAGTGGAAACTAGATTCTATATCGAGTTTTAAAGCATTTAAATTGTAAGTATTATTAATCTTTTGGGTAGATAATTGCTACAACTATAAAGAAGTTTCATAAAAATAAATCTACAAACTAACTTGACTATATGAGTTTAACCAAGCATTGTGTAAACCCAATCTTAAAGCGTGCAGATCTTAAAGCACAATTTAGGAGGTTAACTTTCCAGTTTGTCGTCTGCAATGAATGATATATGCAAAGACTCGTATTATTTGGGAAGGGTAACATTAATATTAATCAAGAGAGGGGGGCGGGAAAATGAGACTACTCCAGAAATATGAGAGTACAAACTACAAAATGTCGTTTTTGTATGTTCCAATAATCCTCATTTTGAGAGTCGTGTACGTTAAATATTCTAATGAAGACATTAATTTCAGCCTTTATACTTACTTTCGCCAGATAGCTATGGAAAGATGTCCTGTCCACTGTCATCAAGCACCCATCTTTATTGGCCAGACAAAGTAAAGAGGAACGCTACGATCTTCCACTAAAAGTATTTTATAATATCAATAAGTATTTGCCAAAAAAAGACTCGAAAGGTTGTGGGTGGGATCGATGCTAGGGATGGTGTCGATTACGTTATACCGAAACTTGTACCGATCAGAAGATGATTTTTGTTAGGAAAGGAAGATTGAAACGACTCATGATGAAAGGTTCATAACTATTTATACAACTATGTTTTAAATGAAAGATATTTTTATAAAATAATTTATAAAAATAATATCATTTTATAAAATATTATTGTACAATGTGTTGTGCAATGTATCCATGATGAAAGCCTTCCGGCTTGGAGTACGAGTGCATATTTATAGTGGAAGAAGTGCTATAAATAAATTTATAAATTAATATAGGTTCATATGATATGTTAAATCTAATTTATAATAAAAATAGCTTTACAATCTAACATACTACATCAAATCATATCAATTTATGAGTTTACTTTTATGAGATCTCTTTATAATGGTAAAAATATTTTCCCGAGGGACATGTTCTATGCAGGCTCACTTCAAGAACTTCAGCTCAAAGCATGCATGCTTCATGTCATGAGCACCAAAGTTTAAATTGATAAATTGTTCGAGATTTCTATTTTGGTGTTATATTAAACTATCACTTGTCTTAATTTTAAACTGATGGAGCAACATTCATCTTTTGCATAAAAGCGGTACTTCGATGGGTTATCATCATGATTACTAATCAACAATTCCTCATAAGTGAATATTGATTGGTGGGTGGACCACTCGATAATATTTAGCAAGATAATGCTCATCCACTGTATTTGGACTGATCATGATCTGTCACCCAACCTTAATTTGTCACCGAGTGCCAACTTCCACTTCACACAGATCGGTGCATTAATTGATCTTTTATTGGAGAGTACTCGAACATTTAAAAAAGAAAAAAGAAACTTAGTGCCTCTCTCCTTTTGATATATTCAGAAAAAAGAAACTTAGTGCCTCTCTCCTTTTGATTGATGATTGACGAAGATTGTACCAATTTTTCAGGTGGTACCAAGAGTGTCGCCCTTCCAGCTAGTTTTTTTATTTTTATTTTTATGTACACTAAGATTACTAAACTGATCATTAAATCACTATATATATATCTTGTTTAATATTGTGGTTATGTTAAAGTCCAACATTCTATTTGGTACGTTCCATATATATATATATATATATTAATTCTAAATATAGTCTTATGGTATGCAAGTTGATCTGCGCACTCACTTTAAAAAAATAAGATTTTTTATTTTAAAATAATTTTTTTAAGTAGTTTCTAGATTTATCCATTTTTTAAAAAAAAAAATCATGAAACTTGCACACCCTAACTAAAACTCCAAAAATATCATTTCTTATAGGCACTCACACAGATAATATATATATATATATATATATATATATATTCTAACATTTATTCGCATACATTCCAGCTTATAAAGTCATATATAAGAAAGTTGCATTAATTAGAATATTAATTATCGTGTTCTATTGGATTTACACTAAAATTCCCTCCTCTCCAAATTTAGATCCTTGTGAATTCAGAGTACTCCAGATCACTAAACTGAGTTGGGATACTGATTTCGTAGTCATCAACCTAACATTGCAAATCTGCATAGAGAATATTACAGCATGCAAAATTATAGAATCTCGTGAGACTTGATCAACTGCATAAAGAAACTGCATCGTAGAATATTATATATATCTCGTGGAACTTGATCAACACATATCACTTGTAATTTTGAGCCTCGAAAGAGTTGAAGCTAAAGTCCAAGTAAGTCAGGTGCTACGTGTCACAACCTTGACCCCCCAAATCTCTCTCTCTCTCTCTCCGGAGATGTATATGGGCAGGAGAGAGAGAGAAAGATCCAATATTGTTTAACAAATGGCCGGGGAACAAGTGGAAAACCCAAGTGCATGCACTCGTTATAAATGGAGATGAGAAAGATGGATACGTATGATGATTGATCCACGTAAGAGCCCCGCGAGTCGTTTTCTAGTACTTTAATTCATGTGCATTTTCTTGGATTTTTGTTGATCTAGTGCGCTATATATTATAGTCCAAGGGACCAAAAGTAGAAAAAATAATGTCTGTTGCGCATACTACGTACGTACTACTTTTTCTCTCTATCCACATATATATATATAGTATGATAATTAACCTTAATGATCGATCTTATGGTAATTATATTTTTTTAAAATTCCTGATTTTATATAGTACTGTTAAATTTTGCTGCCTTTTTATTTTTTATTCAAATATCTATTTCACCCCATTACAAACGTTCAGGATCCATATCAAGATCTGAATTTTCAGCGTGCCAAAATCTAACAAGATCTGATTCAGGAGGGGATTTTTAAGCATGATATGGGCCAGGCATTCTCATCACGCACTACGAGAATCCACCCACAACTCTCTCTCTTCCTTAATTGGCCGTTACAAAAGCCAATCCTCTATCGGAAGAACTAACTTCTCACTCACGAAACCCATGCACTCAAACCGCTGCCAAACATAACTAAACTTACAAAAAAAAAAAAAAAGAGGCGAAAGTTCTCATCTTTCAGCAAAGAAAATATATATGTAGCTAGCAAACCCACCAAGTCATCGTGCCAAGCAATAATGTCTGCATCCCCGAAATTGGACGAGAAGTACCCGAGTGAGAAAATCTTTCAGCCACCTTCATCTCCACCACCTCCAACTAAAAAATGGCCTGCCAACCTTGCAGAAGTTATGCTTTTGGAGCTAAAAGTGCAGAGGGGAATTGCTCTTCCCTTGATAGCCATGAATTTCGCATGGTTTGCAAAACAAACAATCACAACAGCATTTTTAGGACGGCTTGGGGAGCTCAAATTGGCAGGTGGAGCACTTGGGTTCACATTCGCTAATGTCACCGGTTTCTCTGTCTTGAACGGGCTCTGTGGCGCCATGGAACCCATGTGTGGTCAAGCATTCGGAGCCAAAAACTTTAAACTACTTCGCAAGACCCTTCTCATGTCAATCATCTTGTTACTACTCACAACACTGCCCATAACGTTCTTGTGGCTCAATGTTGACAAGATTCTTATCTTTTTTGGACAACAAAAAGACATTTCAATTGTAGCAAAGAGCTATCTTATCTATCTCCTCCCTGATTTGGTAGTCACTTCATTCCTATGTCCACTCAAAGCCTACTTGAGCTCACAGAGCATAACGGTTCCTATAATGTTTAGCTCCGCTCTGGCGTTAGCTTTTCACGTACCCATCAACATATTACTTGCAAAAGCCAAGGGTCTTGAAGGAGTTTCAATGGCAGTTTGGATCACCGATCTTATGGTGGTGATTCTACTTGCCTTGTATGTGTTTCTGATGGAAAATAGTAAGGAGATAAGGTGGAAGGATGGAGGGTGGTGGGATCAAGGCATTAGTGACTTCCTCAGGTTGCTCAAGCTCTGCGGGCCATGCTGCCTCACTACCTGCCTTGAATGGTGGTGCTATGAGATTTTAATGTTGCTCACAGGACGGCTAGAAAATGCCAAGCAGGCAGTTGGAGTGTTGGCAATAGTGCTGAACTTCGACTATCTGCTCTACTCCGTGATGCTATCACTAGCCACGTGTGCATCAACACGTGTGTCGAATGAGCTTGGCGCAAACCGAGCTGGCCCTGCTTATCGGTCAGCTTATTGGACTCTGGCAGTGAGCATCGTCTCGGGCTGCATAGGTGGCTCGGTGATGGTCGCAGCCAAAGGAATATGGGGACCCCTGTTTAGCCATGACAAGGGGATCATAAGAGGTGTAAAGAAGACGATGTTGCTAATGGCTTTGGTGGAAGTGGTGAATTTCCCGTTAGCAGTGTGTGGAGGAATTGTCCGTGGAACAGCGAGGCCATGTTTGGGCGTGTATGCCAATCTTGGTGGGTTCTACCTTCTGGCTCTGCCTCTGGGTGTGATTCTAGCCTTCAAGGCCGCACTTGGACTCAGCGGGCTGTTGATAGGGTTCTTGGTCGGGATGGTTGCCTGTTTGATTTTGCTGTTGATCTTTGTCACAAGAATTGACTGGGATGAAGAAGCGGGCAAGGCACAATTACTTGCCCGTCAAGAAGACACCGTCAAGGTAGATGGAAATCACAGTAGTGTGGAACCCGTTAGTTATGCCATAGTATGAGAATAACTTGAAAACGTATTTGTAATATGAACGCCTCTACCATCAAACACAAACGAAAAAAGAATTAATTGAATGGGTTCGACTAAAAACATAAACCCATTTAGAAATGACAACTCCGGCAAGCAAGAAAGTATTAAGACCACAAACGAAAATGGATGGTTGTCATAACGCTAATCTAGTTGGCATATGAGCTCCACAACATGCTCTAATCAACGACGTCTCACATAGCTCGGTATCTTACAAATTGGGACATTGGAAACAACCATTCAATTAGAATCGTGTCCATGGGGAGGACACCTTACATACGCATGCATGAAAGGGAAGCCGTCCGTGAAGTCCTAGACTCCTAATTAATGTTTCCATAACGTACAGAACTTGACACTTCAAAGGAAAGCACAACCGTAATCATTGATGCACCACTAAAAAATAGAATTACACCAATGCTCAATGGTAATAAACAACATCGAGTAAGGCTACTTTTGGTTTCCAAGTTGAGTTCAGTCTAACTCTAAGTTGAGTCTAATATCTAAACATCTAACTCTCACGCTGCGTTTGAATATTAAATTGAGTTGAATTAAGATGATAAAATATTGTTATAATATTATTTTTTAATATTATTATTATTTTAAAATTTAAAAAAATTGAATTGTTTATTATATTTTATGTTAGAATTTGAAAAAATTGTAATAATGAGTTGAGATGAGTTTGGTAACTAAACGTATCCTCAAATTACTAAACTCATCTCAACTCAAAACTTTCTTATATATAGGACCCATAACATTTTTCAACTTAAAACATCTTTATATATAAGACCCACAACCTTTTTCAATTTTTCGTAAAAAGTACTAAACTTATCTTAACATTCAAGCACACTTTAAATTCAGTTTAGATGGGCCTCACATAACTCCCTCCACTACTCAAGTCATTACTATTCATAAATAACTCAACTCAGATAAGCTCAGCTCAGCTCAACATTCCAATGTATTTATCAATCATCTACAGATTCAGACTCTAACTTAATAGGCTTCAACTCTTAATTGGCTTTCTCTATGACTGTTCATTCGGGCCGGAACTCGGATTAAAAAACCTGGGCATCTTACATAAAAAATCGATGTCTGGAGCTATGGTGTTTTCCTTTATGAACTCATCACTGGCAGGCGCCTTTTGATCGGAACCACCCCAAGAACGAGCAAAAAATGTTGGACTGTGTCAGGCCACACGGTGTCTAATATGAAAAAATTTGAGCTGATTTTGGACCCCAAACTCGAAGGAAAGTATTCGCTCAAGTCTGATTTTGGGCCCTCTCTCCATCCCACCCAACTTCTTCACGAGGAGAGTGGATACGTGAGTCAGGCACAAGGCAGACCTTTTTAGCTGATTTTGACAATTATTCTGTGCATTATGTATTGTGCGATACTGGATTGAATAAACATAGATGAGTCATGAGTGCATGTATAAACATAACGCAACCAAAATCTATGTTCCTTGCCAAAGCATTGTGATGGGTCAGTCCCTTCTTGTACAATATTATGATTGTAACGAACGAACGAAAGAAAAGGAAAAAAAATCAGGTATCGGGTTGTAAACTCGGGTTCATCTGGATTCTAGCCCAGGCTTGACCCGGGCTAACCCAATCCAGGTTCCAGTCCAGGTATACCCGGGTTTCCGGGTTGGCCAGATGAACAGTCCTAACTTTCTCATCACTAAAGTCAAGGTTAGCCATCATCTAATTATGACCCGGTGATTCCACCTTAGACCATAAGCCAAGAAGCAGTGTTTGGATGCTAAGTTAATCTCAAATTATCTGAGTTGGTCTGTAAATAGTAATATTTTGTAGGTTCTATTAAAACGTGTTTAAATATAAATAAGTTAGATATATGTTTGAATGTATGAAATAGGTTGAGATAAATTTAAACTTTTTTATAGAAAGTTGAAAAAGTATTGGATCTCATCAATAATTAATTTGAGATAGGTTGAATTGATATTGACATCCAAACATAACTTAACCTCCCCAACATCACTTGCAAGTCACAAATTAATCAATCAAGACAGTTGAGCATTATGAATTGGGAAATGATAGTTGGATAGATAAAAGTGATTAATGAAATTGACCGATTGAATTTTTAATTTTTGTTACTTAATAGTTAAGGAGATGACTATTAGTTAATTGGTATTTTTATTTTATTTTTTAAAAATATTTAGAAATGTATAAAAAATTATTAAAAAAAAAATGCATTTACGTCTTTCATTCGTTTTTCTCAATTAAATCTCTTGGTCTCGGGGATCATTGGCAACATAATCACAAATTCCAAAATACACGACATAGCAGAACTGTCTCCAATAAAAAGAATTTTGTAGGGTAGATCGATACAGTATCCTAGTAGGGTGATGTTCAAATTTTCACCAAAACTACTAGGTACAACCGGTACGTACAAACGTGGGATAACCGGCTAGCCTATGTGAAAGTGAACAAAATAAAAAAGTAAAAATGAACTTAAAAAGTAAAGAAAGAAAAAAGTGGGAAAAAACTGAATTTTTCTAACCAGAGCAATAGGGCATTCCACCCACAACTGATTCTCAAGCAACTTCTTCTGAAGGCCTACGTGAAAATGAATCATAAAGGGCCTTTCTTTTCTTCTTTGATATAGCTGGTCATTGGGCTATTCCTCATATTTCTCCCATCTCTTAACAACAGCATAAAGCGAGGCCTTTGATCGGATTTGGCTTAAGATAGAACAAGAGGATGGTTAAGGGAGCTGCCTATCAAAACAAATGAACTTGGTACGTTGAAACATTTCTCCACCAAGAAAAAAAATTCGATCTCTTAGATTTCATCATTAACATACCTTTTTCAAACCCATTTCCTTTCCTTTTTTTTTTTTTTTTTTTTTTTTTCCAAAACCCAAATCCAGATTTTTGTCAAACCAATTTCCTAGGTTTTTCTCGAGCTCATTTTCAACGTATTTCTATTGTTTCTTTTTTTATCTTTCCAGATAAATCACTGTTTGTTGATGATGGCTGGCTGTGAGTGCTTCCAAACCCAAAATGGTTGTTGTAGAACAAAGTAAGTGTATCATGTATTTTTAAAAAAATCCACTTCAGTCAACCATATAATGCAAGCAAAAAATTTACGAAAAATATCCATTAGAATCAAAATCCATTGTGTAGAAGACGAATATTATGCTGCGGTGGACTATGGCTTTGTGGGACGATGACTTTAGAGAGAACACGATGGGGTTTCGTGGAGATGTAGAAGACGAAGACAATGAAAATAGTAGTTTTTGTGAGAATGGGGGCGAAATGATAAATAAGGCCACCAGAGCTCCTTCTGTCTTCGAGGGAATAGAAACAATATCGTTACATTTGCCACATCAGACGCAATACTGCAAGAGTTCTCCAGGGCGGTTGTGAGTAAGATTTTTCAATTTTCACGTATCAGTATGTGAAAGAATTATTCTTATAGACATGACTCATGAGAGAATGAGGCAGCCATCTCACAAACGAAAGCAAAAGTTAAGAGAAAAGTTAAATAGCAGTCTTGGTTGAAGGACCTCTTAAATGAAACCTTGAAATGGAAGCTCCTGTTTTCTACGATGTCCATTACGTATAATAACTTTTTAAGTTTACCCATCTACTTTTCTATTATTATTATCCATCTACTATTTAAGTACATTTTAAATTTTTTAACATTTTTAATCATTAAAAAATATATAAATTTACTAATACACACTTCATTAATCATTAAGTAAAATTAAAATTTAAAAAAAAAATTAAAAACAAAAAAAATAATAGATAAAAAATAATAGAATAATAATCCTATCATGATTCTAACTTTTTATCCTTACATACTCCTAAAATCCGATGGACCCATATGGAATAAAATGATATACAATTATTATGCTTTTTTTCTCTTTTGTCAATACATTCAAGGAAGCAACTACTTGATAAAACTAAGATTCATCACGAATAGATTTTTAAAAAGAAACCGAAATTAGAAATACAGTGTTGACTTTGGCAAAGGCAATCTTGGGATGCTAGTCCTTAGAACATTGATATTGGACTAGTAAAATATCAATATATTTTTATATTTTGACTAGGCATCAATAAAATTTTTAATATTGAACTAGTCAAATCATTAAAGTTTAACAAATAAGTTACAGTAAAGGGTGATGCTACAGCCTCCGCTGGGGGCTCCCGCTGGGGGCTGTAGGATTATTTTATATATTTTTTATTTAAATAATTTTTTATATAGATTTTTTAACATTTTTTAATATTTTAAAAAAATAATAAATTTAAAATATTATTAAGAAAATATTTTTTTAATCAGAAAGTAAAAAAATATATTTTTTCTTAATTACGAAGTAAAATAAAAAATTATAAAAATTAAGAAAGTATTTTTAATAATATTATGATTTTTTTAAATATTTAAAATGGACATGCTACAGCTTCGCTGGGGTTCCTGTTGGGCTTAATATGTACTTTTTTATGTGTATTTTTTTAATTTATTTTTTATATAGATTTTTTTTTCACTTTTAAAAAATAAAATAAATTTAAAATATCATTAAAAAACACTTTCTTAATCATAAAGTAAAAAAAAATTATTAAAAAATACTTCCTTAATCACGAAGTAAAATAAATATTATTTTTTATTCTATTTCTTGATTAAAAAAATATTTTTTAATAATATTATAATTTTTATTTTATTTTTTAAAATATTTAAAATTATTAATAATATTTATATTAAAAAAACTAAAATAAATAGATAAAAAAATGTTACATGCCCAGCGGGAGCCCCCAGCGGGACATGTAGCATTTTCCTACAGTAAATTAAGCTCTCTAGCCATCTTTAGCTATGCGCTATTCATTCACCAAAGTAATATTTTAATAATTTCCAATGACCATTATATTTTAATGTCTATATTATCTAATTATTTTAAAGTCTATATTATCCATTTCAATTTTGATAAATAGTCTGCTATTTTTTACTTTATTATATTTCATTAATAATAATTAAATTATGATTAAAATATTAATTAACATATAATTCTATTTTTTTCTTATTTTAAGTAAAAATTTAATTATTAATTAATATATAAAATGTATTGACAAAATATTACAAATGATTTTTTTATAAAATAATATTAAAATATATAATATTATATTATTATTTTGATTTTAAAACTATTAGTTTAATATAAATTCACTTAGTTAAAAAGTAATATTATAGTTAAAACTTAAAATTCTAGCGAAAATGTAAAATTGATAATGACTAGGCATTGCATAAAATTTGGAATCGCCCAAGCATCTTGAATATTGGATTCTTTTTTATGTTCTAAACTACAGTATTGAAAAAGCAAGACTAGGTAAAAGAACTACCAATCAGCAGGAACTTACCAGATTTTAGATTCTGGTCAACACCCCAGTCAGTCAAGCAAGACTCGGGACTGAAAGAAAAATACTATTATGTCCGTTCAATTTGACATTTTTATTTGACCGTTTATTTATTTATTTAATAATTAAATAAATAATTTTAAATATATTGATATATTTTTTATTTTTTAAATATTATAAAAAATGTGAAAAAAAAAAATTACGCTGGACGGTAAGCCAGCGGTCAAAATGGGCGGCATAGTAGTCGCACCCGGACTGAAAAAATACATGCCAGCTTTCCCAAGTAAGTTGACTATTTCTTGATTAAAAAAAAAAGAAACCTGACTATTTCTTCACGCACCTTGAAAAGTGTGATTCCATTTGCCCACAAAAACTTTGAAGCCAGACTAGTTTTTGTACAGTGCAGTGCATCATAACTGTACAGTGGAATTGTTGTACTTGAGAGGATTGAATGGTCGTGATGAAGGTGGCGGTTGTGGTTAGTTGAGAAGGTAATGCATAGGTGATTTTAGATTATCTGAATTTATTTGTAAATATATTGAATAATATTATTTTATAAATTTTATTGAGATGTATTTAAATGTAAATAAATTAAATAAATAAAATAAATTGAGATAAATTTAATTCTTTTATTTTTTTTATTAAAAATTAAAAAAAAATAGATTTATCAATAATTAATTTAAAAAAAATTGAATCACTTTTAACAACTAAATATAGTTAATTAGCCAAATGAGGCTTTGTTTGGATCCCAAACTCATCTCAACTCATCTCAATTCATCATTACAACTTTTTCAAATCTCAATATAAAATATAATAAATAATTCAATTTTTTTAAATTTTAAAATAATAATAATATTAAAAAATAATATTCTAACAATATTTTATCATCTCAACTCAACTCAACTCAACTCACTTCAACATCCAAACACAAAGTGCTTTCATTTTAGAGTCAAAATTTGATTCTAAACTGTTTTTGCAGTCTCCAAAGATTCCGTGTACAATTTCATTAATAAATAGGATAAAAATAAATATTATTATAATTTTAAATTTTTTTAAATATAATTGTATAGATTTGTATGAATAATTCCTATTTTGGAGACTATATATAGACTAACTCAAATTTTATTACTGTAATTCAATTCATTACAACGTCTTCAGGTTTGTGGTTTAACCAGAAATTATTGACATGTTTGCAATTTCCAGAAATTTCTTCCAGTTTTTGCAATCTCCATTGTTACAAGTGAAATTGAGATATTATAACTAACAAAAAGCTGGAAGTATATGATCAGTTATGAGTACCTCTTTAGACCGGTAAATCCTATAAGGGGAGTTTATCGGAAACCAATAATAAAATGACACATCTGCTGAGTACATAATATAAGACTACCTGACCACACCAGAAACGGGTTTCCCTTTACAGATTTGTTTCGATGAACTTCATCCCTTCCCTTCAAATGCAAATACCCACGCATGATTTACAGAAGAATCATGCCTTGGCAGCTCTGCATCTGATTGAAGAATCTCTTCTCTTCATAAATCTCGTGGGTCTTTCCAACCACCAAGAATTATTGACCATTAAAAGCTTTAGAATATTGGGTTTTCTTTCTCTCCTTTTATTGGGTTTTCTCGGCAACCAAACAGAGCATTGTTCCGTTCTTTGGTTGTTTTATTTAGTTTTGTCTGCTAGGTTGATCAAAGGGCGGATGAAGCCCATCAAAGCGGTGAAGATTTAAAGTTATCTTCTGGAGCATTGGAGAATCATCAGACACGTTCTTCAAAGGAAGGGAAATGGAAGAAATTGTGGAAGAAGGTGAAGTACCAGATGGTTGAGTACCACTCTTTGCCTGGTTATTTGAGGGACAATGAAAATTAAAAGCCATTACCAGTCCGAGTGGCCATTGAAGTAGGCCCTGCTTAGCATCTTTTGAAAAAGAATAATGGCAGAGATAGTATACATTGCACTCTCTGCACATTCCACCAAGTGACTATTGGGATTTGTTTTCCTCAGCAACGCACTCCACCAACGTGAAGATGTGTATCCTACGTGGTCGGCTACCGTTGGTTGCCGTTGTTTGGAGAACAACGGATACACCTGTGTGTGAAGCTATTCTCATCAGTTATTAGTTCACGCTACCAGCATGAGAGAATTGGATTGGATATGTTTGGGCCAGTAATCAAAGCTACATTTGATTGGACATGTTTCGAGGGAGGAAATGGAATCCTAACAGTCTGTTATTTTTTAGGCCCAAGCTTATGAACCTAATATTAGGCCAAGCCAGCTGTCATCTTTTATTTAAGGTAGGACCAGATCCAAGCAGTGCTAATAAATATGTATACCCACCAACGTGTAAACATTTTTTTTATTTAATTTACTCTTACTTTGATTTTCGTCATCTAACCAAATTCTTCTTATTGTTCATAATCTAAAACATATTTTGGATATAAAAATATATAACAAATATAAAAAGATAAAAGGTTCTTCCTGCAAATTTATTGGTAGTTGGAGGAGATATTTAAAAAGAATAAAAAATTATTATTTAAATGACATGAAAAAAAAAGATAAGTTGATATACAATATATCGTAAAAGTCATTAGCCAAAAAAAAAAAAAAAAAGTTTTAATGATGTATAATAGAAAATAAGATAGACAAACCATTGAGAGTCCTCTAAGTGCATGAAAGGGGTCAAAATCCTCTATCTAACCCAAAGGGCCCAATCACACCACCCAGGTGCCCAGGACCAGAAAGATGGGCTTCAGGTGAACGCCATATACAGGTTGTGGACTGTAGTAATGACTTGCGTAGCCCACGCAAGAAGATTTTATCCAACTCGTGCTGGCTAGGGCACCCCAAAAATCTCACGAGGATCAGATAAGATCCGGTTAACAAATAGAGAAGTCCGGACTTTGTTTCAAATAAGAGATCAGGTTATTGCGAAACTAAAAAGAGGTCCCTCCTCACTCTATATATATCCTTCGACGTTTACTCGCCAGGTACGCGGACATCACCTTTGTATTTTATGAGAAAGATTGAGTGGCACATTTGGCTTAGATATCGGAGGTGTTTCTTTATCCTTAGAGCATTGGCATTGGCTTCATCAAAAGCCTAGCCAAATGTAAAATTTGATGAATTTGATCAAAATCTAGCTGCATTGGATTCATCAAAAGGATAGATGGGAAGTTGTGAGCTACAGTAAATTCATAGTATCCTTCAAATTTGAAGTGTTACTATTCATCAAGCAAATGTATTTTTTATTGTGTTTTAATCTTGCAAGTTGAATGCTATTGGAGCAAAATGACTTGACACTCTTCCTCCCATTTGTCATTGGAGTAAAGTGTAACCGAATGATTTTTTTTTATATATTTTAAATTTCTATTTGAATAAGAATTAATAATTTTTCTAACTGATTTTCTATTTCAAGAAAAAATTAATTAAAAAAATGTATTTGTTGGATAATTAAGTTGAGGAAAAAAATTAGTTGGGAAACAATAATTTAAATATAAATTAAATTATTAATTAACATATAGTTAGTGTAGTTCCAAAAAATTAAAAAATAATATTATTAAAAAAATAATATTATATTATTATTTTGATGAATCAAATGACTAATCTAATGTGGAGTTTTGGCTAAGGAAGTCTTAGATTTTATGCAAAATATGTAATTTTCATCAAATTTTGAAGATGACTTTGATGAAGCCAATGCCAATGCTCTTAAAGCCCGTTCTTCATTTCCTTGGTTGCGGATCCGACTCATCCGAGTGCATAGCAAGTACAGTGCATATCCAGCAAACTCTATATAACATACATGAGGGCATTTTTATTACTTTTTATCTATCTTTTTCAAACAAATTCTATAGCATGCTCTGGCCTAAGGATGTAAAATGGTCCGATCCGGTTCAGTGAATACGGTCCATCATTTTTTCTGGACCGGCCTAATTATTTTTTATCTTTTTATCTTTTTTTTTCAAATAAATTAATAGAAATAATTATTTAAATTATTAAATTAAAATTAAGTGAATTATTAATATAGATTATGTAACTAACTCATTAAAAATATATTTTACTATAATTATATATATGATATTGATATTTACTATTTACTAACTTAGACTTTACTGTTTAGTATGCATAATTATTAATTCTTGGGGTGGAGACTAGTTTTGGAACTGAAAAAGAGCATTGCTATTCATAAGCCCATACACCATACACCATAATTTTTTTTATTTTTTTAAATTTTTTTAAAGTTTTTTTTGGTTTTATTATTCTTAAAATAATTGAATTATTTTACTCATAATTCATATACCACACATTTGATAAGAGAATAAAATTAAAAAAATCATAAAAATGATGGTGTGTGGTGTATGAGGCTTAAGAATATAATTTTTCACTGAAAAATAAAGAAACAGTGAGTTCACTCAACTATCGCTCGAGCGCAGCTTTAACCATGAGTTTACTTGAGGTGCGCTCGAGTCTCGCACGACAGTGAGCTCGAGCGAGACACAAACCCTAATGCTTGCTTGAGCTACGCTCGACACCCCGCTCTAGCCAATGTTAATGACTATCAAATAATGTCATTGTATTAGATTATTCATGCTTGCTTGCAACTCAAGTTTTTAAAAAACATTACCTAAGTATTTTAATTAAGTGTAAATAGTAGAGTATGTTTGAATGTATGATGTATTAACTATTTATATATAATGACATAAATTATCACATAATTTATGATTTATTATTAATTGATAGTCTATATTATTTTATATTTTATATAATTAATGATAATAAATTAGATGAAAATTATATCATTAACTTATATAATTATTATATAAAAATAATATATTAAATTATTAAAAATATTTTTAAAAAATACATATCGGGATTTGGTCCAATTCAGTCCAGTCCAATCCAAAATTTGTAGATCTCAAGACCGGACCGAATGTCATCAGTTCACATATTTTGGAACCGAGACAGACCTGTTCATAATTCAGTCCAATTCGGTCCCTTTTTGGTTCGGTCGGTTTTGCTGACCCGGACTGAATTACTTAAAGCCCTACTCTGGCCATGAGAACCTTAAAGTTGGCAAATCATGTAACTACTTGTGTATGATTTCAGCAAACACTGATCAGATGGTGCAAAGGAAATAAGGGGTGCCCTACTAGATTCACTCCAAATCCGATCATCTCCCTTCGAATGTTAGAATTAATGATTCCAAGATGACGAAAAGCGACGTACAGATAAATTAAAGCAGATAGCGACTAGGTTTTCGTGGCCAGGACCTCAAATATTTTAGACCAGAAGCTATAACCCAGTTGGGTCTTCCTGGCTTCCCTGCCCACCATCAATACCCAGAAAAGTCGGGGAGGGGCCAAAACTTCACTGTAACATCATGTGGCGCCATGTGAGCAGGCATGGAGGTGAGGCCGCAATTACTAGAGGGTTAACAGTAGAAGTAGAAGTAGAAAAAGTTGCAGATGCAAAGTTATGGGTACCGTACCCCACGGCCCACTGCCCATAAACATCACCCGACCAGCTGTACTATGCAACCCTTCCGTGATATGATGCAGCAGTTTGGATCAGAATGTGATGACTGAATGGTCAAATATTTAGATCTTTCTTGGCTACTTTGACTAGTGCATCAAAGCGCTCAAAATTAGGAAAAAAATAAATTATTAGGAGGCTTGCAAATCTGTGTGCATGTGCAGCACCAACCGGATCCCTTACATGGGCCCCATGCAGCTTCGCATGTGCTCTTGTGCAGTATGTGACATTCATGATAACGATGTACGTACCTCGTGCAGTATGTGAAATGTATTGTATCAGTTGAAATATGTCATATCTATACGTACATATGTGTGTGTAATGTGCATATATGGCTTCAAGAGCGCTGCAAATTTGAAAATCGTTTTCGGACTGATTTAATCCATTACGTAAAACATATCTGGGAGACGTTTGAAAAGGAAAATCTCAGTGTAGATTCTATTGCTTTGAAAAGGAGGGAGTTTAATAATCCAAATTAGTTGTATCCGTCCACCTGCATTGTATTTCAGGTTGGAAAAACACAGCATCATTAGGATCACATATATTCCAATTGTGTCAAAGTCTCAATTAAGTAATCAATGGTCTTATAAGGAAATGACGATTGACTTTGAGAACTGATCAACAATGGATTTAAACCTTAAAAGATTACTTTTCATGGTGTTCTAGAAAGTTTAGTCCTTTCACATGACAAATCACTATTATATATTTTTGGTTGCAGTGCTGGCAAATCAGCATCTCTTGTGAAGTGTCAATCCATGAGAAAATCAAGTTCTAAATGTCACCCTTGCGTTCATCGATCTAATCTTCAGGATGAAACACTAGGTAAACTAGTCATTACCATGTCTGAACTCAAGGACCCTGATAATTTCTAGCAATAGATCAGGATATAATTAGGGTTCGACCTTTCCACTTTCGCTTTTTATTTGTAGCTTTTTCCATCGTCCTCTTATTTTCTTTTTATTTAATAACCAAAGAAACAATGAAAAAACAGTAGACAGTTGGTCACTTTCCCAGTTCAGTTTTTTTTTTGGTCGGCAAATCCAATGATGATTAGTTAATTTTGAATGGGGATTTGGTGAAATCAATGGGCAAAACTTTTTTCTCCCTCTTGGCGTCAGAAAAGTGGCCGAGTTAGATATAGATAGGGCTGGTTTGTTTTTGACTAAAATTCAAATTTTTGAAAATTTATTATGTCATCATTATAATTTTTTAAAATTTTTAAAATTTTTTAAAATTTTTAAATTTTAAAATGAAAATAATATTAATAATTTTTTATTTAATTTGAACTTATCTCATACCTAAAAATAAACTAGGCATCCTCTGACAAGAAGTTAAAAGACCCATAATGGCCAGCCCCTCCTCACCTCCTGTCGAAAACTCATCACCTGCATTCACCATGTTGCAGGTCTTTTCATTCTGGAGATCGAAGGTGTTCTCCAGCTGGTGGAACTCCTTGCAATAGCATCTTTGCACAAACCGAAAGGCAAAAGGCAATATAAAATACTGCTTGTAAAAGGAGGAGGTTACTTGCAGCCTTAAAAAACTTCGATTTTAATAAGGAATGATGTGTCTGTTAGGGCTCCTACTTCCACTCGTTCCAAGTCGAGCAGGATATTTTTGTTTTTTACGTCACATGTCATTCTGATTATAGAGGCTCACACATACAATCTGTCTAGACATAGCTGTTATAGCTGTTTAGGATAAGATTTTATGAGTATTTTGTTCTCCTTTCGATTTCGACATCTCCACATCATGGACAGCTTGAAAGCGTTTAGACTTTAGACAGGTCAGATTAGTCTAAATTCGCTACACATTAATGGAAGTTCATTCTTACAAGAATCATTCACCAGATGGCAGACTTGATCGATGTTGGAACTATTGGGATGTGTTGGATGGCGATGTTGCAACCTTGAAAACATCGAGAAAAGTACTGCTATTAATTCCATTAAAACCTTATTTTGCTACGTATGTTTTAACAAAGAAAAAAGGTTAATTGCTTCGTCAATCATAATTTGCTTGTTTTTCCACTCAAAGCAATCAAATATCTAGACTCCACAAGGATTGATTGGAGACTTCAAACCCTGATCTGTAATTTACATCTTAATCTTGGCTACGTGTCAAACCCTATATAGGTACCTTCATGCATATTTATTAGTGGGCAAAATTTGTACCTAATATTCATCGAAAATTACCCTATTTTATTGGCCAATTATAGTTATCAAACAAACGACCCTGATAGTAAAGAACGAGTCAAGGCTCTTCAGCATCTTACAAATTTAGAAACCTAAATTTGGTATGACACGATTCGTCTGTGAGTCAACGATTTTAAATTAAATTTGAAACCCGACACTAAAGTCACATTGACTCGGTTCCGTTTCCAGAATGCTTACCAAAAACAGAGCAGTTGAACACAAAACTTGCAAGGCAAGAAAGGGGGACCTGCGACTTTCCTTCGTGTTTACGTTTCTCTGGGCTTCTTGTTCGGCCTCCTTGCCTCTGCATCACACCCTGCTTGCTCTTTTGTGGCAATTAACATGAACCGTCCGAGAGTGATCACACGGGCCTGTCAAGTCCCAATCATCGATCCAACACAACCCGTTCCATTTTTCATCATTGACATCCTTACGAAGCAGATCAGATAGAGCAGTGCATAGCATTACGATCTTCAAACCCGGTTCTTTTTTTTATTTCCACGTATTGTAGTATGGCCATATGAGACACTCAAAATCGATGTCATGTCAATTACTATAAAAAATAAATGATATTTTTGGTTTGTAATTTTTAAGCACTCTTTAAATAAAATTATTAAATCATTAATATGTTAAAATTATTTTTTTATTAATAGATTACTATAACCATAATAAAACATCCAAAAAAGCATGTCCTGAAATTGCCACAGACCAAACCTTTGTCGAAAGAGAAAAAAAAGTTAAGTTTGTTTATTTTTACAATTCTTCTCAATTCATATCATATTATTATTATAATTTTTTAAAATTTTTATATAAAATAAAATAAATAATTCAATTATTTTAATATTAAAATAAAAAAAATATTAAAAAAATATTTTAATAACATTTTACTTAATTTTAAATCATCTGGTCTAATCTTATTTGTTAAAACAAACGGTCTAAAACGCTGTTGAGCCACGGTTATAATCGGTCAAAGTCACATGCCGGCTGGCTTTGATCCCAAATCGTGACTTTGAAAATGCAAAACCAGCGATTGAATCCCCAAAGCAGGAAGGACGGAAACCCATTCCCCCAAAAACATGTTTAAAATATTTTTGGTTTGAATTTGGATTAGTTGTAGTAATCATTAGTTTACTCAAAACGTATGTTTAATCACTCTACAGAAAACCTGCCCCGAGTGTATCGCGGAAAGATATGCGGCGCCGCTGTATGGAATCATTCCCCACCCTCTCTCCCCAAAAATTCCCGCCCCCCGACGTGAATCTCGCTTTTCGATCTTGGCGCCAAAGTCTTAACGGTCAAGAAAGCAATACCAAGAGGGGGGGAGACCCAAGAAAAAAAGCGGGGTTTTCCAAACAAGAAAATTGGAGATTCAAAGTTATATTGCATCGCTGGCCCCATCGACCGACGTCCTAGCTGTCTTCCACGCGTCGCATCTTATTTTGCTAATTTCCGACCCTCTCCTCATACTTTACAACCTTCTTCTCCTCCGTGCCAAGAGCCACTGTTTTTTCCCCTCTCGAATATTTCGCCAGCCAGCGTACTTTCCACGTCCAACAAATGGACCCACCACTGTCCAATTTGGCGCGGAATCGGTGATCTTCCCGCCGGCACTTGAGGTGGAAAACATTTAAAAAGGCCTGGCCTCGTGGCCTAAGAACGTAACACCACTAACCGAAAAGGAACTAATAGCATTTTTATTGATTTAGTTAAATTTATTTTTAAAATTTAATCAATATCATTTTTTTTATATTTATTTATTTTATTTAAATTTAATTTCGATTAGCCATATACTTTTTATATAATAATAAAATATTATTAATTTAATAATTTTTTATTTAATTTATTTATATCACATTTTATAATTCTACCAATTTAATATTAATAATAATTATATTCTTATTAAATTAAATTAATATTTATTACATTTATTAGATATTAATAATTATTATATTCTAATTAAATTAATATTAATAATAATTATATTATAATTAACTTAATAATTAATAATAACTATATTATAATTAACTTAATAATTAATATTCTAAAAAATATAGTGTGCCGTTCAGTTTGTATGGTTGGATTTGATGGTTTAACATTTTTTTTATTTAATAGTTAAGAAAGTTATCAGTCAAATTTTACATATCTTTTTTCGTACGTAATAATGTTCCAAATACACTAGAACGGCATCCTAGTATTGCCAAAAAATAAAAATAAAAAACTAAATATAGATTTTATATACATATTTACTCTTGATATTTAAGGTTGCGTTCAGATGTTGAGCTGAGTTGAGTTGAGATGATAAAATATTGTTAGAATATTATTTTTTAATATTATTATTATTTTAAAATTTGAAAAAATTAAATTATTTATAATATTTTATGTTAAAATTTTAAAAAATTATGATTATGAATTGAGATAAATTTATGTACCAAACGAAGCCGGTTCTAAAATCATCCTAGACTGAAGATACTTCCTAGATGGGTTAAGTGGTTGAAAACACATAAAATCTTATCTACTCAACCTTCATGATTCACTTCATTCACTTACAAAGGTGGAAATGTTGTTGCACATGCTCTTGTCAAATATAGCATAATAATGAGTTTTAATGATATAATATTCTCTCGTATTTAAGTTTAGGGTAGTGCTACAGCCCCCGCTGGGAGCTCCCGCTGGGGCTGTAGTATTATTTAATATATATTTTATTTAAATAATTTTTATATAGATTTTTTAATATTTTAAAATATTTTTAAAAAATAAAATAAAATTAAAATATTATTAAGAAAATATTTTTTTAATCCAAAAGTAAAAAATATATATTAAAAAATACTTTCTTAATCACGAAGTAAAATAAAAAATTATAAAAAAATATTTTTTTATAATTTTTTATTTTACTTCATGATTAAGAAAATATTTTTTAATAATATTATGATTTTTTTTTAAATATTTAAAATAGTCATATTACAGCCCCCGTTGGGGGCTCCCGTTGAGCTTAACATGTACTTTTTTATGTGTAATTTTTTAATTTATATAGATTTTTTTTACACTTATAAATATTTTTAAAAAATAAAATAAATTTAAAATATCATTAAAAAACACTTCCTTAATCAGAAAGTAAAAAAAAAATATATTAAAAAACACTTCCTTAATCAGAAAGTAAAAAACAAATCAATAAAAAATACTTCCTTAATCAGAAAGTAAAAAAAAAAAATACTTCCTTAATCAGAAAGTAAAATACAAATCATTAAATATTAATTTTTATTCTACTTCATAATTAAGAAAATATTTTTAAATAATATTATAGTTTTTATTTTATTTTTCAAAATATTTAAAATTATTAAAAATATCTATATAAAAATAAATTTAAAAAATATATATAAAAAAATGCTACAGGCCCCAGCGGGAGCTCCCAACGGGGCATGTAGCATTTTCCTTAAGTTTATACGAAAACGGTCATGTTATCAGAACATGTCTATCATATTCTCTCATGTTCTTTGCATGCTTTTAACCGAAATTAGCAAATAAGTTGGGCATGAGAGATCGATGTATGTGATAAGTTAAATGTTGGCAACTGGGGTTAGTAAGCTCAAAGTTCGACTACGTGAATTTATTTTCTTTTAGAGTATATAAGATGTTTTAAAATTTTTAATTCAAATTAAAAAAAAAAAATCAGTAAAAAAAATGTAAGTATCATTACTCCTTTGGGCTGATTTGTCCCCTCAGGTCGTTAACGTAGCAGAGGAATATGCTTTATACAATTATACCAGTCATTAACACAACTTGATTTGAACGTATAGGATTCGAATCTTCTTCAATACAGATGCTCATCTTAAACAGAATCCGGTGCGCTAAATTACTTAATTAATTGTTACTGGAGAGCAGGAGGTTTAGCAGAGGGACACGAGGGTAGTGACAGGGAATAAAACGGTTATAAGCAACAGCAAATATCAGGGAGACAACGAGAAGTACAAAAGAAGAAAGAAAAACCGGCCGAAACAAACAAACAATGGAAAGGAGGAAAAATCCGATACGAGGCGGTGTTTGTCAGTTATCACGTGAGAAATCATAATTTTCGTCGGCAAAATCACAACGTAATTACAAAGTCTTCTCAATGAGGGTGGGAACCCACTAAAGCCACGTGGGATGACCCTTCCCGTTCATCAAGAATCGCACTTAAGGGCTGCCCCTTTTCCTCTAACGCACGCAAAGAAACGCTTGAGAAGCTCGCGTGGCATCCGAGCTGGACATTCGAACCACCGCTATAAGGGATCTGAAGGCACGTGGCTTAATGGTTCGTTGGATTACGGAGGGAGTGACGAAACAAGAAAAGAAAAGCTATAAGAATTGGGCTAGAGCGGGCAGACTCTCGGGCAGGGCGCCTATATACGTGACCCTCGTTAGTTACCCTTAATTTGCTTGTGGGATCAGGCGTGGTTTGAAAATCATAAGATATTCGTATATATTTATTTCTATAAATTACTAATTGTAAATATATACCTCCCCACGGAGGCTCGGAGTTAAGGGCAAGGAGTGCTCTGCGCTTGAGAGAGAGAGAGAGAGAGAGAGAGAGAGAGAGAGGTTTGGTAGGGGTTGTTAATGGCGATTTGGTCGAAGGTTTGGAGGCGATGAAGTGAGAGTTTGGGGGTATCTGGCATCTGGGCATTGGTTCGCTTATAGCCAAAGAGAGCGGTATTTTTGGAGGAGAGGAATTTGCTTTGCTGGTTCTTCGAATCTCTCGTCGTTTAGAGTTTAGACACAGGTTTCTTGGACGCTGATATTAAACGCCCAACTACAGTGTTCAAGCAAGCGGTTCTTCGGGGGCTTTTGACCTTCCAGTACTTTGTCTTTGGCTCTGTTTTCCTGTGATCAATGAAAGAAGAGAAAGGGATGGAGTGGCCCCCTTGTGTGGATGAATACGAAAAGCTCGTGACTCGGATGAACACTCCCAGGTCAGTTCCTTTTTCTTCTTTGAATTCCAGCCTCTTTTGTTCAGTCCCGAACATACACCTATGATACGCACCCAGCTAGTTGCCTTTTTTATCTGGGTTTCTAATTTTGAAACTTTTGTTCAATTATCCGTCCGGTTTCGTCTCTCATTGGGATTTTGCGATGATTTCTTTGTCTGTCTTGGGGATCGGTTCTTTTTGTCACGGCTTATGGCTCATTCAGGCTATTGACCTTTCAGCTTCCTTTTGATTTCGGTTTGATTTATTTATTTATTGTCCATTTTTAAGTTAAATATATACCTTTGAAAACCTGGTACCGACAATTTGAACTTGGGACTCTCTGCTTTCCCTTTTATTTTAATGAAATTCTTTATCTATGGAAAACCTTGCTTAAGAAACACGTTAGAGATTCAGCTCTCTTCCTGCCATCCTGGTGTCCTTCTCTTCATGAAATTCCTGAAAAGTCATTCCCAAACACTCAATCCTTGCGACACACATTTTTTCAACCAATTTCCATAGATAAAAAGAATTAATAATCTGTGAATACGATTGTTTTAAAATTTTTCTGACTTTTCCATGCCCTTTCTTCACTCTCGAAAATTCTTACGACTTTTCAAAGACTTCTGTTTATCTGAAATTCAAAATCTCACAGAAAAGAGGTATTGTCTCTGACTTGACCTTTTCACTGTCGCTCAGGGTCGTGATCGACAATGCCGTTTGCCCAACTGCGACTGTGGTTACGGTAAGCCTTACACGAAACCCTCAAAAGCACGCTTTTAATTTTCAAAGGAAAAACAAAAAAGAAAAAGAAAAAGAAAGTGACTAAATCGTCGTTTCCGCTTTTGTTTGATTAACAGGTGGATAGCGCTAGAAGACATGGAATTTTACTGGAGGCCGTGCAGGTTCTCACCGATCTGAACCTTTCCATAAAGAAGGCTTACATTTCTTCTGATGGAAGATGGTTCATGGATGGTAAGAAAAATCTCGTCTCTCTTTCTTGATAAATTAATGGTGTCCTTGCAATCGTACACCCATTTTGAGCTTACTAGCATCTTCCCCTTTTTTTTTTCTGAGTTAAGAACATGTCGATGCCATTCCCACAAAGATTCTGACACATGGGTTAACGTTTTCACCATCTTTGGCCGCAGTTTTCCATGTAACTGATCCAAACGGAAACAAATTGACGGACGAGAGCGTTATCACCTACATTGAGCAGGTAGGTTTCTCATTAAATTTTATCCCCCCTTTAATTTCTATTTTATTACATGTGAACTGAAATTGATCGGTGTGTTTTTTTCTTGGCAGTCCATGGGCACCATTGACAGTGGTAGAACCAACGGCTATAACGGCCTTACGGCCTTGGAGCTAACCGGGACGGACCGGGTCGGTCTGCTCTCCGAGGTATCTGCGGTGCTGGCGGACCTCCAATGCAACGTAGTGGAGGCCAAAGTTTGGACCCACAATGGCCGAATCGCATCGCTCATATACGTGAACGACTGCAACTCGGGGTGTCCAATTGAGGACTCACAAAAAATAGACCGAATCGAAGCACGTCTAAGGAACGTACTCAAAGGTGACAACGACATTCGGAGCGCCAAGACCTCTGTTTCTATGGTGGTCACGCACACCGAGAGGAGACTGCATCAGATGATGTTCGCGGACCGTGACTATGAGAGGAAGCCGATTTTGAATTTGGGTTCCGATTCCCCGGTTGTAACAGTTCAGAATTGGGCCAAGAGGGGTTACTCGGTCGTGAATGTTCAGTGCAAGGACCGGTCCAAGCTTCTCTTTGATATTGTTTGCACGCTGACAGACATGGAGTATGTTGTTTTCCATGCTACTGTTAACACGGCGGGAGACGCAGCATATCTGGTACATACAATATAGAAATATATTTATTCTTGGCAATCGCATTTATTTCACAATTAGCATCTTCTTTCTCTTCAAAACCGTTAAGTTTGTTGGTTAATTTTCGTTGCAGGAATTTTACATTAGGCACAGAGATGGGACCCCAATTAGTTCTGAACCAGAAAGGCAACGTGTGATCCATTGTCTGAAGGCTGCCATCGAAAGAAGAGAGTCGAAGGTATTGTTCTATTTCATTTCATTTTCAATTGGTCATGTTTTATGTGAGCCTGCAGAATGTTAAAAGGGGGTTTGGTTTATCATTTACTATTGTAGGGAGTGCGCCTGGAATTATTTGCGGCGGATAGGCAGGGGCTCTTGGCGGATGTTACAAGAACGTTCCGAGAGAATGGGCTTAACGTGACGAGAGCCGAGGTATCAACGCAAAGGGACATGGCTCTGAACTTCTTTTATGTGACAGATGCAATTGGGAACCCTGCAGACCCAAAACTGATAGAAGCTGTTAGGCAGAGAATCGGATTGGGTAGTTTGAAAGTTAAGGAATTGCCATTGGCTTGTCCCGAAAAGGCAGAAAGTGAAGAGCAGGCGGTAGGGGTCGGTGGGGCCGTGTTGTTATCACTTGGGAGCTTAGTGAGAAGGAATCTGTACAACTTGGGATTGATCAGATCTTGTTCTTAAAAAGGGGTTCCTTTTAACTAAATGAGGGTGGAAAAATGCAATCTGTGAGTGCAGCCTAATATTCTTTGCTTCAGGTTTGGGCTTTGTGTACATAAAAAGAGAGAAGGTGGATTTGGTGAATGGTAGTTGGGATATTTGGTTGGGTTTGGTTGGCTGCATAATAGACACTTGGGAGCTTGGAAGGAAGAGGGGGCTCTTTACCATTGTTAAATGCTTTGCTTTATTTGAAGGAAGCTTTGAAATAGCATGTGTAGGAAAAGGTGGAAAAGAAAAAGGGTGTTGGGTTGGTGTTGCTGGCATGGAGAGTGAAAGGATTAGGTAGAAGATATTAATAGGGTATTTGTTTCATACAGCTCAAACATGTACAAAATGACTTCTTTTTCTAATGGTTGACTTCATTTTTTTTTTATCCTATTTATATTTTAATTAAATTTTCTTGCTCTCCGGCCGGGCTTCTTTAATTTGTTGGAAATAATATATATATATATATATTCTTAGATTGAAATTATCATTTGGGATTTGTTTATCTCTAAAAATTGGAGGTCCTAATTAGTTCGAAGAATTTTACCGATCACATAGTTAATTTGTTGAAGTTTTTCGGGAATTGTAAAATTTATTACTCAAATTTGAATAGGCTGACATTTATAAATGCGGAAGTTATATAGTTGGGACTCATAACTAGCACGTGAATTATCAAATTCGACCACCGTCGTCATGCACCTCATAAATGTTCACATGATGTGAAGGAAGAAATTAAAAATATCCTCGAATTTCAGTTTGCTGGAGTCAATATCGGGTAACGATCGAAGTGAATAGACATCATCATGTTTTGTAATGAAATATTTGTTGTTCTGTTCAGCATGATATATATATAAGGATTTTTATTTTTATTTTTTGTTTTGGTTTTAGGTAGGCCGTCCATGATGTAAATATTTGTATATTTTATTTCATTAAGTTGTGTCAGATTAAGATTCGTCGCTGACATAGCTTTTCAAAATGTTTATAGACTATGGTCGAATAATTTAGAGCTGATGATCCAGAGCATGCTGCTTTAACAATATCAACTGATCAAAGGGTAGTGACAAACTACAGATGAAAGTGGTCAAAAATAACAAAGGAGGCGGCTGGCTGTCTTTACTATGTTTTTATCTGTTCCCCCTACAAGAAAAAAAGAAAACCACGACTCCAGTCCCGACAGATAGTCTATCCCAAAGGAGAGAGAGTTTCAAATTGCAGCCGATGATTCGTCTTTATATCCTCTCTGTTTGCTTTAATTTAATATGTCGTAAGCTTCATTAAAAAAAGGAAAAGAAAAGAAATAACATAGCATTTTGGTGAACTCCTAAATCTCTTATCCGGTTTTTCTTAAGAATAATCCATGCATGATTAGCTCCATGCATATGCATGCCTTTGTCAAACAATAGCATTAGCAGAAACAGCTTTAAAAGTACTAAAATTCTTTGCCTTCAATTATAAACACGATGACGTTCGACGGACCATTTCTTCCACACCCATTAATATTATCGACAATAATTAATTAGCAAAGGGGTCCATTCTAGGAGCTTATAAGCTGGTAGTGGGGACTGGGAGTAGGTGATGAACAACCAAGAGTTAATTTGTTGACTTTTAAAAGTTTTGACTTAGAACATGCAGGTTACGGTTTAAATCTATGGACCGTGCCTGAGAGAGTAACATGCTGCGGACGGCATGCACGCCGGTGAAAGAAACGGACAGCCTAGCTAAGACTCACATGCACAGTTGGTTTGAACCTTTTTTTTTTTTTTTTTACACATTGGCTCTGCTTTTTATAGACTTGCTTCTCGTGAGATGGTGAAAATGGCACCATGCATTATGCATACGAGAGGTAGAAAGCTTGCTTGTTTTAGGGCTCAAAAACCATGGACAATATTATAGAATTAATCTCGGGTATTTAATAATTTGCTTTTGTTACTGTTTCGAGATGACAGTTTTGATGATGATCAGGCTAGCTAGTACTTTTTTTTTTTAATAGAAAGAAGACAGTACTTCAATTTTATTGATAATCCTCACTTATGATGGAGGAAAACCGTGATTACAAACCGAAATCTAATAAATAGTTTGACTAGTTAGTACTCTTGGTGATCATGTTGTGAATATGCTGATTCGTGTCTATGGTAAGTAGTTATATAGCTAGCTAGGGAAGCAAAGATCGGGAAAGCAGATTGACAGTCTATTAATAGATATATATAGCATTAATGACATATTAGTTATAATTAATGTCAATATAAATGTAGGCATTATGAGTCATAAATTTAATCTAACGCATGATCAACACCTACGATAGCCTAGTTATTGAATGCCAAGTTATTGGCATATTTGGAACAAGAACTCGCTTTAACCCATCTCAAACTAATTATTGATGACACCTACTACTTTTTTAACTTTCTATAAAAAAGTTAAATTTATTTATTTTTTTTTAAAAAAAGACGATATCCCAACATACTTCATATATTTAAATATATATGATCTCAACATATTTATATTCAAGCACATTTTAATGAGACCTACAACATATTATTATTCATATATCAACTCAAATCATTTGAGATCATTTCAAAATCCAGGCGCAATCTTATAAGTATCGCTAAGACCGTCCATCAAGAATTTCTTCCATCGTCCACAGAATATTTGATGTTGTATGTGGACAGTATGAGTTTGATTAAATATTATGAAATCCATGTATTATGTATATATATTATTCTCCAAACCGTAGGATTCCTTGGCTAGCTTCATGTCCACCCTTTAATAAGCAAACCTAAAACTAGATGCCCCGTGGCCCGTGTGATCAATTTAACAGATGGTACGTACCTTCCAACCAATTATTCTTGAGGCTAGCTACTAGCTAGGATATTGATTCTTTGAGTGTTAAAGAAGAACTTGGGCATGCAGCATTCATGTCGAGAAATCTCAAAGGAATTATATGATCTTTAAAATGTAATGAACCATGCATGGATATATACCGTCACATTCATATATATCTGCATGCATGCAGTTGAAAGGTAGGGTTTGATGCTTTATGCTTCCAGCATAATTTTAGTGCACATGATGTGCAAGTAGAACCTGGGATATATGCATGCAGGAGGTTTAATTCACGTAAAGCTAGCTAGCTTGCAGGTGAAATTTAAGGTGGTATATATATCTAATAGATGTCATGTCATCCTTTAGGACAAGGCCGATCCCATGAATGAGAGCGTGCAACATAATTAATTCACATGAAGTTTGCAGCACAAACCAATTAAGTTAATGGTGTTTACTTGAGAGTTGAGACAAAATACACGCGGCAGTAGTACTATATATATATATATATCTTTACCTACCATGGAAGAAAGAAAATAAGTTAAGAATCAGCATTTTAATTAGACAAGACTACTTATAACTAGCTTTATACATTATGGTTTTCCTAATAATCCAAGTGCTGTCGTTTAGTGCAAATATCCAAATTCTTTGGTGGGCATTATATGGTCATGATCAAGATCAGTTTGGTTAGAGAATCTACATGCAAGGGGAGGGCTTCCTATGGAGACTTTGTCTATGTTCACGTACAGTTAGCCGTTTTCTTTTGTAATTGGAATCTCCTTTTATTAATCTTATATATGCGCCTGTCCTATGACCGATCCTCCTTTTTTTTTATGTGTCCATATAGCTTTGGTGTTTGGGAATGCATCACTTTAATCTCAGCATGCCCCTGTATTACGTACATAATTAGGCCTTTTTCAAAGGAGATTCTTAGCTGTCATTGGCCAATTGTCATAGGATACTTACAAAACGAGAATCAGTAAATGTTCTTTAGTGGAATTTACACAAGATAATATATATGTCTTCCATATATATATCAAAAACTTTATCTGGCTGTCGCCTTGGGTAGGTGGAAAGTTGCAAAGTGGCCCTTTTCTTTTTTCTTCTTTTCATTAATCTGGCACTGAACATTTAGATATTGTCGCTCATGTTCTTTCTAGCTAGCTGTTCTTTTGTAGATAATCACGTACGATGCTCATAAGGCATAACCCTGTCTGTTTAATTTCCTAGTTCTTAACATGCATCAAGCTGGATTGTGTCCTAGATAAAAAAGGCCAATATTGTACACAGATGCGTTCTAACTTATATATATTTACTAATCACCATGCATGACAATGACCTCAGTTGCAAGATGAGGCACCCAGATGTGATCGAAAATAAAAATATTTGCTTTAGCCTACATGATACTTCGAGGATCGAGCCAAAATGAAAGACAAAACTCTGGCTGGCCTATGCCAACTAAATTCTTTGTGCCAAATCGTCGTGTATTGTTTTCTGCATCAAGAACGTCTAGTACTACAAATATAACAAGGCTCCGGCCAAATTAACCACCAAACTCTCTCGATCAGTTGGGTTTACAGTATTAAAGTGATGAACACGATTTGATCTCTACGGACGTGCCAAGAGACTAGCTAGCTGATCATAAAGACAGAAGATAAGCCAGTACTAGTAATTACCCTAAGAATTATGAGGCGCGGGGAAAGAAACAAAGATTAATATATAGTAGTTGAAAAAATATTAATTGTTTTGTTGCAAGTTGCAAAAATTCGATGATATGATATTTCACAAGCTGGTTTGGAAAGTTTGATATCCAACGAAGAAAGCGCCACAATATAATGAGACTTTCGCTGTTTACTATGACTTTGTTATATTTTTGAAGTTAGAATCTGATCTTTAATAATTCATGCTTTTCTGCAGCCTTTTTTTGGTTCGTGTTCTTACAGCTTTGGAGTTCCCGCTTTATAAAGTAAGCCAGTAATTAAGCTTGGAAAAAGCTTGCGCGCCCATGGTTGTTTAGAAAGGGTTCAATTCATATTCTTTTGCTTAATTTTTTTGTTCTTTCGGTAAAGGGTTCCGAGCCTAATTTAGCAAATACTCAAACAAACCCCATATATATCTTAATTATAAATAATTTTGCTCGATTTACAAATATCTGAGGTGATCCATGCATGGGAAATAACATGCGTAAGATAGATAGAAATACATTCTTGCATTTCAATTCAAATAGAGAAAATGGATATATAAAATATTCTAGATCTTCTTGTTGAGGAATAATCTCGACAAAGTCTTAGGCATGTTTATAAGAAATGAATAATTTTATCTTATTGAACTGATTTTATGAGATGAGTTAGACTCATGAATTTTTTCACTCCCAAACTATATATGAGTACTTAGATTCTCCGGAAAAATGGCAAACTTTTCCTGCATATAAGACAATCATGAATTCTCTATCAACTCAAGCACGCATAATTAGGTGAAGCTAGCTAGCCGCCTTGGCCGGGTGCATGGTTTGTCATGTTGAAAGCAATTTTACGTTAAAATAAAGTTCGAGTAGTTGACCCTTTTGTTGAAGTCCATGCCCTGAGCAGTCATTGTTGACTGCTCAGCGCTTAACCCTCAACCCCCAGCGCCCAACCACCTAATGAATGCAACAATAAATGCGTTCATACGTGAAGTAATGCGCCTATAAATTAAAGCTTCAGACGAGAGCATCATACACCCAAAGAGAAAAGAAAAGAGAGAGAGCCGAGAGAGCTCTGAGAGAAAAGAAGAGAGTTGAGTTGAGTGGAGTGTGATCCTCCTCCTCTGTAATATTTTCTTGTGTTCCACTATTTATTAGTGAAGCTCTTTTCTGTGGATGTAGGCAGTTGCCGAACCACGTTAAATTTTTGGTGTCACTGAGTGCATGAGTGTACTCTTTTATTACCGCTTTTATCCCTTCCGCTGTGTTGATTTCCCCAACAAGTGGTATCAGAGCGTTTGTTGGAAGAAGTTTTTTACAGAAAACTCGGTTTTAGTGTGTAGCTCAGTTTTCAAATTTGAGCATACCACTGTGTTCGTCTCATCCAGACAAGAAAAGCGGTGGAAACCAGAGGCCAAACGGATGCCGCACGCGCTCCCACGCGCCGTCTGAAGATCGGAGAGTGAGACCCACTCTCGACACGCGTCCCACGCGCCAAGTAGAGTCTCTAGCGCGTGATTCCCACGCTCATACACGCGCCACACGCGCTCCAGAGAAGACTTGCGCGTGAATTTCACGCGCCTGACGTGTTCTTGACTTTATAAAGCGCGTGAGGGACACGCGCCTACGCGTTCCACGCGCACCAGAGGTGTTCAGGCGCGTGAGGTACACGCGCCTACGCGCTGTTTGTCGCGCCACGCACTGCACGCGCGACAGAGTTCCTGTTTTGGTTCTTTTGCTCATTCCTTGTGCTATCTGAGTCCGATTTTGACGAAACAAGACTCGTTTCCAACAAAATCAGACGTTCCGGACACAACGGTGCTGTCCGTTTTGTGATATTCCACCTCAAAGATCCTGTACTTGTATTTTGTATTTAGAACAGTCTAAATCCATGGAGGATTCAGCATCAGGCGCCATGATAAAGCTGACTGCCTCAAACTACAGTCTTTGGAGACCTCGAATGGAGGATCTCTTGAACTGTAAAGATCTGTTTGACCCTTTGGAAGATGAAGGGAAGAAGCCAGATGAAGTTACGGATCAAGTGTGGAAAAAGATGCACAAGAAGACTATTGGTCAGATCAGGCAATGGATTGACCATAGTGTTTTTCACCACGTGGCCCAGGAGACGGATGCATATAACCTCTGGAAAAAGTTAGAGGATATGTATCAGGCTAAAACTGCTCGAAACAAGGCCCTCTTGATGAGACGGCTTGTTAACTTGAAGTTGAAAAGCGATACCTCTGTTGCCGAGCATACTAGCGAGTTTCAAAACCTAGTTAACCAGCTCGGGTCCGTCAACCTGAATCTTGGCGATGAAGAACAAGCCCTGCTACTTCTCAGTTCATTACCAGACAGTTGGGAGACGCTGGTGGTCTCCCTAAGTAACTCTACTCCAGATGGCAAACTTACCATGACGATGGTTAAGGATGCCCTGTTTAATGAGGAGGCCAGACGAAAAGAGACAAGCATGAATCAAACTCATGCCCTTGTCACCGAGAGTAGAGAAAGGCCTCAAGGTAATGATAGAGGGAGAAGTGGAGGCAGAAACAGAGGGAAGCCTCAACCACGTGGGAGGTCCAGCAGCAGCAAGAACCAGCAGACGGGTAACATAAAATGTTACCACTGTGGCAAAGAAGGCCACATGAGGAAACACTGCCGCAAGTTTTTAAGGGAGCAAGGTCAAAGCAGTAAGCTGAAGAAAGAAGATGGTGAAACCCTTGTCACTCTTTCTGGAGATGTGGCAATACTCTCCACCAGTGACGAGACGTGTCTGCACGTTGCAAGCCATGATGTTGAGTGGGTGGTAGACACAGCAGCATCATACCACGCCACTTCCCACAGTGAATTTTTCACTACGTACAAAGCAGGAGACTTTGGTACGGTAAGGATGGGGAATGCCAGTTCCTCGAAGATCGTGGGTGTTGGCGAAGTGCAGATAAAAACCAACGTTGGTTGCACCATGGTGTTGAAAGATGTTCGACACATTCCTGACCTTCGGCTCAACCTGATTTCCGGGACAGCCCTTGATCGACAGGGCTATGACAGCTACTTCAGCAAAGGCACTTGGAAGCTGTCACAAGGTGCCATGGTTGTCGCCCGAGGACATATTTGCGGTACGTTGTACAAGACCCATGTGAAGATCGGTTCTGATAGCCTCAATGCAGTGGAAGACGAGGCATCACCGAATCTGTGGCACAAGAGACTCGGACACATGGGTGAGAAAGGGTTAGATACGCTTGCAAAGAAGGCACTTATCAAAATTGCCAAAGGAACAGCGTTAAACCCTTGTGAGTACTGTTTGTTTGGCAAACAATGTAGAGTCTCGTTTAAATCCTCTACGAAGAGAAGATCAGAGTTGTTGAGTCTGGTACACTCTGATGTATGTGGTCCCATGGAAGAAGAGTCATTGGGAGGTAACAGATATTTCGTGACATTCATTGATGATGCTTCACGAAAGGTCTGGGTATATGTTTTGAAGTCAAAGGATCAGGTCTTCGAGCACTTCAAGAATTTCCACACCCTAGTGGAAAGAGAGACGGGAAAGAAGTTGAAGTGCCTGCGAACGGACAACGGAGGAGAATATGTCTCCAAAAGGTTCGCTGCATACTGCGCTGATCGCGGTATTCGACATGAGAAGACGGTCCCATATACCCCTCAGCACAATGGTGTAGCCGAAAGAATGAACCGGACCATCATTGAAAGAACAAGATGCATGCTCAGTATGGCCAAGTTACCAAAGCCATTCTGGGGTGAAGCTGTTCTAGCTGCCTGTTACCTGATCAACAGATCACCTTCTGCACCACTGGAATTTGAAATTCCTGAGAAGGTTTGGTCTGGAAAAGATGTCTCTTACTCTCACCTGAGAGTGTTTGGGTGCAAAGCCTTTGCACACGTATCCAAGGAGCTGAGACAGAAGCTCGATGTCAAGTCAACTCCATGTATCTTTGTTGGATATGGAGATGAAGAATTCGGATACAAGTTATGGGATCCAGTGACAAAGAGAATTGTCAGAAGTAGGGACGTTGTGTTCCATGAAAACCAGAACATAGGAACTGAAGCTTCATCAAGAGAGCTTAGTTCCGATACTCCAAATCCTGCACCATTACAGTCCGCCACAGATAATGAGGAAATGCAGGATCGAGATCCAGAAGCAGAAGAAGAAGCTCAGGGTGTCGAGCAGGGGGAGCAAGAATCCTCTCCACCAGCAGCTGGTGTACCACCACAAGGGTTAGATGGTGATGAACCTCCTTTGGTTGATGAACCAAGAAGATCGGCAAGAGGCCGCCTACTGATTCCGTCGAGGAAATATCCGGAATCAGACTATATTCTGCTTACTGATGAGGGGGAGCCAGAGAGTTTCCAGGAAGTTCAAACTCATGCTGATAGAAGCCTATGGGTGCAAGCAATGCAAGAAGAGATGAGTTCTTTACAGAAAAATCAGACCTATGAGTTGGTGAAATTTCCTGAAGGAAAGAAAGCCCTAAAGAACAAATGGGTGTTCAAGCTGAAGAAAGATGGCCAAGGAAAGCTGATGAAGCACAAGGCCAGATTGGTTGTCAAAGGATTCCAGCAGAAGAAGGGAATCGACTTTGACGAGATATTTTCTCCGGTGGTGAAAATGATGTCGATCCGAGTCATACTCGGATTGGTAGCCAGCTTGAATTTGGAACTCGAACAGATGGATGTGAAGACAGCCTTTCTCCATGGAGATTTGGAGGAGGAGATCTATATGGAGCAACCAGAAGGGTTTGCAGCTCCAGGGAAAGATCACTTAGTCTGCAGGCTGAAGAAGAGTCTCTATGGCCTCAAGCAAGCGCCGAGGCAATGGTACAAGAAGTTCGACTCATTCATGATGAGTCATGGTTACAAGAGACTTGTTGCAGATCAGTGTGTCTATGTTCGAAGGTTCCAGAATGACAAGTTTGTCATACTCCTTCTTTATGTTGATGATATGTTAATCGTTGGTGAGGATAGGTCCATGATTAACAAACTAAAGAAGGAACTATCCAAGTCCTTTGACATGAAGGACTTAGGCCCAGCACAGCAAATTCTGGGCATGAAGATTGTTCGTGATAGGAAAGCCAAAAGGGTGTGGCTATCACAACAAAAATATGTTGAACAGGTCATCAGACGTTTCAACATGGGAGATGCTAAGCCAGTCAATACTCCACTTGCTAACCACTTCAAATTGAGCAAGAGCTCGTGTCCTTCTTCAAAGAAAGAGATTGAAGAAATGGAAGCAATCCCCTACTCTTCAGCAGTAGGAAGCCTAATGTATGCAATGGTTTGTACCAGACCAGATATTGCTCATGCTGTAGGCATGGTGAGCAGATTCCTTTCAAATCCAGGAAAGGATCATTGGGAAGCAGTCAAGTGGATTCTCAGGTACCTGAAAGGTACATCGAATATGTGCTTGTGTTTTGGGGGAGCTAAACCAGTTTTGGAAGGCTATACAGATTCAGATATGGCAGGAGATCTGGATAGCAGGAAATCTACTTCGGGATTTCTCTTCACCTTTGCAGGAGGAGCTGTCTCTTGGCAGTCCAAGTTGCAAAAGTGTGTTGCTTTATCCACAACAGAGGCAGAGTACATTGCCGCAGCGGAAGCTGGGAAAGAGATGCTGTGGATGAAGCGTTTTCTCCAAGAACTAGGAGTTAGTCAAGAGGACTACAAGGTACATTGTGATAGTCAAAGTGCTCTAGATTTGAGCAAGAATTCAATGTACCACTCCCGCACCAAGCATATTGACATCCGCTATCATTGGATACGCGAAGCGATGGAACAACAGCTGTTGAAGCTTGTGAAGATCCATACGAAAGAGAATCCAGCAGACATGCTGACGAAGGTGGTTACAAGTGAGAAGCTTGAGTTATGCAGAGACATAGCTGGGATGGAGAACATATAGGTAAATGGGCATGGAGGGGGAGAATTGTTGAAGTCCATGCCCTGAGCAGTCATTGTTGACTGCTCAGCGCTTAACCCTCAACCCCCAGCGCCCAACCACCTAATGAATGCAACAATAAATGCGTTCATACGTGAAGTAATGCGCCTATAAATTAAAGCTTCAGACGAGAGCATCATACACCCAAAGAGAAAAGAAAAGAGAGAGAGCCGAGAGAGCTCTGAGAGAAAAGAAGAGAGTTGAGTTGAGTGGAGTGTGATCCTCATCCTCTGTAATATTTTCTTGTGTTCCACTATTTATTAGTGAAGCTCTTTTCTGTGGATGTAGGCAGTTGCCGAACCACGTTAAATTTTTGGTGTCACTGAGTGCATGAGTGTACTCTTTTATTACCGCTTTTATCCCTTCCGCTGTGTTGATTTCCCCAACACCTTTGGATACTGAAATAAGAACAAACAATGAAGCCAAGGGCACCAACATGTTTTGAGGAGAAAAACAATAGATGTCAAAGTCGGAGGAGACCTGCTTGCATGTTCTTCTTCTTCTTCTTCTCTATGCATGTTTTAAATAGTAAAAAAAAAACAACTTAAACAACTCGACACAGCACCAAAATGCCGGCCAAATAACAGAACTTTTTTTTTTCTCAGCTTTCGAACAATCTCGAGTCGTTTGACCCAAAGATTACAACAAAATGAAGTGCAAGCTGCTGCTTCCTTAATTATTAGAATCTTTGCTTCGATTTGCTAGTCCTTTTGTATTTGTTTGTGGAATCCGTCCGATGCCTTTGCTTGGCCATTTCTACTTGTCTTTCATCAACTATTGAGATGTCGGGGCCGGGTGACGCAAACTCATGAAGATCAGGTACGTAATTAAGATAAGGTATCTGATAAGTACTTGATCAACCGAAAGTTCCAAAGGGTATTAGTTATCTAATCAGAAATTAAGAAAGAAGATTCCCAGTGACAATTTTCACGAAATTATTATTCTTGTATGTATGTATATATGATGCCACAAAATTTGGCACAACCTAGTATGTAATTGCCACATGGCAGATGTTGTTCATATTCTTGACCATAAAATGCTACATTATATATATATATATATATATATATATATATTATACCCTTGTGATAATGATCTTTGTAACTAATTAATCACATCGATCATCATCACCCTCCTCCAACTTGTCAAAAATAATCACCAATTAAGCTACGTACCCTGATCTCTCGTCATGCATATAAAAAGCATATAGACTTGATTTATTCTGTGGAGTGACAGTGCATGTTAGAGTACGATATTAAAAGGAACCTTTCGAGTTGACTTCAGCTACGAGATGGATATTAGCTAGGTTAGAGCTTAATTATTAATAGTTTTGATAATATATGTGACACGTCCCTACATTTTGTTTATTAGCTAGGTAAGAGTTATTCTATTATCAAGTCGGTGTATAGATAACACAATCTACATTATTTAAATGGTAAGATTTGATTTATAAGATTTGATTTATAAGATTTAAATTTTAAAATTTAAATTAAATTATTTTATATAAGTAATTTATTAATTATGATATACACTTAGTTTGATAACAGAATTTATATTTGTTTAATTCAATTAGCATTTCAAAAGTTTCAAAACCCATCAATGAATCCCAAGTGGGTAGAGACCTAAAAGTTGGCCAGGCCGTGGGAATAGATATGCATGGGCTCAAATGCAAGTTGAACTATGGGCCTAAATAGAAGGCTTTTTCTAAGGTCCTAGTCCTCACAATCAATAATCAAGTGGGCTCTAGATATTCCGACCCATTCGTTCTGCTTCGTGGACTGGAAAACCTTGATTTTTATCTACGTGATTTTTGCAGAAGGTAGCCCAGCCCGACCATCCAGTTAGCTCTGCACGGTTGACGATCAATGATGATAGTGGGAATAGTCTTAGCCCATCCCACAATTTAGTTCTACTAAAGTATAATTAACCCAATATTTTATCTTCCTTTTAATTAAATAAATAAATAAATATGTAAATACTCTATAGGATTACAGTCTCTGTCTTTTTTATGAAAATTTCTTAAATATATTATCTTTCGCTTTCCATGAGTTAGGTCTGAAACAAAAAATTTATTTAAAAAATAAATAAATAAAAAACAATTATGCATATATGCAGGCAGATATACATTTAAAATAAAATAAATATATATATATATATATATAAAGTCGTGGAAGCTAATGTGCATCGAGTTCGTCACCATATTTGTTAATTGTCCAAATAATTAAATAGTTAAGATGTATTTATCTAATAATTTAATATTTATTAAATTTCCTTTGTTTTTTTTTTTTGGCAGCTTGCCTAAAACCATTGTTTAGAAAAGATACATGTAATCTCATGAATAATATCATACTTGTTTTCAAATTATTTACTTAGTCAATGGATGTGGTCCCATATTAAAATTAATATTCTTGTCTATTTGAAGGGAGATTACTTCCCCTTCTCCCATTTTCTAAACCACTTTCATTAAATCTACTTAGAAAAAAATTATATTAAAAAAAAGTTTAGGTTATGTTTAGATGTTGAGATTAATTGAATTGTGAATAGTAATATTTTATGAGTTTCATTGAGATTGGTTTAACTTTTTTAAGTTGAAATGTGTTTAATTTTTTAAGTTAAAATGTATAAAATAGATTGAGATGAGTTTAACTTTTTATAAAAAATTAAAAAAATAATATGTCTCATTAATAATTAATTTAAAATAAATACTTGAAATAAGTTGAATTTTATTCGACAACCAAACACAATCTAAATTTGGAGTAGGCTAGAAAAAGGCACTGAAGAGCTCCAACATGTGCTAGCTGCAGCACTAACATCATCCACTGCTAATCTAACACATGACATATTGCAAAGAAACACCTCTCCTTTTTTTTTTTTTTTCTCATGGAAATGATGCAAAATCTCAAAAAATGAAAAGAAAAGGGACCATTTCCAGAGATAGGTCTCCCCTAAAAGTTTCCCAGAGCCCATCATAACAAGTGGAAAACGTACTCAAGTCTTTGAATTATCGACTGAAATGCATTTAATTTGAAAAACAGAGTGCACTTAAAAGCAAGCAAAAAGATTACTGTACTGCAGCACACTTTGTGATAAGATCATAAGACTAATTAATTACCCAAAGCTATGGCCTATTGCTGTACGTTGAGCACTACAATCAATGAATACATGTTTATACAAGTAGTATTGCTTATTTTTTATGGTCATTTTTATTGTGAAAAATAATGATTTATGAGTAAGTCAACCCAAAATAATAAATACGTTATGGTTAAGCAAAATAATGCAACAGTTTTTATTTTTTATTTTACTCTTTTCCCCTTTTTTTAAAAAAAAAATACTTTTTTGATTTTCTTTATGTCTAAATAACTTGAGATTCACTTTTGTTTTTTAATAATACTAAATATAATTATAGATTGGAGATGTGCCGCACACTCTTTTTGAAAAAAAATGAGATTGATTATTAAAAAATTAATTTTTTATATGAATTTTATATTTATTCATTTAAAAAAAAAAGAATGCTCTTTTCCTTTTTTTTTTTTAAATATTATTTTGCTTTTCTTTATGTCTAAATAACTTGAGGATCACTTTTATTTATGAATAATGCTAGATATAATTATGAATTAGGATGTGCCGTATATTCTTTTTAAAAAAAAGTGAGATTCACTATTAAAAAATTAATTTTATATTTATTCATTTAAAAAAAAAAGAATACTCTTTTCCTTTTTTTCTTTTAAATATTATTTTACTTTTCTTTATGTCTAAATAACTTGAGGTTCACTTTTATTTATGAATAATGCTAGATATAATTATGAATTAGGATGTGCCGTATATTCTTTTTAAAAAAAAAGTGAGATTCACTATTAAAAAATTAATTTTATATTTATTCATTTAAAAAAAATGCGCGATATTTATATATTTTATGTCTGTAAATATTATTTCTCTTTATTTTCTCTCTTCACTTATCATTCCATGGATATAATTTTTAAGCCAAAAAAAAAAATAAAATAAATAATACACTGTCTATAGGTGGGAAAAAGGGAAGAATAATGAATAAAAATAAGATTTGCTTTCTCAATTAGATAGTTATAACGTGTCACCTCCAAAAAAAAGGGATGCTTGCCTGCCTGCCTGCCTTTGACAACCCCTCTTGTTTCCTTCTCTAAACAATTCCTTAATTTCTTGACAACCAAATTTTACTTTCCATTCACCTAAAAGATATATTATTTAAATAGTATAAACATATAATATAGTAAAGAAAGAAAATGATAATGGTGATAATAATTACTTATTATTTCGTTTTGTCCACTTTTACAAAAGGAAAGAATAAAATAAAAAGAAAAATAATAATAATAATAATAATTCCTACCCACTTTCAAATTTATTTTATTTTATATCTTCACCAGATTCCAACCAAAATTCAAATATCGATGCTTTTTTCTCATAAAATATTAAACCATCACAAAATAATATTCATTAATGACTCATTATTCAACATTTTCTTTTCCCATTTATTTTTTTAATCTCAATTCGGACAGTCTTAGGAAAGTTAGGCACCCAATTAGCTTAAACAACGAAAACAAGGTTTGTTATTATCTCAGCATTTTCCATTCGAATCGCAAAATCAAAAGTCATAGAGCTCAAAAATCAGCCTTTTTTTCCTTTCAATCTCACTCAATTTCCGAAAATAAAAATATATAATTTTTTTTTTAAAAAAAAAAAGATAATCACCGTTTGAGCTCTGTTTCAGCTTAGCTCTGCAATAGTCTAAGTTTGCAGATTAAATCTCACTTCTGCTTTTGAAAAAATCGTTTCTTCAAGTTCTTCTGCTAGTTTAACACTCCAAAGAAGCTTCACTGGTTCTGAAATTTCAAGCTTTTGTTTTTTTGTTATTTTTTCTATTCTTTAAAAAAATCTTGAACTTATTTTTGGGTGATTTAGATTAAGAGGAAAAAAATGGGCTTTTGATGAGAAGCTTATAGAAAAATCTGTGCATAACTATGGAAGCAAGTGGTGGGGTTACAGTGGTTGGATCAGATGCTCCGTCGGACTACCATATAGCTCCGAGGTCCGAAAATCAGGCTCAGACAGATGGATCCGCTCCACCGCCGACTGCGGCGGCGCAAGTAAGTGCTCCGCCGCCGTCAACGGCGGCGACTGTGGATGCTCCAGCTATGCCGGCAAAGAAGAAGAGGGGTCGGCCGAGGAAGTACGGGCCTGACGGTAGCGTCACGATAGCACTGTCTCCGAAGCCAATATCTTCCTCCGTGCCGCCACCTGTGATCGACTTCTCAGCTGGGAAGCGCGGAAAAGTGAAGCCGGCGAGCTCGGTGAGCAAGACCAAGTTTGAGGTGGAGAATATAGGTAACGAGAAAATGTGTTCGCCACATATGTTTTATGGTTAAAGATGGTATTGTTTTTGTGTTTCTGACTTTCTGCTTATAGTTTGTGCTGTTTTGCATGCGGGTTTGGGGTTGGGTTTTGGTTTAGTTTTTATAGTGAATGGATTATCGTTCTGATCTTATGGGGATTTGAGTTTAAGATGGTGCTTTGGGGTTTAGGGGATGCCTGTGGGTAGGTGTGGGACCTCTGATTGGATGCGCTAAGTGAGATCTTGATGTGCGTGGTAATTCTGAAAAGATGGTGAGTTTTATGGGTTGGTGCGAGAATGGTGGAATCTTCTTGGTATGGCTCTCATTTGGCACTTTCAGCTTTTAGGACGATACTTATGCAAGGTGCCAATTTGGGGTACCTGCTAAAAGTTTGCAATCGATTGTGAACAGACTTTGGACTTGAAACCTGTATTCTGATTGCCGACTGATCATTACTGCCAAAGGGGGCCAAAGGGAAGTTGTTGTTCTCTAGACATTTAGCTCCGAGTTGGTGTTTTGTTGTTAGATTCTTGGAACACAGTGAAAGTAATTGAAGGTCTGCAATAGTTTTAACTCTTCGTATATATTTTGATTCTGTTTACCAACTAGGGAATCTGAATATAAATCAAGACCTTTTGTTTTTCCTTCTCTCATCCTCCTCTCATTTATGTAGTCAAGACCTATACTGCTGATACAAAAAAAGAAAAAGAAAAAAAAAGAAAAAGGTCAAGCGTCCTTGCACTCCTTCAAGATACCTTTTAGTATATTTCTGTGGTAACTGGTAATACCTTCCCTTTTTTTTTTTTGACAGACATCATTGCTTGTAAAGCTGTAGTTCTTATTCAGATATTTTAAAGCTGATGGCTTCATCCGTGCTGTTTGGAAATTTAGATTCCAAGCCATCCATCATTAAAGGAGAACTTAACACACAGGATTTTAAGTATTTACCAAATTAATAATCCATAGTAGGAAAGCTCTATACCTTGTTCAATGCAACATCGGCCAGTATGAATTAGTTATGCAGGGTGTAATGTGAACTTGGGAATGATGACATAGCATCAATGATTGCAGATTGGCACAGCATTGGTTTTGTTAATATGTCGTATTTAAGATTACAATTTTGTTACTTGGCTATGCCTATTATTATGAATAAAACTTCTTAATTACCTATCAAAAAAGAGTCAGAAGCCTAGACCTTTTTTTCCTTGCTTAGATGCATTGATGCACTGGATTCATCCATAAATACTGTGGAATTGGATTGAGCCTCGATCCGGAACCCTAGCATTTAATACCTTCAAATTTAGAGAAAACCTGAATGTAAAAAATGGGCGTGTTTCCGGTACCAATATAAAATCTCCCCCTGTGAGATGCAATATTCAAAATAATGGCTACTTTTGTTTATTTTAATTTCTTTTTATTATATTAGTGGTACTTATATCATGAGTACACATTGACAAACTCAATATATCGTTTATAGATGGTCGCAGTGAAGTCATAATTATTTGTTGTAAAGTCTTTACATCGTTCATTAAATTATGTTAGATGACAGCTTAAAAGGAGAACCTGTGAGATTTTTACTTTTCTCCAAATTTTCTGCTTTTAGGAAAACAATTATGTTGCATTTGACATTGTTTCTTTGCTGGAAAGTAAACATGTTGCATGTTCTGTTTGCCTAGTAAATTTAAAATTTACTTCAGAGGGAGGCTCCTTATTGTGTTTACTGATATTTTAAGAATCTTCTGTAGGTGAATGGGTTGCATGCTCTGTTGGTGCCAATTTTACGCCCCATATCATCACTGTTGATACCGGCGAGGTAATTGTTGAAAATAAGGGTGTCCTTTGAATGTATTTCATATATCATATATTGCATGAAATTCCATTATGTGAAGTATGGTTGGACAAAATGAAGACATTATGTGGATTTCATTGTCAGAGAAGGATGACGTTCTTTGAATCCAAGATATTTGGGCCTTAATGCTGATTTACCATGGATTGTACTTAGTTATTTTCCAGATATAGGAGAGAAAAAGATCTAAGATATTTGGGCGTTATGCTGATTTACCATGGATTGTACTTAATTGTAAACATGGAAAATGTGGGTTTTGTTTGGCCTGTGGATGAAAGAATTGGACTAAAACCCTTGCTTTGATGGTGCACTTTTACTACATTACATTTGGGGATCTTTTTTTTTCGCAGGAGGGTTATACGTTTTACCAGAAAATGAACTCCTGGTGTAAGTTGGGTTTCTGTTTCATTTTATTAGTGTATTTGTGCTTTCTTCTCCTGAGAAGATAAAAGACTTTATAGAGGAAAATCTGATCAGTTAAAATGACAGGGTTGATTTCTTTGTATTGTCAGTATCTGTACCTATTCCATTATCTATTACCTATTAATTTATTGATGAAGGATATCATCCCCTGGAAAAATTCTAAAAAGGTTTCAAATGGAGTAGTCATTTAATCCAATATGTACATGTTATACCAACTTTAGTGAGGTAAGGTCCTTTGTACAAAAATGGCGCTTTTTTGGCTCCAACTCCCTGTTGATTTACCTGCATGATACTGTCTGGGAGTTGCCATAGAAAATGCTGGAAAATTAGATTTTGTAGTACTACTTTAGGATGATTTCTATCTGTACATTTCTTACTTTAATGGCTTATTCAAGCAAATGATTTGTCTTTTATCATAAAGGTGAGTGTTCCTTTTGTTTATTGCAGGATGTTACAATGAAGGTTATATCCTTTTCTCAGCAAGGGCCTCGAACTATATGCATCCTCTCTGCTAATGGAGTGATATCAAGTGTTACACTTCGCCAGCCCGATTCTTCTGGGGGTACATTGACATATGAGGTGATGCGCATTATCCACCTCAGATTAAATGAGTATTAATGACCTAGCTCTGTTGCGATGATTGTCGTGGGATATTTGCATTGCCTTTGATAACTGTATGCTCGACTTTTTCCTGCTGTTAAAGATGCTGTCCCCCCCCCCCCCAAACCAAAAAAATAAAAATAAAAAAACTTTTTCCCTCCACCATGCGTTTTGTTATGCCATTTTTTGAAATGGCTGGTGGACACTTTTTCTAACTCAGGTACATATAGTATTTTTCATTCTATAAATTTAGTTATTCTCACGCATCGAGCAGATCAGCGACTAATTGTGAATAAAAGTGATGACCAATATCCTCCAATGTACCCAATCAAACCATACCTGCATTTATATATATCGTTTCCAGATCCTATCATTTTTATTATTATGTCATTAATTTTGCATTCCCAATTTCTTTTTGCTGCTGTTCTTGCAGGGTCGTTTTGAGATATTATCGTTATCTGGATCATTCATGCCAAATGATAGCGGAGGAACAAGGAGCAGATCTGGTGGGATGAGTGTTTCATTGGCAAGTCCGGATGGGCGTGTAGTAGGTGGTGGAGTTGCTGGTCTATTAGTTGCTGCGAGTCCGGTGCAGGTATGGCTCTTATTTTCACGCATTTATGGTCTTCACTTTTTAAATCGGTGCACAATAGAAATGATAAACTAGTCTCAATCCAAACTTTTTAACATCTCCTTGTAAGAAGTGATGATTGGTACAAGAGAGTTCCATAGCTTGAGGGTCGAGTTGTGATATTTTTACCTTGTTGGTATGAATCAGGTTGTAGTAGGCAGTTTTCTGACAGGGAACCAGCATGAGCAAAAGCACAAAAAACAGAAGCACGATTTCGTATCAATTGCCGCACCAACTGCAGCTGTTCCAATATCTAGTGCAGATCCCTGGACTTCTTTGGCATCAGATTCCAGGGATAAGCCTACTGACATTAACGTATATCTGCCTGGAGTGTAACATAATTGGCCTCACATTGTTGTGCAGTATGAGGTTAGTTACTGACCCACTTTGGCAATCCGCTCAATTAAGTTAAAATCTCACTTCCCTGTGTTTATTTGGTTTGCGAACCTAATCCACTATACATTAGTGTACCAGCATGTTGTTTTCCATCAGGGATTTCTCCTTTCCATTTTAGGTAGCATTTATATTAGTTAGCTGAGTGAGTGTACCAAATGTTGCCGCTGTTTTGTCAGGGAGATTAGTTTGATCATGTAATATGTACACCTCAACTTTCCTTTCTTGGAGTGATTATGGTTTGTAATTTTAAAGTTTCTTTAGACATTCTGAATTATACATGCTCACGTCTTCAATGGTCTGTTATTGCTAATTAATCTGCATTATTTTTTTATTTTTCTTCTCAATATTCGAATCACTTAAATAACAATATGACATTTTTTTTTAATATTCCGCTACGTATATATAATTTTCAAGATTTTTAGGCTCTTCAGCTAAACTTGTTTAAGCGTGAAGGTAGCATATCAAATTCATTGTCTTGACCATCGCCGCCAAATGGTTAATACCCACGATAAACAAAAGGGAAATGAATACAAATTACACAGGGTTTGTGCACAAATAAGGTTTAAAAAAGAGAAATACTAGAATGCCGTTTGAGTTTGTCGTCTCTTCATTTTGACCGTCTATATATTTTTTTTTTTTATTTTTTTTTTACTTAATGATTAAGAAAATGACTTTTAATGTATTGATGTATTTTTTTAAAATTTTTTTTTTAAATATTTAAATGTTAAAAAAATATGAAAATAAAAGATAATTTTTTACATATGAACAGTAAAAAATTTTTATTTTTAATTTTTATCACAGTATTGGCATTCTACATAAAACAAAAAGGAACTTTCGGGCGGGTATGTATTATCAATTAAGCTTGGAAGTTTTAATTTCTTCACGAGGTGTGCTTACTGAATTTCCACGTAAATTAATGGTATACTGCTTAGTGCTTGTTTTCATATTTCTATGAAAACCACATTTTTTTAATGATTAAATTAACTCGGCGCCATAATCCTATACCAGAAGACATCACAAAAGAACACAACCGCCATTACCCATTTTGTATTTCAGGGCATGAGATTTGTCCAGATACTAATACCTCTAATTCTGTGTTTGGCTGCCATTCTGGTCCTGAACTTGTGGACATCAAACCATCAACAACACAAGTTTCATGGATTCTCGTTAAGTCCTTATCTTTAGTTTTTAGCTTTTTAACACAATAATAATTGAAAAAATCTATACAACCTCTCATCCTCCACACACCACACATTTTTTAAATTTTATTTTTTTTTTCTTTCATCAAATTTTTAATATATGAATAATGAATAGAAAAATAAAATTATTTTAAAAAGAATAAACTCAAAAAAAATTTTAAAAAATTTAAAAATTAAAAAAAAAAGGTGGTGTGTGGAGGTTGGGTAGCATTGCTCCAATTACTATCCATGTTGGAAATTACAGATCGTCTTCAGAAGAAGTTGATGGGTTTTGGTCAATTTTCCTCCCTTGTATGACGAGGAAGATCCGCAATACCATACTAGGGATTACAAAGGGGATGACGATGAGGAAGATGAAGAATACTGGGGTTCAGATGGTTACAATGATAGTAATAGTATTGATGACTACATCTTTTGGCAAGATAAAGAACAAGATAATGACGATTTGCATGGAAGAATCGAAAGCTTTATTGCTAAGGTCAATGAAGAACGGAGGAAAGAGAGATTCAGGAAGATTTATTGCTACCAGCTCAGACTTGGACAAACGGCTATAAAGCATGATAACCCATTTAGATTTGTATGTAATATGTTTCAATCTAGCAATAGATGTGAAGTAACTCTAGTCCGTAGTTAGTTATGAATTGTTTGTGCATGTGTTATTTATCTGGCAATTTTGTTCAAAACTAAATCTAATGCAAGTTATTTCAAACTCAATGATATAGAATGTAACTAATAACCTTATCAAGTTATTACGAACACTGAACATTATAATATCCCTCTCTTATATTTAAGGTTTAATTGAAAAAAGAAAAAGAAAAAAAGAATTCTGTCCAAGTTGCATGGGTCATCGTATGATATAATTAGGAATGATGCCGAAAACAACGAAAGGCACCATTTTTTTCCTCTCTATCCCAATTTATAACTACAAAGCGAATCCTACATGTTGATAAATTAACTTGGGAAACATCCCAAAATGTCAAACAGAACTTATCTCAAGAACAAGTACACTGACCCCGCAGCCTTTGCATGTGTTTCCACCTTAAGATGAGACTGTCAAATTTTCAGCAATCATCTCAAGCAAAGGGTAGGTTAACCAAGCCCTGTTCCTGCATCCTTAGGAGGTGCATCGGCCTTAATACGAGGTGGCCTGACAATCCGATCAATTAACCCATATTCAAGAGCCTCCTGAGCATTAAACCGTTTCATCCTGCTCAGATCTTTGTTAATCTGCACATAACCATTAAGACAGTTTTTCAAGCTGATGACACTCCATATTTTCAGAAATAAAAAGGGTTTAGTTCAAGAAATGATGGAAACATTGCTTTCCAAAATTTTAAAAGAAATTATTGTGTCCTGTAGGGGTGACTGAGAGAGGTGACAAATTCCCGTCCTTTGTGGAGGTGTAACTTGCAGTCTTAAAAGCAATATAATACCTTACTTACCATATGTAATTCTGTGTGCACTTGGAAAAGCTTAAGCTTCTTCACAGCCATTAATTACAATACCAAGTACGCATCTTTTATTTAAGTATAAAAATAAGCAGCCAAAAAGACATAGTAAGTTTTAGTGATGAGCAAACTAACCTTCTCGACAGGCTGGCCTGTTTTCTCAGCCAACTCATTAAAAAGGTAATCTCGGATTCTAAGTAGCTCATTTGCTTCATTACGAATGTCGTCAGCCTGAGATAATTTTTGTTACATATCATTCTGTTTCATTGTAATTTTCACGCATATAGATTTACATGAGAATATGGCATGCAGTCACACCTGACCACGGGCAGCTCCAGCAGGAGATTGGAGCGCAATTCTTGCAAGAGGCATTGCAAAGCGGCTACCCTTCAATGCAAAAAAATTATGAACAATATAAATTATCTTAAGAGCTCAAGCATTATGGATATAAAACAAGAATGAAATCTATTCAAAGAGCATATTAGACTCAACTCAACTATGCCTTAATCCTAAGATTGGGATCAAATCTATAAATGCTCATCAACTTATCAAAATCTGCTGTGTATTCCTATTTGTTATTCTATCCACCAGTTGAAAAGCCTACACTCTGTTCACTCCCTATTTACATATCCTTCATAACAATTTCTATCCACGTTTTTTAAGGCCACACATAACATATTTATGCAAAATAAAATATATTCCATGAACGCAGTAGGCTACTAGGGTTCTAACAACAAGACAAATGTGGAAGGACAAGACTTCAATTGAGGAATATCCCAATTAGCATAATCACACAACTCTAGCAAAGCTGTTCTTTTGGATGCTTAACTGATGTTTCTAATAAACCAAACAAAAGGGAAAGGACAGTCCACTATCATTCATCCTTTACTGCGTAGGTGAAAATACCTACATTGTAAGTCCAACCACCCTGCACTAGTGCCACACATTGCATTTATCTGTTGTTTTTAGCCTCAATGCCTCCCAGATAGGAAGGTATAACAATAGAGTTTATCACTTCAAAATCTAACGGAGACATTTATTACCTTTTCTCCAGCAGAAAGAAGAAAGGCTGCTAGATTGTATGCATATCCCACACAATGGGTGGCGACAGGACTGTTCAAGCTCTGCATGGTGTCATAAATAGCCATGCTTGGAGTAAGCTGCAAAAGAGGAAGTTTTAAGTGAGGGAAAAAGATTTCACAAGCAACAAGAATATGGTGATAGAAGCATGCTTGATTGCAGAAGACTGGTTTAGAAGGAACTCACATCTCCACCAGGCCCATTGATGTACATATAGAGCTTTTTGGAATTATCAACGCTGTCCAGGTACAGCATTGTCGCTAATATTTGGTTGCTAAATTCTTCATCTATATGTTGTCCAATAAAGATAACACGCTCTCGGTACTGCATCACGAATTCGGTGATTTTCTTAGAGCAATATAATTAATATAGATCGGTATAAATTATAAAAATCACAAGGGAACTTGACATCCACATATAAGCAATTGGTACTGACAGATGAGCACTGGGCAGTCAATCCCCGTCATAAAAACAAAAAACAAAACAAAAGGATATGCCCAACTAGCTAGAAGAATAAAAAGAGCAAAATTTCCGCAATCCCTATAAAGACTGAAAATGCAGCTAGTATAAGCATTCAACCAAGCATAGATATTGTTGAATATGATGGTTTCTAATCATGCCACGGCCCTCTCACTCTGAATTGAGGGGCATGAGAACTCACTGAAGTAAAATCTTTCAAACGCCCTATGGGGAGTAAAACCCAGACAGAATGATCTCACCAGCCAAAACTGTTTATCAGGTAATATAGGGAAAATGGTAGTGTGAAATCAAACCCAGATGTATGAGTGTACAGCTCATCCCAAGTCCACCCTTTGACCACTAGGTTGCATCCTTACGGGTCACAAACAACATTGCTTTGAATAAAAAGAAAAAAAAAGTCCAAGTTTAAGATCAACAGATGGTTATGATTATTGAATCAAGTCCCTGGCCTGGGAGAATTGCATTTTGCTTCTTTCTCTTCACTTTTTGACACAGGAAAACCTTAGGTGGTGATACATGAAAGTGATTGCCAACCCCATGTGGCGTCATATATACATTATTACCCGTAAATAAAACTTTCAGATTTGTAAATTTAATAGAATATGAGTTTAAGATAGAGTGAGGTCTAGTGACTTACAAGGGCATTCCACAGATCAACCCACTGCCAAGTTCCCTCACCAGGAGTTCTATATGGCACTCTCGGTGTCCCTATAGGACTCATTCTAACTCGTCCTCTTATTGATATTTGGTTATGAGTCCTGAAAATATATTAAGTGCATCATACATTAAGAACATATTGCTTTAGAAAGTAGAAAATTTCAAAAGAAAAATAAAATCATGCAAGTATTGATACATTCTCTTTATTCAAAAAGGATAAATTAAATATTATAAAAAAAAGGATAAATTAAATGAAAGTTATTTCCTAAAATATAGATAGATCAGCTCAGATGTTATTCAGGTACACAAACCATAATGGAAGAAATAGAATTATCGCATAATATTGGCATAAAAACAAAATAATGACTTATGAGAGGAAGAACTTCCAACTACAGTGAGTTATACTCTAGAAGAAGAAATACTTGACACCTTCAAATCCATGTGTGTTGGGGATTTACAGCACTTAGGGAACAATGGGTTACGCATTATATAACATTGATATAAACAGTCAAGCACCCATAACGCAAGTGCACATCCAGCTGCACATCTGAGTTAAACATAAAACAAAAAAACTCGGGGACAATCTAAAGATAACAGGAACAAAAAAGCAATAACAAAAGCTTAGGCAGTTAGGCTAATCCCACCGATGTCATATTAATAAGAAAATAACCCAATAAAGTTTCCTTTGGATAAAAAATATTAAAAGGTAACAAAATGTAGTTCAAAATAGCTTATAATCCCTCTAACCCAATTAAAAAAACTCTTCTAATGCTAACTCGCTCAGTGAAGCAAAACGTTGTAAAAATCGAATTACAAGATAATATATAGCTCTAGGTGCATCCAAAAGTAGAAAAATCAAAATTATGCTACCAAAGAACAACAAATACCCAATGTCATCTTGACATCGGATACATATGCTTTCAAGTGATTAAGCACAAAACTTACCAACCGTGCAATCCAGAACAGTCAGGTTAATCTTTACGACCCACGAATGAAATTGCAAAACATAGAAGTTAACAGAGTTAGCCTATAATTCATTCAGTTACCTGGGCTGCAGGCTCTTATTAACTTTGCCATAGAATTCAGCGGTCAAGTTAGGTATTCCAGCTCCAAACGGACCTACCAACAACGATGAAAAATAAATATGGTACAAAATGGATAGAGAAGGAACATTCAGGAAAATATAACGTATGTGAGCATGCCTGAAGATTGAAGCTTCAATCCTGAATAAAGCTTTGTCGCGCAACTGTCAAAGACAAAGATCAATTAATTATAATACCAGTCGATTTTCCCGTCCACTTGTAAAATACTAGCGAGCGAGAAAAAGGGAGCGAACCTGAGGCGATGATGTGAGGCTCCAGTCTGGGGGTGAATACCGGTAGTATGAAGAGAGACTGCCATGTTTCACAGAGAGAAGAAGCGAAGGTTTCTACTCTTCTCGGAAATAGGATGGAGGGGTAAGATTACGAAATAGAGAAGGATGAGATGGTGCCGGTACTATTGTAACTTACTACTCTTTAGACTGATCTGAGCCGTTGGAGCTCGGTAGGAGAATGATAGGCTTTCTTAATTCTTACTTTCTCTTTTTTTATTATTTTTTAAATAATTTTTCATTTATAAATTCTGATTTTTGTGAGTCGATGTTTATCATTTACTCTAAGATATAAAAACTTCGAGCAAATTAATTTTTTATTCTGAAGTTTCACATTCAATATCCTAATAAACTATTAGACATGCTTGTAAATAATTTTATTTAAACCAAACTGAAGAGAAAAAAAAAAAAAAGTATAACAAACAATAAATATGGATATGCGTTTAGCTTCTTCTTTTTTTTCTTTATGAAAAATAATAGTTGCAGTCGTAAGTATGTAAATATTGTACAATTATTTAAAAAAGTGAATAAATATGAAATTTACATAAAAAGAAAATTAATTTTTTTAATAATAGATATCATTTTTTTTTAAAATGACTATATGTATTATTTTTTTTATTAGCATTGTTTGTAAATTAATCTTGGGGAGCACAAACTTTTATAAAGGAACTTGGCACAATTGCAAGTAATTCAAGAAGCATACCTTCCATGACTAAAATTTTGTGCATCTATTATAATATAATGAGAAATGATTTGTATAAATTATAAATAGATAAATTATGCGCAAGAATTATATAAAAATAATCTCATAAATTGACGTGATTTTATCTAATCCGTTATATCTACTTCACAGTAAAATTAACTTTACAATATGATAAATCACATCAAATAACATCAATTTATATAATTATTTTTGTGTAATCTATTTATAACTAGAGTACTTTTCATTTAGAAAATACGTTGTACTATGCTCTCGAAAAGTTGGGTGGTTAAAATAAAAAAGAGGATGACTTTTTAACTAAAATTGGGTTGAACTCTAAAGTTGGGGGTTACATTGGGATGTTTCAACAAGGATTGCTTACAAGCAGGATAACACTGCCTTCTACAAAAGCGAAGTACAGAAGGGGTGGGGGGGAAGAGATTAACTTATTATCCAAACAAATACAAACCCTGCTATTAATTTAGTTACAATTGGTGTTGCTTGGAGGCAGCAGTCTATCGCTAACACCTTAGCAATAGTTTGCGGCATTCGATACCTCCAGTACATACTCCAGAAAGTAAGTTACAGTCCCCAACTATTCATGCTCATCCAGTGTGGTTAGAATCATCCTGCAACAGATGTACAAGGAAAAGTCTTGTGATCTGTTTATAGACTATCAAAATTGAAACAATAAATTTTTGAGAAACAGCAAGCAGGCTCTCTAATGGCAGTACCAAACTATGGAGAAAATGAGCAGAAATATGAGATAGAAGAATTTGAACAGCCGCTGCTTCTTTTCCCAATTCAGCAGGTTGAATATCTCAGTGACATCTACCAGGTGCCGCCTTTGCAAGTACCTGATCAAGTGGAGGATGTATTTAGCAAGGTCACAAAACTTATACATTCTAGCATCTCAGAACACCAACACATGACCACTGCAAGAAACCAGCAACTAGTGCAAGCTACAAGGTAGCAATTATATGCTATCTACTTCTGCACATAAATACTGACGTCCTTTCTTCCTTTGTTATCCCACATCCAACTTCTCAGGAGATTCAGGACAACTCAATTACGTTGTCAGAAATCTGAAATCTCAAAGGGTGGTTTCACATATTCATCTAAACATTGTAACACATCAATAGTAACAGAAACCAAACCCCGAATTATGTGTATTCAAACAGGTGAAAATCACAAATTTGTGGAAGGGGAGACACAAACAAAAGAAAACTTACAGTCTAACATTGTAGAAAAGGTATGGACCACACAGCAGGGACATAAACCAATGCCTTGTTACGAGATAGAATACACATAACACTCCTTGTGCAATGAACTCCGGCAAAATCACTCTGTTGATTCGAGATGAAGAGTCATAAGGGTTGATATAATCAAACTCTAGATCTGCCAGGCACATAAGCTGCAAGAAATGTTTGACTGTTAAAGTTCCATATTTCATTCAACTAAAGAAACAATGAATTAATGGAAATCCCCCGATTATATGCAAGTACAATGCTGCTCACGCTAAATAAAACTGTGGGAATCCCCCGATTATATGTAAAACTATATGCAAGTACAATGCTGCTCACACATAAGCTTACCTAATGAATCTTTTTTAAAACCTATATTCTATGGATGCTATCAGCTACAAGTTTCAACCCGCTAAATTTCAGAATAAAACGTTTTTGATAAACGAATCTGAAACTTTAAACTTCAGTAGTTTAAGGTCGAGGTAAGATGCCAAAGGTCACTATTTGACTTAATTTAGAGCCCTGTCATTATGTCATATAAAACTTTAACAGAGAGAGGAAAAGTCATGGAACTTATGCTATCAGTTGACTCAATAAGATACCTATGAGAGATATTTCACGTAAACGAGAAAAAAGGATTGAATATCAATTTTAACCAAGAATTGAGAAGAAAATCGATGACGCAAACCCGCCCCCCCAGTTACGAACATATCTACCAAAGCCAGCTAATATTCACAAGAGCCTAATTTTAACCACTATATTCCAAATCTCGAAATGAAAAAAAAAAATCCAAAATCTTAAAAAATGCACTCTGAAATAAAGCATACGAACCAAGAAAAGAAAACCAATAGATATAACAGAAATTCAGGGTATTGTCCTTTTGGGATTGACCTGATAAACGACGAGGACGAGCAAGGCTATGAGAAAGAAGAAGGAGACGAGCCACAAAAGGAGATCACCCATGCTCCTCCTCCTTCTCCTCTAGCTTCTATCTATCTCGGTCGTAACTGATGTCTCTTCGAATTCAATGCGTCAATCAGCAATCCCAGAAGGACGCGCACGCTATAGCAACGCACAAGTCGCTGCTCCAATAGAGATGAGGTACGGAATGCGCGCGGCTTTCTCTCTCTCTCTCTCTCTGTATATATATATATATGTATATGTATATATATGTACATGGGTGATTGGTGAATGTGTATGTTATTTTGCGGCAGATACACGAAAAGGATCGAATAAACTGAATGAGGGGTTGGACCGTTGGATGGCTCCACAGAGACTAGGGAACGCGGAGCACCGAGGGTGAGCGATGTGATTTTATTTACATTTTTATTCCCATTTTAGTATTTATAATTTTCAATTTTTAAGTCTTTTTCACTTTGGGTCTTGGGATCTATAGTCAATACTCTGTACTCGCTATAAAATGACATAAATTTGAAGTCTTTCGAACTTTCCACTCTTATAGTCTCCCACGTTTCTAATTTATAAATCCAACATTTTATAAGGGCCATGGCCCATGGTTGACAAAAAGGATTCAGAAGATTTTTGGGCTCTAAAGGATTGGGCCTTTGCTTGGCCTTTTGATACTTTTACCTGATTTTTCTTACATCTATCGGCCTCTACTAAAAGCCCATTTTGATTACACCTATCGGCCTCTCCATGGGTTTACATGGTTTAATATGTATATAAGAGAAATGATATTTATAAATATAAATGTGTAAGTGTTGTGTAGTCGTTTTAAAAAAAGTGAATAAATATAGGATTTATATGAAAAGAAATTAATTTTTTAATAGTAAACTCTACTCTTTTTTAAAATGACTATATAACATTTACACATTTCATGATTATATATAACATTACAATATGCACAGGTAGTTAGTATAAATACATAGTTTAGGATACATGAAGAGTTCAGGAAGTAGACAATAGCAAATAAAAAACTCTATATATATATGCTAATAGTATCGCACATAATACAGCAGTACTTATGGATTAGAAGCATGGCTATATACAAGTGGGGGCTAACGTTGACTGAAAAGGCGCCGGCTAGACCTATAACAAGAAATCCATTAACTTGGCTAGTGGAAATGCAGCTTCAGTTGCATCATCTGCTTTCTCGGAGAAAGTAGAGCCGGTAGAGGTGGATTGCTTTAAGCACAAGAAGAAATTCCTAGACCCCAAGTTTATCAACTTCTCCTCTGGCTTCAAACCTGCACCCACCATCCACACGAAGTTGGTCCATGTTTTGTACTTCAGAAAAAATTCAAAACAAAAACAAAAGAGAAATTAAAGAACGCAGCTCTTAAGTATTAATTGTGCTAAAATTGCTGTCTGCAAGTCCAAAACCAATACTAAGATAAGTTCGAAAAGAAAGGACGACGCAGAAAACTTTTTCTTGAAGATAACCGAGTCGACACAGTCACTCAGGGACTTTGGGAATTTCTAAAAGAGGAAATTTTCTTAAGTCTCTAAGGCCATGAACGGGAGAGCTAGGGTACTCGAACGCATACTTTCCAAGCTGAACTGCGAGTAGTGGAGCTCGAAGCTGGGAGGATCGATCTTTGGCAGCAACGGCCTCCTTTTTTCCCTGTCGTAAATCTCCAACACCTCCTTGATCAAGTCCAGGATCGTGTTCTCAGGCAGCATGACCACCTGTACAGGACCCAAGCTTCTCTCGATCGTCACGTTGAGCAGCAGCTTGGTCGGCCTGCCGAGGGACCCTCTGGTGGCAGGAGCCGACTTAAGTCTTCTAGGGACAGTGATGAGGCCGCCAGGACGGCGAACGATGTCGGAATGTCTTTCCAACGGGAAGGTCTGGAGGGACCTGTAGGAGGTCGACGGAATCCTAAACACGTTAGGTCGCCGATGAAGCGTTAGAGACGGGGAAGTCATGAAGAAGAAAAAAGATTAGACGAAGGGTTTGAGCTGGAGATCAGTATGGTAGGAGTGGGAGTGGGTTAACGTTATGCTTGTCGTTGGAAGTAGGGTTTTCTTTGTAAGCAAGAGTACGTGAGTAGCTAGCGTTGGAGAAATGGCGGAGTGTTTGAGTTTCAAAAAAGAAAGCTCGAAGCTTCCGAGAAAGTGGCAAACGTGAAGCAGCCCCATTAATACTTGGCTGATTGAAACTTGCTCAATAGTAATAATAAACTAAAATAGTTCGGCCGTTGGAAGATGCAACAGCTTCTTTCGTAATTTTATGAAAATAATGAAAAAATAAATGTTTTAGTACAAAGAATATCTAAGTAAATTTTAAAATACAATCGATTGAGGTCGTATGTTATATTATAAATTAGAGTTAACATATTATATAAAATTAGGTAGACAGTGAATTTATTTTTATGGAGCAGCTCATTAGCTTGTTGATAAAAAGTACCCAAAACGAGGAGAATAAAGCAATCTGTCTGGGGAAAACGCCAAGAAAGCGAACAAACAAACAATGGACATGACTTTTGAAGTGAGAATTAATTATGGGGTTGGGCACAGCGTGTGTTGCGTGCATGGGCGTGCCACCGAACTCAAATGCATGCAAGAAGAGGAAGGACAAGGAGCCGGAGCAGCTTGAAGATCACCCGCGGACCCTTTTTTTTTTTTTAAGTTGTATATTAAATAAGAAAATCATATATAATATTTTTTCATATTCCTAATCATAAGGGTGAGATCATTGCTTGGATGTTAGAATCTTGCATGATGGATTGAGAGATTAACCGTCTTTATACGATCACTATAAATAATGGATCCTCTAATGATGTTGTTATTAATCATGTGAGGAAGATCATAAGAGATAAGAAGTTCATAATTTTGGAGGATGAGTTTATACATGTGTGATGTGCTGCATATATTTTAAACCTTATTGTATGTGATGGTTTAAAAATTATACGTGATACAATAAATAATATTAGAGAGGCAATAAGATTTGTGAGATTTTCATCGACAATGTTTGATATGTTTAAAACATGTGTAAAGGATCTGAACATTGAGTGTGAGAAAATGGTGCGTCTAGATGTTCCTACTAGATAGAACTCAACATGCCTAATGCTTAGTGTTGCTGAAAAATACAAAAAAGCTTTTGTGCTAATGGGAGTGAGGGATTCACAGTTTTTGCCACCTCCTTATGAGGATTGGAAAAGGACTCGTATTTTTATTAAGTTTCTAAAAGTTTTTTATGACGCCACCTTAAAAATCTCTGACTCATTGTATGTGACCTCAAATATGTTATTTCAACAAATTTGTACAATTGAGCACACTTTGAACAAAATGTGTCAGAGTAAGGATGGTGTGTTGATGAACATGACATCTAATATAAAACTTAAGTTTGATAAATATTGGGAGAACAAGAATAGGATGAACATGATTGTTTATATAGCTTTTGTCCTTAACCTTCAATATAAGATTACAACATTGTCATACTGATTAAAAAGGTGCAAAGGGAATGAATGTGGAGATAGAATTGAGGCCAAAGTAAGATTGCTCGTGAATCGTTTGATTGAAAAATACCACAAGTTTTATGGGCTAGATAATGAAAGATCAAATATGGCTCATAGAAGTTCCTCAAGTATTATTGGTGACGACCTGGACTATGAAGATTTTGATACAGCTCTAGAGCAATATCTTGAGGAGCAAAACAGATCGGTATTTAGCTCAGACATGGATAGATATTTGTCGGATGTGATTGAACAAAAAACACTCGAGTTTGAGATTTTGACTTGGTAGAAGAGGAACTCATTTAGATATCTCATCCTTGCGGAGATTGCACGTAATGTATTGGTCATCTCTATTTCCATAGTTGCATCCGAGTCCGCATTCACCACCGGTGGATGTGTAGTGGACCCATATTGAAGCTCATCAGCGCCAGAGACTGTCCAAGCATTAATCTGCGCACAAAATTTGAGTTGTAAACTAATTAATTCTTAGGAGACTGTCCAAGCATTAATCTGCACACAAAATTTGAGTTGTAAACTAATTAATTCTTTGGAGGTACAAGAGCATGTAGAAGGCATTGACATCGGAGCTAAATGCTTTTCTTTGTTAATTTTGATTTTTTATTACTAACTTATCCATTTAACTTAACCTCCAATTTTTTTTTTTCTTTTTAAGGTAACCATCTTCATTCAATTTCAGCAACTTAAGCATATTCCGCTTGAAGATATTGAAGAACCCCTCAAAGGTTTCACCAATGCTCACATCTGAATTTTGTCTGTGATCATAAAGTTTTAGTGTTGGCATTGTACACTTGATTTGATATTGCTTCAACTCGTGTTGCAGATGAAAGAAATCAATTTTCTCCCAATTTCAAATTCAAGATGTGAAGAGTAGTAGCATTGTACTAGTTTAATTAGTTATGATGTATTATTATTTAGTTTGTTCTTTGTAAATTAATATTTTATATTGTGATGTAACATCAACATTATTTATTTTTTTTGTTATTTTTTTAATTTTTTTTTAAAAAAATTTTAATAAGTGTTTAAATTATTATTTTTTCAAAATATGAGAAATTTAAACATGATATTATATATTTTTTTAAAAAAAGTGCTATAAAAATATTTTTTAAAGTTTAAACAGTTTTTTTTAAGTGTTAATAAGCCAGATTAAATTCGATTACAATCTGGATATTTGGATTTATTGGAAAAAAAATTCGGATATCCAGATTGAAACTGGATATTCGCCCGAATTATTTTCGGATTAATCCGGGCCAATAACTGCTCGGTTTTTAGAATCCGCATCCGGATTCGGTTATGGCCGGATATCCAGATCCGGTTGCACATCCCTAACTGCCACTTCTAATTTTAATTATGTAAATTTGTTACTGGCAAATAAATGTAGTACACTTCTTTACAACGGTTAAAAACTAATTTTAATGTTACAAACCTGCTATTAATTTAGTGTAGAGATTGCCCTTCTTGAAATAGGATTCTTTGCATGATTAACATTCATTTAATTAAAAGACTAAAATATGTTATGTGTAAGAAATGGTCCATAAATGAGTGGGATAAATAAAGAGCTAAATAAGAAATATAATTAGCACTATCATCCAAGGACTTTTCCCGCTACAATTTGAGTAATTAATTAGAAAGAATCTTAATTTTGCAATGCATAAATTTATAAATGTCTTTGCAGCCTATTGTATTATTATAATTATTATTATTTTTGCATATGTACGTACATATTTATATAGAATTATGTTATATATTACTCTTATATCCCACTATTTATCCTACTATATATATTGATATAGTACAAGAGAAAATCGAAAGAGTTAATTTAAGAGTTATTAGTGAGTATCAAAAGCACCCGTCCCAACTCCCAATTGCAGGCTTTTAAGGGGCTGAAACCTGGTCGAACAGCGCAGGATCATCAGAAACCAATTTGTTTTGGGGCGACTAAAGCCCAGACGCAATTTCTGGCCCTATCTTTTACAACTCTGAGTCAGGACTCGAAAGTTGCACCTTCTCTGTGAAAGTCTGCCCTTTTCCCGGTTGCGGACATCTGGTTAAGCAGGAAATAATGAATGGTGACGCATCCTTTGCATCGACAAAGAATATTCGATGGACATACTAGGTTTATTACCATTAAATAAAAATGAAAATGCTAAATTTATTACAAATTTTACTACAAAAGCTTTATAAATTTTATGTGATTAATGACATATCACGTTTTAATGTATTCATTATTTGGGGCTCAAAATATTTTCTTGGTTCCTAGACTATAATTCTCGCATTTTTTTTTAATTTATCTCTCAACCATTGTTTACTTCAATTATTATACGAGAATATGGAAGAACTGATTTTTTTTTTTTCTTTGACAAAAGGAATTCAACTCGAATGATACAAGGCAGAACATGACGAGCTCATCATGGTGGACTTTATATTTTTTTTCCATCGATCATCACGGTGGACTTCTTATAGTTAAAAATATAAAATAAATAATAAAATCTCTCTTTTAATTAGTTTAAATTTTATAAATAAGTAGAATTTAACGTAATATCCAAACACAGATCTTGAATCTAAACACTGACTCTCCACTTCACCCAATTAAAAGTTTTTGAACAGGGGATTTCACAGTTATAAACAAAGAGGAAACAACATGCACTTATATCTATGATTCTATAATATTTGCTTCGCTAAGATCAGCGTCCATCAACGTTGAACAGTATGAACCAGCAAAAGGATTACTTTTACAGCAATTTACATATATATCAAATGATTGAGAAAGCAAATTACGAGACTCAATCTTGTATTGTAATCTGTACATTCTTTACGTTTGAAAGAACAGTGAATTTGTATTAACGGAGAAAAGGGAAACTGATTCAGAAAGAAAAAAAAAACAGTAATATAATTAACGATGGGTGTGGTGTTTGGGTCATCCATCATTATATGCAGATAAAGAGTTTCCAAAGCCTACGTGTTCTTCTAAAAAATTGACTGATCTTTCGAGCGATGAAAGAAGGGAGTAGGAATGCAGGAGGTGGAATGGGTGGGGGAGAGCTTTCTCTTGCCGGAACATTAATGTCTGAAGTACATGGAGACGCTCCATTACTACTATGACCACTGCTACTCTTTCGAAGATAGAAGCTTCTTCTACCAACATCTCCGACCAATTCTGATTTCTCCAAACCTGTTTAATCAAAACAAAGACAATCAAACATCAGTTGGAAAACAAGCTGCTGCCGATGTTTATATATTTATTAATTGGTCATTTTAAAGCTAGCTAACAGCTCTTAGAACAGGTTTGAAGCATGACATGGTGCAAAGACACCAGACTTGAGAAGCTGAGAACTAGGGAATCTTAAAGGTTTGCTTACTTTTAAGGCTGAAATAGGAGTCATGCAATTCGAATGAGGATGCTGCATCCCGGTGAAGCTTAGGAGTTCGGCCTTCTTCGCTATATTTGTCAACAACAAGCTTGATGGTGTCCTCCACACTTGCCCCTAATTTAACCATGGTCCGCACTGGTCCTGGACTTCCTTCGACTGTCACATTAACCACCACCTTTGCATCTTTCTTGTATCCCTGCATTCCACAATCTTCACGACGTTTAGACACGCATGATTATTTCTGGGAGTAGTCCTAGAATTTTATATATGTTCAAGATGTAAAAATAATCACGGGATTTGACATGGGCAAGATCAGCAACTTGTTTGGATTTAGACATGGTTTATCAATTAGAACCGACAGAGGAACATTTGTTCCTGTTGTCCAAGACACTCCCCATTTTCAACAACCAAGACCCCGTACTAAATGAAAACCAACGGAAGAAAAGACAAAACGAAAAAAGTCGATTGTGGTTTTCTCACATTGAATCTGTACAGTTTATTTTTGGTTCATCAATCTCAATGCATAAACCAAAAGGGGAATCTATAAACGGTTAATAACTGGTTTACACAACTAGATGAACGAAAAAGAAGGACCTTGATCAGAGTATTTAATTTTCAATTGGATTTAGCATACTTCTCCATTTTTTGTTGCATGGAAGATTGTTAAATTATAATGGGTGCCTGCCATTTTTTTCATTCATTATTTTTTAGAGCTTAAGAGAGGTTTTCACAGCTCAATGAATATAGGGTCTTGATTAATGTATTGAGCAAATAGAAATTAATCATTTTTTTTTTAAATCTCAAAAATCTTAGAATAATTGTTTAGGTGTCTAAGAAAAAACACTTAACTGACAGCAATCAAAACCCTTTCCCATGTACAGGTGAAAAAAAAACAACAAAGAAAATTTTTTTCGCGACAAAAGGTATCAATCTTGACTTTTACCTCGTACTTCTGCGGAGAGGGACCGAACAACGAAGGCGAGGACGTGCACATGTCCGTAAATGTGTGAGGCCTATCAAGAACAGCAACACCCTCGGATCTCAAACTCCGATCATCGTCGCTGGTGCTGCTGCTAATACCGACGGTAGAACTCCAAAGAACCGGTTCCGAAGAGCATCGCTTCAAAATCTTTTTGGGCTTGGAAGTCAGCTTCGCCGATCTCCGAGGGGGCGGGCTCCTCCTCCGAGGGGATGACGATGGGTTCGGCGGCTTGCTTTTCCGTCCACCAGTCGCCTGAGCCCTCCGCCGCAGATATCTCTCAGGCATATGTTATGGAATAGGAGCACCGGTTTGGAGAGGACACAGGTTGCGTTGCGTTGCGTGGGAATGGGATCTTTGTTTGTTGAAGTTTCGTGGGATTTGAAGGGTAGTTGGTTGTTTTTGGAAGTTAACGTCACTGTGATTTTGTACTATTGGTGACACAGTAGTTTAAACTTTAAAGTCTACACATTTTTTTCTTCTGGACCCAAAAGTTTGAGTAATCTTCTAGTTTCATACCTTATTCTTTTACTTACTTCAAACAAAAACACATTTAAAATAATCATTATAATTTTTTTTAAATAATTATTATAATTTTTTCAAATTTAAAAAAAAATAATTCAATTTTTTAAATTACAAAACAAAAATTATATTAAAAAATCATATTCTAATAATATTTTAATTTTATAATATTTTTTATCAACTTTTTCTCTATCTCATTACTATTATCTCAAAACTTAATAAATACTTAACTCAAATTATCTCATTATTATTCATAAACTATCTTATTATTATTTATAAAATTTTTATTTCATCTCATTCTCAAACATGCCGGCACGCCATAATCCATTTACTTGGCTTGGGGACTTTTCTACCGCTTTGTCCCCCACAATTTCAAATGCCTCCCCTCCTCTCTCTCTCCTTGATTTAAAAAAAAAAATGATGTTTAAATAATGAGTTGACATGAAAGTTTAAAAATGAAATAAAATATTTTTTTTTAATATTTTTTTTTAATTTAAAATTTTGAATTATTTATTATATTTTGTATAAAAATTTAGAAAAATTATAATAGTGAGATGAGATAAGATGAAACACTTTCACTTTTTAAATGAGGCCTAAAAATCATAACTTAAAGTAAAATTAATAAGAATCATATTTGAAATTAATAGAATTTATATAATATATAATATATTAATATGATATATTTGAACCATTTTACTTATCAACATCATATAGAATTTATTTTTGGCCCTTGAATGGTTCCAAAGTGTACTTATAGGCAAGCCCTGATTTTCGTTGATTTGACTCAATTTGAATATCAAAACTAACTCAATTCATCTCATCACATTTCATTATTATAATTTTCATAAATTTTCACATAAAATATAATAAACAATTCAACTTTTTCAAATTTTAAAACAATAATAATATTGAAAAAATATTCTAATAATATTTTATTCAACCTTTTAACTTTCATCTAAAATAATTTCATCTCATCTCACTATTCAAACTCCACCCAAAAGAAATCAATTCGTCTCCTTAAATTTGGCAAAGCAACAATAACTTAAGAAAGGAGATAATCAATTCTTCTCCCTAAATTTGGCCAAACTTAACAATGGGTTCTAAAGTATTAAAAAAAAAAAAAAAGGTGTGCAATGTTGCGGAAACTTGATCAAAATTTTGATTTTACACAACTCAAAATCAGGTAGAGATTGAGAGGAAGGGGGTGGGGCCAGCCACGGCGAATTAAAAAAATGAACTGGTCGAGTGTTTAATCTTGTTATTCGCAGAGCCTCCATAAGTCACACTAATCCATTGTTAAGTGACGAATTATGTTTTCCATCTGAAAAGGATCCATGGAGAAGCCTTCCTTTCAAACATATTAAAGAAAGACTTCCAGCAACACGGTGATCAAGGTGAAAAAAGTACACCCTTCCAATTCATGCGAGACGCCAAGTCCAACAACATTGTATAACTAAGAGCTGAAGAATTGGGCCATAAAATATGAGGTTGCCATCAAAAGCCGGAATTATTTACCATGGTCTCTAAGCACTGAGAGAATGCCTTTCCTTCCAATTATGAGAAGTCAAATAGATTCCATCCAACTACAACCAGGTGTCTTTGTGAACCCCTTATCCCCTGCAACCTTCCTCAGTCTCTTGGCATCATCCCACCTTCCGACAGAAACATAAATGTTGGCGAGAAGAGCAATATAACCAGTTGAATTGGGCTCCAGCTCAACGCAATGCCAAGCAGCAATCTCCCCAAGCTCAACATTTTGATGTAACCTGCAAGCAAGAAGCAAAGCTCCCCAAACCCCCGCATGAGGTTTCATTGGCATGCTCCCTATTAGTTCATATGCTTCTTCCAACCGTCCAGCCCTTCCTAAAAGATCCACCATGATCCCATAATGATCAGCTGAAGGTGAAAGCCCATGGTCCTTCATGGAGTTAAAGCATTTGTAGCCTTCTTCAACCAAGCCAGCGTGGTTATAGGCAGTTAGCAGCCCAGTGTAGGTAACTAAATTAGGGCAAATACAGGCATTTAGCATCTCTTCAAACAACCTGACCGAATCAACTACCTTACCATTTATCCCACAGCCTAAGATCATGGCAGAATAAGCAATTAGATCCTTTTTCCTCAAGGCATGAAACAACTCATATGCTTTATCAATGCTTCCACATTTCGCATACAGGTCTACTAAAGCAGTAGCCAAATGATCATCCAGTTCAATACCTAATTTATAAATATATGACTCAGTCCAAAACCCAAATTTGAAATCTCCTAGTTGTGAACAGGCAGATAGAACACTAGCCAAAGTCATCCCATCTGGCTGAACATTTGCATCTGACCCAAGCATCTGTTTGAACAGCCCAATGGCCTCCTGAGGCCGACTATTCTGAGCATAGCAGGCTATCATAGCATTATACGAGAGTAGACAATTCTTATCCATCTGATCAAACAGTTTGCGAGCAGACTCAAGATCCCCCCATTTCGAGTACCCAGCAATCATTGTGATCCAAGAAATATTATTTCTTCGAGGCATCGCATCAAAAATGCTTCTAGCTGATTTTATACTCCCACAGTCAACATAACCACTAATCATCGAGTTCCAAGATGCCGAGTTTTTCTCTGGCATCTGTTGAAACAAAGAGCCTGCCTGGTCCATATTCCCTGCTCTTGCGTACCCCGAAACCATTGAATTCCAAGAGATAACATCTTTCCTTGGAATCTCATCGAATACCCTATGGGCCTCTGCTAAATTCCCAGATTTCAAATACCCAGATAATATAGAATTCCACGAAACGACATTCTTCTCAACCATCTCATCAAACAATTTCTGTGCAGTTACCACATCACCCACTTTCGAGTAAAAATCCACCAGAGCTGTTTGCACATAAACGCAGCCACAGAACCCAGATTTATAAACCTGAACATGTACCGAAACCCCACCTATCTTATCTACAACTCTAGCGCATGCCCTTAGAGCAGAGGACGCAACAAATGTGTTTGGACACAGTCCCAGTCTCTGCATTTGAACATAAAGCGAAAAAGCTTCTTTGAATTTCCCATGCTGGGAAAAGAACCGAATTGTGCAACCCCAAGAGAATGTATCTGGGTTTTTTAATTGGTAAATGACTAGTTTTAGATATTGAGCAAGACGGCTTGAGTAATTGGAAGTTGAGAGGGAGATTTGGCGGACTAAGAGGGGCTCGAGGTGGTTAAGACCGTTTACGAGGATGTGTGCGTGGATTTGCTCCGCCTGGTTGACAGTTAGGCAATTGTTCAACAAGGTTGTCAGCCTCGTTACCAGCATTAAGAATTTCAGATTGCAGGCTCCTTATGTTTCGTCTATAAAGCTTCTCTCTGGTTCACGTCGTGGTGCTTGAGAAAGAGATGGAAGACCACGTGCTTCGGCCCAAAGCAACCCAAATAAATCTAGTGGCAAAGTTGTAAGCCCAAGCTATGGATGCAACATACATTACCATTGGTTACGAATTTGTTATTTTACAAATTAAATAGAGAGGAATTATATAAAAATAAATTTACAAACTAACGTAATTTGATGTAGTATATTGTATAGTTACTTTTAACGTAAAGTATATCTAACGAATCATGTGAATCTACGTCAGTTTATAAATTTATTTTTGTATAATATATTTGTGTTTGTAACAGTTCTTAAGTTGTCAATTGTGTTATGGTATTGATTTGAATTGTACCAAGTTTGATTGGGTCGCATATGTTTTAACTTCTAAATGGGTCAAACCTCTCAACACTAATTTATTAATTTGGTGTTGAGTTGGTATCAAATTTGAGTTTCTTATGATTTGTTATAGTCAAAATAATTATATTTCTCTTTATCTCAAATTCTATTATCTCTAATCGCATTTGTTAATGTTGTACAATTTTAAGCAGTTTCACACTTCAATAATTTAAAATGTACTATTCATCTCAAATGATCTGTTGATTTAAAATGTACCATATCAACGTGAATAATTATAAATAATAAAATTCAAAATGAGAATTACATTTCTCGGGCAAACATAACCATGAAGGTTTTTCTAAGGTAATGATTTTTCAAACATTGAAATTGCTGGAACTATGGAAGATTGTACCTGAAAACAACTGATCAAATTGAAAGACCAAATTAAGCAGACCCACTTAATTCGTTTAAAGTCCCCTTTGAAGGAATTAGCATGCATGAAGATGAACAGTCACCATATATGCCATCATTTCAGGCCGCATGCTAATCAGTATAATCACCACCTTAAAGCCATGCATGCATGGATACGACAAGGATATGAGGGAAACTAAAACAAAAATCGATAGAGACAGTAGAGCAGATCACTTTTGTAGCCAACTAGTGTGTGCCATGGACCACTCCCCATGAATCATAATCTTATATATTCTTCATGCATCACATCATTATCTTTCCCACATGATACACGCGCGTCACTGATCAAACGGTGGCCGCTGGAGCCAATCATGGATCAGCTCAAAGTTTATGACTCAATCTTATCTTTCTGTTTAATTGTGACGAGTTATTTTTTATAAAAATAATTATTTTTTATTAAAATGAGTCTATTTTTATTGTAAATAATCATTCTCGTTCTAAATAGTCGGTCACAAATCCTTAATAGACAAGTTACATGTAAGTTAATTCTAAATAAACACAAATCCTAAATAGATAAGTCACATATAAATTTTTTTTTGTTAAAAAAATAGGTTCCACTAATAAAAAATAATTTTTTTACACTTTTTTAATATGGGATCTATTTTTTTTACAAAGACTTGTATATAGTTTGTTTATTTGAAATTTATATAAATCATTCCTCAATCTTGACTCAAACCAGCAATTTTAGGTGGGTTTTGGTTTTATATTTTCAAAATGAACCAAATCCTATCGGAAGTGAATGAATTGGCTCCAAGAAAGAGGGAGATAATGGCAACTAAATTAATCCATGCATGGCCCCAGATAAATTTGGAAGCAGGAAAGAAATGAATTTTCAAGGCGATTTTTTCTCCAAGAAAAGAAAAAAAAAAAAAAACGTACTAAAAATGGTGATGAAATTGATCAAGCGGTTAATGACTTAAATGAGCTTTTGGAAATGGAAAGATGAGTACAACTGATTCATATTGCTCTCATATATATGGGAATTAGCTAAATAATATTGGTAGTGATTAGTCATTAGTCTAACCGACATATCTACTAATATTTAATACGGATACGAAGTAATATATGCGATCATAGTTCATGTTATCATATTTTGAAAGGACAAATGAAGTAGGAAGATGTCACGGGTTGGGAACAAAAGCTGCACGAGGTGGGGCTTAACAAAGGCATTAACTTGACAGGTTGGTGGAATAAACAATGATTTAATATAATCAAATCAAAATAAAATAAAGAATAATTCTACATATAATCGTAAAATGTGTAAATGTCACGTAATCGTTTTGAAAAAGAGTAGAGTCTACTATTAAAAAATTAATTTTTTTTCATGTGAGTCTCATGTTTTATTTTATTTTTTCAAAATAAATACGTAACAGTTGCATAATTCACGATTATAAATATTTTTTCTCTAAAATAAAATAAAAATAAATAAATAAATAAAACTTTAATATTGTCATTAAGATATTTGATATATTTAAGTGCCCATTGTCTGATGAAAAGTAAGCAAATGATCATCAATTATATATGTTGAACTTGAAGACATTTGAGAGGACTAAAACCTAACCACTTGTCACCTCCAAGTTGCATTATCAATCAACCTAGCTAGCTAATTACAACTCACATGCCTTCGTTTTCACTTCCAAGTAGCATTTATTTTCAGCTCCAAACAAAACAAAAAAGTTCGGAGCCTATCATGTTACTCATTCTTCTTGTTCTATCTAATATCAATTATCAATAGCTCTACACCTTTCCCATCTCAACATCAGACAGACATTCAAATTTCCCTTTTGGAACCAAAGAAAGATTGTAACCAATGAGAAAGTTTAACGAAAGCAATATCATTTGTCTTCATTTTATTCTTTACAAAACAAAAAAAATCGGATAAACACAAACCTTTTTATAACCACCGCTTTTTCATAGTTGATCTCTCATTATGGTAGTAATTGATTTATATATCAAATCACATCAATTTATAAATTTTATTTTATTAAATTTTTTTTAGATAAAGAATATTTTTTAATAAAGAAAAGTTATATAATATTTAAAATTTAATCATTTTTATGAATGGATAGACAGACAGTATCACATTATTGATTATAATTATAAAAGATTAATATTAAACATAAGTCTCAAATATTCAAATTTCATATAAATTCTTTATAAAAAATGAGTCTCATCAATTAAAAATAATTTTTTATATTTTTCAAAATATAGTCTATTTTTCTTATAAGAATTTATAAGAAACTTATCTATTTCAAATTTATATAAATTTATAAAATAGTAATGTTAACTATCTCGTAGAAAGGAAGGAGTGATGTTTTGCTTAGTGGGTCCAGGGTGTACTTTTAGAACATGCAACTGGATCTACTGGTTTTTGCTCCGACGTGGAGAACAGGACAAAATCTGGGTGCCTACTATTATATGACTGACTGTAGATCAAAGTCACGTGCTATGTTACTGGCGTATCGCAACATGGATGCAGAGTTCCTTCTAGGCCGAGACGGAGAACTGCGAAGGTGATGTCTGATATTTGTTTGGCATGCAAGTCTTCTTGCAACCTGGGAAGGTGGGAAAATAGAAAAATAATAACAATAAAGATTGAAAAGTGAAAAATAAAAAGAAGGTGAAAGAGGGATTAAAGAAATAGATTACGAAGACAGTGTGTTTAAGTTCAATATTCTTTAATCAATCAAAGGGGAACATTTTCACACTCAAATCATATGAAAATACTTATAATTTTGTAATTAGAAAAGATGAAATTTTTGGAGGAGCTCAATCCGTATTTTGGAGAAAAGAAGTACTGTACCCTTCTTCTGGTACAGTTTGCGACAGATTGCTCGGGGGCGGCGGGGGAAAGGAGTTCTGGAGAAGCAGTCACCTCGGCCGTTGGACATGTCCCGCATATTTTAACAGACATCCAGCTCATCCCAACCTTTTTCACTCTCCTTTCGGTCCAAAACCTAAACAAAGGGTGTCGCACAGGACCCACGCCTCCCCTACAACATAATACATACATATATATATATATATATATATATATATAACCCACCCTGTCTATACTGCCCTCCATTTATTTAGCGTTCTCAACCTCGGTGACCAATCCTCCCCGCCGACCAATCCTCTTCTTCCAGAATTTGGTATTTGCCCTACAATGCTGCCATACCAGACGCTCGACGAGGCCTCGGACGCCCTCGGCCGAAACCTGACCTACGCGGAGACCCTCTGGTTTCAATACTCCGCCCGCAAGTCCGACTACTTCCTCTACTGCCACACCATTCTCTTTCTCTTCTTCGTCTTCTCCGTCGTCCCTCTTCCTCTTGTCTTCCTCGAGCTTGCCCGCTTGACCGGCTTCGAACGCTTCAAGATTCAGCCCAAGGCCAGGTTGTCTTCCGCTCAAGTGTTTCGCTGCTACAAGGATGTCATGCGCATGTTCTTCCTCGTCGTCGGCCCCTTGCAGATGGTTTCCTACCCCTCTATTCGGGTACTTTATTTGTGCGTATAATTTCTTTCTGTGGGTGATTTTGGTAATCAGATTTGGATTGGTTTTTTAAAAGGTTATGTCAAACCTGGCTTCGGGGTGCCTTTTTTTTTCCAGTTAACGATTACTTCTGAGATTTTAAAGAATCTATATTTCTTAATGTTCGAGTTTGCTCCAAGATGAGAATTGCGGGCCCTTTGATTGGGTGCATGTCCTTAATTTTTAAGTTTTGTGATAAACTGGTGGGTTCTCAACGCAATATAAATTCTGTGATTATTGTGACGTGATTTCTTTGACTCGAGCTCTGGCACTTATCCTCATTTTATGCAAGTAATCATTGCAAACTTTTTCATGTCTGTGATTAGATTAGCAAGTGTTTGAATTCATAGGAAATCTTGTTTTGTTTTATGTTCCACGTTTAATTATGTAGTTCTGTTGTTATGGCTAAATCTTGAACTCCTGGATGAAGTTGTGAGGTTTTGTATTTTGGGGATTTTTTTCGTATTGGCCTTTTCTTATCTTTCTGGAATATCTCTCTGCGATATTGAAGTTCAAGCAATTTTCTGTTCATTCACAGATGATTGGGATTCGCACGGGGTTTCCATTACCTTCGGGATGGGAAATATTTGCACAGTTGTCGGTGTATTTCGTGGTGGAGGATTATTCGAACTACTGGATCCACAGATTTCTGCATAACAAGTGGGGTTACGAGAAGATTCATAGAGTTCACCATGAATACACAGCTCCAATTGGATTTGCGGCGCCCTACGCGCATTGGGCCGAGATTTTGATCCTCGGTATCCCATCTTTCCTTGGGCCGGCCATGGTGCCCGGTCACCTGATCACGTTCTGGCTGTGGATTGCTCTACGGCAGATTGAGGCGATTGAAACGCACAGCGGGTACGCTGCTTGCACATTCTTCTTTTACTTCCTTACCATCCTTTATTGCTTTATTCGATTGTGACAAAGCGATGCCCAGTTTAGATTATCTTCCTTTCTTTTCCTCGTTACTATTTTAATTTCTATGTGAAAGTAAGATGGATTTCAGGGATCTTTAACAGTGCCTGCCTTGACCTTGTTGGTGGTGGGTACTACGATCAGTGTGATGCCTTGTACTGTTATTTCTGTCATTTTATTTTTCTGAGGGGTTGCTTGGGTAGAGGAAGGGCGTATTTGTTTTACATCGTGAGTTCCTGTTCATTTCTGCACAAACAAATTGGCAAAAATAACATTCCCAATTTTCTTTATAAACCATCTCTTATAGTGGAGAAATACCTTTTACAAATGGGAAAGAGCTTTAGAAATTACATAAATCCTGAAATCAAAATCCTTATAAAAACCATATATTCTAATAAATCAATCCATAACATATTTTAAAATTGTAATGTATGAGAAAAAGATGTTGAAAGAATCATTCATTTCTTTTCAGTACTTTAATCTATGGTCTGCCTCATCGAAGATTATCACCTCCTTTTTGGACTTTGTAAAAGCCTTTGTAAAAGCTTCTGACAATGTGCACTTAACTGATTGGTGACTGGAGCATCTAAAAATTGTCATGATAGTTGATACCATAAAACTCTCTTTTTGTATATTAAGTGACTCGAAGTTGACCACCTATTTAATTCGTATATTTTTTTTATCAGTCTCTATGGCTGTTGTCTTGCTTTTGCATGACACAATATTGGTCATGATAATGAAATTCAACCTAGTAACTAACTGTACACGCATACTTCCACATAGCAACAGACTAGAACTCAGTAAGGGATGGAGAGAGTCAAAGGGAGGTAGCATACTAGATATTTGTATTTTTGGGACAGTGTCTTCTTCGGTTATGTGGATTTTTGTGACAATCAGATACATGAACAGCCTAATTGGCATCGGATCAGAATAGGCTGTATGTTTCATTTTAACATTCTACTGTACATCCTTGTTGTCTTTGCTGAACTTCTTACCATTCTGGACAGCAGCAGATGTTGATACTTATGTTTTGCGATACAGGTATGACTTCCCTTGGAGTCCCACAAAATACATTCCATTTTACGGTGGTGCTGAGTATCATGACTACCATCATTATGTTGGAGGGCAAAGCCAGAGCAATTTTGCTTCTGTGTTCACCTACTGTGATTACATTTATGGAACTGACAAGGTAATATTCCATATTCATTATAATATTGGCATGCACACTTTATGCAAGGTATGCAACTGAAAAATGTTTCTGCAATAACTTCTTTTGATTTTGCATCAGGGCTATCGATATCAGAAGAAGCTCTTTCAGAAGGTAAACCACTAAGTACTAGGCCAGTGCTTCTTGAATTAGCCCGACTATTTGGTTGATTTTATTATCTGGAGCGTAAAGACAAAAGCATTGCAAGAGTACTTTTTCCCGTCCTTTTAATCAGATTGATTTAGTATGCAGATATCTGTTATTCTTCTGCATAGAACGTGTAAAATGGTTGTGCCTTAGGTTGAATCATCTTGCTTTATCATCATCGTCTTCATTATTACCATGTTGCAGCGGACTAAGTTTCCATCTTTGCTTAGTGTTCCTACTAACTTCTTATTTTATTTTTATGCAATACAGTCGAAAGGGGAATTAAAAGCCGGTGGTCAGCAGAATGGGGGCTCACACCATATTTCTACCCAAGATCTCAAATCTGACTAGCTATGATACTGCAGAACCTATCTGGACAAATGCTCTTTGTTATGCTTTTCAGCAGTGACAACATTCTGAGATCTGTGATTAGAAGTTAGTGTCAGTATGTTAGTCCATGTAGAAGTCCTCAGTGGCTAAGGAGAATATTGGCTTGGGATTCTTCAAAATTGGGATGTTTTGTAGCTTGGGGAGGGAGAGCGGGGGTGTTGTGCTTTGTTTCAGATTTTAATGAATGATTGTATATAACTTTTTTTGACAATCCAAAATGATGTCACAACCAAGTTACTGAAAGAAAAATTCTAGCTTTGGTACTTCTCTTCTCCTAAGGATACTATTTGCTAGCCCATTCTTAACCTTACAACTGTCAGCTTCGGTTCCAGCATTAGGCAAAGTGCATTTGATGTCATGGTATGGTTTCAAACCAACCCAAAGCCCAAGTGATTGGGACTAGGCTACAGAGATCAGGCAATTCATTCAATCAAATAACAAAGATGCCTGAACAATCAAAACATTGCGTCATTCATGCTTGGAACTAGAAGTCAAAAACTATAGAAACTTACATCTGGCATATCATCCTCTATAGTCTACCCACTTAGATTTATAGGGTTTGTTTGGTCGATGAGGGCCATCTGGTTAAGTTCTAGATTAATCACCAATGGAATTATATGATTGGTTCCTAGGCAAAGGCGGCGTTACTATTTTTTGCTTTATTAAAGATTTTAAAGATAGTTACAGCAAAGTAGCCCGTCTAGCTCAGCCGGTAGAGCGCAAGGCTCTTAACCTTGTGGTCGTGGGTTCGAGCCCCACGGTGGGCGTTGGTTATCTCTTTGTTCTGTTTTTTGTTTTCAATATGGACCGACAAGTGGCCCACAGAAAATTTAGTCAACTTTTCACACGTGGAACAATTTTTTTAAACGAGAAAAACGAACTTTTTGTTTTTGGTTTTTTTAAATTTCGAGGCCCCTCCTATATAGTTGTTAAATGGGTATCATCGGCTTAAATTATTTTTGGGTCTTCGGACGCCCTAAGAATATTGGTCCGGAGTTCACATTGGCCCATCCACTTGATGGGTAGTTTTCTGACATCTCTCTCTCTCTCCTTGGGCACACACGTTGATTTTAACAAATACCATGAACACGACCGAGATTGTGAACGAAAATATAACATGATGCTTCTCTATCCATACCCTAAAAAAAAAAAATCACCATCAGAAAGTAGACATCCAAAGAGGCCCATTGGACAATAATCCCACGTGTAAAAAGCACTAACTGTAGATGACACAATCATATGGATTCAGTGGCGATGATCATCCAATCTATTTCAATCTATGTGATCCCTTTCTTTTTTATTTTATTTAAAAAAAAAAATTATATAAAAATAATCTTATAAACTGACATAACTTAATGTGAGATTGTAACATTACTCTTATTTTAAATTAAATTTAACGAATCAAATAAAATTATGTTAATCTATAAAAAAAAATTTATGTAATTTTTTTTTTTTATAGATGTAATTTTTTTTTTTTTTTGTGGGTTCGATCGAAGTGATGTCGAAGTGGAACTAAAGACATTATCATATTTTCACCTATTTTGGGGGACCCGCAGTCATATGTGGTTTTTATCTAGCCACCTGTTTCTAATTGCGGAACAAAGTTTCAGCTTTAATTGTGTTTGTGGGCCTACTTGGCCCATTTTCCTTTTCCGCACTTTTTATAAAGGAGGAAAATTGCAAATTAGCTTTCTCTTTGTGTCATATGTTTTTGCCTTCTATTATATATAGTTATTTTTATATATTTTATTAATATAATTGACTAAATAAATTATTTTATATTAAAAAAAATAATACAGTCAATCACATTAATAAAATACATAATAAATATACAAAAATAATTATATATAAAATTTTTGTATACTTTATAACTGTATTAAACTCTTTATATTCGATTTCTTTTTTATTCGTTTCATATCCCTCTTGCCAAAATCTTGGATGCAAGTAATTGCCAAAATTATGGGTTGGTTCTACTCGTAGTTCTATATTTGCAAAGAGATTTTATAATAATAAAGAAAATAATAGTATACCAAATGTGCCTACTTGTATTTTTTTTTAATTTTTCGTAATAGTTAAAGAATTGACTATTAGTAAATTTGTATTTTTTTTCTTAATAGTTAAAAATGTTTAAAAAATATTTAAAAATAAAATAAAAAATCCATTTACACTGATATGCATATTTGAAGTGCAAATTTGGTATGCACCCTATCATTGTCTTAATAATAAACTAACAATTGATGTAATTTTATATAATACAATAGATCTATATTACAATAAAAATTATAACTTTACAATCTCTTATATCACATCAAGCTATTTCAATTTATAAATTTATTTTTATAAAAATCTTTTGTGGCTAAAATACATATTTTAAAGATGTGCCTTGTATCCTGATCTTTATATAAAATAATTGATATATAAAGCGAAGTGTATTTGATGGCATAGCATGTAGGGAAAGTATATGGTACAAAATGTTGCATTATTTTCGGGATTGAAAGACCGAAAGCAATATTGCCAGAGGTAAAGAAGATCTGTTCATGTCCTTTGAGAAGGAAAGTCTGCCCCCAGCTCACAAGAGAGATTGGAGGAATAAAGAACTCTGCCGCCAACTACGTTATTGACATTAGGGTTTCGTTTGGTTACTTAACTCCTCTCAATTCATCTCAATTTATTATTATAATTTTTTTAAATTTTAACACAAAATATAATAAATAATTTAAATTTTTTAAATTCTAAAATAATAATATTATTAAAAAATAATATTCTAATAATATTTTATCATCTCAACTCAACTCACTTCAACATCCAAACACAACCTAAGAAACCCGAGATTTGGTTAGAACTAGATCAAGATTACAACCTCATGTCATGGCAGCCGCAAACATCATTCACAAATAATGAACGTACCAAAACCAAACCTTAAAACAAATAAATTAATCAGATAAGATGCATGCATGGTAATTATTCATCATGCATGTTTTGTTGGAAATTCTTTACTTTTCCTACAAATTTGTTCATAATTCTGTGTTATGATCTGTCTCCGTGCATCCCATGCGATCTCCAAGTCCACTTCTCTTGTAACACCTGATAGCAAGATAAAATAATGAAAAGGGACCGAGGGGGAAGAAATTAAGAGGAGAGAATAATGGTATTCGATCGTAAGTTTGAATTGAATGGAGAGAATGTGGCATCAAGTTTTGAATTGCGGGGATAGCTCCCCTTTTTGGAAAAATTGGCAGCGTTTTGACTTATAATTAATGGACTCGAGACTTCTAAACTTGAACGTACACAATTGGCTTAAATAAGGAAAAGTATGAAATAGATAATTAAGTATTTTTTTTTTACAATATTATAATCCCGTCTCATCTTATTTAGAGCATTTGTATTGGTTTTATCAAAGTTATCTTCAAAATTTAATAAAAAGTACATATTTTTAATAAATTCAAAATTTTCCTAATCATAACCTTACATTGGATTAGTTATTGAATTCATCAAAATAATAATATAATATTATTTTTTTAATAATAATTTTTTTAATTTTTTTTCATATTTTATAATTACATTAATCATATATTAATTAATAATTTAATTTGATTCTTATATTATTATTACAAAACGGTCTTTGTTTTTGGGATACTAGACAAAATCACACCTTTCTACCTTGTTATGGGATACTGCATGCACAAAATTAAAGAATATTCATATAGATTAAACATCCATTAGAGATTAAATGTGAATAAAAAATAAATTTACTTGGTGAACAGTAACCCTTCAAATTTAAAGAAACTCATTCATTTACTGTAACTCAAACCTTCCCAGTACTTATCCCTTTGGCTAATTAAATGCAACTGTATTTTGATAAAATTCATCATATTTTACATTTGACTAGGTTTTTAAAAGCCAATGCCAATGCTCTAATTAAACGTGTGAGTTGTGATGTCATCTTTATTGTATTTATTATGGGTTTATTAATTTATGGGTATTTTGTTTGGAAGTGCATGTATGTTATTTTTATTTAAAAGGGAGAATACAGACATTTCTCGTGGCTTTATATATTGAATGGTGTTAGGAAGCACAGATTATTTTCTATCCCATTTTATGGTCTTAGGTTCGTGTCTTTGTCTACATATATGTCATGTGCATGTCATGTTAACGTTTTTTTCATTATTTTCTAAAATAAAACTATGTCGAAACTATCTTATGACTCACGAGGGATAGTGTCATATCATGTTTTCTGATAGAGACTTTCTTCCATTTATATATATATATATATATTTTTTTTTTTTATACGTATTAATTAAGATATGCAGATTATCAAGTATATAGGCCGGTTAAATGAATGGCGCCAAAGAGAAAGGTGGGAAACAAGAATATATATGCCCGTTATGCATGGAAAGCATTGTCGATCATGATCATCTTGTATTATAAAATAAATCAAACGATATGTCGTTAACTTAATCATTGATTATAGCTTCAAAGGCCAAGATTGTTTGAATTTGACGTGTGAGCTTCTAACTCAACGGGAGAGTGACTTGTGTGTACGCATGTTAATTCTTCTCCTTCAGTAATTAAGGTTGTATCGTTCCTACGTACGTTGGCGCCATTACTAAATTTTGGGTTCCGATCGATTTTGCTACGTATTCTTCTTTTCGAAGTAAAGCCAACGTCGACTGTCGTGGAAACATAGCCTCCATACATATATATATATATATATTAAAAATGTGATCTACCCCAGCTCAAAGTTTGATCACCATCATGGCCGAACCACCAAAGCCATCAATCCAGGCTTTTGTTTCATGTTTTGATAATGTTAACCAAAAATATATGTAGGCCATGCATGGCAAAAATGTTCTGAAATGGTACTCTTCTTCTTCTTCTTCTTTTTCTTGAGACGAAAATGGAATGCCAAACAAAATTAACAATATATGATCAGAAGATGGCATTCTTCTTATATATAAGAAAATCCAGTACTAGATCTTGAGCTGATCGATGCATTAGAAAGAATAATATAAAATGGCGTCTTGAATATTATTTGTTGAATAATATAGAACAATCGATATCATATGAAATTATCACTTGTTTTAAATATTATTTATTCTACAAGTTTAAACTAATAGATTCTCCCTCGTGAATAATTAGAGAAAACACGTAAAATATTTAGTTAAATTGAAATAGAGTGTAGAATTAGAGAAAACATGTAAAATATTTTCGTTTTGATAGTGAGATGAGATGGTTTTAAATTAGTTGAATAAAATATTATTTTTTAATATTATTATTATTTTGAGATTTGAAAAAATTGAATTATTTATTATATTTTGTATAAAAAATTTAGAGATGTGAAATGAGTTGAGAGTATTTTTGTATCTAAACAGAGTCTTATTGTTCGAATTCATGATTTCTACTTTAATACCATGTGATTTTAGTAGAAAAAGTTATCTAATTATTTTCTTAAAAAAATCAAGTTATTTGAGTTAAAAAATATTATTAAAAAAAAAAAGAAGAAGAAGAAAGAAAGCGGAATATCTCCTTAAGAGGAGCTTTATACGAGGAAAACAAATGAAATTCTATAGTGTGACTGAAACTTTGAGAGCGACAAGCTAGGGGAAAAAAAAAAAAAAAGACAACCTAAGCATATTAGCTTTTGTTGAGACAAGTGCTAATTATTTTGGAAGGTGCAATATATAGAAGTTTGAAGCTCATTAAAATTGCCATTTTGAAAAACAAAAAAAATTATCCATTTTTGCGGAGACATATTAAAACTTTATAGGCACCAGGTCACTTGGGGGCACGCACGACACAACAACAACGTCCTAGTTGGAACATATATAGTGTCACTCTCATTCTTTTGTTATGCTCGAGTTTGTAGATTAGCTGTTAGGGCCAAAGACGTCAAATCACTGTTTGAGGATTCAAGTTTTACGTAAATGAGGTAGTAGATTGATTCGTGACAGTTGGGTTTATATTTATTGACTCGGATTAATATTCAACATTGACTAATAAAATTATTTACTTTTATTTTTAAATTAATATCTTAAGTTTATATCTTAGAGTCAATTTGGTTTGAATAAGCTCGTGCTTTATTCGTATACCTACGAAAAAAATAGAAGAAAACATAATTCTAAGGAGTGTTACGGGCATAAAATAATTTTATAAATTGATACGGATTCATGTAATTTATTAGATCTATTTTATAATAAAATAACTTTACTATCTAACGAATTATTAAATCATATCAATTTGCGAGATTACTTTTATATAATCTATTTAATTATACAGTTATAATTGGTTTGGCTTGATTTTGATAAATTAAAATACCATAGAAAATTTTTTGTTTTATAAATAATGAGATAATAAAAGTGTTTTTTAAAATTTTGTAGTAAGCTAAGGGGTTTGGAAATTATGACTCTTTATAGTTAGAATTATTTTGACATACTATGTGGTATATGCCTTTTTTTTTTTTTTTTTTAATCTATCTTCCTTTTAAAGATAATGTAATGATTCAATAGAAGATTCAAGCCGCATGACTTATATTTTAAAAGGATTAGTTAATGATATAGTTGAAGTTCTATTAAAACATTATAAAAAATAAGAACTTTTTATTTTTAAACAATATGAGATTTCATATACTACATATCCTTATCACTTTTTAAAATAAGGTATCACAGATAAATTTATAGAATTTATCATCACTAACATACAAATATAAAGAGAATACAACCATATAAGATTAAATTGTTCAACGATGTTGAGATATTGAGATAAGTTAAGTTAAGTTGTGAATAGTAATATTTTGTAGTTCCTATTAAGATGGGTATAAATTTTTTAAGTTGCGATGAATTTAATTTTTTAAGTTGAAATATATTAAGTAAGTTGAAATGAGTTTAATTTTTATATAAAAAATTGAAAAAATAACCTAGCTTGCTAATATTGGCACAAGATTAGAAGTTATAAATGGTACAAAAATTGGAGCATAAAGACCGAAAGAAAGAAGCATTTTAAAGAAGCAGTTTACGCATAGCTACCTACTCTTGGGACTTTGGAAATAAATAATCCCAAATGTTGGTAAAATAAAGGGAGAAATCCGAAGCCCTTTGATTCCATACGACGTTTGGTGAAGTCATTCAAGGCAATTTTATTGGTTGGTCTATGGTCAACAGTGCCACCAAGATGTACTGGTTGGAATCAAATTAAATTCCTAGGTTGCCCTTTTCTGTCCACATTCTACATAAATAAACCAACATATAGAAGTTACATAACAAGGAAACCTAATTTAATTCAGAGGACCGCTGTAGTCATAAAGAGATTATATAAAAAAAATTACACAAATTGACGTGATTTTATGTGATTCGTTAGATCTACTTTATAATAAAAATAATTTTATAATTTGACGAACCACGTGAAGCCACATCAGTTTGTGGAATTACTTTTGTGTAATTTATTTGTGGCTAAAGTATTTCTCAAACAAAAATAGGTTGGTTTGGGGATTGAGATGAGATCATATCAAAATTTTGTGAATTGTAATGAGATAGTTTGAGTTGAATATTTTTTAGATTTTAGAAAATGAGATAAAAAAATTTGAATAAAAAATATTATAAAGTTAAAATATTGTTAGAATATAATTTTATAATATTATTATTGTATAGAGATTTGAAAAAATTAAATTATTTTTTATTTAAAAGTTTTTGAAAATTGTAATGATTAATTTGAAAAAATTATAATGATTAGTTTAAAAAATTTAAATTTAAATTATGTTTAAAAAAATGAAAAAAAATGATATAAAAATTTTGAAATGTAGTTGTGTTTGGATGTTGAAGTGAGTTGAGTTGAGATGATAAAATATTGTTAGAATATTATTTTTTAATATTATTATTATTTTAAAATTTAAAAAAGTTGAATTATTTATTATATTTTATATTAAAATTAAAAAAAATTATAATGATAAATTAAGATGAGTTGAGATGAATTTAAAATCCAAACAAAACCTTACAAACAAATACTTAAATTGAAATTAGGATTTTCTCAAAGAAAGAAATAATAAACATAAAATAAAGAGGAACGAAACGGACAAGGGACTTGGAAGACTCTCTTCCTCACAAAGACCCAACAACACGAAAAGAAGAAGCATAAAATACACAAAAAAACTAATACCCTCCCAAAAGTACGCGTGTGTTTCACTCCCCAATCACTTGGAAGTAATGACCAATCCTCAGGTAGTGTCTTCGCGTACATCGGACTGTGGTTTTACCTTCCTTGGTACCAGCTCCCATCGACATGTCTCCATCGGGCTTCCCACGCGCACATAAGCGGCGCGTTGAAGCGCGTACACGTCTTTCCTTGTTTCTTGCCCATTGTTTCTTTCAGTGTCTTGGTCTCAGAAAAAATAGCTGAAGTGACCCCATCAGTGAAACGAAAGCCATTATCCCTTCTCTCCAAAAATCTCCATAGATCGCTGGGCTCCGGCATGGCACTCCGCCGGAAATTCAAGCTCCGGCCACTCCAGACTCCTTACCCGGGCTAAATGCGAAGAAAGCGCTACCATTTCAGCAGCTCTATCCAACCCGGCAAGAATGACAACAACGATGATGACGATGACACTGCTACTGCGGTGAAAAAAGAACCTTTCAAAGTTCGGAATTCCCAAACAAGACCCCAGCTTTTTTGTTCCTTTTCATCTGGGTCCTCGCAATGGCGGCTACGAACACTGCACCACCGCCAGTGGACTCAGCCGCGACCGTCGCCGCCTCCGCCGCAGTGTCAAGCGAAGAGCTGACTGCTAAGGCCGTTCACAAGAGGTACGAAGGGTTGGTGATGGTTCGTACCAAGGCCATTAAGGGGAAAGGGGCGTGGTACTGGGCGCACCTAGAGCCCATGCTGGTTCATAACAGCGATACGGGCCTGCCCAAAGCAGTCAAGCTTAGGTGCTCTCTCTGCGACGCAGTTTTTTCGGCCTCGAACCCGTCCCGCACCGCCTCGGAGCACCTCAAGCGCGGTACTTGCCCCAATTTCAACTCCGTCGCCAAATCCATTTCCTCTCTGTCACCCTCCTCTGTTTCAATGGCTTCGCCGGCTCCGTCTCTGCAACCCAACAATCGTAAGCGTAGCTCGTCTTCTGCTTCAGCTGGTGGTGGTGGTGGCTCGGGTTGTTCGTACCATGTACCACCGCTGGCAATAGTGGATCCGTCGCGGTTCGAGCTGGCGTTCTCGCAGGCGATGTCGGTGACGACAGTGTTGACGCCGAGCTCGGGGAATTTGCTGCCACAGCAGCCGCATTTGATGCTCTCCGGTGGGAAAGAGGATTTGGGAGCTCTTGCTATGTTGGAGGATAGTGTCAAGAAGCTCAAAAGTCCGAAAACGTCACCTGGACCGACACTCAGTAAGACCCAGATTGATTGCACGCTTGATTTCCTCGCTGATTGGGTCTTCGAGTCTTGCGGGTCGGTCTCTTTCTCGAGCTTGGAACACCCCAAGTTCCGAGCTTTCCTGAATCAAGTTGGGTTGCCGGCGGTGTCTCGGAGAGATTTCACCGGTGCTAGATTGGATACTAAGTATGAGGAAGCCAAGGCTGAGTCTGAAGCGAGGATTAGAGACGCTATGTTTTTTCAGATTGCCTCCGATGGGTGGAAATCCAAGAATTATGGGGTTCCGGTGGAAGAGAGTTTGGTTAACTTGACTGTGAATCTTCCAAATGGAACTAGTTTGTATCGGAAAGCAGCGTTTGTTAGTGGTTCTGTGCCTTCTAAGTACGCAGAGGAGGTTTTGTGGGAGACAATCACGGGCATTTGTGGGAATGCCGTGCAGCAGTGTGTAGGTATAGTTGCAGACAAGTTTAAGGCCAAGGCATTGAGGAATTTGGAGACTCAGTATCATTGGATGGTTAATCTTTCTTGTCAGTTCCAGGCGTTCAATAGTTTGATTAAGGACTTCAGCAGGGAGCTTCCATTGTTCAAGACTGTCACTGGGAATTGTTTCAAGCTAGCCAATTTTTTCAATTACAGGTCTCAGATTCGGAATAGCTTCCATAAATATCAGTTGCAGGAGCATGGACATGCCGGGTTGCTAAGAGTACCGTTGCGCGAGAGTGAGAGTACTGTAAACATTGGATCTGTATATACAATGGTGGAGGATATACTGAATTCTGCTCGAACGCTACCGTTGGTTTTGCTGGATGAATCGTACAAGATGGTAGCAATGGAGGACCCAATTGCGAGAGAAGCCGGGGAGATGATTCAGGATGTGGGGTTCTGGAATGAATTGGAGGCAGTGCACTCGTTGATTAAATTAATCAAGGACATGGCTCAAGATATTGAGGCGGAAAGGCCATTAGTGGGGCAATGCCTCCCACTTTGGGACGACCTTAGAGCAAAAGTGAGGGATTGGTGCTCCAAGTTCCACATCGCTGAAGGACCAGTAGAGAAGGTGATTGAAAGGCGGTTCAAGAAAAACTATCACCCAGCTTGGGCTGCTGCTTATATACTTGATCCTCTTTATCTGATCAAGGACACTAGTGGAAAGTACCTTCCACCATTCAAACGCTTGAATTCTGAGCAGGAAAAGGATGTGGATAAGCTCATAACCCGGCTTGTTTCGAGAGAAGAAGCTCATATTGTGCTTATGGAACTTATGAAATGGAGAACGGAGGGGCTTGATCCAGTCTATGCACGAGCTGTACAGATGAAGGCGAGGGACCCCGTTACTGGAAAGATGAAAATTGCCAACCCCCAGAGCAGTAGGCTTGTGTGGGAAACGCACCTTACTGAATTTAAGTCGCTATGGAAAGTCGCAGTTAGACTTATCTTTCTTCACGCAACTTCTTGTGGTTTCAAATGCAATTGGTCTTTCTTGAGATGGGTGTGTGCCCATGGGCACTCAAGGGCGGGTATGGACAGGGCTCAGAAATTGATATTCATTGCAGCTCATTCAAAACTTGAGAGACGGGATTTTTCAAGTGACGAGGATAAGGATGCCGAGCAGTTCACCTTGTCAAACGGTGAGGATGATGTGCTAAATGAGGTTCTTGTCGATACATCCTCGGTGTAGCATTTTTCTTTTCACTTGTTTAGAAACTAAATTTGTAGGATTTATTGAATTCTTTCCACATCTTAATTGTTTTTTCTTCGTTTCCATTTTGGTATTTCCTTACTTACTCTTTACAAGATTTTGGGGGCAGTCAGGTGGGGAAGAGAAGTCACTGACAAGGGATTGAATTTTGTATTCCTACCGCTCGACCTCATGCATCAAGAAACATCCCATCTTCACCCTAGATAATGTCGGAGTTTTTGGGTTTGCAGAAAAAAAAAAAGGAAATCTTCTTCTTTGTAAAGATAGAGAATGCTACACGAGCAACAAAGTTTCCCACCAGGAAGAATGCTGTAAAATTTTTATTCCTCTAGTAATTCGAGATGAATAATCTTTATGAAGGGGAAGGTTTTATTCTCTCCTTAAAGTTTTACGATTGAATATCCATTCTAACTTTTTCTGTGAGATTTAGTAAACTAACAATTAGATATTTGCAAACATAGAGTGGGGGTAATTTTGATTTTGCCATGTAATCAGAGTTGATGTGATGGAGATGTGTGTGGATCTGTGTATTGTGTGTGTATTCAGTATTTATATCGGAGTTTATTTGGGTTGTAATGTAGAAGATGCTCTTTCGTCATTCAATTGTAACAATTTACCTTTAGGACTGCATCTGATACATATTTGCAGGAACTATCTCAAGTGGACATTGATTTACTCCAAAACTAACCTCTCCGTAATTGCATTCTCAAAATCTGTGAAGGTGCTGCTTTATTCTGTCACTCAGTTATTATATTACTAATCTTCACCATCCTAACTCAATTAATAAAGTGATTGATCTTCAGACGCAATAATATTTCTTTTTGGAAAAAACTTGTCGAAATGTAAATTCATCCCAAAGTCATAGTTGACCTCTTGAAGCTTATGTAACTGAACAATTGGCCCCTTGTTTTCAGATTCAACGGATGTGTGGACTGCTGGTAGTTCCTTGGTTGCCATGCATGATTAATCGTCTGTACAGCACAGTTCAATTAGTGCTCTTTTATACATGGAAGAATGATCGTGAGGGTTTGCCTTGGAAGCTCCAATTGTTCTTTTACAGATATCTTGTGGTCAGTCTTTCAGCGAATTGAGTTCCCTCGACAAGCATAGGTTTCTGCTTGATCCTTTATATATTTATGCTTACTACAGCTAATTAAGGTTCACTTCCTCACTAAAGTGTGTTTTGGCTTATCTACACGCACTGTCTGCAATCTGCCTGGTTTACAATCCACTCGGAACTACTCAAAAATCCTTTCATTCATTAGTTCTTTTCCACTCAAATCTAGTACAGGATTTTCTGTGTTTGAGGTTTTGAAGCTCACAAGGGAGAATAAGTTCTTTCTTTTAGAGAACCTTTAGTTTTAACCGGAGAAAAAAAAAAATGTCTGTCAGTTGGACTGAAGAAACTGTGGATATGATGATATGAATTTATCTTTTTGGTGACAGAAGCATTCGACAAAGATATCGTTGGACTGGAGAGGTTCCACCATAAATGGGTTGGTTGTTAGTAGGATTGGATGGACCATGATTAAAGAGAAGTTTGCCAAAAGGATCCTAGAAGGATTTGACTTGAAACTTCTGCATTGGGGTGTCTTCTTGCAAAACGCCAGAGTTTTGCTCAAACTGTTCGGGTGGGTGGCGAGCCGGGTCAACTACCTTGGAAGAGACCTGAGAGTAAACCTTTCTAGCTGGAAGAGCACTACAAGCTCTTTCTATCTTCAGAAATATCTCCTGGTTTTTGTGTCTTTGAGAGAGTGAAGCCCCACAATAAAAGGAGTGGAAGTCTTTATCCTAGCCTGTTTGTCATGGAGATAAATGGGTTTATTTTTTATTTTTTATCTTAACCCCCATCAAATCAGAGCTTTGGGTTACTTCTCTCTTAAACATTCCAAGGCTGTGGCATTCATGCAGAGTTAATGGGGTGATGCTCCCCGTGATTATGAGAAAGGTCTTGAGAGGTCCCGAAGCAAAGAAGACTTGTCGGCTTGAAGCAACACAAGGAGATGCTTGAGAGTGATTCTACAACGAACTTTGAATTGATTTTTCTGGTCTGGTTTCAAATAACAATGGGTGTTGAAAATAATTATATTTAACAGGGCACTGCTGATGCAAACCTTAATTGGATCTTTTTCCACATTTCATTTATGAATAATTTTTTTTTTAATGTTATGATTGCTATCAAAGTTATCTGTGCTGGTACAAGTTTAATTATTGAGTATTCAAATATGTTGTCGGGATGTGTATGTCGCAAAATATATTTGTCAATTTTCTAAAGCTATCATAGGATATTCATGTCCAACTTTAGGCCATTGAAATGCCTTGGAAATATCAAGTGCTTGGTAATTACAATTTTCTTTGCAAGAGAGAACATCTACGACTTTCGAAGTGCAACATGTTGGGCACTGTTTTGCATGGCATCATCTCAAGAGAGAGCTATAGAGACTTATCTTCTCCAAGCCATAGAAGCATAATAATTATGCAGATGACTTCTTACCAAAACAAACTTCTGTTTGTTTTGGTTTGGGTTTGGGTTTTGTAATCTCATGTTTCGGTTTGTAACTACGGTTTTTTTCCGTCGTTACAAGTGAGGATTATTAATAAAATTGGGATATCATCTTCTTTCTGAAGAAAAAAAAAAAAAAGTTATTTGTATTTTATTTTTGTATATTTTTTTTTCATTTCTTATATGTAAACATCATCAAAATTTCAAATTTACTTATTTTCAATAATCATCCAACGATTGTTTGCCATCGACCATTTTCACAGCTACTAAAGGAGTTGCCCTATATTTTGGGGGGGGGGAGGGGTTGTCACTGTTTACTTTGCATCTTTTCATGGCAAAAAGTGAAGATCCTAGTGCCAAGTCATACCTACCATGTACCCTCGTAATAGAAAAGCCCCTAACAGTTCGAAATTTGCTCTCTCTCTCTCTGTCTGTGGGTTGCTTTCAGAATCAAACCACACACCTCCACGAACAGTTAAAAAGGTCAAAAATCAAGTGGGTCATCCCTTTTCTAATGAGTGAATTGAGTAGAAAAGTATTGAGTATTGTATTATTTCACCACCATAATTGGTTTAATTTCTCATTTTAGTGGAGAGAGAGTTTTTTGTCGGCAATACTTTTTACTAATGCCGACTGCCCACCAACTAAGCCCCCCCTCCTCTCTCTCTCTCTCGGTTGAGCTTTTCATCAGTATGGTCTACTTCACTCCACTCAATTTTTTTTTTTTTTTTTTTTGCTGTTAAAGGGAAAAGAAATATGATGATTAGTATCGGACGACCCTGTCTTTATACAAGAATCTTCTCCATTCCAATGCTCTTCCCCCGCCCATCATGCAACCTTTTTCTTTTCTATGTTTTCTTTCTTCCATTCTAGCTAGACAGCTACTATAGCAAAATTATTGCCTTCACTTTCTCATTGTTTGTGGTAATTTTATCTTTCCGTTAATGCTCTAGTAATTAGCACTTCGTTGACTGTCGGGTGAATGATCTAAGCGATTGAAATGATGTAAAAACATAACAAATAAAACAAAAACACGCACATAAGATAAATGTTTTAGTTACAAATAAATTTATAAATTGATGTATTTTAATATAATATGTTTAATTATAAAATAGATTATATGAAAAAATTACTCCAAACTCCTATATTGAAAAATCGGTATTTGCAATTCTTAACAGATAGAGATATATATAAACTGCAGGGACGAGGCAGGTAACATAAGATTATAAAAAATTTAAAAATAAATAAATAAATAAATAAAAACGTGATCTTATGTTACATAGAAAAATGTAAAAAATTATATATGGACTAACCCTGTCACAGCCAAGATTGTCGTTTTGGGTGAACTCATTTTGTTTTATTCACAAATCACTGACAAATAGCTATAGAAAATGATACAGTGTACGTTGCTTTCACTGTTGTTTCACATGGAACACTCATTTATGCTTATTTATTTGTTAATTTTTTTAGTAAACTCGCGCCTTCTTAGAAATGCTGCCAAAAGTCAATCCCTCTTTATCTATTCTTCACCAACCCAACCCCGAGAATAACCCTTAATTCTTTCTGTGGTCCCTGTACGACGAGAATAATCCCTATAAATACGAGTAAATCTATTATTTTTTTTTTTCATTTATGATAGATTTATAATTAAAATATAATAAATAATTTATAATTATTTAATATTATATTATAAAAAATTAAAATTAAAATAATAAATAACATTACTCTGTACCATTAAGAGTATGATACGTTTTTATAATTTTATTTTCCAATTTTTTCACCCACATCCATGTTTGGAGAAGTTTTAAATGTGATAAAATAAAATGAATTGATCGAAATAACCAAGTTTGAAAGCAACCATCTTGATTGATCATCTGATGCTGGACTGCCAATCAGATTAACTGCCAACGTTGACGGTTTATCCGAACATTATTATTTATCTCTAACACCTTTAAACTCTTGATTGTATGACGGCTTGTCCGAAGATATGTTGTTTATGTGTCACACTGCAAAACATTTTGTACCTAATATATTTAAGAACTATCTGGTTTCATCTTCATCTGTCGGAATAGGATTCAACCCCACAAAACCAATCATTTCCCTTGTGCCACCAATAATATTCTGAACATTTTACAAACTCATCCAATAGCATTCCTTTTTATTTTTATTTTTATTTGTAAAATATCTAATTTCATATGTTACATCAAATTATAAATGTTTTTTTATTATATATTAGACTTATGGTTTATGTCAGATTTATAATTTTTCTTTTTTTTGAATAATGATATTTTTTACAATACATTTTATAATTATGTTTTAAAATAAATATATATTTTATAAAATATATTTAAAAAAATATTATTTATTTTTTAAAAAATAATTATATAAAGTATCGTGTGTTTGTAGTTTATAGTTTCTATTTGTTTTTTTTTATTAGCGATAATTTTCTTCAATTAAAAAATAATAACTTAATTCAGTTAGTAATTGATTGGTTTCGTAAACAGTTCTCCTTGAACTTTGAAGCAAACCTCATAAATTCATAATAGTTCTCCAATAGGAGAGTAATTGGTTCCGGTAGATATGCGGCACGTGTCGAAATCATAGCCTTTAAAAGAAACATCCGTCCTTATTTGAAGCCCACCCGCAACGAAATAATTGTATGTCAGAATCTCAGATATATGAAATCACAATACTGGGCCTACGTATTGTTCATTATTCTAAGTGTGGACCCCACTGCGGGACCTACCTTCAGCCCTACGGCGAAACGGACTTCCAATGATTTGACCCACTGCTCCGATTCTTTCTATTTTTATCGTGATAAATTATTTATACGAAAACACAAGATAATATAAAAAGAAAAGTTATATGCACTATATTATTATTTTATTTTTATTATATTAAATAAAATATGACATATTTATTATTATTAAATAATTATTTATTTAATACTTCTTTATTATTTAATGATGATAAATATATCACATTTTATTTAATAAAATACAAATATAGTTTATAACATTACACATATTGAATAGTAGAATAATAATATAGTGTTACTTTTCATATTTATCTACATTTTTTGATAAAATTTACGACACTTGAATACTTTATGAATGTATTACATCGAAATTCATCCCAACTTATCCTATATGAATCAATTATAACTTGAATCATTCAATTTAATGGGTTGAACATCTTAAACATATTTTAATTTCTTTTTAGATTTGTATTCACTGTCCAAATTGTATAATAAAAAAAACTCTAATCCAACACCTTCACCATGTAGTGCAATATGACCCATTCGTATAAATTATTTATTATAAATATTTTTTAATTAATATAAATAGTATATATTTTGTGAGTCAACTTATATAATATCAAGATTGACATAACATATCAAACTTTTATATAATAAAAATGATAGACTAACAACTTGTTAATAATTTGATTATAATTATGGATTAAAATAATATATTTTTTAAAATTATAATTTGACTTTTATTTTAATTTGATATTCATAAATATTTATAAATATTATCTTACTAAAAATTATAAATAAAGGGTAATTGGGTTGTATGATTGTATCACTACTCTTGATATAATATGAAAAGAAATGTTTTTAAAAAATATAGCAAGATGAAAGCAACTAGAGGCAGGTCCAGCCGGCTGAGTGAGTAGACCTTGGAACTGCCAACATCCTTTTGACCAACGAAAGACAGGGTCAGCACCTGTTAATATCAATGTCCCTACACTGGCTACACATGACGCAAAACTTTCTTTATGCTGATGTCATGTTCTGTATCTAAATTTTTTTTCTTTTTCTTTTTTTTTTCCTTGAGATTTTAATGAGTCCTTTTTATGGAATATTCGTTACATTTAAATAAGAAGTGTGTTACCTACACAAATGGAGAATATAAAAATAAATCTATAAATTTATATATTTTTATGTAATTCATTAAATTTATTTTAATAAAAATAATTTTATAATTTAATCTATTGTATCAAATTATATTAGTGTGTGGGTTTATTTTTTATAATTTTTTTTGTTAAAGTATTTTTAGAATTAAAATAATACAAAAAGAATGTTAATTTACTTTTAGACCATTGGAACTTTTTAAAATGAATGAAACTATTGCTTATATTTTTTAATTGTATAGTTTTTCATGTCATTTACTAATTTAATTTTTTGAGTTTTGAATTATTTATCAAAGATATATATTGAATGATAAGGGTCAGTAGTATATGTGATCTAAGAGAATGAAAATTTTTTTTGCTCTTTATAATATTTCAATGAAAAACTAATTATATAATTAATTAGTTATTTTGAAATATAGGTTGATGTGTAACTTAACCTCTCTTGGAGCTTTACACATGAGCCTATATTAATTAATTTGCCCTGAAACAACTGAGCATGTTCTTTGGGATTGTGATGTTGCTAGGAATGTCTGGAGTCAAGGATGCAAGAGGATTCAGAATATGTGTCAGGCCACATGAGTTCTTTCTTAGAAGTATGGAGCCATATGATTAAGAATCTACAGCAGGATGAATTAGATGAAACTGCTGTGATTGCTTGATTGATCTGGTTCAGAAGGAACAACTTGATTCATGGGAAAGGTTTCTCTCATCCAGATTCTCTCATCAATACAGCAATAAAGAAGATCCAAAGTTTTCAGCAAAGTCAAGAAAAGCAGCATAAGGAAAGTAGTATGGGTAGAGAATCATGCTGTTTGTGGAAAAAAACATCAGGAAGGCATCTACAAGCTGAACTGGGATGCTGTCATAGACAAAGCTGCTGGAAAAATTAGCATAGGTGTTATTATTAGGGACTCTTATGGCAATGTCATTGGGACACTAAGAGCTCCACGTTCCTTATCTGCTTACTCCTTTCACTGCAGAATCATATGCTCTGATGCTAGCTGCAATTTTTTGTCGACATATGGGCATTAAAGAAGTTGTCATGGAAGGTAATGCTCTCCAAGTGGTTAACAATCTTAGTAAGACTACTGAGGATTGGAGTCATGAGGGTCTGCTGATTGATGATGCTAAAAAGATTCTCAATTCTTTTGTTGTGTGGTCTGCTAATCATGTAAAGAGAGGTGCCAATAAAACTGCTCATTACTTAGCTCGTAATGCACTGATGCTGCATGAAGACTTGAATGATTTGGAAGACATTCTAGTAGGAAGGTTTGGGGGGTGGGATGAGATACAAAATTCTCATTTCATCATTACACATTTTTTAAATCTCTTTACAAAATATAATAAACAATTCAACTTTTTCAAATCTCAAAATAATAATAATATTAAAACACAATATTTTTAACTCTTAAACAAAATATAAAATTCTCATCTTACCCCCTAAACCTGCCACAGTGAGATGATGCAAGTCACTTGATTTAGCAAAAAACCTTCTGGTTTTTTTAAAAAAAAGGGTAGTATCATAGGCTATTCAAACTATAAATGTGAAGAGTAATACTACATACAAATGTTAAGTTTGAAAGTATTGTGCAATCATTTTGAATAAAAAGAGTATGGTCTATTATTAAAAAATTAATTTTTTTTATGTGAATTTTGTATTTATTTATTTTTTTAAAAATAATTATGTAGTATTTATATACTCACGACTGTAATTATCATTTATCAAATGTGAAACTTGGGCTTTGAGTACTGAATGATATGGGTACATGGTAGTACTCCAAGGTGTGGTTTGCTCGTCTCTTGCGCCGTTACAATGTTTATGTCAACTTTGGAGGGATGAATTATAATTTTTATTGGTTTTATGGGTTTTGTGCCAAAATTGATAAGTTGAGAGCTAATAGTAAATTGAGCAACAGTCTTATGTTTTGTTTGGATAGTAAAATTATTTTATCTCATTTCATTTCATGTTATCGTGAGAAAATGTCTGCAATAGTCTACATAAATGATAAAATTGTATGTTTAAAAAAATTCTTAGTAAACAAAATATTGGTTTCCTGACGTGCTGCATGCAATATTAGATGATAAATCGCATATTGGTATGTAATGTGATAATGATAAATTATATTTCTCTAATAATTTTATGATTTGTTTCATAATAAACAGTGGGATTAATAATTATAATTTAAATTATTCTGTCACCTGATGTTTTGTAGCAACTCAATGAATATGAACTACGTTAAAGAGACTTGTCATCATGGTGTTTAATTATGCTAAGCAACCTATGTAATTTGCCCAATCAGAACATTAATGAGAAGATTTAAGTAAAGAGAATTGGAACGTGTCGTCTTACATAGAAATGGTTGGGATCTCACGCGACAATACTCATATATAGCACAATGTGGATGGTCTGGAACTCATTTTTCATTGGACAGTGTTATGTTACCACTGGGCGTGCTTGGTAGTGCAATGAGAAAATGTATTTACAATTGTAAATTATAACTGTCGCGTAATTATTTTAAAAAAAGTGAATAAAATATGAAATCTACATGAAAAAAATTAATTTTTTAATAATAAATTCTATTTTTTTTCAAAATAATTACGCGACGATTACATATTTTATAATTGTATATAGAATTACTTATTTAAATAAATAAAATACACTAACGGTCAAACTCACGAGATAAACAAACATTTTCTATTTTTCATGTCATTTCCATGAAAAGTAAAAATATCTCTCTTTTCTATTTCTTTCATAATTATAATATTATTAATTTATTTATTAATCAATAAGTTTTTCAGGCGAAACATAGCTTTCACAAAACAACGAACGAAATCATAGCTATACCATTCTCTCCACTTATTTAATTTAATCAATTATTAATTTAGAAATTAACTTTCTTAATCATGTTATTGCTGACCATAATTGCATTATATATTGACAACACATCCAAGGTTGAAAAATAAAATAAGAGGGATAGATAATATTATCTTGTGTTTATTAGGAAGCAGCTCTAGTTGATTGGTTCAAGAAACTGGTCCAATGGTCATTGGTTACTATAAATTAAATAATAATAATAATAATAATAAAGTATTAAACCTTAAACTGTGCAGGACCACACTGTTCATTGTATGTTTAAAAGAAAAATTCTATTAATAAATTTCATACACTACACATCATTTTTTTTGTTATTTTTTTAATTTTTTTCTTAACAAATATATGGTATATGAATAATAAGTAAAATAATTCAATTGTTTTAAGAAAGATAAATAAAAAAATTATAGTGTGTGGTTTATAAAATTTAAGAATAGCAAATTTTTGTTTAAAATGGGTTCCGTTAAAAATTGTGTTTTTGTTTTAAGAGTAATACGATACAACAGCCTACTGTAGCATTGTACTATTCACACACCTTACGTGGCGTACTTTTTTTTTTTAGAGAAAATATACTTACAATCGTGAATTGCGTAACCGCCGCGTAATCGCTTTGAAAAAAATGAATAAAACATGGGACCCACATGAAAAAAATTAATTTTTTAATAGTGGACCCCACTCTTTTTCAAAGTGATTACACGGCGGTTACGCACTTCACGGTTGTGTGTAGAATTACTCTTTTTTTTAAACTCAAAACGTGTGTTTTGTAATTAGTTTGTCTTCCCCCTGATTTGAATTTGCCTCGCATCGAAAACCTCCCTCACCCGCCCCGATTTGTTGTTTTAATTGGCTCTACGGGGGCATTTGCCCTATTTACTCAATGAAAAATGCTTTATCTCCCTCTGGGGGCTCCGATAAAAAATATTTTTTTATAATTTTTTATTTTACTTCGTGATTAAAGAAATATTTTTTAATAATTTTTTTTTTACTTTCTGATTAAGAAAGTGTTTTCTTAATGATATTCTAAATTTATTTTATTTTTAAAAAATATTAAAAAATCTATATAAAAAATAACTTAAAAAAACATATAAAATAATATTACACCCCAGTGGGAGCTCCCAGCGGGGCTGTAACATGACCCTTATTCAATTCATTAATTTGACCGAGTACCAATGTTCTGATCTAACCATTTTTTTTTAGAGAGTTCTGCCCTAACTTTTTAAGCAGTCATCTGTGGTGCTTTGATTTGATTTTTTTTTTCTTTATCAAAAGATGATTGCTACATTTACAAAAAAAAAAATCCTATAAATTGATGTGACTTCATGATTCGTTAGATCTATTTTATAACAAAAGTAATTTTACAATCTAACGAATCATACCAAGTTATGTCAGTTTGTAGAATTATTTTTGTGTAATCATTTGTAGCTAAAATATGTCCTTTATCAAAATACCTCGAAATTCAAGATTACCATCTCCTTCTCAAGGTACCAGGTAGGTGCTCAAAAAGAATAGCAAAGCAACATTATTAAGATGGGATTTGGTGGGTGATTGATTGTATTTCCCAGTTTATTGAATTGCTTAGTATTCAAGAAATGGTGGGATTATTAGTTAACCATTTTTTAAGGCATTCACATTAATAATTACATGATATTTAATTTTCAATACTATTCCAAGTTGGAAGGAAAACGTGTTCTAATGTATTACACCTGACAAGACACAGGCATCGAGAAACGTGACAGAAACAGTTCAAAGCGATAAAAAAAAAAAAAAGACAGATCAGGGAATATAGTATAATTTTTTTTGGTTATAGTATTAAATTAGTTTTCATGTTCACCACTGGCATTTGCATTTTTTTTATAGCTGAATCAAATGGCAGCTTATGACCACTTTCGAACTAAAGAAATAAAAGCTGGAACCAATAAAGAAATAAGATGAACAAGATTGAGGCAAAAGCAATTTGAATACAACTACTACTGCCATTACCATTAATCTAAACCAGAAAGCTGAAGAAGGGTATAAACATTTCCACTACCGAACATGGTGAAGAAAAAAAGTTGACTATATATTGTTTATTTGTATTAAATATGAATTTAGTAAATTTACTGTGTTTCTCCTACCAAAACTTTCTTTCTTCTTTCTTCTACATTTAGAGATATATATATATATATATATATATAGAGAGAGAGAGAGAGAGAGAGAGAGAGAGAGTCTTTGCATCTCATGTCAAGTACACATTTTCACCCTAAAATGTCAAAGTTTTTATATTTTGCACTCTAAATTAACAAAACTGATCGTTTCATCCTCAAGCTACAAGAAATTGGTGAATAATACCTCGTCTAAATCTTACCGTTAGAATAGGAAAAAATATGAGAACAATATTCACCGAAATGGAAAGACAGACAGCATTACATGGACTTTAAAAGAAGACCCACAACTTTGGGCCGAATTCCATTTGAAAAGACCCACAAAGAATCGGACAGAGTAAGGCCCAGAAACTGTTATGATTTGAACGACCAATGCCACGTGTCTCTTAACTTGCCCACCCTCGCTCAGACCATCCTCCCCCTCTTACCTTCTCTTCAATTTCCCCATATTCCATGAATCATCTTAACATTGAAACTGAAGAGTGTAATGAAAATAGAGGGTTTCATAGCCAATAACCATATTTCAAGGGAAAAAAATGGGGGCTTTCCTGGCAGAAATTTGATTACTGTAACATGCAACATGAACTTCCATCACAAAGTATTGTTTTTTAGCAAGAAAATACTTACCCTCAAAACTCCAAGCTACACTTTCTTAAGAAATATTCTTGAAACCAACCCTTCAGATTGAACCCTAAAGTACCACTCCTCATATTAAAACTCAAAAGAACTGTGGAAGATTAATACACGGTGATGAGATTGATATGCTTTCGATTTCACAAATTTACTTGGTTATATTATTACTCTGCTTTAAATCTAGTATTATACACACCTGTGAATCTGTGATGGCTCCACCACATCAAAAGGCAAATGTTTATATTGATTGTTAAAAAAATGGACATCAAGGAAATAATGCCTCTATGATTACAATTTGAGTTCGGGACCAGAGCAAAGCACATTCCAGGCCTCGTAAGCTACACGCATTTAGATCTGAAGATCATCTAATGAGATTTCATCTGTCATCAACATCTTCAATTTCTGCAATTAAATACAGCTTTTTTAAGGCACGGCTGATAAAAGGCAAGGGAGATGGGGGTGGAACTGTTAGATTTGGAAGTAAAATTAATCACCGTAATAAATTGTGGAGGATCATCAAGACTTGATGAGCCTAAAACAACTTCCCTCTTCAATTTAGTTGTAAGCTTGTGGCAAACCCTAAGCTGAGGATGAGTATGTTTGTGAGTACAAATACGCCAGAAAGGCAACAATCATAACAGTATAGAAAGGATAGAGGGTTTCATACCTCAGATCTAGTAGCCCCGCCAATGATAAATACAAATATCCGTTGGCCCATCTTCTTAAAATCACCAGATGCATGTCTTAGTATTGAATCACTATGGACCAAAAAAAAAACAAGCATTATATTTACGAAAAATTATAACTCGATAGAGGAGAGAAAAAAAGCTTCTCTCAAAATTTATTTCAACATAAAACATTTTCCTAATTTAAAAATTTCTCATAGAAAACTTTAAACAAATTATTGGTTTATATATTTATTTATATGTTGTTGTTTGTTTGAAACTTTTTTTTTTTTTTTTATAACTCTAAAAACTAATTTCTAGTTTTTGTTGTGCAAAAAACCTCTGTTGAAACTAATAGAACCTACAAGTTGGTACATACTCATGGTTGTGGTGGCCATGGTAGTACATGTGGTGGGAGGGGGAGGGAAGTGGTGGTGGTAATGGTGCCGAGAAATACAGGGTGGGGTGGGGAATGCAGTTGTGATACCAGGAGGAAGGGAGGTTGCCGCGATGGTAGAAAGGGGTGGAGGATGGGGAGCCACGCGATTAGTGGTGGCATGTGTAAGTCGGTCTTTCTCTAACTAATTTTAATTGCACTATAACAGACTAGAAGCTTGTGCATGGCGATTTCAACAGTGCATGGCAGTCCTGCAACTATGGAGATATAGCATAAACATTTAGGAAAAATCTACTTTGCCGCACAAAGTTTACCGCTCTATTTGACCGCTTTGTGAAAAAAAATTAATAATAATATTTTTTTTTACTTAATGATTAAGGAAGTGATTTTTAGTATATTGATGTATTTTTTATATTTTTTAAAAATATTTAAAAATGATAAAAAAAAATGTGAATAAAAAAATTGGATTAAAAAAAACACTAACTTTGCACTAGCGGTCACTTGCAGCGGTAAGTTGCAAGCGGCACACTAGCTTTACTCAAACATTGAAGGTATTACTTCTGGTAAACAAGCAACAAAATGAGAAAAAAAAAAAACGGATATAAAAAAATCATGATAAAACCAATGGACTCAACTAACGCAGAAAATTATTGAGTTGGACAGACTACTCAGATCCATGTCAGAAAAGAATGGTGATGGCACCTTGAATACCCATCATCAGAGTTCCGAGGCCGAGCCCATGTAGGTGTCCGTTTTGATCTAATTGAATGAGCAGCTGGAGCTTGATTTACTGTTGCAGGGTGAGACGTCCCATGAAAAGTTTGACTTGGGTCATTCAAACATGGGTAATCATCTTTTGACAGTTCACCTTTGCTAAGTTTTTCAATGAGTTCCTGACAGATGTTAAGAATTTGAGTCAAGTTCCTTATAGCTTTAACCATAGCCACAAATGTACAGAATGATTAAGAGCCCGTTTGGATAGTGAGATGAGATGAGTTGAGATGATTTGTGAATAATAGTGAGATTATTAGTTGAAATGAGATAAGGTGAGATGGTTTTTGTATTCAAACGGGCCCTAAATCTATGGCAAAAGGACAAGGTCAACAAGATATTAGTCACTTGGGTACACTGAAAGTTTATCCTAAAGGCCCTTCATCATTTCTTGAAATGCCGAGATAAACCCCAAGTAGCAAGCTATGATTAACATACATGAATGCCAACACTAACAAAGGAAAGAAAAAACGTGTAACCCAATACAGAGTTTTCAGTTTATGATTCCAAATACTCTTTCCTATCCTTCAACATCTCATATATCAAACAGCATACTTTTGGTTCTTTAAACCATATTCAGTCACCACCCCAATCCCCCAAAAAGTGCAACCTAATTTTCAAATTTTTGAAAGTTTGGCAAAGCAGAGAAGCCAAAGCAAACCAATAAATTGCAGCCATCTAACTGGAAAGCAATCTTAAATATCCTCAAATCCTTGAGTCGGATCTGTCAGCTTAAGGATTTTGAACTTCATCAACGGGTGCCCCTATCAACTTAAATTTAATATGAAGCTCCAAAATAATGGAAGCATGGTCATTAAAATAGGCCTCGAACAACTAATTCACTCAGTTTCCATTGTCTCCAAAACAGACACATTAAACTTCAGAATGACACAACACAAAGAGCTAAATATCGAATTACTTTTAACCTTTTATTTGAAGTTGAGAAGCATCAACAGCTATTGAACTTTGGCTTCAATCAGCCGAAACAGATAGACAATAGAAAGCATCAGGAAAAGGATTGAAACATTGTAAACATGTAATCTAGGAAGCACTAACTAAAACCGAATTACATGCAACATATACAGATATTGGCAAAAAACTTTTGGAGGTTGTAGGCTCTGCTGCATTAAATAATACTGTTGAAGCAAAAAGGAAATGACCCTGCCTTTACTGTACCTCAATCATTGGGTAAAAGCGTGATAGCTGCCATGTTTCTTCTTCACCAGTACGCTCTTTCCTAGCTGCACGTTTCTTCTGAAAGTTGAATAGATTCTTTTAGTCGTAAATCACCAATCAAGTCACCTACGAAACTAGAATAATGCAATTACCTTGTGAATATCGAACTTCAAAGAGAAAGCTCCAGTTGTGCTTTTTTTGGTATCAGAGGATCCACCCAGTATCCTCAGAGTATGAACGGCATTCATATCTTCAGGTGGTAACTTTGCTAACTGAAAGAAGTTAAAATATAAAATTAAGACTGCATGCGTAAGAGACATCATCAAAACTGACAATAAGATCACCGACAAAGAGTAAGAACAAATGGCAGTTCAGTTACCAACCTTCATTATATTGAGACCCTTCTCACCCTCAAATTTCTCAGGATAAATAGCTGCAAGAATCATCATCAAGCGCAACTTATTTTCATGAGTTGTATCCTGCAAAAGAGTTGTAGATCGATTCTAAAACTCACATTGACAAGGAGAAAGGCTCGCCAACTTTTTTTATAAGGGTATGGTACAACCACTTACTCTCTACACTTGCATACCTCTTTTGTGGTCAAGAATTTGATTACATCTTTCATTCCCGCATCTCCAAAAACTAGATCCTGCTCCAGCTGCCCAAGTTCCCGAAGCCCAGATTCCCTGATAGTTCTGTTGATTTTTCCTGCAATCTAGATAATAGAACCAAATCAAGATGAAACTGTGGCTCCTGTACTCATAAGTCAACACCTAGAAAAACATTGATATCATTGGATCTTCTTAATTCAAGACAAGTTTTATTCTTCAAAAAAATTTAAGCTAGTAGTTTTTGGTCCTCCCTTGGTCAAGGAAAATAATTAGGCTTGAAAAAAAATTGATCAGGGACGGCTCTTAGCTTGGTGAGGGGGAAGAGAGAGAATTTGCAATGTCATAAATTGTTGACGAATACCTACCACATACTTATTTTTATAAGTAATAAAAACTTCAATAGAAAGCAAAAAAGGCTCAATCCCTGGATATGACTATGAATGGAGTGTGGATAACAAAATAAAATGAAGGTCAAAAGAATTCAGGGATCGGCACAAAGCCCTTTATGGTGGAAATGTATAATCTGCCTAAACAACATCCAGAAAAGTTTCCACAACATACATTGACACCTGAGGGTTTAAGGAAAAGCAAGATGACTACAAAATACTTGGTAGAGTTCAAGGGAGTTTTTTTTTATTGTTCCTTTTTTTTTTTTTTTGGGGGGGGTGAAGTTGGGGAGAAAAAAATACTTAAATGACTGTTAGCACAGGAAAGCAACATTAGTAATCTAAGAGGTGGCATGATAAGAAGGAAAAATGACAACAGCGTCTGCAATGGTTGTACTTGCTAATGGTCAAAGGAGTGATTTAACTGAAGCCCAAGCACTACCAAGGAAGACAAGAAATGAACACGGTTCAAGACAAGAACAAACAAGTATAAAAAGAGATGCGACATTTTTCATCATGTTAAAATTATCTATTATTAAAAAAATGTTAGACAAGACACTAACCTCTACATGGAGCGAGAGCTTGTCAATTTGTTCACTGTACTGTGGTAATGCTTGAACCATCTTTTGCAATTCCCGTGTAGACAATTCACCTCCATCCCTATACAAAACACAATTTTCAAGGTGAGCAAATACCATGATAGTCATTATAATAGACGACATAAGACTCAAAGGTTGACTAGAAATTATAAAATACAAAGCTCATACTAGCACATCTTTATTTGAGTCCAAACATGGAAATGAGGCTAAAAGTTTATATTAATGCCCAAGGACTGGATGGTCAAACGACAAAAGAGGAAGGAAAAAAGCATACTTTATACACATGTAAAAACTAAAAGTCATAGAGATTCCAAGAATGACAAAAACTTCTAAAAGCTCGTATCTTTCACCTGAAAAGTGAAGTGAGCAATCCCATTTTTCACCTTGAATTGGTCAAAATATGCGAAATTTCTTACTTTGCTTGTAAATGGATGGAATTGCAGGTTACCCAATACCCAGACAAAAGGCAATAACATATAATACGCTCCACAAACAAATATGGACCAAGGAAGATGATTAATTCAAAGATTTTTTTATGGGATAAGTAACTCAAAGATTTTCTTCTAAGCTGTTAATACATATTTTCAGCCGTAGCAATTTTGCCCAGAAATGATGAGTAATAATACTGTCACCTTTCCCTCCTTATTGCTCATAATAAGTAATCAATCTTCACTCACGCTTGTTAGGTTAATAATTTTTATAACCCACCATTGAGAAGCTATTTTCATAAACAGCAAATGTGGGAAAACTTTTTCATAAAAAAAAAAATTTGAGACACCCCATAAAAGAAAGCAAGACACTCGTTATGAATGGGAGAATACAACTCAAAGTTGACAATCTCAAGCATACAGGTACACCAGAATTAAACTACAAGGAATAGACTCATGAGATGTTATGCAGTTAAAATCCGCAATCTCATGGAAGCTAAATTACCTGTACTTAGCCAATTTTTTTGCTATAACTATTGCACAATTGGATACTCATTATACAAGAACACATATTTGATGGGTAAAATTTAATCAACCTTGAACCATGCTGGATCTGTGCAGCTTTATTCTTTGAAATGAAGCTGGTCATCTTCTCATGCAACCTCTCACTAGCCTGAGAAGATCATTGGTTCAATACACATTCGTAAAGATCAATTTAGATCTATCTATACATAGAGAAAGAAGTTGTAAACATGAGAAATACATCTGCTATATGTGCATGTCGAAGCTCAAGCCAGACAGGATCGTGTTCCTCCAAAAGAACCTCTTTTTTCTCAGGTGGACCTCCGGTTTTGCTAGGAACCTAAACAATACAATCCATTGATGTACAGTGTCTTTTTGATACAGCAGACGATTTTTAGAACATTAATAAATTTTAAAATGGCAGAACTGACCTCATGCACATATTTATTTCCCTCCAAATTCAGTAAATCATGGCACATGGCATCATATGTCCATTCATGAATGATAGGAGCAATCTAGAAATTCAAACAATATTAATCATAAACAATTTTTTTTATAAGTAATATTAATGATGAACAATATAGACACTGTGTTGTAAGCCAATTTTAAACTCATAACCAACACAGGCACCTAGAAACCTGATCTACAGATCTGTCAAGAATGAGCAACTCGCATGTTTCTGTTTTGGGAAAGTTAGGAAGTGATTTATATTTCATAAGACAGTCCCAAACACCAGCAGCAAGCTTGGTAGGAATTAGATCGTGGAAGGTTGTCATTGTAGTTGCATCAAGTGACTTGGCAGCACGATAACGCACGTTAGGAAATTCCTGACAGAATTAAAGATAAAAGCATGCTTCAGAAAATTTTCAATACGTTCAAATTAAATTCAGACATAAGAATACGTAAATACCCTTAATGAAGCAAAAACTGTAGCAATGCGGTTAGCCATCACATTCAAACACACAACACCTTTCCGAGTATTCTCTTCATCTCCAAAAAGTTCCTCTAAAGCCTTCTCGTTATTGGTGATAAAACCCTGTGAAGATGACAACAAAGAAAGATCATGACAATAATAACATGTTATCATCAGTTTGCACACCCTTTTATACTAGAAAACTAACTCCTGTTACGAATTCAACTATCCAACCCTTCTATTAAGACTTCAGCAATGTCCTTATCCCCTCACAACAATTTACCCCTATTCTGAAATTGCAGAGAACTCTCAAATCCCATCAAGGCCTTTATTTGAAGTCATTTAACAATAATCCTCATTACTCGCATCACTGTCACAAGAATTTACCCCTTTTATAATTGGTATCTAGACAGTTTAAAATTGGAGTGCAGCAAACTACAGATACATTTAGCACACAAAGCATATTCAAATATGCGGCCAACAAATACAAGCACATTAATACAACAAGCGTTGCCAGCAACAATAGTTGGTAAATATCACCAAAAAGATAGGAGCATCAGCTATACTGAATCTATAAGAAGATAAAGCATATAATCTACACCAAATTCACACTATCTATATTATTGTTTTTTTAATCAGTAAAATTAATTGAAAATATATATATATATATTATTGGTATGGTATTCAACTTGTTGACCGAAGTAGCATCAGATACCTGGCTGTCTATGGCAAAGTACTCCAAATTCATCTGCATTTCTCACCCACAGGAGAAATATATCAATATCCAACTATTAAGATTATGATCAACAATGGAGGAAAATGGAAAGGAAGTAAAAAGCTGAAATATGAAAGCATTTCAGCACAAATATCACTTCAAGGAAGAATTATTTTCCAAACAAATAGAACTATTACCTCTTTCAATGCCACTATACGAGGTAAAACAGTTGTATCCTTCTTGATGTGATTAACCAGTTCTCTTGAAATAGGAGAACTGAAGAAAACAAATGCCCTTCACAAATACAAAGGAAATATCTTAGAAAACCACAACAAAATCAAACTTCTGTACATACAAAAATAGGAAAATTAAAGATCCTTCGCATACTTCCTGTACAATGGCGTTCTTCCAGACATATCTGACAAGAACATTATAACACTGCAAAATTCAAAAGAGAGAGAGAGTAAGAAAGGTCCTATCTATGCTCCTGTGCTATGAAACACAACAGCCTGTTTAAATTCACACGACAGAGAGTGGCAGGGTACTCCACAAAAAGAATTCCAGTACTTGCACGCCAAACACAAATATGCTGTGAACCCATATGCATGTGACCCAGACACACAGAGACATAGAGAAGTATTAATGATAGCATAGGCACGATATAGCAAATATCAAAAAGTAAGTTGCAGTATTACTGGTACCATTACTGAAATGCAGCAGAAGTTTTTGATCCAGTCACATGGGATGAAAAACTTCAATACTCCATTTATTGTAAAAAAAATTTTGATCAATAAAAGATAGATATTATATATATGAATGAAAAAGGTATAACCCTTGTACACAGGAAGTATACATGAGTGCTCCTAAATACATTCTAAGAACGATAAATTAAAGACAAGAAATCATGAATATTGTCCCCATGCAAAACAATAGTGAAAAACCAACACATTAATGTGTGGAGAAAAAAATTCTTCAACTCGGTCATTGTCCGTTCCGTATCTTCAAAGCACCTCGCATTCCTTTCCGTCCAAATACACCACATAATGCACAACGGAATCATCTTCCACACTGCTGCCACTTGTTGACTGCCTTGCAACTTTGTCCAACAACCCAACAAATCCACAACCCTCAAAGGCATAACCCAAGCAACATCAACCCTTTGAAAAATCTCATCCCACAACACTCTTGTTACCTCACAATGTAATAAGAGATGGTCCATGGATTCTCCATTCTTTTTACACATATAGCACCAATCCACCAATACACAACCTCTCTTCCTCAAGTTGTCCGTAGTCAATATCTTTCCAAGAGCAGCATTCCAAACAAAAAAATCTACTTTAGAAGGCACACGAGCTCTCCAAATATTCTTCCAAGGGAACGGGGTATTGTCAAGGTGTGTAGTCAAGATGCTATAATACGCCTTGACTGTACATATCTTGTGATTCTTAGACCTCCACTTCAAACTATCTCGTTGTGACATAGGAATCTCCATGGAATATAATAAACTGAAAAAAACTGAGACACTAGGCAATTCCCAATCATGGAAATCCCTATTAAATAGAATATTCCACTGGTGCGTACCATGAGAAAATAACCTCACCTCCGCCACTGAGGCCTCCCTATTAGCTGCAATACGGTATAGAGCCGGAAAAACCCTTTCCAGTGCCTGTTCTCCACACCACACATCTCGCCAAAATCTGATTTGATTGCCCTCACCAACAAGAAAACGAATTTTATTTGCAAAGCATGGCCACCCCTTCCTTATATACTTCCATAATCCCACCCCATACCCCCCTCTCACTTCATTAGAGCACCAACCACCCAGCCCAATACCATATCTTGCATCAATAACATCCTTCCACAATGATCCCCCCTCCAAATGATATCTCCAAAGCCATTTTCCTAATAAACCTTTATTAAAGGTTCTCAAGTTACACACACCCAACCCTCCATTCACAACTGAGCCACATACAGTCTTCCAACTCACCAAATGAAATTTTTTCTCCTCCCCCATGCCCCCCCATAAGAATGCCCTAAAAAATTTCTCCATTCTGTTCACTACCCCTACAGGCATAGGAAACATAGATAAAAAATAAGTGGGGAGGTTAGTGAGAGTACTCTTGATAAGAGTGAGGCGTCCCCCTTTTGACAAATACACTCGTTTCCAGCCAGCCAACCTATTCTCTATCTTCTCCACTACCCCATCCCATATAGCTCTATTCTTGAAAGTTGCTCCCAACGGAAGGCCCAAGTATTTCATTGGGAGAGAAGAAACCTTACAATCCAGAAGACTTGCTAAAGTATAGATATTAGAGACCACACCCACATGAACCATCTCAGACTTGCCTAGATTCACTTTTAGCCCTGACACTGCTTCAAAGCAGAGTAACAGTGCTCGTAGAATTTGGATCTGGCTTCTATTCGCTTCACAAAAAACTAACGTATCATCTGCAAAAAGAATGTGTGAAATGATAGTAGGACCACTAGCACCGTTGCCCACCTGAAAGCCCGATAAGAACCCTTCCCCAACAACAGCCTGCAACATCCTACTTAAAGCCTCCATAACTATAACAAAAAGAAGAGGAGATAGAGGATCTCCCTGCCTCAGACCCCGTGAACTGTCAAAGAATCCAGCCGGTGTGCCATTAACCAGAACTGAGAATCGGGTGGTTGAAATACAATGACGCATCCATGAGATCCACCTATCCCCAAAACCACATCTCTCAAGTGAATATAATAGAAACTCACAGTTCACGTGATCATATGCCTTCTCCATATCAAGCTTGCACAGCACACTTGATCCTCCCTCCCGTAATCTATGGTCCAAACACTCATTTGCAATGAGTACTGAGTCAAGAATTTGTCTCCCACGAATAAAGGCATTCTGTGACTTGGAGATAATTTGTTCCAACACCGGACTAAGCCTATTAGCAAGAACCTTCGAGATAATCTTATAAACACTACTAACCAAGCTTATAGGCTGAAAGTCTTCAATAGTCACTGCCCCGTGTTTCTTAGGGATGAGGACAATAAAAGTCGCATTTAGGGATTTTTCAAACTTTTGAAGAGAATAAAATTCATTAAAGACCTGCATAACATCACCTTTCACAATGTCCCAACAGGTTTGAAAAAAACCTATTGAAAAACCATCCGGCCCCCGCGCTTTATCTTTAGCCATTCCAGATAAGACCTTGTAAATCTCTTCTTCAACAAAAGGTCTCTCCAAAATACTCACACTCTGCAAGTCAATTGCCTCAAAGTTCAAGGCTTCCAGCTTCGGCCTCCAAGGAAACGATTCTGTGAGGAGAGTCTCATAGTAATGTACTATATGGTTTTCTAACTCGGGAGAAGAAGAAAACACCTCAGAACCTGATTGGAGTGACTCGATAACATTATTACGCCGATGTGAATTAGCCACTTTGTGAAAGAATTTCGTACACCTATCACCTTCTTTCAACCAAAGGGCTCTGGATTTTTGACGCCATGAAGTTTCCTCTGACAACAAAACCCTCTCCAAATTTGTCATAACCATGCATTTCCTCAATAACATCTCCTCTGAGTTATCTCCCAATAACTCTTTATCCTCCAACTCTTGCAATTCCTCCAACAGTGTAGCCTTCTGATTGTCAGTGTGACCAAAAACCTCCAAGTTCCACTTCTTCAAATCTTGTTTCAATGCCTTCAACTTACTTGCAAGAATGTAACTCGGAGTACCAAGGAACTGATATGAATACCACCACGCATGCACCATCTCTACGAACCCATCCGTTGTTAGCCACATGTTTTCAAACTTGAAATACCGACTTCCCCTATGAATACCCCCACAATCTAAAATAATAGGAAAATGATCAGAACTGACACAAGCTAGTCGTTTCTGACTAACTTCCGGATAATGAGCTTCCCACGCAGTAGATACAAGGAATCTATCCAATCTCGACCACACCCGCCCATTTGACCAAGTATATTCACCCCTACCAGCGGGAGATCCATGAGATCAAGATCGAATATGAACTCGCGAAATTCATCCATGGCCCTAGAATTCCGACAATGCCCTGAACGCTCACTAGGAAAGTGAATAGTATTAAAGTCGCCCCCCATACACCACGGCACATCCCATAATGAGTATAGACCCGCCAGCTCCTCCCACAACTTTCTCCTATCCAAATCCACGTTAGGGCCATATGAGCCTGCAAATGCCCATTCCCAACCATCCACCACATTTTTAAATCTAATCGCGACCGAGAATTCTCTGATACACTCCTCAATCGACTCAACAACTCTTTTGTCCCACACGAGTAACACTCCACCAGAGGCTCCCAAAGAAGCCAAATAAGTCCATCCCACATACGAGCACCCCCATACACTTTGCACAATTTTCCTATCAATGTAACACATCTTTGTTTCTTGAAAACACACCACATCACCCTTCCACATCCGCAATAATGCTTTGATACGGAGACGTTTATTGCGATCATTAAGCCCCCGTACATTCCATGATATAATCTTAGGCTTCATAAGAAACTATATTGCCCCTCCCTTTCAATCTGTCCCTTCCACCGCTCCCTTCTTTCACATCATAATTAATGGAACAAGTTAGCCTTTTAAGCTCCCTACCCCGCTTTGTGGCTGACTTCGAATGACTAGCCTCAATTGCTATAAGCAGCGCCTTGAATTGTTCTTCATAACCTCCAAAAGAAATCCCAATGACATCTTGAATCTCCTCTACCTTCTTAAACACCCAATTTGACGAACAACTCCCATAAGTAGAACTGGGAGGGAGTGTACACAACGGAGTAAGGATGGCCCCCTCCTCACCTGTGCTGACGGGAGAAAATAAAGCTAGTTCTGAACCACACACTGAATCTAACTCCCCGCTGGAAGGAGCAAGACCCATCGGAGAACCTAGTGCTGAAAAACCATGTTCCGAATGTATTGGATTCACCACTGGGCCTCCATCCACCACACACGGCCTTTTCTGCATATTTTCCAGTGACAACCCACAGGACAAAGACGTGAAACCCACCAAATGCCCGTCCTCTGCCGCCGGTACCTGCACAGGAGCACCATCTACTCCTTCGTCCACCACTTGCGGCTGAGACTGACTGTTCTCCAACAAAAAACCCATCTAACTGCAACGAGAAAACAACCCTCGAAATGAGCCGCTCCTCTGTTACCTCACTGTCCTCCCCCTCTTCCTGTCGAAATGGCCCTAACGGCACACCATGGTGGTCGACCGTCACCGGCGGTTCTTTCTGTGACGGTGTGGGAGCCGGCGAGACGCTTATCGGCGCCGCCAGAGTTTGACTCGGGCCAAGGCCCGAAATCTCGGGCCTCGCCCGATTCCTCTGCTTCCAGTATTTTTTTGGGCCTACGGCCTGGCCCACACCAGAGCCCATACCCGGGCCCATCACAGGCTTCCCCTTTCCAGCACCCAAGCCCAACCCGTCTCCTTCACGGCCCATCCCATTCTGCAGCACCTCCTTCCCCTTAACACTGCGTTTCAACCAAACAATTTCATCCAATAATAACCCAATTTTTTCCACTCTATTATTCAGCACCCCTAGTATACTTTCCTCATTTGACCCCATCCATACGTTGCTAACTACCCCACGATTCTGCACGATCTCTGGACTTGTCGTGGCTGGCACCACAGCACTCCCCTCTCTCGACTGAACCTTCTGTGCTTTAAGCGCCTCACTGTACGATCGTGCACCACCTGCTATTAACAATGAATCACCACCTTCTTGCCTGGCCAGCTTCAAGCTTCCTTCCTGGAAAGCACTAAGTGTTCTGTTTCTCCCCTGCGAGACAGTGGAAGAGAAAGGAGGACTCAGCTCATTCACTGTATCTCCAAAATATCTCCAACCTTCTCCCTTCCTTCCTTCCGGCACAACAATCATACCTCTTCTCTTGTCATGCCCAAATTCCGATAGAACTATAAAACTGCCATAATAATTACTACCCCTCCTTACCATCAATACCATATTTCCTTTTCTACGAGTTCTCAGAAACTCTGCTGAACCCAGTGAAGCTGCACATTCCTTCACCATGGAGCCCAACCATCCCATGGTTTCATGATCCAAAGAAATGTATTTCACCACACGACTACTTCTCTTTGTGATTCTCCACCACCTTTCATTCTCCTTTCTGAACTCAAAAACTTTATGATCAATAACAAACTCCCTACACAGCCCCATCAAGACAAACCACTACGGTAGACTGGACTCAACACTCCAAAAGTCTCAAGAATCTGTTGCCATTAACACCCCAGTACTAGTACCAACAAACCAGAAAAAAAGGAAAAGAATAAAACCAACGAAAGCTAGAAGTGTACGGAGAGAAAAACCAAAGAGCTTTCTCTCACTGAATGCACATGAAATGATTCATATGCACAAAAGTGACGTAACTTTTGTAAAATAACTGTCTTGTAAAATAACGGTCCTCTATGCAGAAATTATGGAATATTGAAGTAGCTATGCATAAGCCAGTGTAATTCAGGCTTTCACAACGCTTGAAACTAGATCAACTAAAAAACAAATGCAATCAAAAGGCACTACAGTCACCGACATGGGATTATAAAGGAAAATCCTTTCCATTATAGCCGTAAAGAAATAAAGACAAAATCTTTAAGTTAAATTCAACAATACAACTTTTTTATTTATGTAATAAAAAATTTCATAACTAAAGTGACTAAAGTACTGTAAAAAAAGACTGTAAAAATGAAAACCAAGAGTTCCCCAACCAACCAGAAGTATAATGTATGTAATTCTGCTCATTTATCACTACGAGTATCTACAACCAGTTACCAAAAGGAGAATAATTACTTCTCTTTGGATGGCTGGATGAAGTATATGGCATCCATAGAGGGTAATGGCTGCCTCCGCCTGTATATGTCTTCAACCACTGCAGGAAAATTGAAAACTTCATGAATTCAGGGCTACTAAACCAATAAATCAGATAAAATGAAAAACATGTTCGAACGTAATTTCCCAATTGGCTCATCCTTCACCTCTATAAACTTTTGTTTTTCTACAAACAAGTATAAATATACAGAACAATTATTTTATTGGTGAATAAATATATATATATATATAATGCTTAAGAAAACATAATAAAAAGGAATTATGTTGCTTGGCCACACCTCAAACAGGAATAAAATTGACTCAGTCCCTCCCTCATACAGTAACTGTTGAAAAAAATATTCCAGTAATCTATGACATTTAAGAACCAAAGGTGATGGCCATGACCGATAAAACAAGGGTACTAGGAATATAAGATTGATCATATAACCACTGCTAATTACGAGAAGCCCCTCCCCTTGATTGAGACAACTAGAAATAAAAGAAATAATTTTCTTCTGAACAAAATTGGATATGAACAAAATAAAAGAAATGAGAAATGGACGATTTTGCATTAGAAGCATCATAACCCTCCAACTTAAATTGGATATGAAGTAGCATGACTTCTGTGTATTCGAGACAATCATGACTAGGTGTTGCTCTTGTATATGTCCAATGTACTTGGGCTATGCCTATTCTATCAATAAAGTTTGTATACTGATAAAAAAATCCCTCCAGCATAAATAGAAAATGTGATGACTATTGATATGAAGTAGCATGCAGCACCACATTCTGCAGTCACCTAAAATGTAGCTTGACAGATGACTATGAGAACAGTGGCAGAAAATATCACATGGATAAATCATTTCCTCCCAGCAAATGATAACATTGCATGGACTGGGCAAAGCAAAAATGAACATCAGTGAAAAAAAAAAAAGACCCATTCAGAAGATGACCCTATGATTCTTACATGAAACACCTTCGTCTGTGATATCAGCCATCTTGCACGAGTAAGACACTACCTTGACAGTGAGTTTGTCCATGATAAGTACCTAGAGGAAACAGGTTAAAGGCCAGACAATTAAAAAACGACTCACTAGTATTCATACAATCTTATATGGCGCACATGGGATATAAGAAGGATGGAGAGTATTCATGATGCTGTAAAATAACATTTTTTTTCGATCGAGAAAAACACTAATGGTCTGAAATTGACAGCTTACCAAAAAATCTCTAATGTACCAAAAAGTTAAAACTACTATAAGCTGCATGTACCTTCCAAGTTGATTTCGAATCCCCTGTTTTGGTTGACTGTAGCATTTCATGCAATAATCCTGCACATAAATAGTATTTGAATTTAAAAAATAAATAAGTTCAAGGCAATTACTGGGCAATCTTCTTTGTGGAGGGAAATAATAGATGCTAAACATGGAGTTGATTGGGGTGGTTGGTGTTCTAAAGAAGTGAGAGGGGGGCATGGAGTGGGGCTATGGAAGTTTATAAGAAAGGGGTGGATTATTTTCGTAAATCATATCCGTTTTGTCGCAGGTGAGGGTAACCGAATCAGTTTTTGGCGAGATGTGTGGTGTGGAGAGCACGCATTGGAAATGGTGTTTCCAGCTTTATATCGTATTACAGTTAACAAGGACGTGTCTGTGGCGGAAGTGCGATTATTTGCACATGGCTCGCATCAGTGGAATATTCTGTTTAATAGAGATATTCATGATTGGGAATTATCTATGGTTTCAGATTTTTTCAGCTTGTTACATTCTTTTGGGTCTACTATGGCACAACAAGACAGATTGAAATGGAGGCTCCAGGATCATAAGAAATTCTCAGTAAAAGCGTATTATAAAATTCTGATTTCTCAGGATCACACCTCATTCCCATGGAGGAACATTTGGAGGTCTCGAGTGCCTTCTAGAGTTGCTTTTTTTGTTTGGAATGCTGCCCTTGGGAAGATCTTAACCACGGATAACTTGAGGAAAAGAGGATGTGTTGTATTGGATTGGTGCTACATGTGTAGGAAGAATGGAGAATCGGTAGATCATCTTTTACTACATTGTGATGTAGCAAGAGGGCTATGGGATGAGATTTTTCGACGGGTCGGGGTGGCTTGGGTAATGCCTAGGAGAGTGGTGGAGCTCATGGGTTGTTGGAGAAAATTGCAGGGCAGTCATCAAGTGGCAGCAGTTTGGAGAATGATTCCGTTGTGTATCATGTGGTGTATTTGGACGGAACGGAATATGCGCTGCTTCGAAGACAAGGAACGAACAATGTTGGAGCTGAAGAATTATTTTATGCACACTTTATTGCTTTGGTTTTCAGCTATTGTATTAAATGGGGATGATATACATGAATTCCTATCTTTAGTTTAACACTCGTAGAATGTATCTAGGTGTTCAAATGTATACTTCCGGTGTACTAGGTATATGCCTATTTCATTCACATCAATAAAGTTTATATCTTACTTATCAAAAAAAAAAATTACTGGGCAATCAATCAACAATTTGGCCCAGCCTATATCTTATAAACTCGGAAGGTCTGTGTGTGTGTGTGTGTGTGTGTGTGTGTGAGAGAGAGAGAGAGAGAGAGAGAGAGAGAGTTAATAATCCATAATAACCAAATCAATTCAAATCCAGATAGGCTAATTAAAAGAAACAAAAACTCAGCTATAGAGTAGTTGACAGCTTACATTCCCAACCGCAAGTAATATATGTAACCAACCAGAACAAAGTATTCAAAATCCGTATTTGTTAACAAAACGATGTAAGAAATAAACTAATAGCCTCACTAATTAATTCCTAACTGAGTCCATCTACTATGAAAAACAAACCGCATGGAATGTAGAACTAACCAAGATAAAAATTTCAATCTTTCTATTCTTTCTACGAATTAAGTCCAAATAAATAATTTTTTTTATATAAGTAAATCCAAATAAATAAATCACACATAAACCTACTACGAGTCGAGACAAATGATTAAACATCGACTCATATTAACAACAGGAAAGAAAATGGATTGATTCGGAATGGAAGAGAGCGGAAAACATGGCACTCACGATCACGGCTGACTTGTCTGAAATTCTTGTACTCGCCGCTATTCGACGAGGAATCGGAATCGGACATCGACATGATTCTCGAAGCGTCAGATTCCCTCTCTTCTCCTTTTCTCCCAATTGATCGCTCGGAAACGGAAATCGGGGAGAGAGAGAGAGATCGTGAACTGGCCGAGGTCAGGGGCTAGAGAGAGGGAAACCCAGGGGAAAGAAAAGCTTGTATGTAGGGGGGAGAGATTAGTATATATAATTATGATATTATTTAAAAGGAAAACTACACGCTTCACCTCTTTTACCCGACTTCTTAATCAATAACCGTTACTTCACAAATCATGCAAATCATGTGCTGTTTAAATCATTTGACCCTAATTTATTTGGAACAATGTCTTTCTCGGTTCTCTTAAAAAAAAACATCTTCCTCGGTTACTTATGATATTTTAGAGAAGTGTTACCGAAAAATAAATCGATAAACTAACTAAATTAGGTAAATTTATTTTTATAAAAAAAAATTATGATTAAAATTTTTTCTATTTTTAAGCAACTTTGTGATTGAATTATAAAATTATTTAAAATGTACAATATTAATTTATATGATAAACAATAATAAGAACAAAAAATAAAAAAATAAAGGATTATAAGAGCTGACGGAAGTGACCGGAGCTCGTCCAACGACAGCGCGAGGAAACTCGCAAGAATTTTATTTTTGACTTCTGCGTTATGGTTTTATTTCGGCGGATTATAAGGAAAAGTCCTGTTTGGTGTCTTCCACGCGGCTGTGAGAGACCAGAGCTTACGAAATGGTCCGCCCAAAGTACCAATTCCCGTTCCTCACGAAAAGTTGGCCTTTTCTCGTATTATAATATGAAATTTGCAGATTATAATTTATATAAAAAATAATAACCTTACAATTATTTTATAATTTTATATAAAATAGAAGATAATTTTATAATATTAAAATTTATTTTTACTAAAATGGCATGATTACATTAATTATTTTAAAATAAATTGTCAAATAATTATTAAGAGCCAAATATCAATGTGACCATTTATCAATGTGAATGTAATAATGTCTTGGCAAAAACATTTAAGAGCCAAATATCTCTAGAAGAATGTGGAAAAAAAATGTCAAAAAGTTAATATTAATGTTATGTATAATCGTGGAGTACGTAAGCGTCATGTAATCGTTTTGAAAAAAAATAGAATTTACTATTAAAAAATTAATTTTTTTTATATGAACTATGTATTTATTGTTAACTCAGGAACAACAATTACAACAGTTACAAAAGATAAAGATAAATATGAGCATAAATTTAGTGATAAGGATATAGGCTAGTTGTTATCTTATCTTATATTAGGATCAATCTAATATTTGTATATGTAGATATAAGATTTATGTAACCACTATAAACAATCCAATACGTGTGTACTTCTCCTTATATAAATCAAATATGCTCAAAGCAGCAAGCAGCTTCATTCCTTTTCAACATTGTTTAATTAAATCTTTTATGGTATCAGAAATCTTCTTGGGTTAACACCTATTTGGATCCAACCATGTCTTCCTCATATGCAATCCCCATCACTATTCCATTCATTGCACAAATTTTAGCCACACTCATCTCCATAAAAGCTAGAACACACAAATTATCTTCTCTAGGTATCACAACTCACACTCGTACTTTGCAACCTTGATTTGTTTAGAATTGTTGATGGATCTGAATCTTGTCCTCTCGAGTTTCTATTTGATTCTAAGGGCACTGAGAATCATGGCCTTTGTAGCAACATAACTCTATTAGACTTGTATGCTTCTTTCTGATCTCTAAGTTTCACTCACCTCTTTTCCTATTCTTTGGTGTGACAACCTTGGAGCCCTCTCTCTTGTAGCAAATCTAGTTTTTCATGCAATGACAAAACACGTAGAAGTAGATCATTACCACTTCATCTATGAGAAGGTTGCTCAGAAAGATATAATTTTTCAATATTTGTCCACTTATATTCAACTGGCCGACATATTCACCAAATGACTTATTTCATCACGCTTTCTCTATCTTTGAGATAAACTTTCAATCCATGAACTCCCTATCAGCTTAAAGGGGGATGTTAAGTTAGTAACAACAATTCCAGCAGTTACAAAAAGATAAAGATAAACACAAATCTGATGATAAGGATTGAGACTAGTTGTTATCTTATCTTATATTAGGATCAATCTAATATTTGTATTTGTAGAGATAAGTTTATGTAACTACTATAAACAATCCAATACGTGTGTACTTGTATTTATATCAATCAAATATATTCAAAGTAGCAAGCAGTTGCATTCCTTTTCAGCACTATTTTATTAAATCTTTCGTTTATTCATTATTTTTAAAAAAATGATGTCGCACTTTCATACTTCACAATTGTAATTATAAATATCATTTCTAAAAGTGTGAAAGGTGCTAGATAGTGAAGGTTAAGTTTTAGGGTACGTTTGGATAGTGGGAAATGTTGAAAATATTTATGAATAGTAATAAAAAAATAATAATAAAATATTAAATAGTAATAAAAAGTAAGTAAAAAGTAAATAAAAAATAATAAATAGTAAAAAAATAGATAAAAAATAATAATAAAAATATTTAAAATACTCCCAATTACCAAACATTCCCTGTCGTCGATTTTTAATAAATTGGTTGTCTATCACGGAACGTAGGAAACTGTATGGCGTGTACAATATCCATAGGTGAGAGGGCCTAGAAGACAAGTTGACTCGAAGAGGACAAAAAAAAAAAAGGTAATAGGTGACAGGTGTTGACATAGACAAAGACCCTACCCAGCAAACGTGAAAACTTCAGACAGACCGTCCAACTCCAACCCCTTTTGTTCGAGAAACATATTCTTTTTGTTTGCTCCAAAATTAAAAAAAAAAAAATCTGTATTTTGTGTATTTATATAAATGCTCTTAGGGTGGCTTAATTGGCTGAGATTCAGATTAAAAAAAATAGAGATAGAAGTCTTCATACTTATTGTGAAGATGATGCTAAAGGTGAATTTGGAGCACAACCACCAAACTATTTAAAATAAACAATCTTGCTGTTAAATAAATTCATAATATAATATATTAGATCTACTTTATAATAAGAATAATTTTATAGATCTAATGTATCATATTAATTTACGTTAATTTATAAATTTATTTTTATAAAATTATCATTAAAGTATATCTCTAAACTAAATCTTTCAAATGGAATATTGTAATGGTGACTCGTGTGTCTTCTTTTTTTGGTTCTATAAAGTGTGGAAGTCTTTGGTTCTATAGTTTCATCAGGAAGGCAGACGAGTTTCGAAGTTGGACCACCCTATTATTTGCAAAAGCTACACATGAGGTCGCAAACCACACAGCGAAGAGGCCAACACCGGACTCTGTTTGTGGTGTTTTGGTCGGGAATTTGAAGCTAGCCCTCAAGATGGCAATCGAATCTAATTTGTTTCATGACGGGAACTTTATAACACTCGAATAAAAATGACATATCAAATTCCAGAAGATCCAAAAATCATTCACAAGAGAAAGGATCCCATTCACATGGCCAGCACCTTTCTATTTCACTTCGTTTTCTGCTTCGTCCCTTGTTATCATATCCACATACTTAGGACCCATCAAAAGTACTTAATTTCGTTTGTATGGATCAGAATCCAATCCCATTGCAAAGAAAAAACAAAAAAGGAATCCAATCTCCATCTTCCAACAAATGGAAATGATAAAGTGATGCAGAGGAAGTTTAACTCCCCCAAAGCTCTTATTTTCCTTGCAACTTACAGAGAAGAACCCTACCTAGTTATTGATTCTCACAACAATTCTCTTTATCATAAGTCGATATCTGTTTATGATGTTGGTGGTGAGACTCCATCAAGTTTCCCGGGAGACTAACGTGAAATTATCTATTTTGCAGTAGGAAGATAATATTACAAACGAACCAACTTGATTACCATTGCAGCGCAAACAGATATCCAGCAAAAACCAACTCAAGATTACCATCTTGACCATCCCAATATATATAAACAAGCAAACAAAAGTACTACAAACGAACCAAAATGTTTGATTCTAAATCATATAATTAAAAGTTCCCCAAGGTGATGACTGATGAGAAAATCCTTGCCTCGAACATTACTGAATGTTGTTGTTGCTGCAGTTGTTGTACACGCATATCACCTTGCATTTAACCACGCTGCCATAGACATAGAACCCAGGTGCAACCATGATCCGAACTACAGACGGAACCAACGTCCTTGTCATATCTCCACCTATGTCCTCCATGTAAACCCCATCAAATCCCACCCCTTTATCCACCCTAAATATAGGCAAGCTCGGGTGCACCGAGGTGGCCAAGAGGTGCACCAACCACACACTCTTGGAAGCAAAAAAGAAGGCCTGCAATAATGGCTCCGGCCATGCCCTGTTCCATCCCAACATTGCGACAATTTCACTCATTTTCCTGTCACAAAACCTGCTAAACTCTTCACTGAAATGCCTTGTCCCCTTGTTCAATACCTCCTCCCATGTCAACCCCTCAAGCAAGTTGAAGGACTCAAAACTTGCCTCGCACCGATCAATCGGGTTCAATATTTGATTCGAGGCGTTCTTTTGAAACCCAACAGATTCGAAGTCCTCATAGAAAGCTTTGTTCAGCAAAGCCTCAAGGCAGAAAGGCAAGCTTCTTGGGTTCTTAGAGAGCGAAACCTTTATATTATAAGGGTGGAGAAGAACCAAAAGTCTTTCGTACACTATGCTTCCCATTTGCCTAAATTGCGTAGTGAGCGAGCGGCATAAGAGTTGAACCGAAGACCGAGCTTCCGAAACCGAAACCAGAAAATCCTCAATCACTTTATCATTATGGCCCAGTGAGCCATGATGGTTCACCAGCCGATTACAGTTGCTCTTTCCAATTTGATAGAGTGAGTTGGTATTGCCCTCTTCGAGCCCAGACTTCAAGTTATGGCAATAGACCTCGAGCTTGTTGAGTTTCTTCTCTAGCTCGGCCATGGAGCACTTAAGCCTTGAAGCTTCAAGAAGAGCTTCGTCTCGCTTTCTCGTAGCCTGAAGCAGCTTGTGTGAGAGCTGAGCCACCGTAATCTTCCACTGCTTCTCTCTGTCCGTCGTTAACGCCTCCTTTGACCTCGGGCTCTTTCTCGTTAACGATGAAAAGATGGCCTTGAATACGCCATTTGGACTCGCAAACGTCAGAGAGCTATGCTTGTTGGGACCATTGTTGTCCAGTGGAACCACCGAGATCTTCTCGCGCGCATGTGGGCGGCACTTGTTGCACAATATGGAATCGTCCTCTCCGCTTTCTGTTGTATCAGACTCGGAGCTTTTCTTTCCATTGGGTTTGGCACTTTTGTGAGTCTCATTCAGCGGCGTCAGATGGTGCTTTGGAGTAATTACTCCCTTGTCCGTAAAACCGTTAGGTCTCCCTCTGCTCTGGATTTTCTCCTCGCTAGATGCATCTTCTTCGTGCTCTTCTCTTTCAAATTCTTGAATCTACAACAAATTAACAACTCCGTCAAGGAAAAATTACAAAGAGCTAGCATAACCACAATCAATATTCTTCTCATTTTCTCCCGATAAGCAAACAAGGCGTAAGTTGGCTATATTAATGTACTTACAGGTGTGAAGTGAGGGGATTGGCGGGGAGAAGGAAGAGGAGGAGATTTGGAGGAAGGAGATAAGGAAGCCGAAGAAGCTGGAGTCATGTGTGCCAGTGCTACTGCATTTTTTATTTTTTGGGGTTGCCTTTTTCCCTTTGTTGCACATCTAAAATACGCCGGTTTTTAAATAGGTCCCAAGCTTCGTCAGTGCCTCTCTGCTTCTGTCTCTTTTCGCCTTCCTCTCATTATCTGAGGTGTCATCCTCGTCATCTTCTGATCATGGTCAAGAATCACGTATAAAGAGGTACGGGTAGCATGCGTTGGGTGGCAGACGGTGGTGGATATTATACACTCATTTCTCGTCCAGCTGATCTATCGGACCAGGATTGACCACGTACGTCAGGGACTCAGGATGAACTCAAGGTTGGTATTTTTTTACCGCCCGTAAAATGTTAGCTTAGCGGATTTGATTGAAAATTTTGAGAAATCCTTGTCATCTTCAACCATATATTTTAATATGACATATTTTAAATTATTTTTTTATTAATTATTTAAATGACAACTAATAAAATGTGTCACATAATAAATATAATTAGACATCATAAAATTTAAGATAAATAATAACATTATTCTATGATAAATTAAATTAAATTAGTATGTATTCACGTTCTCCAGAGCATTTAACATGACAATATTCGTATAAATTATATGGTTCGTTTAATTTAGTAGAATTTTGTTTATTTTTGTATAAATTATAAAATTTAAAAAAAAAATCCAGGTTAAAGTTGCGTTTTGATATTAAGCTGAATTTAGTTTTTTATAAATAATAGTGAGTTGAGTAGTGTGGAGAGAGTATTAGCATTTGATTCATTATTTTCATCTTTAAAATTTGATGAAAAGTACATATTTTTCATAAATTCAAACCTCTTTATCCATAACCCCATATTGGATTAACTATTGGATCGAATCTGGTAATGAGCATTATCCATAACCTCATTTACATTTTCATTATGGATCGAATCTGGTAATGAGCATTACGGGATTCGAGTGTTAGAAACAAGTCGAGAGAAAATACAGAAATTTTGTCTTGATAAAATTTGAAGAGCATTTAAGGCTGTGTTTGGTTTATGATTTCAATCTGGATTGTCAACGTTAGCCATGATAATGGCAAGTATGATTGAATATTCTTCAAGAGCAATTTCTATCACCTAATCTTGCCATGATTAACATGGTCATAACAGTATAAGTTTTAACGTTCCTTTTTACTATCTTTAGTGAATGCTTTTACTCGTAGACCTCTTGTGAGATATAACTTGATCCTTAAGTTAAATTTCTTCATTTTTTATATGTTCATCGATTTGCTTCAGCTGGATTGTGGCCAGTAGCATGACAAATTAACCTACTAAAGGCCACCATTCAAGCCATGGAATGGATAGATATGTAACATAAGAATGAGTTAGTTTAAGAAAAAGAAAAACACTATAGTCACAAAAGGATCCCATAAAAGAATCCCACATACGAGTGTGTCACGTCTCCCCCTTATTTTTTCTTTTCTTTTCCTTTCTCTCCCTCCCCCTGTTCCCACTCCCTTGCCCTCTCCCCACACCGGCTATGGTGGTCGGTGACTACCTCATGGTGGACAGAAGACGTCGATGGTCTAAGTGGCACCGCTAGCTTGGAGTGCCAATAAGGAGGTTATCGAGAGAGGGAGGCACTGTTTGGGGAGAAGAGAGAGAGAGAGAGAGAGAGGCTTCGGTCGACGAGGGGCTGGGTGCAGTGGTGCAGTTGAGCTGAGACGATAGTGCTGGCAGTGGCAAAAGGGAGAAATCGTGTGAGAGGGGCTTGATTTCGGGAGGAGGAGAGGGAGAGGGGCTACACTGTGGGGGGCTGGGTTCGGTCAGAAGTCATCGGTGAGGGGGAATGGCCGTTGTTCATGGCAGGTGACGAGCTGTGGTGGCGCTATTGTGGCTGGGAGAGAGAGTCGGGTGAGGTACACGGCTGATGGGAAGCTAGAGGGGGAAAGCGGAGAGAGAGGAAAAGTGGAAGAATGTGATGCTAGGAAAAATAAACACGTGGCACACTGATCTTTTTGTATCTCTAACAGCTCCCTTTCAATATTACTTTGAGAGAATTGGTTGGAGTGAGATTTTCAAATTTTAACACGTGAGAAAATGTTGCCTCCAATAGATTTGAACGAAGAAAACTCAAGATAAAAATAAAGAGTAAATGAATATATACAAAGTGACAAAAATTTTAAACTTCAGTTTGAATTCCAAATTCCTAACTTATAGTTAGACTTCTCAATTACTTAAGTAATGCCTTACACGTAGGGGTGATAAACGGTCAGTCCGGACGACCGTTTTGGTTCGAACTGGATCAGATTGAGACTGAGACCAGTTAGTCTCGGTCCACGTTTTAGAGGACCGAAAAGTTTTGGTTCGGTCCACGGTCCAGGATTTTCCGGACCGGACCGAATGAAAAAAAAAATTTATATATATTATTTATATAATAATTGTACAATTAACAATATAAAATTTTAAATATGTTATTAACACTTATTAAAATTCTATGAATTAACTAATATATAATATAAATTAGTTAATTATATAGTAATTATATAAATTAATAATGTAATCTAATTTATTATCATTGACCATATAAAATATTTTTTATTGAATCTGTTACATAATCCACATTAATAAGTCACTTAGTTTAATTTAGTATTTTAAATAATTTTTTGTATTAATTAATTTAAAAAAAGAAAAGAAGAATAGGCCAGACCGAATCTATCAGTCCGGTCCGGTCCGAAAAAATGATGGACCGAAAATATTCGGTCCATCGCCGGACCAGACCAACCGATTTGCACCCCTACTTGCATGTGATGATCATCACAAGACGACGTCCATGTCAAAAACCACGTTTCATTTTACGTGATCAATTTATATCTCGTCACCGTCACGAAGTTTGCATTTCTTGCATTCGGTACTTTAAAATATTCTCGTATTATTGATAAAAAGAAGAAATGGTTATGATAGCACATACACAATACAACAACTAGCGTATTGTGGCTGTAAGTCCTTTGTACAAACCCCAAGTTCACAGCCACAAACATTCACCCTCCAAGTTCACAGATTTAATCACTCATTCGAAAATGTCCAAGGTAATATTTTTCATGGCTGAAGCTTATCCCGAGAAGGGGATTTACCTCCTCATCGGGCCGGGTTTGGGGGGGGTTGGCCCATCCTCCCTCCCTCAGGGCCCAATAGGCCAGAAGATGACCCAATGCAAAATTGATAAAAGGGAAGAGGATTGGGTTAGACTAGGGATGTAATTGGTCCGGTTTTGGACAAAATTTGAGACCGTATGCACTGATTTTTTATTTACAAGAATCGATTCCGCACCGATTATCCCCTAAACCGGTATTTCCGGTTTTACCAATTTCGGCCCAATTTTTCAGTTTTAATATACTATATTATATATATTATATAATATATATAATAGTATATTATAGTATATAATACTATAGTGATAATATATTGTAGTATATTATAATTGTATTATAGACTATAGTGATATATTATAATATATAATATAATGATATATTATAGTATTTATAGTATATAGTAATATAATATTAGTATAACTATTAATACGCACTATATAATATTAGTATAACTATTAATACAATAGACTATGGCGATATAAGATTTTAAAATTTAATATTATATTAATTAGTAATTTATCATATAATACAAAACTATTTTATATATAATTATATATTATATATAAAAATTATATACAATATAAAAAATTATTATAATATATATGAACTGGTTCTGTTCTGTCTGATCCAGTTTTAGAAAAAGAAAAATCAGAATTGGACCGATTTTGACCTGTTTTAAGAAAAATAAAACCGGTACCGGACAGAACCAAACTCGGTACTGGACCAACCCATCGGTCTGGTCCAATCTGGTTTACTGGTTCAACGGTTTTTTTTTTACACCCCTAGGCTAGGCCCAATGAGACCCATTAGATATAGTGGCTAGTCACATCATTTGCTCATACTACAACCCATATCGTTGGATAGCGGGCACGTCACATTAAATGATCTGGGAAGCTAGCATGCAACAATAGGGACATGCGTCACCTCTGTAGACAAGGTAGTGCGCGTGCCTCCCTCCCCTTACCTGCTACAAGGGATAGATTAACAGTCCATGCACAATGCGGCAACAACCCATGCACAATGCAGCAGAGCAACGACTGACATGTCAATGAAGAAAACTTGCCACTTGCGTGGTGCCCCGTACACCCCTCCACAATCTGCCAATAGAGGGTGGCGACCATCACAACCTTGTATATAAACACTTCTCGGGCCTAGGTAGAGCTCTCTGAATATTTTCTCCTTACATTTCCACACTAGATAATTTTGTTTTAGTCATCGGATGTATTCCACACTACCTCGAGCCCTTATCTCCTCAGGTTTTACAGGTTGAACTAAAGGAATTGTGGAGTCGCACAGTTTGCAAAACATGACATCAATAGTATGTGGATGATTCAACCCATACGTGTGATCTCTTTATAGAATTCTTTTGTGTCTCTAGCAACCCCTTTATTGAAATAAAGCTGTGTATTTATAAGGTTAAGAGAAATAATTTGTATAATCATGTGTATTTTGTACTTCTTTAAAAAAAAAGATAAATTTAAAATTATGCACTTGTTTAAATATATGAAGGTCTGTTTGGATTGAAAGTCTCTCAACTCATCTCTTTTAAGTCCCATTTGGACACAGAAACGGTTTCATCTCATCTCATCACTACAACTTTTTCAAAATTTCATACAAAATATAATAAAAAAATTAATTTTTTCAAATTCTAAAATAATAATAATATTAAAAAATAATATTCTAACAATATTTTTTTAAACTCATCTAAAATCATTTCATCTCATATCACTATCAAAATATGACCTTAATCACTATAACTTTCTCATACTTACATAAAATATAATAAACAATTCAATTTTTTTAAAATTTTTAAAAAATAATATTTCAATAGTATTTTATTCAATTATTTTTAATATTTTATTTAATTTTTAATTTTTATCTTATTTAATTTCATCTCATCTCATTATACAAATATTTCTATTAAAGAATGTATATGACCTTTCAGCATAAAACTAAAATATTGAGCAGCTTAGCCTAGGCCCAGGTCATTCTTATTTCCTGCACAAGTACTAACCTTGTTCTTCTAAGGAGTAATTTAGATTTAAAGATGAATTGAAATGGTTTGAGATGATTTATAAATAGTATAATAAAATTTGAATTATTTATTATATTTTATGTGAAATTTTGAAAAAATTATTTTGAGTTTTGAAAAAGTTGAATTATTTATTATATTTTATGTATGAATTTGAGAAAATTGTAATGATGAGATGAAATGAGTTAAGGTGGATTTTGAATACAAACAATTCCTAAGAGCATTCATTGGTTTGACCTAATTTATCTTTAAAATTTAACAAATATCACACTTTTTTATATTTATCTATTCTATTTAAATTAAATCCATACATTAAATTATCTATTTACTTTTTATACAATAATAAAATATTATCAATTTAATAATTTTTTTATTTAATTTATTTTTATTACATTTTGTAGTTGTACCAATTAAATATTAATAATAATTATATTCTAATTAAATTAATATTAAAAATCATATTTTCAAAAATCATTTAATGCTAATAACAAAAAATATTTAATTAAACTTATTTAAAATTCTATCTAAATTTTTTAATTACAAACTAAATGGTATTTTTACTTGGACAATGATAAACTAATATTTTAATATTTATTTGGTGTGAAAAATTAATATTTTAATGTTTGATATCAACAGTAATTTTTTTTTATCTTTGGTTAAATCTAAATTATTTTAGATATCTCGAACCAAGTATTTTTAACACATATTATTTAAATCTAAATTATTTTAGATATCTCTGAACCCAGTGCTCTCTTGACCATTTTAGAGCATTCTCATTGGCTTGGGTAAATGCATCTTTAAAATTTAGCCAATATCACATTTTTTTACATTTACCTATTCTATTTAAATTCAATCTCTATATTGAATCAGCCATTCACATTCTATATAATACTAAAATATTATTATTTTAATAATTAATTAATTAAATTTATTTTTATCACATTTTATAGTTCTACTAATTAAATGTTAATAATAATTATATTCTAGTTAAATTAATAATAATTATATTCTAGTTAAATTAATATTAAAAAAAGTATTATTAAATATTAATAATAATTATATTCTAGTTAAATTAATATTAAAAAAAGTATTATTAAATGTTAATAATAATTATATTCTGATTAAATTAATATTAAAAAAGTATTATCAAATGTTAATAATAATTATATTCTGATTAAATTAATATTAAAAAAATATTATTAAATGTTAATAATAATTATATTCTAAATGTTAAATATTAATTATATTTTAATTAATTTAATTTGTTTGTTTGGAGGGAGAAATTAATATTTTAATATTTAAAAAATCAATTATAATTCTTTATATTTGGCCAATGACTGTAAAAAAGATATAAATTATTATAAAGATGACCAATTTAATATAAAATTTTTTTATATAAATTATCTAAATTTTAGATAATTTTTTCATTTGGTCAAGCCGATTAGAATTTTTTAAAGAATCGGCTTTTGACTCAACCAGTCATTCATCGACACGTTACGTCCCGCTAATTATATCACCCTCTCTCTTCCTAGATACTTCTACCAATGTTCTGATCTTTCTCTCTCTCTCTCGCGTTCGAGTCGGTGATTCCACGCTTTGATCTTCAGATTCTTAACAATCTCGGTTTGTTATACAAAGACCACCTTTGTGAGGTAGTTGAAGGTTTGCGATTCCTCTCATTCTACCCCATATTCGTGTACCCTTTTTCTTCGGAGGTAGCACTAGTCTCTTTTTTTTCTCCTCTTATACGCACCTCTAGGGCTTCTTTGTTGGTTTGTTTGTTTTTTTTGTGTGTGTGGAAAAATACACTTCTTTTGCAGGTCTATATTATTTTTTGTTACTTTCCTGGTTGAATTCGATGCCTAATTCCAATAAATGCGTAATATGATTGTGATTTTACCCATAGATCAGAGTAAATATGGTGATCGGATGGTAATATGTTGCAATTTCTGGTTCTTTTTCTTCGATCATGTTAGGGTTCGGTTTTGGTGATGTTTCCGATGAGAATTTCTCATTGCGAGTCCTTGATTTCAGATTTTATGGTTTCGTTTATTCCGAATACCCTACGTTGGCCCTTTTTTTTTTCTTTTCCCTTTGCTCTTCGTATTGATCTTGTGGTGGAAGATATAAAATGGGCACGTCTCATTTTTTAGCCCCTGTTATGTATGTTTGATGTTCTACTTGATTGGGTTTGAAAACGCAAAAGTTAAAAAATGCCTTATCTCTGATGGTGGGTAGTATTCGTCGCTGCTCAGCCGTGTAGAAGAATTAATCCAATCTTTTACCATGCATTCTTTACTTGTGTTTACCTTGTGCTTTGCATGATACATGCCCTATAAAGACGTGGAATCTTTAGGTTCCTCTCTAGTTGTTGTCTGAGTGGAAATTAATGTAAAATGTTTTGATTTTTTGGTAATGGTGTTCCGTTTTGTATTTTCTTCAATGTTCATTTTCTTGTATGATGCGGGGCTTCGCTTCTATCATAGGCAATCTTGTTGGTTGAGAAACATGTCAAGTTTGAAGTATTTTTGTGAGTGAAGATCATCTGTAATCTCAGAATTATATAATGCTTATCGATTACAGACTTAGAAACTAGTTTACAGGGAGGCTTTTAGGACCTACTGGGGCACCCTGGGGGTGGATTTGCATAATTTTATTTTTATAGTGTGATTGTTCAAACTTATTTTGATTTTTGGATCTTTAGTTGTCGTGTCATGCTGTCACAGATGGGAAGTTTCTTGAGAATTAGGCAAACATAAGTACCAGGCGTGTTTTGGGTTGCTGCTGTTTCACATTTTATTCATTAAGTTGCTTCTAATGCTGAATGAATTTCAATGTTGCAGAATATCCTTTTCTTGGAATTGTAAGGGTTGAGTGTTTGGGGATTCATAGCACCTAGAAAATGCAGGGAGGACAAGGTGGCAGGGATCCTTTTGGTGACCCTTTTGCTAACTTTGGGGGCTTTGGCGGCTTTGGGGCTCACAGGAGTTTACTGTCTGGCTTTTTGGGAGGAAGGGATCCATTTAATGACCCTTTCTTCACACGCCCATTTGGAGGCATGTTTGATTCGAGCTTCTTTGGTTCAGGTGGACATCCTTTTATGAATATGCATCCCTCTGGACTGGTTGACGATCCAATTGGACGTCCATTTATGAATATGTACCCACCTGGATTTCTTGAGAATCAAGCACCAGAGCCAGAAAGGCCTAGGGGCCCAATTATTGAGGAATTGAACTCTGAAGATGAAAAGGAAGATACAGATAAGGAGAAGAGAGAGAATCCAAGGAAGCATGGTAGGTCGAGCAGTGCTCATTATGTTGAGGATCCCGATGATGAAGTTGAAGGTTAAATATATCTATTTAACTGGTTTTAATGCTATGTTTTGACCCGTATTGTTGAACCTGAAAATTTTCTATCCATTTTTTCTCCATTAATTGCAGAGAAAAAGAGCAAGCAACTTCAGTACAGGAATGAATACAAGCTGAATGATATAATGCCACAGTCTCATACTAGTTTTACCTTTGGGAGCTCCAGTGTCAACTATGGTGGTCCCAATGGAGCATATTATACTGCATCCAAGACTAGAAGGATGGGGAGTGATGGAGTAAGTTAACTTCAATTTTGATAACAGGATCTATTTACAATTTAGTTCTGTTTCTCAAGTAGATTTTAATGTGGAGCAGTTGAGCTTTGAAGAAATCAAAGAAGCGAATACTGTTACAGGGCAAGCAAAACACAGGGTATCTAGGGGATTTCAGAATAAGGTATTTTATGATTGACTATACTTTAATGACCTTGTTTTCATTTCCTTTGTAGGGTTCACCAGACATATTCGTTTGATAGTTATGTGGGGCATTAATGTTGTATTTAATGGCTGTATTTTCATGTGCTCCCTAGTGTTCACTAGACATTATCTTCGTTTGATTGATTTGTGGGATGTTAATATTGGACTTCTATCAAAAAATATTTTGTAGGGCCATTCCGTTACAAGGAAGCTTAATTCAGAGGGTAAGGTGGACACAATGCAGACCTTACACAATCTGAATGAAGGTATGTGGTGTAGTATATTTTTGGGTGTGTGAGGATGCACTCAACGTGGGTCGGACTTAAGGGAGGAATAACCATAATCTCTGGATTGGCGAATTTTCAGATGAGCTTACTGGATTTGAAGAAGCTTGGAAGGGAAATGCTAGAAAGAAAATGCCTGGGTTGCCCGAGAATTATATTAGTCGTGAACATATGGGTAACTGGCTTGCCTGAGAATTATGCATTTATTTTGTTTTCTAGGGACCGTGCAGATTGCTCATTTTTTGTTGGGATGTGTAATTTTGTGTCGTAGGGGCTGGTGGTAGTGGACAAAATGGGCAGGCCAGCACGGGAGGTTGGGCACTTCCTTCAATAGAGCCCGCACAGCCATCGGTGATACCAGATGGCCGGAACAGGGCAGGATACTCTGGCCCAGAGCGTTCGGGATGGAAGAAATCTGATGTCGGAGACGGTAGCAGTTATTCTAGAGGGAAAGGGAGAAATTGAGGTGTGCTCGAACCAGCTCATCACGCGCCCGCTGAACAAGTCCCCTTCCACTTTTAGGACCCACCCTAGCTCTTTATTTTCATGCATTCCCCTTTATTAAATAAATAAAAAAAAAGAGTTCCCGTTTCCACATTTCTTGCCATCTCTAAAGCCATTAGCCGCGTAGGGCAGTATGGACCTTATGCAGTGGGTTGTTGTAGTAGTTATGATAATGCAGAGTAATTTTTCTTGTTGAGTTTCATGTACTGGATGATTAATATTGGTTAATACTAATAGATGACTATTTTTAGTGGGCTTTTAAAGTCCTGTACTTCTACTTATAAGCCGGTGTGTAAAAATTACCATTCATACCGGTGTGTAAACTTTTATTGCAATTCAAGTTCTGTCTTGTTAGTGGCATGGGGTATGTTTTACACTGGTTTGCTTCTAGAATTTGGTATTTCTAGAATATTATATTTTGTTTTTGGGCCATAGCGATAGAAGAAAATAAGAAAAACAATAGAACATCTGAACTGGTCTTTATTTTTTTATTTTCTTGGTAGTTGGTATTTTTCTCGGTGCTTGGGAGGTGGCAAGTTGCAATGCAGAATGGTTTCAAGGTTAAAAAGGGGCCGTTATAGAACATGGCAACATACTAGCAGCCATTATAATTTGCTTGCACCACATATTCCGCCAAGTCCACTGATAATTGGCAGCCACATCAACCACTGCAAGAACGCATAACTGAAAACTTGCATACGGAAAAAAAAAAGAGGCAAGAGGTTCGGGGGAAAACGAGAAACATATAAAAACGGTCGGCTATTTATCCTTTCTTAGGGTTATTTTACCCCTTTTTGGAGCCCAAAAGAATGGCAATTATCAGAACGACGGCAAACGTGTTTCTCAGAGGAATTTCTCATCATTTTCCTCTTTCATTTTCATCACCACGATTCAGTGCACTGCCTGGTGTCGCTGGGACCCTCAGCTATACACGGCGTGGAATCAGCTTCGGCGGCATACGATGCGCCGCCTCGGACTCCAGCGACGGCAGGAAGGTGTCAGCTCGCCTGTCGCAGGTTCAGCAGCTCTTGCAAGAAGCCGAGGAGCGAGCTCTCTTGGCCGACGACCAGCCCACCCCTAAAATCACCCTCGGTATGTGAAACTATATATATATATATATATGAATCGCCTTCCGTTTGGTCGCTCTGGAAAGGCATAAAAGGAAATTCACAAAAATAGATGTTTTTTATATGTATGTTGATTTGACTTGAATTACACGAAGTATTTGGATATTGTCTTCGACATTCATCTCGTATGAAAATCGGACTCGACTGTGCTGCCTTTACCAGCGGTTTGGGAGCCAAGTGGAAATACAAAAAAAAAAAAAAAGAAAAAGAAGTGTCTAAGTGGTAAACTTATAATATGTGCCACTTTATAGTCCAGAAAAAAGAAAGAAAGAAAACAAAAAAAAAATGGAGCGTAGAACTCATCTCTTTCTAGTTGTCCGGCCTGGCGTTGCGAAGGAGAAGCCAGGGAGGTTGATAGTTACTGATTCTTTTCCCCTTTTGCTTAATTTCACATCGACTTCGAATCCCTTCGATAATTTCCTGATCAAAAAGGTTGAAATTATTATGGTTGAGCATATAGTTTCCAATATTAAAGAATTTCGCTCTGAGCGAAGTTGTCTATGTAGGACTTATCTCTAGTTATTTGAGATATTTTTAGTGGCCATTTGGTGTACGCAGTTTCTTGCTGATTTTATCACATGGAACACTAATTAGGTGGCAATGTTTTCAGCCTTCATTTAGTCAGATTACTAATGATTATGAAGCGTGGGTGAGAATATCCCATCTTTTTGGCTTTCATATTGGCCTGATGATGATTGTAGGATCTCTTTCTCCTAAGATGATTATGCAATCTACCTAAAAAAAGGTTTTCATTTTCTAAACTGCAGTAATCCATGTGATTATATACATTTATTAATCTAGAACTTTAGGAAGTATTCCTGAATGCTAATATATTTTAGCGTTTCTGGATAAGATCTTTTTTATTGGCACTGGGTGTGTGGAACAAAGTCCCGACAAATCCCCCAGCAGGCCATCAACAAGGAGTTTCCTGCTAGTGCACCTCGGGCAATTCAAGGGAAATTTTTCCTAATTTGATAGCCCCTAGAAATTGATTGCACTCATCAAGGGTTTGAACTTTAGACTTGGAGGGAGCATACCAACAAGACCAAGGCTCTTACCACTTGGACCGAACCCTAGGGGCTGTACCTTCAGTGAATTACATTTTCTGTCGATGACCTTTTATTATGGGACCAAATGCAGTAAAATCTTTTTATATATTCTTTCTTTACAGCAAACATCTTGTTTCTGATCACCACATTTTTCATTCAGACCATGTAACTGTCAGTTTTGCAAGAAGCGGGGGTCCTGGAGGTCAAAATGTCAACAAAGGTCAGTTCACGTCCTGCTCTCTTTTGCTCTCATGATTTATATTGCTGACTCCTTATTGCTATATCATCCTAAAGAGGGTGGTGCTACTTATTTTATTGTTTTTTGCTGTAACTGATTGTCGTGCAGTGAACACCAAGGTGGATATGCGCTTCAATGTTAAAAATGCGTATTGGCTAAGTGACCGAATAAGGGAGAGGATTATACAGATGGTTTGTTGCTGTTATTCCTTATCATACTTGTTTATAGATAAATAAAAATGTCACTAAAAGATGAGATAAATAATCCATGAGATGTTTACAATGCATCATCTCAACAATTTGCATTTCTTTTTACATGCTTTTATTATAACAGTATCATAATATTGATATTCGAGCTGTGCTTTTGATGCATGCTTAGAATACAATTTCTGGCCAGAAAATTCCTGCACTAGAAGAATGCCCTTCCATTCCCTTCGTCCCCCTCCCCTGTTCCTCACCCAAGAAGAAGAAGGGCTTTATCATCAGCGATTTCCTTTGACTTGGAGGCTCTATTGATGTCATTATCTGTTCAATTAATGATTTTGTCTTTTCATTGTAAAAGCTTGTATAGGCTTTGTTGTGTTTCCACTATCTCTTGGTAATCTTCCTGGTCATGAACAGGAGAAAAATCGAATCAACAAGGATGGGGAGCTCGTGATTTCTTCAACAAAAACTAGAACACAGAAGTCAACTTCTGCCTTCTCTTTTTTGCTGTCTGTTCTTGTGATATATTGGGAAGGCATCTGGTTTGAGTATACTTTTCTTTTTCAGGGGTAACATTGAAGATGCTTTGGCAAAACTTCAGGTACTAGATAATGGATACGGTGTTTTCTTGTGTGGTGTTGAGTTTGCCGGTGCTCTGTTTTCATTCATAAGCTGAAGATAATTGTCCTTCATAAGATGTTTTGCTTGCGATAATCTAACCTTTGAGCATATCTTTATGGAGGTTCTTGATGTTCTTGACTTCTGTAGTAAACTTTTATTACTAACACCACCCCGCACCCCTCCCGTCTTTCCCCCCAAACTCCTTTGGAGGAGGGCTTTTTGTACACTTCCCTTGTACTAACTTATATATATACACATATACACACAAATACATATAAAATGAAACAGGCAATAATTGATGCTGCGTCTTATGTTCCACCACCTCCTTCAGAAGAGCAAAAGAAGAAAATTGCAAAGATGTAAGAGCTCTAAAGCGTGTGTTTTCAACTGTCTTTCTTTCCGTAGTTCTTTTTATTTACTTACAAGTTCTGCAGTACATCGGCAACATTATATTTTGTCTGCAATATTGTGTCTTTGTTAGTCTTATTGGACTGTAAAGAGCTTGGGACTGTCTTTTATATATGTCTATGCAATACTGTAGGGCTGCTATTGGAGAGCAGAAACGCCTTAAAAGCAAGAAGGTGCTTTCAGAAAAGAAGGCATTTAGAAGAAGCCGAGACAGCTGGGACTAATCTACTGCTTTATTATAACTAGTGATCTGAGATTATTTAAACATGTAAGTTCACCATCCCTCTTGAAAATGTATTATGAAATTTGATTGACTAAAGTTTAAATGTTTTCTATGTAGGAATTGACTTGAATGTGAAAGAGCGGGTTGTTCATTAGTTGAGCAATGAGAAACTGTGGGCATTTCCAAGACCACTTTCTAAGACCAGCTTGCAGGAAGAATGCCAAGAGTGCTATTTTACATGGTCTCGTCAAAACTATATCAATTGTTTCCAGAGTAAGCAGTCTCTTGATGCAATAAAAAATATAAAAATGATTAGTCTCTTGATGTAAGATGACTGTGCTTTTATATGCTTTTGATACGATTTATACATATTGTGAATTTGATTTATGACACATTTATTCTAGTTATTCCTGTACTTGACACTCAAAAACAGTTCTGCCTTCCCCATTTGTCATGTAAAAGCAAGCAATATTTAAACTTTGTTAGACGTTCCGCACACTTGCTGTCAGGAACAGAAAAAATGCCGCAGCGGTTTCTTTTCTTCTTTTTTGTTTTTCGTTGCTATAGTATTCCGAAACTGCAATAGAGAGAGGCTTCAAACTCTCATGAATGAGGTGATCAAGTTGGTTAGATGCACTGTTCAATACAGGTTTACTTGTTCATTTCCATGCGAAGAGTATATGCACGAATTAACCAATGAAGACATTAATATCAGAGACAGAATGATGGAATGAAAACAATCTTTTGGCAAGCAGAGGGATCGGAACAATCAGCTTGGTGGCCTTAATGCTAGAACTACTAATGAATCAATGATCACGAACTTATGTACAAATGATTTTCTGGAATTGAATTGAGAAATATGTTAATCCACAAAGAGAACCCAACGAATTAAATCAAACCTAAAATCAATTTGTAGGCTTTCTTTATGTAAATTCTCTTGGTAGATGTAACTATTCGTGAATTGAATTTATACATACAACCATGAAAGTCTCTAAATAATTCGCCTGAAAATTTATTTTCTGATAACATACTCCTCTCCGGATTGTTGATCCACATGCTTGATCCATTTTTTTGTACCAGAACCTGAATTTCCCCCACTGGTGGCAACATAAGCAATATCCAATCCCATCCCCACCGGCAGAAACACACAGCGCACCAGACGCCGAGATCCACCATCGAGAACGCTTCGCCATTTGAAGCTTGAAGCCGACTTGGAACTCGCATTCTTGCACACCAAAACCGCACCACGGCTGCTCAGTTTCGCAAGCCTCAGTATTCTTGAGAAGTCCTTTCGCTTGCAATCAACCACCAAGAAATCTATGCCCACTATCTCATCCATCACTTCCTCCGGCTCTCCCACCATAACTTCCGGTGACATCCCGGCCTTGATCATGCCTTCAGCGTACTCTGTCCTTGATTGTTCGTTTTGGACTATGCACACGTGTCTTCCTCCCGTGTGACGGCTCGCCACCGCCAGGCCAATACTTGTTGCCATAACTCCGCCCTGCGACCATGTCTCAACGATGAAGTTGGCGTTCCAACCTGCAGCCATGGCGGAAACAAGCTCTGCCACGCCTGATTCGTGATAAAGATCACACTACAAGCAAAGAAAAAACCCATTTTAATAATAAAACGAAAAGCAATTTCATTAGAGATTCAAAACAAAATGCAAAAGCGTTTGCAATTTTCACTGCTTACGGATTTGACAGTATCAATATAGGCCTTTGATGCTGTCTCAGGTGACCAAACGAGCTTCATCTGTCTTCTGATTTTTTTCTGTTCTTCGTCTTCGTCTTCGTCTTGTTTCTTTTCAAGTTGGGTTTTGCTTGGTTTTCTAGTTAGGAACTTGTTTTGTGGGGGGAGCACTGCAGGGTGGAGTCCTGTTCGGCGTTTTATATGATACCGAAAGGGTCTGAGGACGGACAACAACGTGTTGGACCGTTGACATTGCATCCTCGCAAATCCAACGTGTAGATTGAGATTACAATGGGTTTTAGTATATTCCCGTTTCAAATAGTAATGCGCACCAACCTGGTTTCCAGGATGTTTTCAATTGTCAAATAGAATTATGTAATACGTTGGACCTTGAAAATCCCAGCTCGTGCCGAGACGCCGGCCGTTTTATCAACCTGGTTTGCTTGCGACTTTTTCTTTTCATTTTTTAAAATGTATCTCCCTTGATTCTTACTTCTCATTTGCCCCTAAACTGAGGTTTATTAGCCGACTTTGTCCTTTTATTTTTGGGACATCTTGCATCGTGTATTTCATTGGGTTCTAGAAATTCAAGGGAAAAATATTTAGTCTTGGGTCAGTTTTCAGCTGTCTAAATGGAAGAAAAGCATTGAAAGCCGTTGAAGACATGTTTTCAGTTTTGCAATTCTGTGGAAGAAAGGAAGAAAGAAAGTGGAACAAGTAATTGTAGACCGTAGATTTCCCAAACCAAAATTCATCGAAGCAGCCAACTGTGTCCTGATCCCAACCTTATCGGATGTCGGATGAAGCTCATAAGTCCATTGATCTGTGAAATTGTCCTCACACGTTGACCAACTCTATGTGTGACGTTGATCCTTGGGCTAATGGCAGCCGACCACCTCGATATTTTACACTTCCCTTTGGCTGGGACAGAGCATCCTAGTCTCTTTGTCATATCCCCCATCTATGTTCATTGTTTATCATGATAATGAACAAGAACATTCTGATCAAGTAAATCCCATAAGAAAGAATGCGTCACGACGCAAAGTAATCCATTCAGTTGAGGAAAGTGTTCCAGTTAATTCTGAAATACCTTCTCAAATAACATGAGGAGAAGTTAAGAACTATCACAAAATGGGATAAATAGATTCACATGTTCTACAATTATGGATTAATTTGTCAGTGACGGAATCAGACGTATTCTTCGGGGTGCACGTTCAAATTATTACCAAGAAAATGTTACAATCATAAAGAGATTTTATAAAAATAAATTTATAAATTGATATGATACGTTAGATCTATTTTATAATAAAATTAACTTTACAATTTGACATACCACGTTAATTTGTGAATTTATTTTTGTGGTCAAAATATTTCTCTTAAAAATTTGCAATTTGCATCCATTTGACAGTTAAGATTGCACCAACAATAAAAACTAAACGAGACTATTTATTTATTTTCAATAATTATTATAAGGTGCAAATATCAATTTTGATAGTGTTGGGATGGAAAGTATACTTTGGGATAACAAAGTTTACTGAAGGAATTGACCAAAATTCAGGAATCTTTGAGTGTAGCATATGCAAGTGCCAATCATGTTGTTTATGACTAATTAAACTCATATATATTAAACTTAATTAACAGGACACTTTGACTTTATGCTCTGTGTAAATCATTTTCCTTGTGAAATAACAAATCAAGAAACAGAGTTAGCGATGCTAATGCGCCGCCCCATGCACTCACTCTGTTGGATAAGGTTGTATAATCATTTTTGTAGCCATTTTTTTCCCAGCATATTCTGAAAGAGAAGTTGGTCTCAACGGAATAAACGATGATAAGGTCAACTTTCTTCCAAGCCCTATAAACGCACAACCTAAACATGACTAGACAAAGATTTGAACAACCTTAATATCTACATCACAACAGCCTGTATTAAGTAGTTGTTTTGCTGGTCAATTTTTGGGTTCATGACTAGTAGCTATCAGATACGACACATCTTATCTGCTCAAAGTAATCTATGTATATTCCAGCTGCGATTGCATGTCAAATCGAAGAGCTGATGGAATCGAACATTAAAGATATATGCAAGAATCAGTCGACATTCACTGATTAAACAATGGTGGAATGTAAAACAAACAAAAGTGTCACGTAAAAGCATTGAATTATATATTACACTTGGTGCATGAATGCAACCCAATTGGTACATATGTAAATAAATATCAAGCTTATAGTCACATACAAACCATGAGAAATGCTAGCTATCCATGTGTTATTGTTATATCAATCCTGTCTGCATCAGAGAGCATGCCTGTTGTTAGGGGGGGTAAATATGCCAGGCCGAACAGTAATTTGGGGAGAGAAAAGAAATGGAGGACCAGACAACACAAGAGTTGAGGGAAGAAATAATATAACAATTTTGCTACAGGTACCCGGTGTTGGGTACTTGTTGCGAAATTGGCTGTCGTGGTTAATGTCACGTCAACCGATATTGTTTAAATAAATAAATTAAAATTAAAATTAAAAAAAAAAACCAAAAGCGATTTCAAAGTAAATCAAACCCCATCCCAGCCAGCACCCAAATCGGTCTCAGTCTCTTAGAAGCAAATCTAAAACCCATCCCAGATAAAACCCAAATCGGTTATCTTGTTATTTCATTTTTACAACACGTTCATGTTTGCTTTTGTTGCTTTCACTGTTTTTTTAGCCTTAAGTCCCTCATCCAACTCTGCCTCTCCTTGGTTCATCAACATTTTCGGTGGTAGTAGTACCAATAATAGTACGGGTTCAGCAAGTGACTCTTACAGACCTCAATTCTCTTCTATTTTCTCAAACTTCTTCCTCGACAATTCATCCACACAACAGCAAGTTGATAACTTTTATTCTCCTCCACAAAACAGTACCTCTAGATCTAGTAATACCGCATCCCAATCTCCCAATCTCACTGAAGAACCTTCCCACCAATCGTTGGTTGAAGAAACACTACCAATGAGGCATGACTTGGTAAGAAAATAGCAAAAACGAAGAAGATGAGAACCAGTACCCACGAAAAACCTATCTTCGTGTTTCGTCTTCGTGGTCTTCGGTAGGAAGCTTGCTCCCAAAGCCGAATCTGTTCTGTGGGCATTCGAAAGGAAGTATTGCATTCCGTGAGAAGAAAATGCGAAGAAGATGCAAAGAAGAAGATGAGAAGTAGCTGAATTTGAACGAAACGCGCCATTTTATTTTTACACGTAGTTAGACGTGTATGCGGGAGTACCCCTCCCAAGTGCAAATAGCTTTTTTGATAATATAAAACTTACATTTCTCACCAATCACTCCCAATGCCTCAGTAAATGAGGCTTTCCTACCCAAAGAGGGGGGGATATGAGATTTGATCTAAGGGAGACTTTTGGGCAACTTTGGCCGGAGTACTTTGATGGCTTCTTCAACCTCAACCCAAGGGACTCACTTCGGAGATATTATATTCTTTAAGTTAAAAGGGTTATTAATTTCTATTGTACTGTGAAATACAGGAGACCATGAGAGATTATAAAATTACCAATTATAGTGGATTTGCCCTCCAAACACTCCATAGACATAGGCTCTATGTAGAACTACGTAACTTTGTGTGTCTCCCTCCTTTTTCTTTTCTTTTTTTGTTTTGTTTATTATTTACTGTCATGGATGGACACTAAATTGGAAGTATGCGAAACACATCCTCAACCAGGAATAAAATAATCCTCGTTTGCCATTCTATTCAAGGGATGATATACATACACACAAGCAATCGGAAGAAAAATGAAGATTAAACAAGTTATCTGATGCCAACATGATTTTTGTTAATCTTAATCAAAACGATCCAGAAAATGATAAAAAGTAGGATATGATATTTGTCTTTCGATAGAAAACGATAGACACACAATTATTTTTATAACTATATTTTAAATGATGGGCATCTTTATCAAATAATTTATAAAAATAATATTATAGATACATTTATTTTAAAATATAGCTGTATAAAAAGTCTTAAAAATACTTGTGTGTATCATTAATTTTTTTTGTTTTGTTGCTGAACTAGGCCCGTAGACAATAATTGGTCTCGTTTATTTTCACAACTTATTTCAACTCATCTTATCTCATTTAATCATTATAATTTTATCAAATTAACACAAAAAATAAAATAAAATAATTAATTTTTTTAAATCACAAAACAAAAATAATATTAAAAAAATATATTTTAATAATATTTTATTTAATTTTTAATTTTCATCTAAACTCATTTTATCTTATTGACAAAAACAAACAAGGCTAAATAACATGAATTAAGACATTGTGCCCAGCTCACTTAGGTTGTGTTTGGATGTTGAAGTGAGTTGAGTTGAGTTGAGTTGAGATGATAAAATATTGTTAGAATATTATTTTTTAATATTATTATTATTTTGAAATTTGAAAAAGTTAAATTATTTATTATATTTTGTATTAAAATTTAAAAAAATTGTAATGATGAATTGAGATGAATTAAGATGAATTTAGAATCAAAATGAAGCCTTAGCCTTTTGCGGGAAATTGAAAATGAGGAACATGGTGTCCTCTTTCAACATTCCATCAGTGAGAAGAGTAGATATAAGACGTGGTCCAACGTTCTGGTTGCAGTTTGAATCGTTCGATTGCCAGAAGTCTCGGTCAGAACTTTCGTCGAACATCTTGTAATCTGAGCCTAACTTCCCATCCCATTATAATAACCTTCCTATAATACACATGGCAAAGTCTCGGAACCCTTTAGCACACGTGTCTCCCGCCCGCCCGCCCGCCCGCCCGCCCAACTAACTTCCCATCCCATTATAATAACCTTCCTATAATACACGTGGCAAAGTCTTATAACCTTCAGCACACGTGTCTCCCGCCCACCCAACTTCACTTGCCACCGCCATACGCACCACGATCGTAGCCGGTAGCTCCTTCATTTTCATTCCCCAAGCTTTCTTCGTCCATCACAAGACGCAGAGAACAACTAACAATGCATCTTTTTAGATCCTCTCTTCGTTTCCCCAAATCCACTGCGTACAGTTTCGTATCAAACCGATTTTCTCACCTCAAAACCCCGGACCCCTGGCCTCGATCCTCAAGTCCCAGTCCGTGGTCCGGCCGGTTCCGAGGCCCCGACACAGTGAAGTTCCTCCAGGGCCTGCTGACCAATGATGTACGAAGGTTGGATGACTCCCTGGGCAAGAGCACCTCGACCTTGCTCATGCCCAATTTGCCCACCGTGTCTGTTCCTCCCATGTACGCTGCGCTCTTGATCCCTCAGGGAAGGTTCCTGTACAACCTGTTCTTGTACATGCCGTCGAGGCCCGATGCCAAGCTCGATAGAAACAGGTTAGAACCCGAGTCTCACTTGGACGAGTCGTTCAAGCTGTTCGCGAATGTGGATGCTACTGTTTTGGATGAGCTCTTGGAGACCTTCAGGAAGTGAGTTTTCAATCGAATAATCTCTTGTGCTATTTCCGCTGTTTTTCAAGTAGATTTTGTTAATTGTTGCGTTGGGAATGGAATGCTTTTGATGATTTCGTAATTCTGTTGTATTCATAGTGTTGTCCTTTTTTTTGGCTGAATTTATGATTGTTTTATTGTTTTAAATTGTATGGTAGATTAGGAAGATCAAAAGCTTACTTAATGCTGCGTTTGGATGTTAAATATTCTTCTTTATTACTAATACCATCTTGTTTATCATTTAAAATTAAATAAATACCTTTTATCTTTATCTTTTTACAGGGAAATCACACTATCAATCTTACTACATTAGCAATGTCTTTATGAAGCAAGTAGATCTAAGGCATCAAAGAGAAGCATATGAGTACTAATGGATATTAAACTTGAGAACCATCATTGAGGATATCGAAGATGAGGAAACAATGCTCAAACCTCCAAAATACAATATTATCCTTTTAAACGAATTTGACGTGTATAAAGACACAAATGCCAAATAGGTAACTACTATATAAATATATCGATGTCTTTATATAGTTATCTTTCGTTACAACCAAAAAAAAACTTTATAAATTAGATATTTTGACAGTTACAATTAATACGAACCCGCCAGAGGAAGTGAACAACAGCCAAGGGAAAATATTAGTCCAAGACATATACATTATTGAACCAAGGTATGAACATATATCTGCTTACATTTATCAAGTTTTTAATTTAATATCTTATAATACTCTTATTATTAGAGATTTAATTATATTTATAATTTTGATAGCCTAAAACTACTGCGTTTAATGATGTGGAATCGATTCCACGACAAATGCCAAGAAAATCTAACCTTATTCTGGTAAAACCAATCATTCTGGGAACATGAATCAGAGTTTCTTCTTATAATGGTAGTTCCTGTTAGAATTAACATTCTTATCAATTATCCATTGTATATTTGTATATTTATTCGTACATATTTATAACGTAGGCCTATCTTTGTCATCAAGATTGACGAGTGTCTTCACCATCGAGGCTCTTCTTCCATCTGTTGTTGCATTGCGTACATGGTAAACAACTTATCTAAAAAACTTTATTCCATTTCTCATTTAAATAGAATATAAATTTTATATTGGTTTTTTATAATATACTACCATATATGTCCTACATATATTATCTCTTGTTTTAATACTTCAATTTAATTATCAAGCCAAACTCTTAGGGCAACACAGAATAATGGATTACTCGAAGAAATAATTGGAAACAATTTCGATACACCAAGTGGATCAGGTTCAAGCAGTTATGTCGACCCAATATTAAAGATCCCTAAAATTGCAGAAATCTTCAGATTTGCACCACCAATGATAGTAAAATTTTATTGTTTAAAATCATCTCTCTTATTTTTGTTTAAAATTATTTTACTTCTACATTTAAATGATAATTATTTCCATAAATATTTATTCTTGATTAGTATGTGATGCACTTAATTGTTCCATTTTAACGTAGTGACCAACATTTTTGGTTAGAAGAAGATTTTCAATGATTGATTTATATCAAACATTCTACTACATGTCCTGCAGAAATTGTAACAAGATGAGAACTTCTTTTGTTACAATTGCAAAAATATGACGATCTCACAACCAAGGTAATCATTTCTTGTGATATTCTAAAATTACAAATTTCTACATTATAATTAAAACATATTAACTGTTAACATTAAGAAATAATAATTTGTTCACTAATTTTAGATGTTGAGCATATCTAGAAGCATATGATGATAGCGCATCAACAACAGTAGTTGCTTTTGGATCCACAGCGGAGTAGATCATGAATTATACAATGATGGATTGTGTAGAACATAGAGGTCAAGTAAAATATATACTCCTAAATGCATTTGAAAAATCTAATACATCACCTCTTTATATGATTTCATCATTACAGGATGACCTCCCATATGTGGAGTCTATTGCAAACCAAATTCGAGAAAAAGAATGGATAATACTCTTAGGCGCACAATGCACAAATCAATGAATATAGCTAATTGCGCCAGAATAAACTTAATGTTTTGTCTGTTAATAACATCCTCGAAACAATAAACATACAGAGTATTATCCAATCATCAAAAGTTTTAAAGAAAAGATTTCAAACAGTTATGTTATTATTTCGGGGACGTTATTAACAGACAAAACATTAAGTTTATTTTGGCGCAATTGTAAGTATTCATTGATTTGTGCGTTGTAAGCCTAAGAGTATTATCCATTATTTTTCTTGAATTTGGTTTGTAATAGTCTCCACATAGGGGAGGTGCTCCTGTAATGATGAAAACATATAAAGAGGTAATGTATTAAATTTTGCAAACACATTTAGGAGTATAGATTTTACTTGACCTCTATGTTCTACAAGATCCATCATTATACAATTCATGATCTACTTCGCTGCGGATCCAAAAGCAACTACTGTTGTTGATGCGCTATCATCATATGCTTCTAGATATGCTCAACATCTAAAATTAGTGAACAAATTATTATTTCTTAATGTTAACAATTAATATGTTTTAATTATAATGTAGAAATTTGTAATTTTAGAATATCACAAGAAATGATTACCTTGGTTGTGAGATCGTCATATTTTTGCAATTGTAACAAAAGAAGTTTTCATCCTGTTCGTATCTAGTTGCTTTGTTACAATTTCTGCAGGACATGTAGTAAATCAACCATTGAAAATCTTCCTCCAACCAAAAATGTTGGCCGCTGCGTTAAAATGGAGTAGTGAAATGCATCACATACTAATAAAAAATAAATATTTATGGAAATAATTATTATTTAAATATAGAAGTAAAATAATTTTAAACAAAAATAAGAGATATGATTTTAAACAATAAAATTTCTCACAGTTTCTGTAATTTCAGAAATATTTAATATTGGGTCAACAGAGCTGCTTGAAACTGATCCACTTGGCATATCGAAATTGTTTCCAATTATTTCTCCGAGTAATCAATTATTCTGTGTTGCCCTAAGAGTTTGGATTAATAATTAAAGTGAAGTATTAAAATATGAGATAATACATGTTGGATATATATGGTAGTATATTATAAAAAACCAATATGAAATTTGTATTCTATTTAAATGAGAAATGGAATAAAGTCTTTTAGATAAGTTGTTTCCCATGTACGCAATGCAACAACAGATGGAAGAAGAGGCTCGATGGTGAAGACACTCGTCGGTCTTGATGACAAAGATTGGCCTACATTATAAATATGTATGAATAAATATACAAATACACAATGGATAATTGATAAGAATGTTAATTCTAATAGGAATGACCATCATAAGAAGAAATTCTAATTCTCGTTTTCAGAATGATTGATCTTGCTAGAATAAAGTTAGAAATTTCTTGGCATTCATCGTGAGCGAATTGATTCCACATTCTTAAACGCAGCAGTTTTAGGCTATCAAAATTATAAACAGAATTAAATTTCTAATAATAAGAGTATTATAAGATATTAAATTAAAAACTTGATAAATGTAAGCGGAAAAGCATACCTCTTCTGCACTCGATCAATCCTAAGGACTTTCTTGGCGATTATACTGGCAGTGAATGTTCCCTTAACGGCTGAAACTCAGTTCACAATTTTTTGTTTGTGAGAAATAGAATGAGGTCATTCAAATTGTTGTAACTAGAGAACTAAGGCCATGCGGCGTGCGTCAATAAACCTGGTCAAACAACCACATACACACAGAAAAGCTTGATGAATCTCTTTGAAGTTACATGGCTGGTTGCTGAATTGCTGTTACTAGAGTCTTCTAACGTAAATTAACGCATGAAAAATTTAGCAGTTAGCAGTGCTAAAGTGGATGTTGGCTAGTGATTGCAAATGCATCTCTTGAATGTATGATACTCTATATTCAGAAATGGAACAAATAATCAATGTGTTTCTGACTGATTGTCACAGATATTGCTTTTCACAAAGCTAGAAATATGTTATTAAAAGTAATCAGAGGGGACCCATTTCCAAAAATATCCATCCCTCCCCCAACCAATTTGCAGAGACCTCCTCAAAAGGGACATTGCAGATCGATATCTTCAACAACAGTTTGCAGACTAGTGAGGCTTTAGCATTAGATCATTATCATCAGAAACACTCAAGAAATAGACATGAAAGTAGTTCTATCAAGAACTGTGACTAGCTGGCTTAGGTCCTGAATTACAGCCTCTATGTTTGGCCTGTGGTTGGGAAGCTCGTGGGTGCACATCAGTGCAATTTCTGCCAGTTTAGCTGCCTCGGATTCAGGGTATTTGCCTTTCAGACTTGTGTCAATGAAATCTTGATATCTACAAGATTCAGCTGCCAATTGCATTGAGTTGGTGAGTTTCCGCTTCCCGGATAGAACTTGGAGGATGATTACTCCAAATGCATATATGTCACTCTTCTCAGTAAAACGGCCAGTCGTAATGTACTCAGGAGCCATGTATCCCATTGCAGCACTCATCTTAAGAGTTGAGAAGACAACATCATCAGCGAGAAGTTTAGGAAGGCCGGAATCCGAAATCAATGGATTGAACTGCTGGTCAATGAGAATCTTCTCAACCGAAATGTTTTGGTGAATTACGACTGACTTGTTTTCACTGCTGCTGTGTAAATATCCAATACCTGGTTGGAAAAGCACAATTAATATGGAAATAAACTAACTTTACACTTTAAGCTTTAGTAATCCTGTGTAAGATATGGTGTTAAAGCATGTGCGTTGATAGAATTCTCCTAAACAACTTATTTGAGTATTTGACTCACACTACCCTCGTAGCTGTAGCATCACTGAGTGATGCACAAGTCATGACTATACGTGGGAACGCTGAGAGCGAGCCACACAACATATCCACCCATCATCATGCCCATACAATGCAGCATCCTTGCAAGAGATTCGAGAAAATGACACTAAATAAAATAAAGAATGAATAGAAAGTACTGACCTTTTGCAATTCCACTAATGACAGAAAACCTCTTGGACCAGTCGAGCTCTATGCTGCTTCCACCATCTAAATCAAGATATCGGTACAGGTTTCCATTTGGAGCAAAATCATATATGAGAAAACATTCACCCCTGCTCCTTGAGCAACAGAAACCTCTCAACCTAGCAAGGTTTTCATGTCTCAGTGAGGCCAACAACTTCAAACCCTTCATGAATTCAGCTTCATCAGACTTACAGCTGGTCACATTAATGACTCTAATAGCTACAAGAGAACCATCTCTTAGAACTCCTTTGTACACAGCCGAGAAGTTGCTCTTTCCCAATAAATTTGCCTCAGAAAAATACTGGGTTGCAGACTCAACCTCTTCTATGTTGAACGTAAAGTAGCTTGGACAATCTGGAGGAGTTCCAGTTCCATTTCGACCATCAGCCAAAGGGCCCCATCCGTTGGAGTACTCAAGACTTACAAGTGGAGAGGCATTTTTTCTATAGAATTCCTTGGGCTGCTCAGTGCTAAGTCGATCATCAGGAGAATCAGATGTAGTTCCAATCTTTTGTTTCCGCCGGCGGTACCAAATAACGGTGAGAAATACAGCCCCTGTCAAAGAGACGGTGACTGCAATAACCCCTGTAATAATTGCAGCCTGTGGTAGTCTTGTTGCCTCTGAGCAATGAGTTTGGTTGCAGTGAGCATGGAAATTTGCGGACTGTGGATTGGCTAGTGGAACAGTATTATTTGTGATTGATCCAGGAGGTTCAAGTTGATCAACATTCACTTTATCATTATCAAATTCTGAGCAGACTCTCACTGCAGGAAACCCAGCTCCACATAAACTTGGATTGTTCCCATACTGGAATCCTTCATTTAAACTTCTGAAAGCTTCGTTTTCATTTATAAAAAAATATAATCAGTACAGATCAATTCACAACAAAAATCACCAAAAAAGAAACCAAAAGAATGTCAAATATGAGAACTTTTTGTGTAAATAATCAAGGATGGAAGAGACATACCGGTAGGGAGAAATCCAGAGAGAGAATTGTTTCGCACATCAAGAACTTCCAACTGTGGAATATCAGCCAGTCTTGCTGGAATTCTACCAGAGAAGCCATTAAAGCTCAAATCAAGCCTTCTTAGCATCCTCAAGTTCCCTAAGGCTGCCGGGATTTCACCCTTTAGTCTGTTGTATTGCAGGGCAAGAACACTTAGCCTCTTCAAGGAACCCATCTGAGAAGGAATGGTTCCAGTCAGCTGGTTACAACATAGCTGCAAAACTACGAAAAAAACGTGTCAAATTTATCTGGGCTAGAGGAACAAAGTCCAAAATAAAAGCGGTGGAAAGAGAATCGGTGAATTTTAATTCATAGATAACCAACAAATGCACATAACAGGTGACAGTGCACCATGGCCAAATTTCTGTACAACTTGGAACTGGAGCAAACAAACTACACAGAACGCCAAACCATTTCATTTTCCTGGAAACGACACAAATAAACTCCGGATAGTCAAATTTCATCCGTCTCCTCCATCCCCCAGTTTTCTTAGCAATAAATGTCCTTCAAATATGAAAAAATCGCGCTAATGTTAAAAAAACTAAGAACTTGGGAATTGCAAGCAAAATTGAAGCCCATATAACATAGATCAAAGCTTACTCGGAGAAAGAAAAGGTTAGAAAAAGAAAATTAATCGCTTAGAATGTGGCATAATAGCAGAACAACAAATGGACAAGAGCACCCAGAAAAGAGAGAAGCCATTAATTCCTGAGTATAACTAAAACTTTTTTCATATAAAACAAACCACCAACCTTGAAGATTATCCATGTTCCCTAACTCAGGTGGTATACCACCAGATAGATTATTCTCGTCGAGATAGAGCTCAGTCAGCTCAGTCAGATTGGAGATCTCCGTGGGTATCTCTCCGGACAATTTGTTGTAGTGCAAGTACAACCCCGACAGGCATTTCAGCCCGGCCACGGCTCCAGAGACCTTGCCTGAGAGACCCTTTCCCTGCAAGGAAATGTTAGCCACTTTGCGATGCTCGTTGCACGCCACGCCTTCAAATGAACCGCTACATGGGTCACCCTCACTGGTCCATGACTTCAACAGCTTATTCTCCGGGTCCAGCGAATACTTCAACTCAAGAAGAGCTCTCAGCTCTGCATTTCCAAGAACAAGTCGTGGAGTAGAAAATGTGAGCAAAAGAATCAGAGAGATGAAAAATTGAAGTAAACCCATTCCGCTTTTGCCTCAAAACTCTCGGTTTCCCCCCGAAATCTTTCCTCTCTATGGCCTATCCTGAGAAATCCATCTTTGTTCTGGTATTCTAATATCTTCCAATTTCCTGTTGTCCCTCTGTAGACAGTGCTTCTTCGTCGCTTTATTTCTCTATCCAGAAATTCTGTACTCTTCTACCCATAAGAGTAGAATTCGCTACAAACAAAACAACTAATTTACGTTATTGGGATGCGGGCAGTTTCGCATTTGGATTTGTTTGGGGATGAGATAGTGGAAGAACAAAAGCTGTCAATGTTTGCCATAGAATGCAATTTAAATCGGTCATTTAGATTGACGATGATGTGGTGCACGAGCCACAAAAGGTCCTGCTCGACAATGACCTGCTGGCTGCTGCCTTGATTTTAAACCGGTGCTTAACAAATGGGCTCCATTCAATCAATCAATCAAATGGGATTCCTGCCTAAAATGACTGGAAGTTGGAATAAAAATAGATTACATTGCAGAAATTTTTTGTTTCGAGTTAAGAGCTGAAAATTACAAATAAATATATCGAAATTAAAACTGATGCAGCCGACAGCCTTTGAACTTAAATTTGAAAGTATCTCCTCAGTAAAGTTGCTCCATATTTACAAGCTTTTGAAAGTACAGATACATTGATTACATCGTGCTTAGAGATTGAAAATTAACTCAAAGCTTAAGCTAGAAAGTGCCAATCCAAGAATAAAAATCTATATTTTATCGTAAATTAGGCCGTCCCAATCACTTATTATGATTGATGCTAATGATTAACTCTTCGGAATCTCAAAACATGAATTTATTTTATACAACAATTATTGGTATATATATTAATTTCCAAATGAAAACAATATAAACGACAGTCTAATAAACTATATATAGGAAGAATGTGAAGACAGGCTAGCAGCTATGCCTCTATGGTTCACGACATTCTTGATGAATAGCCTGAATAGTCTGCGTCGATGGTTGGGGTGGGAAACCTAACAAGTTTGGCAGAGTTGGCACCCAGTTCCAGACAACACGATACCCTTGACTTTTCCCACCTTCACTTGCCACATGGGATCACTTCTGGTCGGGGAAGTCACCGGTACTGTATAATTAAGAAAGAAAACTATCCGACATTTTTACAAGGAAAATGACAACTGAATTTTTTTTTTTTTTTTTGTATCGTATTAGTTATTACAATGAGTTTCAAGTAATTTTTTTTATATAAACAATTTAAATTAAAAAAATATAAATAATAAAATTTATTATGAAGAATTTAAATTACGCCTTAATTAATTCTGTTAAACATTGCTTATGCTTTTCAAAGTAGTGGGTAGTAGGGCAATAATATCACTCTTCTTTAGATTCCCTTTAACACCGTCATTGTCTTTTTCTGGTAAAATAAAAATGCTGAATTCTATGAAGTTGTGGAATTTTGTTTAGGCTTTAGAGTTGTGGTATCATCGTTGGATGGAGGAGCAATCAGAGATTCAGAATCATCATTAATGACGTACAGATAATATTGTCGTGTCCCTGTCAATGTGTACTTTCATTCATGCGATCACAGCAACCAAACAACACCACACCCTATAATTTGGGCTGGGATTTAGGAGGCCGGGACATACTAATTTCCAAATTTTGATGATGAGATAAGCTTAGGAAAATATTAATAATAAAAATATTTATCCTTAATTTTTTCATTTTTAATTATATTTATTAATGCAATGAGAAAGGTAATCTTCTCTCTCTCCCTCTTATACGTACTAAATTTATGTATACGTACTATTGTTATATATTTTTCTGCACTAGTTCATCATCTGTGAGATAATCTAGAAGAAAAAAATAAGCGAAATTCTATCTATCAATTATTATTCACTTTCACACTCTATACTTATAATTTTTTTTTTTTTTATGAAGTGTGGTGTTTTTTATAGAATGTGTGTATATTTTTCATAAGGTGTGAAGTATAAAATAGTGAATAATGACTCATGAAAATAAATTTTAAAAAAACAAACTATGAGAACAAACACATGAAGATTTCATCGACAGACAGAGGCATGCAGCATGAACTTTTGGACACGTTACACAATAACTTTATGAGCCACATCACTCGAAGTTGATCCGATCGATGTTTTAAATTAAAAGCAGACATTTTCTAATACAAGTGAATCATAAATCATGGTCCACAAACATAAAGTAGGCTCTCCACTTTAAATTTTGAACAGGAAATCCATAATTAAAGTTTACGTGTAAACCACCATTTTAATTAAACAAATGTATTAATTTGAAAAAAAATTGAACTTGGTTGAATAATACACGATCAAGATCATATTCAAATTTATTTTTGGTATTCAATTTTCCTTCTGGAAGTTCTGGTATGACAAGGACTAATATCTAACAACCTAACTCATGAAATGTTGTAAAATCTCTCTGATTTTGATTTGAATTTGAATTTGAATTTAAATTTTGCCTAACAAAGACACTCATCTAAGATGATTTCATCCTTGGCCCACGACATACAAGCTAGGGTCTAAGCTTTGCTTTGTTGTCGTAATTACATGGTAATCGGACTGTAGCCTGCTTAAGCACGTATCTATATGGATTTCTTGGAAAGCCCATTTATCACATGGAAGGCCCGGCCCATTTTTTTGTCGTAATTAACGTGTAAAGATAGTTCTGTGAAACGACGTCGTCCATAATATTTTTGCGAAACCAGCGGCATCGGGGTGCACATACGAGAGAACGCCATTTTTTTCATCTGGGACAGATAGCGCCTAGCGTCAATCAATAGAGCGGAGCGGCGCAAACTGTAGAGAGATAGAGAGAGTGTGTATGTGTGTGTGAGAAAAAAGAAACCCGACCCGGAAACAATGGGCAAGGATCTGAGCGAGGACCAAGTCTCGTCGATGAAGGAGGCCTTCACGCTCTTCGACAACGACGGCGATGGTCGGATCGCTCCGTCAGAACTAGGGATCCTAATGCGGTCGCTTGGAGGAAACCCGACCCAGGCCCAGCTCAAATCCATCGTCGCCGAGGAGAAGCTCACCGCACCTTTCGACTTCCCTCGCTTCCTCGACCTCATGGCCAAGCACATGAAGGCCGAGCCCTTCGATCGCCAGCTCCGCGACGCCTTCAAGGTCCTCGACAAGGATTCCACTGGTTACGTTTCCGTCTCGGAGCTCCGTCACATCCTTACCAGCATCGGCGAGAAGCTCGAGCCCTCTGAGTTCGACGAGTGGATCCGTGAGGTTGAGGTCGGCTCCGACGGGCGGATCCGGTACGAGGATTTTATCGCCCGAATGGTCGCCAAGTGACGCTGCTCTAGTATCGGGTTTGTGTTTTGTGAAACGGACATGTTTTCTAGAAGTAATATCTTCTATGTTTGATTTTCGCTTGGGTCTGTTTGGGTTTTGTTATGCTGTGCTCTTCTTCTTCTTCTTTTGGTTAATGCTAGTTTCGTTTTAAGAGAATTTGTGCGTGTTGCGTTCTGTTTATAATGTGCATCCGAACTATGGTCTTCATAGGAATGTGGAGTTGGCCATTTTCTTACTTTGGATTTTTGGCTCAGTATGTATGAGATTATAGCGTTCTTTAGAAAATTCAGTGATGAATGTAGGATGAGACCTGGGCACTTGTTCCTATGTCGGGTATCATTATTTTGACGAACTTCTAACATGATGGACAGCCATTTGCTTGTTTGGTACTTCTTTTCCTCTGTGTTTTGTAAGCTAGAGAGAGAGTATTATATGATTGTGAGGAATGGACTATGTATATGGGCGTTTGTTTAGTCATGCGCTCTTAATGGTAACGTGCATATTACATATTGATGAATTATGGATAAAATAGTGCAATATTGGCTAGATGCGTGCAGAAGATGCTGCATCTAGGATAATAGGAGTTTTGGGTTGGAAAAAGCAATCGAAGGAATGAAACAATTCGTCATACATATATAATCCAACCACATTTATGGCAGTATCATATATCCATCACGGGAGCGAACAAGTGACTCTCATTCTATGCCTGCACTCTTTTGTATTTGTTTCCAGGCTGAGATAATAGTTTGCGGTTTTGAGGATGTAGGTAGGTAGTAGTGACAGCAAAGTTGTAACTTAGTGAATCTTTTTATGTACGCAGTGAAGTTTTCTCAGTCTGTTAACCCTAGGGGTTGGCTCAAGTGGTAAATGCCTTGGTCTTGGTGGTATGTTCCCTCCAAATCTAAGGTTCAAATCTTCTTGGGTGCAAACAACTTCTAAGGGTCACCAGACTGGGGGAACTTCTTCTCGAATTACCCAAGGTGAACTTGCGAAAATCTTCTTGTTGAGGGTTTGTGCACCCCAGGGATTAGTAGGGACTTTGTAATCAGACACCCAGTGCCAATAAAAAAAAGTTTTATCAGCGTGGTTAGGTCATTGTGATCATCAGTTGTTTCTACTTGGGTGGGAAGCAGAGGTTTCTGTTGCCGGGAAAATCTTGGAGGTGTCAGAAGCGTCTTAGTTATGAGGTGGCCGTATTCACCAACTAGGAGTTGTCAATGGATGTGTTATAGTTGATACTGTAGAGTTGTAATCTGCATCAGTTTTTTATAGGTAAAAGTTGTAATCTGAATCATGAAGTTATGAATTCACATACCATAAAAGATAAAAGATTTGGATCCAAAACCATACCAACATCCTAAGTAGCTGTAAAAGATAAACATCTTGGATTGATAGTCGCTTTGACAAAGCCTGTAGTCCTAAACGTGGTGCACTTATATTGGTTCGTTTTGGTTGTTTCAGACTTGCATTGGTCCTTGGTGTTTCATACTCTCAACACTAGAAGGATCTATTGCTTTTTGGCATGTTGCGTTGTTTGTAGACTCGTTCTAGAATTCATGGTGGGTATCCGTGTGACTGAGATTATCTGCAGATCTTATTTATGCCATATTGGCTTAAAGGAAGCTAAAGAAAGTGTTATGTCGATATTTAGGTTGGCGTCCTGAATTGAAGGCTGGGGGTCTAAAGGTGTGATTCGTAAACCCGTAAATCCTTCTAGATGTCAAGAGCTATGCCTTCACTTGGGATATAACCAAAAAAAAAAGACTGAAATCAGGTTTATGATGCATATTCTTCCGCTTTTGTGTGTTTCTTATCTTTTGAGAACTGCTTTGTACTGTAAAAGCATGAAGCAGCCTCATTCACGAACTCAAAGGTCGATGGAACAGCATCAATTCAGCCCCCAGGGGATCACTAAAACAAATAACGTTTGATTTTTTTTTTTTTTAAAAAGACATGTTTGTATGCTTAAATAGAAGATTATATCCTACTTGGTGAAAGAATATATAAGAAATGATTCTCAAATGTACAAAAATCACATTAAATTAAAACACAATCCGAAATGCCAAATGTGCAACAGTATACAGATACACTAACCACACAAAATAGACTTGCTGCCTTTGCAACAACTGCAGCAAAAATCTCATTTTATACTTCGTCTGACTTTCCAACAATTGTTCAAAGTAATGCACAATGACCCCAAATAAAGAGGAAACAAATGCAGAAATAAAATGTCCTGTAAATGAGGTAAGAAAAGCACCATTATATCTTCATTGACCACGTGGCAGACTCTCGCATTGCTGAGGGGCTGGTCGCCTAAACTATGAGACTCTGAACTTTCTGGATTTGGATGCAGCTGACTATCTGTGGAAGGGCCTTCAGAGGGTTCCCCGTCATCCCTCGGTGCATCATCAGGATCTTCTCTTCCATCATTACCTTCACCAGGACTTCCACCACTACCTCCCTTTGAGACGCCTGGGACCAAGTCCGCTCGAGCTTCTACACCAACCCGTCTCATGTGCAGCTGCCACATCATAAATACTAGTTAGATAACGGGCTCTTCAAAATACAGTTATAAGCAAATCTAGTAACGATGGCAACCTGAAGATGCAAGTTAACTTCATCTGGACGTGAAAGAAAGGGAAAATCTCCCCCAGTTTTCAAAAATGCTCGCCTCGCCTCAGGATACCTCTCCCGTACATCATGTTTCAGTTGTTGAGGAATTGCACAGTAATCATTTGTCTTCAAGGGGGGAAGATGTAAAAACGTCAAAATGAACCAGTATTGCCAGCAGTAAAAATTTGTTAATTTCCTTCTTCCAGTACTATAGCTAAGAACATCGCATCTAGTTAATGATGCTGAATTGATAGATTCAAGCATTTGAAAAGCCATGCAGGAAAGCAAATGACGACTTACGGGCCATAGAATTCTATAGCATGCAGCAACATGGAATTATTGTTGGTAGGGTTCCAATAATTTTAAAGAACCTGACCGTTAAGTAGTTTATCCAGTTATAGTAATCTACTGACCTTTGGTTCAACATATTTAACAACAAAGCTTGGCTTACAGCCATGAGATTCACTTTCAACCTATGCTACAACTGCAGCATTTATTTCAGTTTATATCCACATGTAAGATACCACTTCAATTACCGGTACATCAGATCTTTCAAAGATAGCATTAGCCCAACGGGGTGTCAAGACCTTTCTTTTTCACCAGCGAAACAACAAAGGGAACGGAAACTGCATCGGTGTATCTCAATATCCGTCCATTATCATTATTTTTGCAGCAAATTACACTAACTTCACCAAGAGTTACGTGCACATCCCATCAAAAAGCTTTTTACATCACAAGTAAAAGTAAAGTTCAAAAGCATTTCTGGTAAATTTCAGAAGCTACAAGTAGAACTTCGCATCAACTAGCACATTTACACTGGGGGAAAATGAAGAAGAAAAGGAAAGAAGAATTTTGAAGAATGATTTATGTGCACACACATGCACATCCAAAGAGGTTTAGATAACTTACATCCATTATGGTTATAACCGAATCTGAAAGCAGCAAAGGACCAACTGAAGCAGCATCAACGGTCAAAGTTAACCTGGAGGCCAAGTCATCCTTTGAGAGTGTTTCAACCTGAAATGATAATCACATCTTATGGTGCCATAAGAACTAAACATGTAGTTTTCTATAGCATATACTTTTTTGCATTTAAACTAAAACAAAACAGAGAAAGCAGATGGAAATTGGTTTATGCAAAAGACATTTATTTTGTGAACCGATAAATTAAAACTATTGGCCAAGGGAAAAAGAAAAAGTAAAATAATTGTGAACACAATCTAGAAAAATGACATTCATCATACAGATTTAGCAGAGATGCAACTCACCTCCTCAATGTTTGCAAAATAAGATTCAAAATAAAAGGTGATTTTCAAGACCATGGAAAATAAAGTTGAGCACTCTCGTCAAATTGGTAGCAAATGTCAAAATTTATGAAAATTTATTGTAAACATTACAATGCATTTTAATTTATTTCAAATAATGAATTGACTGACAAGGTCAAATTGATTGTAAATACTAATTTAATTTTTCGTAGATGCACTTCAGTTTAGACTATTATATTTAACGCCCAAGGTCAAAACCTTGAGCAATTATGAGGTTCTCATGAAGCTCAAGGAACTTTATCTTACTGGGGTCACAAAATTTGGGCGGAAAGACGGAGAGCGGAAAGAGGGGAACTTATTCCGAGTTACTAACCAATATATAGGGAGTTCGAGGGCAGGATACTTCAAGATATCATATACACAGAAAAAACCAAAACATGGGCATATAGTGTATGCGTTTGCAGACTTTTACCTGAGAAACAACAAAGTCCACTGAATCCGCAATGAATGGTTCATGGGGGCCATCACGAATTCCCGTTAATACGTATCGTTTCAGCAAAAATGAAGGGGTCCAACTGACACTGCAGAAGGCATACCATAATCAGGAAGTCACCTTTTTGAGAAAACCCCGTACCTAACAAGAAATTCACTATTTGTATCTAATTCGCAGCCAATAAAGTATTCCTCGTCCTTTCTAAAATGAAAAATATATCACTATCAGTTTTGAAAATCATAAGCAAAGAGAAGTACATGCTGACCAAGAAGTATCAAGGAGTACCTAGGACCCCTACCAACTCACTCCAATTTCTAGAAAGCTATGTGGGCAGAATGAAACACTAAAAAAGAATCAACTAACTTGCTCGACGGTGATCTATTCACTGTCCATTCAGCAAATGAAATATCATCTAATTCTGAGCTTGTGCTCCTTATTCAATATAATGCTTGAATTTCTATGATGCAAAATTACACAGAAGTATGATATAAAATTCGGGTTGGGGTACAAAGTAGCAACTTTTAGAAATAAAAATCTCTTATATAAATGACATAAAGGCCCCTTATTTTTCAAATACTTGATTGTTTGTGGCTTAAAACTGCCCCTTCCTGCACATAGAATGTTATCTTTGCGGAATTCCAAAACGGAGCAATCAGTGCCAGCCCCAACCCCCCAAAAGAACTATCAGAAAACCCAGGCGCATTGTGCGAGCACAGGTGCTCCACACATAATAATCTTATGTAACCAGAAAATATACAGTTTCATCTATTCCATTATACAACGTAGGCCTCCCAACTATATCGCAAATCTTTTGAACATTTTATCAGCAACTGAAAACAGACTAGTTCAACAAAGAACTTGTTCTCATTTCTTCATAATTCTTTGTCAAAAACCACAAAATATATTTCTCATTCACCTACTGTACGTATTTAGAGTGTAAGCAGTCTCTTGATGACAAATTCAGTCCTAGCATCATGGCAGTACATATTATCAAACCCTTGATGTGAATGATATCTCCATGGATTTGGGAAGTTGGAATAGGAGAGCACTCATCTTGGGGTGGGCTTACTACTTAGATGCTTTCAGCAGTTATCCTATATATATATATATATATAGGATAACTGCTGAAAGCATCTAAGTAGTAAGCCCACCCTATATATATATATATATATATATAGAATAAAGTACATAAAAATCAGGCCGTCTAATCATATGCAGTTTACAATCATTCATCAAGGAGAATGACTTACACAGGAGCCCATGGCATTGAAGCAGAGAAACTGCATGTATCCAGAAAAGAATTGGATAGTATCAATGACCGAACCCGTCTTGGACGATGCTGAGCAAAAAGTTGTGCTAAGAAGCCCCCAAGGGATGTACCATAAAGATGTATCTGTTAGATATATATTGATTAGTCTACTAATTGATTACTCAAGTTTATGAGGCACTCCCCATACAGAGTGACCCACAGTTTATGCAACACTGGTTCGAACCACCTATGTGCTTAGAAATATATTCAGCACAAGGTGGCTTTTGAAGAAATTTGCCATTCAAAATGTCAAAATTTGTTAGTGCATACAAGCAGGCATTGTGGTAGGTGCCAAGACATCAAGTACTACAATGAGCTAACATAGAAAAAACTATTACATTGATAAAGCAGAAATTTGGTAGAAGAAATGTTTAAAGGAAAGGAAGCTCTTACATGATGAACATCAATAGCATCCAAGAACTTTTCAAATGCTTGAATCCACTCGTGATGATTCCATACCCGGGGAATATCAACAGAAATCACTCGGTAACCCTACACATTTCAAAGGGATTTGACTCTGCACTCTTAGTTTCGAAAATTTAATTATACATATCATAAAAAAGTAATGGTTTTGGTAGCAGTCCGGAAGGTTTTTTACTGGCCACAAACTTGAATAGAATTATGAATTTTTTTTCTGAAAATTCCAATCATATTCCATTTAGTGTGACACGGACTAGGAAGACCATAAGGAAGTAGCCATGCCGATTGTGAAAAGTTAATACCCACTTTCATTGCACTCCGAGACATGACAGCTTCTAGTGGTTAGTGATTCCAGGTATAAGAACAAGCCCTAGACTCTCGATGATGAACACTGGTCCATGATAACTTAGAAAACCATGACATACAAATTCATTTTTTTTTTTTGAAAAAGGAAGGAACGTGAGTTTTTGATGTGTTGATAGATAATGTGATGGATATGATGAAGACCCCTGAGATGAAGCTTTACCTTCATGGACAATGACATGATTTGTTTGTAGTATACATCCGCTGTCCCTGCTGTTCCAGGAAGACAAATAAGAGGAGGTACCACTTTAGGACCAAAATCATAATATCGCCATTGCTTTGTGCCAATCTGCGAGGAAAATGAAAAAACAAAAACAAGATGTTCCCAACAGAGACTTTGTCAGGCAATAAAAGCACCATCAAGTAACTCATAGAAGAACTCCAAAATTAATAGAGAAACAGGGAGACTCTAGACAGCACAAAATGCACACCCAGCTGCATTGCGATGCCAAGATGTAAAACTCATTACCAAAGTTTGATAATTTGCACAATTTGGACTAAAAAAAAAAACCAGTAAATACAATGAGTAAAATATGAATCCGTTCTCACCCTCGTCCTCCCCAGAATTGAGTAAGAGCAAATATAAAATTGGGTACTGCTACTTAGCATACTAAAGTGACCGAATTCATACACTTTTATTTCCACTTTTTATCCTCTTTTTTTTTTCACTTTTTCATCATTTTATAACTAAATTTTATTCATATAAAATTCAAAAATTGAAAAAAAGGGAAAAAAAAAACTTCTGCGAATCATTCACAGATGCGGTCAGTTTCGTTATGCGAAGTAGGGTTTTGTAAAAAAATTTAGCTGAAACAAATGTATACTAATGACGAGTCCAGACAAACAAGCTAAACCCATATTCAAACAAACGGAAACCATATACACGCAACGAAACTCGCACAATTAGTACGCAATTTGAAACCCGATTCATTTAATGGTCATAAATTACAAAACCAAGATCATCCAATACCCATAATTGACCAAGAAAAAGGAGACACTAGCAAAAAGCATTGACATACCACATAACAAAATCAATCTAACGAAGCAAACCCATTATAAGAAACTAGATGAAAATGGAAAAGGGTAAGAAAAGAAATAAAAAAGAAAACCAAGGTGTTAGAGCGAAACCGTACGGGTATCTTATGGAGAGGAACCTGGGACTTGAAGTAGATGTAATCTCCGGGCGCCGAAAAAGCAGTTTTCATTGCTAATTGCAATGCCCAAACACTCCCACATCACACAACCATTATCAATTTGATCGATCACTGAAATTCTCTGTGTGTTTGTTTGTCCTCGCTGTCCTGGCCGAAATCATCGAATAATATTTCGAGGGATCGGGGAGATCAGAAGACGGAACAAATACGCGACGTGGATAAGGGCCGTCTATCCTCCCGTTTAATGGTAACGATCAATGACGGGGATGCTCTTCAACTGCTCGTCAGCGTTATACCATGTGGATGCTCTTTGGTTCACTCTTCTTCGTTTAAATTAATATAATATTGTTTATTAGATTTTTAATTGGACATTTTAAAATATAAGAGTTAGATATAATGATTAAGAGTTAGTTTGAGAATTTTATGTTCCGTTTTAAAGTTTAAAATATTAAATTTTAATATTATTATTGTTTTGAGATTTAAAAAAGTTGAATTATTTATTATATTTTGTATGGAGATTTGAAAAATATGTAATGATGAGATGAAAATTTTGTGTTTTGTTTGATGTCCCAAACCAGCCCTAAGAGTTTGATGGTGACATATAGCTCGGTTCAAATGGAAAATCTGAGTTTAAACCCTCCATCTCCTCTCTAAAAAAATTAAAAAAATAAGTTTGATTAATACCATATCAATACAAAATAATAAAAAATAAAATAAAAGTGTGATTATACAACGTTATTCAATATAATATAAAATCATTTTTTTTTATTTCTCATTTAGTAGAATATACTAAATACTAAGGCCCCCTTTGGATTCGAAATCTATTTCAACTCAATTTATTTCGTCTTATTATTATAATTTTTTTAAATTCTCATACAAAATATAATAAAAAATTTACATTTTTCAAATCTTAAAATAATAATAATTTTAAAAAATAATATTCTAAAAATATTTTATTTAACTCATCTAAAATTATCTCTAAATCCAAACGAGGCCTTTTAGGCCTTAATGATTCAATTTGATCAAGTTCAAATAAATTAGTCTTGGAATTATAATTTCAATTTAATTTTTTATATAATATAAAAAAACTGATATTATGATCTAAATTTAATTATTTGAAGCAAGTAAATAGGATTCAGAAATAAATAATAAGACCCTCGCATTGCATACATTTTTAACGTAAAAACTAAGAGAGAGAATGATAATTACTTCAATTTGTCATAAAATCTATAACACCTAATTAATCAGCTGATCATCAATATTTAAGAATATAAATGACTTGGTATTCTCATAAGATATAATTTTATTAAGTTATTTATGTAATAATTAGACATTCTACATATCCGTATTCTATAATTTCATTGATGAATCGAAAGCATTAGGTTATTTTAATGGTGAAATTGCCTAATCTTTGTGGATTCATTAGGCAATTCACCAAATCTTTGTGAATGATTTTTTCTTCATCTCTAGCTTGAATAGTTTCTAATCCATGGAAAGGTACAAGCAATTAGATATTACCTAAATAACATGATTCACCAAAAAATAACTTTATTTGTTATATGAGAACCACAGTACACAGCATCAAACTGCTACAAGGGCCGGTCCAAGTTTCAAACTTGGAGTTAGAGATAGCAGTACTGCCTTTTCTTCTAAGTCCAATTGGGTGTTGTACATGTGCCTCCCTCACATATAAAGGAAATACATACATACATATCTCCTTATACTTTTTTTTTTTTTTATTTTGAATTCATATCTCCTTATACTTAAAACATCTATAAAACGTGAACAATAATGAATAGTAATGTCCAAAAGCATCTATAAAACGTGAACAATAATAAATAATAATGTGAATAGTAATGAATAGTCTCTTGCCACTGTGTTTCTCTATGAGCCGAGAATGGGTTCGTGCGTGCGAATGTCAGTGTGCGACGAAAAGAGAAAAGGAGGTTCGTGGTGGCTGAGTCTGCGAGAGGTGGTCGCCGGTGTGAGGTGGTGGAAGTGCGGTGGCCTGGGTGGCCGCATATGGCAGCGCAATTGAATAGAAATGGGTGAAACCCTTTTCGGTTGGGTTACCACATGGGAGAGAGAGCTGCGCGTGGAGGAGATCGGTAGTGGTTGGCTTGGTCGTAGGCGTGAGGGGGAGTCGTCGGTGGTGGCGGTGAGGCTACGTGGCCGCGTACGGCAGCGCAAGTGGAGAGAAATTGGAGAAACCCATTTCGATTGGGTTACCGCAGGAGAGAGAGAAGTTTGCGAGTGTGGGAGATCGGTGGTGGCTGCATTGGTCGCCGACGTAAAGAGGATGGGGTGTGGAGGAAGAATCAGGCCAAAGGAGAGAGAGAGAGAGAGAGAGAGAGAGAGAGAGAGAGAGAGAGAGAAGAAGAAGAAGAAGAAGAAGAAGAAGAAGAAGAAGAAGAAGAAAAATAATAATAAAATCACTATAATATTTATCACTATTATATATAAAAATAAAATAAAATCACTAAAATATTTATCACTATTATGTAAAAAGTAGATTCTTTAAAGTGTATCTCAAATATACCAAATTTTTTTAAAGATTTTGTGCGGAATTTACACACTTAAAATTATATAAATAATTTTTCTTATTAAAATCACTATAATATTTAAGGCACGTAACATATTTTACTAGTGTTTGTGTATATATATATGTGTGTGTGTGTGTGTGTGAAGATGATCCTTTGATTTGTTCATCTGGTTGGAAAGGCTATAACTTTTATGTTCATGAAGAAATGAAAAAGGTCTTACTTAATGTACGCAGATGCTACATGTACTGAGCCACTGGTAAAGACAAGAAATGCAACTCTACTACTTCTCATATGTTGTTATTTTGTGTAGAGCTCCAATCTGGATAACCTTGGTGTTGGAATTGCAATCGTTGAGTTCAGTTTCTTGCTAACAAGACCGAATATGTCTGACAAATCTTGCTCTGTATCCTGTGGCAATTTCCACTCGTAAGCATGTAAAAAAGAAGCTATGATGTATTTGAGCGTCCGCTCAGCCAGTGGAAGCCCTGCACATACTCTTCTCCCTGATCCAAACGGAAGATAGTGGAAATTGTTGCCTGAATAATCCCACTTGCTATTTAGGAACCTCTCAGGTTGAAATTCCAATGGATTGTCCCATATCTTTGGGTCCCTGTGTATAGCCCAAACATTTATCATAACCCGAGTATCTTTGGGTATGCAGTACCCACCAATAGTGCTAGATTGGCTTGGACAACGAGGTACTATGAAAGGAAGAGGTGCGTGCAAACGGAAAGTCTCTTTGATGACAGCATCTAAATAGCGTAACTTGGGCAAATGAGTCTCTTCGACTAAGTTGTCCAACCCAACAACTTCTGTTAGTTCTTCTAATACTTTTTCCATTACCTCTGGATGTTCCATTAGCTCTGCCATCACCCATTCCACCATTGTTACTGTGGTGTCGGATGCTCCCACCATTGTGTCCTATGTATAAACAAATCGAACAAGATACTCAATGCAAGCGACAAGTAATAAACATCATTTCATTTTGTCAATGTGATACACTTTTTTAGAAACAAATCAATGACTCTAAGTACTCTTTACGTTTTGCACTAAATGACTTGTTCCCGTTTAAAATCTTATGTCTAAATCTAGGTAGACATGGTATTAGTGAAAAGTGTCTAGGCTAGGCTTCCTGATTGGCGCTAAATTAATGGAGCAGAGAGTGGAAAGGTGGGATATACCATAAGCACGGCCTTGACTTGGCTGATGCTAAGTGATGTTGCAGCATCATCACGCTCTGTAAGCTCCAAGAGAATCTGCAAAAAGTCCTTCCTCTGTTCATTCATTAGTGACCCTGACCCCTCTTCTTTGGCCTCCACTAAATTTCTCCTTTTTTCAATGACAGAATCAAGAATGCGCTCAATCCATTCGAAAATGCTCTTTGCTCGCTTTTCATACCCTTGTAAATCAAACCTTGCAAGCACTAGGAAGAAGTCTGAAACATTTGGTGCTCCAAATACCACCATCAGGTCGGCCAATAAAGTCTTCAACTCAGCCCCAAAATGCACACCTTCCGCTCCTCCCTGCGTCCCACCCCACAACATGCTCATGACGGCGCTAATCACCGTCAGGAACGCCAGTTCCCCAAAATCTATGGGGGTGCCAATCTTTCCATACACATTTTTGATAGATTTCCTAACCTCCTCTCTGCGGAGAGCATAAGAACGATCAAGATTGGTGTTACTCAACATCTCTCGCACAAATATCTTGCGCAACTTCTTCCAGTCAGGACCATGCGGTAAAAAGGCAATGTCAGCTCCCCTAAATGAGGAAGCCAGAACAACTATGGGAGGGTCACGATTTGCAAATATTGCGTCTTGGTCGCGAACCACTTCTTTCACTAACGATGGTGAATTCACCACCACACATAGTTTTTTTCCAAGCCATACCTTGTAGATAGGACCATATACTCCGGCCAGTTCCTCAAATTGCCTGTGAAGGTCTGCCCTTAGGAAGGGCAGGTACCCCACCAGTGGCAAGCCTCGGGGACCTGGTGGCAATGGTGGCCTTGCATTTCTTGATTTCTTGGCTTTCCATAGGAACCAGAGCACTGCAACTGTGGACAGTAAAGCAGTGAGAGTTGCTCTAGAAAGTTTGTCTTTCCCATCGCTAGCACCCTACAACCCAGAAGACGTAGCAGAAATTGTATTCGACATGCTGGGCTTTGTGAATGAATTGAAAGTTAAGAAGCTAAGAACAAGCCCATGTCTCAATGTTTTGAATGCTCTATGTAGAAGATCTTTGCTACATTTCCAGTGCATATAGTGTACAACGAGAAGGATTCTTGTGGTCATAGACGAAGATAAGGCTGTGAAAAGATCATCAACTTGGTGGCACATTCCCATCCATTCAAGGAATAGTCTTTCAATAATTCGTGTTCATACGCATGCATTGCAATATGATAGATTTGTTGTAGATTTTATAGAGGGTGCCGGTTGCTCTTACATCAAAATAATGAATAATAATAGGCTTATTATTCTACTATTATCCATCTACTATTTTTTTTATATTTGAATTTTTTTTAATTTTTAATTTTACTTAATGATTAAAGAAGTGTGTATTAATAAAGTTATATTTTTTTAATTTTTTTTAATGATTAAAAATGTTAAAAAAGTATTTAAAAAGAAAATAATAAAAATATTAAAAAACTTGAAATACATTTGAGTGGTAGTGGTAGATGGGAAGTAATAGGGTAAAGCCTATCACTATCCCAAAAGAAAATAGAAAAGTAGTTGTGGAAATAGATAAGAGAATAGACGGTACTGCCGCGTGACTGCGTCGCATTCGTAGAGCGGGTCCATTCCGATTCAGATTCACAAGTGTATGGCCTTCTTCTAGTCTCTCTCTAGACTTTTTTTCTTTCGAAAATAAAATAAGGGCTATTTACTGAAATGGTACTTTGTGTATAGTTTCTTCTAGCAGTGATATCGTGGACGGCTTGTGTCAAAACAGATAGCCCTCTAATGAAAGACATTTTTCTACATCATGTAGAGTAGATGAAGGTGAAAGTTCCACTGAACATGTTACATTGCATTCATGAACAGAACACAGTTTTGAGATGTGGAGAGTACGAGTTATTAAAAGTAACATTTTCGAGATGTCAGGAGTAAGATTTAACAAAAAATGTGAATTGACACTACACAGCTAGCAATCCAACAACGGAGATATCAACGTGTGTTTTATTTAATTCTTAAGCAAAAATCTACGTGTCACTCAAACTGGATATTAGCTTGCACTCATGTATGCCACCAGAAATTTTTCTTCTGGAAAACACTAATTCTCTGCCGAACTCACTTGCTGCCTTGCTCTGCGAATACTACTTTCGAAGTTTCTAACCAGACGGGCACATCTCAGGAAGTCTGCGGGATGCTCCTTGTAGCATGCTAACCAAGCATCATTCTCGGCAGAACAGGGGATAGGCTTCTGGTATGGAAGCTTGTACTCCTTATCGCGGAGGTCCCTAGCCCTTTGTGTCACTTCCTACACCATGTTCTCCTCCTGCTTCTGCAACGTCTCAATAACCCTCTCACTATCTTGAAGGACAGATCGAATTGCATCCAACTCTGTGTAACCTGATTGTGCTGGAGCGTTTACTGGTAGAAACAACGGAGGCTGTAGTGGCCATCCTGTGGCAACAAGCCCCTTGAATGTTTCAGAATCACCAGTAATCTGCTTCTGCTTTACATGAATTTGGAGCTTCGGCTCTCGTGGCACCTTAGCTTTAGATTTTTTAGTTTTCTTCTTCAACTTTTCAGTGTCATCAGCAAGTCGACTAACAAGGTCGCTGCTAATCTGAATTGAAAAATTGCCCATAACAGAGAAATTCCCACACAATATACCTGAAAATGTCCACAGAAGTGATTGTGTTGGATTAGAAACATATAATGCAAACTTTCTTTTTACACTCTGGGTGTCAGAAATGAGTTATTTCATTAATTATCTAGTTCAGGATACCTCTCCCGTACATCATGTTTCAGTTGTTGAGGAATTGCACAGTAATCATTTGTCTTCAAGGGGGGAAGATGTAAACATGTCAAAATGAACCAGTATTGCCATCAGCAAAAATTTGTTAATTTCCTTCTTCCAGTACTATAGCTAAGAAAAACGCATCTAGTTAATGATGCTGAATTGATAGATTCAAGCATTTGAAAAGCCATGCAGGAAAGCAAATGACTTAGTGGCCATAGAATTCTATAGCATGCAGCAACATGGAATTATTGTTGGTAGGGTTCCAATAATTTTAAAGAACCTGACCGTTAAGTAGTTTATCCAGTTATAGTAATCTACTGACCTTTGGTTCAACATATTTAACAACAAAGCTTGGCTTACAGCCACGAGATTCACTTTCAACCTATGCTACAACTGCAGCATTTATTTCAGTTTATATCCACATGTAAGATACCACTTCAATTACCGGTACATCATATCTTTCAAAGATAGCATAAGCCCAACTGGATGTCAAGACCTTTCTTTTTCACCAGCGAAACAACAAAGGGAACGGAAACTGCATCAATGTATCTCAATATCCGTCCATTATCATTATTTTTGCAGCAAATTACACTAAGTAACTTCACCAAGAGTTACGTGCACATCCCATCAAAAAGCTTTTTACAGCACAAGTAAAAGTAAAGTTCAAAAGCATTTCTGGTAAATTTCAGAAGCCAAAAGTAGAACTTCGCATCAACTAGCACGTTTACACTGGGGGAAAATGAAGAAGAAAAGGAAAGAAGAATTTTGAAGAATGATTTATGTGCACACACATGCACATCCAAAGAGGTTTAGATAACTTACATCCATTATGGTTATAAATGAATCTGAAAGCAGCAAAGGTCCAACTGAAGCAGCATCAACTGTCAAAGTTAACCTGGAGGCCAAGACATCCTTTGAGAGTGTTTCAACCTGAAATGATAATCACATCTTATGGTGCCATAAGAACTAAACAAGTAGTTTTCTATAGCACATACATTTTTGCATTTAAACTAAAACAAAACAGCAGATGGAAATTGGTTTATGCACAAGACATTTATTTTGTGAACCGATAAATTAAAACTATTGGCCAAGGGAAAAAGAAAAAGTAAAATAATTGTGAACACAATCTAGAAAAATGACATTCATCATACAGATGTAGCAGAGATGCAACTCACCTCCTCAATGTTTGCAAAATAAGATTCAAAATAAAAGGTGATTTTCAAGACCATGGAAAATAAAGTTGAGCACTCTCGTCAAATTGGTAGCAAATGTCAAAATTTATGTAAATTTATTGTAAACATTACAGTGCATTTTAATTTATTTCAAATAATGAATTGACTGACAAGGTCAAATTGATTGCAAATACTAATTTAATTTTTTGTAAATGCACTTCAGTTTAGACTATTATATTTAACGCCCAAGGTCAAAACCTTGAGCAATTATGTGGTTCTTATGAAGCTCAAGGAACTTTATCTTACTAGGGTCACAAAATTTGGGGGGGAAGAAGGAGAGCGGAAAGAGGGGAACTTATTCTGAGTTACTAACCAATATATAGGGAGTTTGAAGGCAGGATACTTCAAGATATCATATACGCAGATAAAACCAAAACATGGGCATATAGCGTATGCGTTTGCAGACTTTTACCTGAGAAACAACAAAGTCCACTGAATCCACAATGAATGGTTCATGGGGGCCATCACGAATTCCCATTAATACGTATCGTTTCAGCAAAAATGAAGGGGTCCAACTGACACTGCAGAAGGCATACCATAATCAGGAAGTCACCTTGTTGAGAAAACCCTGTACCTAACAAGAAATTCACTATTTGTATCTAATTCACAGCCAATGAAGTATTCCTCGTCCTTTCTAAAATGAAAAATATATCACTATCAGTTTTGAAAATCATAGGCAAAGAGAAATACATGCTGACCAAGAAGTATCAAGGAGTACCTAGGACCCCTACCAACTCACTCCAATTTCTAGAAAGCTATGTGGGCAGACTGAAACACTAAAAAATAATCAACTAGCTTGCTCGACGGTGATCTATTCACTGTCCATTCAGCAAATGAAATATCATCTAATTCTGACCTTGTGCTCCTTATTCAATATAATGCTTGAATTTCTATGATATAAAATTCGGATTGGGGTACAAAGTAGCAACTTTTAGTAATAAAAATATCTTTTATAAATGATATAAAGGCCACTTATTTTTCACATACTTGATTGTTTGTGGCTTAAAACTGCCCCTTACTGCATATAGCATGTTAATCTTTGCGGAATTCCAAAACGGGGCAATCAGTGCCAGCCCCAACCCCCGAAAAGAACTATCAGAAAACCCAGGCACTTTGTGCAAGCACAGATGCTCCACCCATAATAATCTTATGTAGCCAGAAAATATACAGTCTATTCCATTATAAAACATAGGCCTCCCAACTATATTGCAAATCTTTTGAACATTTTATCAGCAACTGAAAACAGACTAGTTCAACAAAGAACTTGTTCTCATTTCTTCATAATTCTTTGTCAATAACCACCAAATATATTTCTCATTCACCTACTGTACGTATCTAGAGTTGTAAGCAGTCTCTTGATGACAAATTCAGTCCTAGCATCATGGCAGTAGATATTATCAAACACTTGATGAGCATGATATCTCCATGGATTTGGGGAAGTCGGAATAGGAGAGCACTCATCTTGGGGTGGGCTTACTACTTAGATGCTTTCAGCAGTTATCCTATATAAATATATATATATATATGTATAGAATAAAGTACATAAAAATCAGGCCGTCTAATCATATGCAGTTTACAATCATTCATCAAAGACAAAATGCGATGACTTACACAGGAGCCCATGGCATTGAAGCAGAGAAACTGCATGTATCCAGAAAAGAATTGGATGGTATCAATGACCAAACCCGTCTTGGACGATGCTGAGCAAAAAGTTGTGCTACGAAGCCCCCAAGGGATGTACCATAAAGATGCATCTGTTAGATATATATTGATTAGTCTACTAATTGATTACTCAAGTTTATGAGGCACTCCTCGTACAGAGTGACCCACAGTTTATGCAACACTGGAGGCATTGTGGTAGGTGGCACAACATCAAGTACTACAATGAGCTAACATAGAAAAAACTATTACATTGATGACACAAAAATTTGGTAGAAGAAATGTTTAAAGGAAAGGAAGCTCTTACATGATGAACATCAATAGCATCCAAGAACTTCTCAAATGCTTGAATCCACTCGTGATGATTCCATACCCGGGGAATATCAACAGAAATCACTCGGTAATCCTACACATTTCAATGGGATTTGATTCTGCACTCTTATTTTTGAAAATTTAATTATACATATCATAAAAAAGTAATGGTTTTTTGGTAGCAGCCTGAAAGGTTTTTTACTGGCCACAAACATGAATAGAATTATGAAATTTCTTTCTGAAAATTCCAATCATATTCCATTTGGTGTGACACGGACTAGGAAGACCATAAGGAAGTAGCCATGCTGATTGTGAAAAGTTAATACCCACTTTCAGTGCACTCCGAGACATGACAGCTTCTAGTGGTTAATGATTCCTGGTATAAGAACAACTACATGACCAAGAACAAGCCCTAGACTCTCGATGATGAACACTGGTCCATGATAACTTAGAAAACCATGACATACAACTTCATGTACGGAAAGAAAAAGGAAGGAACGTGAATTTTTGATGTGTTGATGGATAATGTGATGGATATGACGAAGACCCCTGAGATGAAGCTTTACCTTCATGGACAATGACATGATTTGTTTGTAGTATACATCCGCTGTCCCTGCTGTTCCAGGAAGACAAATAAGAGGAGGTACCACTTTAGGACCAAAATCATAATATCGCCATTGCTTTGTCCCAATCTGCGAGGAAAATGAAAAAACAAAAACAAGAAGTTCCCAACAGAGACTTTGTCAGGCAATAAAAGCACCATCAGGTAACTCATAGAAGACCTACAAAATTAATAGAGAACAGGGAGACTCTAGACAGCACAAAATGCACACCCAGCTGCATTGCGATGCCAAGATATAAAACTCATTACCAAAGTTTGATAATTTGCACAATTTGGACTAAAAAAAAAAAACCAGTAAATACAATGAGTAAAATATGAATCCGTTCTCATCCTCGTCCTCGCCAGAATTGAGTAAGAGCAAATATAAAATTGGGGGTACTGCTACTTAGCATACTAAAGTGACCGAATTCATACCCTTTTATTTCCACTTTTTAGCGTTTTTTTTTTCCACTTTTTCATCATTTTATAACTAATTTTTATTCATATAAAATTCAAAAATTGAAAAAAAGGGGAAAAAAATACTTCTGCGAATCATTCACAGATGCGGTCAGTTTCGTTATGCCAAGTAGGGTTTTCGTAAAAACATTTAGCTGAAACAAATGTATACTAATGACGAGTCCAGACAAACAAGCTAAACCCATATTCAAACAAACGGAAACCATATACACGCAACAGAACTCGCACAATTAGTACGCAATTTGAAACCCGATTCATTTAATGGTCATAAATTACAAAACCAAGATCATCCAATACCCATAATTGACCAAGGAAAATGAGACACTAGCAAAAAGCGATGACATACCACCTAACAAAATCAATCTAACGAAGCAAACCCATTATAAGAAACTAGATGAAAATGGAAAAGGGTAAGAAAAGAAATAAAAAAGAAAACCAAGGTGTTAGAGCGAAACCGTACGGGTATCTTATGGAGAGGAACCTGGGACTTGAAGTAGATGTAATCTCCGGGCGCCGAAAAAGCAGTTTTCATTGCTAATTGCGATGCCCAAACACTCCCACATCACACAACCATTATCAATTTGATCGATCACTGAAATTCTCTGTGTTTGTTTGTCCTCGCTGTCCTGGCCGAAATCATCGAATAATATTTCGAGGGATCGGAGAGATCAGAAGACGGAACAAATACCCGACGTGGATAAGGGCCGTCTATCCTCCCGTTTAATGGTAACGATCAGTGACGGGGATGCTCTTCAACTGCTCGTCAGCGTTATACCATGCGGATGCTCGAAAGCATAGGTTATTTTAATGGTGAAATTGCCTAATCTTTGTGGATTCATTAGGCAATTCACCGAATCTTTGTGAATTATTTTTAAGAATTATTTCTTCTTCATCTCTAGCATGAATAGTTTCTAATCCATGGAAAGGTATAAGCAACTATATATTACCTAAATAACATAATTCACCAAAAAATAACTTTATTTGTTATATGAGAACCACAGTACACAGCATCAAACTGCTACAAGGGCCAGTCCAAGTTTCAAACTTGGAGTTAGAGATAGCAGTACTGCCCTTTCTTCTAAGTCCAATTGGGTGTTGTACATGTGCCTCCCTCACATATAAAGGAAATATATACATACATACATACATACATACATACATATATATATGTGTGTGTGTGTGAAGATGATTCTATGATTTGTTCATCAGGTTGGAAAGGCTAACTTTTATGTTCATGCAGAAATGAAAAAGGTCTTACGTTCATGTACACAGATGTTACATGTAGTACTAACCCACTGGTAAAGACAAAAGAAATGCAACTCTACTACTTCTCATATGTTTTTAGTGTAGAGCTCCAATCTGGATAACCTTGGCGTTGGAATTGCAATCGTTGGGTTCAGTTTCTTAGCAACAAGACCGAATATGTCTGACAAATCTTGCTCTGTATCCTGTGGCAATTTCCACTCGTAAGCATGTAAAAACGAAGCCATGATGTATACGAGCATCCTCTCAGCCAGTGGAATCCCTGCACATATTCTTCTCCCTGATCCAAACGGAAGATAGTGGAAGTTGTTGCCTGAATAATCCCACTTGCTATTTAGGAACCTCTCAGGTTGAAATTCCAATGGACTGTCCCATATCTTTGGGTCCCTGTGTATAGCCCAAACATTTATCATAACCCGAGTATCTTTGGGTATGCAGTACCCACCAATAGTGCTAGATTGGCTTGGACAACGAGGTACTATGAAAGGAAGAGGTGTGTGCAAACGGAAAGTCTCTTTGATGACAGCATCTAAATAGCGTAACTTGGGCAAATGAGTCTCTTCGACTAAGTTGTCCAACCCAACAACTTCTGTTAGTTCTTCTAATACTTTTTCCATTACCTCTGGATGTTCCATTAGCTCTGCCATCACCCATTCCACCATTGTTATTGTGGTGTCTGATGCTGCCAACATTGCGTCCTATGTATAAACAAATCGAACAAGATACTCAATGCAAGCGACAAATAATAAACATCATTTCATTTTGTCAGTGTGATACTTTTTTAGAAACAGATAAATGACTCAAGTACTCTTTATGTTTTGCATTGAATGACTTGTTCCCGTTTAAAATCTTATGTCTAAATCTAGGTGGACATGGTATCAGTGGAAAGTGTCTAGGCTAGGCTTCCTGATTGGTGCTAAATTAATGGAGCAGAGAGTGGAAAGTTGGGACATACCATAAGCACGGCCTTGACTTGGGTGATGCTAAGTGATGTTGCAGCATCATCACGCTCTGTAAGCTCCAAGAGAATCTGCAAAAAGTCCTTCCTCTGTTCATTCATTCGTGACCCTGACCCTTCTTCTTTGGCCCCAACCAAATTTCTCCTTCTTTCAATGACAGAATCAAAAATGCGCTCAATCCATTCGAAAATGCTCTTTGCTCGCTTTTCATACCCTTGTAAATCAAACCTTGCAAGCACTGGGAAGAAGTCTGAAACATTTGGTGCTCCAAATACCACGACCAGGTCGGCCAATAAAGTCTTCAACTCAGCCCCAAAATGCACACCTTCCACTCCTCCCTTCGTCCCACCCCACAACATGCTCATGATGGCGCTAATCACCGTCAGAAACGTCAGTTCCCCAAAATCTATGGGGGTGCCAATCTTTTCATATACATTTTTTATAGATTTCCTAACTTCTTCTCTGCGGAGAGCATAAGAACGATCAAGATTGGTGTTACTCAACATCTCTTGAATAAATATCTTGCGCAACTTCTTCCAGTCAGGACCATACGGTAAATAGGCAATATCAGCTCCCCTAAATGAGGAAGCCAGAACAACTATGGGAGGGTCACGATTTGCAAATATTGCGTCTTGGTCACGAACCACTTCTTTCACTAACAATGGTGAATTCACCACCACACACAATTTTTTTCCAAGCCATACCTTGTAGATAGGACCATATATTTCGGCCAGTTCCTCAAATTGCCTATGAAGGTTTGCCCTTAGGAAGGGCAGGTACCCCACCAGTGGCAAGCCTCGGGGACCTGGTGGCAATGGTGGCCTTGCATTTCTTGATTTCTTGGCTTTCCATAGGAACCAGAGCACTGCAACTGTGGACAGTAAAGCAGTGAGAGTTGCTCTAGAAAGTTTGTCTTTCCCATCGCTAGCACCCCACAATTCCGAAGACGTAGCAGAAACTGTATTCGACATGCTGGGCTTTGTGAATGAATTGAAAGTTAAGAAGCTAAGAGCAAGCCCATGTCTCAATGTTTTGAATGCTCTATGCAGAAGATCTTTGCTACATTTCTAGTGTATATAATGTACAGCAAGAAGGATTCTTGTGGTCATAGATGAAGATAAGGTTGTGAAAAGAGCATCAACTTGGTGGCACATTCCCATCCATTCAAGGAATAGTCTTTCAATAATTCGTGTTCATCATGCATGCATTGCAATATGATAGAAAAGTAGTTGTGGAAATAGATAAGCTACTGTGCCATCCCATTCTTACCATATTTTTTAAGAGTTTTGTTACGTACAAGCAAGGTTACGTACTAATTTACGTACTAATTTACGTACTAATGTTGTTACATTCATATTTTAAATTTAAATTAGTACTATTTTTTATAAAATTTATTTTCTGACCAATAATATTGAATGGATGCACGTATTAGTGTGCATAATCGCTTATAATTAAATTTTTCATTTTTTCAATATATTTAAATATTTTTAAAAAATAAAAAGATAATATATCAATATATTAAAAATTATTTTCTTAATCTCACTCAATAAAAAAAAATTGACTAGCGGTCAAAGTTGGCTGCAGAATAGTTTTTCCCAATAGATAACGACGGTACTGCTGCGTGACTGCGTCGCATTCGTAGAGCGGGTCCATCACGATTGACGTGTGTATGGCCTTCGTCCAGTCTCTCTCTACACTTTTTTATTTCGAAAATAAAACAAGGGCTATTTACTAGGGGTGGGCAGCGGGGGCGGGGCCCCGCTGCCCCACCCGGCTTCCGCCCCGCCCCGCATAGAGAGGGCATAGCGGGGGTGGGGGCGGGATGACCCCAGCGGGGCCCCGCCCCGCCCCCGCCCCACATTAAAAAAAAAAATTTATTTATATATATTAAATAAATATATTGTATATAGATATACACAATTTATAAAAAGACTTAAAATTATATTCAAGTCATTGACTAAGTCCCACATTGCTTTAGGATGACTATTGTATTGCATTGGTCTCCTATATAAAGATTGGCCTAGGAGGCCAAAACAATCCAAAATCTAACTCTAATGAGTTTAAATTTTTTTATATTTATAAATTTTAATTTATTATTTAAATTATATTATAATTTTGGTCTAAAAAATTTTTTTTTTTAATATAATGGCGGGGGGCGGGGCGGATGGGGGTTTTTCCCCCGCCCGCCCGCACCGGGGCGGGGAGAAAATCCCCAACCCCGCATGGTGCGGGGCGGGGTGCGGGGAAGGGCACCCCCCGCCCGGCACCATGCGGGTAGCAGGCCTACTATTTACTGAAATGGTACTGGTGTGTGTATAGTTTCTTCTAACAGTGATATCGTGGACGGCTTGTGTCAAAACAGATAGCCTTCTAATGAAGGACATTTTTCGACATCATTTAGAGTAGATGAAGGTGAAAGTTCCACTAAACATGTTACATTGCATTCATGAACAGAACTGGAGAGTATGAGTTATTAAAAGTAAAATTTTAGAGATGTCAAGGGTAAGATTTAACAAAAAATGTGAATTGACACTACACAGCAAGCAATCCAACAACGGAGATACCAAGGAGTGTTTTTTTAATCCTTCCGCAAAAATCTAGGTGTCACTCAAACTGGATATTAGCTTGCACTCATGTATGCCACCAGAAATTTTTCTTCTGGAAAACACTAATTCTCTGCCGAACTCACTTGCTGCCTTGCTCTGCGAATACAACTTTCGAAGTTTTTAACCAGAGGGGCACATCTCAGGAAGTCTGCGGGATGCTCCTTGTAGCATGCTAACCAAGCATCATTCTCGGCGGAACAGGGCATAGGCTTCTGGTATGGAAGCTTGAACTCCTTATCGCGGAGGTCCCTAGCCCTTTGTGTCACTTCCTGCACCATGTTCTCATCCTGCTTCTGCAACGTCTCAATAACCCTCTCACTATCTTGAAGGACAGATCGAACTGCATCCAACTCTGTGTACGCTGATTGTGCTGGAGGGTTTACTGGTAGAAACAACGGAGGTTGTTGTGGCCATCCTGTGGCAGAAAGCCCCTTGAATGTTTCAGAATCACCAGTAATTTGCTTCTGCTTTTCATGAATTTGGGGCTTCGGCTCTCGTGGCACCTTAGCTTTAGATTTTTTAGTTTTCTTCTTCAACTTTTCAGTGTCATCAGCAAGTCGACTAACAAGGTCGCTGCTAATCTGAATTGAAAAATGGCCCATAACAGAGAAATTCCCACACAATATACCTGAAAATGTCCACAGAAGTGATTGTGTTGGATAACTTGGATTAGATACATATAATGCAAACTTTCTTTTTACACTCTGGGTGTCAGAAATGAATTATTTCATTAATTATCTAGCTCACGATGACAAATAGAGTGACAAATGATCACTTAAGTCCAAAAAATGCATAACGACTTTAACAATGAGGGGGTAACTTTTTCAAGATAGAGTCCTAATGTTAGGGAAAGAAAAAGCTTAACCACTAGAGAACAAAAATTACAGTAGGGAGGCCAGGTTGCTCATTTCCTAATTCCTATGCTCAATGTACAGTTTGAACATTATTTCAAATAATCTAGGATTCTTTGTAAGCACCAAATATAGGTAAATTACCAGTAGTTAGGTAAATCTGAGAGATGAGAGCTCTCATTAAACACAAACTTCTATAACTGGGTAAAATAAGTCAAACACCCCAGTGCTTTGGGTTAGAAGACCCTAGTTTCTAATGTTCTGTGATGGAAAAAAAAACCTTCTCATTCAAGCCTTCCTATTTCCCCTCTCTCCCTTCAACCTTTCTTCCTCCTCTCTCCCTTTTCCATCCACATCAATGGAAGTTGAGCTATGGGAACCTCCATGGCCATGGAGGTTGGAGGTTGCTGTGCCATGAAGGTTGAGCCATGACAACCTCCAAGTCCATTGCACTGTAGGTGGAGAAGGGAGAAGGGAGAAGGGAGAAGGAAGAGATGAGAGAGAAACGTAAATTGAGGGTAGATAGGGAAAGACAATTTCCCATTTGAATATAGAAGATGATAACACATGTATCTTTCTTTGATCAGTTGAAAACGCAGGTATTAGATTAGAAACAAGCCATAACTCAAGTATAATGTCAAAAAAAAAAGAACTTGAGTCTTAAAATCCAACTGACTAAAAGCACAGTTTCCCAAAAAGAAAATTATTGCAGCCCAAAACTTCACCAGATAAATGAATGCTAACCGCCAATGTGGATTTTCATTGACATTTAATCACACTTAGTGTGTGTGCTTGTGGGCTATCCTATATGTGGTTCATGGCTCACATAGACTTAGGTGGTTACACCATCAGTCTACTCCAACACAACAATCTAACATTCAGAGCAGCATATCTACAAGAGGGAATAAACCTGCATTTGTCAGTAAATAATACCTTCAAGAAATGGTTGCTACATGCTACTCGCGGGAAACAAAGAAATTGTTGAGGAATAATCTCACATTGGCTGTGGACAAGATCTTGGGCATGTTTATAAGCAATGAGCAATCCTCTCTTATACAACCGGTTTTATGAGATGAGTTAGGCCCGTAAATTTCTTAATGGTATCAGAGCCTACCACAAGACGAATGAGGGCCCACACTACTTACCCCGTGACAAGGACCAGAAAAAATACTGGCCAGCAGGTGAGGGAGAATGTTGAGGAATAATCTCACATTGGCTGTGGACAAGGTCTTGGGCATGTTTATAAGCAATGAACAATCCTCTCTTGTACAACCGGTTTTATGAGATGAGTTAGGCCCATGAATTTCTTCAGAAATCACCAAAGGAAACTTTGAATAATCACTATTCTTAAAGCCATGATGCTCAATGTAATCTGACAAAGACACAAAATACTGTGCCAAGAGTAGAGAACTGAGAAATTGCCATCCAGATAAAACTTACAATCCACAGATAGACTTGATAACCCATACTTCCAATTAGCATGTTAGAAGACATCAAACTTACCACAATTGGAACTTTAAACCATCAATATGCAATGGTGAGCTGATAATGGCCAGACAGAGGAGGCTAAGGTGCTAAGTTTATCTACAATAAATATATATATATATATATATTTTTTCAGAAGAGTCCAGTTCTATAGCATTGAGAGAACCATGGACTGGGCATTTCCAATTTAACAAACCAAGTGAAAATATCCAACATATAGACTCCTTGACACAGCTTTGTACTTGAACTCCTATGAAAATCGAAAGAAGCCCCTTTGGGCCCCAAGCCTAGCCAAAGCTTACGTAGTTACTTTTCCAAAAATTAGCAAAATGAGCTTAATTAGCAACATTAGGCGTCCATGTACGTTGAATCCACCGTTTATGATTTCTTGGAAGATCAAATAACATGCTCTTTTTCCATAGTCGAAACAATCGGTATTCATGCTACAAAATCTAACATAATAGGCATCAGATATGCAAACGGATAACTACATCCGTCTTCTACGAAATCTTCTAAAAGAAAGAAATTACTACCATGTAACCTATTAACTTTCCCCACCTCTCCCGGGACCGAAATGATTATCCTCACCTCAATTCATTGACAAGTTCGACAGCAAAAAAATCTCTTACAAAAATATATCGACAAATCTATGAAAATGTAAAATTTGGATTATTCATTGTTAATTAAACCTAACTAAAAGTAATGATCCCACAAGAAAATAAGCTCCTTTACTTCTACCCCTCATTTCCTATTCCCTTTATAAAATATAAATATAAATAAGAGAAAAAGGCATGCAAATTCCAAGAAAATAGGTTTTCCCAAATAACAAGGGCACACCAGAAAAACATAAAGCCCGTGAACCAACCAAGGCCGGCGCTTTCTGGAATTATAAGAATTGTAAAAAACATGATAAAATCATATAACATTACGACATAAAACCTTATTATTCCTTTCAGAAACTTCAGTTTTTGGTCAAACAAAAAAAACAGAAAAAAGAGAGAAAGGGAACTAACCAGTAATCTCCGGAGTAATCGGCAGCGATCGGAATCGGCTCTGGCACTAGGGGGTTGAGCTTTCGGCCGTGGACCGTGTCACACTGGACACTAGAAGGTGCAAAAGCTTTTTAGTTTTAGGTTGGGCCTGCGAAATTAGGCGTTGTGGACTTGAGCCCAATGCATTAGAAAGCAGGTGGAACCCGTGGAAGTTAAATGGGCCAAAACCTAAATTGCAAGGCCCAATATAGGGGCAAGTCCATGAATCCAAACACGCTAGAATATGATTTATATACGGAATTCCATTAAAAGTTTCGTTGATACCATTTTTTTTATTATATTTTAGGTATGAGAAATGTTGTTTGTAATTATTTTAATTATTATATTTTTATCATATCGTAAATAATTAATAAATAAGTAGTAGAAAATAGAAAATATTTTCTTAATCATTTGATACTACATTAATGTAGACGATGAAATTAATGATGAAAATTAAAAATATAATAGTAGATTTCTTTTTATGTATATACTGATGTAATTATTGAGAAATCGAGCTAAGTTTATATCATACAAAATTCAGATAATATTGGTACTAGAAATCTAATAATTATGCATGCCAATTATTCTTGCATCACCATCTGATCTTTTTTTGGGGGGTGGTGGTTTAAAGGATCACTCATCACATGACATGATGCAGTAGGTAATCTTTTCCTATCCTAAACCACACATGCATGCAGTAGGTAATCTTTTCCTATCCTAAATCACAGTCGCCAAGAGACATGCACGCATTATCCTCCTAATTTTGAACTGGCCAGTTGAAAGACACCCCCAGCTAGTTGTTGAATTGAGTTAAATTAAGATAAAAGTTAAATGTTAAATAAAATATTATTAGAATATTAATTTTTAATATTATTATTAATTTAAAATTTAAAAAAATTAAATTTTTTATTAAATTTTGTATTAAAATTTAGAAATATTGTAACGATTAGATAAAATGAATTAAGATAGATTTGAAATCCAAACTGACCATTATTATACTTAAGCAATCCTATATCACACATCTGTTAAGAGAAAAATAAAAAATAAAAATAAAAAAACTCATGTATATATGATGTAGATCAATTGCGGAATATATTTTTTGTATTGCTGAGTATTTATTATTGTACGTGGAGTATTGATATTTTCCTCTATTCTTTTTCCTAATTTCGCATTTTATCTGTTGTGTATACACATCACGGGATCAGATGGGAGGCACCTTTATTAACCATCGATAATGACTTTAAGAGTATTGGGGTCCCTCATGTTTTTCTAAAACACACTTGAAAGCTGCAGCATCAACTAGATGAACGTAAGCCCTAGCGCTAGCTATTGCTCACAGAACAGTACTCCCATTCGAGTCACATGATGATTTATATTGATGCAACATTCCACTCAGCAGTTTATCCTTTTCTTAGGTCAGCCCAGATCATCAGGCCACCATGCATATATATGTGAGCACTTGGGATTGAGAATCTTCCGCGCAGGGTTCAAAAGCGGCTTGATATAAATTGAGGCTTAAGTCAAAATTTAAGTTAGTTATTTATATTTATAATATAATAAAATATAAATTAATATATTTTAAAATTTTTAATAAAATGAGATTTTATTTAAAATCTTGAAATAATTTTTTTTTTAATTTATATTTAATAAAATAATTTAAAATAATGTCTCAATGTAAATTTTGTATCTCAATTTAATAAGATCGTAAAAAAAATTATTTAAAAATATAAATAATTCATTGTATTAAATATTAAATTTAATATTATGAGGCCTTACACATAATGACAAAAGGAAAAATTATTTAAAGTTTTATTTAATGAAATGGTTTTTAATTTTTAATTTTTACAAATTTTAAAAAAACACCTCATTCTCACTTTTATTTTTGGATGCCTTGCATAGGATGAGATCTTAGACAATGATCTAAATGACCTTACCATAGAGCAGGACTGGTACCAGGGTCCCCCCATCCCATTTCTTAGGCTTACTTTAATTATTTTATTTCCAAATAAAGAAATAATAATTGTTTAACTTCATTTATATATGCACATAGTAAGTATTCAACTAAATGTTATATATGTCATAGGAGGGTTCGGATTCAGGATATTTATTCTAGTATCATATAAAATTATTACTTATCTAAAAAACTTAAATTAATAAAAATAAGTATATTTTATTATTTATTTGATATTTTAATTAACACATACTAAATTTTCTAACTATGTGGCCCTATTTTATGGACTATATATATATTATATAATAGGAGGCATGCAAAATATACACCGGCTTTATCGTTTTAATATACTTTTATTTTAAATTTTCAGTATATTACTTGCAAGTTATGTTCATATTGTTAAATTACCAATTGTACTAAAAGATTAAACTTAAAGTTTAAGTTGATGGGAAGAGTTAAATTTTATTATTTATTTTATATCTTAACAATATTTCTTAATGGGTAGCTCAACAAGTAAAATATTTAATTAAATAGAATAGAGTGTAGAGTTCGAATTTAAATTTAGGATCTCTACTCTAATATCATATAAAATTATTATTTATTTTAAAAATTTACTATTTATTTAATATATTAACACGTATACGAATGTGACGTGAAAATGATATTGTGAACAGCTGCTAGCTAGCTGTGTACGTGTCTTCGCATTTCTTCGTGAACTAATATAAAAAGCTGCTTAGTGCATGAGGTGTTAGATATAGTGTCAATAATTAAACAATCGTCAAACGACAATATCTTTTGCGGGATTTATAGTCTAATCAGAAGTCGCAATGATGGATATAGTCAAGAACATGACAAATTAATTAGAGTAGTACTTTCTCGTAAGAGAATAATTAATTAGTGTTGTTATCTACAAAGTACTCACCGACTGATCACCAATTAGCTTCTCCAATCCAACAAGTACTTATGCCGGCGATATATATGCAGTAAAGTATTGTACGTTAGGATCGTAAATGATGAGCGCCTAAGCATGCGCTCATGATCAAATTATTAAGATTAACAAAAGCTACTAGCTAGCATTAATTGTCATTAACCTGGCAGGCTGCATGCATGCCCTAGCTGTTCTTCTTTGCACAAAACTATACTTTCTTGTGTTTGTTTGTCAAGTTTTTGGAATTCCACGACTAATATTTTATGTTTCTTTTTATATTTATATTTTGAAAAATTATATTCATCATTCTTACACTACATATTATAAATAATTTTTATATTTTTTTTATCTTTCTAAATGTATGATATATGATGGATAATGAATAGAAAAACTCAATTAGTTAGAAAGAATAAAACAAAATAAAAAATAAAAAAATAAAAATAAATATGGTGTGTAGTATACAAGAATGATGAGCAGTAAAACTCTTCTATTTTATTCTTTTTTATGAGTAGTATTATTTAAAAGCATTACATTCCACACGATCCACATGGTGTGATTTGATTTGTAAGACTCAAATTTTAAAACTTATATTTCAAATCAAATTATACAACGTAGATGATATGTGGTGTAAAGACGTTTTAAAAGAATTATTATTCTTTTTATTGGTAAAAAATGGCACCACATATATGCTTATAGAAGAAAGAACGTAGCTAGGTATTTTGAGATCTTAAAAAAAAAAGGGTATGCTAGTACTACCCTCCACTTGCCCCCGACAAATGATTTCTCAGTTGGGTTAGGTTAAGAAAACTCGATCGCGAAATATTGCTACTTTCGTGAAATGATATATATATATCACCATCGTTTATATCGACGATGTTCTTGTTTTTTCACAATCAGAATGAGTTGCTCGTTAATTAATGTATAGTGCCTTTTGAATCTTATAATATGAACCACACTTTAAAAGTTAGAACTAAAGATAATGGCCATAACATCGGGTTCAGTCGTTGAGAGATTGCACGATCGTGATTGTTGCTTAAAGTGCAATCAATTTAGTGCATGCGGATCATATAATAGATGATCAGCTTTTATTTATTTATTTTCCCTTCCTTTTTGTTCTCATTTCTTTAATATTTTTACTTGTTCTCGATCGAATGTCGGATGTCCTTTGAATGATGACAAATGTGACAAGTTCTTTTCTTTTTTTTTTTTTCTAAAAAAAAAGAAAAATCCCCAATGCCCAATGGAGTATATTAATTCCTGGCCACTTTGAGTCTTTGACTTTGTCACCCGCTAATTATTATTATTATTATATATATATATATATATATACACACATTATCTAATAAAAAAATAAGCGTAGCCGGCCTGTGTAGCACGATGATCAGATCGAAGCGTTTAGGATAGAACTTAGGCCAGCACGCTTAATTAATTAACTATATCATCTTAATAAACTGTAGTCAAGAGATGGTATGTGTGTATATATACACACACACACACGCACAGTACTATTAGGTCAGTACTATATATAATTATGCAGTGAATTAACATGAGTGATTAAGTTGTAAACTGAGTAGTAATCACAAACGTGAATATATATATATATATATATATATAAATATTGGGTTATGTAGATCGTTGTTTCGAATATTATAATGCGATCTTTATATTAATGACACAGAGTTGATTAACCGATCGAATTATTTAATTAATGTTACACAAAAAATTCATAAGGACAATAATAAATTATATTGTACGTAGAGTCTACTTGACGCGGTGTCTTTTGCTCTGGCCGGCCCTCAAGAATATTGGATAAAAACTTGAATGAACTTTAATTTTCTCCGATTTCTCTACTGTTCAACCTCATTTCTTAATCAAAATTTTCCAATATTTGAGTCTCTTTATTTGGAATGAAATCATAAGAAAATTGGGCACATTAATATTCGTTTTAAAATGATGCATGTAACATGTCATGTACTGATGATGAAACACATGATAAAGGCTAATTATCTTAACTAACGAAATATATATATTTGTAGTACCTGATCTGCAGAGGGTAATTCGGTTATAACGCGTTACAGATATATAGAGCACTGCAGGCTATATTATATATATATATATATATCCAACATATATAAACTAGCTAGCTAGCTAGCGTACGTAAAGAGAATCAGAAGAGTGCACAATGTTTTATTTTCCTTATAAGCAAAGTGATGATCAGTTAATTATAGTTAAGTAAGCTATTACAAAGTAATTAACTTAGTGTGCGGTAATCAGTTTGCTAGCTAGGGAGGGTTTTTCCGCTTAATAGTAAACTTAATTAGCATGCATGTGGTTGTCACGAGTTAGCTAGCTAGGGTTTTTTCCGCTGTGGAAGTTGGGATCGATGAGGGCGTTGTTATATAAGTTGTACCAGTGAGGAGCTGGGTAACTGCCCCATGCCAGAATAAACTGTACGTACGTACGTGTGTACAGCTAGGATCATGAGTCAGTACTTTTACACTATTTCCGCCCAGTATATTGTTTTGTAGAACACATGCAATATTGTGCGTGGGTGATGCCATCATCATCCGAAAATTAAAAGTGTTTTATTTTATTATTATAATTTTAAAAATAAAAATTTACATAAAATATAATAAACAATTCGATTTTTTTAAATCTTAAAATAATAATAATATTAAAAATAATATTCTAATAATATTTTATTTAATTTTCAATTTTTATATAAAACCATCTCATGATCTCACTATAGGCATTAATATTCTGCTTTATTAATGTTGCATATATACATTAATTTGGGCTTGTTCTGGGGCGGGCAAATCATACATTCTCCAGATCATCATCTTCAGGTAGTTGGGGTTCGGATGTGGCATATCATAATTTGTGGAAGAATTGAGAAAAGCTGCCCAGCTTGTGGTTCTCTAAGAAGCTACTAGTCGAGTTGTTGTTGGGATCCAGCTTGAGTAGATTTATGGCATTGTGACGTTTTAGATCAATGATGGTGGAGACTAGAGATGCACAAATTTTGTGTTTTAAGTCAATTTTTCAGATAATTTGTAACTGTGATGCGTAATTTTTTAATTAGTATTTATTAATAATAAAATCGGGGTATTTCTTTTTTTTTATTTTACAAAAAAACAAAACATGAAAGTCGTTAATGTGAGGCAAAATATTCCAAGAGTGGGGTCCTATTATTGCTGAATACTATTAACTGTTGAAAGAGTCGCCTTAATGCATGTTAGTTTAAAATGGATCCAAATTAACGGGGGGATGATCATCCTGTAGTAAAGGATTATATATGGCTAACAGCTCTGTCCCCATGATTTGCTGCAAAGAATTAGTGCACGGATCTTTTATCTTGCCTAAAATTCTTCCAACTTAATAAAATGACATACTTAATAAAAAACAACGTAATTTGATTTAGAAAAAAAAAATTTAATTTAAATTTTACAAATCAAATGATTTTATTAGAAAAATTTATGAATCTAACTTATCTCATAAAATCGATTCTACAAGAGATGATTGTTCATTTCTTATAAACATGCATAAGATCTCGTTTACAAACAATGCAAGATTATTTCTCAACACTTATTATTTAAATGATATGGATAGTTTACTCTATGCAAAGAATGAAATAACTCTAAAAGAGATTTTGGAAGAGATAGATCATCAGTATTACACAATATGGCTTTTTATAGGAGATTTTGAAGATACTGATTTCGATAAAATGGTATTCCCAGTCTTTGATTATCAACGTTATACGTACGTGTCAGAGAATATGTTATAAACAAAGCAAAATGAACTTTTTTTTCTTTATTATCTGAAACTTAGATATAATATTTACATACACGTACTACAGCATGTACAAAAGGATATATATTCACATCGACGTACGTAGCCCACTCAGTTCACTAACACAACACTAAACATTGCTCACTGTGTCCATGGCTTACCTTCGACATAAGACTACAACATCAATTATATAAGGAATCAGCAAATAATATCACATTTTTAATGATTCCTGCCTTTTGCACTATTGTTTACTTTGGTTGGTGAGGGACCTCAAAAGAGGCAAGGTACTTCACCTTCCACCTCCAAAGAATATTTGATCTGCAACACAATAGATAAAATTCACACCAACTTGACATGAATGATGATCATGATCAATAGTACTCCAGTATCATCATGATGCATCTACGTACGTACGACGTTCTAATGCTTTACTCCCATGTATAATATTCATGGGTTTAACACGTTTAATTCAATATCAGTACTGAAAGAGTCGAAACCGAAGTCGTGAATACCGAAATCCTGACAATCCAATAACCATGAACAATTATCCTCCAGTGATGGAAAACCCAGATTATGACTGCAAATATCTTCCCCAGTAGGCTGCTGGTTTTCCCACGATGCTCCATCGACTAGGGGAACTTCGTCTATCCACAAGCTGTTCCCTAAAGATTCATTATTGTTGCAGATATTGTCTAACAAAAGGGACTCATGAACATCGCTCGAACAGTTTTCGGTTGGTGAGCTGGAGTTGTTCTCTGAATTTATGATGCTGTATTCGTTCTCCGGCACACAGTGGTTTCCGGCCGATTCTTGCGAGTGACTAGCAGTTGATGCCGTTTCCTCGGAAAAAGGTTGCTTATCATGAAGTGGTTCATGAGTGACGGGATCAAGTCCCATCTTAAGAAGCTTTTTCTTGATGTGGGTGTTCCAGTGATTCTTAATCTCATTATCTGTTCTTCCTGGTAATCTGGCTGCAATCTTGGACCACCTAAGAAGAAAATATTATTAAAAATGATGATCAGCAGAAGCACAATTATAGCAGAGAATTTAATGTCAACAACTAACATGCAATATTAATTATGGCTTGCTTTGTTGCTAAGATATTTAGCTCTTGAATCTTAAGCAAACAAAATATAGATGCTTCATCTGAAAGCTAGCACATCAGACAAGGAGATTATAATGCACCGTGAATTGAACAACCAATAGGCAGTTAAGCTAGCTAGATGATATTCTTCCATTTTCAAACCCATGACATGATCCGAAAATCCTTCCTTGCCCTGTTCAAGTTAACGTGCCATCAGAATGAAACTAAGCAGACGAAGGGTGTGCGCTCTTGTCAAATGCGTCCGCTGTAAGTTGCCTTGTTGAATAAATAATTTTAAAATGAATTTATTGATCTATATCTTTCTCAACGTTATGATTGAAGACAAGAAAGTTGTATATATATATATAAGCTTGTATCTCACACAATGAGACTATTATTTTAACGTATCATTAAGGTAAAAAGAACATGTACACGAATTATTTCCACACCAAACACCATTAATTAATCAAATCATTTAAGCTCAAAAGTGCTCAAACACAACATAATGCAGAAGGATATTATTGAAACATGTAAATAACAAAGAAATTTGAGTGACCTATTGCCGAGACGCGCATGAAGATCAATAACCAGTTGTTCTTCAGCTTCACTGAGGAGGCCTCTCTTTAGGTCAGGGCGAAGATAGTTGGTCCAACGAAGCCTGCAACTCTTGCCGCAGCGTCGGAGCCCGGCGAGCTTAGGGACAGCACGCCAACAGCAGTGGCCATTGGTGAGAATGAAGTTGATGAGTTTCTTGTCCTCCTCAGCCGTCCATGGGCCTTTCTTTACCCCAAGCTTGTCACAGCAAGGTTGCCTCCCCATATCAGTAGCTAGCCTAGTATTGCTAATCTAATACAATTAATAGTGCTGATTATTTCGTTCTTGAGTATCCAAAAGCCCCACACCCACCTTCATATAAAAACCCCGACCCTTCCTAGCAAAAATTGTTGTAATATATATAATATGAACATACTGAAAACATAAATATATTAGACAGAGAGAAAGAGACAGAGATAGGATCGGGGACCACCATTGGGGTTGTGAAAGGGACATGAGAACTAATTAAACGGGGTTTCTCTCGTATGTGCTGCTACACAAATGGGTGATGATGAAATATTGGAGACTCAAAAGGCAGAGCTACATGTAAGCATCCAAAAAGATTTGTACTTGTACTTCTCATTTTCCTACACAAACCCACTACTCCAGATTGCACTCTTACTCAACCATTCCATCACCCATTTCGTCATCACCACGTTTACGTCTCCTGCTTCTTGTTGTGGAATATGGTATAGTTCTGCCTGCCGTTCTGCAGATTGCTACTATTCTCCGCATCCACACACAACGCCCGCCTGATTAACCCTTTGTGTAGATCAGGATGATCACTTAAAGCCCTAGCTAGCTAGCTTGGATGGGTTAATAATTGAATTCACGTTGGTCAAGAGATCGATCGATCTTACTTTGCGTAGTTATTATTCTAAATTATTATCTTGTTGAATTTTGTTAATTTAGGCATGCATGCAGCCAGGGCCGGCTCAAGGGGTAGGCAACTAAGGCCACCGCCTAAGGCCCCCCACCTTGAGAAGGCCCCCCAAAAGAAAAAAATATATATATATATATTATGACTTTGAAAAATAAACTATAGAAAAAATATTAATTAGCATAAAAGATGGAAATATTTTTGTCTAAAATAAAATCAATCTTACCTTGTAAAATTTGGTAAAAAAAAAAAAAAAACAGAATATAGAAGTTTTACTAAAAAACATCTTGCTCAAAATGTACAAAATTTCCAGACAATAGTGAAATTAAAATAGAAGTAGCAAAATGATAATATATTACTCTTGAATATATTATAAAATATAATTTTTATATTGATATCAATAGCCTTATTTATTTTTAAAATGAAGTATTTAAAGAAGTATATATATAAATAAGGGATAATATTCTATTTATAGAAAAATTAGATTTTCTTTCAAATTGTTATAGTACTTATAGATATTATTAATCAAAATAATATTAATTTTTTTTTTGCATCTCATAAATTTTCAATAAAAATTTATTATTTAATATTTAAATATTATTATTATTTTTAAATTAAAGCGTCATGTATTTAATAGTCGCCTTAGGCCACAAAATATATTGAGCCGCCCCTGCATGCAGCTAGCTAGCTACTAGCACGTGGCAATGTTCAGAACAATTCGTCATGTGGTGCTAATTTATAAGTTTGAAGAACTCCACTTTGTCTTTTCAATTTATTCATTTATTTTGACCGTTCATTTTTTTTTTTTAAATTTATTTTTTTTAATAGTGACTATATATTAATATATTTATATTTCTTTTTATTCTTTAAAAATATTTAAACATGTTTAAAAATTATTTGAATTAAAAAATTAAAAATATATATATAATTTATACTAGACGGTACGGTCATCTACGGCGACAAAATAGCACCGCTCATTTAGTTTTGTTGGTTCTTTCCAACTGCAAGCCAACAAAATATACTTGTAATTGTTTCGAGATTGACGCCTGTACAGTTTAACGCGCGAATGCCTTAAACTCGATCCGGCCATATTGTATCTAAGTTTGAATTAATAAATCCCGACGTCTCCATAACCAGAAATTTAGTGGGAAAATCAATTTCTTTCTTGCTCAACGTGGGGAACGGAATGATCACATCGATCTCCTAACGTGGAACTGATTGATTCGACAATATTCTCCTTTTCTCATTGGATATTCAATATGATCCGATCGATCACATATGCAATTAGTACCGATCGAATTAGAGAAAATCAAACCATTAATTAAACTGATCTTCGCTGACGCATTTTTGAAGAACATGATTCTTGATGCTAGGGCCGCGCGCGCCCCCACTCAATAGATCTAATATATATAAATATTTTGGAAAGAAGACGGTACTCCAAACTTATTGATAAACTTCAATTTTATTAATAGATCTAATATACATGCGTGCAAATCTAATTGGTAAAAAAAGACCCCCAAAAATGGTTTTAGCAACTTCGACGGAGGCCACAAATATATGCATATCTGGTACCTAACATTATTCTTAATAATATTCTAACCTAAGTTAGAATATGATGATAATTAGTTTAATAATAATAATCAAGAGTCCAATCAAGCTATACTATACACGTACCCTGATCATGCAAATAATTATATTGTTATTAATTATATTTGGCCGTACAGATGAGATTAATTCCCAACATTTAATTAATAACATGATTTGATCTGCAGAGAAACCTTAATTTATATCAATTCATATATATAGTTGATTAAGACGTACTATATACATGCAGATGAGTAAAATCTCATGATCTGGCTGTAACATGTGTCGTGCCAGGAGAACCGCGCGCGGGAGTACTACCCCACCTCGAAATTCGAATCAACATGAACAATTGCTCTTAATTAATTAGTACTATATATCACGAGTCGTCGTGAGTTAATTTCCTCAATATATTGTGATGAATTTGTTAGGTTTTACAATATATTGTGGCTAGATTAATGGGGGCCGGCCGGGGTAGTTGATAATCCAATTTGTTGGTTTTTGACTTTGTGAGGGGATGTAGGTAGGTGGGTATATATAGTTCAATGTGGACCCTTTTCCCTCAATCCATCCCAATAACTGATCAGTTTCCCACTTAATATAAAAGTTACGTTTAGATCATGATCATCATCTCTTCTAACCTTTGTACGTGATCTCTGATCAATTCTGATCCGGCCATTTATCTCTTGCTATACATATATATTATATTATATTATATTATAAGTTCTTCGATCGTAATAGGAATCTTATCCAATTTTTCCGTCATGCGCGCCTTTGTGCACTTCTGCAGTGCCACGCATGCAGCTTGTGTAAATGATCAAATAGAAAAGTATTATGTAATTACTTGCAAGCCACTGCATGTAACAGATAATTTTTTTATATGTTTTCTTTTCCTATACATATCTATATATATTGGGTTTTGTACGTTTTGTATATATGAACCACGTACCCATAAGGAAGATCATGAGGAATCGTGGGGAAGTCATGCATATGCTATTTTACTTTAATTATTTACATGCAATACTTAATGACCTATTATAAAAACCACGTGTACTACATCGTGACTTGCTTGGGTTCTCCCATTTATAACCATTGTATTGGTCATGCAAACACGACCACGTACAAGTTCTCAAATCCCGAAATCTCACATTGCATTGACAGATGGCCTTAATTTAATGGTGTTCCCTCAGCGGGCCGCAAGCATGCAGTTATTAAATCTATAGATTTTCTGATGTCGTGAGCAGCTGAATTAGGTTCATGTATTTCCCACGTACATGTCGTGTAGCAAGGGATCAGCAAACGTGGCAATTTTGTATGGATTCACTAGGATGTTGGTGTGATGCTAATTATGTACAATATTTCAAATATGTTAACAAAATCGTACATGCATGTTTAACGAACAAATTGCTGGTTGGCCACACTGCATGATACAATTATGCATGCATCCATTTTTTAGTGATCAAGCTGATCATCACCGTAAACATTGTGCTGATGATCATAGGTACAGTACTTCCAAAATTTTAGAAAAAAGCTCTCTCTCTCTCTCTCTCTCTCTCTCTCTCTCTCTCTATATATATATATATATATATGTTTCAAACTGCATGGTGGGTTACGTACCTATGCATAGTTTAGAAATTATATTGTCAATTAAAAAAAATGATATTTATAATTGTAGTTAATGCCAGTCTCACACACTCGTTTTAAAATATATAATGCTGACTGATCATAAATAAACCATGCATGCACACGTTCTAATTTTGAGCTTACAATGAGACATGAACTATATATATATCCGGCCACTTTAGTCTGATGATCATGAGCAGACAGCCAAAATCACATCATCATGAATATGGATCCAGCAACATCAAAGCACTGCATCTAAAAGTGACAAACTAGCTACCTAATTGAAATTTCCAAAACGATGAAAGATAAACGTGCACCAGAGCATTTGATTTATATACTTACTTTAATATTGAAAATTAGTGGATTATAATATTACTTAGAGGAGCTAGTTGCGTAGCTAGAGAGTAATGCAGTCGTCATTAAGGTTTAGATCTAATTAAAATAATAACAAAAAAAGAACCAAACAAAGTATTCAGCTCGATCGACGCTTGTCATGATAGACTTAATTGGAGGTCTTTAATAATTAGTCTTCAGACATGGGAATATATAGCAGATATATATATATATATATATATATATATAAATATGTATGTGTATGTATATATAAAAGCATCTAATTAGCGAATTTCGTGCACACACTCGAGAACCAATCGGTCCACTGAAACATCGAAACATTCAATTAGAAGTGAGACCATTTTTCTCAGAAATTGAAAGGTTGGCAAAAATCAATCCTGTAATAAGTACTGGTCTAAGGATATGACATGTGAAGGGTGGAATATCTTGATCTCTTGGATGAAACCCAGATTTTGTTGGTTTTTGTCCTAGCCAGCTAGCTACAAGACGCATGCATCAGAGGTCGTATTATAAATGCCAAAAGGAGAAAAAAGTTGGTAGCTAGGCCGGAAAAGTAAGTTTGTTGTATATATATACGACGTTGAATTGCGGACCAAAAATATTGCCCATTAATCAAATAAGATCATGACAATTAAGCAGCTACTTATATAGACAGGCCGTATTGATATATATATGGACTCAAGAACTTTTACTAGTACGTACTCTTTGAGTATACTTTAATTTCTTCGACAGTACGTAGATCATGGATTGCCTCCTTTCATCTGCTTCGGTTGGTTGGTTGGCTGGCTCTAAATAAAAATATTGTTTCTTTGTTTTTATTTTTTCCTTTTTGGTCATGAGATATCATGAAAAACACACACACGCAGCTCACGCCTGGCCTACGGCCGGGGTTGATCGGAAACATGACAATCATCAATAAATTAAGCAGCACATGCAGGTTGAGCAAATTTGCTGTTCTTTCGATTCAAAGATGACTAGTTATATATATATATGTATCATTGTTCTTAATAGGTAATTAATTATACGCCGGCCAACGTCGATCGATCATAGTCAAATAAAAAGTGGATGATCAGGCCGTGTGAAAACGAAGTGGCTTCAAAATCATTAATCATGCCGCACCAGATTTGCCATTTAAACTGAATCTTGATTCAGTAGGTAAAGGATCATTAGGCGCTTTGCTTTGGTACTACGGACCTCCTAGCTATAAAGTTTTGCGTGTTCACAGAACTATACAACAATATGAAATGGACGAATGAACGAGAAATTTGGATACATGTCGGTACCAAGATGAATGGACTGATCATGTGTTCATAATTCTATAAGAAAGAGGAAAAACCAAAAAGAATTATTAATTAATCTATCAAAAGAAAAGCAGCATTAATTTCCAAGAGATGGGTTGACTGTTGGGTCGTGAGCAAGGCAATATTTTCTTACCCAACATTATGACGCATCCGTAAGCAAATAATTTATGGAAATTAATGGTGCCAAGCTTGTCAATTAAAACAGATTAGGATTAAAAGTAAACCCATCTCAAGGCTAGCCATCATCATTAAGGAGCAATATAATTACTTGGCTTAAAATGGTGTCAAACTGTCATCGAGTGGGATTTTATGGGCAAGGCTGACAGTATATACCACTCTAGAACGCTATTATGACGCTGATGATCAAGTGCATACCAGACCAAAACGACCCCTCGATCGGCGGCTACTACTTACCGACAGCGTACAATTCAGCGTAAAAATATCATACCGACGAAGAAAATCGTCCACAATTTCATGGGATCGTCACTCTAGCTTATTATATATATATATATATATATATATATATAATTATTTTTGTTCTTTGTTGGTACATGAGTGTTATAATATTAACGTACGCTTATTGTTAGGGGCGGCATAGGCCATAGAGTCCATTATTGACCAGACACCCCATCCACGAAGCTTTGATAAAATAAAAAGGGACAGTCTAATAAGAGAAAGAAGACTTGTTTTATCAAAATTAAAATAAAAAGTTAAGAGTCTAATGTTATAACGTCAAGCGATGTCATTGATCATCAGCATTGTTGGGCAGCTTTGAGTGCTATTTCTCGGCTTCTGCCATTGTACTTGGTGTTGGTGCAGTCTTATCTATGGGTTGCTATGCTCTTTTAGATAGTACTCTCATGAATAATTAATATATGTATATATATAAAGTTACCCCCACACTACATTCTGAATTTTATTTTTTATTCTCTCTCTCTCAGCAGGTACGTTGTGTAGAGTTGCTGAGGAGAATTATATATAGACACACACACACGATGGTCATGACCTGATTTGAACATAGGCTGCAAGCCCAAGCCCAAGAACGGGCGATCCAATCTATCAATAATTTTTATGTAGAAAGACCGACCTGAAGAAAACTGAATCGGAGAGGTACAAGTGTGTCCGACAAACGCATTCCTAGAGTACTAAAAATACATACTGCCTTACCAGCACATATCGGCAAGATAGATTATCAAAATCAGCATTCAATTACAACAAGGTCTAAATTGGTAAATCCGAAACAGCCACACATCATTCGTACCACCATGGTTTTCGATGTTGGAATGGTTAATACAACCTCAATGTATAGTGAAAGATCCTGCCTACCTCAACTTCCAGATGGTAGATCTCCCACAATCACTATTTCGATCTTAAAACAGCTTACTGAGGTCCTCCAAATTTGCCCATCATCTTAGCAATCACGGGAGCCACCTTGGGATTAGCTTGATGCTTTGCCAGATTTGCAGGGTTCTTCATTACTGCAAAATCATCACAAAGAACAGGAAAGACAGTCAGACAAGGTATACGGCATTGCGACCATTCCGGGGCGATGGGAGTTCTAGATACTGTCAATGATACAGCACGGTAAGTAATTAAATCTAGTTTACCAAATTTTAGATAGAAAAAGTACTTTTGAATCTTTGCTTTATTTCTGTTTTTGTAATAGATACTTTGGAAGTTTGGAAATGCAGTAATAGTTTTTTCTCTAAGAATGCATGATTTTACAAAAGCTTTGGTTTTGGGATTTATGTAACCCCCAAAGCTCTTACACCGCTTGTAAAAGGTATTCCTCTATCATAAGAGAAAGGGTATTAATAAAATTGGGAGTACCGTCCCTCTTCTTAAAAAAAAAAAGAGTTAAGCAGCTTTCACATGTGCACAAACCGTGACAGATCTACTTAATCCAACCATTTTTTTTAAACTACAATCTGTGCAGTTCAAGGAGAGACGGTAAGTGAAATAATCATACCAGAAATCAAAGGATATGGGAATAGAAAATGTACCATCTTGAAGAGCAGCCATGACTTCTGGATCACTAAATGCTGTCATCAGCTCAGGGTCCTATCAAATAAAAATCAAAAACAAAAATGCATCAAAGAAACAGTCTATGATACACATCCCAGATTTAAATGCTGAATTAATATAACCCTATGGAGGAAGAGACGGAACATATACAGGACATAGCTCATTGTGTTTTAAGTTTTTTTTCCCTGTGTATTAAAGCCAAAAATGAAATTGCAAACATCAGTAATATCTTGTCAATTTTTTTTTTTATAAGAAAGAACTTATTAATAGAATCTTGGCAAAAGACCGAGTATACAGGAAGGATACAAAAGAGACACCTAGTTAAGAAGAATATCATGGTGTATTATCCAGTCCAACATTGAGGTTCTATTTGTTATCTTCCCGTGCATACCTTCCGTATCTTGTCAAATATTCAGACCTACATATACTAATTAACTAGAAACATTGGCAACATTCACAAAAAAAAAAAAATACAAAGTACCATCAAACTCACATTCAATATTTTGCTAAAATCAACATTTCCAGGCACCCCTCCTGGCATGCTACCAGGGAAACCTCCCGGCATCCCTCCTGGGAAGCCTCCCGGCATCCCCCCTGGAAAGCCTCCCGGCATCCCCCCCGGAAAGCCTCCCGGCATCCCCCCTGGAAAGCCTGGCATCCCTTCATGTTTCTTACTGGAAGATGACTGCTCTTGCTTCTTAGCCTTCTCGTATGCAGCCTTGAACAGAATGTGCAAGCAAATTCTTAGTCTTGTAGCAAAAAGATAGTGGATAATTTTGGTAGGAGCCACCCAAAACAGCTTACCTGAGCTTCAGCACGGCGACGACGTCTTTCACGCTCAATCTTTCTTTCCTCTCTTTCCTTGTGCAACCTTTCATACTTCCGACGATGTTCCTCAATCCTGTGCACATTTGGTCCCACCTGGAAAATCCGAGGGAGAGAGAGAGAGAGAGAGAGTAAACAATTCAAGACTTACGCAACAATATGCCAATTTATATGCATTGACAAATAGTGATGAGCATCTCAAAATATATAATTAAATTATTGCCAATATATAAATTTTTGCTCCACACATGTAGTCCTAATTCTTACAACTTACATTGAAACTCTGAGAGTACCTCATTAACACTATATGATACAACTACACAGCACAAGAACCACACAATGGTATCAACATAATGGTAAAACACATTCTAAACCTAAAGCCAGCCAACCATATAAATACTCATTTAACTCTGTGCATGTGTGCATGAGAGAGAGAGAGAGAGAGAGAGAGAGAGAGAGAGGAAACCTTCTTCAAAACAGCATTGATTTCCTCATCATAGTCTAACTTTGATGCCAGATGAAGATCCTTTGCAGCATCTTCCCATTGACCAAGCATTGCTTGCGCCATGCCACGAGTCTTGTAACCTTTAGCAGAATCTGGATTAATCTGCAGAAAAGTAAAACTCACCTTCTCAGAATATCACATCCCACATTGCAACTAGCTCTAAAACTCACATTTGAATATGTGGCTTCACCAAGCATATGAACTCAAATGAATAAAACATGCTTCCAAACAAAAACACCATAGACCCAATGCTTGGCTTCACCAAGCATTTGTTTGGGTCATGTTGTATCAAAATAAGAATACAATGTGCATGCTTGTGTATATGTATGTTTGATCAAGTTTTTTTTTTTTTTTCTTCTAAAGTATGTTGTTTGATGAAGTTAGGATCAGTGCTTTTTAATCTATAATGCTACGTATTTGTAAGCATGCATATTGTTGCTTGTGTGTGAACCATATGGAGAAGTAAAATAACATGCTTCGTGGCATACAAGGAAACAATACCAACCTCCAAAGCAGCATTGGCATCACGGATAGCTGCATTTGGTTTCTTCATCTTGACATAGACGCTAGCTGTAAAAAAGCATAACATGAAATCCAAATTAACAGTTTAATAAGCCAAAAATTAACTCAGAAATTTAAACCCAAACATATAACATAGTGAGAATAATATTCCGCTACGCACACCCACCCAACCCAAATCGTACCTCTGGTCGCGTACATGATGGCTGATGTTGGATTGAGCAAAATAGCCTCCGTGAGATTCTCGATCGCTTCCTCCACGTTACCTACATTTCCACAAAACTACACCATTCACAAAATGCAAAATGCCTCGCAACATACTTGTCGGTTATACACATTTAATATTCATAAGTTCTATATATACTTATCTATACCTTCAGAAATGGCTTCCATGGCTTTGGCCTTAGCAGTTTGCGCGGCATCACGGCTCTCCTCGGTGACCTCGACAGATGGATCTCCCATCTGCAAGCATATAATATCATCCATATATCGTTGTTATACAGAAACCCCCCCCCCCCCAAAAAAAAAAAAAAATAGCATGGTGGAATTAAAATGTAATTTAGATTCTAAGAGGAAAAAAAAAAGACCTTCTGCGGAGGATCATTATCAGGCTCCACCGTCTCGCCCTCGAGCTCGATATCGGACTCGACTATCTCGTCCTCCTCTTCTTCATCGTCCGCATTCCCTTTCCCGACATCCGTGTCCGCCACGTCCTCGTCGCTCTCCTCCACTACAAAGCTCTTCTGCACTCCCGATCACAAATATTTACATACATATAGTTGCAAATAGTTCTAAAAAAAATATGTGATAAACCCTAAAAATTACAAAGAGCGGCGAGAGAGTACGGATTTGGAGTCGCCGTGCTTGTACGCGGAAGGAGGGAGCTGGGCACCGAGGCTGTTTGGATACAAACAAGCAGAGAAAAAGGAAATGAAAAGGTCATCTCTGGTTTGTTTTGCTTTAATCAGCAGAAATGGAAAATGAGGAATGAATTAATTTATGCAATTACCTTATGAGGTAGTCGCGGAAGAAAGAGAAAGAAGGGTCGCTGAGAATGGAGGGATCGGACTTGCACTGCTCGACGAATTGCTTCAATTGGTTCAGCTTCGACTCGTCCATTCTCTCTGGTTCACTTCGATTTGATTCCGAAGGCCTTTTTGGTTCTGAGCTTTTTTCTTCTTTCGGTCTTTCGTTTCTAACGTTAGCGGGAAGTGGCAAAGACTTGAGACTGGGAGTCTGGGACTTGCCTCACTTGGACTAGCCACTAGCCAGCCTCTTCCAGATCTGGTAGCTTCTATTGGGAACTCTTTTTCTTTTTCTTTTGATATTATCATTATCATTTTTAATGACCCCTGTTAAATAATTTTTATTAAGTGATATTTTAAATCACTTTAAAATTGATCACACTAACAATAAATCGAATTAAAAGTTAGATTACTCAAGATGACGTAATAATTATTTTGGTATCATTACAAATATGTAGTGCATGGATATTTAAATTACCGAGTTATATTATATGTTATAGACTTATAGTTATCTTCAACTTTTACTAATAATATATTTGTTTTGTTCTTGCAGAGTTATTTCACAAATATTTATTATGATAAAAAAAACAAAAAAATAATATTTAATCCCATGAATTTATCCCATCAAAATTAAACGTTCGATTATTTTATTTTATTTTTTACTCTCTACAAAGATTGTTCCTCCAATACATACATAAGTTCTAGCTTCGGTAAAAGTTTTAAAGAGTTCTTAAATGACTTTAAAAGTTTTTTAATAGAAAAATTAAGATGTTTGAATGTTACATATTTTTTTATATTTTTTTTAAATGTACCTTTTTTGGATAATACAAAACATAATTCAAATTTTAAAAAAAATTATCAATAGATAAAAATATTTATATAATTTTTAGATAATTACAACTTTTAAATTTTAAAAGATATGGTTATAATCTTTAAAAATTCAAATAATCGTCATTTCTACTTCAAAAAATATTTTTTTAATTTGTTTTTAAATAAACATAATGTGTTTAAAAGTATTTTAAATATGTAATTATTAGACAATAAATAAATTTTTAATAATATAATTTATTACTTAAATTATAAATTATAAATTATATTTTTCAACACAATCTCAATCATGTACTAAAAGTAGTAGAACTAGAAGAAAGAGCCGCACAATATCTATTATTTTGTCACTTCCTCCAGCGGTGAGATCTATTATATTTTCTCCTTTATTTTAAAAGAGGAAAGTATTTTGATTTTATTAAAAACTCTCATTTATACCGAATGAATATATTACAAAATGGAGCTTTGGACATCTCATAAAATTATTAGATCACTTCTAATGAATTATTTATCATTTTTTTTAAAATACATTATTAAAATTTATTTTTTTTATTTTATATTCTGACTTTTATAATATATCATCTATCAGCTTATCTATTTTTTATCTATACTATTTAAATATTCTTTTTTTATTCTTTTAAAATATTTTATTTCTACTAATAAATTTACAATATCCATATATTCTTTTATATTGCAATTTGTTTTTATATACAATGTAAAATAATTCAGTCTTATACACGTAAAAAAATATATATATAAGCCAAATAAAAATTAAAAATAAAATCAAAATATGAAAAAATTTGTTTAAAAATATTTCCAAGATATTTTTTAGAAGAAAGTGAAATATATGTGTTTGAGCTTTGCTACACAACCTCCACCACACTCCACACTCTACACTTTTTTTAAATTTTTTAAATTTTTAATATTTTTTTTAAATTTTTTTTTGAGTTTATTCTTTTTAAATTATTTTAAATTATTTATTCATTATTTATATAATAAATATTTAATAAAAGAAAAAAATAATAAAAATTAAAAATAATGTGGAGTGTGGAGGTTGTATGAATAGTAGGAGGTTGAGTAGATTTTTTGAAATACAAAATTTTACAAGATGAACAGTATCTGCTATATGTAGCGGGTTACTGTAGCTAATTATATTTTAAAATTCATTTTACATAATCATATAGAATTCCTTTTTAGAATAATTCTTCAAATAATTTATATTTTTTGTATAATATAAAAGTCATTGCTAGTGCTCTTACATTCCCCTCGTAATCTCATAAATCAAAATGAAAGTATTGGGGTGTTGACCATGTGGCCTAGTTGAATGGGTGAGTTTAATGATGAAATTTAAAGATGGATAGATAATAACATACCGTTGTAATAAAATAAAAAATAAACCAACTATAACTCTTCCAAAACTATTTTACAATTCATTTTATAATTAACAAATGTAATTATGTTACAACATTAAAATCAGTTTAAATTTTATACAATTACCCTTCATTCAACATAAGATTATAACAAAATTGTATCAAATTTTATACAAAATAAAATGAGAACTTCAATATTTTTGGGGATTTATATAAATATGGCTAACATGTTGTTAAGTGAGGTGGAACTTCGGAAACGGATGATAATATTATTTTTTTTCGAATTAAGCCACTCTCAGAAGTCTTCATTATTCATGATCTACATATATTTATTTTTATCCATTGCGATGTCTCCATATCAAATATGATATCATAAATCAAAATATTACATTTTGAGATCCATCAGTACACTATTTCTTTTTGTGACTAATCTGATCTTCATGAATCATTATTCCTGATACTCTTTATAGATAAACGTCTAAGAGACAACATTTTTTGCCTAGACAGATATTCAACCTCGCTATTTATAGAAAGAGATGACTCAACCTCTACAATAAGGAAACAAAAAATGAAAATAGCAAGATAGATGCAAAAAAAGACGAATTACAGTTTGGACCAACTCCAGTAGATTTTGAAATCTATGACGGCCTGTGAAGATAATACATTTGTCTATTTTCAACCACAAAGATGGAAGGTCTAGTAGTAGCGAGTTAGGTGATCTAGCGTGTGTGTCAAGAAGAGCAATCGGAAGGGGTGTGTGAGAACCACACGTGATTTTCGCAAAACTACCATTTTCCTCTAAATGATTTTCGACCTATAAATCTTCTTGTGTCGTGCATGTTTTTTGGGGTTGCAAGAAAGCTACTTTGTCTTTTTCAGCCTTGGAAAATGTAAAATAAAACTAAGCAAAAGAAATCTTGATAGACAAAATGGATGAATGAAGCAAGGAGGGAAGGTGAACAAGGTGGAGGAAGCCAATACATCCTCCCCTTCCGATGAAAATCAAATATGGGGCCCTTAATTTTTTAGGAGGGGGGGACGCCAAGGGTTTCTTCAGAGGGAGAAAAGTTGGAATCTAACTAGCATCACATATCTATCTTATTGAACCATTATCTCTTTCCCACTTTTTTTCTGGTCATTTTTTTAAGGAAAATTATCATCATTTATTCATCAGAAAAACTTACATCCATGACCAAATACATTATGGGATGTCCCCATATCAAACATGACATTATAAACCAAAAGAATGCATTTAGAGCTCTACCAGTATACTATTTTCTTTTGTGATTGATATGGTCTTTACTGTTGTTGATATTCTCTACAGACAAACGCCAAAGAGACAACACTCTGTTTAAACAAGATTCAACCTCACCCTTCATAGAAAGAAATGACTCAACCTCTACAGATAAACTCTTTTTTTTTTTTTTAAATGAACAACAAATAAACAAAAAATGAAAGCAGGAATATATATATATATATATATATATATATGCAAATGACAAATTACAATTCGGATAAATTCCAGTAGACTTCAAAAATTGTGACGGTCCATGAAGGTAATATACTTGTCTATTTCATCAACAAATGTCATATCTGAAAGATCTGGTGGTGGTGAGTCCGATGATCTGGCGTGTATGTCGAGAAGAATTGCTAAAATAGGTGACGTGTGAGAACCACGCACAGATGTGGGCGGCGCGTAAGAACCACGCATAATGATTTTCGCAAAATCACCACTTTCCTCTGAATGATTTTCGACTTGTGAATCTGCTTGTGCTAAAAAGGAAAGTAGTAAGATAGATATGAAAAATGACGGATTACAGTTTGGACTAATTCCGGTAGACTTCAAAATTTGTGACGCTCGTGAAGGCAACACACTTGTCTCTTTTCATCCACAAACATCAGATCTGAAAGGTCTGATGATGGCGAGTTCGGTGATCTGGTGCGTGTGTTGAGAATAGTTGCCAAAATGGTGATGTGTGAGGACCACGCACGGATGTGGGCAGCACGTGAGAACCACGCATGATGATTTTTGTAAAACCACCACTTTTCCTCCAAATGATTTTTGACATGTGAATCTTCTTGTGCCATGTGTGTCTCTAGGTAATTGTCGGAAATTGTAGATCTATCTTTTTCAATTTTGAAGAAAGCAAAATAAAACTAAGTAAAATAAATATTGATAGATAAAGTGGGTGAATGGATAAGGGAGCGCTAGGGTGGGGGGAAGGAGGCGCTAGGTTTTTTTTTTATTCATTAGTAGTAGAAATTGTTCAGTAACACATCACTTTTTAAATTAAGGGCTGGTTTGAATTCGGTGATAAGATGAGATGATTTTATATGAAATATTAAAGTTGAAAAAAATATTATTTATTAATATTATTATTGTTTTAGAATTTGAAAAAATTAAATTGACATTTAAAAAAATTAAATTATTTATAATATTTTATATAAAAATTTAAAAAAATTTAAAAAAATTATAATAATAAATTAAAATGAGATAAAATACTTTTTAAATCTAAACGGAGCTAAATGAAAATGATCCTCGACGTGGATGGACTCTTGTTTCTTGATGCTTTTATTATTGTTATTCCAATCCGTTTTAAGATTCTATAAATTCGGACGGCTCTGATTGCCGCCACGAGAAAACGACCATTTAAAACCAAAATAACCCCATCTTCACCTTCTGCATCATCCAACCCAATTTCTAACGGATAACGCAAAGTTACAATTCCCTATAACAGCGCCAAAAACAAGAGGTTTAGCACTCCCATCTCTCAGAAGGCCATCAATGGCCGCTCTCAGCATCGGCATAGCCACCACCGCCATAACAGCCCGTGCAACTCTAATACCTTCTAAATCTTTCAGGCCCAGAATCTGCTGCAGCGTTGGATGGGTACCTCTCACTCTTTCTCCCACACCATTAATCTATTAATTTCTCATAGCTTATTGAATTTAAGCTTAATTTTTGGGCAAATGAAGGACCCAGAAGGCTTATTGGGCCCGCCCCAGACCGGCCACCTAGCGAGGCGCGAGTTCAAGAAGCGGCTCGAGAGAGACGCTGAAGCCCGGGAGGCCTTCGAACAACAAGTCCGCGAAGAAAAGCAGCGTCGCCAAGCTCTTCGGCAGGTTATTTAATGGAGTGGGTCTTGAAGGTTTTCTTTCGTTTTATTCTGTATTCTGATTTTTATATGGTTCTTTCTGTTGTTTGTCGTAGTCTAGGGTCGCTCCCGCAACTCCAGAGGAGCTGATCGAGTACTTTCTGGACACTGAAGCTCAGGAAATTGAGTTTGAGATCGCGAGGTTGAGGCGCCGGTTAGTGTTTTTACATTGTTACATGTTAAATGTCCACGTGCATACCAGTTATTTGTGGTTTTGATTGCTCCAATGCGGAGGTGCATTTCTGTGTGTTTAGGAGCGGAACCCAAGCATCTACCTTTATATATATGTATGTATGTATATACAGTAATGTTACTTGTAACACCAATGTCGCAGACATGTTTTTGAGGTTAAGGTTTAATTTTTGAAGTCTACCTTTTCTTTTATGGATAATGCAAGTCTGCTATATCAGTGGTGTTACATGCGCAGTACACTGATGCTATTATAAGTAACATCATATACATGCATGCATATACATATATATAATAATGTTAGTATGAGGTACTTTTGTTAGAAATGATAAGAGAAAAGGAGTAAAGCAAAAACGGAATCAAGCAAACACGATACAAGATTACGCAATTCAGCAACGTGTCTACGCCCACGGAGTAGCAGAGGATTTTATTTCAGATGATAGTTGAATATACAGTACGGCAGCACAACGGCCTTACAGAAATAATATATATATAATCCTAATTATCAGGTAAACTCTAGTTAGCGGGTTGGGTTTGATCGTTTCTAATTAGCCCCCAGACCCCCACGAGACTTGTCCATTTTCGCTTCAACTTGGACGGTCCCCCACGCTCCATGGCTCAAGCCTCATTGAAAATCCATCAAAAAAGCCACAACGAGACATTGTCGGGTCGGATCATCAAACCGGGCTGCACACAAACAAAGCCAGGTTCCACACAAACAAGCCCAACAACTTTGATTCCTCCAATTGTATTCATTTTGCATACTTTGTTTTATACTTCATTCATAGATCATATTAGGACGGGGTTCTAAACTAGCAGCAAAGTTGACTGTTCTAGACCTCTTGGGCCCTTTTTTGTGCAAGTTGTTGTGCATTCTGTACGGTCAAAGAATCTACAAGTGGATTCTTTAATTTCTGATTTTTTTAGAATTAATTAATGCTAAAAATTCTCTTATGTTCTTTGCTGCAAAAATTTATCCTTTCCTGTCATATTTAAAAAATACCCACATGACCATTACTCGAAGAATCTTATTAAGGGTGTAAAAGGGTGTGCTGGCGTTATTCTTCTATATTATAAATTTGGAATTTCTTTAAGCAAAAATAAAAAAATAAAAAATAAAAACGATGGCGGAAAAATCATAGCTCCCTTAGTATGTTCTATTTCTAAAAGTCTCATGTGGTTTTAGTACTTTACTGGGCATTGAAGGGACATGGTGTCAATAGAAAATCTACAATGATCAGAAAGTTATGAATGGTTATATCAACACTTACTGTATTTCCAATTACTCTTTGAATTTAAATATTTTTCTTCTTGTGCCCAAATCTCTACCTTGCCATCAATAAATGCCTGCTATAACATGTAATTTTGTCAGATTGAACCAGGAGTTTTTTTCACACCTACAATTTGAGTTGGGTCAGCTTCGGTTTGCTGTTTCAAAATCTCAGGTCCCCATTTTCAAACTATATTTCAGTTATATTCTGCACAGATGATTGGCTAGAGTAAAAACGCTCAAATGCTAATTATGATCTAGGATATGGAAGATAGATTGATTGAGCTAGAAGCGCTGCAGAAAGCCCTGCTGGAAGGAACAGGTATGTTACACCCCCAAACTGTGGTGCTGAGGGTATGCATGCTTGCCTTTTACTACAAACCCACAATCCTTTGGTTGCATCTTGTGTTACAGAAGCCTATGATAAAATGCAAGCTGAGCTCATAGCAGCAAAAGAAAGTCTAACCAAAATCTTGACATCAAAGGATGTAAAAGCAACTGTATGTGCGACTCTTTTTGCTCATCAAGCCTCTTGGTTTGTTACAATTTTTTTTTATCATATATTGCTCAAATGGGTTAACTTTTACTGTGCAGTTATTGGAGATGGTTGAGCGGAATGAACTCAATAGATCCTTACTGACCCTTCTTGATGAAAATATAGCAAATGCACACAAGGGTAACCAGGTAATAGCCATTAGGGAACTCGCAGTCTAGTTTAAGTAGAATTTTTTGTTGAGTTGTTTTGAAATGTATAGAATGGGGAGGAGATCCCAGGATCCATTACAAGTATACACCTTACTTTTCTATGCCAATAAGCTGCACCAAGTTCATGCAATTAAGAAATTTGTAGTAAAGTCTCTTGTGAAGTTACAGCCGCAAGCCAAAAGGGGAGATGATGTATGAGACCACTATCTCTCATTGAACTGTTTGATTGAAATAAATTATAATGGCGCTCAATTATTTGTTCTCGTCACACTGGCCGTTAATGAACACGCAAGGCATCATATCATATGGCCTGGTACGACCAAACTATAAATAGAAAACATTGCCTGAGATAGTTACCTGTTGTACAGAATTTACAAATAGCAGTTTCCTTTGAACAATAAAACATCTGTCCAGTTGCGGGAGTAGTCTTCTCACTCCTGATTTATCGTACCTGTCCATTAATTCCAACTCCACTGGGTTGCTTTATATATTGTCCCGATTTTCAACACTTTCAATGTTGACTTGATTCACACTTCCTCTAGTGTTCTTATGTTTTGAACAAGAAATTTGCATGCCATTTTTTTTCCCCAAAACTAAGCTAAATTGTTCGTTAACTGCATTCATTGTGAACTAACTCAGAGATTATGATCAATGTTGATGTCCAACATGCAGAAACAAGCAGCAGAATTCATGGAAAAGCTTCGCGGGGCTGTTCTCAGATACGTGACAGTGTAGGACCCACGTGGTAATCATCAAGTATCCCTTTAGTGTTTTAAGTACGCTGCCACATAATTCACCAAATTATGATAAAGGAGTTGTAAAGTTGTAATTTTGTAAACATTAGAGGAATTTGTACAATAGTTGGTTTGATTATTGATATATGATCAAGTACGGGCAATGCCAATGCAGATCTTTTCTCAAAGGGAACCGTTAGGGCCACCGACAGTTCCCACCGATAAGGCAAAATTCACTTTTTTTTTTTTTTAATCTATTTTTTTTCAAGTATTTATCATTTTAAACATTTAAAAAAAATTCACATACTCATTAAAAAATATTTTTAAACTATTTAAGTTAAAAAAAAAAAAGAAAAAAAAAAGCTGTTATAACTCCCTTGTTAACTCTACTGTAATACTGAAATGGTGGAATGGAGATTATGAATTTAGTGTAAATTCAATTGAGTTGCTGTTGTGATGAGGAACATAATGGGATGAGATGATATCTTCTGATGCAATAGAACTTGTGCACTCCAGATGTTTGGATTAATTGCTAGAATAATGGATTGCTACGGGAGTAACTTCGAGGGCTCCCAAGTCCCAGCCTCCTTACAGAATTTACTTACAATATTCTTTGATGATTTTCCATTCCTTGCTTTCCATGCCTTAAGACGTTGCTCTAACAGAATTCAGCTAAACTAACTTGACCTCTAGTGTGCAGAAAATTAAATGACAAACAATGAGAAGATGATATACGAACGCACCGTTTGAAATAAATCCAAACGCCGCATTTTACAGACCCTTAATAAAAACAAGTGAAACGGTGCATAGCACTCATCTAAAGACGAATAAAAACACCCAGCCCATACGGTGCGTCTTGGTTCTTCAAGTCCCTGGCCTCCACGATGTCGTCCAGCTTCTTTTGAGCAACTTCAAACTACTTCTTCTTCATTTAATTGGGTTCATTACAAAAGCAAATCGATAGACACTCTCGAAAGAATTTAACGGTAACTTTAGCATTATTCTTTCTCAAAACAATATTGGCAAAAGAGCGAAAATCATTGCGGAAAATCGTAAAACTCCAAATATGACTTGCCTGCAAGAGGATAACGCACTACCAGTAATTGGCTCATTTAAAGTGCCACGTTGAATATTACGAATTTCCATCAGTTCAGTAGTCAATGAGCTTGTACGTGTTTAGACGTGGGAATGCGTTCAATATAACGGTTTTCCACCAGTTTAACAGTTAAGGAACAGTGCGTTCGAATCCCTTTTTTGAGCAACAGACAACGTCCGAATTCGTCACTGATATCTATTCTCTATTATATAAGTGGCTATCGAGCTGCTACAGGAATGAACAGTAAATTTTCACACTCCGTATGTATAGTCCGTATTTAGCGTGGTGTTTCTTTTCTAACCTTCTATTCTCTTCTTTTGTGTCCGTTAATACGAAGTGTTTTTAGTCTTTTAATTCAGTGTGTCAGGTGTCGGCAACTTTAGTCGTATATTTATCTGAATAATTTTATTTATTTGTGTCAGCTCCCTCAAATCCTTTCTCATTGTCAGCTCTGTCCCTCCCGAGTTCTCTCTCTCAATTCAGACCCTCTCTCTTTTCTCTCTTCGTCTTCTCTCTTCTGTGCATTTCTCTCTTCTTTTGGTTCTTCAAATTTGTTTTTCAGTGTTGAGTTTTTTTTTTTCCTTCCATTTCGTTGAAGTTGATGGTTTTTGCTTGCCTAATGTGCATGTTTTCATCTTCAGGTTTGTAGTGTTCGATTTGTGTTGATCGATTGCGTCTTCAGTTTCATGGGCGTCTTCAGTTTCATAGACATCAGAGCTATGATTGAGGCTGAGGCTCTCAAAATGAGGAACTACAGTTGGGTTTTGGTCTCCAGATTTCTTAACAAAATAGATTGATTTCTTTTTTCTTTTTTGCTTTGCATGCAGTGGTAGATATCCAAGATTTTATTCCTCTTCGTATTCGTCTCTGCATCTTCTCTCTTCAGGTTTGTATTTTTTCTTTCCGTTTTTTGTTTTCGCTACTGAGGATTAAAACACCAAGTTATTTTTTTTCTTCTTTCTTCCTTCTCTTCTCCCTCCTTTCTCCTTTGCGCTGCAGCTCACCCCGAGCCCTATCTCCCTCTCTGCAACAACTGTATGGACCACGCAGTCAGCAACAGAGCCGTCGGCAAGCTCTGCACCACGGCGAGTCACCCCAGATCTGCCATTTCTCTTCTCAATCACTCCACCGTGGATTAGAAGCGGAGGATTCGAACCCACTGCAGGTCAACACTCAGATCCACCATGGATCTCACGTTCGTTGGTGTGACTCTTTCAAAGTGAGGAGATGTTTTGGCCACTCAATAAGAGGTTTGGAAGGCAGGGTTATCGGTTTTAGGTTTTTCTCATCTATTCAAATTTGTTGAATGTGAGGCCTCGAAAAAAATGTGTCGTAGTGTTTGGTTTGAGTTTTTTCTTGCTCAGTCTTCGTTCGGGTGAGCTGTGAGTATGGATCCCCTTGGTGTTGGCAGCAATGCATGGGAAGATTTATTGCGTGCATAAGCGTCTTCGAGCATGAGCGAATGTATGTTGCTTTTTATTTTAGTTATGAGAACTTTCACGGTAAAACTTCTGACTTGAGCATCAAAATAAATCGGTATTGATCATGGGTTTTGTGTGAAACTTACTAGATACTGATGTTTGATTCTCTACATCGAAGAACCTGCTTGCATTATGCTGCTTACTATGGCCATTCATATTGCCTGCAAGCTATTCTTTCTGCTGCTCATTCCACCCGTTTCAAATTATTGGTTTATTTAAACGGCGACAGAGACGGGACTACAGCCAAACGGACTACAGACGAAACTGCTGGTAGAAAAGGCTGGTGGTAGAAAGCCATGTCTCACGCTGGGCAGAAAAAAAAAAAAAAAGGAAATGCATTCGCATGGGATTTCATTTGATGGAAGGCAAGACGACACGCAAGTGGGAAGAGGAAAAATAAATTTTCTTTGGTGGAGAAGCCATTCATGCATGACTCCATTCAAAACTTTTTAGACAATTTCCGTAAACAAAGAAGAAAAACCTGGAAGGAATAAAAACTCCTAGCTTATTTGGCTTTTGACATGAGAGAGTTTGTTTTTCTTCTTCGCTGGACATAGGACGGAAGGGGAGAGCATTATTTCTTTTTTTTTTTTTTTTTCAGTCTAGATAGGGACACGAATAACGCGCATGCATATTAATTTATTCTTGCTTTCGGTGTTGGACACTCAACAGGTGAAAGAATAATAAATAGATAATTAAAGCGCGTATAACATTTAACTATTGCTAGCTCCCTGCATTTTATTAATTATTTGGAGAGGAAAGCCCTAGAAATTAAAAGCCTTAGAAATTAACAGCTACAATCCAGCCGTTGAAGCTCATTGAAGATGAGAGAAAGTACTCCAAAATGAAAGGCAACTGATCACTGTTTTAAAAAGAAAAAAACACTTACTTGGGATCCCAATCGGAAACCACGTGGGTTTAGCGTTACTCAAGAAAAAAAAATAAAAAAAATCAATGCATGTCTCAGTTCGTCGGTTCATCAGTCTATCTGGGTAATGAAAAATCATCATTTCATTGTGTCAGTCTGTAGTCCGTTGGTCAACTCATAATTTCTCTGGGTAATACAAATGGGTAGTGATAGGCTTACTACCCATCTATTATTTGTAATGTTTTTATTTTTTTATTATTTTATTTTAAATATTTTTTTTAACATCTTTAATTATTAAGAAAAAATTAAAAAAATATATAAATTTACTAATTATCACTTCCTTAACTATTAAGTAAAATAAAAAATTATAAAAAAAATTAAATATAAAAAAAATAATAAATAAGTAGTAAGAGAGTAGTAACTCTATTATTTTTCAATACAAATTGCATTTTACCCGTACAGTATAGTTACATACATGTTAAAGAGTTTCTAAGAGCACTCCAATGATTCTTCATTCTAAACTTTATTTCTTTTATTTTACGTATTAATTTTTATAATATATTATATATTAGTTTATTTTTTAATATTATTTAAATATTATATTATTTAATATTTTTTTATTCATTTCAAATATATTATCTAATTATTAATAATATTTTCATATTTTTTAATATTTACAATACTTCTTTATATAATATCGTCTTATTTTAAATTAATCTAAATTTGTAAACTATATCAAAATATAAATTAATTTTAAAAAAATATTATATAATAAAAATATTTTCAAAATATATACAATAGAATTATTGCACGTCGATAAAGATATACAAAATGATTGGAGTCATGGAGTTTTTTTCTTTTTTATTTTTTATTGGTATGAATCTTGCAGGTGCTTTTATATATATAGCCAACCAACACGTAGGAAAGCGTGGAAATGAGAGAGAGATGTGCTTAAAATGAAAATATAAATCTGAAAAAAATATAAAATATCACCTATTAAAGAGAGATAAATTAATTTAAAATAATTTTTTTATAAAAAGAAAAGGTCATAAATTTTAAACGTTTATGATCATGAATAATATTTTTTACATGTAGCGAAATTATTGTAATAAAATCTAAAATAAAGATGATATAAAAGATCTATTAAAGCTCACATTTGTACAATTTTTTTTTTATATTTTAAACACAATTGTATTTTATAACATTTAAAATATGTTTAGATATTAAACTGAGTTGAGTTTAGTTAATTGAGATGATAAAATATTGTTAAAATATTAATTTTTAATATTATTATTATTTAAAAATTTAAAAAAATTAAATTATTTATTATATTTTATATAAAAATTTAAAAAAATTATAATAATTAATTGAAATAAATTTAGATAAATTTAATAACCAAACGTTATTGAGTACTCGGAAAAATAAAGAAGTCGGAAATATTTGAACTTTCATATTTTTCCATTTATGTTTTTTATTATTATTGATCCAGCAAAATCTCATTTCCTTGATTTGGTTCGATTTGGTCTATAGTGATGTGATGGGAGATGGGACATCGCTGGGAGGAGGTATTGAGGACGGCCTGAGAATTCTGACTGTAAGTACATTTTATTTTAAATAATAATATCATTTCATAATATATTTCATAATATATATTATAAAATAATAATATTTTTATAAAATAATGTTAATTTTATAAGATATTTTATAAAAAAATAAAATAATAATATCATTTCATAATATATTTCATAATATATATTATAAAATAATAATATTTTTATAAAATAATGTTAATTTTATAAGATATTTTATAAAAAAAATTACACAATCTCTTATTATTTACACTATTTCTATACTATACAAATATATAAAAATCAATTAAAATAATTTTTATTATAATTATTTTTTATAGTTTTACTTTTAATATAAACCTCAATATACTTATAGATAATATAGTAAATACCTCAAAAGTACAAAATAGTTTTTTTTATTCCATTAAGGCGCCATTTTACCTGACCTAGATATGCTTTACCATCATCATGAAAATTTTAATATTTTGTAAGATAAAGGCGCTATCATCTTTAATGTTTTACAATATTACTTTTAATAGCATGGACCACTTTATAATATTACCTTTATTATTATTTAAAAAATTATTTTTTAATGAGTTTGTAATTATTTTTAAAATATTTAAAATAATTTAAAAAATACAAAAAAATAACATACAAAATAAAATAAAATAAAAATGATAAACACACAAACACTTTAACACTTTATACAATAATGTTTTAAAATAAGGGATATTTTTGTAAAGAGCAATGCTACACAATTTTCTCAATCTCCACACTACATTTTTTTAAATTTTTAAATTTTTTAATATTCTTTTTAAATTTTCTTTAATTTTTTTCAAACTAATTTAATTTTTTTTTATTTATTATTCATATATTAAATATTTGATAAAAGAAAGAAATAATAAAAATTAAAAAAATTATAATATATAGACATCGTGTAAATAATAAGAAATTGTGTAATTTTTTTTTATAAAATATCTTATAAAATTAACATTATTTTATAAAAATATTATTATTTTATAATATATATTATGAAATATATTATGAAATGATATTATTATTCAAAATAAAATATACTTACAGACAGAATTCTCAGGCCATCCTCAGTACATATGTTCAACTCGACGATGGTACAAGAAGATTATCTGCTGTTATGTTTGGTGAAGTTGTAGAGGAAGCATTCGGTTGTTCAGCAGTTGAGCTTATGAATCATATTGGTGATATATGTTTTCTTATTTTCTATTACATTTATTGTTGTGAGTAAAAGAGTCCGTCTTATTATTTTTGACATATTTACTACATTATCTATAAGTACATTGAGGCTTATATTAAAAAAAACTATTAAAAGCAAATTATAACAAAAATCATTTAAATTGATTTTTATATACTTGTCTGTTATGCCAATTTTGTTTTTATTTATAACATGCATGTCAATTTAAAAATTTATTTTGCAGGAACATTTGCCATATATAGAAAATCTTGTAGCACAAGTTTCATAGAAAGAGTGGATGATTGAACTTTTAGTAGATCCCAATCGACTCAACCAACAACAGCACAAGAATTTCAATGTCATTTCTATTGATGCAGTACAAGATGACACAAAATAATGGATAATAGTAAAAACATCAAACGACTCATATTTTGAACTGATTTTTTTGTCGAGTTTGTTGCTAAAACTATCGGTGTTATAAATATGTGTTGGACTATGTTATATTTTGAACTAATGTTTTTGTTGGGTTTGTATTAAACTTATCGCAGGCAACTTTGTTAAAACTATCAATGTTATAAATATGTGTTGGACTATGTTATACTCTAATCTATGCAAGCATGTAATTATTATACTCTACTTAACTATCATTACCCTTAAATATTTGCTAGATTTCATATTTTTTTTTATATACCTTAATTTATTGATTGAAATAAACTTTTTTATGAAATATATATTATTTTTTAAAAATAATTATTTTACCAAACTACAAACGTGCTTTGCATGTTATTCTGATATAGTTTCCTATAAAATTCAAAGCAGGATAATATCTCGAACATATTTTTTTCAGGTTGTGTTTGGATGTTGAAGTGAGTTGAATTGAGTTGAGTTGAGATGATAAAATATTATTAAAATATTATTTTTTAATATTATTATTATTTTAAAATTTAAAAAAGTTGAATTGTTTATTATATTTTGTGTTGAAATTTAAAAAAATTGTAATAATGAATTGAGATGAGTTGAGAGGAGTTTGGTAACCAAACGAAGCCAATTCTTTCCGAGATAAGTTCCATCTTTTGACCACGTATGGAGAGCTGATCCGCGAGAGATATTGGGTTGACAAGACGTCGGCCTGGAAGAGACTAGTTGGTACTCATTTCCTTCTTGTTATGATAAGTTGGCAGCAATCCATTAGAATTTTTTTTTTCATTATTTAGCGCCCTACACCTTACATAAAAATATTCCTATACATTATAAAAAATATCTTCACATCTTATATAAAATTAAAAATATTAAATATATGATGTGAATAATAACTGATTTAGAGAGACCGGAAGTTTCATGCTTTTGTGCCAAACAAAATCCAAATCCGTGGTAGCAAGGTACATGGGACGCACATCAAAGCTTACAAATCTATAGGCACCTATTTACCAGGCACAAAGAGTACTCCACGAGTCACGACTCCACAGTCTCCACTTGGCAAATGAGACGTACGTGAAAAAGAAAAAGAGGAAGCATCACAAGTAGGCAGCCAAAAAGGGTGGCCAAAGGAAAGGCACGTGACACCTCTTAGCCAAAGGAAAGGATAGAGATCATGTTAATCTGAAAAAATCTTTTCAACTATTTTCTTATCATACTAGTTTTGAAATATAATAAATAATATATATTACTTAACATCTCTATCCTTCAATATATAACTTCCCACTTTCCCAGGATCCATTCGATTCATTGCTGAGAAAAATAATAGTCCTGCCCACCTCTATATTCTGCTGAGAAATGGTAAGACTTGGCCTCTCTGTACTGGTTCTCTCCTTCGTTCTTTACGTGGCTGGCACGGCGGAATCCGCGGCCGTTGCCAGACATTCCAGCCCTACAAATTTCATCAAGGCCTCCTGCAGGGCAACTCGCTATCCTGCACTTTGCGTTCAATGCCTTTCAGGTTATGCAAGTGCAATCAGAAAAAATGAGCGACGATTAGCTCAAACCGCCTTGTCGGTGAGCTTAACCAGGGTGCGGTCGGCTGCAGCGTTTGTGGGCAAGATGACTAAGGTTAGGGGGATCAAGTCCAGAGAGTATGAGGCTGTGAAAGACTGCATAGAGAACATGGGTGATGGCGTCGACCGTCTTAGCCAGTCGGTTCAGGAGCTTGGCCATATGGGTCGAGCCGTGGGTCAGGACTTCGTGTGGCACATGAGCAACGTCCAGACCTGGGTTAGTGCTGCCCTCACCGACGAGAACACTTGTCTTGATGGGTTTTCTGGCCGTGTCATGGATGGAAGTGTCAAGACTGCTATACAGAGAAGGGTCACCCATGTAGCGCAGGTTACTAGTAACGCACTCGCACTGGTAAATCGTTTTGCTTCAAGACACCAAGCTGCTACAACCGTAGAAAAGCCTTAAATGTTGTCATAAAAGCCTTGGATTTTGTCTTGGGAATTTTGGTCCGTTAACACGCGTATGTAAACATGATGTATCTAAAGTAAGCTTTAGATGCTATCTTGGGGGTCTTGGTTTTCTGCTTGATCTGTAAATTTGACACGAAGGGTTTGAGTCAAGCTTATGTTTATCTTGTAAAATATCAAAAGCTTTGTTTGTAATAAAAAATTATAAAAGGCATGAACTCTAGATGGCACTCAAAGTCCTGAAAAACCATGCAATCTTTCTTTTAGCGAAAAGGAGGAATTAGGAAGAAGATATAGGTCAAGCTTTAGATTTTAAACAGATACGGCACTTGAATTCAGGTTAAGGTTCTTGCAGATATAAGATTGATTGAATCTATGATCAAACTTCAGATTTTAAACATCAGTCACTACGAGAGGAAGAGAATAAGTAATTCAACTATGACTCATTACTCTTGTTCTCTAGAACTGATCTCCTTTAATTACTTTTGTTGGAGGCAGGAGGATAAGTTTTTGGCTCAATCACCATGGTAGGAGCACAATAGCTACAGATTTCTTGCAATTTTTCAAGAGTCTCTCTTTGAAAAGGCATTACAATTATCTAGATAACCAGAACCTACTACATATACATAGCAATGCTTTACAACTTTCTATCTTTTACGCATTATATTTTTTTAAAAATATTTAAAATATTTTAAGTTTATTCTTTTTTAATTAATTTAATTTTTTTATTTATTATTCGTATATTAAATATTTGATAAAACAAAAAAAAGTGATGGATGAAAATTGTATGAATAATAAGAAATTATATAGATTTTTTTGTAGTTTAAATGGTGTGGCATGAGGAGACAGGGTAGGTCCGACAGGAGGACAGCCCTGGCTTAAACTGCGTGCTTTAATCTGGAAAAAAAAAAAAAAAAACAGCTAAACTCTAAAGCCCAGTGTCATTCTCAGTGTGATTGTTGTGTTATTATTATTATAGTAATGCGTATAAATTTTGTATAGTTATTTTAAAAAAAAAATTATTAAAATATTAAAATTTTTTTTTATATAAATTATATATATATTCTTTTAAAATAATTATACAACATTTATATATTTACTACTGTATATAGCATTCATGCTTATTATTATCACCTTTTGACGACTTTGGACTTTCCCTACTGGCAAGACGACCAAATCCCATATTGTTGATTTTGCACATCATGGACACAGAAATAGATGAATATTTTATGTAAAAGGCTTATCTTCTAAACCCTTTCACGGTGTTTTAGAAGTCTTATCTCTGAACACTTTACCATTAGACAAAGGACTCGTTTGGATTCGTAAGTGATCTCAGTTCATCTCATCTCAGCTCATCTCAGCTCATCTCAACTCATCTTACTACTATTCAGCAATTTTAACTCATAAATCTCACTACTATTTACAACTCATCTCATTACTATTCATAATCCATCTCAGCTCATCTCAGCTCATCTCAAATTATCTTAAGTCATCTTCGAATCCAAACGTCTCCAAAGTGCAAGCGCACGCTCGCCTTTTTATATTGTGTTTTGGTAGCTTTGTTAAAAGAATTTTGGACTTAGTATTTCTAGATTCTTGTTCCTGGAGTTACAGTAAATTTCATGCTTTTTTTCAAGCTGGGCTTTAGATCTCAATCGTATCAACCACATAACTGAGCTTAAAGGCGAATCTTCAAGGAAAATTGACTTGGTAAATTAGCGTGATAAAATATATGAAACTCCGGGTGGGTGCCATGAGATTTTCTATAGAGATTAAAAAAGAAAAATGATATATGCAATCGGTTGGGAGAATCCTTGGGAAATCGGCGCCAGTGTGGATAAGAAACTCACCGTTTCATTTGACCATCCACTTTCAACCTCTTCATTCTTTTTCTTTTTATTTTTTTGTTAACTCTACTCCAGTTTCCATGAATGCCACTTCCCGAGAAGCCAATCCTTGCAGGAACTTCTGAATGAGTTCTGTAGCCTTGGGGCAAAACAAATTGATCCAATAAAGTAAAAGCCCCACAAGGCCAAGTAGTGGGAAGAAGCTAATGGCGGTAGTTCTTTCAGACAGTGTTTCTTTCATTTATAAATGGGTTCCGAAATAGGTTTCGTCTGAGGTTGAGGTTGAAGATCTGTTTGAGAGGTAGTGTTGCTGCATTTCGTCTGCCTATTCCACAAGAGCAAAGGCTTGGCTGAAGCATGATATGATTCTCGATTTTTAAGTTTAAAGAATCTATTGATTTTCATTTTTAGTTCTATATAATATTTAAATCTTAACGACGCAAGTATAAATCTTAAAAATCATTTATAAATTATCATTTTTTGTTTATTGTCATTATTTTTTGTTTTGATCTGTTAAATTTTTTTGAGTAATAGAATACTTCTAATTGAGTATAAAAGAAAAGAGAGCTATTTGAAGAAATGGGAAAATGAAAGATGAGAGAAAGAAGGAAGGAAATAGAAATGGAAAAATGATGGACCCAATTTTATCAGCCGATTTCACAAAGATTGCGCACGTCGGTTGTACGCAGCATTATTGATTAAAAAAACAAAAAATTTACTTAACCTCCTACTATTTATACAACTTCCACACTCCACATTATTTTTAATTTTTATTATTTTTTTCTTTTATTAAATATTTATTATATAAATAATGAATAAAAAATTTAAAAAAATTTAAAAAGAATAAACTTATAAAAAAATTTTAAAAAAATATTAAAAATTTAAAAAAGAATGGATGACCAAAATGGAAATCTAGTCAGTAGTCACCCAGAGTGAGATGGTGGGGAGGGGACACGAGGCCTGCCCGAAAGCTGAAGATTAGAGCAGGAAAAGATACTCCCTCATCCCTGTCCCATAAAGAAATCTGAGGCCAATTGAAGCTCAATTTCCAAGAAAGCTATGGGATTTGAAGCAGGTAGAGTAGAGTAGTGGACCCACCCCTAACTCCATAAGGTTAGAGATCAGAGAAACCTCTTAACTTTTCTTCTTATTTATTCGAAGAGGATCCGAATATAATAATTCACCGAAAGGTCTTTCTTTTGTGGGATATCAAAACATGCGGTAGAACCCAATACTCAAAAGAGCTACTTAATAATATGGAAACCAAACAGGGGACTGAAAACAGTACTGAAATATATAATTCATTGATCGGTTTTGTCCAGTATTCTGAGCTGAAAATCCAGAGCCAGATCAAGATTTATCTGACCTTCGAGTCCGGTTTGATTGCGGAGTGAATTAGTTTTGTTTTATAGCTGGGATAGTTTGGTTATGGAAGGTGATGTTGCCAACTTTTGACGCACATGATGTGCTGCGTTTTGGCCTTTCACCTCCTCCAATCCTCCGGATTCACGTCAAGATATCACCTCAAATCACTTTTAACTTCTATTGTCCCCCAAAAGGAGGGGCAGATAGAAGCTAGTCGGACAATTTGCAAGTGGTATTCACGCCGCATTAAGTTTACGTGCACGGTTCATCTACGACTTTACCTCTGCAATGGATTCGATCATACGATGTTTGTCATGTCATGTTACGTCGAAAATTTCTTCATTTAGTTGACGTTTCTGCTGTGGAAAATAATATACTTACCTCTATATTACAACTAAATTACACCTAAACTGTGTTGCCAGTAATTTTGAATTAAAGTAAAAAAAAAAAATTAATAATTAAATTTTTAAATATAAATTATATTTGAGTTGGTGATTTCTACTATTTAATATCATGACTGAGAGAGCCAATACCATTCATAAAATAAGTAACAAATTTTAAATATTATCAAGCAAACAATGAAGTATGTGACATAGATACTAATGTTTGATGGAAATATGTTTTATTATAAAATAAATAATTATTCTAAATAATAAGAATCCCAGCAAAATAAATTGCAACACCTTTGTGCAATATGTGTTAATCCTGGCCCATATCTGAGTTGTTAATAGGCCAGACTTCAAACAACTTTGGAGGCCGATGATGGGCTAGGAGGAGATGCCCTCCTTTTAATGTATTGGGCTATGAAGTTTGAGGGGAACTCCCAGAATAAAAAGCCCAATATCTGGGCCTGAGCCCACAACAGACCAGAATAGTGGGACCTATGGGGCTCTTGTCTGCTGCAAAAGTGTGGGTGTTGCTTGGCTTGTTTGTTTGTTTTATTTTTTGCCTTTTATGGTTAAAGTTTAAACAAACAGTTTGAAGCCTCAGGTTTGGAAAATGGATAGGTATGAAATTTTGAGTTATGTGGCATCTTTCGAGCCGATGTTTTTCTTCCTATCTATAAAAATAAAAACCTAGGTCTTCTTTTACACATCTGACCATAAAAACTTTCAAAATTACATATCCATCCCCCTTTTATATCATTTTCAATTTTTCAATGTTGAGTGACAAGCAAGCATGCATGGATGGCATGAATGCCAAGTTTTCTATGTCCTCCATCTTATGCAAAATTTGGTTATTTATTAATGTGGATTAATGCTGTCATAAAAATTTTCATTATTGGAAAAATATTTTGAAAAGTATTAAAAACTAATTATATCATAAGGATAAATTTTATGAGAATAATTTTATTTAAATGCTTTTATACCGCACACTATCCACCCACGTAATATAATTTGATTTGTAAGATTCAAATTTTAAAATCTAGATACTCTATATAAAGTCTGTGGTAAGTCAAACCTTAAAACTCTCTAAAAACAAAGCTCTCAAACCATTTATTAGGACACATAATTGGTGGTGTATCATTTAAGATTTTTATAACTTTAAAAAACCTAAAATCAGTATTTTATTTTATTTTTGATGAAAAGTATATTTTGTTTTTTAAGTTATTTAATAAAGGAGAAAAAAAATGAAATTTTTAATACGAGGGATATAAATCATTTTTCTAATATCATCATTCTACAAAGTTACATTAAATTATTAGAGGAATATTTATTATTTTTTAGGTATCTATCAATCATTTAATATTAAATTAAGTGATGATGAAAGACATTAAGTAATAATGAAAAGATGATTAAAAATAATAATATTATTTTCCTTTTAATGCATTTGCATCATGTAGCCATTCCCATATGCTAGATAGGGTAGTTGGTAATTTCACGATCAAATAGTAGGCCAAAAATAGAAATGAAAATAAAATATTAAATGCAAGGAAAAATGAAAATGAGAAACAACAAGTAATCGTTCGGTTCAGAACGACCGAAAACGAAAGGCAAGCCCGAGCCGAACTTCGCAAACCACCCCTGGCCTCTCGAGCTTTGCTTTATCTCCATTCAAACACTGAGCCTAAGATTAAAAAAACATAACGCACATCTACTCTCACTCAAGCAGACGAAAATGGCGACAGAAGCAGTGCGACTGTCTGCTTCTTCAGTGTGTAGTTTCAGTATAAATGGGTCTCAGAGAAGGGCTGCAATCCCTCTCTCTCCGGCTCGCTTTCTTGGTCTGCGTCCTCGACGACCACTCTCTTCTTCTTTCACTTCATCATCTTCTTCTTCCCAGCTCATTAACGCCGTGCGCTTCATATCCACATCTTCGAAGCCCTCCACTTTGCGGAGCAGAAGAGATTTCTCTGTCTTCGCCATGGCCGCTGACGGTCTCTCTCTGTCCCTCTTACTCTTAATTTCTATTGCTAGTATAGTGGTTAAAGTTCAATTTTTTAACATGATTTTCGTGTGCCCTTTTATTCTGCTTGTTAAATTATTTAGGATATTTTTTGAAATTGATGGGCAATATATTCTTGAATTATTCACAGTTCAAATTATTTTCGGTTTCATTTGCTTCCGCTTAAAATGAATCCGGTTTATTTTTCATTTCAGAATCAAATAAGTTTCATTTTTGTACTACGCAGTCCTCTCTTTGGTGTGCAAACGTCTTTCTTTCTTTTATGTGATTTGAATTTTCAAGTGTGAGTTCAGTTCAAGATGGCATGGAGTTGCTTTCAAGTTCACTGAGTGTTTACTGTCAATTTCAATTTTATTTGGCAAAGTGGTGATTGAGTATTTTTGCTTTCTCCTTCAAGGTCCTCAATTGAAGGTGTTAGGATGTTATGTGGAGATGAAATGAATCCATTACTGTGTAGACAGTATTTATAATTTAAACAAACAAAATTGAATATATGTCAAATGATGTGCTTTCTAAAGTGAGTTAGCCCCTACATGGTGTTGAATAGTACCATTTGGCTCCTTCAAATTGCAAGATACAAAAACAGTAGGTTTTCTCAGCAAGTGCATTTTGCACCCAAACTTCCACTTTTTTGGTCATTTTCACTATCAATCGATAAAACCTGACCAAAAATCAGATAAGGGGCAGAATCTTGATACTCAAATCGTGATTGAGGTGCAAATTGTCAAAAAGTGGTACTTGGGGTACAAATCGAAAATTGTTTTTGAAAAGTAAAAAAAAAAAAAAAAAAAAAATCAATTTGTACCCTTGTGGTGCGAATTGAAAAATTTTGAGGGTGCAAAATGTATTTTCCCCAATAGATTTTGTTCCCAGAGCTGCTAAGCATAAGTAGCTTGTAGCAATGTATCTATCTTGAGTGTTCTCTGGTGTATTCTTGCCAAAAGCTTCAATTTTGGACTATTGAGAAATGTGGGAAATTAGTTGTGAACTTTGTGTGTGGTTCCCTTTTAAGTATTGTGGTTTATGTGGCAGGATTATAATTCATAAAACTTTTGAGGATCAAAGCATCGTAAATGGTTTTGTTAGTGAAACCCATCCTTATTGTTGTTGTCTTCAATAGAAATTTGAACTCTATGGGTATGGACCATATGGTGGTGTTTTTGTGACATTAAAAATTACGAGGCTGACCCTTTAAAAAGTTTATTGTGAACATTCATGTATATTGTTTTACAAAATAATCATGCCATACTCAACCTGTAAGTGTGCCTATAAGTATTGGAGGGGTTTACCAATCATAAAAAAACATCTTTTTGAAGTTCGAATAGAGTGAAAAATTGTCAACAGGAAGCTTGGTTATTACTATTTGGGATGTTGATATTCTGCACCAGGAGCCACATATTTTGAGCATCAAGAAAAAAACATAGAAGTTCCTTTTACTATGTATTGGAAATAAAGTCTAAAAGTGCTTGTGAGGTCAAGTAATATTAATTCTTGCCTATGTCATTGATTAGTTTATGGACTTCCACGCAAAAGCCAATATAGTTTGCGCAAGTTTCTGTGTATGAGCTAACATAGCAGAGATGGATTTCTTTTGTCTTTTTAGCAGAGTCAAAGCGTGCAGTGCCGTTGAATGATTATCGCAATATTGGAATTATGGCTCACATAGATGCAGGAAAAACCACTACAACCGAAAGGATTCTTTACTATACAGGAAGAAACTATAAAATAGGTGAGGTACATGAAGGAACGGCTACAATGGACTGGATGGAGCAAGAACAAGAAAGAGGGATTACTATAACATCTGCTGCAACTACCACATTCTGGAACAAACACCGGATTAACATTATTGATACTCCTGGCCATGTCGACTTCACTCTTGAAGTGGAGCGGGCTCTCAGGGTATTGGATGGTGCTATATGCTTGTTTGATAGTGTTGCTGGTGTAGAACCACAATCTGAAACCGTGTGGAGGCAAGCTGATAAATATGGGGTACCCCGAATTTGCTTTGTCAATAAGATGGACCGTCTTGGGGCAAACTTTTTCCGCACAAGAGACATGATTGTGACAAATTTGGGTGCTAAACCACTAGTGATTCAAATACCAATTGGTTCAGAAGATAATTTTAAAGGAGTCATTGATCTTGTGAAGATGAAAGCTATAATTTGGTCAGGTGAAGAATTGGGTGCTAAGTTTGTGTATGAGGAGATACCAGCAGATCTTCAGGAACTGGCACAAGAGTATCGGTCACAGATGATAGAAACCATAGTTGAGTTAGATGATCAAGCTATGGAGAGCTACCTAGAAGGAGTTGAACCTGACGAGGAAACTATTAAGAAATTAATTAGGAAGGGAACCATCTCAAGCAGTTTTGTCCCAGTATTATGCGGCTCAGCTTTTAAAAATAAGGGAGTTCAACCACTGCTTGATGCTGTTGTGGATTATTTGCCTTCTCCAATTGATGTGCCGGCAATGAAAGGGACTGACCCAGAAAACCCGGAATTGACGCTTGAAAGGGCTGCAAGTGATGATGAACCATTCTCCGGACTTGCTTTCAAGATCATGAGTGATCCATTTGTGGGATCTCTTACATTTGTGAGAGTGTATGCAGGGAAACTTTCTGCAGGATCCTATGTATTGAATGCAAACAAAGGGAAAAAAGAGAGGATTGGTAGGCTTCTAGAAATGCATGCAAATAGTAGAGAAGACGTTAAGGTAGCTTTAACAGGTGACATTGTTGCTCTTGGTGGTCTAAAAGATACCGTTACAGGAGAAACACTGTGTGATCCTGAGAATCCTATTGTGCTTGAACGGATGGACTTCCCCGATCCTGTGATTAAGGTTGCAATTGAACCCAAGACTAAAGCTGATGTTGATAAGATGGGAGTGGGGTTGGTCAAACTTGCTCAAGAAGACCCTTCTTTCCACTTCTCACGAGATGAAGAGATCAACCAAACAGTAATTGAAGGGATGGGGGAGTTGCACCTTGAGATTATTGTTGATCGGCTCAAGAGGGAGTTTAAGGTTTATATCTGAGAACCCATGTCACGTGTTTGGTTTTCAATTTCATATGTTTCCTTACTCAGGTTCATAATTTGGTGTTGTACACCTCCTAAGACGTCATGTCTCTGTGGGACAATAATACTCAAACCATCATGCACATGATCAAACACCTATATATTACCAAGCTACTTGATAGAACTAGTAATTTCTTTTCTCAGCTTTTATGTTGAGTCATTAATTATTGTTGGTGAATCTACAAAGAACTAAATTCTTGGGTTTTTTATTTTTTATAATTTGATTTGCCATAACTTGGTTGCTTGTTGCATATAGGTAGAAGCTAATGTTGGTGCGCCCCAAGTAAACTACCGAGAAAGCATTTCTAGAGTCTCAGAAGTGAAGTATGTTCACAAGAAACAGTCTGGTGGACAAGGTCAGTTTGCTGATATTACTGTACGGTTTGAACCCATGGAACCAGGTAGCGGATATGAATTCAAGAGTGAAATCAAGGGAGGGGCAGTGCCTAGAGAGTACATTCCAGGAGTGATGAAAGGTTTGGAGGAGTGTATGAGTAATGGTGTGCTTGCAGGCTTCCCTGTCGTTGATGTACGTGCTGCTCTAGTAGATGGTTCTTACCATGATGTCGATTCAAGTGTACTGGCATTCCAGCTTGCAGCCAGAGGAGCTTTTCGTGAAGGGATGAGGAAGGCTGGCCCAAAGATGCTTGAACCTATAATGAAAGTTGAAGTTGTTACACCTGAAGAACATTTAGGAGATGTGATTGGTGATCTAAACTCGAGGAGAGGTCAGATCAACAGCTTTGGTGACAAACCTGGTGGTCTCAAGGTATGCCTGATGACCTCTCACGTCTGGCTTAAATCTTTGGACTTGCATCTTGGAAGATCTCTTACAACTGCATCTAATCTATTTCTTATTTTTCAATAAACTCTGTCTTCCTTTTTTTTTTTTTTTTAAAAGAGGACGGGACCCCAATTTTATTGATTGTCCTCACTTGTGGCGGAGGGAAACCGTGGTTACAAGTACGACACCTGGGATTTACATAAGCGCTAAATCTAGAAAAAGAACCCAGGCATCAAAATCAGTATAACCATATAGATTACACGGCCTTAAATAAGATACATAACCTACATCCGAGCTAGCCAAAAGAGGGGCACCTGCAAAAAAACCCAGTACACAAGACAAACAGAGACGCAAATAACTTGAGAACAACGAGAGACAAATAAATAACTAACAACAAACCTGGCACGAAGCTTATGATATCCTCAGGTAGGGCATACCCAGCTTGTCCATGCGGAGAAGACCCCTCACCCGGCTAGGCAGCATGTGAATGTCATCCCAATCAGAGTTCAACCCTTCCGCCCCACACTTAGCTAGAAAGTCAGCCACGTCATTACCTTCACGAAAGATGTGATTCACTGTATACTCCAGGCTATTCAGATATTCTTGTAGCTCCTCCCAGAAATCTTCTAAATATCAAATGGGGCACTTATTCAATAAACTCTGTCTGTATGTCGTAGTTGCATGCCGTCATTCATATCATAATGATTACCATCTTTGATGAATGATTGCCATTGCAACTCTTGATTGTAACAGTGTATCCTTGTACACTTCTACCTTGGGTCTTTAGCGAATGTCCCAACTTTTGAAAGCCAGAATCCCTTCCACCTCACCCCACCCTCTGGAAAGAAAAAAATGGAAGAAGGAAAATGAATAAAAAATATATTTGACGGAAGGGAATTGTTGATGTTAATGGTTGCTCACCATGGGCCTTTCCCGTGGTGGTCTGGACTTTTTTGCCCGAAAGGAATATCTCAAAACAAGAAACGGAAAGCTGATCGGCTCTTGATCATAAGCCATCTTCTTTATTTGCTTCTGTTCCCTTCTTTTAGGCTAAGAACATCCTTTTTACCTGTGATTTCTGGGTGATTATTGCAGGTGGTTGATGCGTTGGTCCCTTTGGCAGAGATGTTCCAATATGTTAGTACACTCCGAGGGATGACAAAAGGCCGTGCATCCTACACCATGCAATTAGCCAAGTTTGATGTCGTTCCTCAATACATCCAGGATCAGCTAGCTGCTAAGGAGCAACAGGTTGCTGCTTAAATTGTTCTCCTCTTCAAGAACAGGGGAGCAATATATTTTTGGCATATTAAAATTTGAATGTTCGCTTCATCATTCCCTTTCCCGTAAACCTATGATTCTTCTGTACCATTTCATAAATCAATGTGACTGAAAGTTACCCAAAGCTGACAAAGAAAACAAAGGCTGTGATGAAAACATCTTCGCAAATTTGATTCCATACCTGACGACACAATTGCGCTTCACAATTAAATGGAAAACATGAGGATTAGAGTTGGCAATGTGAGCAACAACAATACTAATTTATATTGCTCTCTGCTAAAGCAGCGGTTTGTCGATGATGTTTCTGTCTCTGCGCAGCTGATGAGTTGAAAGTATGTTTCTGTCATGTTCCGTCATGGCGAACAAAGAACAACATCTCACCCAAGGGTAAAGGGGTAATTCTCGATGAAGAAAGTAACTTTGCTTTTTATTTTTTTTCTTATACCATGAAACGTCTTGAATTCTGCACGCATTTGGGTTGTTTTTCTTATACCATGAAACGTCTTGAATTCTGCACGCATTTGGTTACAATGCTACATGCAACCGTCGCACGCAACCATTGGGGAATCGGCTGACGTGGTTAGCCGATATATTTAAAAAAAAAATATCACAGAATAGATAAACGAGAAGGAGGGAGGGAAAATCAGATTTCAGATTTCAAAAGGAGAGGGAAAATTGCATCCGCATCTGGGTTTGGTACGGAGGAACTGGGAATATTCAAACTGGCGTAAAGCTAAAGCTTAACCTAGTAGATCAGGAACCCCCAATGTTAGACATGCATCAAGCACTCAATTCTCATACAATCTAATAAAAACCAAGTTGTTGTACCGATAGTGAGTCCTAAAATCCATTATTATTGTTGGGTCCGGCACCAGTTTTCACTTTCTAATCTTGGTTTTGATGGAAATGCTTTTGACGACGATTGGCTGCCATGGAACTGCTGCTCTCACCCACTTCAAGTTCAGGCCTATATATCTCTTCATCAATCTCCTCCGCTACTTTTTCCATTTCAATAAATTCTAATGTCTTCTAAGATGATGATATAAACTCGTGTGACTGTGGCGCCGTGATTGGCAGCACAACTGAGGGAAGCTTGGAGAGAAGGGCTTCAAGGCTACTCATGGAAGTTGTTATTTTCAAAGGCTGGTTGTTTGGTGATCATAGAAATCAATTGGGGATGCAAGAGGAGTGCCTTGGAACTGCCATGCTTCTGGGGTGGCGTATCCATCCACGTTGAAGGGGAATGCGAAGGAGGATGGATGGAGTAAAAGCACGCCTGGGATGCTTTCAATGAGCTGAGTTTCTTTCTTAGTGAAAAAAAAAAAAAGAAGGAACAAGTTTGAAGGACATTGTTAGACTGACTTGTTAAAATCTGAAAATGTGTGTGTGAGAGAGAGACCCTGTGAATGGCTCTTTTTTTTTTTAGATAAAAATCAAGGAGCTTCACATTTTTTTGGCTTGAAGTAGTCAAATATATTTTTCTGTTTTGCCAACAAAAGCCTACATGTCTTTGGTTACTCTCTAAAATATTCATGTAAAACAAAATAACCATTCAGCATTAATGCCACATGCTAAAGCAAAAGCCATGCCTAGAATTAACTGGTTTTTGTTCAAAACATATCTTGTCCATGAAGGTATCCATAAGCTGTCCACGGCCATAAAGACATTAACCACCCTTATCTCTTGCTCTGTGGCTTTGAGGCTGAACCAAGTGAGAAATTTTACTCTAAAAATTCATCCAGGTGCCCTTCATGCTCTAGCCATTTGACCACTTGCACGGAATGCTCATAATCAATTTCCTCTAGGTGCTTTTTACAACAAATATCTAGAACAGCTCGCATTCCACTACACTTAAGAAGTGGAAAAAGAAATAGTTTCAATGAAAAGAGACGGTGAGCAAAACATTTCACTTTTGCTCTTGTTGATGTCGACCAACGGTTGAAGCTTTGCAGGAGGTGCTAATTTAATGTTACCAAACTTGGTTGACTCCACTTGAAGATGATCTTGCGCTATAATTGTATGTTCTGCCTTTCCATGTTTTAAAGCTGTAAAACAGCTTCTATCTGATGCAGGTGTCTCCCAATTAGCTTCCAAAACACCCAATACCCCCATGCTGCTAAATAAAGAAACCTTGCAGGAATACTCAGTAGAAGGGTGCAGGTGACTTATCTTGAATCTCTTATCTGGCCTAAATACAATGAAAGTGGGTTGCTCTGGATAAACAAAAACAATGCTGTGAAAAACAATACTCTGGATATATACTAGACTTGAACTGTGCTTCCCATGTCCAAGGTTTCTAAAAAACAAAAACAATGAGTTAGAAGAGACGCAGTGATCCAGAAGATCAGAGGAGATTGAGAAGATCGGAGGAGATGAATCTGACGGAGATGGAGATCAGTTTCAGAGAAGATGGATATGAAGAAGATCAAAGAAGGAAGGGTACGTGGAGATAAGAAGGAGAAGAAGAAGGAGAAGGGGAAGGAGGGAGGGAAAAACTACCGGGAGACCAAACTGAAACAAATCACAGCATTATTTCGAATGAAATGATACGTTCCCATTAAACCACCACGTAGGACACGGGTACGCACCGGTTCCCCAAGCCGGTTGCATTAAGCATTTCTCTTGATCAGGAGCAATAATTATTAGCCGCTGAAACATAAGACTCCACGAACAATAAAAAACCTATACCTCCTGAACAATCTGCCTTCACTATTTTGCAATGTTCCAAGCGTGTCATGAAGGATTATGTATACCTGGTCAAGTTTTTTTTTTTTTTAAATAGAAACCTTGTTAATATAAATAAATAAAAAAATACTGCTACATCTACAAATAAATTATACAAAAACAATCTCACAAATTAACTGACGTGACTTTATCTGATCTGTTATATCTACTTTATAATAAAAATAACTTTATAATCAGATTAATCACATTAAATCACGTCAGTTTATGAAATTGCTTTTGTTTAATACCTTTGTGATTAGAGTATTTCCCCAAAAAAATAGGCGTTGTCCAAGTTGATCTAAGAATAAAATCAGCAGCGTAGCCACCGCCAGCCGTGAACGAATACAGGCCAGAGAGAGAGAGAGAGAGAGAGACTAATTAAATACCTCCACCAAAATTTAAAGCGAAAAATATCTCAAAATTTTTCAGATTCAAGACAATTTTTCATGAAATAATGTACTCAGTTCACACAGGTACGTGTTGAATAATACGTAAGATATTTCTCCATGTGATATCATCCATCTCAGATTCATTTCATCTGGACAATTCCTGCACTAACCAACTTCTGGATCTTGCTCATCACCATCGGGTTCTTTGCATGTTCCTGAGCAGCCTTGGGATTTTCTTGAAAATCTGTCAACACCTGCATCATTATCACAGGAATTTTTTTAGTCAGTCTATATTGCATCGGTATCAGTTAAAAAATTAAAATTTCACTCCAACAGAGAGAACATTCAAAATCAGCATGCCTGTCTCATAACGGGGTCTTGGAGGATGTTCTGAATCTCGGGATCCTGCATTCCCTTGGCCTGCAAGACGGGATCATATTTAAGACCACATCCCAGCATGGCTCCATGGTCCATGAATCAATTTTAACAAAAGTTTCATAAGTCATACCTGTCTCTCTTTCAATTCATCAGGGGTAAAATCCCCCCGACTAGCCTTGTTAATTTGTCCTACGCATCTGCAAAGAGATTTGGAAGGGGCTGTTAATCAAGGCTCTATACAATTATGCATGTGTAGACGGAGACACAAACATTGGAATTTAGAACCAAATTATATAGATGTATTTACGTAATATACCTCCTCACACCATCAAGCAATTCGTGGTTGTTAGGATCATGTTTCAGCCCCTCTTGATAAGTCTCTAAAGCTTTGTCGTATTCTTTCATGAAGAACTGAACCGCACCTTTTCTAGTATAACCCTTGGAAAAGGTTGGATCAAGCTCAATGCACTTCTCAGCATCCTTCAACCCCTCAGGCAAAGCCCCAAGTTTCGTGTAGCATGCAGCTCTATTACTATATGCCTGCAAGGTAGCAAGTATTTCACCTGGTGATCCATGGCATTCGCTCTGGGACAGAACATTTAAAATAGACTTTGTATTAGCAACTGAAGATGGTTAAAAAGCTTTTTTACCCTTGCATCTTTGGGGTTCCTTCTCAAGGATTCTGTGTAATGCTTAATTGCGTCAGGATACTTCTGCTGGTTGAAGAACTCATTGCCTGCATGGCACATGGAACCCATGTAATAAAGAAAAAGAATATAATTTTAAAAATGGAGTGCTGCCCATTCAGCGCAAGTCCATGGTTGCAACTACAGTCCAATGAGTATTATACAAGGCACAAAGTATAGAAGTGAAATGAATTGACAAGTCTTCACGAAAGAAATCACAGCATCATCTGATCATGCATTAAGCAAATTAAACATTAGTTAAGGTTAAGTAATCCAGATGGGAACACCTCCCCCCAAAAAAGAAGGGAATACCTTTCTCACGTTCCTCATCAGCTAATTTGGGATCAAAGTACTCTTGTTGCTCAAGTTCTTTCTTCGCTTTTTCAGCATCATTTAGTTTCTTCAATGTGTCTGGATTGCGATGCTCTGTAAGAGCTTTCTGGAAAGCCTCAATAGCAGGTTCATAGTCCTTTGAGCATTTAGCCATTTTCATCAGGGCAGTTCCCTTCCTAGTTAAAGCTTTTGCTATCATCTTAAAGTCTGATCTAAGCTCTCTTCCCCTTTCAATGGCCTTGTCACAATCTTTAATACATTCCTCATACTAAAACAACAATGCTAGTAGGGATTAGAGTGTGATTATAAAGAAATAATTACAAATATTGGAACTTTTAAAACCACCCAGCATAAAAGGTCATATGTTTGCAGTACATATGTGTAAGGAAAGAAGTCTCAGTACTAAATACATATATATATATATATTTTTTATCAGAACCGGGCGTCTAGGAACAGCATCCCAACTAATCCCGGAGGTGCACAGGCCCTCAGCAAGAATTTCTTGCAAATGTACCTAGGGTAATTCAAGGAAAAAATCCCATAATCCGATAGCCCCAAGAGATTGTTTACACTCAAGGGGATTTGAACCTTAGACCTAAGGGGAGCACACCTCCAAGCCCAAGGCCTTACCACTTGAGCCGGTTAATACATATATTTTAGAATCACCACGTATGTCAAACAGGAAAATAAAAACAAGTCGTGGTAAACTCTAGGGCCACTTTAGATGCTGAATTTTAAACCAACGATAGCATGCCATACACATCAACAGAAAAACAAAGGAATGAACTAACTCCAACTGATGCTGCTTTATGTATACGCTAAAAAAAAGGTCCATCAAGCCAACTCAACCTCAACATTTAAAAATCAAAGTTTTAACATATCTCGGGTGAGATCAGAATAAGTATGGTTAAACAGGCCAGAGTGAATTAAGAACTGAAGGAAAAGAACAATCCTCCTTTATCACATTGTATTCGACAAATCAAATCAAAATGAAATTGACATAAGTATATCCAAGTCCAAATTCATTTATGTTGCAATTAGTTGATAGATGAAAACCTAACAACGTTTCAGTCAAACAGCATAAGCTAACTGGAAATCACATAATAAACCCCAATGTCCACATCCGCCTGAATCCCAATCAATTCATTATGCAGAACAACCCATATTTTAGCATTTAAATTGTAGCACCCAGCCCATGAGGCCAACCCCGTAGAAGCCAACTCCTGTTTAAGCTATTAGGCCCAAGGAGGGGTGGGGGAAAAGGTGCTAAACGCACCGTTTAGCCCTTAGTTCAGTCACCCCCACCCAAACTTTCCTTGGGCCGATGCCTCTCTTCCCCATTCCCCTCAGTCAGTTTTGCACGTTCCCCTATTTTCCCTCTCTCCGTGCGCCTCATTTCTCTCAACGGTTTGCTCTCTCTCTCTTGTTCCTTTGTCTGCAACCAACCATCTCAGTTTCTCCTCCACACCGTGAGCTTCTTCCTCCAAGCATCAACCCTCCCCACACGGCAAGCCCTGTTCTAGCCAGCCAAAAACAAGCAGCCACCACGACTTCACTGTCGTAAATGGTGAAGTTCCACAACACCTCTAGCCAAAAGCCATATCTCAGCGTTATTAGCCGTTGCACTTCTGCCACCACTCACACAATCCAACCGTAAACCTCAAGCCCAGTCGTGCCGAACCACAATAACCACCATCATCAACCTGCCTCCCTCAACCTCTATAGCAAGAAACACCAACCTCCATGCATTCAGCGGGCCAGCTTGAACTATTGCACACCCCAAGCTGCAGCACCTGCACCAACAGCCACCATCACTGTTGCCAACCCACGGATGAGTAAGCCACCCTTGGTCCCTCACGGCAAACCGCAAGCTTGCACCATCTGATACAAACCAAACCAAAACACACTGCTTTTGAAACTCAGAACAGAGCACGACCAAGGAAGCAAGACCCCACGCCTAACGGTTTCACAAACGCACAACGTTGCCAGCCGCAGAGTGCACTGAACGCCACCCGCGTGAGACACAAAACTAGGAAACCACCTAGAAGGCCACCCAACGTATGCCACTGATGACCACCAAGCAATTACACCGAGTAGAACCGTGAAACCATAAACAAACTGAGACCACCGTGGGCCTCCCTCCCATCCTCAGTCTCTTCAAACAACCCAGCTCCACCCAAACCAAAAGCTCCACCTTGTGCAGCCGCTGCCTTGCACCATGGCTGCACAAGCCCCTTCCTCTTTCTCGACGTAAATTCTCTCTCTTTCTACGTGATCCTCTCTCTCTCTCTCTCTGAACTCCACCACGTGCCAAGGAGGAGGCCGTCGTGAGTTCATCTTGACCAGCCCAGCTCCCTGCTCTATCACGTGTCCCCTATCTCTCGGTGAGGATGGAACTCCTCTCTGTCGCACGACCATTTTCTTCCACAAGTGAGGCTGCCGTTTATTTTGTTGTATGTATTCACATGGAATGCTCATTTACATTATTACCCTTGGTGTTTAGTTTATGGTAGTAGCCATTTCGGCCCTCCTTTCACGTGCAACATGTTTTAAGTTTGGCTTAATTTTTAGAGAAAACCTTATAAACGGTCGGGCTGTTGAATACTCAATAACAATCCTCCAATTACAACCCGCCACGTAGCTCTTCCATTTTACATGTAGTGTACTTGTCTACACCGAAGCCTTCAATCCATTTCTCAATTCGTGACTAACATTTCATCTCCCTCGAAGCCTCACCGAAGCCCTCTTCCTCCCTCTTCCACCTAGGCACACACCGATCACTTTCATCGGCGCGGAAGGCTCATCCTCTCCCTTGAAGCCGGTCACCTTCTTCGATGCAAAAGGCTCATCCTCTCCCTCTTTCTACGAAGGTCAATCTAAAATCCTCTCCCTCAAAGCCTCATCCTCTCTGATAAATGTCCAAAATAAACTTGCTTTATTTATTGATGCCTTCTTCTTTTTCTCCCTTTCTTTTAGTTTGCTTGATTGGGGAGTGTTGCCGCGAATGATTCATAAAATGTAATGACTCTATTGTGTGAATTGCTTATAAAGAGGAATATAGTGAGTTTAATGGCTACTGGAATGATGGAAGAAAAAGAAGGCACACAAGATGTTTGATGAAAGGCTAAGTAGAGCCATTGATACTAGATACTGAGCCTGTTGTTGGCAAAAGATTTTGCTACTTTGCTATTGTCCAAACAAAATAAACTAGCTACTGATACTAGCTACTGAGCCTGTTGTTGGCAAAAGATTTTGCTACTTTGCTACTGTCCAAACAAAAATAAACTAGCTATTCTGAATTTGTTGTTGGAATCCTTTATTAGCAACTAACCGAGTTTTGTTGTTGGAATCCTTTATTAGCTACTAATTGGAATCAAAATAAAGATCTCAATAGCTTGTTGCCACTCGGTGGATCTTATGGCTTGTGAAAATGATGTTGGTTCAGGAAGGATAAGAATATTGGTTCAGTAAGGATAAGAATGTTGGTTCAGTGGTGAAAATGCTTTTGGTTTTGTTGTTGTTGTTTTTTTTTTTTTTAATGGCGGTGATCTCTGTGGACGACGACGGCTACTGTGGTGGGCAACAAAAGAAGCTGAGGGAGAAAAGCTTTGACAGATAGGGGCGCGACGGAAGAAAGCCACAGTGGGGGCAACAGAGCTTGGTCGTGCGACGACGTTTGGTTGTGGCGGCAACGGAGCTGGTGCGGTGCGGCTGTGATTTGTGTATTGTGCGGCGGCAAGGCAAGTTCGAAAGATAAGCCAAAAGGTAAACTTGAAGTTGATTCTGAAGATTAGCTGAGAACGTCTGTTTTCTGATTTGTGTAAGCTTGCCTATGTGTCAAATGGTGATTGGGGGATGTTATTCTCAAAAGTTCAGCCCGATCGTTCCAAAGAGGAACTGTAATTTTTAACTAAGGCTTACTAGTTGTGGGTTTGATATGGAAATCTCTGAATTTATACATAAAATACTTAAAAAGAGTTTAAATTATATTACTAAGCATTAGTTTTAAAACTAAAATTTTTGTAGTAAATAATAAAAGTAAAATTTATTCTCAACACTTAAATTACGAATAAGTCTATTTTATGAAACAAATTTTTAGTGTTATTTAATATATATACACATAAAATATCTTAAGCGAGCCGATTTTACTGATGAGTTAGAATTTTTAAGTTGAACTGATTTTAGATGTGGCAGAATACCACTATAATATTTTTGAAGTGAGCTAGGCTGAAAATATATTTTATGTTTAGGATATATGGGTTATTTAGGCATTTAAGGTTCTTAATTGTAAGGCACATGCTTAATTAAAGAGTCACGCACGGTTGAAAATTGATGCAAGTTATGTGCCTATTTATAAGTGACAATTAATATCTGTTTGGTACTGTGGTCAGAAAATTCAGAAAAGTTAAAAAATTCAGGTAAGCAGGATTCCTATGCTAGATTTTGTATTAAAAAAAATGAAATGAGATTGATTTATAAAAATGTGCATGATATGTTTTGAAAAGAAATATGAAAACGACCTCAGTTATATGTTTTGCATTACTCATGAAATCTGTATAAAAGAGAATATTTTCTAACATGACTGGTGTAGACATGAGCAATATTTTGACATATTTTCTGAAATGTTTTTCTGAAATGTGCAAAAGAGCGAATATAAAATCTGTAAATTTCGTACATGTTATATGAAGATGCTCTGAATCCGTTTTGAATATGTGAAAATGATATGAAAATGTCCAGTACTCTATTTGATATGATATGGCATCTGAAAAACTTTTGGCATGACTTTCTAATTCTATTTCTGGTTTTGATATGATGCAGGATTCCAAGAATGAATAAGAGAAAGTTTTACATTGTGATAGTGCTTAGTTTGGCCACCGAGAATAGCACAACCCTACCACGGGGGTTAAACATGGTATATGACATGATATAGTGATATGATATGATAAGATGAAGATGTTCAATCATGTTATGTCAAAGGGTTTTCGAATATGAATAGTTTGAAATGTCGCTCTGATTTTCAGAAAACACGTTTTGAGATCTGCATATTGAAATTGAAATGTTTTGTTTCTGCATTCTGAACTCTCTGGAAAGGCTCATGTTTACATATTAGTATATATTCTCTGCTTATTAAGTTGTTGATAACTCACCATTTATCTTCACAATATTTTCAGAAGATGTTGATGGTTCGACTGGGGTTCAGGAATAGAAAATGTGAGCAAGGCTAGCTGGTATTAGGGAGTCGAGTACCTAAGGGTACCATCACTAATAAAGGGGTTTTGTTTGATTATCTGGATTTATTTATATTATTTAGTTATCAGGACTTACGTAATTATTAGTTCTTTATGTTGTGGAACCATTGGTCTATGTTATTGGATTTATTGCATTGATGAGCATGTAGTGGATTTTATGCGTCAAGTTGAGATAGATAAATTTATGTTTATGTGTTTTAGAGCCTGGAAATGATATTTGTATATTGGGAGACATGATTATAGGTGACTAGTAATAACTCTCTGACCCATCCGGGTACTGGGCATTCCTTAAATATTGTAGATTTTGGCTTCTTTGACCATGGTGGGCCCATCCACTTAGTTCCCACGCAAGTCATCTTCAAAAACAACTAGATTACGAAAGCTTCATCACATGCCAATGAAAAGCTACGGTTTCTCAAACCTTAAGCCTCCAGTGTATTTTGTTTCACTCCCAACATCATTGACCAAGTCAAGCACATCAACGATCATATGAACAAGCATAATTACAATTAATCAAAAGCAAAATCAGCACAAGCAATAACCTTTATGACCAAGATTTATCATACCTGTCCCATTTCCAAATAAGTAGCAGCCCGGTTCGTGATATAGGAAACGTCCTCGTCATCCAACTCCATCGCCTTAGTATAATGCGCAATTGCCGTGTCGAAATCCTTCTTCTTGTAAGCCGCATTGCCCAATTCCTTATCCGTCTGCGCTTGCGCCTTCCTCTGCTTGGCGTCCTTCTCCTCCTCTGTTAGCTCCATTGGCTCCGGCTCCGGCTCAGCTTTCTTCGCCGGCTCGGCCTCCGCGGGCCTCCTCCTCTCCGGAGGTGGCCGCGGTGAAGAGGACGAAGACTCCGGCATCTCCATGTCCTCCGTAGTAGTTGTCCGGAAATTTATGTTCAGCAAAACGCCCAGCGCTTGCATAACCCTCTGATCTTGGAGATAGAGGTTAAGATTGCTAGGATTTTTCTGAAGCTCCTGCATCATCTTCACGAAATCAGGCTGTTGAAGGTAGGCCCTGGTGTTTGGATCGGCAGTGAGCTTGGCCCACATCTCGGACCCAGAGAAGGCGTCGCCGAAGAGGTTGTTCGGCGGTGGAGCGGCTCGGGAACGTGAAGCGGCGGATTGGGCGTCGGCAAAGCCGGATTTGAGGGCGGCGGATTGGGCGTCGGCTAAGCCGGATTTGAGGGCGTCGTTATTGGGGTCATACTCGAGGCCCTTCTTGTAAGCAGCGACGGCATCCTCGTGGAGGCCCAAGCCGAGGTGAGCGGCGCCGAGACGGCTGTATCCCTTGGACCAGTCTGGCTTGAGCTCCACTGTTTTCTTGGCGTCGGACAACGCCGAGGAGTACTGATGGAGCGAAGCGTAGGCGGCGGATCGGTTCGAGTAGAGGACGTGGTTGGTAGGAGCAAGACCAATGGCCTCCGAGAAATGGCGCACAGCGCCAGAGAAGTCGCCGGCGGAGAAAGCGGCGTTGCCCTTGGCTTTCGCTTCGTCGGCCATGCTATGTATTCCGAGAAATCAGAAGAAATAATAATAATAACGATAACAACACAAAACACAAAGTTAAGGGAAGGGGTTTAAGCAGCCAAATCAATTGGGGGTTGGGGGCTTGGGAATGAAAGGGTGCGAACGTAGCAAACCCTTAGGTTTTGACCTTTATGAAATTGTCAGGGACGAGAGACTCCTAGGGTTTCTGGAAACTTCGGTTCGGTTCGGTTCGTGCACGACTTCGGGGAAGGGACTAGGGAGTTGTTTGGGAATCGGACGATTAACGTCTAGATGGATGGATAGTATATTCGGTGTCGGTGTTTGGTCTCATTAACACTCGAAACGCAGCGTTTTGTTACGTTGGCCGCAGACTTATACATATGACCGCCCTAGTTTACCGCTGTTCAAAATTGTTTTTTTTTTAAAGAAGTGATTTTAAATATATTATTGTATTTTTTAAAAATATTAAAAAATAAAAATATACATTTTACCTATCGTCAAGTTTGAGCACGGCTGTCTAGCCCGACTCGATTAGATTATTATTGCGAGTGGATTAAGGCTTACCTCTCTGGTACGTAGAAATGCGAGGAAATTTTAATACCAACTATTCATTAGATTATCGTTTGAGCGGGCACACGAACTTTGATCTCTATTTCTCTCAGGTTTGCAGCCTACGAAGAGTATGTAATTCAGCTTGATCTCTCAAAGCTCTTCGGTAACGAAGCTCCTTCCTCTTTCCGTGTTAAGATTCCATCTCAGTACGTTCTTCGAAGATCTAAATATGCATCAGCTTTGATGACATTATCTATTAACTTCGACTGAATTCGATTAACTTGCATGCATTCTTGGATTTGAATTTTGAACTGGGCCTTTTGTAGTCGTCTATTAGAATGCTCTCTAACTGTTTGGAAAAACTCCTCTTAGAACTCTACTTCTTTCCTCGTCCTCTTTGATATAATGCTGCTGGTATTTTCACCCTCTGCTTAGTCGTTATATTTGGAACAATTTTGCATAGCATAGAAGAACCCTTGTGATCGTATGTCCCATTGCACATCACAGTACCTCGTGCTTCCCACGGTTTAAGCCCTGTCCAGTTTGCATAATTGAGGAACTAATAACTGGTGTCTGAATAATTAATTTTCCAGGATTCCTTGTTGGTAACCAAGGCACGCAAGGTTTCTCTCAGTGGGATTGGTTCCTATCAAAGGTTTCTCAAATGGATAGATTGATTCTTCATTAATCATCCCTTTCCCACTTCCACTCCCCCCAAAAATGCCTTACCAACAAGAATCCTATTACGATAATGGATTTTTTTTTTCTTTTTTTTTTTCTTGTTACGTCGTTCTGTTAATTTTGTTGCTGATGCAGCTGTATCTGCAGGAGGAACTACAGTGAGGATTTGATGAATGGTGCTTCTGCAGCTAGTAGCTTAAGGTCAGCATTCTCTTACTGTGTACAGCAGGTGCGAAATTATGAGTACCATCACTACCTCTGCCTCCTTGAACTTCCGCCTCACTTCCGAAAGGCTGCTTTCGCACTCCGTGCCTTCAATGTTGAAACTGCAAGAGCCATGGATGTTGCTTCTGATCCCAGGATTGGTCTTATGCGCCTTGTCTGGTGGCAGGAAGCTATAGACAAAATGTATGCTGAAAAGCTAATCGAGCACCCAACTGCACAGGCCCTATCATCAGTGATATGTGAGAATAAAATAAGCAAGGGGTGGCTGAAACGGTCCGTTGAAGCTCGGATCAATGATGCAAGAAGAGAGGTTACCGACATTCCTGAAACTATTGAAGAGTTGGAGAAATATGCCGAAGACACTGTATCAACCATTCTGTACATGACACTTCAAGCTGGTGGTATCAGGTCCACTGCAGCTGACCATGCAGCATCTCACATTGGTAAAGCAAGTGGCCTCCTTTTGCTGCTTAAGTCACTACCTTACCATGCTAGCCGCAACCGTCATTTTTCTTACATACCGGCTAAAGTGGCTGCCAAGCATGGGTTGTTGGTGAAGGAGGGAGGTCGATCAGTGATCCACTTGGATTCTCGTGAGCACTTGTGTGATGCAGTCTTTGAGATGGCCTTAGTTGCTAATATCCATTTACAGAAAGCTCGTCAACTTGCTGGAACAGTACCGGCCGAGGCTCGCCCGGTGCTGTTGCAGGCAGTTCCTGCCCAAGTTCTCTTGGACTCCCTCAGCCGGGTACAGTTTGATGTATTTGATCCAAGGTTATCACGAGGGGTATTGGGTATTCCTCCTTTGTGGTATCAATTGAAACTGAAGTGGCATTCATGGATGGGGAAATATTGAGATATATAGTCCTGGCCTTTTTCCCAATTGAGGAGGAAATCCTTCATCAGATTGGAAATCAATTTGCGGATTGAAATTTTTTCATTTTGGTTTCTTCACAATAATGGGGCCTTACCCTGTCAAACCCATGTCCAACACTTAGTTATTTTATTTTAGTTTTACTTGTAAGGACTTTCGGAGCGGTTCCGATTGGGCATAACTTATGCAGCTAGCAGGTTGGGCTTGAACGCTTTAGTGCATTCACATTGGTTCTCTATAAATTTCTTTCAAATTTGGCTAAAAACATACTTTCTAAAATTTTTTCTTAAATTTTACTCATATTTAAAAAACCTCATACATCTCATTTCCTATCATTTCTCTATTCTATTAAGATAATATTCATCTATTATCTTTTTTATTACTCTTTTCTCTCACTTACGTTTACAAACTTAACTACTCACTATTTTATATATTTTTTCTATGTTTTGAACTATTACTCTCTAGCGAATATTTTAGAGCATTTACATTCAATGTCCCAAAACATTGGATTCCCTATAATTTGAGGTTTATTTTACGATTTTGATCAAAATACCCCTAGATCTGAATTCTTATTTTAGAGAAAAGGTTTAGGGGATGAACATTGATTTCCCAAATATAACAAATCACTATTCATCCCTAAACTATTTTTTATTAATATTTTATTCTAATACATAAAATAAATTATTCTTCCAATCATCTATACTTTCTTTCATACTCATATTTATTTTAGTTTTAAATAATAATTTAATTAATTACAAAAATATAAAAAGTTAATTTTAAAAATATTATCATATCCACAAAAATTTTAAAAATAAATATTAAGTGTATGTATTGAATAGAGAAATATTATTTTAATAGAATAAGAAAATGATATGGAATGATATGTATGAGATTATTGATATATGAGTAAAACGTAAGAAAAAATTTTAGAAAATGTAATTTTTAGCTAAATTATAAGAAATTTTATGAGAAATGGAATGAGAATGCTCTTGAATAAAAATTTAAATTATTTTTTTGCTGGTACGATAATATTTTTAAAATTATTTTTTTATATTTTTGTAATTATTTAAATTATTTTTAAAATTATTATTTAAAACTATAACAAATATGAGCATGAGAGAGTGTTGTAGATAATTGAAAAAAAAATTATTTTATTTAGGAAGCCATTCTTCACATCTCAAAAATCTTTTCCTAAAATAGGAAACTGGATGGATAGGAGTTTTTGTCAAAAAGTTAAATTTTTTTTATTAAAATTTAGAGAATTAGGGGCTTGCATCCGGATGAGGACGTGCTCCATGGTACCGGCATGGAGTCTTGGTCTGGTGATCATGGTACCGGCATTTGCCTTTACGGCATCCTTTTTAGATGTTGTTTGGTGTCTTGGTCGTTAATCCTCGTAATAAATTTTGGTCCAAGTTTATTTTTTCGCTGTGATAATTAAATCCAATGGTATCCGTATCTCCTTATATAACATGGTTGTTTACAATTTCCAAAGCAAAAAAGCTGCATTAGCCAAAAGAAGGGAAGAAAACACAAAACAGACCGCTAGAGGAAGGGCTTGAACCTTCGACCTTGTGGTTAACAGCCACACGCTCTAACCAACTGAGCTACTCCAGCTTTATGTTTGCCGTTGCAATCAAATAATAATATAAACTAAAACAATCGTAGATTGTTGAAGTGGGCCAACTAAGAGAGAGTAAACACACATCTAGAGCTGTAATCAAGCCGACCCGAGCCGGGTTTTGACTTTCCGAGCTTGGCTCAACTCAAAATACTTGAGCTTGAGTTTAAGATTTATTTTTTATTCTTTAATTCGAGCTCGAGTTGATAAGCTAAACTCTTAATTCGAATTCGAGTTCGAGCTCGTCCCACAAACAAGTTCGAGTTTAGCCGAGCTCGAGCTCGAATTGTTTATTTTTTGAATAAGATTTAATAATTAATAAATTAAATAAATAACAAATAATAAATCTAATATTGAATTTATACAACTAACAAGTAGAACCTCTATTGAATTATAAAATTTTAAAATTTTTTTATAAATAATTAATATTTAACTAGTTGATATTTATTCAAAATAACAATATATTATATGCCTACATATATTATCAATACATACACTTAATATAATAGCATATATCTATTTCATATATGGTTTCCACATACTAGTATATGAAATTGTTAAATTTTATCAACTAATTATTATACAAATTATAAAATATACCTATGAAGTATATTCACTATATAGACATAAGTATATATATACACATAGGTGTATGTATATATTTATCAATATATGAATGAGTTTTAATTGAGTCGAGCGAACGAGTTGACTCGAGTATAAACGAGCAGGCCTTAACGAGTCTTAGTCGAGTCGAGTTGAGTTTTATCGGATATGTGTAATTTACAAATCGAGTGGGTATCTGCTTTCACGAACGAGTTTTTTTTTCACAAGTCGAGTTCGATTTGAATTTAACCAAGCGAGTACCGAGCAGACTATCGAACAGATTTATTCATTTACAGCCTTACACACAATACATTTCACAACAATATTGTAAGATAATGATATTTTTGTAAAATAATGTTACTTTTATATATAGAGTATTTTATAAAATTACTCATCATTTAACATATTATTGTAAAATGTGTTATGAAAAATATTGTGTATAATTTATTTTTCAAAAATAAAAGCGTTGACAGAGCACAGTAGAAAAATAGGAATATGCAATTTTTGTTAGAAGCTGTGGGCCTTTGACCGTGACAATCATGAAGCCCTTGAACATGAGAATCAATTTAGATCAAATTCATGTTCATTCCTTCATTTCATAACAACGCCCTTCCACTTGAATTCATGCCATGGAGGCACATAGGTAGATAAGACTCTTGATCTAGCTATATATAGTTTTGAGGATTTGGACATCTATCTGATCCGTTGGTTACGGCAGATGGTCATCGCTTTTAATAATTTGTTCCTAGGAATTATATATAATATGTACGTAGTTATATATACTAAATTAAGAAAAATATTTATTTGTTGTCAGTTTTTTCTTGTAAAAATGATTATTTTTTTATTAAAATAAATATATTCTCGTAAAAAATAATCATTTTTATAATAAATAATTCGTTTTACTTTGATATTCTGTGCAGAAATTAATTATGGAAAATCTGTTGGATAGGCGACTCATACACATGTGAATGGGGGGCCATGAGATGGTGGGAATAAGAACATTTCCAAATAATAATAAATAGCTAGCTAGGGGACGTTTTTGTAGGAGTTGTACGCTCACTATATCTAGGTTAACCCCAGCAGCTTAAATTACTGGGGAACCAATAATGGATCTACGATTAGCTATATTACATTATATATGCATCAGCATTAATATTGATAGAGATAGCTAGCTGGTACCCCACGGCCAGTTGTTGCATGTGCGATCAGCTGATGATCACCATGCTGCTAATGCTAGCTAATTTGTTTCATATATTTTCATTGATCATGTCGAACAAGGCGAAGAAAGAAGAAGACAAGACAGTACTACTAGAGCATGCATGCAACACTCGGAGACAAATAAACATCCTCTTCAGCTAGCTGGCTTTGTCAACGACTTACTTTCGCAAATTATCTAGCACCACCGTTATTAATTTGTGGTCACTACTAATTGTGCCGCCCTTGTGTAGCTTGTTCATGTGCTGATCTGAGGTGGTCATTGTTAATAATTTGTTACTTGCACTGATCATGAGGTACGTACTAATTTAATGTTCACGGTGTATTATTCTCATGTCAGCTGCTTCATGTTCTGCATGCATGCATATGCCCCTCATGTCTATATATATAAACAATATTATACTATTTTCTTTTCTCTTTAGTAAGATAAACAAGATACAAATAATGTATTAATCCATGGGATTTAATTCAGGACAATCACATTACATCGGATTAATGAACAAATTAATGCATATACATATATATCAGTCAAGTATCAGTTCTAATTCTTTTACATGAGTCACGTACATATATCGCTTTTGCATCTGATCTCGTACTTAATTGCATTGGTTCGTTTGACAGACATCTATATATACATCCAAGCATATAAATATATATATATATATATATATAGAGAGAGAGAGAGAGAGAGAGAGAAGCTGGTTTTTGTCTTGAGGTATGTTAGTACTGCACACGTGCGCACACGAGTATAATGCTATTACATTTTTATTTGGTTTGAAAAAGTAGGTTAAACTTTTGTTGGATTCATTGGCAATAACCCAAAAAACAAAAAAGCACCAACATAATCATATATAGATGTGCAACTTATTGGATACATCTTGAAAGTAATTGTCAATATCTTTCTTCGATTTGGTTCAATTAATAACGTCGATCGACAAGGACAAAATTAAAATAAATAATAATGAAAGCTTCTCCCATTTTAATTTGTTATAATGGCGCGCGTTGGTCCATACACTTAATTAACAAACTTCGAAACCATATTACTTCATTATTAGCTACATATATTATAAACTTGAGGTTGACTTATTTATTTTTCTCGTCAACGTGAGGTTGACGACATATGTTAATCCAATTTCCATATATGCGATCATGGTGGGGACAAGCTGACACTTGTATCACGTGTTAGACTTTTGCTTCACTTCTTTTCTTTTTTCCATTAAAAAAAAAAAAAAAAAACACCAACTATATATATATATATATATATATATTAACTTTTGACATATATTTACTCTTCGAATGCCTTAACCCTAGGCGAAGAACCGGCCCGATACGACGGAAACTTAACTTGCCGGCACACACAAGCACCAAACACATTTCTACACGTGGCAATCCAGCAAGGCATGAGCTTCTATGGCAAAAAAGCTGCGAGAAGAGGGGCCCTCTGAACGGGGGGTGGGGCCCACTCAAAAGAAACAGCATGCACCCAAATCGTGAGCCTAATGATCGTGGGCTAGCCCACGCCGGACCATGAGCCGCCACGTACTGATTCCCGAACATCATTCCGTTCGGTGGGGCCCGGTCTCCACCACCAGAGGTATAGAAACACACTCTACAGACACCGTTGGATAGACAGCAGCTCGGCCAAAGCTTTTTTTTTTTTTAATAATATTATGCATTTTAAATTTTCTTATTTTAGTTATGATAAATATGACTGCGACTTGATAAAATATAAGGTATAAAAAAATTATTATTTTTATAAAGAAGTATTTGGAGAGGTGTCTCAATCGTATTGTCTAAGGTCGGTTCTTTGGGGTCCAGCTCGTGAAAGCTGCCTTGAGGACAGAATAAAAAATAAGCGAACTAATTATATATAAATTATTAATATAAAATTGGGAACCAACCAATTACCAGCGAGGACTGCTGGTGCGCGTCTTTGATAAATAATAATACTTGGTAAATATTTTACTGCTCAAGAAGCTAAAAAAAGGCTGAGTTCAAGAACTGCACTGTTAATTAATAAAGTTCAAACTTTTTGTGGGGCTCGAAGGTGGGCAATTTTTTGGCCAACTCTTCTACAAAGATATTCAGAGATCAAGTTGTTGTTGGGAAATAACGATAACAATTAAAAAGTGAAAAAAAATACAAGTAATTAAATTATACGAAACGAAATTGTAATGTATTTTCTGTTGATGATTTTATTATCATGTTGATGAATCACAAAATATATTTTAGAGTGAAATTTTACTGTTTGAAATACTCAAGATATACTAAACTGTTCATTAAGCACAATTATAGTGTCACACGACGGAAATTTTAATTCTCATTTTTCTACATTATTCACTCGAGTGGAGTGTCGAACAAGACTCGAATAAACTCTTTGTCTGAGCTTCACTTGAGTCACTTGTCACATGAATATTGAGCAAACTTTTGTCTAGCTCTTTTTCTAACCGCAAACATTGCTAAAAAACTTTTTGGCCAAAACCTCTTTGAAAATACACAAAAAAAATCAAAACACATCCTTATCGGATCAAGTCATCAAATCAGGCTGACATACCAATAAAATCAGAATCCACAAACCCAACAGAAGTCTCTGCTTTTAAAGCAATTCTTGATTTGTGTATTAATAGATAAGTTCAATATAAATCAAGAGTATTTAGAAGATGAGAGTGGTTACTTATCATTCTTTTATTCGTATATAAAACATATTATTTATATCACTTACATGATAAAATTTGATTTGTAATATTAAAATTTATTTATTTTTCAAATCAAATTATGTCACGTAAGCATTTTATTAAATTTATTATCAACACTATTTTGTAAATAGAATTTTTCATAATTAGTTAATTAGTGATAACACCTAATTATATGACAACAGACAATTATATTTTGATAATAAATCCTTCATATTTAACAGTGTGGGAATTGAAATTTTATTATTTTGAATAAATTATTTATACAATTATAGAGTATGCAAATCTCACATTCTTCGTTTGAAAATAGTAAGAAAAGTCTAAGCTCATGCCAAAAAACTAACTTTTTTATGGTAGATTCATATTTTTCAAAAGAAATGTATGAGATTCACATGCACACTCTAAAACGATACGCAGCATTACCCTATTGTTCCTCTACGTTCTCTCTATTTAAAAAAGAAATCAAACCAAAACTTAGTAGGGAAAAATAAATAATATATAATAATTAATTGAGGCTCATCTAGAAGAAGGGATGTAACCTCATAATTATTGATCTGATCGTGTACAACACGCGGTTTACATTGTAGGAGGAGTAACTTTTGAATCTTGACGGGGATGAGGATGGATGTAGAGGTAGCTCAAGGTCACCACCAAAATATCACCCGTTGATGATTACATGTCATCATCACCATAATACACTAATGTCGATTAATTCTATAAGTCGCTTTTTGGTCGTGTCAAGTCCATTTTAAGTAGCCCAACTTATCCTCACCGTCGGATCTTCTTGCATTCATCGTCCTCTCTCTCTCGGCAGCGTCAAAGAACAGAACATTCTTTTCTGGTCTTTTTCAGTTGCTGGTGGGAGGTGCTGGAGGTTGTCACCTCTCTCTCTCTAAATTTCTGTCTTTCTCTGTCTACATTTCTCTCATTATCTTTCTTCCTTTCTTGAGCCACCTTAGCGCCTCCATTTTTTCGCGCAAAGCTTTTGCAGCAATCAAGCTCCCCTTGAAAGGTGAGGAGGGAGAAACTTTGAGAAGGATGGATCATTAGGGCATGTGTTTGTTTTGTTTGTGTTTGCTTCCTATTTAACCCTACCTCTTCTCTGTACTTGCATTCCACATACATCGATCTCCCCTTTTCCCTCACTTTCCTTAACTTTGGTTTTTTTTATTTCATGATATCCTCGGGATCTGCTCTCTCTCTCTCTCCCTCCGTGGATAGTTTTCATGTGGGTACAACAGTTGCGGTTCAGTTCAAATCCCGAGGGTCACTTCAATCCTATGAATCTTTCTTGTTTGCTATTTTCTTGTCCCCTTCCTGTCTGTGTTTCTTTGTCTGGTACTTCAGTTGGTTTGTAAAAGTTAAAAAAGGGTGACGAAAGAAATCTTAAAGTCTTTTGGCTTTAAGCTGATTGGTCGATACGAGGTTGGACACAACCAGATCGGAGGAGTTGTTACATTGGACAGAAAGTGCTGTAAAAGATTTTCAAGGTCGTGTGCGGTCCTTAGCTCTGCTTCTTCTTCTTGATCTTCTTCTTATTGCTAATTTTGGGTTTTCTTTTTGTTATTCATTCTGATCATTTATGTATCCCAACTTAACCGAAGGAGCATAATATTAAATGCTATAATTCATTCCAGAATTAATTGTATCTTTTTTACCATTCAGCTTTCTGTAGAATTCAGTTTTGAGATTACGCCTTGATCATATATGCATGATGCTAGTTGACACAAAAGCGTGCAGTACGTCTTTCTTATTTCTAGGTCTGAGTTGTTTTGCATTTAGATCTCGAGTTATGTATTCATGATTTTCGAACTCTAGAATTCTCTGATAGAGGTGACAACAATGTGGATTTACATGCTTCAAATTGTCCAAAACCCGATCGTACGTACGTAGCTAGAAGAATATATATTTTGGAGTCATGATCATATTGTTCGATCGGTTTTCTGCATTATTAATGTATAATTCATCTCATGATCTACTATGATACGTCCCTTGTTTCATAGGGTAAAGCTAAAGAAATTCTCAATGAAAATTCCTATGTCTGCATGAAACTGATCATGAACGTTTATTTATGAGTGGAATAAAGCTAAGGCCTGATCTATTCAATTAGCTATAGATCCACATGATGGGTAATTAGCAGTGGGGATGCATTAATTTTTTTCGGTGCTTGATGCATGCACTTCATCAATTTTTCTGTATCGATTCCTTTGCCAGCTTTTCCTCTCAGTGCAATTTTAGCTTCTCCTCTCCGCGGGTTTAGTACATTAAACAGTATTTATTATTATTAATTGTGTTTCTACGTACTAAGGCTGCTTCTAATTACTTAAATTTTGGAAGCGAACCCAATATCTTTTATAATATTAGAGCAGCTTCTTAATCTTCCTCCTTTTATATTCTTTTACAGTAGATCCGGTCGCGCGTATGCTAATAGCATTTGGCATAGAATTATTTGCAGGTCTGATCAAGTTCTTGGGAGAAATATGAATGCGTTTTCACATGTTCCTCCAGGCTTTAGATTCCACCCGACAGATGAAGAACTTGTTGATTATTATCTGAGGAAAAAGATGGCGTCTAAAAGGATTGATCTAGACGTCATCAGAGATGTTGATCTTTACAAAATTGAACCGTGGGATCTTCAAGGTATGTACTGCAATTATAGTTTAATATTTATTGACGGAGTTAAGATTTTGGAAAAAGACAGATCATAGCTAGGTTGTATATATTCTCATATCAGCCATGCATTCATATATATTGACCGTTTTTGCTAATTAATTTGGTACAGAACTATGCAAACTTGGAACTGACGATCAGAATGAATGGTATTTCTTTAGCCATAAAGATAAAAAGTATCCAACTGGGACTCGCACAAATAGAGCTACAAAAGCAGGATTCTGGAAAGCTACTGGAAGAGACAAGGCTATTTACTCTAGGCAAAGCTTGATTGGCATGAGAAAAACTTTAGTATTTTATCAAGGACGAGCCCCTAATGGCCAAAAGTCAGATTGGATCATGCATGAGTATCGACTTGAAACAAATGAAAATGGAACCTCTCAGGCAAGTCTTTCTATTTTTTTTTTTCTCTTACCTCAAGCTGAAACTGTTCTAACTATTTACGGTTTATAGGACCAATAGGGCTATTAATTCCTATCACATCCAAAGGGAACCTGAGTATGCATCTGGAGTCCTCAATATGCATAAAAAGAGAGAGGAAAAGGAAAACAAGTTGAAACATACTTTTATAAAAACAAATTCATGTTTTTTATATGTAAGATAGAGAAATATTTTAGTTACCAAGGATTACACAGCAGTAATTCTATAAATTGGCAAGGTTTAATGTGATTCGTCATTCTATAAAGTTTCCAATACGAGAATGATATGAAATGAACATATACCTAGTTGTGTGCATTATATAGATGTATGCATATATGAGGTAATTGAAAGATAATTATTAGTTCTTGATCTCTTCCCTTAATAAGGGAATATAAATAAGTTCTTACGCGATCAATGGTATTTTTCTTTTCCAACCAATAATATCCTTAATTTACATTATATCATATGATCTCAATGCCATATATCTAAGACCCACTATAACAGTATCCTTTCAGTTGCCTAGCTAGTAAAGGAAAAAGGTGCATATATACATCAATGTGTGGGTTTCAAAACCTCATGTACATGAGTTAAAAAACAATGAAATAAGCTAGGTTGCAACGGAAATATAGGCCTTGGAAATGATTGCAGAAAAATGCCATATATATCTGCATGATCGATCGTTACGGCATATATAAGAGGTTAAGAATCTTGGAGCTAGATTGCTTTGCTTCCACCATAATAGTAATACAACAACATGTCATAAATATAAATGCCTAGTTATACCTAACCATGGAGAAACTTTGATCAGTTCTGAAAAGTTAGAATATCAACAGTTGAATGTGATCAGGTGACTCCTGCACTCTACTTAATTGCTATATATTCATTCAATACCAATATCCACAATATCAGAAAATGAACTGCAGGTGATCAAATAACACTGTAACTTCCTCTCTAGTTTTAGTACTGCTTTCATAAACTTAAAAACCGGCTCATTTCACACGCATTTGTTTGCCAAACACTAACGCTCATTAATTTCCCCGAACCTGATTGTTTGTCTTCTAAATTGATGTAATTATGGTGATTGCACCAGGAAGAAGGATGGGTTGTATGCAGAGTGTTCAAGAAGCGAATGACAGCTATGAGGAAAGTGGGCGAGTATGAGTCCCTTTATAACTGGTACAATGAACAGGTCTCATTTGTGCCCGAACTTGATTCCCCAAGGCGAGTTTCTCACCCCTTTAATGCATCCTACGCCCATCACCACCACTATCATCACTGCAAGCAAGAGCCTGATCATCATGATCAGTTGCAATATAATATGCCTCATCATCATCATGATCATGCTTTCCTCCAGCTCCCTCACCTAGAAAGCCCTAAACTTCCACAGTACTCAGCCACCAGCGTAAGTTGTAACTCAAATATAGTTCCCTATGTTGGCTTTGATAGGAACAGTACTGGAAGTGCTTTGCAGTCCTCGAACCTCACGCAAGATCAAGAACAACAACACATGATGCAGATCAAAGCTGGAAATCAGCAGAACATGATCAATTCATTTTACTGTAATAACGAGCAAGCGGTGGAACAGGTGAGCACTGCAGATTGGCGTGTCCTTGACAAATTTGTTGCATCTCAGCTCAGCCATGATCATCTGGATTCTTCCAAGGACACGAATTATTCTAGTGCAGCTCATGTCTTTCATGTGGCTGAACATATGAACATGTTATCCGACAATTATCATGATCACTCCAAAAGACCAGAAATTACCGAGGAGTTTGCCTCCACATCTGCCTCCAGTTGCCAAATTGACCTGTGGAAGTGAAAACGTACGTACAAGATCACGTAGATGATGATGCATGCATACTAATCTCAATAGGGAGTACAGTTTGAAAAACGATCCTGCAGATATGTACATAATAAAACAAAACCGGTATTGCTTTAATTAGCTATTGGACTTTGGATCGGTGGCGCCCTAGCTTTGTGTTGAGTATTGATACAGGGCAACTAGCTAGGTACGTAGACCAGAGTACATATACCTACGACAAATAAAATATTAGTGCTTAATCTACGTGAACTTATGCTCGAGATCAGCTGCTGGATCGAACTATCTCCAATATCAGAGAATATTGAATATTGTAATTAATTTCCCTTAATACTACAAATATGAGCTTAATCTGCATGATCTGCATGGGAAGGTTTATTAATTTATATGTAACTCTTGCCTTGTTATGTAACCGGGCAAGCATCTTATAAATTTATGCAAGAAGTATTTATAATTTGCGATAGTTAATAATTAATTGATGGGGGAAAAAAAAAAAGTTCCGTCTTAATTTTATTCTTGGTCCATGCAGACAATTACGTACGTACATGACCTAGCTAAAATTAATCAGAAACCACAGAAAATTAATGTGAAAGGCGCTATGCATGAATTCAATTAATTTCCAGTCCTATTCAAGAATTAGTCCTCGATCTCAACTGTACGTCTTTTTTTTCGTAGATATTGTCTATTTTATAAAAAAAAAAAAAATCTTTTATTGTTGTATATTGCATCATTAGACTTTACATTATTGCAAATTAATATACCCCCGTCAATTATTGACGCAGTACTACAAGAAATATATTAAGGCAGCATTTTCCGATGATTTTATTTTTAACGTAACAAAATCACCGCTGATAATGCCATGAATTGCGACGATTACTACTCTCTCTCTCTCTCTCTCTCTCTCTCTCTATATATATAGATATATATATGTACGTCACTGCTATTTTACATCGCAAAATAAGCAGATGTGACTTATATATCAATATATATTATGTGCTATTTTAAAAGCTAGCTAGCTAGCAGTGAAATTCAAAACATGCAACTTAGAATTTAATGGTGCAAGTGACAAAATAAATTCAATTCTTGATATAAGTCACACACACACACACACACACACACACACACACACATATATATATATATGTGACTTATATCAATGTGTACGAGGGAATTTCAACTTTCATTAACATGACGACCTTTCCAAATTTTTTTAAATATCTAAAAACAATATTAATCAAACCAGCTCTCATAAAAATTTTAATTTATCTGAACAAACCTTTCAAAAAAAAATTTAATATCTAAACAAAATTTATTTATCCTAACAATTAAATTATCATTCTACCAACCCGCTTTCATTAAAAAGGTACCCAATACAATAACATTTTCAAGAAATCTAATATTGTATTTCCCGACAAATTAAGCAATATTATAGGATAATTTTTCTCTTTATTTTGTTTTTCTCAACCACTATATATAGGATATTGATCATTCACGCCCAGAAGAAAGACTTTCATGTTGTTCCAAAAGTACATCATTTACATGCATGTACAGAATGGAATATTGAAAAGTGTACATGTAGAGATCAATTTTCTCCGAATACACGCCTAACTAGTGACTATTTGGAGACCTTCAATCCATCGCTCGCGTGTATACACACACACACACACACACACACACACATGGCGCTAAAGATCATATTTGGTTAGGGAGTATTTATTTTGTGTGAAAATATCATCACTTGTCCAAAAATTTAAACTACTGATAAGAGATAATTAAATTTTATTAATTATATTTATGTCTTAATATTTTGGATTGGAATTATTGCCGTATATGTACCTGCTAATTAATGCTTCTGCTGGGAATGATGCATGCACTCGTGAAATTAATTATAAGGATGATCAGTTGCCTATGAAGAGTAGCGAACACAGAATTAAAATCCAGACACACGTACTAGAACAAAAAATAGTATAGTGGTTACTATGGTTTCACAGTTCCAATCAACTAATTAATTTCATGTTCATTCGCATGCATGTTGAAATTATATATAAATACGTAAACATTAATTAAATAACCCCCTAGAGATCAACATTGAAATTTTGAATTCAATCATACAGTACATCATGAGTAATTAATTACGATGTAGATTTCCGAAAGACTTTCTATCTTTTGCCCGGCCCAATGCATACCTGTGCCGGAGGTTAGCTGTAAAATTAAACCAAAAGCCATTGGCACGAAAATAGTACTGTTTCTCCCATAGGTTTGATACTTGAACTAAGTCAAAGCTAGCTACTCAGAGCTTATATACGGAGATATATAGATCTCAAACTTCAACCATGCATCCAGGATTTTACCGTACAGGAAAATATTTTGACGTAAATAGCATAACGAGAACAAAAAATGATCAGGTACGTACCCACCTCAGCTTTCAAGGATGAGCTACAGTTAGAGGGTGGAGGATATTGCCCGCATTTCACCGCACCTTAAGTATCGAGATAGATATGCATATATAGACATGTATATGTGAATAGATAGTACATATAATATATATATATATATATATGTGTGTGTGTGTGTGTTTGTCTCAGAACTTACCTGGGATTAAATAGCAACAGGAGGGCGATGAAAGTTCAAACCTGTTATAAATGTTGGAACTAATTATGAATAAGAAAAGGATATTGGTTGTATGAATGCTGAATACGGAGAATCTTCTTAATTACTTGGGTTGAAGTCAAGCATGAAAGTTCCTTTTTGCGCAATGAGAACTTCGCATGAGATCACATAACAATTGGACGCGCATGCTTTCCAGGACTCATAATGCATCAGCTGATCTTGCTTAGAGAGAGAGAGAATGCTTGAGAGGACTCCTCATGGAAAAAGGTGTTGAGGGTCATGAATGCTAGCTTCTTTCTCATCCAGTTTGACCCAATTATACTCTTTTCTCATTAGGGTTTTGTAAACTTTGTTCACAATGTTTCTTAGCTGTATCCTCGCACCACTTATGATATAAGGAATAATGTCAGATGGGTTCAATCAACGTCGTGTTTTGCACGTCTTTGAATTGGATTCACCTGCATATTTAAGCAAACACTAAAAATGAGGGGTCTTGGTGGTGGTCAGGGAGTCTCTGATCCTATCTCTTTAGTAGTTCATGCGTAAGCTTAGATGAATCAGAGAGTTCTTCGTATTTGGAGATCGACTTTTATACTAGACTTTGGTAGGGACAGCTCATCCCTGACTTTGTGGAACCTAGGTCATTTTCACTGTTCATTTGTCAGAATTCTTTAATATGGCGTGAATTCTAGGGCGGCTTCATTAATGCAGTGTGGAGTCCGGATAGTGGTGCCATTAATGAGGTGTGGCTCCCCGACTTCTCTTCCTCTCCTTTGCCTTTCTTAACTTCAATCTCTATGGCTCCCAAGAAGACTGTTCAACCCAAGATTCTCAGGGAACTAGACTAGCTCGAGGTTCACACCACGAGACAATTTTACATTGGACACAATTGGCATTCAAATGTGACCCCTAAGTTCTTATCGTCACTGGCTTCCACCTTTCATGTCCCGGAGAAGGTGATTTTTTAGGCTCCTAGACCTCGTGAGGGGGCTATCGACGATGAGGGTTATGCTTCGAAGGTTGCCTTCCCTAGCATGTTCTCTTGCAGGCTGAGGTTGCCCTTCCCTCATCCTTTTCGCGACCTACTAGATCGCCTCGCATTGACCCCTTCTCAACTCCACCTAAATGCTTAAAGGATCTTGATGTGTTGTTGCATTCTCTAGCGGCAAGCTTTGTCGGAATCAGACTCGAAGCACGTTGACCTTATTGGTCGCGAGTTTCTCCTGACCTATAACCTCATAAAGCATGAGGGAAATATTTACAGTTTCAGGGCGATGCACGCCCTCATTTCTTTGAAATCGCGTTATTGCAAAGTTAATTATTGGACTCCCAAGTTTTTCTTCATGTTTGACCGTGGGTGGGAATTTTCGGTTAGGCAGGTGAATCGCCGCGAGTTACTCGTTCGGACCATATGGAGGGTGGTTCCTGACGACAAAGTGGTACGGCCGAAGGCCTCTCCTGAGGAGCTATGTCGTATTGTGCTGGTCAAAGAATGGGTACAGAAACACCCATTCGATGTCCTCTCGAAGGCTCTCCTTAGAGAGGAAAACATAATGGTCTTTTTACCTCCTCTCAATCATACTGTTTTCGACGACCGCACCATTCCCATGCAACCCAAAGCCACATTTGCTTGGAAGCGTTCGGCAAGCCCTCCTCCCGCAGGCAAGGGGAAGAAAATTTGCATACGGGTTGCTAGGACCGACAACAGTCTAGTGTCCCCTCAATTTCCTTTGGGGCAATCATCAGTGCCGATTGAGGTACGATGTCCTCCACCATTTTCTTTGGGGCAATCATCGGTCCCTCGTGGGCTTGCTTTATATGCTGATGGGGGGAAAAACTCCTTACAAGTTCCATTTTGTGCCAGGAAAATGGGAGGAGAGAGTACATGTGGGTTCCCACTGCCATAGCCAAGCCCAAAACAAGCACTTTACCATGCGCATTGTTGCAGTATGTATTATGAATAATTAAGGGGTTCATTAGAATATGTTTACGGACTTATAAGATCATGTGCACTCCCATCTTTTGTTGTGAAGATCGAGTCGTAACTACTGCAGTATTAATTAGATAGAGGACACATTGAGCAGTGTTTGAAACGAGAGAGTGGAGATCATCTAATTTTACGGTCTTGCTGATCTTTATGCTCCCAATATTGGAATTATTTTCGAGAATTTGCGAACAGATCGAACAAGAAGAACCTTAACGCAAACTTTTAAGCACATGAAGATGAGACGTACTATATATGGTGTGCTTGAAGGCCTAGGGGCCTAGAAAATCCTTTTGCTTAGTTATTTTGCAATTTAATATATATCTTGGAACTTATCCCCACCCCAAAAAAAAAAAAATAATAAATAAATAAATTACTAGCTAGTCAGCATGCATGTGAGGCTTCCTAATTAGCTCTCCATATCCCAAAGGACCCAAACGAACGTCCACTGTTTCCGGAGTCTGGACTTCATGATGATCATAATTTTCTGATTATATTGTCTTCTTTGAAATTAATTTCTCAATTGGGCTTACGATGATGCCCAAGTAGATACTATATATCAACATGATATACCATCTACCCTATAATAATGGCTTAATTTGACACACAATCATTTTATTATTTTATTGTTTCCCTTGCTTGAACTAGATGACAGCTCAATTAGTTGAGGGGCTTGGAGGATACATATTCGATCCCCCTATATATTGAGAATTGTTGGGGGGGCAACCATGCATGCATATATAAAGGAGACAACAGAATATTTGCTTGTTGATTGATGTCTCACTTTTTGTGTTTAATTTGCGTGGTTGTGCTCGCTTGTCCACTTTGAAAAAGGAGAAGAAGTAAAGGATAAGCAACTTTTGATTCTTTTGTTTCTGCGATAGATCATGGCTCCATGTGAAACAAATATAAATTTTTGCGACAAGTCAAAGCCGCCGCAAAAAAACAATGATTTCGCACAAAATTTCATTGCAGATTCTCTCTCCGATGGTGATCATAGAGAGCAGGTTTTATATCCTATATTACTAACAATGCCAAATTAATGTAATCTATTCACAGGTACAGCTTGAAGGATTAGATGCCCTAAAGTATCAGAACCAGATAATGCCTACAATCTGGGGTGGGTCAATGTCTATACTGCACGACTTTAAAATTTGAAGATGGCTATATCTTTGGCCAGATTCTCAAGCGCTCCAACTTACATGGCCAGCCCTCCAAATTCGGCCAAGATATACAAGGAACCATTTGAGAATGGCGTGCAGGTCTAATGATGAGATGTTCAGTACATACTACACTTGCATGCCTTATCTGCCTTATTATTAGCTTTGATTACTGTAGTGGTAGGTACCAAAAAGTCTTTATTCAACTATCTATGCCAGAAAAACTGGCCACTTTATGTGCATATTCCCACTATTCCGCACAAACCAGGAGTCCCATTTAATTTGTGTAGTGTAATGAAGAAGTCAAAACATTTCTGAGGCTGGGAATTTGATCTTGAAAGTTGCTATTCGTAGAGTCTGGAAACAGGGCATCGAATACAAAGGAAATATGTTGGTATATGCAATGGTGCCTGGGGGAGAAGAATTTAAGGCTTGAATGTTGAACTGAATTGAATTAAGTTGAGTTGAATTAAGTTGAGATAATAAAATATTATTAGAATATTATTTTTTTAATATTGTTATTATTTTAAAATTTGAAAAAGTTAAATTGTTTATTATATTTTGTATTGGAATTTGAAAAAATTATAATGATGAATTGAGATGAATTTAATAACCAAACAAAGCCCGGTCATTTTTCCTAACGAATAATGGGGAATCAATTTAGTCATACAATCTAAAGGAGTTCAGATACTTGTGTTTCTTTACTTGTTATGGCCGATCCATCACTGCACTTTTCCACTTGACACCTTTAGGGACTGCACATGCTCAACCACAATGAAGCAATGAAAGAACGTCTAAAACATGCCAGCAATGTCCGCTTGCACATTGTTTCTCACCACTTCTCACTTCTCAAAACAGAGATGGTATTGGCAGATACAATCTACGGCAATCATAGAGCAGTTAAACAAAACTGTTCTGATTGTTTATACAACTAAATACATTCATCCCCCTGTTCCATATGACTTTTGTAGGTGTTGCATCCAGAGGTTACATTTTGCACTGAATTTTCAATATCCCATATGGATCTGTCTGCAACTAAGCTATTTAATTCCCTATCAAGATTGAGTCTTGATATTATTTTGCATCACAAAGACCACTTGCTTCATCACAGAAACCATCCCGGTCAAGCAGTTTCTGTGGTGGAGCACTTAACAGCGGAGAAGATGGGGTACCATAAGCATTGCGTCGACTGTTCCCACAACCTAAGCTTACTCTGGTGCTAACCCCTGTAATAGGATTTGTGCCAGTTGCATATTTGCAAAGAGCCTACACCATAAAATCCAAATATTTCTAAGTTAATTATGAAATACTAACCAAAAGGGTAAATTGATAGTTTGGATACTAATAAATTCCATCAAATATTTTGCAAGAAAACCAACAAATGACATTCACAAAAGAAAAATTCTACTTATCATTCCCTACACCACACACCAACATGTGATTTTTCATTTTTGTCCTTATATTTAAGCGCACACATATTGATGTGTAAACATGTGTGTTTAAATAAAATGACAAAAATCACAAATCATATATTGGTGTGTAGTGTGAGGATGATGAGTAGCATTTCTCTTCACAAAAGCTGCATAGCAACATCATCGACCAAAATGAATGAGACTGGCTGTTTTAGTCACTTTTACCTTTGTAAAAATTATTCAAAACAGTAAGCTGATATATATGCCACGTATTTGATATTCTGTGTTAATACTTTTCTTGGCCTTCTTGCTTAGATGATCAAGAGCAATCACAACAATATCAAGGTTCTCATATTACCAGCTTCAAGAACTAATAATTATGCCCATTATTTTGGAATTTGCAATATGTTTGAACTGTTTGATGCCTACTGTTTATTAATTAAAAGACTTCTACACATCCTCTAAAACATGAACTGAGAGATACTTTATTATATGCACTCTTTCAGCCTTCATCTTACTTTAGAAGCCCAATCAATTTCAAACTAATGTACAGATTCTTTCCAGCCACTCTGGCTACTTAATTAGAGGACTGAATGGTTTCATATACAGCATTCTCTTTGGGTAGAGATGTATAATTCAACAAGGTTAATCCACAACTATTCCTACTATCTTGACACGATCAGGGGAACCACATTATTTGATGGTTTTAATCTTCCCATCTACTTAATAGCAAGAAGAAAAATCCTAAACAGTATAGTGACATAGAACAACATAAGTTAGTGGGAAGAAAGCTAGAAATAGAACAAGATAACCTAATGCATAAGACATATATTACAAAACCTGCTTCTGTGGAAGGTCCAAGACAGCATCGCTGAAATCAGCACCTTCTACAAGTGCTCCCCCTAGGTCACTGCGGGTAAGCACCGATCTAACGAGCACGGCATTTGTGAGATTCGCTTCATTCAACACCTAAAGATGGAATCAAAATCCACAGATTTGCATGATTCATCAATATTTTCTGAATCAATCTACCGAATGTTGAAAACTAGTTTATCATGCTTTATTACCATGCGGTCCATCAATGTGTCACTCAAATCCGCACCTGTGAGTCATGACCAATGTAGAAAAAAAAAGTCAGCAAATGATCAGTAAAGCAAAAATAGAAAAAAAGCCCATAATATGGGCCTGGCCAGGCCCATGGACAGCCCAAGATTAAATAAAATCTTCTTCTACAAGTCATTTTTCCTGTATGTTTGAAGCTCTAAATTTGCATTTGCATGGTTCTGTTACTTCATGGTTCTATTTATCAATTCAAGAGTTTCTGTTTCCATATGTTTCATACCATTACTTGTTAAATGACAATGAGCTAGATTACCCGTAAAATTGGCTTTGTATGCCACAGCCTTCTCAAGATATGCACCATTGAATGTCGAACCACTAAAATCAGATTCCCTCATATCGGCAGATGTGAAATTGGCTCTTCTGTATGAGTCAATGAGAATCATTATAAACACGTGTTTACACTAAGAAATATTACTCATAAAATTACTGTCAGTTGGCCACCGAACAGACCACTTAGAACAAATTTAGGATGCCCTCTTCTTGTGTGAGACTGTTTATTTTCTCTATAATGATAACATTAATACAAGAGAAATATTTTAGGCACAAATAGATCATACAAAAGTAAACTCAAAAAGTGACGTGCCTTGATATGGTATGTTAAATTGTAAAATTACTTTTATCGTAAAGTAAATCTAGCAAATCATATAAAGTTATGTCAGTTTGTAAATTTACTTTTGTATATAATTCGTATCTCTTCTCTACATACTAAGGAAAAGATGGAATATGGGTATAGATTTCGTAAAGATGGAATATGGGTATGGATTTGGTAAAACTTGAACTTTTATTTCCTACATTTCTTTTCAAATTATAGGTGGGAAAAAAAAGATTGCAACTTTAATTACTCGACGCCTAAACCGTGACACTTTCTTCTGTTTTGAAAATGGGATATTGTTTCATAAAGAACCAAGAGTACGAAGAATTAAATAGATATAACTCCAGTTCATTTCGCAACAACTGGTTCTAGATTCTGCGCTACCTATTGCATTGCATTCGTAACGAAACGGAGATGGAAATTACCTGAAATTCTCATTCACATGTACTGCTTTCCTGCATGACAGCAAACAGTGAGTCTCAACTACAATCAGAACCCAAAAGTTTTGGCCAAATATACGTTCATCATCAAGGAAATGTACCTGAGATCAGCAGAACCAAACTGGGCCGCTGATCCTATCCCGAATTCGCCACGAGTATTTGCTTCAAACTTGTTGAGAACAGCAAGAGCAGACATGTTGGAGCTGAAGGTAATAATCGCAGCAGCCAGTGCGGTTGAAACCAGTTTGCTCCATTTCTTTGACTCTGATTTCGCAACCGAGTGCCTTGTTTCAGAGTAATCTTCCTTTTCAAGCAAAATTCAGTAAGCTATGAATTACATGTTGATAATGGTAACTCAATATCCTAGAGCCGATGGAGAATAAATATATTATATATTAATTGTACTCACCGTGAAAAGATTTTCTCTTCGAGTCTATCTGACTGACAATTACAAAAGGCTTTGCGAGAGATTGCAGAGTGGAAGGAACCTTTGAATTCGATGAAGAAATATTGCCGAGGGATTTTATGGATAGTGGGGAGATAGGGGAGAGTGCCATTTTCTTTTGTTCTGCGGAGACGCAAGAAACACAGATGAGGGAATACTGTGACGAAAAGGAGGGGATTCAGGTGAGATGTTCCTTTCCCCTTATCCACTTATTTTGCAAGCAGAGGATTGGTCGAGATGGGCACACGTACGTGTTTCTTTTGGCTTCGGTCTTTTAGGCCAGTTTGGCGGTTCTGTAGATGTTTAGATAAAGTTAAAATTAAATTGTGAATTGTAATATTTTGAGAATTTTATTAAAATGAATTTAATTTTTTTAAGTTAAAATGAGTTTAATTTTTTAAGTTAAAATGTATGAAATAAATTAAAATAAGTTTAATTTTTTATGAAAACTTGAAAAATAATAAATCTTATCAATAATTAGTTTGAGATGAGTTGAGCTTTGTCCAATAACTAAACATAATCTTACAAAATTATTAAATAGTTTTAAAAGTTGTTTAATGAAAAAACTAGGTTGTTAGTATTTCATATTAAACTACTTTTTATCTTAAATAAGTTAAAAAATATATATTTGAGAAAAAATATTGTTAAAAGTGTTTTTCCAGATAATGTAGAATGTAGTACTAATTTTAAAAAAATTGTCAATAGATGAAAATACCTATACAATTTTCAAACTTTAAAAAATATGGTCATAATTAAAAAAAAAATTAAATTATCGTCATTTCTATCTTAGAAAATATTTTTTTAATTTATTTATAAACACATGTAACATATTTGAAAGTGTTCATATGCATGGTTTTCAAACAATAAATAACTTTTCAATAATAAAACTTATGACTTGAACTATAAGTCTTAAAACCAAAATTTATATTTCTTTTATTAGAATCCTATACATGCACTTAATTTTTCGAGTTTTACAACATTGCATTGCCTATACCTCTTCATATTTTTCTGTAAGGGGATTTTCTCATCACTCATAAATTTACTAGGTGCTCGATCGAGAGTAATTGACTTCGTTTCGATACCTGGCCTCAGGATCCAAATTTGCCCATGAAAAAACTTACCTATAAGGGAAAGTAAGCAATAATGGCTGATGGGATGAACAACCTAATGCCTCTGGGCCGCATCCCACTCATGGAGACTCATACATGGCAGAACGGGAAAGACTGAGAACTTTTGATCTTTTGAATAAAGCGATGCAGAGGCACTGTAACGCCCCGGTCCCGCACGGGTCGGAGAGTTACTTCCTAGCACTTAAACTCACATTCCAACAATATAAAAAAAAAAAAAAAAACTCCAAATTCCCAATATCATTTATAAAATTTGATTCAATCTAATTTCCTCAATATAACCAATTTTCCAAATTGCCAAGTCATCACAACACAATAAAATTTCTTAATAAAATTCGACAATACTCATAAAAACTTCCTATGCTTGAACCACTAAACTTAAATCATCTCACCCAATGCCTCATAATCTTGATCTTCAGCTGAACCATCATAATATCTGAAAAATGTTGTGGAGATAAGAGGGTGAGTTATCAACAACTCAGTAAGCAGAGAGCATATACTAGCATGTAAACATGAGTATTTATAACATTTGATAAGCAGAACAAAACATTTACTTTCAGAATGCAGAAACAAAACTTTGTACAAAAGCATTAGAGTGAAATTCCCAGAAAAATAAACTTATTCCAAAAAAAAAATCCGTTGGCATTTCCAAACTGAAACATTATAATTAAATCATCTCTTAACATCACATCGGGACAATACTATGTTTAACCCCTGTGGTAGGGTTATAAACCACCATTATACCCGTGGCTGGGTCATATTCCATGTTTAACCCCCGTGGTAGGGTTATAAACCACCATTATACCCGTGGCTGGGCCGTATTCCATGTTTCACCCCGTGGTAGGGTTATAAACCACCATTATACCCGTGGCTAAGTCTTAATAGAAACAAAACAGAACATTATCAGAACAGATCACATTCAGAAACAGAATCAGAACTTCATGCCAAGGTTTTTCAGATGACACATCATATCAAAACAAAGTACTAAAAAGCTTCAGATCATTTCACGTGTTCGAAATAAACAGATACCAAAACATCTTCGTTTATTCAAAGCAAAAACTTTTAGACTTTCATATTCGCTCTTTTTGTATAGTTCAGAAACAGAATGCACAAAATTAGCTCATGTCTACACAAGTCATGACAGAAAATACTTTCTCTTATAGAATTCATGCATATGCAGAACAAACATCTGAGGTCGTTTTTATATTTCTTTTCAAACAAACATGCATATTTTCAAAGTCAACCTTATTTCATTTCTTTTATGCAAAACTAGTATATGAACACCGCTTACCTGGGCAACTTAGCTTTTCAGAAATTTCCTCAAAAATGTTGAGTCGACTATAAATCGTCACCTATAAAAATAATCACACAATTTTCGTAAGTTTTCAACCAATCACGAATTTTCATATTTAAACCTAAGCTTCTAAAATAATCTATCTTAATTTCTCAAAACTTAAAACCCTCATAATCCCAAAATATATCACTACTTTCAAAAAAAAAAATCACCAATATCCACCATGGCCAACGTTAAACTCAAAACACCAATATTTAAACCCGAAACCGCCAACAAATTTCAAAGCATAAATCAATCTCACACAAACAATTCCATCATCCAATCCAACCGACCCCCTTACTCCTTGGACTCAGTCCGGCACAACCAATAAATTCACAGTAAATATGAATTAGCGCAAAAATACATTTAAATCTCAAAAGTTCTTTGGAAAAAATACTTACAATGCTATAATATAATTTTTGAAAGATCACGGAGGTGCTAGAAGCGGCAACGCAGCAACAAAACAGTGCGAAATGCACTGTGACCGTGGGTCTCAAAAACTCACTTTTGAACGGGTGTAAGTGAAGACTCGAATTGATATGGTAGGGCTTAGGGATGTCGGTGAAGCTAGTGGTAGTGGTGGTTGGCCGTGGGTGGCGGCGTGGGCGGCGGTTTAAGGCCAAAATGCTCAAATCGGAGATGGAGATAGATGGGCTTCACCGGTGACAGATCGGAGCCAAGGATGGGTGCATTAGGTTGCTAGAAGGTCGATGATGATGTGGTGAGAAGATGGTGGCCGGAGGTGGTGCGACGGCGGCGCAGCGGCGCAAAGAGTGTGGCTTGGTGTGGTGCGTGGGGGCTAACGGCGGCGCGAGGAGGGCTGAAATTACAGGGAGGTGGTCGCCGGTCGAAGGGGAGGTGAGAGGGAGGGGCGGTGTCGGTCACTCCGGCGCACGGCGGCAGCTGGGAGAGACCAGGATGGAGAGAAGAGAGGGAGAGACGTGCGGCGCGCGGGAGAGGAGAGGAAAAAAGAAAAGAAAAAAAAAAGAAAAGAAAAAAAAAGGGAAAAGGGAAAAAGAAAAAAAAAAGAGGGAAAGAAATGAGATCCAATTCTCATATCTTGAGTCACAAAAAAGATCCAACGGAAACGATTTTAAAACAGCAAGTGAAATAAAATAATTCAAATGTAGTGATTAAAAATAAAATAAATAATTAAATCCAACAAGAAGTTAATTTAATATGAAAAGAAAATTAAATGCATAATAATAATTAATATTAAGGAAACATGTCAAATTTAATTTTCACAAATTAATAAAAATTATAAAAATAAACCCACTAAAATCTAAAAATTTAAAATAAGAGAATCAATTTTTAAATTAATAACAAATAATCCTTCAAATAAAAAAATACACTAAAAAAATACGGAGTATTACAGGCATAGAGCCTGAATATTGGCAGATGGTCAATAGAGCCTGCAAAATAAAGAGATCAGGAAGTCACACCGCATTAATGACGCCGTTGTAGAGTCACTTCGCATTTAAAGGACTACGACAAAAGGAACAATAAAAATGACATAGACTTCATTGGACAATCACGATTTGTCCTCCAGATTCCTTATATGAATAACAATTTCGAGATATAAAAAAATTCTTTAGACTCTCTTATTATTTACAAACTATCAAAATACTCTATTGATTTTAGTACTCTTACAGCTTTTCCTTTCTTCATTTTTAGAAACTTAACTTTAAAAATCTGAGTTGTTGAAACCTAATTCAATAGCATACAAAACATGACGCTTCCATTGATTTGATGGAAAACGTATATGCGGCCATATAATAACGCCATGTATCTAGCCACGCATGATATACGTAATCTCAGGAACATTAAAATAGATCCAAAATTACATTAAAGACCCCATTATAAAATTAAAATCAAGATATATGATGAAAATTTCAAAATAAAATAACTAAACCAAAAAATTTAATAAATATTAAATAAAAAATTTAAAATATTTAAAAACCTATTTTAGATTAATTTCTAGGCGTACAAAATTTTTAATTGTTAATATACTTTTAGCTTTTTCTGAGCTTTTATATTCATGATATTAAGATTTTATTATGATAAATGCTTATAAAGGAATTTCATTAAAATTAACTCGTAAATTGATATAGTTTGACATGATATATTAAATTATAAAATTATTTTTATTATAAAATAAAGATCAATTTGTAATTAAGTATATTTTAATTAAATTTCTTTTAGTTGTAGTACTGAAAGATAAGTGCTGCACTTTGTTTTCGATGATCTAGCTCTTCTCGCAGTACTTTGTTTTCGACAGCATGCATCTTCTTGTTGACTGCTTCAACTAGTCCATGCATATATGTTATAGAACTGGAGAGGAACCTTGCGGTCAGAGGAGAGGATTAGGCACCAGCATTTCATAATTAACTCATGGAAAATGCAAACGATGCTCCCCATAATTAAGGTCATATATATATATATATATATATATATATATATTGAAGTCTCCGAATCCTGATCTCTAGCATTTTGGTGAAGAGTAATATTTGTAAATTCTTCTGATCATCTCTCGTGATTTGATCAAATTGAGTTTGAAGTGATCATCAATAGTTTATAAATTAGTTGTGGGATATAAAAAATTAGCAGTACACGTACGTTAATATGTGCATGCATGGGATCAATATACAAACACACACACATATATATATATATATATATATATTATTAATAACTCAAAATATTAATTATAAGGTCGTAGGTTTATATGATGTTCTATGCGAACGATCTTGTCCATTTTCCGGAACATGGGACAAACCTTGACGATGGCAGCTTGCTGGTACGTAATTGATTGAATTATCATATTCAACCTTATATATATAATTAAGCTGCAATGTAAGCTCGCATCGAAATTCTGGGCATCAAATTCCACTTAATTTATACATGTAATAGAATATGTATTAAGCTTAATTCGAAGTTTAATACACTCGACAAATATCATGTTTTAATCATTCAGTACGTTTTAGATTTTGGCCTAGTGGACGGAATTAAAATATCAACATGAAACCTGCATGCATGCACATTAGAAAATCAAAACAAATAATTAATTAACATGCACACAAAGATAGTCGTTTTGATTCATGCGATGGAATTAAAGATATAATTTGTGATCAACAACTTTGACCTCAACATGGAATTGTTAATTGCCAAATAAGGCACATGCAGTAATTAATCTTACGCCAAAACGTTAATTACATGGCAATGCATGCAGCATGCAGTACTATTATCATGAATCAATCAACAATCAAAATAAACAGTACTGGTAAGATATTACGCCACGAGAGAAGAGTTTAAAATATCAATAATTAGTCAAACTATAGTTGATTAGCAGCTAAAACGACAATATTCATAAGGGATTAGATCTTCCACCATTAGGTTTTCCAAGACATCGAGTACTAGATCTCATGATGAACGTACGCGTGCAGAAGCTTTATTTCTTTAATAAGGAGAAACACCCACATTAGCTGAAGCTAAAAGCCCATGATCTTTAATAAGTACATCCTGATCTGCTTCCTACTCGAAACCAAAACACAGATCAGAACTGATCAACGATATATATATATATATATATATATATATTTAAGATTGGAATAATGTTTGGTACAAATTCTATGTAAATAGACAAATTTCGTAAAAATATTGGATAGATCCCATTAAAAAAGAAAAGTTTTTTTTTTTTTTTTTACACAGTGAATCGATCTATTGTTTTAGTAAACGACTGCACAGAACTTGTAATTGTAGCACTCACTGTATAAATCATTACTGCACATGCAATGGCAACAGATGAAGGTGCACTATAAGGCTAAGTACGTACCTGCTGGCGCATGTTTGTCTTCCTCATAGTCTGCTCAGGCATGAGACCAAAGTGAATGTGTGGAAAGTGGGCCCACTGATACAGAGAATTCAAAACTGGTTTGTGAAAGGACCCCACAAAGTTGATAACAATGAAAAAAATAATTGAGACCATAGCAAATATGGTAAAATAGAAAATGAATAAATGTTGCTGGGTGAGATTACATTCTTGGCAGCGGCACTGAAGGCTTCTCTATGGGATATTTCGGGATTTACTGACTTGATGCGTTGGATCTCGTCCCTGCAGAGTCACCGATGAACCATTGATCACATATTTCATCCAATTTAGCAAGTTTCAAACGGAATAAATATGTGCATAAAAATGGCGAGAGAGAAAGAAAGAGTCTTTGCGAAAGCTTGACATCATTACATACTTGATGAAGCGGTTGTAGGCGGAGGGAACTCTCTGTCTCTTTTCTGGAGCTGGACACATCAGAGATAAACACAGATACGTATACGTTGAGATGATCGCTTGAGAGACAACTTTGAATGAATTCCTTTTATTCTCTCTCTCTCTAGACTCTATATATATATATAGATATAGACACACATATATGATCCATATATAGTTCCACATATAGGAAAGACGTTCTAGCTAGCTAATTTTCTATGACTCGGGAGGAGAAAGCGGTCCATTTTATATTACAATGCATCTATATTTCCAGGAGCGAACACCCTCAATCTTATTCAACAAACAAAGACTTGGAAAAACCATCCTGCAGTTCATGTTTTATTCTTGTCAGCTAGAATAGCCAAGCAGCTTGAATATAATCCCGCAAAGGAGAATAAAAAGTTCATCACTTTTCCTACAATAATGTTTGAGTTTCTCGACAATATTGCGGCATTTAGGGTTTATATTAGAGAACTAGCCACCAACAAATTAACAGAAGTTTATTTTACTAAAAAAAGCATCCAATATGGAGGTTTAAAGCTGGAATGGCAGGCACAAGGGGGTTTTGGTAGAGAAGAGTTCCTACCGATCCACCTAAATACCAGTCCAGAAGGCCATTGAGACTGTAAAAGTGGGCAGAAAAGGCAAATGACTTGATAGGTAATCAATCATAACAAATCAATATCCTAGTACCCTTTTCATTCTGCATAAAAAATCAAATGTTGATGTTGCCAAAGATATAAAAAAAAAAAAAGAAAAAAAAAAAGAAAAAGATATATATATATATATACATATATGTATGATATATGTATATATATATAGGTATATATATGTACAAGGGAGGGAAAAAATAGATTTGGCCCAATCAGTTTTGAAGACTGAAAGAGGGTCTCGAAGGACTTGAAAAGGAAATATGTAATGAAGCTTACGTTTATTTATGGTTGGGGGCCGTGGAAGCTCGTCAACTACTCCTCCCCTAGCGGGCATAGTGAAGTCACTCGCATTGGTTTGGTTGATCAAGAAGTTTGGGGTTGGATTTAGTATCTGATCTTCCTGCAAAAATCATAAATCAAAGTCACCAACGCAACTATAGCAAGCAAGTTTTTTTCCCCCAGTAAAAACCATTGCATTGTCATATACCAGAGCACTAGGGGGATGAGAGAAAAGAGATGGGCCCAAATGAAACTGATTAGCCGAAGGCAGAAGCAACCCTCGCATATTCACTGGCAGGAGGTTAGTGCAGTGACCGCATCTTACTGTTACAGTCTTGAACAAACTGGTGCAAGGAACACTCACCTAAACCAAACCAAATTAAGATCCACATAATATATATATTAAAAATCCATCCTGAGAGAAAAGAAAACAAACCCTATAATGGATGTTTGGTAAACACAAATCTAATTGAGAAAAAGAACAAAGGGTCAAATTAAACGTATATATATGATACCGCAAGGACAGTGTCGCAAATATTGCAATGGACATAACAGAGCTGCTCCGAGGGAGGAAAGTGGTCCAAGGTCAGGGTAGAAGAGGAGGACATTTTTTTATATCTTATTTTCCTTCGAAGTTTGAATGATGATTGGTCAGGTTGATTGACTGATTGATGGATTGACGGCTTAACTAACAGCACCACCCTGGATCTGCTTTTTCTTGATTATGAGTTGCGAAAGAAAGGTGCAAGCTGAGGAGAGAGACGTGCTCTGTTCCGTCTAGACTTCTAGTAAATAAAAGAAGGCAAAGAAGCAGAGAGCACGATCTCTCACCACTGTTCAGTTGTTGTTTATAGGTCATTAAAATGTATGCTCATGTTGGAGTTTGTCATACATTTATGGATGCATGCATGTTCATATGCACCATCATAGTCTGAGGACTCCTAACATGCGCGCTGGTGCTAACCAAAAGATAATAACGTGTGGTTGGAGTTACCAATGTGTGCGTGTGTGTGTGTGTGAGAGAGAGAGAGAGAGAGAGAGAGAGAAGAGAAGAGAAGAGAAGAGAAGCAAGGCGAAGCGGCAAATATGGGTGAGAGGAGCCAGAAAGGGACATGTGCATGGGAGTGATATAGCTTTTACAAACTCACCTGTTGTTTTCAGAACTTAAGAGCTAGGGCGTTGTTTTGTGGTGTTTCTTTAATCTACCTCAATTTCCGAACCCAATATCTCACGACCCTTCCAAGTAACTCCTGGACAATAAGCCCCTCCACCCCCTAGCTCCCTAGGGCTCTTCACCTTCAAGGCTAGCTTCAACTGCATGTTCGTGAAACCCCCAATGCCATGATAGCATAATCATACCAATATAATTCCATACTTGCTCATTTTTGTTTATATTTTATATTACGTGTACTTTTTCTGATTTGACCTCTCTATGCCATTTGTCTTAACTACACACAGACATAGCAGTAAAAACCTCCTATTTAAGTCCTTTCCTGGATAATTACTATTTCTTTTTGGCTTATGTGAGCTAATTTGGTTAGAATCTTTTCTATCCCGTGCCTTTTTATCTCCACCAAATATAAGTTTCACAAACACCCTAACCCGTGAAAAAGATGGTTTCCATTATTTATTTTATTACTGACTTTGTTCCAGAAATCAAAACAATCGCAATCCATGCTCATCTGTGGATGGACTCTTCCCAGAAAGTGCCCAAAAGGTACTGTTCACTTATTCACTCTCAAAACTGAATGGATCGTCATATGCAAAAACTAAATGTGTTGGAAATTGAGGAAAGAAGAAAGTTATAGAAGTTGCATATTTATCACAGCCAGGGAACTACAAAGGCATCTATCCCTTTAGTTCTTCAATAATATTATGTCGTACGCACCCTGCTCTCTAATTTATATATATCCTTCACAGCTATACAATACCATACATTCCTTATTTTAATCTCAAGTTAGCTAGGCACTCCTCCAAATATACACCGCTCCTTAACTATTTCTGTCTAAACAGAGAAGGTAGATCAGCACCCTTGCTTTAGCTATGTAAATGAGATTATTTGACCATCCGTTTTTCAAAGGGGCCGGATAAGTACGCGTACGTACAACTTAAATGGAAGGAAAACTTTGTCCGGTGTAAATATTGAGTTCTATGTTTCAATACTTAATTATTCATGAGTACCGATGATTCCTCCAAAATTACTTTCATTCATGGTGTGGGCAATGTGGATGCATCATGCATGCAATGCATATATATACATGGACTGATCATGTTTGAATGTGAGAATGAGGAAAAGCAATCACTGCAAAAAGCCTGGTAGGAGCTATTTGCTGCTGTTTGTGGGGGATATGAGGATCTTTCATGCTCTCTCTCTCTCTCTCTCTCATAGCGGTGAGGTGCGTAGAAACCGATAAAGTTGATATTGAACATTGTTGCTCTCTTGTCTGATATTTCCTTGGCCTCTCGACCTGACCGCGGTGGCTTGACTTTGCCTCTAGATCTGCCTTTGTGAGACAAGTATCGTACCAGCTTTGAGGAAAGCCGGTGGTGGTCTTCATGACCTTTAGCTTAGCCTTAATTTGCTCAGATGCAATCCAGCATGCCTCATGTTGCATGGACATATGGGATTCAATTCTTGTTCTTTTCGAAACACAAAAGAACTTTGTGCATGCCCCACAAAGGGACATGGGATTACAGGGAACAGATCAGGGTTGCTCTACTTTTTTGAATCAGTTTCGTCCTATTACTTCGCGACTGGGATAGAACAGAGGACACGACTTGAATGGACCTGTAGACGGACTGTTTCTTCTTCTTCTTCTTCTTTTTTCAGACTCTTTCATGCATGCTTCACTGCACTATTTACCTTTGGCCTTGTAGGAAACAACGACAAAATTATTAGAGAGACAATTATCAGAAAACAGAGCAGCAAGAAACGGAAAGAAAGAGACGTGTAGAAATGAATTCTTGATATTATGTTGTAGTAGTTTACACAGTATGAGTATGGGTTTATATACACGTTGAGGTACTATCTGATTGGTTGAAATTATAAGTGAAAATTTGACTGCAGTAATTCTAACAATCCCCCTCAAGATGATTGTGTATATTCAACACACCCATCTTGAAAACAAGTGCTTTTAATTGTGTACAAGGAAGAGCTTTAGTTAACAAATCTGCTAGCTGATTTACAGAAGAAACATGTAGTATTTTAGTTAACAAATTTGCTTTTTCATGAAACACAGAATTCGCTGCAATGTGTAATGCAACTTGACTTTCACGGAACAAAAGGGTTGGCTGAGTGTGTTGGATGCCAAAATCTTTAAGGAGAGAAATGAGCCATGTAATCTCACATGAGGTGGAAGCTAAAGCCCTGTATTTTGCTCCAGCTGATGAGCGAGATACAGTAATTTGTTCCTTTGACTTCCAAGAGATGATGGAATTCACGTATAAAGAATATTTAAAATTAGACTGAACGATTTCAATAAATTGCATGAGGAGTGAACAATCAAACATTCTGCGTCTAGGCCCCACTTCGGCGTCTCCCTGAGGGCTGAGCCCTTACGGACGGGTCCCACGTGTAATAGAAAGTTTGAAAAGCTTACTGTAATGCGGGTAGTGATAAGTGTGCCACCACATTTGCCATGCTGGCCCGTTTTGTCTGCCCCAGTCAAAGCCATGCCCGTCAATGCTTTAAATGGTCCCTCTCGAAGCAATGCGACAAGGCGCATTACAATTTGTATTAAAACAAAGGTAATGATATTCCTCATCTTAATTATTATTATTCTTATTATCTTATAATATAATATTAAATAATAAATTTATAAATAAAATATAATAAATAGTCTCTAATTATTTAATGTGATATCTCATGATGATGATAAGATAATAAAAAAATAAATGATGAATAGATTTTTTAAAAAAATAAATTAAGAAAATTAAAATTTTAATCTTAATAACAAAGGTCCACGCAGCACCCATGGCATTACCACCACTTACCGACCCTGATTTCAATTATCACTTTATTTCTTTAATTATGTCATAAGCAGCCAAAATTGAGAAACAAGCCAAATTGATTATTACAATCTTTATCCTTACAAATTTTTTTTTATTTAATTTTGTCAATCTTCTTCCAACATTTTCCCTTAGGATTTAAATTTTTTTGCCAATGGCACCCACTTCTTCCTACCACAAATCGTTGCTTGTCTTTGCATGATCCTATCTGAATTATGCAAAATCTAATTTCACAGAAATGTGTGATCCGTGAGTTAATCCTATCTTTATTTTACATCCTTTCATTTATATATATGATTTTAAGAAAGAAGGTGGCGTTAAAGCTTTCCTGAAGATGAATGAGAACTAGACTTTCAAGGATATAAAATCTATGGTCATGATATATATGTTTAGGGCTGTGCAAACTTTCGAAAATTTCGATTTCATCTTACTTCTGCTTCGATTCCGACTACAACAAAAGTTAGAGTGGTAGAAAATCGGAGTAAGAGAGGTTAAAAATTGGAGTAGCTCCAAATTATCTATCAGAGCCGAATTTTTATTTTGACTCAGATTTTTTTAAACAAATCCAGATGTAAAATGACTTCGTTTTACATCTGGATTTAAAAAAATTATTAAACTACGTCGTTCCACTTAATGTGGAATTGCGTCATTTCATCACATGAAGGGTCCAAAAAGCAGGACCCCCCTCCCATTTCCTTCTTCCTTCTCTGAACCTCTCTAATCTCTGTGTCTCGCCACCTCACTCCCTCTCTGTTGTCGCTGGCCCGCCGTTGCTCTTTGCGCCTCCGTAGTGTGCAATAGGATACTGAGCTTCAGCCTCCATTCAGCTTCAGCCTCTAGTAAGAGTACCCAATTCCGATCCCTAAAATTAAATCAATGAATTTAATTTTATGTATTTTTTTTCCATGATGTTGGCCCATTGGGTTGCCTGGAATTAGTTTGTTTTGGGATTAATTGTTGTGTTGTAGTAAGGAAATGTGCTTGATAAATTATGTAATGTGTTTGTAAGTTATGGTGTATGCATGCAATGTATTTGATAAAATGTATAAGAGATGCAATGTGCCATCATTCATTACTAATTAACTATCATGGAACTAATCCATGCTGCAACTGGAAGTATAGCTTAAAGTGAGAGGATTGGCCTACGCATATGTGGTCATTAATTTGATAAATGGCACGCTGATGAGTGCCTGGCTACTTTGTGACCTTATCTATAGTCTATATCATTGAATCTCTCTGTTTCATAATTCATTCCATGCTGCTTGACACAATCTCATTCACCAGTCTCAACATTAGTTTCCTTTTGTAGAATCCGTGTTAGGGAGTGCTGGTTTTGGTCATTTAAAGCCGAACACTTTCATTAGTCATGGTCTTTGATTTTTAAAATCCCTTTCTATTTCATCATCCTTTTAATTATTTTTAATATTTCTAACTTCTACTTTTTATGATTTTATAGACCTAATTGTGAACCCTAACATAATAACCGAGGACTGAGAGTCTGAGACGGACACACCCCTTGAGAGTTGGGATGGAGTTGAGAGAGTATGGATTATGGAAAACCCTCTTTCTTCATAAGAATTAAATTCTACTTTTACCTTATTCAATTTTTTATTATCAATTTTTTTCATTTATTGATTGCAACTTTCTATCTTCATTTTTAGGCATGACCAATGGACCATTGAGATTTGAGTGAAATCCATGTTTAATATTTATGTAGTTATCTTTCAAGGCTATGCCAATGTTGTTATTATATTATAAATGAGACTGTTACTTATGACTACATCATACATATTATTTAGTTTTTAAACTATTGTATTTAAGTTTTTTTATTTTATTTATCTCTTCAGAATTTGTTTTACAAGTACGGACTTGGGCTTTGGTGAGCCCAAAAGTCGAAAAAGGGCATTCATGTAGCCCAATAGATAGTCGAAGCTCCGATCTCCGATCGGAGTCGGACTCTGATTCCGTTCGGAGTTGGAGTTCGAAAATGACCACTCTGACTTCGTCGGAGTCGGAGCTCAGCCCTAACCCTATAATAAATAAGTTGTTTGTTTCTTCTTTCTTACAAGAAAGTTCGTTTGCATACATCTCAGAACATCAGAGTTATCAGAATAACAAATTGTAGTGCACTTTCATATTTTCTTTTTTGGGCTGTGATTGTTGTAATGAGATATTTGTTGGAGAACCCCAGCCAGCCTTACTCATGTATCTCGTTTCGATTTTCAATGAAATATTTGCTTGCGTAGGGTAAAAAAAAAAAAAAAAAAAATTCGTTTGCCTAAGTGCATTGTATAGGAGATATGATGTCCAGCAGATTAGATCTGTTAGACCGTAGGTTGGATTTCAAAAATGTATGGATCGCATATCTATACAGTGCTATCGAAAGAGAGAGTGATCCTTCAGATTCACCTCAAACTCGTGCATTTAATCATAGGCAATCCCAAAAAATAAAAACATACAAAAGACACGTTTTTACACCTTGTCTTCTGCGGTACAAATTCTGCAATTTCTCAAAACTATGACGCATGACAGACCAGAACTACATGGGAAGTTAAAAGTGTATTGCAACTCGATGAATCGTCATGAACACAATAAATGGTAGATATCAAAAGAATGACAGGTCTCTAAACAAGCAAGGAAACTGGGCAACATGATCTAGCACATGGCAAAAAGAGAAAAATGAAAGTAAAAATCACCCAAGTATCATATCAACAATACTAAATTTACAGAACTAAGCACTCGACCACAAACCTCAACTAAGAGAAACCATCGTAGAGGGAATGACTCGAACAAAAATACTTAGTGGGAAATGGGAATTACAGCACAGACGATCATCAGCAGGGTTAAGAACAGCTTTGACCTCGCCATGATTGAAATTGCTGAGGAGATGATATCTTCTGGCCTGCAAAAGAAAAGAAACTAATAGTCAAATTTTTTTCTCAGATGAAAATGGAGAATTTAGCACAAATGAGTCAAAGGTGCATACTTCTGCAATTTGCTAAGGGCGCCACAATATAGGGCATTGTCCGGTAAGGGTAACTCGGTTTTGTTAGTAGCCTCTGGATTGACAACCCTGACATATGTTTCTTGGCCAAGATACCACGAGTCAAGGTTTTCTGTTCTAATGTTCCAGACTCCAACATTGTCGAGGGATATCAAGATTGCCGTCCAAGCTCCAGGATAAACCTAGACAATGAGAGAGGTCAAGATCCAAAGCCTATCAGTAACTATAGACTATAATAGGACCATTTTGAGCATGCACAAAGTAATACATATTTTTAAAAAATTTTAAAGGAGATTTTTTCAATTGTTTACTCGAATATAATAACTTGTGTTCATCTAGTAGTACCAAATTCATATTTTCCTATCAAATGTCAAATCGATCAATATGGAGGGCTTTTGGAGTTGACAGAGTATAATCCACTCCTTTAAAGCCATACTCCAAAACAATAATCTACCAGAATTTGAAAAACTCTGCCAAAACACAAGACATTAGAAACCTACACTGATCCCACCATGGTCATGTATGGATTGACCGGCGGCCAATATTAAACCCTGAAGGGTGATTTTGATAGAAAGGCATGAAAAAACACAAATATTAAATCAAATATGTTTTCCAATAACCTGACAATTTATAGTTGTTGAAGATCAGAAGTCGAAAGGAAAACAGTAACTGAAATATCAGCTCATAAAGGTTTTAATTTTAAGATAAACCAAATAAGAACAAGAGCATGATAGTGCGGAGAATATACCTGTGTTGTGGAGCGGGCAATTCCATCCCACTTGTTATATGTGCCCCTGCTATTCTCTGTCCACTCACCATAATCCATCCTGCAATATATAAATAAAACTGAAGGTTCAAAAGCATGTTGAAAGATAAAATACCCATCAATAGGTGTGTTAACATAATGAATCAGAACAAAAGTGACAGATCCATACCCGACAACAAAAAATGCATATCCATTCATGTGATAGCTCTGCACCTTGGTATCATTGTTCTGTAATATGACTTCCATAAATCCTCTATACGTTCCATTAATAACTGATGTTTCCATCCGTGATGTTCCTGTAAGTGGCCTAGAGGGAAAATCCAGCTTGTATGCTCCCTTTACTTTGAACCAGTCAGCAAGCCTGATTGGGGTGGAAGGATTGACAAATGAGATTCCACTTAATGTTGTCCGTCTTTTCCCATTAATCGTCACCGGTGGCTTGTTTTTCAACACATAAATTTCAGTCACATTGATTGAGCCATATCTAAAAGAACCCTGTGGATTAGGGCGAGCACCACTAGCAGATACATTCCACCTGGAGAATTTTTGAACAGAATCCTTAAAAAATCAGTTTTGAATGATTTTTAGTCCTACATTTGAATGATAGTTTTTCCTGATTTGTCATCACTGTACTCAATTTTTCACAGATTCCCAAAATATTTTCATAAATATCAGTAATTTCCTCAATTATCTTGTATTTTTTTTTTTTTCTCTTCAAAATTACTTCAGAGTGATAGTTGAAGTTCTTTTTTTTTTTTTTTACAGTTTTTCTTTTTGAAACATAAACCTCAAAAAACTAATTCATGTCAATAAAGAATCCCAGACCAGCTACCAATAAAAAAAATCCCAGACCAGCTAACTTGTTAAAATGCTTTAAAAAGTGTCACTGTGAGTCTGTGATTAAGACATAGGTAACAAGCAAAATTTGCTTAGGTATTAAATCATGATGTTAACAAACCTGATGGATCTTGCTTGGTTCATTGAGAAAGTCTTGTCAAATTCATCACTTGGTGGGTCTGGGAGGGGACCCTTTGCCTTTCCTTTGGAATTTGTGTAATGCAAGATGGCGACACCAGTAACTCTTTTCCAGAGCGATTCATTCACAAACCTAGCACTGGCTGCAATGTAGTAATCAGTACTTGCATTCTGATCCATGGTCACCAAAAACGAATAAGATTGTCCGACATGAATATCCAAGCTAGTATAATTTTGTTGCACTGTATATGATCCCTCCGTCTCAGCCAGAAGCAGATTATGGTTCTGGATCCTGAAGTTAAGACTAGTTGACACTCCAACATTGTGTACACGAATGCGATAAGTTCTTCCTGTCCAAAATAATGAAGCTGTCATTTTCGTAGTCCAGAAAATTTGACCTCACTGAACCACAAAAAAGAGGTTGGGGGGGGTAGGTAATAACCAAAAAGAACTTTCAAGTTTCAAGCTAATCTCAGATTAAGGACCACCCACTACACTAATATATTTAAGCATCAATATGCATCTTCAAGCACAATTCTGTTACAATGTTCTCGTTGATGCCAAAGGACAACATTTGGAATAACATAAATAGAGAAGATCCATAAATGCTAAAGAACAACTCTAGATATTTGATAGTAATCTTCAATTAAGCCAAAAACCAGTTATTACATAGCATATAACTAACATGGTCCAAGCACTTCACCGGTAAGGCATAATCCTATATTCCTAATTAAAAGGTTGAAAAACAAGTCCAATGTTGTGGATCAGTCATTTGGGCAACAATCAGATCCCACGTTCTATTTTCAAACGTTGTATTAAAACACTATTCATTGTAACAAACTAAAACATCTTTTTTTGCTAATCACCTGGGTGGACCTCAATTGTTTCATAATCAATGCCATCTGGTACAAGCGTATCATTATATCTGTAAGGACCTTTCCCGTTAATAAGAACCCCATCTGGCATTCCAAGATCTTTCCCTGCATCAAGAGTCTTCCTCAAAGCCTACATTCCAAAAAAAAAGGTACCAGCTTGAAAACACAATTTTATTTCAAACGGCACCAATAAGGAAACACGGATTATCCAATAAACACTAACCGTATGGTTCCGGGTGTACCAATCACCGATAAAAATAACTATATCCCCATCTGGGGTTGCAAAAGGAATTGGAATTATGGCCCGGTTATTGATAATAATTCCGCCATACCCTCCGGACGCTCTCTGGAAATTGAGAGATGGAAAATAGAAGAAGCTTCCAATCTGATCCTTAACCTGAAATTGGTAAGTCCAATTCCACTTTGGAGGAATAGGGCAAGTCGTGCCCAGAACTCCATCTTGCCACGAACTACGCCGCTGTTGAATCCCGGACCTGTAAACCAACCAAATTCCAAACACTCGATCACTAAAATCTGCAATTTTTCGTATCAAACTCTATTAGAAGTTACAGCACCAAATCCTACCAAGTAATGAGGAGATTCTCGTCCAATTTGTTCCGGACATTGACAGCGACATTGTTGTTAGTAGTCACATTGACAGTAGGACCAGGAAACTTGCCATTAATAGCAATAACCTACGAGATAATTCGAATATATGAACACAAAGCTCAAAGCTTACTAGCTGAAAGCAGTAAACAGCATAACATTAAGCTCGGAAAATGAATATACAAGCACATTTCGTAGATCTGGAGCTAAAAAGTTGAACTTTGCAAAATCTAAAGCCACCCCATTTGTCACCAACGAATGTTAGGCAGACCCACATGAAAAAGATTTAGCTGATAGCAGTGAGAGAATGTAGATAATCGAGAGTGGAAGATATTTGAAGAACAGACCTGCTGGGGCACACCAAGAGGAGAGGCAGTGATGTAAGAGACTTCAAACTCAAAGTTCACAAATGGATCGGCAGCAAAACACGAGCTCGCAAATAAAGTAATGTAGATGAGGAACACTGAGAAAAAGCTACACAAAGCCATTGTTGCGACTTTTGAATTCGGGCTTAGAGATTAGAGGCAATATTCGTCTAGCTTTTCTGTGATTTTTACATTATCAGAAAGAAAAAGAACCGGAGCTTCTAGAGGGAGGATGCGTATGTGTGTGAGGGTACTGAGAGAGGGAGAGGGAGAGAGAGAGAGAAACGGCTCTATTTGACTCTTGTCCTGTATGCAGATTGCTTGCCCTTACTAATTGAAAGAGAAATGATACTTGCAGTCGTGAGCGTGTAGTCACCGTGCAGTCGTTTTGAAAAAAGTAAATAAATAAGAGACCTACCTATAAAGAAATTAATTTTTTAATAATGAACCCCACTCTTTTTCAAAGCGACTGTATGGCGTTTGCACATTCCACGACTGTATGTAGCATTGCTCCTAATTGAAAACGTATTCTGTCTGTAATTAGGAGAAGAAAAGCACTAAATTACAGGAGATAAGCACCAAGGTGTATGCTAACTCTCGTTATTATAATTTTTTTAAATTTAATAAATTAAAATAAATAATTTAATTTTTTTTAATTTTAAAATAATAATAATATTAAAAATATATTTTATTAAAATTTCAATTTTTATCCCTTATCGGCGAAAACAGACGAAAAGTTTGGTTTTGTAAGATTTGATTCCAAGCTTTTGTTGGTCCCCAGTTGTAATTCATACAGTACGAGACCACAAGAGAGAGACAGCAAGTTTTAGAGAGAGGAGAGAGAGTGACAGCCAGTATCCAGTTCGCAATTAGAGTACAGGCACATATGCCTTTCGCCAACATACCTACGCTTTAATTTGACCGTTGTCTGTCTCAACATCTAAAGATTTTTCAAAAAGAATGATATCTTCTGATGATGAAAAAAAAAACAGAGACGGAGGAAGAGACCAAAAATTAAAAAAATAAAAATAAAAAGAATACAACGTTCAGATCTCTGTGAAAGCACCAACAGAGCCGCGAGCCCCATTGTCCACGCGTGGACCCCCTACGCTTTTAAATGGATGCAGGGCTGATTAAAATTACAGAGCCCGCACCAAACCCCCTTCCAGATTCTGACTTTTTGGTGGTGTAAATGGATTTGCTCAAAGATAATGGTATCTTGTTCAGGTAATTAACCTCGAGATGCCGAAATGGAAATAATAGTAGTAGTAGCTTGTAGAGGTACAGGAAGTTTGGTGGTTGGTGGGGTTGGGGATTGCTTAATGCCATATAATTTTTCCACTTTTACAGGCACTTTTTGGGCGTGGCATAAAAGCAGCACCATACGGATAAGGTAATGAGGTGTTCTGAGGTGGACGATACCTTTGATTACCCACCTGGATTGCCACCTCGGATTCTGTTTATACCACTTTCCCTCTCAGCGGAGTGAGTGTATGATAAAAAGAACATGATAACAGAGCCGTGTGGGATAATGGTATACAAATGACAACATTTAGAAGTATCTCTCATTTTCCCCAATACATTAATGAAAAAGACAAGAGAAAACGCGAGAAAGAAGACTGAGGAAACTCATGCTTCATCGAACATGAAAAATGATCAAGAATGAGTAAAAAAAAGCCTAAAAATCCTGGATGCCAGTCATCAAGCTGACTTCTCTCAAAGAAATGGTTTCTTTCTTGGTATACAGGCCACAGGGGAAGCAAACTGAAAAGTTAGCCAATTGAATAATAATAATAATAATATAATGTTATGGCCTCAAGCAAATTTAGCAAAAGATATGAGCAGCTCATATTCAAACTTCTGAAATTCAATAAACTACCATAAATATATTGATGAAGTTGGCATATCACCCAACTGCTATAATTGATTTTTCCTTTGAAATAAATCATTTCTCTTTCTTCAAAATTTTACAAGCCACTTCTCAAAACGAGGAAGTGAGGCACTGTATTCACCTTCTTTTTTTTTTTTTAGCAGTCCCGTCTCAAATTTTATTAATAAGCTCTCACTTGTGACGGAAGAATACCGTGATTACAACCCGAGGCCTGGTGGCACTGTATTCACCTTTCTTCTCTTTTTCTTTCTTTTAATGCCCTTGCATCTTACTATTACTAATCCTAATCCTCTTCAATGCCGTCAACGTGTTTGTTGGGATGTAAATTCTATGATAATTTTGCCCAACTCCATTCAATTAACCATAAATTCTATGTTAGAAGTAAGCGACAATTATGCAGGGCAATTAATTCCAGCCCTGTCTAAAGCGGATGACATAACTCGCCTCTTTATTTATGATCGGTATGATCTCATTTTCCTAAAATAAATAAAGGTATCAAGTGTCCACAATAGTCAAAGGACCTGAAGCAAGACGTGTAAAGTAACAACATTCATTTCCCTTGTGCAAATCGATGCCCTTTTTTAGAGTAGGTTTTCTCCACCTTTACAAAATATGAACTTTTTACAAATTTTTATATAATTATATTTTAAATAAAAAAATTATAATAAAATTTTAATTTATATAATTAAATAAAAAATATATATAATTATACGTATATCAGTACTCTTTATTTAGTAAGGATAAAATCTAACCGCGTCCAATTGATTGGGTTGCACTTTTTCCTTGCATGATTTGATTGGATTGCAACTTGCAATGGGTTGTCACGAGAAAAAGATAAATAAAGATTCGATTGCTTATAAAATATTAAAAATGGGTTATAATTACTTTGAGTGACATTAAATTAAAGAAAAACACTTTGTAACGGTCCATCCGATATCAAGGCATTAACAGTCCTCCAATAACACCCTGCCACATCAACAATTTTACAAAAATTACAATAGACTCATTACACTACATGATAAAATATATCTTCTCCTCTGATCCTCGCCTCCTTCGAGCTTTAGGGTTGCAGCAGCCCCTTGTTTACTTTCAGCAAGCTGCAACTTCCATGGAATCTCACGCAGCGGAGCCACTGTAATCCATTCTTGCCACACGTACTCGCTACAACAAGGCACCACAGCAAGCTATCTTCTAGGCCCTCACTACCAGAACGCCCCAGACCCTTTCTCTTCCCTAACGACCAGAATGCAAAATACAATTCTCATTTCCCATGGTTTTCAAATCTCATAGTTTCTCCAAAATCTTTGATTATTTGCTCGGTTATAAACACACAAAAATAAAAAAAAGCAAGAAACTTGTACAAAATTTTCACTTTTCCTATACTTGTTGTGTAGGCCAGACATTGATGAGAATAAGAATAAGGACTGAAATTCAAAGGCCGGATCTGTAATTTTTTGGGTCATGTCCAACACAACACACAAACAAATAGCTACACACAATCAATTAAAAATAAAATTTTACATTTTTTTTTTTTGAAATCTTCCCCACCATTCCAATCCTCGATCTCCTCAGACTTCTTCCCATAGTGATCAAGCACTCCACCTCATCTCCCTCCCCACATCCCATGCCAACCAATTAGAAGCATGACCAAAATAAAATCAAAACGAAAATCATTGTCTCAACACTTTAAAGAGAGAAGGAGAGAAAAAACCTGAGATTAAAAAAAAAAAAAAAGAAGGATGAACTAGGGTATGCGAAGTGGAGGTACGTTGGTCTGGAGAAGATGAGGAGATTTTCTTTCCATTGAGAGGGAGGCAATCGATTTGGAAATTTCAAATATGATGTGCGGCTACATGGGGTTTCTTCATTTCATTGTTCATATAAGAAATTGGCCCTTTTCACTTATATGGGGAAAAAATATGGCATCAAACTAATGCTACAAAACAGGGCATCAAACTCAATCTTCAATGCACCGATTGCAGATGCTCGTTGTGATTAACCTTGTGCTATGCCGCAACAGGTTCCTAAATCTATGTTCTTTTTTATTCCCTTCCCACCAGACCAAACAAAAAATGATTGGAGTTGGTACTTTTGATGCATTATGCAGATTGCCAAAGAAGCACTTCATGTTTTTATCACCGTCTTCTGTCTCTGAACCAATTTAAGCATCTTGGCCAGGCTGGAAGGGGCGTATGAATGCAGAATTCATCTGCCATATCTTGAGTGAGGAAGTCACACTGGCACCAGTAGCATTGTTGAATAGAAATAGCCGAGCAGCCCCATAGATTGCCTTTGTTGGATAAACACGCGATGTAATGCATGTTCTCCCACCTTGAGCAAAGATTTCTACTATTGAATGATCCACCTGGATTAGCATAATTTCCATGCAGTATTAAGTTGATGGATACAGATAATTAGGGAGGGCAGGTATTCTTCATTCATGTGTAACTAAAACCAAGGTTCAACTTACCAGTATCCTCACAGATAATTTTTCATCTTTTAGTACTGGAACAGAGCTCCCATAAATTTGTTTATTAACATCAGTTGCCTCGGAAGATCTGAAAGGAAACAATTAAGGTATGTGGTTCAAAGAGGGCCTATCAGAACAGCCAAAATAATGGTTTTTGTGATTGGAACACAACCAAGTCATGTTTCATAAAACTAGCAAACATTTCACTTATTGAGTAAACAATTTGAACGGATGTAGAATACCTTGTTTGATCCGCACAGAAGAAAGTTTTGAGATTGCCATCAGTTCCTTTGACAATAAAAAAATACACAGGAGTTTGCTCGGAAAGGCTATCATCTGCTAGCACAAGAAGTCCAAAGGGTCCCAGTGCACCCCGTTCAGCAGCTCCACCACTGGTGCTGCAGCTGAATTCCACATTGGTTTGTGCTGTCATCTCCAAAGCCTCCCTATCTAACTCAAACTCGGCGAAAATATCAAGCTGTGTGGCTGCATCAATATCTAGTGGAACAACAGATCCTGCCTTGACCTCCACCCTTTCAAACTCTCTGCTGGTCAATCTCAAACTGTCTACCTCCTCCACCGGCCATTGAAGCAAATTAGTACCAGTTTTTGTATCGAGCAACACTGTCCTTGGAATACTCTGGATGATCAATACAAAAACATAAAAATCTTTTCAAGGAAATTGAATTTTGCGAGATATGCGCAAGCTGATGATTTTTCTTTTGGCTCTGTTAACAAATAAAGAAAGGACATAATAATCTATGACTCATGAGGCAAGAAGTAGGAAGAAATCAACATACCTGAACCGATGCCCAGCCCTTCTTCACATCCGCTATTTCACTATCGGACTCTTTAATCCAACCCCACAACACCCTCCTTCCCTTATGCAGATCATAAAACGACTTGGAAGCGTAAAATATCCCATAGTCATACCTCAATTCAATACCAATTTTTGGGTTATCTGGAACCCATCTACCAGCCTTCTCATCATAAGTCCCAATTGCATAATAATCGTTCTTATCATTGTCAAGACTTGTCTTCAATACATGCTTCACTTCAGGTCCATTAGCCGACGTGTCCAAACCTTTTCCAGATATCTTCGACACAGGATAGAAGTCCACACATTCCCACATTCCAGTGCCAGGGACAGCATGCAGTACCCCATCTAAAAGCTCGTAGCTCTTGAAGTCCTCAGTATGGTATATCAAAGTAATGCCTGTTTTGTTAACCTTGGACCCTATGGCAATGTTCCATTTCCCATCTGATGTATACCAAGCCGTTGTCGGGTCACGGAAGTCCTTCAAATCAACACCCGGTGGAGGGCGAAGAACGGGGTTGCCAGAGTACTTCTCCCAGTTTACGAGGAGGGGATCAGATAGGTTGGCGGGATATGCAAGATTTTGAACCTGCACGGATTCATTGGTGGATCCAGTGTAAAGCATGATAACTCGGCCATCAGGAAGGAGTGTAGCAGAACCAGTCCAAACACCGTTCAAATCATACCACTGATCAGCAACCATTGCTAAAGGGAGATGAAGCCAATGGATCAGGTCCTTGGACGCGGCATGGCCCCAGACTATGTCACCCCACACTGGTCCATTAGGATTGTACTGGTAAAAAAAGTGGTACCATCCCTTGTAGTACATAGGGCCTGAACAGGTGTTTAATATTAGTCAAGAATCAGGCAAAGAAAAGAAAGAAAAAGAAGACATCTGGCAGCCTATTATCCGACGACCTTCGTAAAGGCAAATAGTTATTAAGAAGTCATAGACATGTAATATTTGCATGTCATGCTAGTATTAAAAATTAATATTTTAATGTCGACATGTTGTGATAGATTAAAAGTATCACGTAATCCGTATTACAACTTAAAAAATTTTCAAAAAAAGAAAAGAAAAAGGTCTTACCGTTAGGATCTGAAGCAGATTAAACCAGATTCCCCCATCAAAGCATGATCATAATTGAAGCGCGCAACCAGGAGAAAAAAAAGGGAACAAGATAAGCATTTTATAAGAACAAGATCAAACAAAATAATTCAACTGATACGGTGAGATATACTTGCTTAAAATACATATTTGGCATTCTAACTGCCATATGTGGCTGTAACATCACCGTCGGAAAACGTGGAAAAGCATGTAACTCTGCAAACCAGTTGCCCACACTTTTCCCCAGTATGAATGCCTTCATCACTATTCTATATGAATTTTGTATGTTAATGCCTATCGTCTTTTAGATGCCTGAAGACAATTTTAATTCATTCCGTTTATTCTCAGTTGAATCATTATTCCTTTGTTCTAGCCCGGTAATGCAGATATCTTTGAAGTTTCGATCTTGAGACTAACAGAATTCAAATAGAATTTATGTGGAGATGTTCAGAACATGGAAAAAAGGTTTATCTTTTTTAACGAGAAATAGAAAAAACTAACAAGCAAGCAAGGATAGAACAAAAACAATTGTAAAGAATAAAAAAAAGGTACCATTCATCCAATTCTTCTCCGGCTGGAAATGGTAAGCAGTCCTCTGCCATGACAACATGGTATTGTTCCATGGAAACGAAACGACTTCGATGCCGGAAAATACGTGGTTCGCTTTCTCCGAGACGCCAGCGGATAACCCACGGGACACCGGCCGCAACGGCTTCGACGCCATCGATGATGTCGATGTAGCCAATAACGCATTCCCATTTGCGTGGACATCTGAGTTCCTACCACCGATGATAATGGCGAAGAATAAAGCGAGCATCAAAACCCCAGAAAAGACCTTGAATGTAGCCCTCTTGGGTGGCATGCGCCTCGCCGAAGCTAATTCCCGGGTGTGGGGTCCATCCGGAAGAGGAATGTACGAGGATGGGAGGGCGATGGAGGGGTCCTCATGCTTTGAGAAGTCACAGAATGGGTCGGACTCCAACATGGTACCTGATGTTTGTTTACTAACAGAAGAGATCAGGAAGTGTAGCCAGAAAATGATCTTAAAGAGAAGAAGGAGATGGAGGAAAGCCCGCAAGTTGCTCTTCGAGCGTCAGAGGATACTCAGGATAGAAACGCTTTTGTTCATATGGCGGATTTGTTGATGAGCTCTATGCTGTTAAGCAGTGAGAGAGCGAGCGAGAGAGAGGGGGATTTGCAAGAAAGCAGAAACTGCGTCTATAAAGCTGTGTTTGGTAGTCAGATGATTTATTAGTATTTAATATATTTTTTTATTATTTAATATTTTACCATTAATATTTTATTATTTTTTATTACTATTTAATATTTACAGATACTTGAAATCACCTCATTTTCCAAAATAGCTTAATTGATGCAACATTCCATAACAGTGTACAGCGTAGTTTCATTCATGTGAGACTCGTTTTTTGTGGCATGGATTCAGGGTTTAGCTGCTTTTATTGGCCATGGAATTAAAGCTTTGGATTTGGCATAAATTTAATTATAAGAAAAATGATTGAACTCTCAACATCCGTTTTGGTCGTTTGCTCGAAAAGTTTTGGGTCCAATTCCTGCTATGACTTCAAATCAAAACACTTGATTAAAAACTCAGAATATTATTTGCCACATGTTAAGCATGCAAGTTAATTGGAGCAGAGCTGGGTCATATGCCATAAACATCAGTTAATGACAACTTTGACGCGGATGTTTCTCGTGTCTTAGATTGCTGTTCTTCTCGTCTAATTGCCTCAATTGGAACTTGGAATTTTGTACGTGATAAGATTCAAAATATGTATTTTGTACGTCAAAAAGCAAGCTTGTTGATAAAAACTTTTCATATTTTTGGGAAAACCAATGCCGGGGACACGAGCCAAAACGGGAGCAGACCAACTGAAAAACGGCATGTGAATAAATTAACATTGTTCGCATTAATAATTAAATGAAATCATGTACTGTTGCATGCTGGCAGTTTATTGAAGATAAAGCTCATCCTGGAACCTCGGCAACAACCTCAACAACAATTCAAGATTCAAGATTAAGTTTATCTAATGAATTAGAGAGATAGCACTTATCACTTATCACTTGTATAATTCAAATATTCAAACAATAGTTATTGTATTCATGTAAACTCTCTATATAGCCGTGTATACTCACGATAACGCTTCGTTTAGTTCTTAAATCTATCTCAATTCATCATTATAATTTTTTTAAATTTTAATATAAAATATAATAAATAATTTAATTTTTTTAAATTTTAAAATAATAATAATAATAAATAATATTTATTATTTAAATTTAATTTAATTTAATTTGACATCTAAATTTTATTGATGGAGACCTCACGATTGGAGAATTTTCAGATCTCGGAAATTTTGCGCCCACCATGCTCATTATTAACCAAAGACAAAGCTAATAAAAACAAACCACCTAAACCAGACCAAAACGTATCTTTCATTTGTGTAGTCTCCATTTGCTTGCTCATGTGATGCCCTGCCTGCCTCTCCATTTTTCACATGCTGGCCGGCCCACGGTCTCGCATCATGTTCCACACGCATTTCCTCCAAGCAACTAGAGGGATGAGAATGATATCAAATTACATCTACATCTACACTATTCCAATTTTTAGATTATTATTATCATTATTATTACAATATTCGACATCACATTTTGTAGAATATTATTTATACAAACACGCAACGTAACCGTGATTTTGAGATATAAAATATACTATTTATGGACTTTTTTTTAATGTGTCATCAAATCAACCGATAGTAGCTAAACTAAAAATAAAATGGGAATAATATGACTCTTTAAAGAAGGTCATATCGAGGAACGATCTTCCGTTGTCATATTTGTCTTACCAAATCCATATAAATTATTGGAATGATGGCTTGATTCCTATTAAAAAAAATATCATTTCAAGTTGTTCACTCCATAGTTAGTTCGAGCAAACTTTAAACAAATTGTCTGCTCAATATTTGCTCAATATTCTACTCGAACGAATGTTTAGAAAATTAAATTCTCACGTCATTTGATGTATACACATATTTTTTTTTTAAGTGAGACATGTTGAGAGTTGTGGCCAATACGGAGAAAAGTGAAAGAACTCCTTTTGTGATATTCTTAAAAGCCCATTGAGTATATTGACACTTTGAGATTGAGAGATTTTGTAATTAATCTCTTGTATTTTACTTTTATTTGAAAGTAAATTCATTAAAACCAATCTCACCTCAAACAACTTAAATCTTGATGTTTTATGTGTGAGATTGTCGATTTTATTATTTACTTCCACTAATCTATTTCAAATTCATTTCTAGATATCCAATTAATCCTAACATAAATACTACATATATTGTAGTACAAAAAAATTCATGAACACATTTAGTAATTGTTTGTCATACTTTAATTTTACATGATGGTCTTTTAAACTATAAGAGAGAGATATATATATATATATATATATATATATATTAGGGGTGAAAAACCAATCCCTCGGTTCAGTTTTGTGCAAAAATTGAAACAATCAAAACTGATATTTTGGAAAAGAAAACCAGCCGAAAATAGACTGTGTAAGGGGGTAAAACCGGCCGGTGCGATTGTCGGCCAATTCATAGTCGGTTTGGCGGTTTGTTGGAAATCAGTTACCTGGGTGTCTTGCAATTCAATTGCCCAAAGTATCCATTCAATGAATAATCTCTAATCATCTAAGAATTTCAATCCAACCACAAAATTCAAAAATATATAGCATTATAGCAATTTGGAAATTAAATAAACCCTAATCATTTAAGAATCCAAGAAAATAGTAAACAACAAAATCAAGAAAATAGAAATAAACAAAAAAAATTTGTTGGTTTGGCAGTGTGCAAATGTTGTTTGCCAGAGGGATGCCTACGTCGTGGAGGCTGAGCCGCTGCCGCTGCCAATGCTGATGACGCTAGAGAGTGGGGAGTAGAGTGGAGGGCGACGGCTACGGAAGCTGGAGATGAAATGAGGGAGACGACTGATTCTTGAGGGCTCAAGTGAGAAGAGAAGAAGAGGGAGAAGATTTGAATAAGCCCTAGATAGAAACAACAATAAGCTGCCAAACGATGCCGTTTCTTTTATTTTTATTTTTAAACTAAATAAGCAAAACAATGTCGTTTCACTTATTTAAGTGAAACGACATCATTTAATAATGGTATATATATATATATATATATATATATATTAAAAAACAAAGGTTGTTGATGTCAGCTAGTTTATCGATTTTTTGCTGGTTCAAACCAAGACCGAACCTTTTGTTAATTTACCACCGATGGCAAGTCTGAGTCGGTCCCAATGATTGGCCGGTTTTATGTATGTGTATATATATATATATATAAATCGGGCTGTTATATCAAATCATGTGAACAAGTCATGCAAGAAGATGCACATGATTTGCCTGGTGACGTGGGTTTGTTGTGGAACGATTCATGTGTCCAGAAGCCTTCAAATCAAGGACCCATCCTTCACATTTTAAAGTGAATAATACAGATCTTGCTTTAAACTTTTCCTTCCTTTCACCTCCAATTTTGAATTAGCTTTATTATTATATTCCCAAGCATGACATGGCTGAAGACAGGCCACGGGAGAAAAGCACAAGTCCAGCCAATCAAACAATCTTTCCTTGTAATTTTTCTGCCTGTTTGGCAAAGTTGTTGCAAGGATGGCCCCATTGCAAGAATTACGAAGAATAATTTCCCTAAAAAAACTGATCAAGCCAAGTCTAAAAGAGATTACCCTCTTCTATAAATAACAACATGAGGACAAACTCCAAAAAGAGGTTAATCTTCTTATTTCCTCATGAAAGAAACCATTTATATAGATAAAAATAAATAAATTTGGAATTTTTTTTAATCCCAAATCATATAGTAAATTGGAGAGGTCTTACATCCCATTTAGATATAGAAATAGTTTCATCTCATCTCATCTCATCTCATCATTATAATTTTTTTAAATTTTTATATAAAATATAATAAATAATTTAACTTTTTCTAATCTCAAAATGATAATAATATTAAAAAATAATATTCTAATAATTTTTTATTCTATTTTTATCTAAAATTATCTTATCTCATCTCATTATACAAACGCATAACTTTAAATTATTTATTCTTAATTTAAACAAGTTTTAACAATTCACGAAGATATAAGGAAAATTGTTCAGAAATTTTGGAGTTTGGACCAGCTTTAATATTAATTTCTGCCTTCGTACCATCCGTTGATCACAAGCAAATAGGTTTCTTTGATCTCGAATGTTCCTTTTATCTCGAGTGGAACACGATAAACTTATAATTCTATTTTAATTTGAGAGTAATTATGTAAAATTAAAATTAATTTTAATAAAATATAATAATTATATTAATTAATTATAAAATAAATTATAAAGAGTAATATTACCTACCGTCGTAGAATATATAAATATTGTACAATTATTTTAAAAAAAAGTAAGTTTATTATTAAAAAAAATAAAAAATATATATATATAAATTCCGTATTTATTTATTTATTTAAAATAATTTTACAACATTTACACCACTACCATTTCTCAATTATAAAAACCTCCTAAATATATCTAAACGATTCCCAAAGATTGGATATTCTCCCAGAGCAGAAAAAAGTGGAGTTCGGGTCCAACTCCCACATAGCAGAGCAAACGATTCCCAGCCCATTAGATAATATTCTCCATAGCATTGGGTTTGAGTCCATAACTGATGATGCATTGGGCCCGCCAACGACTCAGCAACTACCTTACTTTTTACATGAAAGTCAAATCTCCTTGTGTTTGGCAAAATTATACCAACCGTTAAGAGCTTGAATTAAGAGTAATTTCCATCTTTTGGAGGGGAAAAAAAAATATTTATCTCCCTTGGGTTTTTTGTGAGAGGAACAAAAGTGTCTAGGATTGTCTCTCAACTGTTGTTTTGGGTTTCTATATCAAGGATTAATTGGTTCTTAAATAATGCATAAATAAAGTAATTTAGGATATGCCTTATTGAGCATAAGGCCTCAATAATGTAAGCATTTAGAGCTTAACCAATAAGCATTATAATTTTGCAGAGTACAATAATTTTTTCTAGGCTACACAAACAATCTCGAACTCATAAAATGTAATAAATTCTACAATGAATTCCATCGGTATCATGGTGGTAAACAACATGAAATAATCACTCAATTAAACAATCTTTAGGATTGGCTTAAGTGGTAAAGGTCTTGCATTTGGAGATTGCTCCCTCTAGGTGTAAGGTTCAAATCTCTCTAGATATAAGGTTCTCTCTAGTTTTTCTTTTATTTTTTTGGTTTTGTTTGTTTTTTTCATTCACAATAGGGCAAAATGAAGATATGTTGTTTTCTGGAGCTAGGCAACCACCACATGCCCCACCGCAAGATTCTCAAGATGCCGATCGTTCAAACGGATAAAAAATCTCATTGAACGGAGCGGCACGTAAGCCACACACAAGGCCCAAAGTGCGCGCGTGACATTCACGTGCTACCGCAATGGGAGCTCTATCGCCACTACGCGTGGCTTTTCTGGGACTAAGGCTATCGATTTTTTCAAACCTGATGTTATGCCGTACTTCCAAGGTGGTGCTTGTCCCTCACACGTTACCATAGTCTCGATGTTTGTTTGTTTGTTTGTTTTTTTTTTTCCTATAAGGTTCAAAATGCGGGTCTAATTTGCTATTTTCTCATATATTTTTTACATTTTCTTTTATTTTCTTTGTTTTAGGTTAAAAAAAATACATAGTCTCTTAGATTTTTGTCTATAGAGTGTGAAATTGTTTAATTCTATCTTAGTACAGAATATGGAGTTTGTTAAATCTATCTTTAGACAGAATGCTGTCTATGTAGAGAGTTACATGAATTGACTAGACCATGTCAATCACAAAGAAATTTATGTATCGAGAAGCCTTAAAAGCTGTAGTTAGCTTGTATTATGTATGTCTCAGGTCAAAATTAAAATGTCTCATTATGAATGAATGGAGTTTGTTCTACCTTAAAAAAAAAAAAAATCCATTGAGAGAAATAATCTCTAAGGGCTATCAAATTTGAGAATTTTTCATTAAATTATTCGAAATGTGCTTGTAAAAAAAACTCAATGTTCAAAGACTGAACACTTTCGGAATTAGTCAGGATATTGTTTTAAAAAAATCGACTCAATTAAAGGGCACAACTGTGAACAAGAGTAGACCACTTTTGGCCAAAAAGTAGTTAATAAATACAAAAATGTCAATTCAGATCTGAAATAATTCAGCTGGCTCGAATAGCCTTGTTTAATTATAACCAAGTAAAACAATCAGAAATACCAACTATGGCTATAAATAGATCACTCTATGCTCCTCCGATGAATAACGGACTTAGTTTGGTCGTGCTTCCATGTCACCAGGGAATTGAGGAATTTCATGACCTGCATATATATATATATATATATATTTTTTACAGGTTTCTTGTATGTTAATCAGGCGCTGAAAGCATAAGAAATGAACATGCAGAAATCCAAGATATGCAGATCAAAGTTGCAAACCTCATCAGGGTTCTTGAGAGAGTAGAATGCATTGGTTTCCTTTGGGACAGCAGAAACCAGTATTCCATAACCTCGATTACCCTCCCGCAATACCTGGTGAAATATTAGAAAAAAAAATTAATTTTATAGAATCCCCATTATATTTATAAAATAAAATACGTTCTTTTACGCTAACTGATTTGACAGGATTTTTTTTATTATATATATATATTATTAGCATATTTAATGGATTAATAAACGACATTGCAAATACATTTTCATAATTAATCACACAAAAAAACTAGGGAGTCCGTTTTGGGATCTCCTTATTTTTTGTCCGATTGAGTTTTTTATTTTTTTATTTAATTTTTTTTTTACTTAATGATTAAAATAATATGTTTTAATAATATTGTAAATTTTTTTCTTTTTTAAAAATATTTAAAAATGTTAAAAAATGATGTGAAAAAAAATCAAAATTTTTTTTAACGTTTTTAAATATTTTTAAAAAAGGAAAAAAAATTATAATATTATTAAATAATATTTTCTTAATTATTAAGTAAAATAAAAAAATCCAATCGGACAAAAAAAAAAAGAGAGCCCAAAAAGGTTCCCTAGCATCTAGCGGTGCTACGTACCTTGAATGCATCTTCATCGGTCCTGTCATCTCCAATATAGATTGGAAGCACATCATTCCTATTACTGAGCCCTGCAGGCAGCATCCATTGACAGACAAAAGTTAGAAAAAACTGTATCCTAGATCCTTATCATCGTAAAAAATGAGACAGAAGAAGTCAATACCAAGAGATTCAAGCAGAAATTCAACTGCTTTTCCTTTGTTCCAGTCAATCACAGGACGGATTTCTAAAACCTGACAAGTGGGAAAACCCAAGTTAATTCTGTCAACATGGAAAGCTTAAATCTTTACACAAGATTAATGGTGTTCATGAAAGATTGAGTAAAACTACCTTCCGCCCATGGGTTAATCGCAATCGGGGATAGTCCTTCAGAATATCATGGACACATTGTGCAATCGTAGGCCAATTCTGAAGTCAGAAAACGATGAAAAACTGAATTAAAATCGTGCATTATGAAGGTATACGAAAAATTGGTAAAATTAAGCACCGAAAATATTCATCACCATCTCATCTACGTTACGGTAATGTACAGAGGCACAAAACTTGTGATTCTCAACTTTTGCGCCTTTGATCCCTTTAGTATTCTCAACGAGGGTTCTAAAAACCTGCATAAAACAAGATCATAATGAATTCAGTAAATTAATATGAAGATAAATCAAGCCTAAATTGATATAAGAAATGAAAAGGGATCGTGCACCTCGTCAATCAAAGGTAAAAACTCTCTAGCGGGCTGGAAGAGACTTACGTCCTTACCCTACCAAATAAAAGTAGTAACATATAAGTTTAGAGCAGTGAAAAAACTTAAACAGGAAAATCCAGTTCTGGAATATCTTTTGTGGACAAGAGCGCATTGTCATGACAGGATGTGTCATCTGATCTTTACCTGTTTTTCATTAGGTTTAATACAATTTGAATGGTCATTAGAAACATGACTGTGACTGAGAGTGCCCATAATATCCATCCCATGACTACCAGCATAACAGAGTTCTTTGAGTCCAACCAACTCATAAACCTGAAAGATGAAATGGATCAGAGTACTCTCTAATGGCATCCAGAAAATACACATGAACTTTCAGGTTCTTCAATAAGAAGATCTTTAGCTACCTTATCACGGCTTCTTCCGCTGATGATTGCTGTTGGAAAGTACTTTGAAACATTTCTCACAGCAGAACGCATCTGACAACAGTTCGTTTGATATCATAAAAGTCAGAACGGAAAGGGAAAATGGGGGAAAGGTTACATTTATTCAAACCAAATATAAGCATGAAAATATTACTTCATTAGACATTAGGGCACGATCTGGGTCATCTACTATTGGAGAAAGAGTACCATCATAGTCTAAAAAGATTGCTATTTTCTTGTTCTTCGCACGATCTATAATTTTCTCAAAAGAACTGAGTGCGGATGGATACTTCAGCTGCAGAATCAGAAAGCAGCAGGGGAAAACATCAAGTACTAGAACCAATAGCAGAATAAGCGTGTCAGGCAACTTAATCTACGACAGCAAAAGCAGGCATACCACCCAGGAGCAAGAAGCAATATCAGCATCGTCTAAAGCAGCCTCAACATTGAAATCCTTTATTAGCTTTTTCCGAGGGGGTGAAGAGGATTTCATGGCATCCAGCCAACCATTAGATCGAACATCATTAATCATTCCGGTCTTTTTCCTTGGAATAGTTACATACTTGCTCGAGGAGAACAAAGCTCCTGGCTGTGAGTGAGGCAACAATGCCAACAAACCAGAAGGGATGCCTAGTCTTAACTTGTTTATGGGTGCAGGATCGGTTAAAACAGGAGAAGCGTGATTCGATTTCAGGTCCATTGGATCCAGATTAATTAGGACTCGGGGGAGATAAAAAAAAGGGTTAATCTAAGTGTACAATGTCAATTGCCAGTGAATCAAAATGCAGAATCAAGTGGTACTTATTCCAGATTTCTCTACCCAACTCTCTTGTCTATGAAAAACCACCTCTTCAGCGTCTTCTTGTCACTGCTGCTGGGCTTGCAGTCCATCAAGCATAAGCTTCCCGGAAACTGTTGATGACATCAAAAGCATTATATAAAAACAAGAATAGTTACCAGAGAGGAAGAAACCTACTGATCAAATACATAACATGTTCAAACTATGTGTACCTTCTCATTTTCAATGCTGCACTGCATTTATAGGAGGAGATTGAACATCATTTGCACCCTGATCTTTTGAGATAGGACTGATATATACCTGCAGAATGATAAATGAGGAAATTAATTAAAGGTAATTAGCAGAATTATTAACTAATAAGTAACCAGACAATAAATAAATTCATTCTACACCCTTTATTAACAATTACAAGTGCATCAATATTTAAATAAGCCACTTTCTAATGACTGAAACTGGAAAGTATTAATTAATTAAGAAACCAATGCTCTTGGAAAAATGAGAAGTTTCGACATTTTGTCAGGTGTGACGCGAAAGAATCCAAGAGAAAAATAATAATAATAATGACATTTGAGCAGATCTTAATTTATCTTTGACAGGAATAGCGATCCTGTAAGAATTTTTGAAGGAAAACGACTATCGCCTTTACAACATTTTTCCACGGAAAATCACTTCGACCAAAACTTTTTTAAGTACAATAATAAACGTCTGCAGATCAAAGGAGCTCTCCCCGACCGGATCGGAGGCGGAGGCTAACAGTTAATTAGACATGATGATGACTAAACCAATTTCATGGAAGAAAATTTAAAATATATATACACACAGAAAATATATGCTTTAATCACGCTATTTAGAGCTCCCTAAAACATGATCAGCGTTGAAACATTAATTGGAACTAATACTCTTTATGATCTGTATTAACAATTAAGTTATATTAAATCAAATGCATTTCATGGCTATATATATCTATTCAACACAACTTTTGATCAAGAACCGATGCAATGCAACTATATATAATAAATATTTGGAATATTGTCGATCTCCAAATATCAGATAAACCAAATCTCCAGTCAGTGCTGAATTTAATTTATAATGTTCCATTTCGTGGATGCATCGACTTTACCTGGAACAGATTTAAATGATAATCGCTGGACTCACATGTTTGTCTAGTAGCAAGATTTCCACGGGTGCACGTGGGCTTACTTTTGAGCATACAAGAACAATTCTCTCGTAGATCTATAACAGTCTACAGTACTACTGCTGATCTCAGATAGAAAAATATCTCCTTGCATAAACACGTCATTAAATATTTGATCGTATTGAAAAAAAAAAAAAAACATGGAAATAATAAATTTTGCATAACCAAATTGACATCGGAATCTCGATCCATAATATTTAATGAACAAAGGAAAAAAAATAAATGAAAATCCCCAACATGGAGAAGACAGTACTACATTCATCGAGACGAACGTTACCTTAAACCCCAACTAAGAAGAGAGATATAAAAAAAAAAAAAAAAATTCTGGACACAAAAAAAAACAGTATTAAAAACTGCCAATAGAACAACAAAAGTCATATTCTAGATCAAACAAAGGGTTGTATGAACTTCTTTCTTCCATATTTCCTGATCTTCCTGCGAGTTACATCCAAACGGAAGGTGACGACTGACGAGGACACATTGCCATTTAAAAACATTCAAGATGTTCTTCCCTAGTTTTCAGCAACCGACAGAACACGATTAATCCAAAATAAAATAAAACAAAATGGGCTGTCACATCACTTTCTTTAATTTATACAGCTCCACGCCTACGTTTTATTTTATTATGGAAAATAAAAATTGAAAATAATTACTGCACCAAAAATTATAGCCATTGATGGGTAATTAAGATCATGAATTATCGAACAAAACAAAGTATGTAAAATCTTGACCTAACTGAATTGCCTAACTTGAAAGCTCCGTATGCAGTAAATTAATAGCAATTAAAACTTAAGCGGCCAATTGCCTAACACCTTTCATGCACATTCAAGAAATTTAAAATCTTTTTTATTTTTATTTTTCTCGTTCTCTTGCAAAAGCAAGACAGGCCTGGCTTTTAAATGACCTTTAAAAGCTCATCGATCGACCTCGCATTTTTTAAATGACCAAGCCAAATTAAGATCCAGCAAAAATATATGAAAACGTCAAAAAAGCATCGAATATTATGGCATAAATCCCAACAGCATTTCATTTACGTTGCAATCACATTAGAAAACTGAATTCTTTTGCACGAATACGAAACGAAAATGGCGGAAGAAGTAGTACCTGATTCAAGAGCTATATAAAAAAAACGTAGCGGAATCTTTTTAACTCCTGCTGACCAAACAAGACCAGATCGAAAACCTGAAAGGTAAAAACATTCAGAATCTGGAACCAACAAAACAAGGATTCTCTCTCTATCTCTCTCTCACACACACACATATATATATACATACACCAAAACTATGGGATCAAAAGAATTCCAAGAGATTCACTCGTGCATAAAAGCGCTGATAGAATTACCTCAAAGATATGAAAAGCTCTTGGAAGCCCTAGAATATTTCAGACAGAGAGAAGGGAGACGAAAACTGTGATATGAAAACGGCAAAAGCGAAGGAAGAAAATTGAAGGCGAGAAGTATGCGTATTTATAGAGTTTGATGGCCAATATAAGACGCGCTTAATAAGGTAACTTGGATGTTTTTTGTTTTTTTTTTTATAAGAAAAATAACTTGGACGTTGTTTTTTTGTACGCAAGTTGGACGTTGTTGAATTGGGAAACACGACCGCTACTTACCATATTATATATTATGGAAGGAAATCCTTAATTTCCATAATTTATTCAAATCAATCAGTTGTATAACATGGAAGAAAAATGGTAGGTATTTACGATTCTCACAATTATAAAAACTTACAAAATTGACAAGATTAGGCTTAATATATTAAATATTTTTTTATAAAAAAAATTTATAAATCCAATATATTACAACAACTTACATGTGAATTTATTTTTGAAAAATTATATTTGTAAGTTGTTTGGTAAAGCAGTGTAAAGCATATCTTTCATGTTGCTGACATGGCAAAATTTAATTTATGAGAAAATTTTAAAATGTAAATTTCTTATAAATTAAATCTTATCACATCAATGGTGCAGAGAGTGTGAATTAAATATTTTTTTAAGATAATAAATTAAAGCTTTTTTTCTTAATTTAATTTTTTAAGTAATAATTTTATTAAAAAAATGATATTTAGTACTGTCCTATGCAATTCTCGTATATTCTTTTTTTTTTAAATTAATAAATTTAATATTTAAATAAAAAATTATTATTTTTATTGATAACTTCATTTATTTTTAAAAAAAATATATAGATATTACACACTTTAAAAATATATATCGCATCACCCATTTTATTATATATATATAGATCCCATGGTCCCCAGTCAAAGAGGTGCCTTGGACGACACCTACATTGGGGTGAGTACTTCAATGGTGACATCTGGGATCGTATCAGGGTAATGTAGCCACGTGTCTTCATGGGCCACCCAAGGACGGACGGACGGATCTCGCGGTCGCGTCACTTTCGTTCGCATCTGGAGTGGAAGTCGTTGGTCAAGCAAGAATTACGTGTGTGTCTGCATATATTTCCCCCTTTTCTCTTTTCGTTTTCTTTTCTACTAGTTCTTTTTCTTTCGACCAAACATAACTCAAGGAAGACAGGAGCTCACCGAGGCGGCGGACGGTGCCGTCCGAGGAGGTCGTCACGTGCGTAAAAGCGGTTGTGCTTTTTAAAGGCTGGAGACGCGCGAATCTTGTGATGAGATAGGTCACGGAGCCCACGATCAGAGCTGGCAAAACGGCTTTTTTTTTTTCTCTCTTTAATCCTTCGAAAGGGACAATCTATTATTATTTAATTTTATATGAACAGTTTATTTGAGCTGAAAAAAGTTTAACCAAAAAGAGAAGCCGGCTTGAGTTGATTATTAATTTGTCCGAGGAGATTGGCTTTCGATTTGAAAGGGAAAATGATGGAGACCACTTAAAATTGGTTGGTTGGTTAGTTGATTATTTCTCGGATGGAACCTTCCAATAATTCGATGAAATTAATATAGGTCATGTGTTTTGTACTGTGCTCAAAGACTTCATGTGTTGCTTTCTAATATTTCTCTGGTGCATGTTTTGCAGAAAAAGAAAGAAGAAAAAATTACGCAAAAGTCATGTCGATGTTTCTAGATTTCCAATTTCCCCGGCCTCCACTTGTGCATCTTTTTCTATATGTAGAAATCTCTCGGGGTCTAGAAGTTTTTCAATAATCAAAATTAAATTCATGACAATAATTATAGGGATGTTTTCTGATAGAATTTATAGTACTTGAATAAGAATTTTTATTATAAAAATTTTATGTGTAATCACTTTTACATATTCTTTTGCGTATTTTACTAATGTGATTGACTGCGTTATTTTTTTTAATATAAAATAAATATTTTAATCAATTACATCAGTAGAATGTATAAAGAATATGTAAAAGTGACTGTACATAATATATATATATATTTTTTCATAAATATATATATATCCAATTTGTGAAAGATTTCATATGTTGAGAAGGCAATATATATGGCCATGAGAAATGAGTGAAGGCAATATACAACTGTCTTTCTTTGCATATAAGTACGTTCAAACACTACAACGATATGGGATGTGAGACTGAGGTGTTTCCTACATTGCAATGATGAAGACCAGTTTAGGCATATCTATATGGAACAAAATGCATGCTCAACATGAAGATCTTATAATATTAGAAAAATTCTACTCATCGTCTCATAGACTACACATCATACTATTTTTAATTTATTTTCTTTTTTCTCATAACAAGTATATGGTATATAAGTGATTTTTAAAATAATTTAATTAGTTTAGCAAGAATAAAATAAATAATTTTTTTAAATATGTAAAATATATGGTGTGGAATGATGAGTAGTATCCCTCTTTCTCTTTTTTTTTTTTTTTTAGTAAATGCATTTGAATTACTACTGAAGGAATTAATTGGCACACTCCAAATTCAGGTTAAAGAAAATCAATGTCAATATCATTATGTTTAAATTTGTAATATTATGACATTTTAATTATCTATTAGAGAAATAATATTTACAATTATAGGGTGCACAAATGTCACGCACTCATTTTAGAAAAATGAATAAATATGAAATCCAAGTGAAAACTTACTTTTTTTAATTGTAGGCTTCAAAACTTTTCAAAAGAAGCACACGACGTTTGTACAATTCATGTATGTATCTAATATTAATCATGCTTATGAATGGTAAAAGCAACATTAAGTGATTGCAAAACATATTATATATATATATAATGCCATATATGTTTACGATTGACTAGATTAATATTAGAATGATCATGATACGAAGAATAGGTACGGAACAAAACAAAATTGTTATTGGAGATTTCTTTTGTTGGCTGCGATTCCTTTACTAATTGATACCTTCAAATTTGACTTTCAAGATCACAAGCTAGCTACGGAGATGCATTTGCCCTTAATTTCCTTGTCGTTTTACCGTTAAGTATTTAAGATTATTTGGACATCGTATATATAAAGTCAAAGTATTTTGATAATTTCAAAATTAGGATGCCTAATTCTTACCCCCCGAGTATTCTTAACTTGTACGTATGTGTATAATATCTGTGTGTGTGGAAATATATACTAGAATCTATAAATGATCTCTTGCTAATGAAAACTACAGTTTTTTTTTTTTTTTTAAATTTCTTCCAAAATTAGACAAAAATTAAACATAACCCTGTGATCTCAAGAAAAGGCTGCTCAAAATTTATTCATGTTGGAAATGGCATTTTTTTGGAGACATTTTCACTTGTCTAAGGCAAGGATATATGCCACCTGATCTACATGATAAATAACAAATTATATATATATATGAGTTTTGCTAGATACAAGTGAGTTCGCGCACCAAACCGTGTACCAACGCTTACATGATTTTCTTTTTTAGAAAAAAAATAAAAGAAGAAAAATTTTGACAGAAAAAGAAGATCATCTATCTCACAAAAATCATTTTCATTTTCAATTCGTACCGTTTCGTTAAATGGATGTCTTACATATCAATATTAGTGCGTAATTTGATACGCGAACTCGCTAGCAAGAAGATTTTTCCTATATATATATATTGACGTTCCTATCATGTCACATAAATTAGCATATGAAGAGATATTGTTTTTCCATGTAAAAAAGGATGATGGGCATGATTCTATATATTTCTCTTTCAAGGCTTTAATACAAAATCCGAGCTATACATAGAAGATTTTGCTTCTACTCCGTTCCATGATAAATGTCGCAGTTCTGAATGATCAATTGGAGTTCTTTTTTAGAGGAAGGTGTTAGTTTCGAAAAATATTTATCGATTTGTCAATACTTAGTAAAAAATGAAAACAAATATTTCCCTGATATCAAAGATTAAAACATGATGAGATTGTGGGTCCACAAATTTAATAAAAAAAAAGGTTAGAAAATATCCAAGATTGAAAATAACCCAACATCCAGGGGATACCAATGCAATGCTTGCTAGCTACCTTTTTATAATGAAAACATGCGAGTAGTACCCCATGTACTGCATTAATATATAATATGAATATTAATGTACTTGAATATTTAATCAGCCTTTCTTTCTTTTGGCAACTATAGATAGTCAAAGTTAGGTTTTTCTGTTTAACTTAAGCTGCTCTCTTCCCTTGAAAAACCAATTATTTGATCCAGTACTCTTAAACAATGGCAGGTCTAAGCCTCAAGGAGTGGCACAGTCGTTATCTTTATCACGAGGGAGTCATCATATAAATCGGGCATCTTGAATTTGAAATATTTCAGCGTTCATACTTTTGACGCTTTTGAGAGAGGTTTTTTCTTTTAATTATTTAATATACATGTGAGAAATTACTATTTAGAGTCTATACACCTCTAAAATTAATCTAGACTTTATTTCGAATATTAAATATTAATATAAAGAAGAAACGGCAAGTCTTAGACTATGCAGATCATCTCCCTTATTAAAATTTGTAATGATTAGGTAATAATCATCTGAGATCATCTCAAAACTTTTCATTTAATTATTATCTAATCATTACAAAATTTTCAAACTTACAAATAAAATACAAAAATAATATTAAAAAATTTATATTCAAATAATATTTTAATTTAATTTTTTCTCTTTATTTTCTCAAAATTTAATAAAATATTTTAACTCAAATTATTTCAATACTATTTATAAAATTCTAATTTTATATCATTACAACGTTTTCCAAACATGCCCTTGGAATGACCAGTTTTAGTGGGTAAGCGGCCACGCTCACAAAACAAATAAACAAACAAACAAATATATATAAAGCGACATGAATTGTTATCCCAGTAGTTATAATAATGTGAAACTGAAGCCATTATTTCACCAACTTAAATAAAACTTGTCTAAAAGTAGACGCCACTGCAAGATAACATATGTTAAAGTTTTATGGAAATTAAGTTTGAAGATGAAGGTAAAAAGCGACTTTAAGTACAGACTTTGTGTAGCCACCTCCGATACACGAGGCAAAGCCTTGTTCACTGTAAATACGATCAATGACGTTTGACCCCATCACCTTGCCCAGTACAAGTCAAATCGTTTCATGTTACACGCTGACGTGGCCACATTCTCTGTGAAAAAAACCAACAACAACGTTACAAATCAGACTCTTTGGTACAGACTCCGAGCAAAGTCGCTATTTGACGTGGCCCTGACATATGCAATATGGTAAAGCCCCTTTATTGTGACTAAATAGTCGGAGCTGACGAGGACCTGCCTAATTGAAAGTTGAAAAAGGTGCTGTGCTAATGTGCTGTTTCAGGAAAGTCCACCAAACAGAAAGCGTTCTTGTTTTTAGTCTTAAATTTTATTATTTTAATTATGAAAAATAATATTTATAATTTTAAAATATATAAATTTTATACACTTTATTTAAAAAAAATAAATAAATATAAGACTTATATAAAAATAATAATCTTTTAATAATAGACCCTATCTTTTTTCAAAAAAAATACATAAAACTTACATACCCTAAAATTATATCTAACGTTACCTTTAATTATATACATTTCAATTGCTTTTTAATTAATTAATTAATAACTGTGATAAAAATAATAATAGCATTACTTCAACTTAAAAACAAAAATGAGTTATTCTTACGACTCTTTATTTGGTAACGTAAGAAAGGGGCACCCATTAGGGGTGGGCAGCAGAGCCCCGCCCTCGCTACTCCACCTCGCTTCCGCTCCATCCACGCATGGCGGGGTGGGCAATCTCGCTCCGCCCATGCGGGGGTAGGGTCGGGGCCAGGGCACCCCCGCCCCTCATCTAGAGCCCTTAGCTGGGGCGGGTGGCGGGGAGGACCCAATCTCGCCCCGTATTTCCCCTGCTTACATATATATATATATTATATACATATATATAAATATAAATATATATTTATATTTTATAAATTATGTATATATAAATATATATATATATATATTACAATTTGTTAGACTTGTTCACAAAATATGAATTGACAAATTTAAAAACTACATAGTTTAAAAATTAATACACTACAATTTACACAAAATATGCATTAGTAAATTTAAAAATTATATAAATTTTAAATTATAATCATATTTACAAAATTTAAATTTATAATTTAGGTCTAAAAATGTATTTTTAATTACTTTTGTAATTGAAAATAATTTTTAAATCAAATAAAATATAGTGTTTTTTTTAAGTAAAATGAGGCGCCAATCCGCCCCGCACCCTGCCCACCGAGGCGAGGTACCCCGCCTCTGCATCCCGAGGGCGGGGGACGAGGGTGAAAACCCCACCTCCGGCCCCATGCGAGGCTGGGTGCGGGGAAGGGGTGCCCCCGCCTCGTAGGGGGCTGGTACACCCCTAGCACCCATAGTGGGCACCCATTCACTTTCTCTTGGAGGTTATGAAGTGGCTAAAGAGCCACTTCATGAGGATTGATGGCTGACCCTTAATGGCCAACCAGGAGTTATACTAGAAAGTCTATTTATATAGTCTCTCTCCCTCTTTGGATGATATACTTAGATAAACAAGCTCTCTCTCTCAAAATGGTTATTTCTAGTCATGGCATCTAGGCTAGCTGTGAAACGTGTGAGTGTTGCTTTGGTATTATTACGTAGCACACTCTACCATCGATGTGAAGATCGTGAACGAACAATAGTGCTAGAGAATCCGTAGAACAACCGTACTAAATCTGAGATATTTTTTATGAAATAATATCGCATCTGCTGTAATTTTGATCTAATATTTTTATCAGGAAGTCCATTTAATTGCTACTCGTTGGTCTTATATATGCTGGTACGTACGTGCAACTAATTAGCACGCGCGGAGCATCGATTACAAATCTAGAAGTCACGAGGTGGACCGAATCCTAGATTCGTCGGTGCCCAACATTTTGGTCTGTGGAATTTCGTATAATTGTCTGCACTTGTAGTTCATCAATAGTTCATCAATGTCCGATATTCATCGTTCAAGTCATAAGACACGAGGGTTAGAAAAAAAAAATGAAAGTCTGAATTGAAATTGAAAACTTCTTTTCGTGGGTTCCATGGATCACCACTTGGTCATTCAAGACAAACTAGAATGGGGTCCCCTTCATGCTGTTATCAATAGGTAATGGTGACGTAAAACATTTCCAGAGAAACATGTAGCTTTCTTTTTTTGCAGTCTTATTGTCTCATGTGTATTTTATAAAGACTTTAATCCTCAATGCACCATTAAATTAAAATTAACTTCTCTGTTTAAGGTGACAAAGGTGATCTACTAGAGGTCTCACCGTCAGGTGTGACTCATATTTCTCCAAACAACTCGTTCCGATGACCTGTCACCTTAAACAAAGATAATCCCGAGTGGCGAGTGGTGCCCAAAGGAGTTTCCTGTCTCCTTACTGACAAGAAGAGCCACCCTGTCTGCTTTTCTCTTGGGGTTGCAATTATTCGTTGTTTGTGATCTAGCTCTGTACGTACCTAGCAAGTCTGTCACATTGCCATAAAGAGAGTAGTTAGTAGTAAGTACTGCTTAAGAGGTCCTACCATACTATCAGGTTTAATGTCGTTTGACGTCGAAATTCACCAGGCCCTAGTTCTTTGAAAGAGTTGAATAACTTGAATTTCCCTGGCCCCAGCCGTGAATGTGCTTACAAAATATAGTAAGAAATTGAATCTAGTGGCGATTATAACTACATAGAAAAAAAAAAAAAAACTATGGGAACGGACGGTTTGTTCCTGGCTCACCATTGACAAATTTCAGTTCATTTATAATGTGTCGGTCATTCCTTCCTATTTTGCCATGAAAAATGAGAAGTGCAGTACTGGAAGGAGCACGTGAAAGCATAAACGACTTCTCAGCTTGTTTGTTACTGTTCAAAAAAGTTGAGAGGTCCATTTTTCCTCGATTCCCGTGCATGTAGCTAGCTGCATAACTCGCTTGTCATATGCTGCTGTGGCTAAGCTGGCAAACACTTGCTGCATTAAAGGTATCCTCGAAAAATGATCAACGTAAGTTCTCGTCTATTACGGCCTGTTCCTTCGAGTACTTATTAATGGGATGGAGAAGGCGTATGTGCAATTTGGTTAGAGGATAACATATTCAAAAGAAGAACAAACAAGTTGAACTTTCTTCATAATTAAAAGCAGTATGTCTCTCTCTGAATACAACAAGTCAAAGCTGACAGAGAGATGGAGCCAAGAGTGACAGGAAGATTATAAATTTTGGTTGATATAAAAAAAGAAAAAGACAACTTCTGAACTCTGATGGCCATAAAAATTAAAGTTGTTTCAATTAAGAATAAGATAGTTGCTGATCATATTGCATTGTCCATGTTTCTGCAGCTAGCAATTTTTACGCTTTGCTAGCTAGCTTGTGTCTCATTTCAAAACAGAATTAAAAGACGTGGAAACACTACCATCTGGTGGAGGTCGTCGAGGCCAACCTGATCACCTGCAGCTGCTCCGTGCCTTGGGATCCATGACTTGAAGCATGTATTTTAATCCCTTTTTTTTACCATTTTTTGTCTAGATAACCGGTGGTGGATTCGAGCCCTCGATATTATTCGGGCCAAAAGTTGACTGGTATTTTGTATAATCCTGTTTTTCTTCGAAAATTTTGTCATTTTAATCACGTCTATTACTATTGACACATTTTAAATGTCTATCTTACACTTATTAAGCATCAATTGTTAACTGTTAATGTACATGGCACTGACTCATCAACTCATGCAAGGTCACATCAGATCCTGCTGTACGTGTGCACGACGACACATTTTTTCAAACAGATGCTGTTACCTACCGCACATTTTAGAAAGTATTCTACCCAGAAATTTACGTCATATAATTAATCAACATGTAATTTATTATTTTTATTATTTTATTTAAATATATATATTTAAATATATATCAAGATAAAAAAAAATATAAATCATATGTTAATTAAGTAAAAATTTGTACATAATATAAGACTCTTCCATATAAAAATTTCCGTACATTTATCTCAAATATTACGTCAATTGTACATCTATACATAATCGCAGGTTGTATTTTGCTAAACAATTTCCTTGCATTTTGTTTCAATAGCCTTATTAATTTGGTGTCCCACTTGGGACTAAGTTTCCTTTTTTCTTAGTGGACTGAAAGCACAGGTTGGTTTGCATGCATGCAGGCCTGAAAACCCTATTTTCGTATCTCCCAACTTTTATTAAAGAGTATATAGTGATATATATATATATATTTACATTTTTAATTACAACACTTATTTTGTTAATTTTTATTTGAAATTTAAATTTTAAATTTTAAATTTAATCATTTTCAACATATTAATAACTCATATGAAAAAATAAATTTTTTTTAAGTATAGTTAATATTCTCCTTTTTTAAAAAATGACACCTAAAATAGGAAAAACTGACCAACAAATATATGTATTCACATGACTTCAAGTACAGAGTATAATACTAAAAAAACATTCCTCTTTTTTTACAGCTAGATCTACGCACATGTAGACTCAGAAATACCGATCATTGCTGGACAGCAATTCTTCCTTTTGTGGCTATTAATTTGTCTTTTCTTTCTGTGTGGGGAATCCGAAGATCAAGAGAAGTTGTACATCTTTGGATCGATAAGGGATCTGGAAACCTTCTTAAAGTTAATTATCTTGATCAACTTGCATGCACTGAAATTTATACAAAATGATTGTTAAGGATAAAGAGAACTTATTACATGCATGAGGCTAATGATCAAGTGGGATTAATTTATTTATATTTCCAATGACAATACGTTGTTAGTGTCTATATATGTGAGCTATAAAGTAGACTGGCCTGTTAATTACAAGGATAATGATCCGGTCAGGGCAAGTGGCATAATGATATGAGTTTATGTTGCATGGATTATCTTTAATTATTTATCCAATAAGTTCAGGTGAAAGTATCGACTTGTGTTGAAGTATAGAAATGAAGGACACGCACAAAGTGTTTGTGGAAAGGCCATAGACAGAACAGAGAGAACAATAGTATTATAAAATGATTTCCTTTCTTATTCATTTGATACAGATTGCCTTTCCTTATAAAGGCATCATCGTATAACAAACTATGGCCATTAGCCATTTACAATGGGACACGTATTGAGCATTCTGTTACAAGAATATTCTGAAAGGAGTACGCACTGCACTACGCATTGCACTATGCTGGAATATATTCTGTTGTGGTGGATTTCTTGTTATGCTCAGACTGTGATGTTGCTGAGTTGGATGGTGAGGCAGCTTTAGTCTTAATATTCCCCCGCGATGTAAGCGACACTGGCCCCACAGTGAGGCTTTATCGAAGCTGATGAAAACGTGCTGTGGATAGAGGTTTGGTGAGAATATCTGCTAGCTGGTCTTTGCTAGTAAGGAATGAGACCTGAAGTGCTTTAGCTGCAACTTTATCTCTCACAAAAAAATAGTCAAGATCAACATGTTTCATTCTAGAATGCATGACAGGATTAACAGCCAAATAGGTAGCCCCTAAGTTATCACACCAAAGTGTAGGGGGTTTCGGGAGAAAGATACCGAGCTCTTGAAGGAGAGATTGAATCCATAAGAGCTCACACGTGGTATTGGCAACAGTTTTATACTCTGCCTCAGTGGATGAGCGAGCTATGGTTGGTTGTTTCTTAGAACCCCACGAAATGAGATGAGACCCAAATAGATACAAAATCCACCTGTAGATCTGCGATCATCAGGGCATCCAGCTCAATCCGCATCAGAGAAGGCAGCCAAGCTAATGGAAGAGGAGGAAGAAAACTGAAGACCAAATGATCAAGTATTATTAAGATAACGGAGGATTCTTTTAACGGCTTGCCAGTGGGGCAGCCGAGGATGATGCATGTATTGACAGACCCTATTAACAGCAAAGGAAATATCTAGACGAGTAAAGGACAAGTACTGAAGACTCCCGACCACACTACGATATAATTGAGGATCTTCGAAAGAGGACCTTTCTAAAGCAGTGAGCCGAGTGGATGAAGCCATGGGAGTGGTAACTGGTTTAGACTGATGCATATTTATGCGATGTAGCAGGTCAGTTATATATTTAGACTGAGAGAGACATAGTCCAGAAGGAGTGCGAGTGACCTCTATTCCTAAAAAATAATGAAGAATGCCTAAGTCTTTCACCGGAAAATACTGAATCAAGGAGGTAATAAATTGGGAAATCAAGGAAGAATTTGAACCAGTTACTATAATATCATCTACATAAATTAAAATGTAAATACAGTCAGTGGTAGTGCGATGAATGAACAAGGAAGTGTCAGCACGTGAACCATGAAAACCCAAAGAATGTAAACAATCAGACAGTTTGGCGAACCAGGCCCGAGGGGCCTGTTTCAACCCATAGATGGACTTACGTAACTTGCAGACATAGGAAGGATGATCTGGATTCACGAACCCAGGTGGCTGCCTCATGTAGACTGCTTCTTCGAGGTCACCTTGTAAGAAGGCATTTTGAATGTCCAGTTGATGGAGAGGCCATTTGGAGGTGACTGCAAGTGAAAGGAGAAGACGAATCATAACTGGTTTCACGACAGGACTGAAGGTGTCAAAGTAGTCCAAGCCAGGTTGCTGATGAAATCCCTTGGCCACAAGGCGGGCCATGCAACGCTCAAGAGACCCATCAGCTCGTCTCTTGGTTTTGAGAACCCATTTCGAGCCAAGGATGTTAAACTGTGGTGACGGTGGAACTAAATCCCAAGTGTGGTTAGTAAGGAGGGCTTGAAACTCATGTTGCATGGCAAGACGCCAGGCGGGGTATTTAGAGGCCTCAGAAATAGAGTTGGGTTCTTCGGGAATGGTGGATTCATCTCGGGTTAGAGGAGAATAGGAGGTATGAGAGAAAGATGCCGAGGGTTTCGGACATGGCCAGGACACAGTACCATCGGTACGAATCAGAGGACAGTGGATGTGAGACTTAGATCGAGTGAGCATTTGATGAGTAGTGGTGAGAGGAGGCTGTTCAGAGAGAGATACAGTGGGATGCTCATCAGATTCCAAAGAGGGCGACGAAGAAGAAGACAAGGGGGGAGACTGGGAATGCGATGAAAACCTAGAGGAAGTAGGAGTTGTGGAGTCGAGCTGGGTATTTGGGCTGAGTGAAGATTGTGTAGTGGGCTCAGAAGGTGCGGACATAGAATGGGGAAGGAGGATCGACCCATGAGATTGGGATGTAGACGAAGGAAGGGGAGCAGAACCCGACCCAGATGCAAACGGGAAATTGGACTCATGAAATGTGACATCTCGGGAGGTGTATGTTCGGCCAATGGGAATGTGAAGACAGAAGTATCCTTTATGGTCTGGGCTGTAGCCCATGAAGACACAAGGAAGAGATCTGAGGGCCAATTTATTTTTGTTATAAGGCCTAAGATTGGGCCAGCAAGTGTATCCAAAGACTTTAAGAAATCCATAATCAGGAACATGACCCATGAGAATTTCATAAGGAGATTTATTTTTGAGCAAAGGTGTGGGCATGCGATTGATAAGGTATACAGCCGTTTGAAAAGCCTCAGCCCAATAATGATGAGGCATGGATGCATGAGTTAGAAGGGCAAGGCCCGTCTCGACAATATGTCTATGACGGCGCTTAACACTTCCATTTTGGGGATGAGAATATGGACAAGTGATATGATGTTGTATGCCATAAGTTTGGAAAATTGAGCCTAAGGGGCGAAATTCTCCACCCCAATCAGATTGGATTGATTTTATTGTGGTGGAAAAAAAATTTTGAACAAAGCGTAAGAACACAAGAACTAAGGCCGAAACATTAGATTTAGTTTGCATCGGAAAAAGCCAAATATACTTGGAAAAATCATCTATAATAGAAAGATAGTAACGACACCCATTTGTGGAAAGTAAAGGGGTCGGGCCCCATACATCAAGAAAAATTAAACTAAAAGTCTTATTGGACCGGGTCGACGAAGTGGGATGAGGAAGCACATGGGCCTTAGCCTGAGGGCATGCTGAACATGCAGAGAGACTAGTACCCAATGTAGGAAGGCGATGATGATGCAAAGTGAATGCAGTGGTGCGAGAGGAGGGGTGACCCAATCGGAGATACCAAAGAGAAGGTGTAGTCCGAGTACCAACACATGCTTGAGGAGGCGAGGAAGATGATGACGGATTGTTGGTGGAGTGAAGGACGTAGAGGCCATTCTCAACGGTTCCCCGAAGTAGCACCACCTTGGAACGAGAATCATTCACAAAGAAAAAACTAGAGTGAAATTCAAAGAAAACTGCATTATCTTCACAGAATTGGCGGATGGAAAGTAAATTGCGAGAAATTAAAGGGACATGAAGTAAGTTATGTAAGAGAAATTTGCGAGAATTAGAGTTAAGAATAGCAGAACCATGATGCTGAATTGGGAGCGAGCTTCCATCTCCGATACTTACTTGATCAGACCCCTGATAAGACGCAGAGTCGAGGTTGAGGTTTGTATAGTCAGGTGTAAAGTGATGAGAGGCTCCAGTATTAGGAAACCAAGCTGCGTTTGGAGGCATGGGTGGGGAATTAGAGGTAAAATTAGCTGCAAATGATGATGGTGGAGGGGTTTGACAAGAATGATCATAGCGATAGTAATAGGTGGCAGTTGTGTGTCCAAATTTATGGCAGACTTGACAGTGTGGTGCGAATCTGAGTTTTGGAAAAAATGACTTTGTTGAGGAGAAGAACCTCGACCACCTCCGCAACGACCATATCCTCGGCCTCGACGACCTCCTCGGAAGGAAGAGTTACGTCCTCGAGTAGCTGAACTCGAGGTATCAGGAGGTCGAATGTGAGTGTTATTGGCAGTAATGGTCGTTCCAAAGAGCAGAGAGTTGGTCTGATGAGAGAGACGAGACTCATGGTTGAGAAGGAAACTATAGATTTGGTGAGGGGTAAGGGATCAGGTCTGGTAGTAAGAGAAGTAACAAGTGACTCATAATCGGACCCTAAACCCGCAAGTAAGTAAATGGTAAATTCTTGGTCATTGGGTGTATGACCAGCTGCACCAAGGGTGGTAGCGAGAGATTTCGCTTTGTTGTAGTATTCAGTAATGGATTCGAAGCCCTTTTTTAGGGTAGCTAGTTGAAAATGAGTGTGCATTATGTGAGCAGAGGACTGGGCAGTGAAGAGGTTGTGCAAGGTTTGCCATACCTGTTGAGCAGTTTTGCATTCAAGGACTTGATTAAGAACAGATTCTGAGAGAGTTGAGTTAAGAGCCGATAAGATCAATTGATCTTGTAAAGACCAAGTTGTATACGCAGGATTAAGTTTGCCATCAATGGTTTGAACAGGTGCTGAGGCAGAGCCATCGAGATGATCGAACAATTGATGACCACGAAGAAAAGGTTCTATTTGAGCCTTCCAAAGAAGGTAGTTGTCGATTGTAAGCTTAATAGTAACAAGATGAGAAGCGGCAGTAGCAATGGACGAGTTGAGGGATGGTGAGGGTGGGGTTGTTTTATCTGATTTTGCCATGGAAGAGACGCGAGTCTAGTTGGCTCTGATACCATGTTGAAGTATAGAAATGAAGGACACGCACAAAGTGTTTGTGGAAAGGCCATAGACAGAACAGAGAGAGCAATAGTATTATAAAATGATTTCCTTTCTTATTCATTTGATACAGATTGCCTTTCCTTATAAAGGCATCATCGTATAACAAACTATGGCCATTGGCCATTTACAATGGGACACGTATTGAGCATTCTGCTACAAGAATATTCTGGAAGGAGTACGCACTGCACTATGCTGGACTATATTCTGTTGTGGTGGATTTCTTGTTATGCTCAGACTGTGATGTTGTTGAGTTGGATGGTGAGGCAGCTTTAGTCTTAATAACTTGGAATTGTTCATCCGGATTCCAATCATGAAACCCTAATATATTTGGACCGAAACTCGGATTCCAGATTCAACTCCTTTTTGTTTTGTTTTTTTCCTCCACTTCCTTTCAGAGCTTCGTTGAATATTTTTTAAGATAGGCATGCTGTTTTTTAAGGATATATTCAATGGCCCAAAACTTATTGTCAAATCATGAGGTCTATAATGGTGAGAGCTGTGAAGCTAGCAGTGAGTGCCCATGATCTCTGTCTTTCTGCCATGGCTTGTTATCCTAATAACCCATATATGCCTATATTGGATAATAACAGTACTGCTTCGACCTTGATCCACTAGCCCTTCTCAGATGAAATCCAAGATCATAAGAGGCTGAACATAATGCTTTGAGCCAATGCTTTGGTCTTTGGCTCTTCCTTTCAGCGTGTGGCTTCTTGCTTTGTGCAAGGCTTGCTCTGGTTCAACTCCTCGGCGCTGTTGGCTTTGCTGCGCTCATGATGAACATAATGGACGTTGCTATGATAAACAGGAAGAGGCTTTATGAAAATTGTCCACATATAGGATAAACAATTTCGAGAGATGGACAAACCCACAATAGTACAATACCCCCACAAAGAAAGGAAAAAAAAAAAAAAGGTACCGAGTTGTAAATCTGGTATCCTGACCGAGTGCGTCTGGGTTTTGCAACCCGGGTTCTTGATTGGGCCGGGTCCTATATCAACCCATGCATAGGGGAAAAAACAATATTTAAGTTCGGGTGACTAGCTGCTAGGTTATTATATATATTATTGAAAGAACAAGGGAAACACGTGGTACAACAAAGCTGACGTTGGAGAGTATATATATAGAATGCTTAATGTTAATTTATGGTTCTTAATCAATATTACAAATAGTGAACGTGTATTTTTATGAAGAGAAATTTTATTTGCAGTCTCCACTTTAGGACTATATGTGTAAGCCCTTTATTATATGAGAAAAAATATCATTTTCGGAGGAATATTTTTATAATTTTAAAAAATTTTAAAAATAAAATTGCCTAGACATGCATTGCAGTCCTTAAATAGAAACTGTATATAACATTGCTCTTTTATAAAACCAAAACAATCAATACTCACGAGGAGATCATTCATACACACATGAATTCATGTGTTGAGTTCAGTAACAAGACTTTCGACATAATTTCTTCAATATTATGCATGTTCGATCGATCGTACGTGGAGCTATGACCACACGATCACATGCAAAAGTCTTTACCCACATATATGATATTATAATTTATAAATAAATACATGAATTCGAGAACCAAATATATATATATATATATACACTTTATAGAACATGCTAAATATAAACTATATATACTTTTCAAATTAAATTGTTAGATTTTGCGACATCAACATTTCTTGATTTTATAATTTAGTAACTTAATAGTAAATATTAATTAATATGGCAAATTTATTGCCTTTGCAATTTCCCACTGTTTATTTTTATACTATATATTTATTGTAAGATTCACTCGGGCTGTATCTTTTTAATATCAAATTGGAGTAAGAACTTTCATGGGAAAGATGCAAGTCCACTCCACAAAATCTTGGCGGTACATGTGGCCCGAAATGGAGGAGGAGGCTAATTCGGAGAAATTACATTCTATTTGGACACCATCCTAGACTTTATGGGATATCCAATGCCTATGTAAAAAATTAAGGCCGAAATACGACTTGTAAAGTAACAATAAGAGGTCCATATTATTGGGGCCCAGACCTGCACTAAAATTATAAGATGGGTCTCTAGGCCCGGTTTAGATAATTAGTTGAGATAATTTATAAATAATAATAAGATATTTAAATTGAGATTAGATGAGTTAGAAATTATTTAAATTAAGATATTTTATAGAATTTTAAAAAATAAGAGATAAAAAATTGAATAAAAATATTATAAAATTAAAATATTATTTTTTAATATTATTTGTATTTTAAGATTTGAAGAAGTTAATTATTTTTTATAATTTATTTAGAAATTTAAAAAAGTTATAATTTTTAAGTAATGATTATTTAAAAAAGTTTAGATTTGAAATTAAATTTTTTTTATATTTATGGTGTTTAAATATTGAAATGAAATGAAAATAACTCACTATCCAGACTAAGCCTAAGATATATCCAAGTTTAGTATTAAATATTCTTAGGGTCTATTTAAAAACATAATTATTTTAAAATATTTTCAAATTATTTTATTATTATTTATTTTTATTTTACTATTATTTTTATTATTATTCACGTATCATCTGAGCTGCTCTCGGTGTACAAACAGAAACGGAAGCATGCTATTAGTCAACACCCATAATGCCTGTGCGCACAAAGAAAATAAAAGAGAAAAAGAAAGCAATGGAAAAATAAAGGGAAACTGATACAAGTTACAACTATAAGGCAGGAAACGCCCGCCGCATTGTGTGGAGTGGTTGCTCCTTCGTAAGTCCCACCGACAATGGCGCTGTCAAGTTCCGACCCTTATCCTTACCCCCTACCACTTTGTGCACTCTCTCTCTCTCTCTAAATTTTGACTTTCCAACACTCTTATTCCATGGATCCCTCCCTTGACATAGCAGAAATAAAAGAAAATGAAAGTAAGAAAAAAAACACTCGAAACATCCTTGTAAAATATAGGATTGAGATCAGGGGAAAAGAAAAACACTGAACAAAACACACAGCACATCGACGGTTCGTCGCCATAGACAAAAACAAAATCCAACCTTTGTTTGCATTCTCCTTCACCGTTCCTTTCTCCTGCCACTGTTTTTCTCCGATCTCTTCCGATTCAGTTCCTCTCTCAGCCCCCATGGTTTCCATACCCAGTGTAGTTCTTCCCACAATCTTCCTCTTACTCCTCCAATCTACCATTTCCCACCAAAATTTAATCCTTTCCAACCCAGACCCAGATCCCACCGTTGCCGACTGCACCCACCGTTGGATCCACATCAGACGCCTCCCCTCTCGGTTCAACCTCGATCTCTTATCCAACTGCTCCCAATACCCTCTCTTTGATAACTTCTGCCCTTACCTTCCCAACCATGGCCTCGGCCAAAAGACCTATAACCGTTCCCACAGCTGGTTCCGCACCGACTCGTTGATGCTCGAGTTCATCTTCCACCGTCGGATGCTCGAGTACCCATGTCTTACCCCCAATCCCGACCTCGCCGACGCCGTCTACCTGCCTTACTTCGCCGGCATCGACGCCCTACGTTACCTTTACGGCCCCGACGTCAATGCTAGCGCCGATCACGGTCTCGACTTGTTCGAATTCTTAAAGGATGATAACCCCCGCATATGGGCTCGCCACGCCGGCCACAACCATTTCTTGGTCATGGCTCGGCCCGCCTGGGACTTCTCGCAACCTCTGGGCCACGACCCTCCCACATGGGGCACTTCCTTTCTCGAACTCCCCGAGTTCTTCAACGTGACGGCTTTGACCTTGGAGGCCAGAGCTTGGCCGTGGCAGGAGCAAGCGATACCTTACCCAACGTCGTTTCACCCGCCGAGCCTCGCGTTCTTGGAGTCGTGGATACGACGTGCAAGGCGGTCGAGAAGGTCTACCTTAATGCTCTTCGCCGGAGGCGGAGGGTTCTCGGCCAGCCCCAATATCAGGCGGAGCATTAGGACCGAGTGTGAGAATTATAACGCGACTCAAACTCTTGGTGGGTACGCGAAATTGTGCGAGATCGTGGATTGCTCTAATGGGGTGTGCGAGCACGACCCAGTTAGGTACATGAGGCCAATGTTGCAAGCAAGCTTTTGTTTGCAGCCACCGGGAGATACACCCACGCGTAGGTCCACTTTTGATAGCTTTCTTGCCGGGTGCGTCCCGGTTTTCTTCGAGGACATGTCGGCGAAGTCGCAGTATAAGTGGCATCTGCCGGAGGAGATGTACGGGAAGTTCTCGGTGTTCATACCCAAAGAGGAGGTGGTGTTTAAGGGACTGAGGATTTTGGACGTGTTAATGGGTATACCAAGAGCTAGAGTTAAGATGATGAGAGAGAAAGTGTTGGAGTTAATGCCGAGAGTTATTTACAGGAGGCATGAGAGTTCGTTGGGTTTGAAGACAAAGAAGGATGCGTTTGATATTGCAGTTGAGGGTACTCTGCAGAGGATCAAGTCTAGGCTTTAAAGAAGTGGCAGTGGAGTAACTTCCATGCATTCTGTTTTTATTTTGTCTTTGTAATTACTATTTATACCCGATTATTTTCCTTTTTTTATTTTAGTTTTTCATTTTTAATTCACAATGGTTCGTTCAATGCAAAAGTGCAGGGTGGATTATATTATTTGTAACCCAATTTGGTAATAAATCTCGTACATTGTTTTAGGTCACTAATGGTGCCTTTCTTATTGTACTGTTGAGTTTTTGGGTCAGAGAGGTTCTAGATTACAGTGTATAATATAGCTGTTTTACTAACAGATTGATACGTTGATACACATCTTCCTTGTTTAAATGGAGATCGTTTTGCTAATGCCGATACTGTAGGCAGAAAAAGGATAGGTTCTGTGGACAGAAAGAGATGAAAACAATTACATTATTGGACTGAAGAAAAAGAATTAAATTTTTTAGGGTTCCAAAGCTAAAATTGTAATAAAAGCAACCAAACAAAAGGAGGCCTGATGGAGAATATGCTGTTTTTTTTCCCCCGGTTGGGATAACTAGATGAAGAATCTGCAGGACATGCGGAATCATCTCAAAATTTTCACTCTTCTGTATGAGTGGTTGGCTGGAAAATTGAGGTTTTATCCCCATCTGAGAATTGCAGAACCCCAAGTAAGACCTGCTCCAAAGCCTGCAGCTGCTATAGTATGGCCGGCCTTCACCTTCCCACTCCGAACAGCTTCGTCCAATGCTAATGGAATGGAAGCAGCACTAGTGTTACCATAATTTGCCAAATTCGAAATGACACGTTCTGGTGGGATTTCTAAGCGTGTAGCAACTGCGTCAATGATCCTCTGGTTTGCCTGCATTATCAATCTCTGTCATTGTCATTTTCATGTGAAAAACCTTATTTCGAAGTCCAAGTACTTCTTACTTCATACCATTAATAGGGGTACGAGGTCCGGTGGATGCACAAAAGTCTGGAATTTTTTTCTCACTCTGTTTTCTAGTTTAGACCACCTAGTTAATATTACTCCGTAAGCAATTTGGAAATAGAGCCTATGAATGGCTTATAAGTCTTGTGAAATTGGGTCAGAAGTCCCGGGTCAACTTTTGTTTGTCCCATCAAGAAAATATTATGTGCCAAAAGCTTCTACAGCAACGGTTTTTAAGGCTAAGGATTGAGAAACAAATATGTGATATCGAGATAGAAATAACACTGAAAGCAACTGCTGCTCTGACTGCTCTCTTAGCAGTCAAAGAAGCAGCAAATAGAAAGCTTGACAGGGTGGTCATAGAAAGATGCCATGGTAATTACTGCAATCCAACACCCTCCTATCCAAAGACATAGCGACCCTCCTCAAGTCGTTCAAAGGTTGGCATGCAAAAAATTTATATCGGTTTCAGAACCAGCTTGAGCATTCAGTGGCACAACGGGCAGCCACCAAATGTCAATTTGGTAGCATACCCCTCAGTAAATGCCCTCTCAGTCTTTTAAACTTCCATAGTGGAAAGGATACACCTCCAATTTCTTTGCAATTGACCTTTTTATATAATTTCAGTTTATAATATTATATGCAGCACGAGCTAAAAAAACACCGAAAGCAGACCTAATATATTGTTTAATGAGCTACTTATGAAAACAAACTATATTAGTATATTGTTTAAAGAGCTAAGCTCTTGATAGCTTCCTAGGTAGACTGCGGGCGGACCTGTATCTTAGATTTTAAACAATGGTTTTGTATTTACTTTGAAGTTAGTTTATCGCATACCTGATGAAGCAACAACCAATCAATGCTCGACCTGGGGAGACCAGCCTTTTCCAGGGCAGACTCAATTGACTGGGGCACACATCGTACCGCAAAGCGAAAGACCTCTTTGCCATTCATTTGAATGCAAGAATATGAAGAGCGCCTTGGAGGGAAGCCTAACACAGAACCATTAGATTCCGCTGCATTGTCCATTTCATTTTCTTTCATGGTGGCATTTAGATGTCTGCATAAAGGGAAGTAAGTGTTTGGTCACATTCTTCATATAAGGAAGTGAAAAACTTTTTAGTCAAGAACACTATAATCACGTGCCTTTGGCCATCGCCATCACTGTGCAGGTCAAAACTAAATAAACCATCTTCTTCACTGTCACAGGCCTGCATGAGTTTTTATTCAAATAAATGCCCAAATGTGTTTCCCATAGCTATGAACTGTTATAAAAGTAGGCTTGAGGCAATTATCATCTTTAAGCAACAGTAGAATCAGAATTCCCACGGGAAGGATGAGAGATCAAACATAGTGTCATTAAGTTGGAGACCAAATACATTGTAAAAGATAGTAGGTTAGAGACAAATAACAAATGTCTAAGTGGTCGGAATTCATATTAGTAATCATCTTTTTAACCTCTTGGCTTCTAAGAGTTCAAACTTGTGTTACAGAGACGGAGATATGTGTGCCATGTGGGCCAGAGGATCTCGATGTTTGATCCCTCTGATCTACCAACTCTTTTTGAATATGGAGACACAGCACCATCAAATAACTCTCATATAGAACATAGACTTCACACTAAGAACAGACAAGAAGAAAAAATATTAAAGACTTTGGGCATTCAGTTCAAAGTCAAAAGTAGATAAACTAGATATAAATGTAACGCTCTAATGGAAGGCCCAAACCACATAGCCTATACTCCAAAAGGACTAGTCAATGATACAATTGGAGTTTCATTAGAACCTTATAAAGAGTAAGAATTTCTCCTTCCCAAGCAATGTGGAATCTCATACACCACCTACCATTATCTTTATCATATGGGATATCACAATCTACCAATCTACCCCCCTTAAATTCCCAACATCTCCGTCGGGCCAGTCCGTCGTAAGTGGCATAGCTCAAGTCCCACATTTCTGGTAGGAATAGGCTCTGATACCATTTGTAACGCCTCAATGGAAGGTCCAAACCACATAACCTATACTCCAAAATGACTAGTCAATGATACAATTGGAGCCCCATTGGAACCTTATAAAGAGCAAGAACTTCTCTTTCCCAAACAATGTGGGATCTCATACACCACCTACCATTATCCTTATCATATGGGGTATCACATAAAACTATGAAGAAACAATGATTAGGAGTTTCCAACAATCAACTAAGAAATGAATTTACTGCCAATCTGCCAAACCATTTCTATAGGTTCATACTTTTGCAAACTTTTAGAGAAGGCATCAGACAGACAAACTCAACATAATTGGATTGACATCTACAGTAGCACATCAGCTTGCTAGTCCCATTCCCTCAAATGAAGCCAACTCTTCAAAGTTGTTAGTTGAAGGGACACATGGAGACCAAAAGCATCCAAAAACCTTACGTAGAAACTATACTCCAAAAGATTGTAATTGAGACATAAATATTCAATAAGATAGTATAAGAGTATTTTTGTACTTCAGTTTTACACCAAAGTGGAACTGTTCAGAAACTGTCAAAAGTGTAAATACCAATATAATGACTAGTACCTGCACTAGTACAGCACCAGCAGCATCTCCAAAGAGAATACAGGTACCTCTATCCGTCCAATCAACATATCGAGAGAGAGCATCAGCTCCGATCACTAGAACATTTTGAAATCCACCTCCTGTCATTTACAGAAGTAGAGTTTGATACTTTAATTACAGGAGTAATTGAGACCCCATTTCAGAAAAGTAGACAAATCCATTACCCCTAATGTGACAAGCAGCTGATACCAGACCCAACACAAATCCACTACATGCAGCTGTAATATCATAAGCCAAAGGATTTCTTTTGCATCCAAGTGCTTTTTGGATCTGAAAATTATAACACCACCAAAAGGAGAAGCATAGAAGAGTCTTAGCTTATAAAACCAGCTAAACATGAAGCTTCTCGAACAGTTTACTCTCTTGACTAGTTAGTCCCATAGAAATATGTTCAGCCATATAAAGATGCAATGGATTGAAGCAAAGCCTGGACTAACAAAGATGGGGAAAGTTGAGCTTCAGTTAAGCCCAAATCCCTATTAAGCCAAACCAGCCTTTTAGGGCATATTACTTAGCTAGGAAAATATATTAGGACTCATCTCTGTCAAATACATATCAATCTTGACACCCAATATATTTTCTTGTTACACTCTTTAAAGTTTTCAAGATATTATCAATTCAAAAAAACAAGCCACATACATGAGACAGCCTTTGGTGTAAAGATAGCGATATAAAAAAATACAGTATTTCTTGATTTCTTATTCTCAGAAAGCAACAAATACACACATGGCAAAATGATTTAAAACGGGAAGTAAATTTATGCACCCCATAAGACATATGGAATAAACATTATCTGTTTACAATTGGTCAAAGTTCCTTGAATATACACAGCAAAAAATCATTTTTTCAGCCTACCGTGTGCAGGCAATATTCCTCAGAATGACAACTAAGCAACCCTAGATGATCTTAAACATACATGCTGCTCAACTTTAACAAAGAAAATTAACATGATTGCTATTTCATAGTCCAATTTTCAGAATTTATCATCTCATATTCCTATACCTGAGGAGCGCTACCAAAAAGATCCTCTGGTGTTGATGTGCACATCAAGACTAGGTCCACATCATCAGGATCAACCTGTGCCATATCAAGAGCTTTCCTTGCTGCCTCTACCGCTAAAGTGGTTAAGCTATCCTTGTCTATAGGAGCAACAGTGAACCAAAAGTCATTCACAGTTTCCAACATAAGAATGCCATTTCATAATGAAACTAAGATTTATATTTCATACGAATCGTGACGTAGATAATAAGACAAAAGAGGTCTAGACATTAAGTTATCCAGTGCAAACATTCACATTTTCACCCAGGTCAAATCTACCATCTCCATTATTTTATTTTTTGGCTAGGACAGGTAATTCACCACAGACCATTTACAACTATCCAATATATGGCACCATCATGTACTATCACAACTGACCTGAAAGAACCCGTCGATTATGAATCCCAGTTCGAACAGATATCCATTCATCAGAAGTGTCAACTATTTTTGCAAGATCATCATTTGAAATCATCAGAGTGGGTGCTGCTGATCCGCAACCAACTAATTTGCAGCCTTTACTGACCAAACTGCTCATTTATTTCCAAAGTACAAGATCAGGATAACATTTTTTCAGTAATTCTGATTGTCATTGTCAAATTATAAAGTCTCTCTCTGTTGAGCCAAATGATATATAAAACTGAGGATGCCTCTAAGATGGAAATACAAGATCAGGACAACAATTTTTTTTATTAATTCTGATTGTCCTTTTCAAACTCTAAAGTCTCTCTTCGTTCAACCAAATAATATATAAAACTGAGGATAGACATAGATGTAAACAACAAGAAGAATAAGAAGTTAATGATACTTAAACTCTTTAACTACAGAATGTTCTATGCATTCACAGCTAACGTCATGAGACACTTTTTCAGTAATTCTATTTCCACTTTGGCAGACTTCAAACCGCACATACGGACCATCTAATGCATGAAGCAAACTCACAATGGAATCAGTAAATTGTGTTCGGTTGTTGAACCAAATTCAACTCATCTCAAATCAATCATTGTTGGGACTTACTACTTTTTCAACTTCTCATAAAAAAAAGTAAACTCATCTCAACCTACTTCATACATTTTAACCTAAAAAGTTAAACTCATCTCAATGGGACCTATAAAATAATACTATTCACAACTCAACTCAACTCATCTCAACATCCAAACGTAGCCTGAGTCCACCTCTCATGACTATGCTAGCAATAATGCAGCAATCACAAATGTTTGTGCAAGGTAGAATAATTCAAGAAGACCCACTTTAAAGGATATATAGCACATAGAACCAATCTTCAACAAGAAGAATCTCTTTTACTCCACATGGATCTCCCAATAATGCAACAAAGTTCAGTTCTCCCACCAAACCTACCACTTTAAACATCGCCCTACTGAATTTAATATCACAAAGACAACAAATAAATATTGATTATATTCCCTTTAGATAGATTCTACCTTGATAATTGGTTCCACAAATCTCATGGAGAGGATTAGGCAATGGTCCACAAATCTCAACAGTGTGAAAAATGCTTCCTACATGTCTCATATGGTGTATTGGAAAGGAACTATAGAAGTTTTGAGGATCGAGAACGCGATACAGGAGCTCAAGACTTTCTTTTTCAACATATTCCTCATCTCTACAGCATCTAGGACTTTAATGGGCTTACTCTTCATGATTATTTTGTCTCTCTTTCTATTTCTTGGTGGTCGACGTTCTTGTACACGTCGTGGAATGCCCCTTTGAGCAGTTTGTAATTATTGAAATTACAAGTCAGTATGAATATCATTTGCTCGACAGAATGTGTAAAAGAGAGAATCATATTTTCATATCTCTGTTTTCTTTCCTCTCATACTTCTTTACAGTGCCTTTACATTGCTTTATATAGAGAAACTAGTAACTAACAATTTTTCACAATTGCAGGATTAATGGACACCTGTCCTACCAGAAAATATTTGTTTATTCTAGAAGATTCATTTTTCGTCTGCTGTGATTTCCTTGCCTCTGCAGTGTGAGTATTTGCCTGAGTGTTGGTTTCGGTTGTGCATGTGCTAATGCATTCTTCTTCTTGGGTGACTGCTTGTGCACTTGATTTATTTTCTTCCTTAATGGTAATGAAATGGGTATCCCTTATCAAAAAAAGATTCTACCTTTAGAAAGATTTTATCTTTTGCGTTCTCTCCTTCATGACTTTATACAGTAAGTGTCCATGCAAGAGCAAATCATCCACGAGCTCTTCCACGACAATCACATAACTAAAAAGAAAAAAGAAATAGCAAGACCCAAAAGACAGAATAAAAATCTCGAATCCATTTGTCTCCAAAACAAGATCATAAACAATAACCCAATTACACCTCTTCAAACAATTTCCAAGAAACTCATCGACTATACACTAACCCAATTGATTCAAGACTCGCATTCTTTAAAAACTAAAACAAGAAATGAACAATCACAAAACTACAAGAGAAGTCAGATATGAAAGTCACCTGGGTACCCGATATTCAGCAGGGGAAGCGCCAGAAGAAGGTTTCTCTGCACCTTTAATGGTGCTGGAGCAAAAGACCCTGTTGGAGAATCCCTCAAGGGAGCGAAGCCCAGATCGGTATATCCCTATCGGAGGTTGAATCCTCCTTCTTAGGCTGGGAACTGAGGAAGTAAAGAACCCTGATGAATTGGCCATTTTACACCCACCACCGTAACCCGACGAACAAAACAACTGATAAATGCACCGGAAAAGACCGAAAGAGATGGTCTTTTAGCTTAGTTTACAAGTGAGAGAAGAAGAAGAATGTGACTGAGTATTTGGAGCCCATGAGAGAAAAGAAAGATCAATCAATAGGCGGCCCTTCACACAGAAAACACTGTATATTGTGAGGCTTTTTTCCTTTCTTTTTTTTTGAACGATCTTCGGAGGGTCCGAAGCAGGTAGACGAACGGGCGATTTTGCCAAAACCCAACTTTGTCAAAGTTGGGAAACGCCTATGCTCGTAGCCGTGTTATAAAAAGGTCCAGGAGGGACGAACAATCCAGTGCTTTCCCATTCCAAATTAGTTCGATTTTGTTTTCATAATTCAAGTTGGGAAAAAAGTAATAGGAATTTGCCACCTAATGAGACGCTCCTAATGAAACTACTTTCATACCCTTGTTTAATACTTGGATAGATGCCAATGGCCGTTTGTCGTTCGGCTCGAATGGGTAGGATGGTGGAGAATATGAACTCAAATCCTCCTCTTACAGTTGTATTTGCATGAAGATTATCGGTTTCTCTCCAAAATCCCAACTTAAAATCTTTACACCAATATTAGAAGTTGGAAGTTTGTTTGGCTACTACTTTACAAAATGGGTTTTCTCATTGACTTTTTTTCCCTCTTTTAAAGTTAGATTTTGTTGATATGATTCTCATTATAAGTTTGTTTAACGAATAATTCTATATACAATCGTAAAGTATGTAAATGTTGTATAATTATTTTAAAAAATGATAAAATTTATTATTAAAAAATTAATTTTTTTCATGTGAATCTCGTATTTTATTTATTTTTTTAAAAAAAATTACGTGACGATTATACAATTCATAATTATAAATATATTTTCTCTTGCTTAACTCGTCCAAACATATGTAATGAATGAATCTATCTTGCTGAGAAAAAAAAAAAAAACTCGTCCAAACAAAGTCTTTCTATTGCAATTAATTAACGGAAATTCACGAACCTAAAAGGATGTGGATGGCTAAGTAGGTACTTGGTGGGCTAAAATCGGATAGGAATTTAATACTACATTAGACTTTATTCTGAGAATGCAATCCAATACGATGAAAGGGTTGGAATCAATAAACCTAAACAACCAACAAGAAAGTCGGTTATTTATATTTCATGATGTTGGGTAGTCACATAAGTTTATGGTACATGGAAATGTAGGTGCACTGTTTGGTTTTGTTTTTTCCGCGAGACAAGCTTCAGCAAAACCTGCATAAACTTTTCATATGCTCTACAATTGCGTTCATTAACAAACACGTAAAGAAGTAAATTTTTCGTTCGTCTAGTTAATATTTTTATTTAAAAATATTAAGAATGTTGTTGTCAATAAGATGATCTTGTACCGATATAGAAGGGGACAAAACTAGTATTTTCACTGATAAAAATGCTTAGTTCACAAAAAAATTTACAAAATAAGATTTACAAATTGATGTGGCTCATTGTGTTGTATTATATTGTAAAAACTATTTTTATTATAAAGTAAATTTAATGTATCACGTCTAATCACATCAAGTTATAAAATTATTTTTGTGAGATCTCTTTATAAACCTACTATGGCTCAGTGCTGGAACGGCAAAGTCAAAGGCAAGAGGAAAATAACTTGAAAAGAAATAGCATCTTTCGTACAAAAAATCTCACAATATGCAAGAACGGAAGAAAAAGTCATTCTCAACTTATGGTGGTGACCTAGGCCTCATTCTGCATCGTCTGAAGCCCATGATGGTGGTCTGGAGTGATGATACAGTCCTCGTACATATATTCATAGCAGCGAATGAAAAATAAATACAAAAAATATAAATAAAGATTGAGACACACATATTTACATGATTCTGCATAAGATCTAAGCTCACAAGTCGTTTGGAGGGCAAATATACTATAATATAGATATTTTACAATCTCTCAGTTCTTTATGTACAATGGAGGTCAAATACCTATTTTCTAAAGAATATCATATCCTAAAGCTCTTGTTATGAGATTGAAGATAGTGCTCAATGTTCTCGTCCTCCCTCCAATCTCATCTCTCAGATCCATTTTTATTCTAGCCCTTGAGAGTGGTGATGAAGGGCCATTATATCTCTCATCTCGCGTATCTGACCTATTTTTCTCATATTTTCTCTTTTTTCTCTTTTCCTCTTACACCTTGCATTCTCCTATTGTCTTATCCCCATGCGTATTTGTCATTCATCTCCCTTCCTACTCTTCTTAGTCTTTCTCTTCTCCCAATTTTTTCTTTGACACTTTCTTTTTCTTGTCCCATTATTGTCTGTTCATTACTTACCAATGATGGAACATTGAATTGGGCTTGGGATGCCATATGGGGGATTTTACCTCCTAAGAGTATCCATTAACAATCATGGAAATGAAAAATGCCTCATGCATGCTTACCTTCAAACCATATCTCAGTTTCTTTTCATATGTACTCATGGATTTTAGTCCATTCGTTGAAGAAAACCCAAACAAGGGCAGACTTCTATATATAATTATTATGAATCGGTTGTTTGCAAGAAAAAACTTAGATTTTGGTGTGCATACTATTTTGTTTCTGGCTTCGCTCATGAAGTACTCTTTACCTTCCAAGGGAGAAAATGAAAATGGCTTGGACTCCTCTTGGGCCAGGTTGGGCTTCTCGTTATACCTTTTCATAGAACTTGTATTTGATTGGACCCAACAAAGTTTTTTAGAAGACTAGAGACTTTCTTCAAATAAGATTATGCCATAAATAATATTTTAGAAATAACGAGTTTTTGTTTATGAATATAGTCTCTCTAATCCGTACAATGCACAATAATAAGAGAAATGATTTATACAAATTCTAAATAGACAAGTCACATATAAGTCCTTATAAAAAAGTGGAACTCACCTTAAAAAAATATTTAAAAAATTATTATTTATTAATATGACCCATTTTTTTAATAATTAGTAGGACCATTTTTTATAAAAAAAAAAAAAAAAAAACTTGTATAATGCGTGCCTATTTGGTACTGGAGTCATGCTACATACAATCTCCATCAAGGCCTACATGTGAACGAAGAGGGTGTTTAAGTAATTTCTCTATAATTTTATTCAAATGTCAAAAATATCCCTCACTTCATCTTACCTCCCTATGTGCAGAACTCCCCTCTCATTCTTATCTTTCTTCCAAACTAGAAGACATGCCCAAGAGTAAAACTCCAACGTCATTGGTCACTTTCTGAGCTCCGTCTGGCACGGTCGACGCCATCTTCTCCTCCACTGGCCACCAACCACGTAATAATCAAACTATTCTCAAGAATTTCGATCGTTATTTTTTCAAAAGGTTACAAATATTACTTTAACAGAAAAGGAAAAACCTCAAGTAATAGTAATACCATGCATTTTACTACTCATGAATTCCACTCCACATCGTAATTTTCTCAAGTGGGTAAAAACGTTTGCCAACAAAAAGTGAAAACCTCAAGGCATATCATAACTTTCCACCATAACGATAAGAAGAAATACCACAAAATCACAGTCAATCAAAATCCAAAAGAAAGGAAAAAGAAAATTTTCAACAAACGTGTTATAACTTTGCACATATTTAAACGAAAAATAAAAAAATAATATACAAAATAAACAAAAGAGGTAAAAGAAGGAAAGAGAGAGACCCTAGAGCAAAGAAAGACAACCATGACAGTGGAGACTTTGGAAATCATATGTATAGAGACAGGACGGCTCAATACAAATTGAGACATAAGGCGAGATTTAAGTGACTCATTCGTAATTATAATACAATAAAATATAAATTATTATATAAAATATTTTCAAACTTTATAATAAAATGAGATTTTATTTAAAATCTTTAAGTACAGTTTTTGTGAATTTATATTTACAATAACTTAAAATGAGGCTTCAATGCAGATTTTGTACCTCAATTTAGCAAGATTTTAAAAAAATTATTTAAAATATAAATAATTCATTAAATTATTTATCAAAAAATAAAATTCATGATATTAAATATTAAATTTAGTATTATGGGGCCTTGCACATATTGAAAACTATAAAAATTATTTAATGAAATGGTTTTAATTTAAAAAAAAAAAAAAAAAATACCTCATTTTTATTTTTAAAATTCTTATATAGGATTGGGGCCTTAGGTCTAAATGGCCTTACCAATGGACCAGCCAGATGGACGGTGCTACTCCCACCGCTAGGAGCTTCTGCTAATTTTTTTGTCTTTTGTATTTTTTATTTTTTTTTATGTATTTTTAAATATTTTTAAAAAAATTAAAAAATAATATTATTATTATTAAAAAATACTTACTTGATCATTAATCATTAAGTAAAAAATAATAAATAAATAAATCACAGCAGTAACTTTTAGCAGAAAAAACGAGTGAAAAAACCAACATTTTCCATTAGAGATAGATAGACAGAGTGTGTGTACGCATGGGTGGATTGACAGTTTTTGTAGTTAGCACCCAGCACGTGAGGGGGCAGAATTTCGTTTCTGAGATGAATGCATTTAGGATGAAACGAACCGTTTCGTTTCGTGCAAGAATATTAAATCCCCAAACGGAGGACTGCATCTAGAATAATTCTTTTGTTACCCAGCATTACTCACAATAATATAATTGCTTTCAAAACTTTCCTCGTAGGGGTGACTCAAGAATTGGTCGTAAACAGTAGGAAAGTACAATGTCTTATATTGTCTCGGTCTGCATGTCCAACGCTGATCGAGTAGACGTTTCTTCGCCATTATTATTATTTATTAGTTTTCCAGATCTTTGGGGGGGCCTCCTCCCTTCGCCCCTGCATTTACAAAGAACACGAGGCTAGGGTTCATAATGTTGTCTGTTTATAACGTTGTATTTATCCGTAGGGACATGGACACCCTTTGTCCACGTGTGGACTTGTACACTTAATCATTCACATTCATCATCTGTTCATGATAAGCGAGGAAGAATGGAGAATAAGCAGCCTGCCAACTACGTTAGTTTTGATCGGTAATCTCGTGTTCCTTGTCCATGGATTTTTAATATAAGTTGGAAACTTTTACCAGTAGTTTTGATCACTTGGGAAATTAAGCAAAAACCATCTAATATTATCATTCAAGTATTATACGCCCTTATTCAATGGCTAGCTCAACCACTGGAACGACAAGAAATGGGTAGGTCATCGTCTATGAATTCATCGTATTAAGTTCATAATCATCTTTCTGCACATGTCAAGTTAAAAGATACCCATAACAACAAAATGGGTAGGTCACCGGGGGTCCAACGATATTGGGACTCAGGCTGGCAGCCATTGGCATAGTCATACTTGAGATCATTAAGGTCCAGTCCAAGCCATGTTTCTGTACTGTATTTAGAGGCGTTCAGGCTTTTTAGTTAAAGTTGTACTACAAGAGTTTGGTCCAATTAAAATGCAAAAAAGTTAAGTTTGATTCTGATGTTTCATAACTTACGGGTACACAGCACTTAGGACGGTTTGAATAGTAAAAATATTTCTAATTCATACTTTTATTATAATTATTTTAAGATTTTTACATAAAATATAATATAATAAATAATTTATTTTTTAAAATTTTAAAACAATAATAATATTAAAAAATAATATTTTATTTCAACTTTTATTTTTCATCCGAAAACATGGGGTTTCGTAAATCGCACGTTGAAAAAAAAAAAAAATAGCAGAGAGCATTGTCACCTCTGCTTTAAATGAGAGCCAAAGCAGAGAGCCAACCTCCCCCACTCGCTTCTGTTCTTACCTTACAGGGTATAAGTTATAACAGTAAGTAACTCCAACACTATTGCAGTAGAGTGCCTGCTCTTTACCCACTCTTGCACTCCTCTCATGCTGCACTATCTCACAATCACATGCAGTCATCTCCTTCCCCATGTTATGTTTTCCCTCTTCTCTGTCTCTTTTTCTGAAGAATGACCATTTGTTGTCCATTTCTTATATTCCCCACCATATTTACCCGACCTTTTTCATTCTTTTTGTTTCGTGAAAGAAATGGTAATTAAACTAGATTATCTTTAGATTTGAAACTTCTGGTCCTCTCTTGGTGCGCCATTTTTTAAAAATAAAGAACATAATTATTTACTTTTCTTGGTACTTTGTCAGGTTGGTGTTAGTTCTATTCCTCACTGGCTTGAATTTCTCCTACGAGAGAAGTTCTTTTACCCGTGTGTAATTCACGAGTTTGCAAAGAAGAATGAGAAGAACATATTTTGCTTGGACTGTTGCACCAGCATATGCCCACACTGCATGCTCTCTCACAGCCCTCACCGTCTCTTACAGGTCGATACCAAAATCTAAACATCATACGTATATAGATTCATCATTTATACGTAAAATTAGTACAAATTTGTACCACCTCTTGCTTCCATATCATCATCTTTATCATTTTTTTGTTGATCTTAGATACGGAGGTATGTTTATAACAGTGTTATAAGGTTGAGTGATGCTCAACAATTGATGAACTGTTCCCTTGTCCAAGTAAGTATATATGAACTCCAAATATAACAAATGGTACGAATTTTCACATACACTGTTTTTCTTTTTCCTTTCTCGCTGAGACATGTTAGTTCTGGGTTTCTCGAATTGCACAGCCATACACAACAAACAGTGCAAAAGTCGTATTTTTAAACCAAAGGCCAATATTATCCCGCCCCTTCAGAGGCTCGGGCAAGTTTTGCATCACATGCGATCGTAGGCTCCAAGACCCATACATCTTCTGCTCTGTTTCCTGCAAGGTCCATTTCCTCACTCAAAAACTCAATTTCTAATATCTGGGTCGCCCTTATATATATTTTCCCCAACGCTTTTGATCCGTATCATCTTACAGGTTCATCGCCAACAAGTGGTCACCAACGGTGAAAACTGTCATGAACTCGTAGCATTGCCAGAGTACAGAGCGAGAAGTGAGTGCGTTTCCGAGATTGAAGAATACGGCCAAATGACCCATGATTCGGCCGTTGAAGAAGAAGCGCGGTCAACGAGTGCAAGTTCAAGTAGTAGCAGTGGTGGTGTCAGTGCAGCGAGTTGCAAAACAGTAGCTTGTAGGGAGCTCGTGAAAAATAAACGCTGCAACTTGAAGTCGGTGCACCAGGATTCCGACAGACCTAGATGCTCGCCTTCGAAGGAGATTTCCGTGGCTTCGAACCGGCGAAAGGGTGTGCCTCGCCGTTCACCGTTGAATTGAATGTTATGGAAGAATAGGGACAGGAAAATTGACCTTCCAAATCTCGAGGGCAGAGCGATAATTGTCCTTTTTAGTTGCCGGGCATGAATTCATTTTTATTGTTGTTATTGATCTTTGTTGGAACCCACCCCTCTTCTTTTATATCTTTTAAATATTCTATACATTATTTACCATCTCATTTTTATTTTATTAAATATGATGTGATATAAATATTATTATTAAATATTTTTTTATCATCTAATAATAATAAATATATCATATATTACTTAATATGATTAAAATAAAATAAAAATATAATATATAACATTACTCCTTAAATATACTTAGTTTGTTTAGAAAAACAATAATATCATTTTTACTAATGTATTCGTCATCTCAAGTATTTTGAAGTACGTAATTAACATACCCTTACAATATGTTATTAATGTTTTATTATTTCAGTTTTTTTTTTTTTATCTTTTTCTTATTGAATTTAGATTAAAAATTTTAGAACATAAACTTCTTACATAATTAAAAAATAATAATTCAATCAACCAACATAATTATGTAATTTAATTAAAAATAAATTCAATTTTATAAAAATTGACTCAAAAAATAAAAAAATATCAATTGTTATAAAATTAAATTTATTTTTAATTAATTTACATAGTTATTGGTTGATTGAATTTATTATCTTCTAAATCATGCAAGAAGGTCATTTCTTCATTTTTCAATCTAGATTTAAAGAGCAAAAGTTAAAAACGACTAGATAGTAAAATAGTATTAAAGAAAATGTAAGAATATCATTACTCTTAAGAAAAAAGAAAGTACGTAAGATTTCTACGCCTACCGAGTTTCCTTTAATCTTTATTTTTAATATTTTTTTAATCTAATATGTTTTTAATTATCAAATTAAAAAGTTGTTAATAATACTTTCTTAATCATTAAATTGAAAAAACAAATACACAACCGAGACCTATTCGAGTAGCTTTTTCCATGTACTTGGACGAGTCCTAGAAATACTATTGAAAGAACAGTGTTTGCTTTTTCTTTCTTGTTCTACTTACACTAGGGGTGGGTAGCGGGGTCCCGTCCCGCTTCTGCTCCGCCCCTCACATGGCGGGACGGGGCCCCTAGCGGGGGCGGGTGGCGAGGAGGGCCCAACCCCGCCCCGCATTTCTCCCACCTCGTCCCTGCTTACATTTATATATATATATATTATATATACATATATATATATATATATAAATATATTTATATTTGTTAAACTTGTTCACAAAATATGTATTGATAAATTTAAAAACTACATAATTTAAAAATTAATACACTACAATTTACACAAAATATGCACTGTAAATTTAAAAATTACATAGTTTTTAAATTATAGTCATATTTACAAAATTTAAATTTATAATTTGAATCTAAAAATGTATTTTTAATTACTTTTGTACTTAGAAATAATTTTTAAATCAAATAAAATGTAGTATTCTTAAGTAAAAGGAGGTGGAACGGATTCGCAATCCACCCTGCCCTCGGGATCGGGGGACGGGGGTGAAAACCCCACCCCCCGCCCCATGCGGGGAAGGGGTGCCCCGCCCCGTAGGGGACTAGCACCCCTAACTTACACTTCTTGTTTCTTATTTTCTACCCAAAAATAACATTTTACGTTTTAATTCTCAAATTCTTTGTAATTGGATGACGAAAAGTTCAAGTTCACCAATAAGCAAGCAAAAAAATAAAAGAATAAATAAGAGTAACTCCATGGAAACATGACCACGTTGAATACTTAAATACTAAAATGGGTTATCTATTTATCCCATAGATTATTAGTGGGCGGACAATGAATCGTATTTAATGTAATAACTAAAGGAGTAAATATTTCAGTCTGTTGTTTTTTGTATTTGTATCGCTCCTTAGATATAATAAAGAGAGGGAGATTTTAAGGGAGCATTATATTTTTAAATAATTTAACAGTTTTGAATTTAATAGGAGAAAATGCACCAATGGTCTTTATGATACATTACATATAATTCAATTAAGATATTGTGTGGTTGAAGAGTACCCTGCCCGGGTACAGACCTGGGACCAATTCCCGGCTGGTGCAATACTTTGTAATTATTAAAGCTCAATGCGAAGGAATGGAAGAATGCACCCTTCTTGTATATTGTTGATCACGATCACTCTCATTATTCTTAATTTATACTTGTAATATTTATCATTCAGAAGAATGATTAAGCAAAGGTAAGTAAAAGAAAATAACACAACATTGGTTTTCCCCGGAAAATGATACAGGGGTTGAGGGAGTCTTGAAACCTGATTACTCTGAGACACATTTGTCACTAACGCCATTGGAGGTGTACTTGATGAAGTCCTCGTGAGCTTGCGAAATCAAGTGATGATCTTCCCATTCGTCACGGTAAGCCTCGGGTCGAGCAAGTTTGTTCCTGCCAAGAGCACGATACATCTGCACCCTCCATTCTTCATTTCCAGGGCATCCACACTGCGCCGCAAGCCAACTATTGTACTCGAACTGCAAATGACGTCCAAAAGGTTTTCTAACCATAACCAGACTAATGTAAATAAATCAAACTAGAGGCACTAAATTTGATTTCCATCATTCCACAAAAAAACACCCACCATTATGGTTTTTTGCTTTTCTTTTATCTTTTGGGGAGGGGGGAAGGATGAGGGTGTAAGTTAACTAACCATCGAGATCAAAGGGGATAAGATGATGTCTTGCACCATAAGAGCTTGGGATATCATTTTACAACACTTTTATTGGAAATGTGCCACCATAAAAATAAAATGAAAATCAATCCATGATGTGCGCTCCAGAATAGGCTGAATTTACCTGACTAATATCCATACGATGAGTGTATCGCTTAGGCGTACCAGCAGCTTCAAGTGAAGAGTATAAAGTTTCAACATCTTCCATCATCTCCTCTTGTGATGGAAGCATCAATTGATTTGACAAAACACCAGCTATCCACTTGCTTTGTAATTCAAACATGGGGAATGGAATAACCTGTCACCAACCCAATGCAAAAGATTTACTTCCACCATTAACAAAGACCAAATTAAAGATCCAACCAAATAATAAGGATGAACCTTCCATGTTAATCCAACAAAGGAAAGCCACGGGGCCAGGGCTGGTGGGAAAACGTGCTTGTACAGTGGCTCCACACGGTTGTCATCCACAGTCACAACGCCATTTGTCTCAAGAAAAGGAAAATCATACTTGTACCTTAAAAAGACAAACATCCTCTACTGATCATTCAAGGTTACATTTTTGGTTTACTCACAGATTTTATGAAATGAAAGTTTGTATAAAGAGGATTTTGGTACTAAATCAAAGCTAATGCCAAGTTGATGGAGCATGCAGTATACCCTGTGCAGTGTAGAATGACATCAGCAAGGACAAAACTGCCATCTTGGAAATATACAGTACCATCTCCACTGACACTTCCTATCTACATCAAAGTTCATTAAGGTTAGCACTTTAATCAGCCTTCCCCGTAATCACACTTGGATTACTTGCCCGACTTCTCATAATATCAGCCAATTCCCAACATGGATCAAGATGTTTACCATAGGATGAAGCCACATGTTATCATAGCCAGGCTGTTTTTTAAATGTTTCATCCCCAACTGTTCTAGCTGCAATGTGGACTTCTTTGGCAACACCAGCGATGTCCCGTGAAATATCGACAGCACTTGCTGAACTCCCAATCAAAACTACAACCTGTCAACAGCAGGAAATGGATAAGCTAAGCCGATCACTGGTGGAAGGGATTGCAACTGAAAGGACGTTATGGGCAGTAAGTTGTTCATTCTAATTGCTAAGTATTATTTATAACATGATGTCGGTGCTCAACTCATTCCAAAAGAAAGGAAAGGATAAACAGTCTCCAATAATAATCAATGTTTGGCTTGTTACAACTGTCCACACAGTATTTATTCAAGGCATATTTACCTACCGAGACATATTCAATGCAATTTTACACCATTGAAACAAAGAAACAACCTTAGCTAGCTGCATTTGTATAGCCAAACATAACCATGCCATCAAACTCCACAAATAAGAACTATATACGTGGTCATATAACATAATCTGGTGTAATAAGAGATGGCATTGATCAGTAATCCTCAATTCAAGCAAGCTATTGTGAGTGCCTTAAGATGCCATCCAACATGGGTGACATTATACTGAACCTGTGATAGTTTTGTTTTTCCTAAGCTGGTGATTTTTAGCTCGTTGGTGAAAAGAAACCACCCTCCACCCCTAAAAAAAATGACAATGAGCTTTACTTGCATGAGAAATGACTTGTACAAGCTCTACACAAGCCTTTGTAAAAAAGTAGACCCCATCTTGAAAAAGTGTAAAAAAAAATCATTCTTTTTTTAGTGGGACTCACCTTTTTACAAAGGGCCTACGTTGGACTTGTAGCTAGCATTACTCTACTCGCGTATTCATCTCATGTCCTCTAAATTATCCATACATGTCCACAGAAATGGCAAAACCGAGGAACATAGGCTTAAAATGAAAAAGTACAGTGGTGCTGGCAATCAGCCAAAGAATTATCAATGGTCAATTATATGAGATTCACCCGAACACATCTGAATATTCTCTATGCATCAAGCAATGCCTTTTACAAACCACCATGCATAACATATTTAAATGGAGACAAGTGGTCTCAGAACCAGAAATGCAAATAGTATTACCATAACACGCATCACGCACACACTCACACAAAAGCGCAAGCGCAAAGGATAAAGAAGATAGAAACCTGGCACATACTTGATCTCGAAAAGGCTCAGGATCACGATAATTGTGGCTATGCATTTGCTTCCCCGGCCATTCATTCATACCTGGAAGTACAATAATAAACATCAACAAGGACCAAGAGTAAGCTTCATAAGGCTTTGGTTAAGCGCCAAATTCCTAGTTGTTTTTGGAAGTCTATCCTTACATAAAATTTCTAATTGTTTTCTGAATATTGATAATAGAAATAATCCTCCTTAAACATTATATCTTTTATTATCTATAATATGCTTATTTGGATCTATATCTATTTCAATTCATCTTATTTAATCATTACAATTTTTTTAAATTTTAATATAAAATATAATAAATAATTCAATTTTTTAAAATTTTAAAATAATAATATTTTAATAATATTACATTCAGCTTTTAATTTTTATCTTAATTCAACTCAATACAACTTCCAAACGCAACCTTAAAATTTAGGCCAAACTTGTATGCAAAGCCATACCCGGAATCAAGGCGATCCGAGGTTCGGTATGGTGCCCATTACATACAACAACGGCGTCAAAAATCTCATCAAAACCAGCTCCATCTTCGTCTCTCTTTCTAGATTTTACATTCCATTTCGAGCCCTCCATTAATCTCACGCGCACGACCTCTGTCTCAAACCGCACCAATTCACCGATCCGAAACTTGCGCGCGAAATCTTTGAGATACATGAGGACCTCTCGGTGACCCGGGAACCGTCTCGGGTCTCGGTCCGGGTCGTCTCTGGAGAAGAACGGGTAGTCGCTGAAGCCCATGGCCTCGCGGGGGAGGTTGGTGCGGAGGGAGCCGTATAGGCTGCTGTGGACCTTAGTCCGAGTCGGGTCGAGTCCGAGACAGTCGGACTCGACCATCGCAGTATACACCCAGGTGCCGCCGACCTGGTCACCGCGCTCGTAGACGACGACGCTGTGTCCCTTGCGCCGGAGCTCTCGAGCCGTCACGAGTCCGGCGGCTCCGGCTCCGATCACGGCCACGTGGCGGGATATGACCGAATTGGACACGGGTGCGATGGACAGGCGTTGGATTGTTATTGCTGTAGATTCTGCAGGGATTGGCATTATAGTACGACAGAAGACGAGGTCGCAAATATTAGTTTGCTCGTACTTCACGGGGTAACACGGCGATTGTGATGAGTACTATGCGATGGTGATGAGTACCCAGCCTCAGATATGCATGCGGCCGAGCAGCCAAAGTCGCACACGACAAGATGTTGCAAGAGAATTCTCGTTGAGTTGGTTAAATTTATCTTTAAAATTTAGTCAATACCATCTTTTTTTTATATTTATTTATTTTATTTAAATTTAGTCCCATATTAAAATATCTATTCACTCTCTATATAATAATAAAATATTATTAATTTAATAATTTTTTTATTTAATTTTTTTATCATATTTTATATTTCTATCAATTAAATATTAATAATAATTATATTTTAATTAAATTAATATTAAAAAAATCATATTTTCAAAAATTATTTAATATTAATAAAAAAATATTTGATTTAAACTCATTTAAAATTCTATCTATTTTTTTTTTATAGAATAAATTCTATCTAAATTTTTTAATTACAAATCAAATAGTATTTTTATTTGAAGGAAGAAATTAATATTTTAATATTTATTTGGAGTGAGAAATTAATATTTTAATATTTGGTGAATCAATAGTAGTTCTTCATATTTGATCAATCACTATAGCAAAAGTCTAAATTATTTTAGATTTGTCTAATTTAATGTGGGATGCTTTTGATATCAATTATGTAAATTTTAACCAATCTTCTTATTTAGCCAAACCAATGAAAATGCTCTAAAAGGATTATAAAATTATTTTATTATAAATTTAATTTAATATATTATATAAATATTTTGTAAGAATTTTTTTTTTGTGAGATTTTTTTATAATTAATATTTTATTTTTAAAATTAAAAAAAATCACAAAATAGAAGAAGACAATATTTTACCGATATATAAAATAAGAAAATATTTTTATATAAATTTATAAATTAAATTAATATAATATATTAAATTAAATTAAATATAATTTAAAATCCAAAATTTTATTTTTATGAAATTTTTTATCATCGTTGCACTTCTCGAAAAATAAAATGATAAAAATTTTGTTATCAATCGGAGCAGTTGCCGGACTGATTTTCTAGGATTCAGTGAACTTACCTTGTTTATATAATATAATAATACAAACAAGCTTACAAAAGAGTGTATATATATATATATATGAAAATAAATTTCATTTTTTTCAATAAAATTGAAATTATAACTGTGATTAATAAACGGAAAAAAATTTAGATTACAAGTTAAACTATTCATTTATTTGGAATTTTCATCTACATAAATTTTTTTGTGATGGATATTATCTTAACTTCTATAAACTCTCTAATAATAAAGCCTTATGAGATATGAAACTCTGTATAAATAAAGATTTCAATCTTAATTTGTCTAAAAATATAAATTTTGTACAAACAAGATAACCAACCCTCATCCTCTAAAGGAGGAGATGGAAAACCACCTTCATCCTCCAAAGGTGGAGCAGGAAAACCATTCCTTATCCTCAAAAGGAGAAGAGGGTTCTCCTGTTATGGACAACAAATTCAATAATTTTTTTTTTAACCTAACACAAGTAACAGAACAAAAAAACATAGGAAAAACTGAAAAAAAAAAAAAAATACAACAAAACACAAAACTTGAAATACATTGAAAACCAAAAAAACACAGGGAGGTTGTAATGGCACGTGAAGGACATGCGCCATCCTATGAATGTGTCGGACCGTCGATCCTGAAGCTATCGAGATCGTTGACCCCAGAAAAGCCACGCGTGGTAGCAATAGAGCCCTTTGTGTGGTGACATATGGAGGCTACGCGCGCATATAGACCCACGCGTGTGGATCACGCGCTGCTCCTTTTGGCGAAACCTTCGACAGTTTGAAAGATTAGCAGCTTAGAAACCTCGCGATAGGGCGCGTAGTGGTCGCTGACCATCGGAAAACATCAAACACCGCTTCTCCATACTTCGATCGAAAAAAAAATAAAAATAAAACCAAAACACCAACTGAAAAATTAAACACTTGAAGAAAACTACATCTGTGAGAAGGGAGGGAGGGAAGAGCCAAAGCTCTCACTCTCCTTTGAGGTGATTTTCGGTTTAGATTTTTAGAGAGAATATATAATTTCTCTCTAAAAATATTTAGGGCTGAAAAGAGTATATTTATTGTTATGCTATAATGTTTGGCAATCACAGTATATTATTTTATTATAAAGTAACTTCTTTCTTTATATTTCTCTTTTTAGATTAGGTATTTATCTTCTTGTTACATAATTAAATCTTGCCAATGAACATTAATATAACAACAAACATATATAAATGTAATCATTTTATAATTTTTAAACAATTTTAAATTTATTATTATTATTAAAAAAAAAAAAATTGGCATGTCAAACTATTCGAATCGTGGCTCGACTTTTTGGCACAGTGGGCTTCATTGGGTAGAGATGGTACTTCGATTTGGTGGCCCAAGGTTGGTTTGTTTGTAGAGGCGGCCATGTCAAGCGCCAGTCGTCCATGCACCCACGGCGTTATAATTAGAAATATCATGGAATTAAAATTAAGTTACTCCACTCATCATTCATATATTATATATTTAATAAAAAATTAAAAATATTATGTAATATATGGTTTGAGAATAATGAATTTTTCTAAATTTATAAATCAGCTTCATGTCGGATTATAATCTGTTTTAATAAAATAAGTCTCACCCATCATATATAATCATATTAATTTATGCATTTTATTTTTGTAAAACTGCTTTATAAATAGAACATTGCTCTTATAAAATGATAACAACAATGATATATAAAATTATAAAATCATTAGAGAAAGTAATTATGGTACTAATTTTGAAATGTAAAAATTATATCATATATATTTGGAAAATTTAAAATTCACGTATCTCATAAATTATCAACATTGGTAATTTATGATTTGCAGTCTTAGTTGAGATATGACTTTTAAGATTATGGACATGCTTAATATTAAAGTCGTGTTTTACGCGCCTTTTGGTTTGGTTTTGACAACTAAGGTCTTTTGAAACGAGCCTGAAAAGTCAAAGGGAAGTGCAACTTGAAGAGGGCGGCTTGAGGCTGGATAACCTCTAATGCCAAAATTAGTAAATAAGTAAAAGAGTTTAGAAATCAAATAGAGGTTTTTCATACTTGGAGTTGGTTATTTATACTATGATGTGGGGGTGCGTGCAAATAGTCTTTGCTTCCACGACGTTCATGCATTCCTTTCTGTTTCTACTGTTAGATATTATTTAATGCGGTGTGACTCTGCGTCGGCTCCATTAATGTGACGTGTAGTTTAGCAGCAGCGCCATTAATGCGGCGTGGTTCCTTGACTTTGCATTCGGTCCCTATGAGTTGTAGATGGTCTGATGTCGATTGGATCGACAACCTTCCGTATTTCCCGTTGCGTTCTGTGCATGTCTCTGGGTTCTAAACTCGACCGTAGACTATTAGGTTGATCTGTCTTGTCAACCATTATGCGCCCCTTCCTAACAGACATTCCATCCACTAAGCGGACTGGGGACTCTTGGGCTGGAGCCTAGACCCAATGGGCATTAGGCAGAGCGAAAAACCCCCTTACACTTAATTTTCATAAATGGTCCACAATGGAGATAAAATGAGCATAAAAAATATATTTTAATATGTGAAATGATATTTGTAGTTTTAAGTTATGCAAGTACTTTCGTGCACTTGTTCTGAAAAAAATTGTAAATATGAGACCTATATGAAAAAAAATTTAATTTTTAATGATGAACCATATATTTTTTTTAAAGAGAATACGTGATATTTATACACACTTTAAGACTGTATCAATCAAGCTAAAAAAAAAGGGTCCCTGTGAGGGAGGTCGTTCCCAGTGTCGGGCTTAACCACCACACAGCCCGGCCCACGAGGCACCGATAGATCTAAGGATAACCCAACAGAAGGACGTCGGTATGGGAAGACAAGATGGACCGATATGAGAAGAGCAAGGTCGGTCCAAGAAGTACAGGAATAAGCAATAAAGTAACATACACGGAACGTGGACCTGAGTCAGAAGGCTTGACACCTTACTGGCCGACAACCCATACGCACAAGGTCAGGGACAACCCTGGTCTCTGAGCACAAACGGCTGGACAAATCAAGAAGGTGGGCGCATCAGACTGAGGCCACACTGCATTTAATGGAAGACGAAGACAGACAAAGACACGACACAAACCCTGGACTGTCAGCGATCGCCAATGGCTTGTCGTATGACAGAATGTTGGAAGAGGATTCGATTTGAATACAGAGCAACATCACCATGATCGGCTTGCCAATAGACCACCCCCACCAGGTATATATACCTCCACTCGTGGGGCAGAAATTTCTTTAAGCACTTCATTTGAGTTCCCTTAAATTATAAATTCATAACCCAAAACTGACTTAGATATTAGATGTGTTTCTCACCATCCCGAGCCCCCCATCTTCCCATATTCACAAGAACATATTGACTCCAACGTGGAGTTGTTTGGACTACGAAACACGACATCAATAATAACGAAAAAATAAAATCTTAAAGTCTTGATATTTTGCAAGATGACGGTAGGGCAGCCGAGGGGAAGCTACTATTAGATGTCAACACCAGACTCCACAGTTTTGGAACTATTTTAACATTGGGCAGAGGACGGGCATTGAACAATTGGAAGCATTACAAAGAAAAAAGGACAAACAATCTGTGGCCAACAATCTTTTCATTGAAGCATCAATATAGAAATGGACGAAGAAGCATGGACCTGATAGTATTGGAAATCTGGAACCCTTTGATTTTGTTCTTTCATGGAAGTTGTCACAGTATTGGAAAACTTGCTAGAAAAACACCTTCTTTAATGGAAGTTGTCACAGTTATATGAAGGTCAATTAACTCGTTTATTTTAAAAATTAAAGTAAAAGAGATATTTATAAGAAAATAGTCGTATTATTTATTTTTATTTGTACAAAGATTTAAAAAAATAATAATATTATCTCTTCTATTCCAAGTCCCAAATTCTAAAAAATGTGATCGATCGGCATGATTAGTCTGGGGATTACGAGGATGCTAAACTATATTTCATGGTTAATGTTGGGAGTCCAATGAATCAGGAGAGAGAGAGAGAGAGAGAGAGAGAGAGAGAGAGAGGTCAATAAGTGAGGACAGGCTGTTGGACACTCCATCCAAAGGGAAAGAAGATAGGGAACTTGGGGTAGTATTTAGTTTACCCAAAAAATGAAGAAAGCAAAGGACAAATAGTTAAGGGAGAACTAGAAGGACGTAAAAATGAGGGAAACTGAAAAGGAGAGTGAAAGTATTTTATTTTATTTTATTATTATAATTTTTTTAAAAAAGTTTAAATATAATATAATAAATAATTAAATTTTTTAAATTTTAAAATAATATTAATATTAATAATATTTTATTTAATTTTAAATTTTTATTTAAAAATATGGCCTAATAACATCTTAGAATAAGTTTAAGGGTAAGATGAGATATAAAATTTTCATCTCATCTCATAATTATATTTTTTTAAATTCTCATACAAAATATAATAAACAATTTAATTTTTTTAAATCTCAATTCAATTTTTTTAAATTTTAACGTAATAATAATATTGAAATATAATATTTTAAATATTAAAATAAAACATAAAATTTTCAACTTATCCCAAACCTGCCCTTACTATCTAAACCGTAACTAAACAAGCGACGTCGGGTTTATAGTTGCAGTTGATATTGTGTCTGTCCCACAGTCCCCACTCCCACCATGTCTCTGACTCTGACTGCTCCTCTTTTTAAGCCGGAGATCTTAAAGTGCGAAAAGCGAAGAAAACCAAAAAAGAGAGAGAAAGAAGAGAGTAAAGAGGTAGAGTTTGTGTTGTGTTATAACTGCCTGAAAGAGAGATACGATTTCCACGCCTATTTATCCACTCCCGAACGAACACACACCCAGAGAGAGAGAGAGAGAGAGAGGGATCATCCCCCCGTCCTTTTACTTTTGTCCCCAGCGATCTGATTCCCTTTCTGCTCTCTGTATCTTTCTCATATTTATTTCCCTTCTCTCTCTCTCTCTCTCCCTTTCTCTGAACTGTTTGGCCATTTTCTTTGCTTCTGTTGGATCATGCAATGTGATATTCTTTGTAAAATGAGGATTTTCTGGACAAACTAGAAGCCGAAGCAGATATTCTAATGGAGGAAAGCTTTTTTCTTTTTAGGTTTCCCTGCCTCACGGTAAACTCTCTCTCGCTCCCTCACTCGCCTTGTTTTCTATTGAGTAGTTCCGTCGTGGTAAAATTACAAAATCTTAAATTTTTGGGTTTTTCTTTTTCTAAGATATGATACGAGAACGATTATGGTAAAATGTTTGTGTGTAGTTGCTCGTTACCAGGTTAATTATTCTTCTGAAAAATTATATATTTTCCAGTTGTTATCGGGAACAAAGTAATTACTTGATTTTGCATGTACAGTGTCATTCTCGTTAACTTTATTAGTAATTTACTACAAAAACCATCGGTGGAGATTCCCCATGTGAATAAATAAAGCAATCACAACGAGAGAAGCTGAAAATCTTTATTTTTTCAAGCTTTCCGTTTTCGTTAATATCAGTATTGAAAAGGAATGATTTACTGGTTGGTACAAATTGGAATTAGAATCAGACTCGAAAGAGAAACAAGTTTTGCCTTAGCAAAATTTAATCTATTTTCCACTCTGATACAGTATTACTGTTTGGTTATCGTGGCTTGTATGGATTGGGGAAGCATTTTTTGGCCTACTCACTGTTACACTCACAACGCATTTTGTGGGACGGTATGACCTGTAAACAGCATTATATCATGTGTGCTTGTTCGTGTTTTATTTCAAACGTGAATCAACCTTTTGAAGCTGTTCAGATTGTACATTGATCGAACAAGTGCTTCAATTGGTGGGAACTAAGAAGTCGGATTTCCCACTCTATTAAATTTTATTCGTATTGCGGTGCATTCTCAATGATTAGCTAATTGTTGCAACACCGCACTTATGTTAAAAGCTTTTCTTTTAACTTTTCGAAATTGGGTGTTTTGATAATCATTTCTTCCCAGGAGAGCTGTTCGGGGATGGGGTAGTGAAAACCTCGCAAGTTTCTATTCCTAAGATGCAACCTCAGTTTTGATGCGATCATCTTTTGATTTTGTCATGGACATCATGCTGAAGCAAGGGGATTTTGATTTGAGTTCATTACAAATGTATGTTGATTCTCTCAAAGAAGCTTTAAAGAAGACTATGCTTAGCCAGGAGGTTATATTTAGGAAGCAGGTATGCAGACATCATTACTTTTACTTTTGTTGATTTATGCATTGACTTCAGTTAGGATTTTATATCTTGTTTGAAATAATTGTGTCCCCTATGTTTGATACACATAAATCAATTAAATTGCTTATTGATTACTACTTTTTAGCTACTTAAATTAACTGGACTTTAGAGGTATTTGGGATTTTCTCTTTGAAGTATGGCTTCTACTTGTAGTGATGGAGCATGCATGTAGTTACAAAATTACACGCAAAAGAAAAACGACAAAAAAAGAAAGAAAGACTTTTCCTTTAATATATGGTTTGTGGGATTTGGCAAGCATTTTAATGGAATATAGGAACACAAAATATTTCTTAACCTTTTGTAGATCAAGAATGGATCCAAACTTTAAAGAAACAAAAATGAGAAGTTAATGGATAATTGTTTTTTTTTAAAAAAAAAAACTACTATGTATTTTAGGACAGCCTAAAAAGAACACATCCTATCTATTTTGAGATGGGAAGTATTTTCTCATTTTTGCTATTGATTTATATCCAGGTTGAGGAACTCCATCGATTATATTCGAAACAGAAGACACTAATGGAGAATCTTGCTTGGAGGGAGTTTGATAGATACAATTTGAGGAAAGCAAGCGCCCATTCAAAGTTGTTCCCTTTTGCAATTTCAGCAAGATATGATCCACTTGCGAAAGAAACAATGTTTTCCTCAATTCAAATGGTAAGTAGAAGCCTCCAACTTTCGGGACATTTTCGAGAGTTACCATTTGAATGACTATGTATGAGGAGCTGGATTAAAAATTGTCTTTACTCTATGATGGGATCTAAAATTCAGTCATAGGTTTATTTGCTCTTACTTGCATTTTAGGTGGCTGTGAATGCATTGTATCCACCGCCTTGCACAACTAACCTATTTTTTTCAATGATCTGCTATATTTTACTGTTAATGTGATAAGTTTTTCCTTTAGGCGGGGCCTACTCTATCTACAGGCCACATGTTAGAAGGGCGCCAGGGCATGCCCTATAATCTTTGGCAGGGGCCTCAAGATCTTCGACTTCCATGTGATCATGGTAAGATTTTTTGAAGAATTGGAATATTTTCAATCACCTAAGAGAAGCATCGAATTTGAAGTTTTTTTTTTCTTGGTGGCGGTAATGTTTCAGATCCAGAGTTGAAGCTCTCCTTGAGCTCTGGTTATGACAATTGGAGAGATGGGAGTGCTAAGAAAACTTGGCTTGATAAAAAAGTCCATTCCTGCGCTCGCATCATTATTGACTTAGAAGAGTCAATTGAGAGTGTATCAAATGAAGGTGAAAAAGATGCACCTTCTTTCAGCTATGCACCTCCGACACCTCATTCTGGTGGCAAGCATCAGCTGGGATTTTCTGTACTCTCTGATCCAGTCATCTCAAGTGGGGCAAAGAAAGATTTACAGGATGGAACTGCAGATAGTGGTGCTCTTCTAGATGACCTAAAGTGCCATCAAGGGCAGGTCTATTTAAATAAAGGTATCTGTATACATGAAGTCATCTTCTTGACATGTAGCCTTGTGCAATTAAGCTCTTTTTATCATTAGGATTCAACAAAATTCTAATTCTGGTATGTTTAATCATTACGCCATTTTTTCCCTTCCTTCAGAATTTAAAGACTGCAATTCTAATATCCCTACTGGTAATCAGTCCACCAAGATCCAACAGCTCACTTTCTGTAAAGCACATTTAGACCTTAACAAAGTTCAGCTTGATGAATCTTCTTGTTGCTCAAATGATATTATGTTGGCCCATCCTTCAACAGCCAACTCAGCACAGGTTTTCATTGAGCTAGTTGGCAGGGTTCAGGAGGACAATTGTGCATCCATCACTTGGGGAAAAGAAAACAAACGGTGCTCAAATGATATCTCTGACTTGCCTCACCAAGATGATGCAGTGAATTCTTCTTTGGTAGAGTCCAACAGCAGAAGCAATATAACGGAAATTCGGGCTAGAAGTTTGAAGGTTGATGGAGTGGGTGGAAGTGAAGTTGGCCTTTTAGGCGTTGAGGCCAACTCCAGGCCCCCACCAGGCCTTTGCGAAGACCTTGGTGGCTACAGTCGTTACCCCAAGGATGGCAGTAATGGGTTCGTGTTGGAACTTAAAAATGACCTTTTACATGACCCAAATTGTACATCTATAGCTACTAGCCAGATAAACTTTGAGCAGAGCGAAGTCGATGTTATGCTTTCAGGTTCTGGTCAAAGTCAAAATACAGTTCAAGATGGACGTGGCAATGAATATCATGCTTCTTGCAAGTCCCACATCAATGGTGATAACGACTCCAGCAGTGTGAAGACAATGCAATCTAGGATTGAAATGGGTAGTTCAAATCTTGGTCCTTTTGATCAGTTTCCCGGAACCCATTTAGGGTGTCAAGTTGCAGAAACCTCGTCAGGCAATCAGGACCAAGAATTTTCTGACAGCAGTGACTTGAAACATGAATGCCTCGATCACAAAGAAGAATCATCTGAAGCAGATGCGTTGATCCATAGGGCAGCTGAATCACTTGTCCATTTCTCATTGGAGATCACATCTGGTAATCATGATTGCTCTGCCAAAGCAGGATTAACTGAGATGAAAAATGAGGAGAGGGAGCAACCCCTGTGTTCTTCTGATTCTTTTGAGTTAATTGCTCTAAACTTAAAAGAATGCAGTGCAGATGAGCATTCTGTATCGTCAAAGCCATTTGAAGTAAATGACATGGAGACAAAAGATTCTGCTTTTAAGTTAAAAAGGGGTAGGAGATTGAAAGATTTTCAGAAGGACATACTTCCTGGTCTTGCATGCCTTTCTAGACACGAGATTCGTGAGGATATAAACATTCTGGAGGGGGTTCTAAGATCAAGAGAGTATCGAAAGATCAGAGCAAGGATGGCTAATGGACAGAACTGGTGTGCACCCGTGAGAAACAGACGGCCAAGAATCAATTATGTTCAGAGGAAAAGATTTTAACGAAGAATTCCTGTGGGGAATGCCATTCTATGAAAATTCTTTCTAGAATGCGAGTAACACTATTCGCGGACGTATGGTTATTATGGCTACGAGTGGGGAGGAAGATTTATACTTAATGCTACTAGTTTTTATGCTACTCTTTCTAATTCGAAAATAGTTTAGTTTATTTTATTTTTTACTTGTTTTGGTCTCCAGCAGCTACGGCAACACTTTTCCTCCTTTTCGAACTTCTAGATTATTCTGGCAATAAAGAAAGATTCATTGTGGCAATATTTTTTGCAATTATATCTTCACCAAAAGAGGACGATGACTGAGTCACTGAAAAGGTTGTCTGGTCTGAGAAAGGCAGTTGTTTTACATTAATAGTTCGTTTGAACAGTAAAATGAGATAATGATTTTAGATTAATTAAATAAAATATTATTATAATATTATTTTTTAATATTATTATTATTTTAAAATTTTAAAAAATTGAATTATTTATTATATTTTATATAAAAATTTAAAAAAATTATAACGATGAAATGAAATGAAGTGAGATAATTTCTATCCAAACGAGTCTAGAGATAAACCGAACACTAGGCACTCAACGGTAACTTTTCACACGATTCAATGGGATGATGCTTTACATACCACTTTAATAGATAACAGAAGCAATGAGAAGAAGGGTAATAAAATTGTGGGCTAGAAATCCAAAGTTCATAAAGAAGGTGAGCTGCAATGAACCAGGCATGCAGTAGCGTAGCATCTCTACATTTTTAAATGCGGACCTCCACTGGAATACCCCAAGTCGATTTTTACGCCATGGAAATTGTATATGTATACTCACAAAGAAGGGTAAATAGATGGACGAAACGATATCATTTTTCACGTTCATATCTCAGATATCCTAGACTGCTGTCTGGTTGTCCGCTGATGATGGTTGTTCATGATGTTTCATATCCCTCCTCTTGTGATTTATCTTTCAGGAAATGGAGAATAAAGAGAAAAACTAGAGTCCCAAAATAAACCAATAAACCTAACAGATGTACCTCCTGATGAGTATTCCGGGAGGAAATATGGGCAGAAGCCCATAAAGGGATCTCAGCATCCTAGTTATATGTTCAGGTTTCTTATTTCTCAAGAATGTATCGGCTGTGCCTGCAGCAATAGAGGTTTAACACCTGCGAATAAGTAAAGTCATCATAAAATATAAAATAAAATTTCAACGTAAAATATAATAAATAATTTAATTTTTTCAAATCTCAAAATAATAATAAAAATAATATTTTATCATTTTAACTCAACTTAACTCAACTCAACTCAATTCAACATTCAAACGCAACCAATTCTATGAAACACTAGCCGGTTTGGATTGGGAGCCCCATCTCATTACTATTCACAAATTTCAACAACTCACAAATCTTATTACTATTTATAAATTATTTCAATTCATCTCATCTAATCTCTTAATCCAAACGGGACTAAGCATTCGTGAAGCTGAACAAAATATACTTCAAATTGTCATTTTCCAGCCACGACAGATGGAAAGATTTTAATTTTTGTCTGAGTAGTGGTAAATAAGTTCTTTAGATCTTTTGGATATGGACGAACAATATTTAGCTTAAACGGGCTCTTGGGCCTTGGCCCTCTTTGTGAAGCAGATGTTCTTTCTACAATTGGGAATCCTGAATATTTCAAAGTGCATGGTGTTTGTTTCCCCGATCTAGTGTGTTAACGTCGTATTTTATACGTTTTTGAGTCATATGCCAACAATTCAGATTTTTAAAGCTAGGCTTGCAAAAAAGAAAAATAGAGAAATTGGGAGAGGACAACCTTGGGGTCGAGAGTCTCCAATGCTAAAATTAGTAGAATATTTTGAAATTTTAAATAATGAAAGAGTCTAGAATTTTTTCATACCTAAAAATTATTATTTATATCGGGAGTCTGGAGAATAGATCTTGCATGTCCCTATAGAGCCTATATCATTTTTACTGTTCATTTTGTTAAAGTCATTTAATGCAGCGTAACTCTACGACAACGTCATTAATGTGGTGTGTTGCTTAGATAATGATGCCATTAATACGGTGTAGTTCCTTGATTTGTCTTACTTTGCTGGTGTTTTCAGTGACCCGTCAATGTCACCTTATCAAAAGATCGAGGGTTCCCTTTGCTTCCCGCTTGTTCCTGTTGGCAAGTATTCAAGGGCTAGATGTTGTTCGAGGGATCTTTAAGACGTGAGTCTCATCCCCCTATAGTCTGCTCCCATATGTGGGTTGTGTCTATGGAAGTCTAACTGCCAGCCGGGCCGAGAGGCCTATTTGTTTTGGATTTGAATATTCTTTTCTTATTCTCTTAGTGTTTCCATAGCCATAATCTTTTGGGTATGAAAATTTGACCTTGCGATGATGGCCCATGGGGAGGGAGCTTCTGTCTGGCATGGTAATATATATATATATATATATATATATATATATATATATTTTATCGTACTTATTGCACAAATCTTAAGGTGAGTTTTAACAATTTAGAATTTTATGGCGACAAACACTATGATTTTTATAAAGTCAAAAACAAGATATCATGTGTTAAGAGGGTCTGATGGCATATAATTCAATTCTTCAAATGAAAAATCTGGTTTGAACCACCAAGGGCAGAACTACTAAGGGGGCTGGGGGGTATTGGACCCCCAAGATTTTCAAAATTTGATGAAAATTAAATTTTAAATATGTTTTTATAAAGTAGATTATATTAAAAATTAGTATTTAGCCCCCTGAATTATTTTTTTGTAACTTGGCCCCCCAAACCAGATTTTCTGGTTCCGACCCTGCGAACCACCCACCCCTTATCAAAGATTAAAAAAAAAAAAAAAAAATCCTAATATACCTTTTCTGTCTTTAGGAAATGGTACAAATTTTCTTTTTTTTTACGACAATACTCTGATGTAAAAGCGACTATTTGGCAAAACCAACAACTTCACTCATTTTTTTCAATGCAATTATAGATAATTATCATGAAATTAAATAGTGGGTAGAAAAAGCCTTGGTTAATGTTCTAACACGCATATATATACGATCATTAATGGATACAGATTTATTCAGAAAAAGAAGATCCATAATTAATTAATTTATTTTTTCCGGGATATTATTTCAGCATTAACGCACTAGCTTCTCTCCTTTTCATTCTATAAGTTCACTAGCTCCACTACGAGTCCACAAAAATGAATAAAGGACAACAAAATCGTGCAGGACATGCATTGGCTTTTTTCCCGAAATAAATTACTTCGATCGATGTTTTTCCAAGTGGGTTCCGACGACTTCGATCTGCAGAAATTCAAGAGCTCGATATAATTAATTTATTAGGATTTTTTTTTAAATAAAAAATAAACTGATATGGCCGACCATTACCGACTCTAAAGGAGACGAATCTTTCTAGATTAATGCATGACTCAATTAAACAGATAGTTGCATTATATGATCTAGATTAATCTATCACTCAAGTGCCTCTTTGACTACATACAAATTAATTATATCCCAAGACATTGTATTCTTGATTTGATTAAAGAATCTGTGACTTAATTCCTGGATTAATGACTTATTCAAGATCCTCTTATCATTATATGATCTGTATCCTACATTGAATCTTCTCCATCGGTCCTTTTATAAGCAAGAATTTAATAAGTTTTCGGTGTTGGGTCCGAAGCTTATCCAAAGATGATAATGAGTCTAGATTGATGCATGAATTAATGGGTACTAATGAACACCAGCACCAGCAGTAGAACTAGAAGATCAAAAGACTTCTCAACCACAATCAGTAGTGATTTATATCATATATAAATAAATGTTTTAGACACAAAATCAAATCTATAAACTGACATAGTTTAATATAATACGCCACATTATAAAATTATTTTTATTATAAAATAGATTTAACTTATCACATGAAATTATATAAATTTACAAGTTTTATAGTATATAAATTTTTATTTTTTTTATAATTGTATCACTTCTCTAATAAGGTGCATGGTAGGTCCCAGATATATGATTGTCTAGCTATGATCGTTTCGTAAGCTGGTAATATTTGGAAATATTACATTATGGGGCCCCATCGATCCAACTCCATCAATTATGGTAGATAAAGAAAATTCCCAAGGCACCAAAATGTCTTCGAAATCCAGATTTTACGATGATTATCTTTTGAAAGTGGCTTTTTTCTTATCCAATATTATCACACACACGTCATTAATTCACAAATTAAGAAGCTAGCAGATATAGAAGATGATGATCATCGAGTCTGCGTATAATAATAAGTGGGGTAGAAGACCAGCTGATCAATTTAATTTGGGTACAAGATCATATTTATTATCCAAGACTTTCTATCCCATGATCTCTTGTTCACGTTGTATAAACATCCACAATCTGTGTGCGTGCCGTCCCACATGTACATTAATAAAGATATATAGATACAGACATTAATACATTAATAAAGAAATTAAACTAGATAGATAGGCCTACGTGGAATTTACCACAACTCAAGTAATAACTTAGAATTATAATCTATGTACAGCTAAGGTGTAATAGTAGCAATAAATGCAATATTGAACTTAGTATTTATCATCATAATTAAATAACGTATTCAACCTACTTTTACGAACCACAACATCATAATCAATGAGAACATAATTACTGGAAATATTCTAACATGCTCACTCTCTGCTGAGTATGTTGTCCACAGGATTAATAAAAACAACATGAAGAAAAATTCTTCGTATTATCTATTTTACCATCATTCTCAATGTCTCATGTGATACCTCATAAGTGAAACGATAGATGGTGTATGAAATTTTATATTATTTGTGAATGAGAAGTTATTGCTTTATAATAGTTCTAATAAAGCATGTACCAATTATATAATCGATTAGTCATTTTAGAATATAGGTCCAGATGTGGCTTATGCTTCATTTGGTGCGTTAGAAATGATATTAGAACATATATCAATTAGAAATATAGGACTCGAGCCGTGTCATTTATAATGGACTGATCTAACAAGGACGTCGAGAATTTAATATGAGAGATTGTGATGCCCTATAATGAATTATAAGGATATGTGGTATATGAGAATTTAATACCACATAATGGAATGGTAGCATTTCTCAAATCTTAATACATACATGACGTCTCATTTGATGCTCATAATAACATGCATGAAGTATGAACATTCTTGAAACAAATGCATGCATAGTAAGATATATATCGGTATAGTATTGCTCCTATTATCAGACAAACACAAGCAATTGAATTGACATAATAGTTTTGTTTTAGTACGATATGATGCATTGAAGCTATAAATCCCTTAAAATCATAGAAAGGTCGGTTTTAGTAAGGACCTCTTTTTTTTAGAGAGAGAGAGAGAGAGGACCCAAGCCAAAGAATGATATGTTAGTGTACAAACAAGATCTCATTTTTTGAGATTCCATCTTTTTCCTAAAAATAATCATATCTTCGTGGACATGAAAAGAAACTTATAGTCCTCGATCTATCGTTTGCTGTAGAAAACGATATCATTCAGAGTTCAATCTCCCATCATTTTAGTAGAAAACTTTCACCTTCTAAAAACTGAACATTATGTTTCCCAGCTCTCTTTTTTGTCCAAGAAATAAAGCACATCGATCTCCACCCAATTAAACTTTCTGTTTATAGTCCAGTCGCGCATTGCTTTATCTTGATCATACTCATGGTAGAAATAACTCGAGCTATTTTTTCATGCTGGACCCACATATATTTTATATAGATTGACCGAATAAAGAAAGTATTAAAGGGATTAAAGAGAATGAATCGAGTGTGACCTAGGCATATTCTTATGCTAATTTGCTGATAGTACATGCATGGGAAGATGCCTTTAAAAATGCTGTGGACTTTCATGATTACGTACGGTTGGCATGCAATATAATTTCTAAAGGTAAACAGAAAATGAAAATCAGATCGAGCATATGATCATCAAGTACCGCTGAAAATGCTCTTTTCATTCTGATCTTCTTAATGGTTTCATTGCTTCGGGCATAATTCCTGAATTTCCTGTTCAGCGCTAGCCTAGTACTAGCTAGATTGCAAATCTCCAATTCTTACATACAACTTGCTTGCTCTATCAAATATATGCTGCATGCATGCAGGTGTCCAAATGAATGATCTTGATGCATTGAATGTGCGTATTTCTTTCACTGACCAATTAAGCAGAAAAGAACCTGATGCGCATGGGACGAGGAATATGTAAGGAATTGAAATTGAAAAAATAGTTATATTTTATTGAAGAGTTGCATAAAAGTAGTAAAATAGTTGTTTCCCATCTTCCAAGCTTTGTTGTCAAACCCCCAAAGCTTTGCTGTGAAGGTGACACTAATTAATCATGCTCATGAGGAAGCTTCCGGTAAAATCTACCAGACCCCGGGCATTTTAGGTCCAGTCTTGGAGGAAGCTATCAGCGGGAAGCAAGAGAGGTGAAAGGAGGCCAGGGACAAGATAAGAGGGGAAATCAGACACTCAAAAATTTAGATGATATAAAGTTGTCATTCATCGCCACTCTCAAAAGCTTGAATAAAATGATCTGATAGAAAGTTAAAGGAGACTTCTAGGCAACTTCAATTGGAATAACCAAGCTCGAGATCTTCTTTAACTTCATAATGAAGAGACTCCAAAGATCATATTCTCTAGGTCAGAAGTAGTTATTGACCCATTTAGATTATGAGAGACTGTAAAAATAGTACTCATATCATATTGAATTTATCCTCTAAATGACCTGTAGACGTAAATTTTGTATTGAATTATATAAATCTGTATATCTCATTCTCTGTTTATATATATTTTCTATATTATTTTTCTATTTACAGCTATAGATGTACCGTACATGCCCAAGACGCCACCACAGCCTTCAGGCAGCTTCGTCGAGGCCTGAGCCATCTATCCGGGAATCGGGATGACACTATCTCTTGTTCCGGCGGTCGTACAATTTTAAACCGGTATTGCATTCAATTAGGCAGTAATCGATTTTGCTCTCATTAATTAATTTAATTCATTTCTGTAAAAGTAATTAACTTTCTCAAGCCTTCTCAAAGAGTACTGTTTCATCTTTTAAAATAATGCTTCTTTGGTATATGCGGCCCCAACATGCAAGTCCAATAGGACTAGGATTGTGCAATTTTTTATTTTCGTAATAAAAAAGATTAGTTCACACCAAATTCTTAGGTCCACCTCATATTATAATAACTTGATTGTTATGGGTAAACTCTTTATAAAGAGTTGAGCGGTATAATTCATAACATGATGGAATTGTCTGGATATGTTAAACAGCTTAGAAAAGTGAAGACCTTTTTAGAAGCATTAGAGATCTAAACAAGGTGAGTGACAGACGGAGAGAGAGGAGCTTGGTCGGTCTCGTTTGGATTCATATGAGTTGATATGGTTTGAAAATATTATATTATAATTAAAAAAAGTTGAATTATTTATTATATTTTGTGTGAAAATTTAAAAAAATTATAATGATGAAATGAAGTAAATTGAGGTGAATTTTCAATTTAAAGAGAGGCTTATAATTAGCTTAAGAAAAGGCTACCATTAAAGTTTTTTTTTTTCCTAGCCCTCACGAGGTTTTATTTGTATTCTCTAAATTAGTAATCACTCTTCACTCTAATTAGCATGAAAATGACCCACTACATGGAATTGTAGTCAGATGGTCCAAATTTCATGTCAATGTCACGATCATGTAGGATTAAATTCATGGATCAGAATTAAATATTTTCTGCTTCTCCTTACCCAACTTTCACTATGTTTAACGAATAATTATTTACTAACCAAGCGCATGCAGCCGACATTTTGCAAACTATGTACTACCACGTACTACTCCGTTTGCGACGATCATGTAAGAACATACACTTATAATTTTAGGGTTTCGTTAAAAATTCATTGAATACATCCGTTGAAAAAATAAAATAGATAAAATTGTTTTTTAAGTAAAAAGAAAAATTCAGTTTTCCATCAATCTTCTAATGATATTGATATCTATTCACTTTTTAACATATATAATGCTCTACAATTTCTATTACCTATGAGTAATGATACCTTTTGCTATATATATATTGATCTGATAAACTAATTGATTGTAAATATGTCAATCTCTTTAAATTCCCTCGACCTAAGCTGGCTTCACATGCTTGTGATCAAGATTAGGACGATGATCAAGACATAGAAGGGTTGACAAATCCAAGGTGTCGGTTGGGACTGGGGACTGGGGACAAGGGTAGTACTACTCCTCTTATATTGTAAAAACAGTACTGCCAAACCCATATATATACACATCCATTTAAAAAGGACAACAAATCAGCATTTCTGATTTCTGCCGCCACTCATAACAAACATACAAAATCAGAAATTAAAGTCACTCTTGATGATTGCCACGAGTTGAGTGTGATTTTGCATGTGAGGCCTTGATTTTTTGTCGACTGTTGAGGAACCGACACTTCATTGGTTAAACAGCGAGCTGTTGGGGATAGAAACCGTACAATACTAATTAGAAAAATGATAAGATTATTCTTCATTTACTATTAATTTACTCTTCTTTTTATATTTAATTTTTTTTTTAATTTTTTATTTTACTTAATAGTAAAGGAATAGTAAACCAATTGGAAGGTTATCATTGGTACGTGGTACTTTTCTTGAAATAAATATTAATATGCCTTCAGCGTGCTTTAAAGACCTTTAACTAAAAAGTGAGACTCGAATAGAACCGTAAATCAACCAATCTATTCGATAGTACGCTCAATACTCATTCGATTAAATTTAAGTTAAATTTGAATTTGTGAAAAAATAATTTCATTCATAAAAGTAGATATTTGTTCGATTTGTTAATAACACATACTTAATAAAACTAGATTCAACTCGACTAAGACTAGTTAAGACTTGCTCGTTTATACTCGAGTTGTCTCATTAACTCGACTCGATTAAAACTCATTCATATATTAATAAATATATACATATACATATGTATATATATATATATGTATTAGCTAATAATATAATCATACTACTTTTATAATTAAATATATAATATGTAATCAATTACGTATGTTTATATAGTGAATATACTTCATAGATATATTTTATAATTTGTATAATAATTAGTCGATAAAATTTAATCATATACTGGTATCTGGGAACTATATATGAAATAGATAAATATTATCATATTAAGTGTATGTGTTAATAATATATGTATACATATAATATATTGTTATTTTAGATAAATATCAACTAATTAGATATTAATTTATTTATAAATTTTTTAAAATTTTATAATTCAATGGAGGTTCTACTTGTTAGTTGTATAAATTTAATATTAGATATTTATTTTAATTTAATTAATTTATTAATTATTAAATCTTATTTAAAAAATAAAAAATAAATAATTCAAGTTCACGCTCAAGCTCAAACTCGAGCTCGAGTTAAGAATTTAGCTTATCGAGTCGAATTCGAACAAAGAATTAAAAAAAAAAAAATCTCGAGCTCGGTCTCGAGATCGAGTCGAGTTCAGCAAACCAAAGACTGACTCGATTACCGCCCTAGACTCAGGAAACCAAATGGAAATGACTCCAATGCTTAAATTCGAGAAGAGTAGTTAGACTCTTATGATAATTAATCAATTTCTAAAATTAAAAGTACGTACCTGGTGGCTATTTATTAAAGTTGAAGAAGTGTTCTAATATGACAAGATCTCTCTATAGGTATTACTCTCAGCGTCTAATTTGGTATGTCACTTTCTAGGGTACGATTTAACCATTAGTGATGCCTGCTTGAGTTTATCTTTGAGATTCGATCTCATAATTGAGATAGGTTCGTCATGTCTCCATTTTGGCTGTGTTCTTCTAGAATTTATTTCTATGGATTTACTCTGATATTAGAGAGATACGCGTGGCTAACCTTTATCTTTGAATTCATAGGATGCGTTTGATGTAGTTTGGTTCTTCAACCACCCTTTATTACGTGAATTTCATATGATCCTACATTTAATCATCTGCGGCTCTTTTCTCATCTATTAGGCATATTTATACTTAAGAAATTATATTTACAATCCTGAATGAGAGACTGCATGTGTAGTTTCATTAATGAATAAGAAGAAAAAAAAATATAATTTTAAAAAGAATATTATTATAATTTTAATTTTTTTTAAACATAATTATATATAATTACATGAACAGTCTCTATTTAAAGACTTTATATAAATTAACTTTTTATACTTATAGCATTGCTATTATGACTCTTTAAGTTATACCGCACACTTTGTTCCATTACCACCACATGGTGCCACTTAGTTAATTGAAAAAATAATATATATATATATATATATATATATATATTCAAAACTAAATTACATGAAAATATAAAAAGATAAAATTGAAACTTTAAGTTCTACCTTTTCTTTTTATATTTGTCTTTAATTTCTTAATATTTAAAAAATCACGTAACATGTAAAATAAAGTGAACAGTATAACGGATACGATATAGTAGCATTTATCTTGACTGTAGGTATAACAATTCATAGATTCATTACAAATGCAATTCCACGCTACGTACACATAGATTTATAAAGAGTACGAATATATCTTTTAGCTATATATTCATTAACCGTACGTTCGAGGTGTTGTAGCCTGTACGTTTATAAGGTGACATTAATCGGTCCCTTTAAAAAAAAAAAAAATTATAAATGTGAATTGTGTAATTTATTCTGAAAAAAATAAATAAAATATAAAATTTATATAAAAATAATAATTTTTTAATAATAAATTCTATTTTTTTTTAAATAATTATGTGATATTTATAAATAACATTCCTCGTAAAAAAAATTACACTGATTTACGAGCGATTATATGGACCCATCATATCACGAGTGTCTACCGCTGGCGAGGTGAGAATATCTGAAACGTACAAAAATGTTCGAGACATCAAACAACGAAGTACGAACCAGTCTGCGCGCGAAAGGAGCAGAATCGTGCCACGTCATCTGGGACACAAGCATCAGGTGGATCCGAGCATGTGAATTTTACATCCTTTTGCCATGTCCCACAACTGCCAAACACCATGTTCCGCGCGCTATTCTTCCTAACAATCTCCTCTAGTTTTGTAGTTTTCCTCCCTTGTGCATTTAATACAAGTTGTTTGTTTCTTGAGAAAAGTTAGCTATTTATATTTTTACTTTTATTGTATTTTCTGGTCTAGAGAATCCTCTGCTTATGGTAAATTTGGAGTTTAACAGATTTTGACTAACTTTTTTTTTTTTATTATTAATTTGCAGCTATTGTTGATGATCAGTCTAATTAGCACCAAACACGATAAGATAGATGCTACAAAAAAAAATCTCACATCACAATTTGGAGTACAGAAAAATTTATGAAGACTATAATTAGTTTTATGAATTGAAACAGGTGCATCCTAATTCATTCTGATCGAGATCCATTTTCAAAAATAAAAATAAATAAAAATATCAGGTAAAAGTCAGAATTTGGAGTATCATAAAATCTTTAAAATTAATTATCATCATCACTGTGGCCCAGAAAATAAAAATGATCATCACTCTGCTCAATCACATCATCAACATTGTTGCTCACCGTCGTCATGATACTCATCATATTATATATATATCTATGCTCATCGTTATCATCAATTGTCATCATTTTCTCAAGATCCAAAAGTTATATCGTTGATATCATTATCTTCAATGCTAATTCAACGATTAGTATGCTATCGTTGTCACCAGCACTCTTCTCTTATAATCAGAGATTTATCTACCAAGTTTCTCATTACACGTCATTCAAAAAAAAAAAAGTTTCTCATTACACGAGTGACTGTCATGATAGGGTCCATCATTATGGAAGCAATTACAAGAATCCTAACTATATGTGTGTGTGTATATATATATATATATATAGTTCCGTTTATAACAACTTTAATGATGGTGGTAACTTCTCTGTTAATAATTATGTGAAAAATCTCACTCTTAGGTTGCTTTTAGATGTGATATTGAGGTGATTTTAGATGATTTGAGTTAATTTATAAATAGTAGCATTTTGTATATCATATTGAGAAGTATTTAAATGCAAATAGATTGAGATGTATATTTCAATATATGAAGTAAGTTATGATGAATTTTAACTCTATATAAGAAATTAAAAAGATAGTGAGTCTCATCAATGATTAGTTTGAGATGGATGGAAGTGAGTTCATATTTCAAATACAGACTTAGGTTGTGTTTGGATGTTGAAGTGAGTTGAGTTGAGTTAAATTGAGATGATAAAATATTGTTAGAATATTATTTTTTAATATTATTATTTTAGAATTTGAAAAAGTTAAATTGTTTATTATATTTTGTATTGGAATTTGAAAAAGTTGTAATGATGAATTGAGATGAGTTGAGATGAGTTTGGGATCCAAACTCACCCTTAATGAAATATATATATATATATATATATATATATATATATTTTAAAGAGATATGTGATATTCATTTTGATAATTGATAATGATAGGTGATATATGAGAGATCATATTGTTTGAAGAATGAAAAGTTTTCACTTTTTATAATGTTCCAATGTGACTCAAAGTGTATTATTGACTAATCATTTTAGTCTAGTTTACTTTCACAACTCCTCTCCTCTCAACTCATCTTATATCATTATAACTTTTTCAAGCTTACACATAAAATAAAATAAACAATTCAACATTTTCAAATCTTAAAATAAAAATAATATTCGAATAATATTTTATTCAAATTTTAACTCATTTCATATCATATCATTTTATTTTATATATATATATATATATATATATATATATTGGCCGTATTTCCTTTGACAAAACATGCATGCTGAATCAGCATAATCTTTCAAAATCTAAAACACTGTATGAACATGGGAAAGATTTTTGTTGGACAAACAATGAAATTCAGATAAGAACCATCATCACAAAATCTCAATGATCGATATAATGCTGAGAGTGATTATTGCCTCGTTGATAAAAATGAAGAAAAAGGGGAGCCTCATTGTTCGTAGGCTTGCTCACAAAGTAGTGATCAAAATGAATTTTTTTTTTTTTATCGTAGAGATAGATCATCTAGCTAGGGATCGATAGGGCCCTTATGAACTATATATATTTTGTTTAGAGCGAGAGAGAGAGAGAGAGAGAGAGAGAGAGAGAGAGAGAGAGATTCTTTCTTTCAACTTTTCTCGACTTCTAATGGCATTGCAGTTCTCAGAAGGTTGTCTTTTTTCCGTAGGTTAGCTTATTAAAAGCCTTCCAAATCGGAAAAGATAATCATAAAGAACAGTTTGATGCTGAAATGTGTGTTTTATTTTACTGTCCATAGAATCCACATGATTCGACTAATTTTGGTCCAAAAATCTTACTATTATTTTTTTTTTTTTGTTCATTATTGCAAACCTCATGAGATAAGATCATCTTGATCTCTACCTGCATGATAAACCCCAGCTTTTGAAATGATTTACTATGGCTTTAATCTCAGCATTTGGGCACCCCTTAAATGTGATAGATCAGTTGGTAAATAGGTTAAAAAATCCTTGCCAAATAATATAATTTAATACTAGTCATATTCATTCTTTTATAAGAAAAATAAATGTGAATAAGCACCTCTATATATAACCATATAAATGAAAAGTTATATCCTCGTGTCGGTATGTAGAATACATTTAATAAAATGTTTATATGATATAATTTAATTTAATTTAAAATTTAAATCTTAAAATATAAGTTATATAAATTATGTACTCTATCGACTTAAAAATAAGATATTTGCCTTTATATATTTCATTTTGATAGATATTGAAGGAAAAATGATAACGACGCAGCCAATTGGATGAGAAGACAAAAAAAAAACGAGGACAAATATATATTGAGGTAGTGCTACTATATCTCATCAATTTGCTTAATTGGTGTGCTTTTTCAAATATTTGTTAAATATGTTTAAAATTTTTTAAAAAATAAAAAAATAAAAAAATACTAATTTACTAATAATTACTTTTTTAATCGATAAAAAAATTAAGAAAAATTAAATAGTAAAAACGAGGGCATATTAACATTACTCTATATCTTGTCATTGAAATGGTGTGCCCCGGAGGGAGTGCTCCAAACCCAAGGGCCAAAGTCACTGTCGAATTTAAGGTATGAATAAAGTTGGAAGATCTTATTGTATAATTTGTGATGACCCTGCATGCATGCTTTTATATACGATATGTTAGATCAGTAGTTAGGCAAGTCTATCTGTCACTGATTAAGACTCAGTTTTGAATGTTAATAGTATCTCAAAACAGCTATAAATAATAATAATAAAATAATTTAAAAATATTTAAAAACAGTTATATAGATGCTGCATGAATCAAGAAAGGGATGAGAGTTGCCCACAGAATATTACAACGCAGATTTTGGACAAACTACACAATTTACATCAAAGACAAATAAAGAGAGATTGAGATCAAATATTTTACCGTTTCTGCTTTTCGTGTCTTGGCTTCCTCTTAATCTCAAATATGAAAAAAAAAAATTTGTCTCTGCTCTCTCTCAAATCTCTTCGATCTGGTAAAAGGAATGACATTTGGCTGGGAACATGGCATAGAGGTAATCAAGTAGGCTTTTTAGCATGTCACGCCATTGCTCTCTCAAGTCGTGTCAATGCTACTCTCAACTTTGTCTGGTTGTGTCAATGCTAACCTATGAGTCTCAAATGGTAAAAACATAAAGAATAAAACACATCGTGTCATGTGTGAGTTATACTTTTTAATATGTACTATTATGTTAATGGACTTAAGAATATTTAAATGATACATCGTGTGTTTAAGTGTTGGGAAAAGGGATAATTTTAAATATTTTAAAAATATTTACACTTAAAATTAAAATTATATAATATGTATGATTAAATTTATAAACCTTTTTACCGCTCCAATCTACAACACAGTTTCATTCATGGAGACAACGAAAATTAGAGTGTCAGGAGAAAGAGACAGAGAAAAAAAAAAGAGAAGAGAGAGAAAAGAGAATATTAGATACGCAAAAAAAATACAAAAAATCCTCACTACTTTCTAGAAATACACGGAAAAAAAGAGACAAATAAAAGGAAATTTCTAGACTATTCTAAGGGGACTCTTGGACTTCTTATTCAGCTTCTTAAACCTCCATAAAGGGGCTCCAATGAGAATATCTTTTCTAAAACAATATGTTCAAGATCTTCATTGTACAATGAAAAATAAGGAGTTATGAGAGACTGTAAAATAAACATATTATAATAGATTTTTCTTCTCAAAAAGTTCTGTAAATATAGACTTTATGCCGAACCATATAAATATGTGTGATAATCTCTCTTTTACATTTTCAATATTTATCTTTCATTCACTATTATAGACGTACGCATAGCCACACCGGATCACACCGGGAGCTCTAAACTACACTAATCGAAGCCCAAATCGTCATAGCAAGTCGATAATGACTCTTTCTCTCATTTGAATCTGTTGTGAGATTTTTGACATTAACAGTTGGATGAGAGACTATAAAATAAATATATCATAGTGAATTTATTCTCTCCAAAAATCTTGTAGACATAAATTTTATATCGAGATACGTAAATCTGTGTGTCTATCTCTTTTTTACATTCTTAATATTTATTTTCTATTCACTATCATATACGTATGCACTGTCTCACCGGATTATTGGGAGTTTCAAAACACACCGATCGATATCTAAATCGTCATAATAATTCGAGAATGACTTTTATCTCCTTTGGGACTATTGTCCGATTTTTTGCCTTAACAGTATTATTGACTTGTGATTAGTTTTTTCAGCTAAAGGACAATGTGAATATATCATGGACCAAAAATAAATGAAAAGATATTAGTCGTTTCTAACAGGTTGAAACATGACACCACCAACTTTTGTTTGCAGTTCTTATCGATAAATGCTCTTAATTTCAATATTTCACTGTGGTTACGTAACGATTACAACAAAAAGACAAGGTTTCTTTCGCATGTATGTATTGGTTTATTTGCTGTATATCCGTCTTCGACGATTGATGTCTGGTTCGAGACAGAAGTGCTGGAAATAGCAAAACAGAGAAAGACAAGATCTTTAAGAATAAAAGCATTGCGCCCCCCTATAAATGCGAATTGGACTTGGATGTTGAAATCTCAATTTATCACATGGAAGGAATTGGACCACCGAACATCCGGTCGGTGCTGCCAAAAACTTGAAAAATAAAAATAAATCTAAGCTACCATATGGTCCAACAAATCTGGATACAAGTAGTGTTTCCCGTAATTATACATCTTTATGCCTATGAAATAAGATTTTGATGTGACAAAATCTAATTAAATAATATAATTTATAAAAACAAAATTGGTTACAACTGAAAAAAAGCTCAAGAAAATACGGAAAAGCGTTAACCATAAAATATTAGAAATGTCAAATGAGTTCTTTTATTTTTAGGTTATTAAATAGAAAATATCTTTAATATAAATTACCTATTGGACTTTTTGGAATTTGCATTACGTCATTACTTGAAAAAATTCACAATTAAAATCTGACATGTGCCACGTGCCACGTTAGCCACCTCGCTAAAAATAATAAAACAAAAATATTATTATTTTTAATAATCCAAAACACTTGAGAAAACTATAAGAAGAAGTTCTAGAAAAACCACAAAAAATCGATAATTTCAATATTGAAAAAACAAAGATTCTTTTGATTTGAAGCCATTAAGAGTATTAGTATTGGTCTATGCATATGTATCTCTTTTACATAACTATTTTGTCATTTAAACAAAATTCTCACATTGACTTATGCATATTTAAGATAAAATAATAATAAAATATTATTAATTTATTATTATTAATTTTTTGTTAAAATCAATTTTTTTTATATATATTTTGCAATGAATAATGATAGAGCCATCGCTGGTAGCTCCAGCTACCACTGGCTCTAATATGTGTTTTTTTATGTGTTTTTTTAGTTATTTTTTTATATAATTTTTTTTAACAATTTTAAATATCTTAAAAAAATAAAAAAATTCACAAAATCATAAAAAAATACTCCTTAATCACTATTTTTTTATTTTACTTCGTGATTAAGGAAATATTTTTTTAATAATTGTTTTTTTTTACTTTATGATTTAGGAAATGTTTTTTAATAATATTTTTATTTTATTTTATTTTTTTAAATATTAAAAAATATTAAAAAAATTCTATAAAAAATAATTGAAAAAAAATACATGCTAGAGCCAGCAGTAGCTCCCAACGAGAGCTACCAGTCGTGGCTCTAGCAGTACTCTTTTACAATTAACATCTACTACATACATTTGATATTAATAATACAAATACAATAATAAAAAATATAATTTTTTATATATTATATTACAAATATAATAAAATGAAATATATATAATATATTATAATAATAAAATTAAAGTGTAGGTGAATGTTTATTGTGTTATTGAATGAGAGAGAAAAAGAAATGATTGTGAGAGAGAGAGTGGGAGGAGAGATAAATAATGATTAAAATATATTTTGTAGAGTAAATAGTTGTTATTCAAATTTAGATAAGCAATGTTCATAGCTACCTAAATATTTGGATATGCATAAGTTAATATAGAGAATTTTAAGATCATATTATACAAATATAACTTTGTATATATGTATATATAGACTAATGTAGATGCTCTAATTTTGGTCTAGCTTGCTAGTGTCAATGGAAATTAAAACACGTTGGATACAAGTAGTGTTTCCCGTAATTATACATCTTTATGCCTATGAAATAAGATTTTGATGTGACAAAGTCTAATTAAATAATATAATTTATAAAAACAAAATTGGTTACAACTGAAAAAAAGCTCAGGAAAATACGGAAAAGCGTTAACCATAAAATATTAGAAATGTCGAATGAGTTATTTTATTTTTAGGTTGATAAATAGAAAATATCTTTAATATAAATTTATTTTTTAAATTAAGTTATATCATATAAATATTTTATTAAATATACTCTATACATGCGACAATAAAATTTTTAATAAATGAAATACGAAGGTGGAACAAGAAAAGCATTACATAATAAAGACAAGATAGAGTTACGTAGCTTTGCTGCAAATAGCTGTTGTTACAGCAAAGACTCAACAGTCATAAATTTTTATTCTTATTTAATGATTAAATAAGTGTTTTTTTAATGATATTATAAATTTTTTTAAATATAAATATTAAAAAATATTAAAAAAATATATGTAAGAAAAAAACATAGATAAAATTTACTATCGGGAGCCCCCATGCGTCATAAAATAGTAAGCAAGAGTTGTAAGATTTTAACGCATGTCACTTTTCAATTCAAAAAATAATTTGTACAAATCTCAAATATATGAATCCTATGTATAAGTCATTGTTAAAAAATAGATCCAATTCAAATATTTATTTAAAATTTATATCTAGCATTTCTCTTTCAACTCACTGTAACCACATTGTGAACATAACGCATTTCGAAGCAATTAGATTCACCCAATAATTTCATGTCATTGTAAGCATACACTGTTAAAGATGGAGAGAATTGATATTGACTTCATCAAAAGTTAATATATATTCAAAATTTTAAAAAATATGGATAAAATCATCTACAATGACTTCATCAAAATATAAAAGTTTAAACTTTAAGCTATAGTGATTTTAAGTACATCTTTAAATTTGAAAATGTAATGTTAATCATCAAAAGTAATATTTTATTAAAAAAACTAAAACCAATTTTTTTCCTGTATAAACGACATACAGTAATATAATAGTTTATTCTTTAAATAAGAACCCAATTAAGTTCGTATAGAGTTAATACTACAGGGTTATTGCTACAGTAATTTTTATTTATTATAATAATATAATATAATATTATTAGCTAAAAAATTCAATACTCCCATCTAATTTCAGGTCAGCAAAAAAATTGTTGATGCAATCTGGGATGCATTTCGTTTAATCTTTGATTATTAATTGTTGGGCTTTCTTTAAATAGTGTAATTGTAAAATATGAAAAAATTATTATTATTAAAAAATAATGTTATATTATTATTTTGATAAATCTAATGGCTAACTCAATGTGGGGTTATGAATATGGAGGTTTTGAAATTATGAACAATATATACTTTTTATCAAATTTAAAGATGACTTTGATGAACTCAATATCAATACTCTGAACCGTGCTACACCCACTAATGGTGCAGCCGAGATGGCTCCCACAAAACCATTTGGTCCTTTTTATTATTTTTTTTTATTTTGTTTCATTCATTTTTTTATATTCTTAAATAATTTTTAAAAAAACACTTCTTTAATTATTAAATAACATTTTTTTAAAAATAATGTATCGGGACCCATCATCGGGATGGATCCTCGGTGGGTTTAGCTTTTCTCTTAAATAATTGTTTTAAATTTAAATTTAAATTAATTAATCAGCTGCTGAATTATTTAAATTATTCATTTCCCATAATGTTTGAGTTGAAAATGTTTTTTTATTATATCATCACATAATCACATAAACGTGACTAAAACCCCAAGTAAAAAAAACCAACAATAAAAATAGGACATTACAACTAGTCACAAGTCGATTATTCAAATGTAGTCTCGCAATTTTATTTATTATATCGTATTTTTATTATTATAATTACAATATATTTTAAGTGATCTTACTAATTAATTATTTAAATAAGAATTTGTTTAAAATATAAAACATCAACTAATTGATAAAATACATTCTATTAAAAAAATATCAACAAATATTTTCAAGTATATTCTAATTTCTATTGTATTATGTGTTTAAGCTATTATATTTTGACTATCTCATAGAGGGAAATGATATTTAAAGTTTTTAAATATACAAATTTCACACACTTATTTTTTAAAAAAATAAATAAATTAGTAAGAATAATGCTAGAAAGAAGTCAATATAGCAATGCACACTTTGCACTTACTGCGTGGCTGCTTCTAGTTGATTGTTCACAATACTCATTTGGGGAGATGTGTGGTCTAAATGATATCACATCATACGTACAAAATAGATGCTTCCAATAGTAACTTCTATCTATATTTATTCAATTGGTAATCAAAAGCCAGCAAGAAATCGAGAAAAGTCACCGATTGTGAGCGTGTGACTTATATTTCATTACAATAGTCAAAAAGATGTCGTACGAACGAGAATCTTGGATTGTAGGAATAACTCAACAGTGAAATTTAAGATATTTAAGCTATTATTTTTAAATCAAAAGTATTTTAGAGTATAGTAATTATCTAGACTACACAATGTACAGAACCTTTGAACTTTTCTTAGTTTTATTTCATGACAGTATGTTAAGATTATTTCCTTAAAAACGATATTTAAAATTTAGAAATTACATCATAAAAGGAAACGAGAGGATTAATATTGCTATAAATAATTAAATATAATTTATGAATAATATTATTGTCTAAAGAAAGCATATGACATACAACAAATATTTATAAAGATGCCTCGTGATACCTCTTTTTGTATTTCATCGCTCGATCCCTCTTTTTCTTACTTATCGAAAAGATTTCCCATCTCTCTCATATATATTCTTGTGCAGAGAGCCCCTCTCACCAAAACACTTTTCCATCTGTAAGTAACTTCTTGCTCTTTCTCTTCCAGAGCTTCTACTCTGCTAGAGTGTTTTTAGCTTCCGGCCTGGACCGACTGTGTGAGAGGGAAAGTAAAGAAAGCGGAAAAGAGGGGAGAGTTTTTTTTTTTTAGTTTTGTTGCTATTTTTATTTGCTGAGTGTTCGGTCTGTGACGTAGATACGATAATGTCGGGTTGCCGAGACGAAGATCCTCGTATCCATGGCATCAAAACTAAGATTGGGGTCGTCCCCAATTTCCCAAAACCAGGTTCGGCTTGTCATTTCCTCTTTCTTTCTCTGTTTGCTCGCTGAGTAAATGTAGGGAATGAAACTACATGCAGAATTTTTTTTTTTCAGGTATTTTATTTTTCACATTTTACAACCCCAGAAAAAGAAATTCTACTGGGAAACACCTTGTACGGCTATTTGGCTTGATAGTAGTGGGTTTCCATTTTCCTTTTGAAGAAACAATGGCCCATGAGTCAACAGAGTTGAACATTTTCTATCCCAAAAAAGAAAGTAAATTTTTTTTTTATATTTTTTCAGTTTCGTTTCTGTTTCCGCGAATTCCCGGGCTACCACATAAAGGGTTGCTTGTATTCGTATTCGTTTACTATTTTTTTTCTTTTTTGGTTTATTTTGTTTCGCATTTCTGTTATTCAATGGCCAAAATGGCAGGTATTATGTTTCAAGACATCACTCCTCTATTACTGGATCCGAAAGCCTTCAAGGACGCAGTCGATTTGTTTGTTGAGCGATACAAAGACAAAAGCATTTCAGTTGTTGCAGGTAAAAGAGAGAGAGAGACCTTCCTATATTTTTATTATTTTGGTAAAAGATTTCATTTTTGTGGGGTTAAGATTTTGATCAAAAGAGTTTTTGGAGAACTTTTTACATCTCTTTGATTAGCTCGAAGGTGGTGGGCTTCTTTCTTACGTCAAAGTAGGCCTGGATGATGCAGAAAGTGCTTTCTCTTTCCCTCTAACTTTCAATTGCATAAGTTTCTGGTTGTCTTTTTTGAATGCTTCCGAGGGACATTATGGAATGGAAGTGGCTGTGGGTTTTTGCTGGAGTGATTTTTTGTTTGACTATAAACTTTGGTAGTGGGGTGGCCATTGATTACTCCCTCAGAAGTTATTCTTGTGCGGCTCACATTTACTCTCTCTCACTCTCTCTCTGGACATGTGCTCTGATTCAATTTGCATGAACGGTGGTTGGTGATGGATGCCCACCTTGTAAAAATGTGGACCCGCCTGATGCGAGTTTCAGTTGGGCGGCTGTTTCTGCTCCATTGTCATATGGGTTTGCCATTTCACTGTTACTTGACTTGGTTCGATGCCTCGTTTATTTTCTTCCTCTGTCGCGCTTTATTTTTTTCAAGGGGTTTGTCTCTCTTGCCATCTTTTCTGTGGTTTTCCCTCTCTTCAGGTTCAACTGCTTGAGATTAACCCCTGAAACTCTAATAATCATCCAACTATTTTATTCTTCTTCTTTTTAATCCTTGAATTTTCAATTGCCCTTTAAACGATGGTAACTTGTGAGATCACAGATATTCCGATATTCCGTTATTGAAATTTGGAAAGAAAAATTCTAAACATAAGCCCCACACCCTGCACACCCACTTAAAAACATGTGATTTTACTTTTTTATCCTCATATTTCATATTTCATATTGAATTCAATATGAAATATGAGGATAAAAAAGTAAAATCACATGTTTTTAAGTGGGTGTGCAGGGTGTGGGGCTTCTGTATAGCACAACTCTAATGAAATGCATGCCGTGTGCAGTGATGGTCTCACACTCTAAGACAATCTCTTATCCTAACATTTTTCCCACAACTTGTGGGGAGTTGTAAAAGTTAATAGAATTTCATTATTGACAGGGCCTTGGGCTCTCGTTTTTGTTTGAGTTCATTTCTTTTATTTCTTTTGTTGTAAGTTTAGCATCTCATTTTTTGCATATCGGATCCAAAGATGATTTGATTCACAATCATTATATGCATTATTTCCTCGTGTGCACATCAGGATCTTTCCCTGGTGTGCTTATATGAACTTTATCGAGTGCTCCACAAGGATATGTTGCACTCTATTACCATTAAAGTCCTAAATTACGGCATTTTAGGTTGAAAACTGAACCCTTGAAATGATGTGGAGATATGTTATGTTCAACCATTGCCAAGACGTGTCTGTTTCAATATCTTTTCCCAATGCAGTTTTTCAAAGTCGTATCAGTTTTTCAACACTATTCAGTCTTCTGTGTTAATATCTCTTAGACATTTCTGCAACCATTATCAATATTCTGTATTTTCAACAAGTTTATAGTAATTGTATTTCCATGAAATTTGTTGATTGGGCATTAGTATTTTTCTAGAAGGAATGCTTAAAAAAAATTGTATGCTATAATGAACTGGGCTTGACAGTTGACACCCTTCTGATGTTTGCCTTTATTACTAGTGCCACTACTACAAATAGTAGTTTAGTTTGGTATTGGACTTCTAATGGCTAATATTATGTAATTAACTCCACTTTGTAGTTTGTATGAATATAAAAGTCAACTTATTGACATAATCTGCTTGTTTATGTTGTCAAAATTATACAAGGCTCTCAGTGGTGCACCACTTGAATTGAAGCTCTCTCTCTCTCTCTCTCTCTCTCTCTCTCTCTCTCTCTCTCTCTCTCTCAGTATTCTAGCATATGGCTAGTCAATGGATTGTGAATGAACTGTATATTTGCTACAGGGGGTTCCAGATTTACATGGTTCATGAAGTTTTCTGCATTAATTCATATTGTTTTTTCTTCTGCATAATTGATATTTTACATGGATGGCCATTTCTTAGTTGGCAGTTGGAGAGTTAGACTGAATAATCTAATGTGAAATTGCACTTACCATCCTTGAACTACCTCCGGTTTTACAATATACACCCTCAACTATCAAATTGGTAGGGTGCTTATCCCTTGAACTGCCTCTGGTTTTACATTAATTGATGTTATGTGGATAGCCATTGCTCGCACATGCCATTTCTTGTAATTATTGTAATTATTTTCTTTATATGCAAAACTAATGAGTTTTTTAACAACTTATCCTTTGCATTGTGTTGTAAAATAGAGTGCTTTCTTGTTTTGTTTGGGTTTTTCCAGGAATCGAAGCTCGAGGTTTTATATTTGGTCCTCCCATTGCTTTGGCTATAGGGGCAAAGTTTGTTCCCTTGAGAAAACCAAGGAAGCTGCCCGGTACTTTTAATCTTGCTACTATTATTTACTGTCTATCTCTGCATGAATATATTTATTCTCCAATTTAATACTGCCCAAAAGATCTCCACTTTTATGTATGTTTAAGACACTTTTTCTTTACATTGGTTGTTGGTTCCTGGCAATGCTATCTGATTCAATGCATGGCTTTTTTTCAGAAACTTTTATGTGTTGCTTTCGCCTTATTTTATTTATTTATTTATTTTAATGTGATCCTTGAACCCGTAATTTGGCCTCTTGTAGTTTGCAACTTTCTTTATATATTTTCCCTGATTACAAATTAGTTTACTAATGGATCTATAGAGTAATATTCAGATATGGCTCTTACAAAACATATCAGTCGGTGTGTAAATCGGTCGGTCCGGTCCGGGGGGTGATGGACTGAAATTTTCAGTCCATTTTCCCCAGACCGGACCGGTAGCTATCAGTCCGGTCGGTCCATTGGTCCGGCCAATTATTTTTTATTTTTTTTCTTCTTGTTTTTTTCAGATAAATTAATAAAAAAATATTTAAATTACTAAATTAAAATTAAGTGAATTATTAATGTCGATTAGTAAATTACATTAATATTAATTTGTAATTACAATTTACATATTTAAAATTTTATAATGTAAATAGTGATAGGTTAGATGAAAATTATATAATTAATCATACAATTATTATATAAATAATATAATAAAATATATATTTTATTTTACTATTCGATCGGTCCGGTCCGGAAAAACCCCACCGCGGGACCGGACCAAAAACTTTCGGTCTTCTATTTCATGGACCGAGACCGACCGGTCTCAATCTTGGTTCGGTCCCATCCGGAACAAATCAGTCGGTCCGGTTGGTTTCTCCGGTCCGGACCGACCAACTTTCAGCCCTATATTGATATCAAGGCTTATCCAAGACATGTCTTTGAGTCTCTTTTGATTTTGCCTTTTGCCTTTGGCAACCTCCTTTTCTCAAGAATCTTTGCATAACCTGTTAAAAAAGCTTTAAAATTACCTGAAAATATTTACTTATATATATATTTATGTATTTGAAATCAACTCAAAAGATGTTGTGGCTACTACATAAATTAGTCTGTTGTTCATATTTTTCTAATTAAATCTATCTTAATGGCAGGTGAAGTTATTTTTGAAGAGTATGTTTTGGAATACGGAAGCGATTGTCTTGAGATGCATCTCGGAGCAGTTGAACCTGGAGAACGTGTTTTGGTGGTTGATGATTTAATAGCCACTGGTGGCACACTCTGTGCAGCTATGAACTTACTAGGTAATCACATCATTTTTCTTATAGGTCACTAGGCAATCACATCATAAACTCTAATTACAGTTTTTGTTGGGGTTCTTATGATTTTAAATACTTCATGCATAAATATTTTCTTGTTAATTTAACATTGGTATAAATTTATGACTGATTCATATCTTGTAAGTTTTTTGAACATTTGGTAGATTTTTTTGGGAGATCCATTTCATTTGATGGGACTGTCAGGAATAACAATGCTAAACTAGCATGACATACATGATATTTAACATGTTAATGTAGCAAACCCATACGGGTCGGCTCAAGTGGTAAATGCATTGGTCTTGGTGGTATGCTCCCTTCAGGTCTAAGGTTCAAATCCTCTTGGGTGTAAACAATTTCTAGGAGTTATTAGACTGGGGGAACTTCCCTTTAATTACCTTAACCCGAGGTACACTTGCGGGAAACTCTTTGCCGGGGCCTATGCACCCCCGGGATTAGTCAGGACTTTGTTCTCGGACACTTGGTGCCATTAAAAAAATGTTAATGTAGCATTTACACTGCAAACTTAATCAAGCCAAAACACCAGCAAGCACAACCATTGGAGATGGGATGAAATTACATTTCCTATCCTTATAAGATAACGGATTGCGTGTGAGATCATGGATTCAGTCCCGTATGGGTTTGTACATTGTGTTTTATCTAAAGAACAAGAAATGGATTTACTCTCATGGTAGGAAGCTAATTGGCACCTAATGGGAGTCTAAATATGAAAATTCTTTGGAATCAATTCTTGATGCCTGTTGTATTGAAAGATGTTTTAGTCCTCAAACTACTGCATTTTAGCAGAATTCTATATGATCAGGCTGGTTTTTTTTTTTTTTTGGGGGGGTGAATACTAGGGTTGCTAATTTTGAGGTCTAGATAGCAAAAAGAAAAAGGAAAATATGTTAGTACTTTGTTGTGAGGGTTATCGATAAAATTAGGGTACCGTCCTCTTCCTTTAAAAAAATGTTGGTACTTTGTTGGCTCAATAAATTTACTTGCCTGGTTGAACTTGGTGCGCTACTGATTTTCACATTAAAAGTCATACTGAATTTGAAAATCTTTGTGATTTCTTTTTGTCAATGATGTTCAAATCTTTGTGTTGATTACTTTCAGTCAATATTTTGACGTAATTGCTTTGCTTCTCAGAACGTGTTGGAGCAGTAGTAGTTGAATGCGCATGTCTAATAGAGTTACCGGACTTAAAGGTGAGCATATTGCTTCAACTCTTTCTTATTTTGTTTGTTTCTTTTTCTTTTCCATTATAAGCCATCTAATGATTACAGAATTTGCTAATGCTACTAGGTATGCCTGTCACCTAGTTGCCTTCTTTAAATATCAATATATATTTGCATGATAATGTTTAATTTGTGCTGGTTTAATTTTATTGGAAATTGAGTTTTCACACACATCTATTATAAGCATGGATGTAACTAAAACTTTCTGGACATTGCAGGGCCGGGGGCGTTTGAATGGTAAGCCATTGTATGTACTAGTGGAATACCAATGATCATGGTTGATGATACAGTTTGCCCGCTATTGCTCACCATGATGCCATTTACAGTAGGATATTATTTGGGTATTTCCCATCTGGAATCTGATTTTCAGATCTCCTATTCCCCTTCCCTTCTCTTCACCCTTGCCCCCCTTTTTTCGGCTCCATTGTTAATGGATTTTGATGTACCTCATTTATTGATACCCTTCATTTCACCTATTAGTATAGAACATTGAATTATGGAAAGGAGTTGATTTGAGAAATGCTTGTAGTAGAGCACATTTTTTGGTTGGAAATGAATTCAATACCGCCTCTCAAGGGTTTCTTTGGGATTGGAATAGCTGTCATGCCATCAGAGTGTAGTTCGACCTTAAAACGGACAGAGACTTCGAACACAAAGTCGTTATCTCTTGAAAATATTTGCAGCCTGATAACTTGCTTCTTCCGTCATTCTCGTTGTTGCACATTTTATATCAGGCTTGCTGAAAGTTTGGGACTCTGATCAAGTACACACCACATCAAGGCTATACTTACTCACACTTTAAAATCTCCTCATTAACTAAACTTGAATAGGCCTGCACTTGCCTGAGATGTTCAAGTTATGAGACAAAAGTGAAGAGGAACAAAAGGGAGTCTGCACAAAGCAAAGCTAACAATACAATGCTGCTCAATTCTTGAGGTTGTTTTCAATATGAGAGAGTGCTATAGTCGCAAAGACTTTAGGCGTGTGAATTTTGTATCAACTTTAAACTAGCTGTAGCACCAACAAGCAACTGAGTTTTGTGGTGAAATTTTCCAAAATTCAGAAGCAAGCTGTGTTTGTTTGAGAGTTGCCGAGAATTGTTGCTATTATTATTAAGCAGCATTGTCATATATTCTAACCATTAACAAATACTCTGGCTGAATACCCCATTTTCAGTCAACAAAAAGAGAGGAGCAATCCTATAATCAACATATCAAACATTCCTCAATACCCAAAAGCAAAAGTAATAGAAACAACATCTTCTTCCAAACATATAAATTAAAAGAAAATAAAATAAATCCTAAAATTGGTTAATTAGCATTTATCAACCCAATTTTTCATAACTTACAGAAAATACCCCCCCACCCCAAAAAAAAAAAAAAGGGAAACGAAAAATTGTGTTGATAAATGCAAAGAAAGAAGGTTTATGAACCCTCGCCCAAAAAAAAAAAATTAAATAGACGAAAAAATATGAAAAATATTCCAAGTATTTTTACAATTTATAGATGATAAGAAAACAAGGCAATACCGCACGAGAATCCAACACTAGCAACTCCCCATTCTCCCCGCTCACCGAGTCGAATCCCACTCGCCCATCCATTACCGAGTCGTTCACCCGTTGTTGCTTCGACACCTGACCCGCAATCACCCGGCACACCAGCATTGCCCTCATGCCCCTCCCACTACCCGCACTCTCGTGGGCCTCACCGCTTCCCGAAAACGTGCAAATCGCTCTGCCCTTCCGCCCTGGAAAAACCCACGCGCCGCCCCTTGAGTCATAAACTCCACCGCCCGAGGTGGGCCCCAGGCAATGGAACCGCATCACCTCGTTCCCGTCCGCAACGCACCGCGCATTCTCCTCCCACGTAGCGCCACCGGTCGGGCCGCCCGAACCGGCCCGGGACTTCACCGTCTCGCGATATTCTTCGAACAGGGACACGGTTCTTGAACCGTTCTGGACCTTGAAAATCATCTTGATCCGACCCGTAAAGGCTTTGGGGCTCCAACTCGTGTGGAAGATAATCTCGACGACATTACGGGAAGGATGGCCCTCATGCAGCTCCATCAGTGCTGGGAGGGACGGGTCCGGAGCACGGGCAGGCCGAGCAGCAGAGTCACTGAGCCTAGAACGGTTGGGCGGGGTAGAAACCGGCTCGGCCTTATATTTGGAACCGGGTTGCCGCTTAGGCGACGAGGATTTCGGCTTCTTCTTGGGCTTTTGCTTGGTGGAATCGATAACGTCCTTAATGCTCTGAACGCTCTTTCTGCAACTGGTGCCCGGCATGAGTAGCTTCGGGTTGGGGTGGTGAACGTCCTCGAAAGCTCTGGACTTGCAGTGCAACGACTTGACCCACCCGCTCGCCATGCAAAAACCAGGGTTCGGATCCTCCTCTCTCACTCACTCTCTTCGTATTACCGTGTTGCTTCTGCCGCTCTCATCTTCTTCCGTTATGAATGTGCTAAACTGTGCTGGTTGCCCGTTGGGTGCCAAGAAAGAATGGGATGGGATTGCAATGGCGCGATATTTGGTGGGTTTGACGTGGCTAGAAAATGCAGATATAAAATGACTGAGTTGCCCTTCTGACGGTCTCAGAACTACCCACGTGGACGCGCGCGCTCTCTCTCTCTCTCTCTCTTAGAAGAGGAGATAATAGGAACAAATCTCATTTATTGTTCAAACAAAATTTCATCGATAGGCTTTGTTCGGTGAGTCTTCGTCGGGTTATTATCGCATGAAATAATGCAACGTACAATCGAATGTGTGCTGTGCAATAAAAGGAGTTAGATTCATTGTTAAAAAATAAAAAATTTTATGTGCTATTTTTATTTTTACAGATTTTACTAATATGCTTAGTTGTATTTTTTTTAATATAAAATAATTATTTTAATCAATCATATTCATGATATGCGTAAAAAATACTCAAAAGTGAGTAGCAAAACTATTAAAAAAATAGTTTTTTTATTATATAGATTCTATATTTATTCATTTTTTAAAAAAAAAATTATGACGTTTGCGTACTCTACGATTGTAAATATAATTTTTCTTATCATATTTGGTCTTCTTCTAGCTGCATGCAATACCAATCTTTTTTTTTTTTTAAAAAAAAAATTCTTTTAATAAATTTATAAATTGACAAAATTTTATATAATATATTAAATTTATTTTATAATAAAAATAACATTACAATCTTATGTATATCAAAACACACTATGGATTTAAGAATTTATTTTTGTAAAATTTTTTAATAGTTAAAACATATTTCTTAAAAATCACGAGACCTTATTTTTGTCTCTTTCAATGCCCTAAAAACAAATCCCTACACTGGTCTTTGATCACGGCAGAGAAGAGAGAGAGATCATACATAACACTCACACACTGCTACTTCGATTTGCATTAACTTGTTTATATATTCAGTGGATAAGTACTACCTAATTAATTAATCTGGTCAGGTCATTTTCTAATAAAAAGTTTGTTGTGCCTGTGCCATCTAACTTGAATGGTTCATTGCATTGTTGCTTCTTAAAATCAAAGCAACAATAATAATTAATTATTATTTCACTTATATGTTGGTGAGCTTAGAGTTTTCAATGAAACAGGAAAAACTTCGTACCCTTGTTGTTCCTCTTCACAAAATTCAACTACTCCAATATTACAAGATATTGCCTTAATTGCCATTACAATAATTAATTAAAAATAAATAATAATCTCCTATATAACTATTCTTAAATTCCCTAGTACTCTTAAAAGGAAAAAGTTCACAGCCGGTCGGGTATGAATCTAATTTTAATACCAGACAATATAAATCTACCACATAGGCCATGTACCAACCTTAAATTTACACCCATAGGTACATGATTTCATTTTCTCTCTCTCCCACCCCGACGCCTGCAACCCTTCTCTCTTAAGAATGTATATACAGTGATGATTTTCTGATATGAAAATAATGTAAGATGCAAAAAAGTGGTAGCATCCATCCCCCAAACTGGTCTGGAACAATGACAGAGAAGCTTAAGAGAGGAGCAACAGTAGGTTTTTTTTTTTTGTTTTTAGGGAAGCACAGGCAAGTAGGTTTTATTTCAAAGAAAAGTTCATCCTTTTCCAAAGCGTTTACATTTAGATAATTTCCTCCTATGGACCAAGTGATGATTTTATGCTATGAAACATTTAGATAATTTTTTGCAACCCCCTCTCATGTGCAGAAAATGATCTAAACATTTAGATGTAGAAATGAGGCATTGGGTGGATGGAAGCTTCAAGCAAGAGAAGGTAGTAGGTGTATTTTAGAGAGAGAGAGAGAGAGAGAGAGAGCGAGAGAGAGAGAAGGGTGTTGCAGGCGTATAGGATGGGTGGTGAGGGAGAGGGAGAGAGAGAAACGGAAGAGATAAAAAATAAAATGAAATCACGTGCATGTGAGTGTAAATTTTAGTTTGGTATGCCTACTACGTAATAAATCAGTATTGGCTGGTGTTAAAGTTAAATTCTCACCCGACCGGCTTGAAGCTTCTCCACTCTTAAAAAATTGGTAAGCTATTAGGAAATGAAATAGAAAGAACAATTGGCAACAGAAGCATGGAAAGAGAATAGAAGATGGCATGCAGAGAAAGCGTCTAAAAAAGCACTGAAATTTAAACAAGTAAAGCGACAGATTTTCTTCCACTTCTTCTATATAATATGAACAACTTTAATCCCCATTATGGGGTACAAAACAGCAATCCAGGGTGCCATTGGGATAGCGGCTTGGAGGTGGATTAGAAGGAGACAATTACATTGAGATAATCAAAGTCTAGAAATTTTTTTATAATATTAATACTGCATTTCAAATTCAAAACCCCTAGAGGTCCAAAAGTACTCGACGATTTGTGATTGAAATGGGCAACCCATTTCGGCAAAGTATCAAAATTTTAAACAAAAAAACATGTCTATTGGCTTTATTTTATAGTCATCATGAGGTTGTATATATATATGCTTATGATGTTTAATTAAAAGAAGTGCATGGTTTAGGAGTGCATGAAGCAATATATGTAAATGTATATATGGTGGGTCAAGGGACTGGGAGTAGTGGGAGTTTGGGGCTGCGGGTGGAGTTTTGCCAGCCTTTGGTCTCACGCCTCTGGAATCATCAAAATCTGAGACGCCCCGGGAACTGCGTTGTCATGTACGTGTGTCTGGGCGTGCTGCTGTTTAACAATCCCAGAACTTCACTTCCACTGTGGACGGTAGGAATTCTAGTATCAAACCCATAACCTCTCTCACCTTTTGACTTTCTTTTTGTCGAATTTTATAAATTTTATGGGCTAAATTAGTTTGGTTTTAGAATCAAGATAAGATCTATTTGAATATTTTTATTTTTGAATAATCCTATACATCATATTTTCATCTTATTTTAATTATATTAAATAATATATGATATATTTATTACTATTAGATGATAAATAAGTATGCATTAAATGAATATTTAATAATAATAAATATATCACATCTTATTTAATGAGATAATAATATGGTGTATAGAGTTTTCTTTTATAATACAGAAATATAGATGCAATTCAAGGACCTTACAAGTTACAGCATTAAATGTTATCATGAACAATATAAACCATAACATTAAGAGAAATGATTTAATTAATTTTATAAAAATAAAATTATAAATTGACATGTCTTGATGTAGTACGTTAAATTTTAAATATATTTTTATTATAAAATAAATTTAACATATCATATCAATTTTTTTTTATAACAGCAGTGTTCTCTATCAGTAAATACAGTGACATCCATATATTGCATCTATTTTTCTTAATCGTACTAGGTGTTTAGGAAAAAAAAATGTAATTTGAGTTTAAAAAAATGAATTTATATTTATATTTGGATTTGATATAAAATGTCTTGATTTTGAACACTAAAAGGAGGTTGATATGTATGTTTTAGATTGACATGGAGCCGTGAACCCATTAAATGGAGTTGAATATTTTAGTCCTGCGACAAAGCATTTAACTCAAATAAATGCACCTCTTCCTTCCGACCTTTATACAATAAATGTGCGAATTTTCGTACGTCCTAATCCAAGCCTAGTCGTCAACGCCATTTATGCAGTCCGCAAAATTGCCCTTTGGCATTTAATTGGTAGCCTCCTTTTTTAAACCATTTTGCCTAGGCGGTCAAAAAAGTACTATAAATGACTTGACCGGTTTGATTTAAAAACCTCCAACTCATTTACTTTAGGGTGATGCTACAGCCCCCGCTGGGAGCTCCCACTGGGGTGTAGTGTTATTTTATATGTGTTTTGTTTAAGTAATTTTTTATATTAATTTTTTATTATTTTAAAATATTTTAAAAAAATAAAATAAATTTAAAATATCATTCAGAAAATATTTTCTTAATTAGAAAGTAAAAAAATATAAATTAAAAAATATTTTCTTAATCATGAAATAAAATAAAAAATTATAAAAAATATTTTTAAAAAAATAAAATAAATTTAGAACATCATTAAAAACACTTCCTTAATTAGAAAGTAAAAAAAAAATTCATTAAAATATACTTTCTTAATCACGAAGTAAAATAAAAAAATATTTTTTTATGATTTTTTATTTTATTTCGTGATTAAGAAATATGATTTTTTATTTTACTTCGTGAATAAAAAAAATATTTTTTAATAATATTTTGAATTTTTTTATTTTTTAAAAATAGTTAAAATTATTAAAAAAATCTATATAAAAAATAATTTAAAAAAAAAAACACATAAAAAATACACTAATCTCCAGCGGGAGCTCCAAGCGGGAGCTCCCAGCGGGAGATATAGCATTTCCCTTTACTTTATATTGTGTAATCATTATAATTTTTAAAATTTTTATATTAAATATAATAAATAATTTAATTTTTTAAAATTTTTAAATAATATTATTATTATATTTAATTTTCATCTCATTTATTCTCTTATCAACTCACTATCTAATAGGAGTGTTACCCGCATCATACAGTGTGGAGTAGCCCCCTTCCAGCCCCTTGCCCCACATGTACCTGGGGTGGGGTTTTCACTGGCGCCCCACATATCGAGGGGTAGGACAGACTCCTAATCCATCCCGCCTCCCGTCCACTTCAATAATGAACTACAGCTCACTAGGTCAAAAAAATATTTCTGGATCCAAAAGTGATCAAAAACATATTTTTGGATCCAAATTGTAAATATAAATTTATAAACATGACTATAATAAAATATATAAGTGTGAGGCAGGGTTGGACCCTTTTTGCCCCTCACCCCCGCTAAGGAGGCCAGATGCAAGGGCGGGGCAAACAAGGGCGGGGTGTGGAGCCCCACTGCCCACTCATACTATCCAAACCTCACCTTAAAAGATTCAAGATTGGAAAAGAAAATAAAAAATTGACAGGTACTGAAGTTGTGATAAAAAAGATTTTTGGGTGTTCATACAAAGAAAATTGATTTCGACTAAAAAAATGTGAAATTATATATCCCTTATTTTAAAAATTCTTGTTTTGATACAAGTGAAATAATTACTTATCTCAAAATATTAACATGATAAGAAGATGTATATTTGATCATTTATATTTGTTTTAACAAAACCAACTTAATGATCAATTAAAGGCATTTTTTTTTCAAGAATCACGGTAAGAAAAATGCTTAATTGTAGTCAGTTATCTAATATAAAAATGAGTATTTTTTTATCAAAATGAGTCTATTCTCATAACAAATAATCACTCTCGTCATAAATAATTTGTCATACATACTCATTTTCTTGTAATAAATTAATTTCAGAATACATCTTTTTAGAAGGCATACACCCTATCTAGGGGTGATGACGTAAGAAAATTATAAATTGAGAGGGCATACGCCCTAGAGGACGAATGAATTAATTTTTGCAAAGTATATATTATAAGAATACCTCAAAATATTAAAGTTTTGGGGCAAATTTTTTTTTTTTTTTTGAAACAGCACCACTTGATAACATTTCTTTTAAGAAATAACAGAGCATAGCTCATTATAAGGTTTCTCCATTTTTACTACAGATACCAACTAACTAGGAATTTCTTCCATCCAAAATTATTCCTCTTCTCTCTGCATAACTCTCTTTGCCAACATATGTGCTACATTATTACCTTCTATGAAGATGGATTGTACAGACCAAGATGATCTATGTGATAGAACCTCTTTAATATCTATAACTTGTTGATATTTCCACCCATGACAAACATCTTTACTGTTCACTGCTTTTGCTATTATCTGTGCATCCCCTTCAAAGATAACTCCTTGCAAATTTAGTTCTACAACTGTCTCCATTGTCTTCCACAATGCTAGTGTTTCAGTAACTTCAATTTTTTCCGCAAATTTCCTTGCAACACAACATGAAAACATAATTTCTCCTACATGATTTATGGCTGCCATCCCAATTCTTATCTTCTTTTCTTCTCTATTAACTAAGGCATATAGTTAATTTTCATGAAATATTCATTAGGTGGCAACCACTTTGTATTTATCATGCTTATTCTCATTTCTCTTTTGTGTTCACCTTGTTTTTCTTCTGCTTTATGAAGCATCTCCATCATCAATTTAGCTTGTTTCATTACCAGATTTGGACTATCAAATTTTTTATTAAAAACAAATATATTTCTTCTAAACCAAATGCCTGCCAGTATTACTGTTACTCTCTCCAACTTCTCTTTTTCCAATGTCTTCATTAGTCTCTGCCATAGTTGAACAAAGTTTACTTCTTCACAGCACCATTTATGCAAGCCACTAGATCTCTTAGCCCATACATCACTGGCAGCTAGACAGGTCCACAAGACATGATGAATTGATTTATCCTCCTTTTTACAGATAGGACAAGTTGCATCTTCCACCACATTCTTTTTCCACAGATTCAATTTTGTAGGCAAGATTGATTGCAAAGCTTTCCACATGAAATGTTTTACTTTCCTTGGTACATTCAAGTTCCACACAAGCTTCCACATCTGTTTTTTAATCTGCTAGTTTGAGCTTTCCCCCATAACTACCTTTTCTTTATTTTTTTTCTTCATAATAAGCACTTTTCACTGTGTATCTCCCATATTTTGTATACCCCAAAACAACTTTGTCTACCCCTCCTCTCTTGCTCAATGGGATATAGCATATCTGAGTTGCTTCTTCTATGTTAAAAATTTCTTCTATTAGTTCTTCAATCCAGCTGTGTTTTTCCTCATTTATTAATTCATCCACCTTTGCATTTTCTACTAACAGCCTTACAGGTGATCTGATTCGATGTGTTTCAGATTGTGGTAGCCATTTATCAAACCAAATTGCCACTTTTTTTCCATTCCCAACCCTCCATGTCAAACCGTCCATAGACTGTGCTGCCATTAAACTTCTCCACATATATGATGGTCTGATTTCAAGTTTTGCATCTATAAATTGGGTTCTTTTGAAATATTTTTCTTTAAACACCTTTGCTACCAAAGAGTCTTGAGCCAATTGCAGTTTACAACCCTGTTTTGCGAACAGTTCTATTAAAACCTCAATATCTCTAAAACCCATCCTACCATCCATTTTATTATCTCTCATTAGACCACTTTCTCCAATAAATAGCCTTTCCTTTATCATTATTCTTCCACCAGAATCTTGATATCAATGCATTAATCTCAGTACATAATCTCTTAGGTAACAAGAAGACATTTATTGTGTAAGTTCGTATCGATTGTAGCACTGCTTTAATCATGATTTATCTTTCAGCTGTAGAGAGTAAATAATTCTTCCAACAATGTACTTTCCTCCTTATCCTTTCCTTTATTATCTTAAAAGTTTGAAATTTAGTTCTGCCTATCATTGTTGGGAGTCCCAGGTACTTACCATAGTCCCCACACAACATCACACCTGCATTCTGCATAATTTCTCTCTTAGTCTCCCTATGAGTATTAGCATTAAATATAATAGAGGTCTTTTGCTTGTTAAGTACTTGACCTGAGACCCTTTCATATTTTTCTAATACCTCTTGAATAGCCTTCCAATTCTCTTTATTAGTTTTACAAAATATAACAGTCATCTGCAGTTTGCAGATGACTGATTTTGGTACCCCTTTTTGCTGCAACCACCCTACTTATCTTTCCTTTTTTCTCAGCTTTACATAACTTAACACTTAAACCTTTGGCACATATGATAAAAATGTAAGGAGATAGAGGATCACATTGCCTTAATCCTCTACTTGGTTTAAAACTTTCACCAGGTCTACCATTCATTAAAACCAAGAATGACACAGATCTCACACAATTCATGGTCATTCTTATCCAACCTTCCACAAAACCCAGCTTTCTCATTATATTTTCCAAAAAATTTCACTCTATCTTATCATAGGCTTTCAATATATCCAATTTTAGTGCTAAGCTCCCCACATTTCCTTTCTTTCTTGTAGCCATTGAATGTAAGATCTCAAAAACTACCATTACATTGTCTGTTATAGACCTTCCTGGTACAAAAGCACTTTGTCAACTTGAAATAATATAAGGAAGCACTCGTTTAAGTCTATTTGCTAAAATTTTAGCAATAAATTTGTACAAAACATTATATAAAGAGATCGGCCTAAACTCATTTACTAAGATTGGGTTTGTTACCTCAGGATCCAATGCGATATTTGTTAACTTGGAACTAGTGCAAAAAACTTTTATTAATTATATATTAAGTTTTTATTTCTTTGTTTTCGCACTCGTAGCATAATTGAAGTATGATCGGTCATTTTTGGGCCTTTCAGAGCATAGTTGAAGTATGATCGCTTCATGAACTGCACGCTGGATTGCTTATCCTTCGATCCACAAAATCTAACCATTCCGGTCTTGTTTTTACTTGCATTTTTGCCTCCTATTATCAGTTTAAATTCGAGTGATTTATGAGAAATATAAATGTGTATCTTATAAAAATAAATTTATAATTTATAATTTAACATATAATATCATATGTGGAATAGATGTTTACACCTTTTACCGAGCTAGACCTAGCTTACACAGGGTGCCCAATAACCATAGTATAATCAGCCCACTAGTCAGAGAAATGAGAAAGAGGCTCAGGGCCCACGCACGAAATCCAGTTGACGTGAAGTGATGGGACGTTGATATTTCCGACAAAACACGTGGAAGGTAGTCGCACTAACCAACTTGCCACAAGGATGTGACTTGGTAAGGCCACACCACATCAAATGTGACGATGTGGGGGTCTCATATGAAAGACAGATACCTCTGACACAGGATACAAAAGACCACCTTAGCAGACAGTATTAAAGCCGAGCACCAGGTCAGAATTACTCTTTACATTCTCTCATATGTAAGAATTCTTTTTAAAAGAATTCAAACTAATTCTTTACAGTATTAAAGCTGAGCACCACTAAAAGCCTATTTTGTATTCAAAATTCACATCAATTCATCTAAATTCATCTCATCATTACAATCTTTTTAAATTTTCATACAAAATATAATTAACAATTCAACTTTTTCAAATTCTAAAATAACTTTTCTAAATTTTTACATAAAATATAATAAATAATTTAATTTTTATCTTATTATTCATAAACCATATCAATTAATTTCAATCCATCTCAACACATGTTTAAATTCAAATCACTCCTAAACCCCTTACTTTCCTTATGTTGTTGCAGGTGATGGAAACCCGATAATCGGTGTGCCAAATACGTGATTAACCATATGATAAAATTAATTTTATAAAATTAATTTATTGTCCACCCATTTCTGATATCCTATATCTAGCTATAACAATCAAATCAACCAGAAGCATAACATCATGGACCACTACATTGACAATCTTTACGGCTGTCTTTTATGCCATAAAAATGTAAGATGGGAGGAGGGAGCACTCAAAATGTTTTGGTTTTTAAACTTTCTATTAATGGCAGTCCAGTAAAATCAATAATGAGATTTGTTTTGGGAAATAAAAATTGATTTTGACTGCTCAATGCTACAAATCTTCGATAGATTGTGACACATGGAGATTTACTGTATAGGAGTGGGACCGTATTGGTATAATGTGAATGAATATGAATGAATGAAAAGCGAGGGTTTGGTTGGTGTGACCCGTGTTGTAGATGGTCCCTGATGTTTACGTGTGTACCTTGGAAATTTGCTACTACGACTTTTCTCTTCTGTTTCATATCTATGGAAGTTCACTCGTGACATTGCATCATGGCCTTACAGTTGCAGTCTGTATTGACAGTATGGGCAATGATACCTTCTAACCCGTTTACTACTTCTTTGTTATTTATATTATATTCAAAATTTTATATATTTTTTTAACATCTTTAATTATTAATAAAATTAAAAAAATATAATCTTTCTTAATTATTAAATTATTAAAAAAATTAAATATAAAAAAATAGTAAATCAGATTAAAAATGTTAAAAAAAGTTAAAAATAGTAAATCGATTATAAGAAATAAAAAAATAATCCTATCATTTTCATTGACGGTATTGTCTTTGCCTCCAACCACTCTCTCTACCAACTTCTCGCCCGTGAACTATTCCAAAAATTCATGTAAGAACAGCATTAACGAGGCTCTGCTTCTTCGAAGAGGAAATAAAAAGAAAAAGAAAAAAAAGCTAACTATCAATTAGGTTATTTTAGATTTATAGATGAGGTAAATTGAAATGATTTAAAATAAAAAATAAAAAATATTGTTAAAATATTATTAAAATATTATTTTTTAATATTATTATTATTTTAAAATTTAAAAAAATAGAATTGAGATTTAAAAATTTTAAATTTTTTATTATATTTTGTGTTAAATTTAAAAAAAATTATAATGATAAAATTAGATAAAATAAAATGAAATAAAATATTTTATAAATCGAATGTAATCTTAGAGCATCCCCATTGGATTCCCCATATGGAATATATCCCTATAATTTGAGGATAAATTTAGTATTTTAGAGAAAAACTCATCCCATTGGATTTCCCATTTTACAATTTAACTTTAAGGGTTCTACAGTTGTTCCCCATCGCATTTATGGGGAACGACTGTAGATCTCCATCGCATTCCAGCTTCCCTTCCGTCCCACATCTTCTTCTTTCTTGACGTTGACTTCTCTCTCGAATAACCAACGATCGCAGCCCCTCTCTATCGACAGATTTTGTAAGTTTTGATTTTGATTTCTTAAAAATTTTGTAACTTTGATTTCACAATACCAAATTTCGCAGCCCTTCTCTCTAATTTTCGAAAAAAAATTATCACTTCATACCTATCTCCTTCTCTGTTTATCTCTTCTCATTTTTCTTCCTCCCAAGGCCATGATCAAGGTAAGTTTGCGATGGAGATAAACCAATTTGGTGCTCTACGTTGGCAATCTCTTCGCTGTTTGGCTGTCGAGAATAATTCTTTGCTTTCAGATTGATTCAATTTTGCTGAATTTTTTGTCAGTCTCCTTTAGTCATTCTCATTTTGGGTTTTGTTTGAGGAAAATCGGTTCTTATTTTGACCTTGCGTTGCCATTGATTTGTCTATATTTTGGTTGGCTGTGTTGAGTGTTTGTTTGTTGAGAAAATTTTGATGTTTCGTAGATTTTTTTTTAAATTACTTTGTATAGATGTTTTTTCTTTCACTTTCTATGAGATGTGACTTTCAGACTTATGTGGTTGTGAAATTTGTTTTGTGTTGCCGTCAAAGTTGATATTTCCAATTTTTCTCACCATAGTTTGCTTGCTGCGAAAATCCAGTTTGATTTGTCTCTCATTTTCCTTCATGGACTGTAGTGCTCGTGATCTTTTTATGAGTTCAACTTTCTTATTACACTCTGTGCTTCGGAAGTTATTGTTTGCTTTAGAGTTTGTTTGCTCAATTTTTTCTCTTCAACCGAGAACTTCATATTTCCTGATCAAAATCATGACTGTGGAGAATGGAAAAGGATAAGAAATGGGTTGAATTGACAAAAGTAAATCAGACATTTAAAAAGAAAAGATACATATTTACACTTAGGAACTTTGTTGGATAACAAATAAAAAATTAAAGATTTATTTTTTATAAAGATTCGGGCTAAACTTGAATGAGAAAAACTCACTTGAAGTGGTTCTCTTGTTATAATCCATTTGGTTTGAAGTCCCATGTTAGATACAAAGTTTCCACTTTTATTTCAGTTTATGTTTTGAGGAACCTCCTACATAAGTTATTTATTCATTAGCATACTACCAGCTTTGGAACCCTATTTGCGATTTTTTTTTCTTCCTTGAGATATAATGTGCATACATTTTACTATAAATTGAAAAAATGAAATAATGGGTAAATTTCATGGGTTCCTTAAACCAATTATGTAAATTTCATGATATCATAAAAAATATAATTTTAGGTTCCTTAAACCTAGGGGTGAAATTCGATGTCGTCGGCGTGGTTTTTGGGCAAAACCGACAATTGAAAAACTGGGGGAACAACCAACTGTAACTAGTCGACGGAGAGGAGGAAACCGATCGAGGTGGTTCTCGGTCGGCTTCGATTCCCCTAGCAGCATGATTCTACTGTGAGAGAGAGAGAGAGAGAGAGAGAGAGAGAGAGAGAGTTGCATAGGAGATCGAGAAATGGAAGAAGGTTGGGGAAGAAGAAGACCCCATATTGAAACGACGCCATTCCACATAAGTTTAAGTGGAACGATGTCATTTTAGACTTTTTTTTTTCTCAAGTCTTAATAAAATGACGCCCTAAACGGTATCGTTTCTATTATCTATCGTATACTTATAGATATAGAACGACGTCTTTCCATTTAAACTTAAGTGGAACGTCGTCGTTTTCATTAGTGTATATTAAAAAAAAAATTTATTATATCGGTCGGTTCAGCGATCCTGCCCAGCCTTAAACTGAGACCGAACCGCTGAACGTTGGTTCCTCTATTATTCCACTGCACGCCGGCCGGTTCTCCATTGGTTCTGGCCGGTTCCTGATGAAGTCGGCCGATTCGAGTCGACAGCGGCCGGTTGCGTCGGTTTCTATATAGCCGTACTTAAACCAATTATGTATCATTGCTCTTTACATGGGTAATTTGTGTTGTGCTGTGTTGTTGGGTTTCTTTGCAATGTATTCGTATCTCTCGGGGGAGGGGGCTGTGATGATAGTGTTATAGTACGGGTTAAATCATAAGTGTTAATAGGGCCCCATCGGATATGGCGGGGTAATCCTCATCCGAATTGTTATATTGCAGTTTCTGGTACTTTCCAGAAAATGCAATGGACATTTGGGTGGGGTTTTGTAGCCATTCGATATGAATGCCTCTTTTCTTATGCATACTGTCAATATTTCCGCCATTCTAAACCCAATTTATTTCTTTATTTTCAGAATTTTATGGGGAATTCAATGAGAATGCTCTTATTTAGTATTATTGTGATTTGAATGCTGTTTAGTTGTTGTTTTGTGTGAATATATGAATTGGTCAGTTCTGTGCAGTTACTTTTTGTTGTGTTATTGTTTTTGTGTTATTTTGAGAAGGAAAAGTAATGTGTAAATTAAACCCCCTCGCCTGTGATGATGACAACGCGTGGACCGTGGTGGAGATATAGGAAATTTATGGTCCTTTCCTGAATGGCTAAGTTACCCGAACGACCAACAAGTAGTGGCAACCGGTTGTTTAGACATGAGAGGGTGGCCAAATTTCGTAGATGTCACTATTCGGTTCTTGAGCCAACTATGGAAAAATCTCAAACTTCATAGTTACGTGTCTATAATTTCAATGCATTTTTAGATATGGATTCGCAAGACCCTGGCCATATGTACTTCACCAACCTCCTAAGTCAAGATCTTCAACAAGACCCCACTTACGGTGGGCAAAGTGTAAACTCTCCTATGACAGTTAATGACTCTCCACCCCTACCCCATAATGATTCTATCGGAGTTAGGAAATCAGTTAGGGGTGTGAACTTCACCCCTGAAAAAGACTAGTTACTTGTCTCTGTATGGTTTAATTGTAGGTTTGATGCCGTCCAGGGAACAAACAAAAAACACTCTCAACTTTAGAAAAAAATTTTGAATACTTCGAACAATTTAAATAAACCACAAATGACTGGGCAATAAAGTATTTAATACATCGGTGGTTAGTTATTTAAAAGGTGACAAACAAATTTTGTGCGAAAATAGTCCAAGTTGAAGGGTTGAATCAAAGTGGTATGACCGAGTAAGACAAGGTAAATATCCATACTCTTACTTGAGTTACGAATAATTAGTTTTTTTTTTTTTTTAAAACTTTGTATTAACATGTCGTTATTTTTGTTTACATGCTAGTATGACAAGGCAAATGTTATGTACCATTCGTTAGAGAAATGTTCATTTCAGTTCGAGCATTGTTGGTACCTGTTGATGGACTAATCTAAATGGAGTTGACATTTCACAAAGATGGATCCAAAGCGAAGGAAGACGATGTCCCCATCCCCGACCCTGACTCGATGTTCGGGCACTAAGACTGTAAATTCAATTTTTGATCTCAGGCCAAATAATGTGAGGGATAATTACATGATCGAATTTGACCGACCAATGGGAAGGAAAGCTGAAAAAGGAAAACGAAAGGCTAAAGGCATGACAGGAGATGAGATTGTTATGTTCAGCATGCTGAAGTATACTCTTTTGGAAGAGTCATGTGCTTAAAAGGAAGAGTTTTATCGTCTCAAGGTCGAGATGGAATATGACAAGAAAAAAGAGGTAAATAAAATCCGTCAAGAGGATGAAAAACTGAGATTAGAGGCCGAGAAGATGAAAATTGAGAAGGAAAAATAGCTAAATAAAATCCGTCAAGAAGACAAAAGATTGAGATTGGAGGTGGAGAAAGTATAGCTCGCCAATAAAGAAGCGGATCAACGCATTATGATGATGGACGTTAGTGCCATGCTAGCGCTGTAGCGGTTATATTTCGAGGAACTGCGGAGGAAAATCATGGCGAGACGCAATGATCTTACACATTTTGATCGATAAAAAATTAAGAATTTTTCCACAATTTTTTTCTTTATTTTCTGTTTCAAACAAAGATGTATGACAATATTATTGATACTAAGACAATTTAATTTTTATTTGGATTATCTAAATTTAAATGTTCAAACAAAAAAATTGGACATTACAATTTCAAGAACTATTACAAATGCACGCTCAAATATAGCCACTACTAACATGAAAGAAATATGAAACTACCGTAATTAACTCAAATATTATCACTACTAAAATGGCTGGAAAAACAAATCAAAGATTATGCGATATGTCTACTGTTGGGAAAATAATAACTATTATGTTCAATTCGATCTGCTTGGAGCTGATGATGTGTCGAGCTGTCTCTAATATGGTGATGATGTTGGATGAAGTCCGTAAGCTCAGTTGTATGATTGCGTGACAGTTCTGGAACTTCATCATCAAGTTGATCATACTCAATGTCATGACCCTCATTATCATCGCGCTCATCTTCAATGATCATATTATGTAGAATATCACATGCTTTCATTATATTTTTTAGTTCATTGACTTTGAACATTCAAGAACGTTCACGAATGATTGTAAATTGTTGTTGAAGTACCCCGAATGCAAGCTCGACATTTTTTTTTGCGGATTCTTGTGCTTTCACAAAAATTTTCTTGTTATTCCCTTAAGGTGATGAAATCGTCTTCACAAAAGATCGCCACTTGGGATAAATACCATTTGCAAGGTAATACTCCATAGTGTACTTGTTGCCATTGATTGTGTAATTGACTAGAGGAGCACGCTCTTGGGCAAGTTTCTTGAAAATAGAAGATCTCTCTAGCACATTAATGTCGTTATGTGAACCTGACATATCAAAAAATGCATGCGATATCCAAAGATCATATGAAGCAACTGCTTCTAAAATAATAGTTGGTTCACGAATGTGGCCGGAGTACATACTTTTCCAGGCTGCAGGACAATTTTTTCACTTCCAATGCATGCAGTCAATGCTTCCCAGCATTTATCGGAATCCCCGTTGTTCACCAACTACAAGCAATCGAGCAATATCATTGGCATTTGGTGATCGCAAATATGATTCTGAAAAAATACTAACTATTATCTCAGAGAATTTTGTAAGGCTCTCAATTGCGGTGCTTTCACCAATACGTATATATTCATCCATAAAATCTTCAATAACCCCATACGACAGCATTCTAAGTGATGCGATTATTTATTGCATAGAAGATAAACCAAGTCTTCCGACACTATCTCTTATTTGGATGAAATACGACTCGTAAGACTCTACCTCATTTAAAATACGGAGAAATAAAGGCTCATCCAAAATCTTATTTGAAATAGATTCAAGAGATATATTGGATTTTCTGTAAAATAATTGCGAAATAGGCGCTCGTGCCATTGAATATGATCACGCCGAATGAACTTACGGCGTTGACGATTACCTCGATATCTCGATGACTGTTCATCGGTCTTGTCATTAAGAACAACATCCAACTCATTTTCGGATGATAAATATGTGAACAATTTACGAAAGAAAGTACGAGCCATTTGATGAAGGGAGTGAGATATCAGGAGAGACTGTTGAATTTCAGTTATTTAGATCAAATGAGACTTGAGTTTGTGAGAATGTGAATACAAGCAGAATGCGATTTTATAGAGAAAAAAAGTTACCATTACATATAGAAAAAAAATATTACCGTTTGAAAGAAGACAAAAAAAGTTACCGTTTGAGGCAGGAGTTCAAAATGTTACCATTGGAGGTAGGAGTTCAAAATGTTACCATTAGAAAATGCACATATTAAAAAAAAATTACTATGTTTATAATATGGATTTCGGTTTGAAAAATAATAGTGTATTCGGAAGTCAAAATCGTATAAGTATTTAGTAGAATGTAATATTTAAAAAGAAGATAATAAGACAAAAGAGTTAGTAGTTAAGATTATAAATGGAAGTTAGAGAAAAAATAATAAAGAAAGAATAGAGAAAATATTATTTTATAGAAAAAACTTTTGAAATGAGATGTATAAGAAATGAGATGAATAGATAGGTATGGGGAATGAGATGTATAAGATTTTTGAAAGATGAGTAAAATTTAGGAAAAAGCTTTATGGAATATACTTTTTAATTAAATTATAGGAAAAATTATGGGAAATCCAATGAGAATGCTCTTGAAGAGTCTTCTTGTTGTTTTTGCGTGTGTTTCAACGTCTATAATTTAAAGAAAAAAAGGGAAACGATTTTTTTTTTATTGACGCATATGAATGTTGGTGACTTGGTGTCCAATAATAAACTGTTAAAAAAGCCATTGCATTTTCCAACGATGCTTCTTGGAAGGGTACGATTGACGTGAACGCTTTTATATAATAGAATTGCTATGTAAAATTAGGGGTGTAGTCCATCCGGTTTAGTTCGATTTTAGAAAAAATTTGGAATCGAATTGGTATGTATTGGATTTACATTTTCAAGAATTGATTCCGCACCAATTACCTCCTAAATCGGTACTTCCGATTTTACCAGTTCCGGTCTAATTTTTTGGTTTTAATATACTATATACTATAATATATGTAATAATATATAATACTATAGTGATAATATATTGTAGTACATTATAATATATATTACAATTGTATTAGAGACTATAATGATATATTATAATATATAATGATATAGTATTAGTATAACTATTAATACAATAGACTATAACGATATAAAATTTTAAAAATTTAATATTTATTAATTAGTAATTTAGCATATAATACAAAACTATTTTATATATAATTACATATTATATATAAAAATTATATACAACATAAAAAATTATAATATATATGAATCTGTCCGGTTCAGTCCGATCCGATTTTAGAAAAAGAAAAATGAGAACCAGATTGATTTTGACCAGTTTTAAAAAAAATAAAACCGATACCAAATTAAACCAAACTCGGTACCGGACCCAACCCACCGGTTTGGTCTGATTTATCGATTCACCGATTTATTTTTACACCCTTATGTAAAACTATAAATTGATATAATTTTAAATTTGATTTATAAAAAAAATAATTTTATTATTTAATATATCATGTCAAATTAATTTAATTTATAAATTTATTTTTATGTAATTTATTTGTAACCAAAAAAATATTTTAAAAAAAAAATTTGAATTATTGTGATTCACAAAAAATTGGGCTGGGCTGGGCTTTTCATCACAAAAACGGTGACGTCTCACAGTCTTTTGCCAGTTGTTACCTTCCCCTTCCGTATCTTCACCCACATCACTGGCGACATAGCCAATCACCAGTCGCCAAGTGCCAAAGTCTGCTGTTTCTCAACCATGGGCCCACCACAACCAGCACCACCGGCGGCACCCAAATCCTCCGTTCCGCTCATCGGCCACCTGATAAGCCTGGACACGACCCTCTCCCGGCAGCTCCACTCCCTGACCCAACCCGTTCTCCCATCCTCTCTCCTACTCCTCCTCGAGCTCTCCGCCGACTTCCGCCTCTTCTTCCCGATCTCCCTCTCTCTCCTCCTATCCCCCTCTCTCCTCCGCCCCTTCCTTCCCCCTCTCCTCCTCGGTCTTCTCCTCGATCTCGCCCTCATCGGCCTCGTCAAGCTTCTCTTTCGCCGATCCCGCCCTCCCCACAACCACACCCACAGCATGAACGTCGCCGTTTCTGCCGACCACTTCTCATTCCCCAGCGGCCACGCCTCCCGCGTCTGTTTCGTGGCTTCCCTCGCTCACCTCTCAGCTGCTGCCATTCGCCAGGGTCATCACGAGGCTAGTAAGACCGTGAATTTCGTTCTCCTCGTTGTTTGGGTATGGGCGGTTTTGACCTCAGTGTCTAGGGTTTTGCTCGGCCGGCATTTCGTTTCCGATGTCTTCGTTGGTGCGTGTTTGGGTGTTCTTGAAGCTGTCTTTTCTTTCCGCTTCCTCAAGTTTTAAAGCATTTCAGGTACTGTAATCTCAAATTGTTGGGGGAAAGATTGGTACCTTTTTTTTTTTTTTTTTTAAAAAATTTATCCTTTTTGTGAAATTGCTATCCATATCATCGGAGGCGATGCAATGCAGTGATGCAGGACCTCTTCTTATTTTGTGTATTTGTCCTTAAGAAAAAAGGAAGTATTCAGAAGTGGCAGGCATGTATGTATGAACTCAATCGGTATCCACTGTTGGATTAGCTTCCTTGTCTTAAAGGAGGATCCACCTTTCTTGTAAGCTTCTTCTTTTAAATTTTTTTTTTCCGAGTTTCTTTCCCTCAGTTGACATGTGGCCGCATAGCATTCTTCAACTTACACTTCTGGATAAACATTGTTTGGATTTTTTTTTTCCTGGATAAACATTGAATGGAGTTGGTATTAGGGGTTACCATGAATTTAGCTTTAGGAAAAGTTGAGGGTTTAGGATTTCGAAAACCTGGAGATTTACGCAAAAGAAGGCCTTGACTTCACTGTTGCTGGGCAGCTGCAAAAGTTGAGGCCTTACTCTTGAACGAGAAGAGGGTGCTTTATGTTGGATTGCTAGCCTTAGGAATCTAATGGGAGTCTCTTTCTATTAACTATGTAGATGTAGCATCAGATATACAATTTTACCGCCCAAGATATTTTCTAGAAGTACTGCCCAAGATTTACTGGGGGAAAACCTTACTTTTCGTTACCAAAATAGTACGCTGACTGATGCAGAGTGCTAAAATTTGAAGAACCTTCTCAGATTTGGTACCAAAACATCTGCTGCACAGTGATCGATCTATGTTAAGCTTTTTTATGACTTGTAAGAACTCTGCTTGTGCCGTTGTTAAGTGCAGCATAGGGTTCTTCGGAATTTGCAGGAGGTGCAGTCTTCTCTTCATATGAAACTGACCTGGAATCTCATTCAAGGCAAATCGACATGGTCACAATTTTACTTGGCTAAATTTGTTGGTCAGAAGCATATTACCATGGTTGATACCAGAAAGGGATCCAAATTCTGGAAATTGTTAATGAGTAACTTAGCTGTTGTTCTTCGAAATTCTAAATGGAGGGTTAGGGAAGGGAGGTTGTCGTTCTGGCGTGATAAGTGGCTCAGTGATGGTCCGATTATTGAACAACAAGAAGTTAGTGAGTTACCAGATTTATTGTTGGCTGACTGTAAAACCGAAAATGGATGGAATGTAGAGGTTTTTGATTGATTGGTTCGAGTAGAAAAGTCAGATCAGATTCTGGAAGAGTTGGGAAGAATTAAGTCAGGGAAGGATGTGCTTATATGGTTGCCGAATGCTCAAGGAAATTTTTCAACCCGTAGTGCATGGGATTGTATACGGATTCGTGCTCTTAAAATACCTTGGATGAATTGGATGTGGCATCCTTCGTTGCCGGGAAAAATGTCGATAATTATGTGGAAGGCTATGCATGGCTGTTTACCAGTGGATGATCGCATAGGCAGAGTGGGTATTTATCTTGTATCTAAGTGTGATTGTTGTAGTTCAGGGGGTTATGAGGACCAGAATCATATCCTTGCATTGGGGACTTTTGCCGAACAGGTTTGGCGCATTTGTTCATTAAAGCTGGGAATGCCACTGTTGGAAGGCCGAACCTGGAGAGAAAAAATAGAATGTTGGTATCAGCATGTTAAGAATTCTTCTCAGAGTGGACAATTAATTGGCATCCTTCCTTCTATTTATCACTTGGAGACTTTGGTGGCATCGGTACAAGGCAAGAATGGAGGGGGAACAAGAATCTGTGCAGGTGGTTTGGGGATCAATAAAATATTGGCTGGCGGTAGCAGGGGAGAAGATTAAGGGGCATTCAGATTTGAGTCAGCGAGATGAGGAAATATTGCAGCTTCTTAATCTGCCTGTTAAGCCTCAAAAGAAAGTTTCTACTCAGATAGTTAAATGGTTGCAACCTCCAGAAGGTTGGTTTAAGCTGAATGTTGATGGAAGCTCCTTAGGAAATCCAGGTCCTTCAGGTGCTGGAGGTTCTATCCTAGATCATCAGCGCAAATTGATTTCTGGTTTTTCTATCTTTACCCGTACTCAGTCTAATAATTTTTCTGAGTTTATGGGTTTGATTCAAGGGCTGCGCATAGTGAGATTTTTGGGTTTGTAAAATGTGGAGATTGAGATGGATTCTATGCTGGTGATTGAATGGTTGAGGAAAAAGAGATGTGGTCTTTGGTACTTGGAATTGGGAGGAATTGCTACAGTTGTTGGATGGGCTATGTTATTGTTTTTGCCATATATATAGGGAGTGCAATTTTTTGGCAGATGGATTTGCACGCATGGGTATTGCAGGTGTTTGCAAGATTTGGAATAATGGTTCTGAGCTTCCTCGTTGTCTTCGGGGTCATTTTCATTTGAATAAGGGGGGTTGTTCTTTTATTAGATCAAAAATGTGTTCTGGGTAGAGGCCTTAGATTGGTTTTAGTTTATGCTTTGGCTTTGTTGGGTTTTTTGGGGAGGTTTTATTCTTTATTGTTCCACGGGTTTCTCCTCAGCCTTTCTATGAGGATGATTTATAATAAGAAGGCTTGACCTCCCTCTTTATTATTACAAAAAAAAGAATTTGCAGCATAGCTATATGGATTTGAAAAGGAAAATTAACCATATCCCTGTTATGAGGACATCATCTTTAGAATCTATGGTCGGACTGGAATAAGCTGGTCCAGAGTCTGCCTGAGCCCATGAGGAAGTGTCTGTCTTAATATCTGCCGAGCCTGTCATATAGGACCATTCTCTTAACCTGGGCCTGATTTTCCAATCAAGCTCTGGGATGACTTCTAGCCTCTCCACTCTCCAGAGTGATGGAGAATGATCTAGCATTTTGCCCCACGTTTCCAGCTGGATCAAGTTGAGAGAGGGAGAGGGCAAAGATACTTGTTGGAATGGCAGCAGAATGGATTCTTGAAAGCCCGTCAACGAGGTTTTTGGTTCCTTTTAGATAAATGTTTGATTCATTCAAACCTTTAACAAACCTGGTGCTCACTATGAGACAACCTTAAGAAGGTTTTTGATTCCTTTAGGAAAATGTTTGTTTCATTATGTCCTTAATATGGATCTGGTGCTCACCATGTAGACAACTTCAGCAATATATTTGTGTATGTTATTCGCCTAAGATGGGAAATCAGGAATGTTACCTGCATGATTTTTTATAAGCAAGTGTCATCTTGTAGTGCTCAATTTACTTATAAAAAATTTTTGTGTACGGCTTAATTTTTCAGAGTGAAGTCTAAGGTTACAAGATTCAATCTTGTTTGGGTGTATGAAAAAAATCCGTGTTTGAACGACAAAACAATTCAGATAATGATGGTTCACATTGGTGCATGCTTTTCTTGGAGTGTGCCAATCAAATCGAGGATGATTTATGACAACAATGTTTCGTCTATCCCATGTGCTTTGCTGCTGTCAATTAGTCTTCTTTATTAGACATGTTGCTGACACCATGGAAGTACGGTGTTCCTATCGTTTAGGTTTTAGATCCCTTTGTGCTTGCTTCTCTGATTGGAGTGAAATTGATTTATTGCTTTGTTGTCTGTTATTAATTTGTCAGGTTTAGTTGATCATCAGTCCTACTTTGTTTTAGAGGCAGAAAGTAATTGAAAGGAAAGGGAATCCTAGTGGAATAAAATCAATATTCTCCTGCGAAATCATAAGAAGTGTACATCTATAAAGTCGTGTTTGAAAGTTTGGTCTATGAAAGACTGGCTGCGCAAGCCTTCTCGAGTTTAATCACGTACTCATACTTTGTTTCCCTTGTATTTCTAAATCGAAGTTTGGGTTAGACCCAAGTTAACAAGTGAGGGGAAAAAGAGGAAAGGTAGATTGCATTGTGGTATGCTTTATGCAATCCGATGGTTGCATCATGGCTGTTACTATTACGATGGAAAGGTGATACATACAGAGACCAAAGAAAGTAAATACCTATTCGAGTTAATTGATTTGACAAGTTAATTGGGTGGAAAATTCTTCGTGCCAACAGTTTAATCCTTACCCATTTTACGTTGAAAAGAGGGGATATGCCATTACACTATCAGGTCATTGAAGATTGATGAGTCATGATTGTTGCTTTTTCTTTTTCGTTACATCTTTTTCTTATCGATGTGTCCGAGAAATAGATACACACGCATTCGTCAAAGATATGCTCACTATGCTTTGAAATTCCACATGCAGAAGTCTCTGTCCTACAATAATTTAGTTGTAGTCTACAGCCACGTGTGATGGGGGTCCTACCATGGACTCTACACTTTGAATATGAGGTCCGTGCCGAAAGGATTCTGGGCAATTTTGTTAGAACTATGCACCTTGTGGTTCGATCTTGTCAATTTGTTGGTCACTTGCATGCGTGCTTGTTTTTATTCTCTTTTCATGATTGTGATTTGAATCCGGTAAGGCTGGCTATCTTGTCAAACCAACCAATCTTTGTTGGAACGCAGATAATAGCTTTAGTAGGAGCAGCAGTCAATCACTGAAAGCTAGCCTAGTTAGATTAAACATGCTGCATGCGTCGAAGCTAGGATTGGCGATGAACAAACTCGTCTGGAATGCAGAATAGGTTTGCTTTTATTTTAAGTTGGTCCAGTCTCTTGCGAGCAAACAGAACTTTGGCAGTGAACCATGGGATGGGCCACAACGGAGGAGAATGCCTTAGCGTACAGCTTGATGTCTTGGTTTTTTGAACAACGATTTGTTAAATTGTATATCTGGACTCGTCAGCGTTGGTTTGTTAACACTTTAGCTCATCTACTTGCTCAAACTTAAGTGAACCATAACTTGTTGCTAGACTCCGTTTTCCTCTCTCTCTTTGGATTGAATTGTTTTATTTTTCTTGACGATTGCATGGTATAATATCGAGATGGAAGAACATGAGAAATTGCCTACATTTCCCAGTGATTGTTTTTGTTTTCTTTTAATATTGGATTAGATCGAAATTGAATGGGTCGATCGTGCGAACGAGGTGGAGAGAGCATGGGGTATTAATGTGGAGAGTAGAGCTAACAAGCGATGATACTGTGGCTGAAATTTGAAACATCCGCACAGTTTGACCATGTTGTCTTTGGAGATAATAATAATAATAATAATAATAATAATAATAATAAAATGAAGGAGAGAACCAGATCCACAAGAAAAAATAAAAAACCCAAGGAAAAATAAAAAAAAGTAGATGAAAAATGAAAAAAAAAATTCACCGGGGATGAAGACAAATTTATTTATATATTTTGGCTGATTACCATAACAGGACAAACAAAAGAAGACAAAGTTTTTGGAGAGAGGAGGGGATGCATCGGAAGAAAGGAAGCTCCGGAGAGACAGCAGACCGGAGGACATAAGAATAATGTTATTCATTTTAATTTAAGAATAATGTTATTTTTTCTGATTGATTTGATTAGTGTCATTAACATCGATCACAATAGATGTAAGTTTTTAATATATATATATATATATATTTATATGACAGCCGATCGATGGACTGTACTGTTAATTGATTATTAAATATTTAACTGTATAGCCTCTGGGACCTGCGTGGTTGTTCTAACTCTTACGTGTCTATTGCTTCGACGCCTGCATTCGAGCATGGACCAAATCCTAGTGCCAGAGCTGAGCTCTATGCTTACGTATTGGACCGGTCAAGCCTCATTGATTAGTCCCCAAGTAAGGACAACAATTTCAGAGCTGGGAAGCCTGCTCTGACTGTATGACATAGCTTGGGAGAGCAGCCCCATAAATGAGACATTCAAAAATCAAAAATTTATGGCTCTCTTTGATTTTGTACACCAATCTTTACATATAAATATGTATTGGGAAGCCGTGAAACTGGCCAATGCAACTTCAAAAGGGATTTTTGGAAAGGGGCTCATCGGCTCAGAGTTTGATTACCTTGTGAGTTCTGACCAAAAAAGCTATCCGACCACGGAGCCAAATTGGATTTGTAATTTGTAAACACTGAGGAGAGGACTGGAATTGCCTTAACGTGCATGTCTTTCTATTTAACCTGTGTACCACCCCTGTTGATTGCTGCCACAAACAGAGGAACCTGGGCAGAGGGATTCAGAGCAGATCAGAGAGACTGACTCCATTGAAGCAGAAGCGTTGAAAGAGTTCAGAGGAGACGACGAGACTGCGCCTCATTTGAAGCTCTGACATCTTTCCCCACCATTTCTTTCTTTTTTTCTGAGGCTGACATAGTTTGCTCAGAGAGAGAGAGAGAGAGAGAGAGTGAGGGTTGTTTTAGGTTAAGACTTCAAGGGGTAAAAAAAAAAAAACTGGTGTTAAATGAATCTTTTTCTGTCGAACTTGAATCCCTGTGCAATTATCTTTAGAGCATGCACAGAAGGTGAGTTACGTACTCATGTAATGTAATGGAAAAAGATGCACGTTTTGCAGTTTACTCCAACATCATGGATTAAGATGAAATTACTCTTAACTAAATATGATAAGCAGTTTCATAAGCAACCGGTTCTAACCTAACCCTAAAAAGAAAAAGGTGGGGGGAGGAAATATAGATGTCTGAGCGATAAAAGGTTGTTGTTTATCCAGAGTTACGTACGTACAGTTTGTTTTTTTGTTTTTGTCTTTAACAAGAAAAGGAAGTCGGAGGTAGATTTTGATAAAAGTTATTACAACCTAAACTTGCAGTGCATTCAAGATCATGCACTATCTGTCAGATTCAAAGGCAGAGCTTCTTGATGAATACTATCTCGCTATAAAAATTCAACAAGGCAATTCTTTCTGGCTCAAAAACACAGATCAAACATTAACTATTGGACCAATCTATGTCTGAGAACTTCTGAAAGCTAGCTAGGGAGCTTGATCATCAATATCGTCTTTCTAACACGAGGAACGATCGTACGTGTTATACACTTGGAGTTTTATTTTTTGATCAATTGTGGCTATTTACTTCAAAATTACAAGAAGATTTGGTTAAATCAATACTCTACTTTGTGTTAATTTGCAAGCGGCTAGCTAGACTTTCGTGTGTGTGATTGATTCCACTTTTTATATTACTTTTTGTGTTGTTCCCAACAGCATGCATATGATTAGTATCGGTCACAAAGAAGAACCTAAGAGATTTCAACGAGAAATATTCCAGTCCAATGTAGGTTTATGTCGCCGGTAGGTGTCGTACGTGCAGCTAGATCGAACTGTGTTTACACTGTCTTTATAAGAGATCAGAAACTCTAGCGTATGGTCTAAAATTAAAGGTAGCACGCCACTGGCCACACCGACCATTCAAGTCGATCAAAGACCGTCACCAACAAGGAAATTGAATATATCTGAACTACTATACGTGGGCAAAGATTGCTCGATCCCCCTCCATTTATTTTCTGGTTTTTGTTTTTGCCTCGAAAGAACGATATAATGTATGGGCAGGCACATGCTATTCTGGCGAGAGACACGTTTTAAAAATGATAAAAAATATATATTGATATGATAGGGGAGCATAGAAGTATTGGTCTGTGCACAGTGGACATGAGCAGCTGTAGGGGCCGGTTGCAATTGGTCAAATGAGGTGTTTCCCGAGTGGAACTTTGGTGATCCCAGTGGAGGAAAGTTGTTCGTTGTTTGGTACTTGAGAAACATGGATTTGATTGCCGGTTGTTCGATCGTTTCTTTCCTACTTTCAACCTACCGGCCTCCTGGTGGTTGCGTGCCATAATTCATCATCCTTTTTCCATAATTCATTCTTTTCATCGTCTTTCTTCTAAACTTCCATTGATCACTTTATTCTGTAAAAAGAGTTTATGGGTTTGGAAGCCAGTACCCTAATGTTACTTAAACAGCGCGCTTCAGCCATGCAAATATATATGCGGTAGTACCCTTGAGAATGCTGAAAAATATATATCCATCTTCAATTATGGAGCAGAAAGAATTGATCATCAGGGAAATGATTCCTCATAGACTTTTCATGATTCCTCTGAACCTAGATCAACTGATCAATTTACAGAGCTTAACTCTCTCTCTCTAGTGTGTATGTATATATATATATATATATATATTAACCCATTAATTAACATATTTATGTAAGCTAGCTACTATATATAGCATCATATATCATGCGTAGTTAAAGCTGATTCTTAATCGTCCTAGTAATGAAATAAAGCAATATCCCATATAACTTGGAAATGATATTCTCAGACTCGGTACCTCAAAATGGACAAACAAAAACTAGCCATTTTCTCACTTAATTAAGACGTAGACTAAACCCTTTTTCTTGTGGGAAGCAATCGAATACTGCACTTTTATAAAGTGAAAGGTTACCTGCCACCACACATGTTAACCATCACGATCGAGAACATGATTTCCTCTGCTGGAGAGGACAGCTGATCAACCGATATCACATCCCTTGATTCATGCCATAATCAATCACCTAATCGGCTCAACACCAATCAGTACTCTAATTAGCATGATTATGCTCCGCCTTTGGCATCTTTATTAATTAGCTGTACTCTGGAGTCATTCACTTGCTGTAATCTCCTGTATATATATTTAAACTGATCTTCAAACATTTTAATTAAGCCATATAACCACATCTGCACCTCGACTGATCATCTCAAGAACCAGCTCACTCTTAAATAACCATTTCAAGATGATGATCAAGTTGTAATGCTCATTAAACAAATTATTCGTCATCCTGATCAAGCTTCGTGAATCCGGCCCTTGTCTGTTCAAATGTTTGGTTGGATGACATGAATTGTTATTTTGTTATGACTGCTAATAATTTGAAGAACATGTTCGTCCATAAGGTCTAGCACAATTTATTTAATTGTCGAGATCTGATCAGCACTCATAATTTATGGGCTGCACGTCTATCGATTATCTTCGAAATTGATTTTGATTCCATTTAATCTTCGAAGATTGCCAAGATAAGAAAGGAAAGCGAATGAATATAAAAGCATTGTTAAATTCATGTCTTCCATCCTTTTATGTAACAACTTTTAAAACTGAGGAGAGATTTAGAGTATAGATCTATGACTTTCGTTGAAATATTCTGCTAGCTACAAACATGTGCATTCACACCAATTATTGCTGAGAGAGAGAGAGAGGGATGGGGGTCTGTGAACACTGAAGTGGGATTTCGTGCTTATTTGCGACACTTTAAGAAACTAAGTTGGGCCCTTTTTTTTTGGCTCCAGATATTGATCATGCCTCGGAAGCGACTCGTGATTGCGACTATCCTGATCTTTTATATATAGGCCATACACTCTTTTTGGGTATCTGCACGCTCTTAATACAGACACATATATAAGAGATAACTTTGATAATTTTGGCCTCACAAAAGTTGGAGGAACACCATAGACTGAGTGCATGCATGTTTGCCATTTGATTGATGTGCTCCTATTGCTATTTAATTCATGAACTCCAGGATCGATTCTGAGCTTCACGAGCTTATTCTATTGGCCATTTGGATTAGACATTATTATATTTTTCTGCTAATTGGTTGGACATAAACCCGACCTACATTAATATAATCCCACTCCAAGTCTTTTTGTATGTCATGCTAATTTGGGGTCTTGATTAATTAAACCTACCTATATATATATGCACATGTACATGATCATCTTATTCCCATAATTGAATGCAATTTAATTTATCGATAGCGCCAATTAATACCAATTGTCTGCGTCAAAATGTCTCATTGGGAATTTGTCACAAAGCATCATCACGTGGATTTTTTTTCCACCTTTGCCTTCAGGTTCTCTTTCTGATGAATGAGAGAAGAACCCCTTTTTTGCCACTTTAGCACATGATAAAGGGTATATCCTCCATAAGGAATTGAGATTCTAAACGTATCAGAATCAGAGTCTCTGCATACAGCCAAGCTCATAGTACTTAAGCAATTTATTTTTCATGTCCAGCTTGTAGTGAATAAGTGGTCCAATATCTATGTTTTTTCTTTTTCTAATTAAAGAGAAGAACAGATCAAAAGAAAAGCGGTCCATGTGTAAGAAGATGTAGCATTCCTGTGCAACCTCTGTTTATAGATGGACCACACTCGTTTGTTGAGAACACAATTTTGTTCCATTTGACCAACTTTGAGCTAAAATGAAAATACGACAAGGGTCACGAGATGATGACGACATATTTTTTCACTGAATAATTTTTTGAACGAAATTATAACATTCCATGAAACAAATCAATTTGTTCCAAAATAAGTTTTCATTTTTAAATGCAACAAAGAGTAGTATTCATGATCATTCTTCATTCATTAGTTGTCATTTTCTACGATATTAATATTCCCATGAAAAATAGCCGAGGATCTTGAGGTACTCACGTGGGATTCCATCTTCGATACTAATTAGGTATAATAGATATGGTTTAAACATTAAAAAATAGTGACTTGCCTGTACTTGTAAGCTATAAAGTAACCATCCTTTCATATTTTTAATAAAAAAGTTTCCTCGTAGCTAGACCTGTCACATGAGAGTTTGTGTAGGATTTTATATACATATAATCTCTCTTTTCTAATCCCATTTATGCATATTGCTTGTGCTTTAAGTTGCATCAAGAATATTATCTACAAATTTCAACGGCAACCATTGAGCTTAAATCAAAAGTATTCATTTGGGTACGTACGTGCATTGGGGTTGGCAATCTTAAGGCATTTTAGGGTACTGCTGCGCAGAGATTTGCGTCACGTATGATGGCTTAGACTTGGAGGACAATTCAATGTCTTGTGTGAACATCGAGTGTCAAATTTTGCAGACACATGACTCTCCTGGCTCTGGCTGTGCAGATCAATGTTGCATGCTATGTATCTTGTATGGATTAGATTTTGAGTTCATATATATCTGTATCGTGAATGTTTAGATTTGAAGGAGACGAGAGATTTGAAGTCATGATCCTTTATATATATCTCGTCTGAACTAGATTTTTGACGTAGAAAGCAAGCATGCGCAAAAGTGAGTAGGCATGAAAAGAAATGAAGACCTCGGGAGAAAACAATTATGTATAAAAGAAGAGAAAGTTGGGGTGTGTGTGTGTGTGTGTGTGTGTGGGGAGTGGAAGGCCGAGCCGCATGTGCGCGCAGAGAGAGAGAGAGAGAGGGAGAGACAGAGCAGACTATTTATTCTTGTTGTTCCATCTGTTGCTGACACGTTTCAGTGCCTTTGCTTCACCGCCTCCTTTGGCGCCTTCCTTCCCGCCGGACAACCTCTCCTCCTCCTCTTCTTCTGCGCGTCGTTCAATTTCAGTATCGCTTGAATGAAAAAAATTAATATTCCGTTCACTTTTCTGCATGCAGTAGTACTCTGGCACTTAGTTCTTTCGTAGCTGTCCATTCCTTTCTTCTCTGTAAATTAACTACGTATCCTTATTCTGATCTTTTCCCTTCCATCTATCCCCGATCAGATTTTAACCTCTACATGATTCAAATTATTGATCAATTGTTCAATACTTATCTTATCGTTGTTGCTCGTTACATCTCCCACCAAAATTTAAGAACTATCGAACTAATTCTCGGAATCTCTAAAACATACCAAACCAGTTTATTTTGTAGCTAAATCGCCAGAAGACTGTAGAGAGGTTCACTCAATTACATGTTCTAATGGCTTAGAACTGAGAACGTTGTGGATATTTGAGAACGTGGAGGCTGGTTTCATTCCATCTTAAAGGCAGACGTCGTTTTGTGTAAAAATTTTGAGATCAGTGGCCGTTTTATTTAAAGAAAGACGTGATATATTGTAAAGTCTCTGGCTTTTACAACAGATGTCATGTTATTGAAGAATAGGAGCGAGTCGAACGGATCTCATGAGAACACGTACGTATTACCAGATTTATTCTATTTAACTTGGTATATTTTAATCGATTTCATCATTAAATAAAAATGATACTAATTAAATATAACTCAGTTATTCTTTACCCAAATAACATCAAGTCTTGAGATAAATTATAACTGAGATCTAATTGCATGATTAAATAAATGGCCTAATTAAAAAAATAAATATTTTAATTATAAATAAATTTATAATTTAATATGATATCAATTATAAAATTAATTTTATTACGTTAAGTTTACGTTTAAAAAATTACTTTATTGCTATGAAATTTTCAATAATAATAAAGAAAAAACTGTTAATCTTTTTATAAAATTAGATCACTCAATTTCTTAGAAAATGGAAAAAACACCTAACGAAAAATGGAGCGTGATGGAAATGTGTGAATATTGGGCACAGCCGGCATTGACCTAATCAAAATGCTAAGAAATGGATTAAATGGCATTGATAACAACGCCTCAGTTGTTGATCGTTATATATAGACTGTGTGGGCAGCCTTCCTGCTGCTCCTGCTGCCACCCACAGCCACACTCAGTCATGGTCTTCCTTCCTAGCTAACTCACCCAACTCTCCTCCCCAATCACATTACTCATCATACTTTCATACCCAAATACCTCCCCATAATTAAACCCCTTTTCTCTCTCTCTCCTATATACAATTTTTTGCTTCTCTTTCTCACTCGGTATTAGTTGCCCTACCTAGCTCTGCACCTACATTTTCCACTCCTGCTTTCTTTTTCTTTCTGCGATGGATAACTAGATGTGAAAAAAAGGGATAAATTTTGATCTTTTATGTGAGAAATCGAAAAATGAGAGTGAAAGAATTGCACCCACTTTGCTGTATCTCGCTCGAGAGTCCCTGCGGTAGCCTCGGCGATCAATCGGCGGAGGTCGCCGCCTCCTCGCTGTCCAGGGCGAGGAGCTTGCCGGCCAGTCTGGCTTCGGTTCCTGGCGGATCTGACGGCAATGCAGGACGATCCGAGGCCACGGTCGCCGGAGTACTACACAAGTGGACCAATTATGGTAAAGGATGGAGATCCAGGTGGTTCCTGCTGAGGAATGGCGTCGTTTCCTACGCCAAAATTCGGTACCCTGAGAATCTCAACCTCCTTTCGCCGACGACCGACGACGTCAGACTGATTGGAGACATCTCCACTAATCGGCTTTCGAGGATGGACAGTGGGAGACGGAGGCACGGGAAAACTGTTGGCATTGTCCATCTCAAGGTATAATCATATTCTAAGAAGAATTTGCGAGCCATGCATCGCTACGTTTTGGTTATTTTGGCGTTACTGCACAAAAGCATAATTTCCATCACAGGGAAGATAAAGATCCCCAAGAGTCTCTAGCAATCTTGCCAAAAGATCAGAAAGATTTCGATCAACCTTGTCACTTTTTATCTCTTGAGATTTTATTCCCCTCTGGTCCTGAATTCTGCCAAGGAAGAAAATAAAAAATAATATAATGAAAGAGCAAAGAAAGGCTCTGGTATCCGAGCGTGGGAAAGTATGAACCAGAGGTTTCTGGCACTTTCTCTCTTCGCGGGGTTTGGTGATTTCGATTTCAATTTCAATTTTCAACTGTTTTTCACAGTTTTAACTGGATGTCAATGTATAGTGGGTCACATCAGCAGGTGGTGAGAGTGTTTGTGGATAGGCTGCGTTGGAGGCCTACGTATTATCCTGTGGTCACATCAGCGGTCGAACAAGAACTGTGTTGGGTGGCCTTGATCTGTCTCTATCTCTCAGAAGTTCGTTCCTTTGAATTGGTCTTCCCCATTTTTCTTTCTTCAATGGCTCAATTTCTTTCTTCTGAGATTCTTCTATATCCCTTCACAATGTGGTCTCATCGTTGTTTAAATCCAGTCGCCTTTTCCTTGTTGTAAAACTTCCGACACTGTTTCTTTACTCAAGGTGTCGAGGAAGCCGAAGCTGTGTTTGTTCTTAGAGTATGATACTACCGGCAGATGGAAAGACGTGAAAGCTTTTTATTAAATTAGAGAAAGTAAAAGTCGAACCTTGCTTGTGATCGGACGGTAGAGATCATAAGTTTTCTTTCTGTGCAAATGAAGCCGAAGTGGGGTTTTTGTTTTGTGGGTTTGCTTTGATTATATTATGGGGTTAATTGCGGGGGTCTGAATTGTAAAGATACATGAATTAACAGAATTTAAAAATGCAGGGAACTTTGAGAACATCTCATCACTGTAGCATTTTTAAAATATTGATTGGAAGTATAAGCTTAGCACTGTAGCAGTCCGATCAGATTACTCCTCATCGTATTCTTTCTAGCTTCTTTAGCCACTGAAAATTCTGAAGCTTTTAGGTTTTTGGTGATGTTTTTAGGGTTTTTGGTTTGGGTTTACCTACTTGGATCTGTATGCCGGCCGGCGTGGTGAAAATACTGTTAGTGTAGTTAGGAGCTTGGTGTTATATTACGAGTCAGAACTTTGGGCTCTACTAATTCAATTTCATGTGTTTCCAGAATTTATATCACTTTCTAAGGTACTTGTAAAAAAAATGTCACTTTATAAAGATAATTTGTAGAGATTTTTTTGAAATTTTTATTTTCATTTAGCAGATCTCATCATTTCGGGAGAGCAAGTCGGACGACCGGCGGTTTTACATATTTACAGCCACAAAGACCCTTCATCTGAAAACTGATTCGAAGACGGATCGGGTGGCTTGGATACAAGCTTTGGTCTCAAGCCGGAGCCTATTTCCACTTCGACCGCTCACTGACAATCTCTCCCTTATACCAAAGGATTTGTCTATATCAACAGAAAGGCTCAGAAAACGCCTGCTTGAACAGGGAATAAACGACAACCTGGTAAAGGATTGCGAGCAGATCGTGCTTTCAGAATTCTCTGAAATTCAAGGACAGCTTGAACTTCTTTGCGAAGAACGATCCAATTTGCTTGACACTTTGAGGCAGTTAGAGGTAAACTGGTGATGAGCAAACCATTTTAACCATTTATTGTCGCGAATTGTCGTCGTCCTCGTCCCTTTCTTCCCTGTTTGAAATCGTTCTCTCTTAACCTTTTCAGTTTTCATTATCTACTTATTCCACTTACTCATCTCATCTTTATTCTGGTCGTGCTCATTTTATGGGCATTCTTTTTTGGTTGGGGGGTGGGGCCAATGGTGGCGTAGGAAGCCCTTGATCCTCGATGGTGTCTTTTTGGTTCGTATTATCTGTGTATTTTGCATTATGAAAAATCCATTACATTTTCTTTAAAAATATCTATTCTTCCATTTCTTTATGAAATGAAAATTTTAATTGTAGAATTAGCTTTTTTATCTACTCTATTTAAATTTTTTTGATAAGTAAAATTTATCTACTCTATTTAATTTGCATGTGCAGGCAGCTAATGTCGAACCTGAAGCCTCTGGAATTCATGATAATGATTACCAACTGACAAAACATGAGTTTTCTGGTCTTGGGCGTGGAAAATACAGTGGTATATATGATTTATGTTGCTTTTAATGGCTTTAATTATATTCTTCTTACGTATTAGTGAAATTTTAGTTTGGTTGTTTGTGGCAATAAGACAATAGTTCATTCTACTTACAAAATAAAAAAATAAGACACTAGTTCATTCTTGAGTGAGCAGATTAAGTTCAACCTATATCTTTGCTTGAAGTGCATTATGATTTGACAGCGCATTTCGCTTGAATTATGTACTTCCTTCACTCACTAAGCTTTTAAAGCGAAGTCTGCCTTCTGCGAATTTGTAAGCGCATATAATTTTTATCTCCCTTTTTTATAGGTATGTCAGTGAAAATAACCTGTACATAGATGTCCTTGTTGAATTTCACCTTATGTTCAATCCTTGTTGAAATAACATTTATCTGTTTGCTGTTTTTTTTATCTACTAGTTAAGATCATACTGGTCTATTATTTAGAATGAAAATGGTTGTAGTTTGTAAAAATATTTTTGACATTTGATTACTTGTTCATGGAGTCCTAGGTAGACTCTCTCTCTCTCTCTCTCTGTTAGTCAGAAAAAAGATTTCCGACTTGTAGTTCTTAACTTTGCCCTTGGTTGATTTAATAAAAAATGATCGAAATTTTTGTTCAAGTTTAATTCAATGCCATGCTGATGAATTCCTCAATGAAGTCATCCGTGGATGATGCATGGATAATGTTGCCAATTTCCCAAAGCATGCGAGCATTAACATCTAGGTATATATTATTGCTTCTTAGCGCGTCTACATGTATCTTGACATCTTATGGTTTTATAGAATGCAGCACGACTGAATCTTCTGATGATATTGAGAAACAAGAACTTGAGGAAGTGTCAGATGGAGATGAAATGTCCTTTCATGACACAAAAGAGTACTTTATTGAACCTGCTGATGGTTGTGGGCCTACAAAAGTTGTTTTGAATCACCTGGACAATTATAGAGAGACTGAAGATTTAATTAATGCGGAGAAAATGCATACTAAGAAAGAAAGTCCGAAGTCCGGACATCTGAACTTTGAAAGGCGAACAAAGCTTCCTGATCCAGTTGAGAAGGAGAAAGGGGTTAGCCTCTGGTCTATGATCAAGGACAATGTCGGAAAAGACCTCACACGCGTTTGTCTCCCTGTTTACTTTAATGAGCCAATTTCATCTCTTCAAAAGTGTTGTGAGGACATGGAGTACTCTTTTCTTTTGGATCAAGCATATGAGTTCGGAAGAGAGGTCAGATTGATGTACATTGCTTATTTTTGTGATAATTGATATTAACTATAAGTTTATTGCTGTACATATTACTTGCAATATGAAATAATGTGTTTGTGCATAAGTAGTTTTACAGTTAGTATGTGTAGGCATTCCAAGCTTGGTCTTACTATGATTTTGATTTTTCCACGCTTTCCATTAGAAGAGCCTTACAACTGTGTGAAGCCTTCCTGATCAATTGTGTCAGTTACCTATATGTCTTTGCCCTGTAGTCCTTTCAGGTGTGCAACTTGGATTGGTATGATTTGGTTCCAGGAAATTTATGAATCAAGGAGAAAATTTTGGTTTTACAAAACACAGCTAAAAAATGAGTGGAACTTGTGACTGACATGAAGCATCAGGTTCAGTTCCATGGGTCCCTTTTTATGCAAAGGGAAAATGAACGGATTACTAGCGTGTTAGGGAAAGAAAGGGGGTGATATTGGAACAGATATAAGAGAACACTTATATTTGAAGTGGCATAAAGTTCTTTGTAGATTGAATGTGTGGTGGATCTCTTTTTTCATATTGTGGCCTATGTAATTGTAATGTTTCAATAGAAGGCCAAAAACAACATGATCTATACTTCAAAAGGACTAGTCAATGATATAATTGAAGTCCCATTGGAATCTTATAAAGAGCAAAAACTTTTCCTTCCCAAGTAATGTGGGATCTCATTCGCCACCTATTCTTATCCTTATCATATGAGGTATCACAGCAATATTATAGGACATATCATAATAAAGATATTATACATAAAAAGTTCAGTGTGGTTGGAGTTGGATAACTTGACCCCCTCCCTCAAGAACTGCTTTGAATCTTTTGGCTCCAAATCCCAAAAGCGATTCATTCCAGGACCAACCAAACGAACCTGAATTAATTGGTTTGATTTGGGTATCCCAGAATTGGGTTGCTCCCCTGATTCCATTATTTTTAGCTTCTTTTACATGTTTAGTGCAGTTAAATGCTTCATGCCAATTAAAGGTTATAACTGTTCAGAACTTTGTTGAATCTGACGATTTGAGTCACGGGCCCACATTTTGTAATCAGGGGAACAGTCTCCAGAGGATTCTGAATGTTGCGGCTTTTGCAGTTTCTGGTTATGCTTCCTCTGAAGGTCGACACTGTAAACCATTCAATCCTTTGTTAGGGGAAACTTATGAAGCTGTCTATCCTGAGAAAGGAATTCGCTTCTTCTCTGAGAAGGTACAGTAAGTATCCAACTATTTGCTTCCTATCTGAGAAAGGAATTAAACTTTATTTTGATTAAAGCATAAAACAGTGGCTAATTGAGTTGAGGTCAAGATATGATTATAGTTTCAGTCAATCTGGCTTCAAGAGAAATTCTCTAATTTTGATAAGATATTTTTGTTGGAAGTTCCTCGACAATAAATGAGAAAATTTGACTGATGCAGCATTTTCCAGAAGCTGTGAAAAATGACCGGTTATAAATTGCAAGAAAAACATTATTTGGGATTGAGTCCTCTGGACATTAAAAAGGGTAGGTGGCACTACCTTTATCTAAAGGGGCAATCAAATGACTAAATGCAACAGATCACTATTCTTATGCATTAAAGAAGGGGCTTCTATTTAAACTCGCTAGAGGAAAAAGACTTCTTTTCAGTCTAATGACTGCATTTCATGACAAGGAAAACTCCATGAAATTTTCTCTCGGGAGTGTGAAGATTATGTTTGGGGATCTCAGGAATGGTGAAAGAAATAAATTAATTAAATGTGAATGTCTTCTTTGAGGACTTCAGAAATACGAGCAGGATGCACTATTCCTCTCCTTATGAAATATGACAAGGAAAATTTTATAAATATTTTCTCTAGGAAGATTGAAGTTTATGTTTGTTCTTGGGAATAGTGAAAGAAAGAAAGAAAGAAATTAAATTGTGAATGTCTTCCTTGAGAACTCGAGAATATGAATGGGGGGAGGCACAAGTACAGACCTTTGCATATTTCTCTTGTATGGTCATGTATGTGGTTAATCAAGCCCTAAGTGTACACTTTGATTATATCTTACTAGAAGTATGTAATCGCATAATTGACTGTAATTTTCAATCTAAAATAATTGGATAATATGTTGCTCAAAACAGGTCAGTCACCACCCAACACTAATTGCCTGCCACTGTGAAGGAAGAGGGTGGAAATTCTGGGGTGACAGCGACCTCCACACAAAATTTTGGGGGCAGTCAATTCAGCTTGACCCTGTTGGAGTTCTTACCTTAGAGTTTGATGATGGTGAAATTTTCCAGTGGAGCAAGGTGTGTACTGCTGCTTGTTTGTGTTTGTGCGAAATAACTGCTAATTCTTTATCTTAGTTGAAATGTGAAATGGGGCTGCCTTGTCAAGATTGATATGGCATCATTCTTTTTGACATTTGGTCAGCTTGATTATTGATTCAAAGTTCAAACCATTCAAATACATCTTCGGAAAACAATGGTTGAACTTTTGCATGTTGAATAAATTATTAAATTAAAAGCATCGAGTATGTGGTTTCAACAATTGTCCTCTCATATTTGTTCCCCTTGATCTATTGAACATTACAATTAGAAAAAGCTGACTTAAAATATGTTAACAGAGATGATGCCTATCGATCTTGGTGGGAGTTTCTTTCTGTCAGTTTATTCACCTTCCTTTTCCATTTATATTTTAGAGATATTCTAAAACATGATCATGCTATTCATAGGTCACTACCACTATATATAATCTTATCCTTGGTAAGGTGTATTGTGGTCACCATGGGACAATGCACATACGTGGAAATCGTCAATATTCATGCAAACTCAAGTTTAAAGAGCAGTCTATTCTTGACCGAAATCCTCACCAGGTTTGTAATAAATTCTATTAGTTGAGGACAGCATTTGTGTGGTTGCATCATCAATATTACTTATCTTCTCGAATTATCTGGAAAAATGTTATAGAAACTGTTAAGAGTTCACTACTTGGCCACCCTACTTCTGCATATGGGTCTACATGCTTTGCCACTTGTCAGGATACTAGATTCGTTAAATTGCATCTTACATCTACACAGGTACATGGATTTGTTGAAGATGCTATGGGAAAAAAGGTTGCCATGCTATTTGGAAAGTGGAATGACAGCATGTATTATGTGAATAACGATGGGAGTGGCAAGCCAAAGGATTTCACTCCCTCTTCTGATGCATCCTTGCTATGGAAAAGGAGCAAGCCCCCTCCTAATCTTACTCGATACAACTTAACTTCATTTGCAATTACATTGAACGAGCTGACACCTGGACTGCAGGTAAACATGATTAATTAATTCACCATTTTCATATGCATTTTCACTTTCCTCTTATGCATATCTAATTGTTTTTTATAGTTGTCTGATCCTGGGTATTTGATCACGGATTAAGGAGAAGCTTCCACCCACGGATTCGAGGCTTAGACCAGACCAACGGCATCTGGAAAATGGAGAATACGAGAAGGCAAATTTGGACAAGCTGCGTTTGGAGAGGAGGCAAAGAATTGTATGCCTGGATTCTTTCTTCTCAACTCCTGCACAACTATCTTATCTTCATTTTCTAGTTTTTGCTCTAGTCTTCTTTGATTTTTACATTCTGAAGACAAAAAATGTTCAACCACGTTCCAGTTTCTTCTTGTTTTGCTCATGTTGTTTCTTTGTTTGTATCCTTGCCGGGAAAATGTGTTGACTGTTAAATTGAAAATTCACAAAACATATTGGCAAGCATATCTAGCTTTAGGCAAGACCTGATTTATGTGGGACACTTGTCAAAGCATTATTATTTTTCTTTCATTGCTGATCGATCATGCTCCTCATTGTTCAGTCAAGGAAATTACAAGAAAACGGGTGGAAGCCCAGATGGTTCCAGAGAGAAGGTGAAAATGGCTCCTTCTGCTATGGCGGCGGATATTGGGAAGCTCGTGAACAAGGAAAATGGAGTGGATGCCCAGATATATTTGGTGAATTTAATGAAGACCTTGTTGATCTCGTACAAGTGTGAAGTGTCATGATCATAGTTGAGGTGTGTGCATTCTCGGGCAAGCGATGATTTTAGTTTCTTTACTTTTATATCTTTTGCTCTTACATTATTAACAAACGTGTATGTGATAAAAGCCATTGAGTCTGATGGAAGCATCATAATTGTAATCCGAGCTGCCTCATTGTTTATGCTGAAAGGGAAATCCAGAGGCTGAACAATGGTTGTTTCTCTTCAAAGAAAGTTCTAAGAATCTGTCTAAAAAAAAAAAAAAATCAGCTTGCCCACATCATATTTATTCACCACTAAAGGAAAATTGCATTTTATGATGAACTTTGGTTGCTAGAACTGCGTGGCTAATGGTGGGGATTGTGTTATTGATGATGCAGGATGAACAGAAATCCGTTACCACTGCGAGATGTCGAATTAATTGGGCAACAAATAGCCTCGTTGTTCTCAGATAGAGCTTAGTATGAAGTTGGTGAACGAGATCCTCAGAGGCATTAAAAAGTACTAAGCTTTCAAGTCTGCTTAATGGTTAGACCGGAGGCCTCTGATATTTCTTTTTTTTTTTAACATTTTCATTATCTGCAGTGGGGGATAGTTTGTGCAATGTAATCACACACATTCTCTCTATCTCTCTCTCTCGATATACTTGTCAAACCGTACTAGCCAACTGGCTAAGCTTTTATTTCATATTCATTTGTATCCCCATCTTTCATAAAAATAAAAGAAACAAGGTTGTATACTTGTATTCTTCCCATCATTTTGGAAGTGTTGGCTATTTAGACCAAGCTTTCCCCCCCCCCCTCCACCGTCAATGTGCCAACAATCTACCAGTAAATCCGGAAATGATGGAAGCTGATTCAGGTCTCTGGACCTTCTGTTCTTCCCTCCATGCTAAACAATTCTTGACTTTATCCTTCATGCCTCCTTATTTCATGGGGCTCAATTCTCAACCTTATTAATCGTAAGTAACGGAGGGAAGTGCCATTAGGCCCAAAGGCTGTTCGGCTCTACCAATCAATCTTGTTTTCCCTCACCACCAACACATCATCTCGTTTTAAAGCCGGTTTACTTTCGCAGATCTCAGTGACTTTTTAGCCTGATTAGAATGAGTAATTCCTCCACATCTTATCATCTTGCAGCATGCAATTCTATTTTTGTGCATTTATCCAACTGGCCTGCCCGAGAAAACATTGATAGTTGACTACTCGTTTGTTAATTCGTCATTAATTATTTGAGCCTTGCCCAATCAAAATCCCTTTATACCCAGATTTCACTGCCAATTAAATGGAATAAGCTTAATTTTAGAGTTGCTTTCTGACAACCAAACAAGGCTGGAGATTGGCCTTGTTTAAGTAACATGCGTTTTCTCCAAATAAAGAAATAATAATGACGAATGCCTGGCGTGATTATTATTTCTTTATTGATTTACTTTGCATGACTGATTTTAATTGGTCTCTTTTAAGAGATATTTTATTCTTTAAGTCGGTGTGTAGAGTACTCATGTATCTACATCACTTAAATGATAAAATTTATTTTATAAATTAAATTATATTCGTGTAATGTTTAATACACAGACTTGATTATAAAGTTTTTCCTCCAATTATTGGGATTGTTGCGTTATTGAGAGAGAGAGGACCACTTTATTCTTTGTTTTTGGTTATGGTGGATGGCATGGCCCTCGATGCAGGTAGGTTGCTTGCCGGTATCGGGACAAGAACCTCAAAAAAGAAAAAAAAAAGAAGGGCGTTCCATGTTCTCGATGTTATAAAGTACTGGCAGTAATGTATGTGATGAGATCATGAGACGATTACCCCCAATTAGGATTTGGCGTGCTGTCGTATTCTTTATTATTCTATCCACAGTTCTGCATGCATGTGTCCTTAATATCATGATATTATTGGCCTTTTCCTTTTCTTTCTCCTGTGCCCATATTTGTTTATAAATAGTAAAATTCTGAATGAAGGCGATTTGTGGACGAATGCACACCAATCCATCCCACCTGTACCGTTTAGTGAAATGGTGCCTTTTAATTTGACAATGAATTACGTTTTTGGACTGAAACGGCGATAAAAATGGAAGAGGGGAAAAACGGTTTGTTTTGAGGTAGGGGAACCTCTGTGACCTTCGCGACGGCAATGCGAGAGTCCAGAGTTATAGGGCGGCGAAGGAGGAGGACTGGGCAAGCTATTTCCTCCGTTGCTGGCATAGCCATTACCTTTGTGAGCATGACTCGTTGGCTTTCTTTCGCGGAAAATGAAGCAATTTTGGACTTATATTTTTTCTTTCATCATAGCATTTTGGATTTTTCTAACAAGATTCAAAAGCCACTAAAAACTGGAGTGGCTTCTTTTCTATGTTGAAGAAAAGACTCAATGTGCACTTTCAGACCTTCCCTTCGCTAAGAAGTGTCGCAAAGCTTAGGAGGGAAAGCAAAATAATTGTAGGAGGGATGATTTTGGCTTTGGATGCTCCAGTTCCTATAGATGGTGAAATTTGCTGCTTCAAGTCTTCCTGGAAGAACTTCACTCTCAGAGCTCCAAGCCGCAACCAACAACTTCAACCAGAATATAATCTACGGTTCAATTATGAAGCTAACATTTTAACTGAACTGATGATAATTAAAAAAAAAAAAATCCTAAATATAATTTTAGCTGTGTTGCTAGCTAGGCTGATAAAAATCTTATGTTTCTGCTTGATGAAGAGAATTTTGGTGATTTAGCAAAACTCGAGCAGATATTTTTTCTTTCATCAAACAAAATCACATAGTTTCAATCGCAAAGAGACAATCAGAGAGAGAGAGAGAGACTTGGGGAGAGTGGCTTGGAATGGAGCATATGAAAGTGACAGTGGGTATATGCTATATGTGCTTTTAATGGGGGAGCAACGTGGAGTTATTCCAGAAGACCGATAGTTCTTCTTCTTCTTTGCCAATCTTTAGTGGAGAGATTGAATGAAAATGGCAGACCGATGTTCTTTCTTTTCTCTTCCGTATTTTTCTTTTTGTTTTTATATGAAAAAAATATTCCTGCCATGTCATCTTTCGTGCACAATCGGTACACTATATCACTTGTTATACCCAGCATAATTGTTATAAATAAACGGCTTTGCATATATAATTTCCTCGTCAAACTGCAGCATACATTGTTTAATATATTCTCTTATTTGATTATCTCAAGCAAAAATTTAAGAGAATTTTTTTTTTCTTATGATATATTAAACAATGTATATCTCAAGCCAAGCGGTCAAATGTAGCGATACAAATAAGAGGATAAAGTAGTGTTTTCCATATTAATTACAGTCACGTTGACGGTAGATCGAATGAAGTGATTTACAATGAAAATAGAATATTAGAGCTAGTACAACAAGTACTTTTTACTACACAAAGTTTTACTGTACATATTTTATACCCCTCAAGTAGTGGCAATCTAGCTACGTACGTACTGCATGGAATAAATTAAGAAACTAACAAAATCCCCAAAACAAAGGTGTGGCTATCCCGGCCCCCAGTTTGGGTAGAGTGGCATGCACGCGAGACCACCTCTAAAATTGTGTCTGCCGGTCTAATTTTCATTCTAGACATGATGCATGTGAATTATCATCCATGTCAATTTAGTGGCTGATTATATATATATATATATATATATATATATATGTATGTATGTAGTAAAAGTCGTACATGAAATTACCGGCCGTCGAAACTCAAATGAAAAGAGAGAGATCAAACCATATTATGCATGGCAAGTAGGCTCCACATCCTCCAACTCTATACCCTCGTCCGCGAGCCTCTTGTCCTTGTACACATACCACTTGGAACATACCAAATACAGGACCAAATTCAAAGCACTCAAGATTGCCAAAAGCCAGTAAAAATCGTAAAGCTTCCCTTGGTTAAGATTATCCGCTAGCCACGGCTTCCTTTTCCCTGTCACCTTGTGCACGATGCTAACAAGTACAGAGCTAACGAAAAACCCTAGCGAAAGTGTGCTCAAAAACAGCCCTGTGCTCATTGTCTTCATCCCTTTTGGACACTCCCTCAGGAAGAAATCTAGCTGCCCTATATACGTAAAGGCCTCCCCCGATCCCACAAAGAAAAACTGCGGAACCAGCCAAAACACACTTAATGGGATCTCTGCGGTTGGATTTTCCAACAAACCATATGATCTTGCGGCTCGCAAACGCTTTAGTTCAGCGAGTGCTGCTACCACCATTGCAAACATTGAGAAAACGAGACCAACCCCTATGCGTTGCAATGGGGTTAAACCTTGTGGGTTTTTAAGCACTTTCCCTGCAATGGGAGCAATGATTCGGTCGTAAATGGGGACAGTCAAGAGAATGCTGCCGACGAAGAAGACTGTTAGGGAAGCTGCGGGGATTTGAAACGAGCCGATATGGCGGTCCATAGTGGTTGCTTGAGCGACTGAGAATGTGGACATTTGAGCATAGATCGTCCAAAACATGATAGTGGTGGCCCATATGGGTAACATTCTGACGATCAATTTCACTTCTTCAACATCTGTTAGGGTTGAAAGATACCATTTGTTTACTGCAGTATTCCCACTACTAGACATTTCCTGGTCCTTGATTGCTGCCTTGTCCAGGAAACTGCATGTATAGGAGAAAGAAGAGTGTAGAAAATAATTCGTCACGTAATTCTTTTTATTATAAAACAACTTTAAAATATCATATCAAAGGAATCAATTTATAAATATAGTAGTATTGAATTGTTTTATAAACAGAGCAATTTAATTTCTATAAAATATATAACAACAAGATGAGTACGTATAAGATACGTATTGATCTATGAAATTAGTGGACCACCTGATGTCATGAATATTACTAATTTATTTGTTTTGTATCGATCGTTGTGCCATTTTCATGTGTATATAAGGCAGAACGAGATGGTAAGTTTTAGATGTCATGACTGACACTGAGTACTTGGACATCATGATACTGGTGAACAAGAGACTGATTTATATGAATTTGAGTCTGAATACGATACGACAAAAAAGCTGGCTTTTTTAATTTCGAGGTGAAAATAAAAAGTTAAGAGGATATGGAAAGGAGATGATAGAATAGCAGAGCGGACAAATTGCTAGTCCCAACTCCAAACATCAAGCTAGTGTGGTAGTGTGCTATTGTTTTCCCATCAGTTGGCACTTGGCATTCACACGGCCCTGAAGGACATGCGCATTGCGCCAAACGCACCGGCTGGTTGGCCACTGATCAAAGGATCTTGGAATATATAATATTTTTTTAAAAAGTTTTTAACTTTTATAAAATTTGATACATAAATTAAATTAAAGAATGATTATGTGTCATTTTCTTATTGGTGGACACATAGTATTTATATGCCATATGATCAGCGTCCAATAAAAATATATTAATAATCACTTATTTAATTAATAAATAAATAAAATGAAAAAAATAAAATAAAATGCAGCAGTCGAAGAACAAAATAAGAATGCATACTAACATTATTCCTTTCTTAGGTTGAAGAAATAAAATCAGACAGGAGAAAGATAAGGCGAAAGTTTAGCAGGGCAAATGGAGAAAAAAAGTTTAGATGCAGTTAATGAGTTAGTTGAGGTAGCTAGGTCGAGGTGGTTACTTACCGGAACTGCTTGGTATGGGGCAAACTTTGCTTCTTCTTCCTCTGTCCCTCGTCTTTTATGTCCTCGACGTTGAACAGCAACGACATATCCGAAGGTAACTCCAAATGCCTCTTTCTCCACGCAGCGATAAAAACCGCAGCAATCTGCGTAAGCGGGCTACCGACAAGCTTCTTGAACCGGTACCGCCTCGTGCCCGACAAGAACACAACCAGGCCGAGCAATATGGCACACGCACATATTCCATAACCCCAATCTCTCCCAAGATTGTCTTGGATGTACACAAGAACGGTTACGGCCAGGAGTGAGCCTATGCTTATAAAGAAGAAGAACCAGTTGAAGAATTTACTCATTTGGGCTCTTTCTTCTTTGTCCGAGTCATCGAACTGGTCTGAGCCGAAGCCCGACACGCTCGATTTTACACCACCGGTGCCGAGGGCGGTGAGGTACAGCGCTAGATAAAGAACTTTTAGCTGCATGCCGCTTGCGGGGATGCAGGGGGGAACGGTGTCCGCGGCACATTTGGGTGGACGGAGGCTGGAAATCACGGTTGAGATTGTCAAGATTGTGACACCCTAACGACCAAAAAGAATCTAAAATTAATAAATAACTTCCAAATAGTAAGCTGAGATTCTTTATACATTACAACCAAGCAAGAAATATTACGTACAGTTGCTTGAACGGTGGCGAAGATGGCAATCGTGAGATACCTGTCAAAAGAGGATGCAAATCAAGCAAAAACAACAAACTTTTTAGCAAGTCTTGAGCCATTTTTTTTAGGCGGAACAAGACGCAATAAACTGAACTTGAGATTGAACCTGCCAAGAAACGTGTCGGCAATAAAGCCGCCGAGTAAACAGAGCATGAAAGAGGTGCCCATGAAGTTGGTGACAATGTTGGCCGAGGTAGCATTGCCCAAATGCATGGTTCCAGTCAAATAAGTCACCAGATTGACGGCAATACCCAGCGTCGTTAACCTTTCCATTGCCTCTCCACCTGAATGATTAAAAATCATAGAAAGAAGAGTCTTAGATTGAGAAAAGGTTTAACACAAAAGTGGTAGGAGAGAGTGAAGGGGAGTGAGACCCAAAATCATGGCGGCAGCGATCCAGCCACCGGTTTTAGATCTCTCGACCGGAAGGCCTTTGTAGTCCCAGGCATCTGGGAGGGATTTCCCTTGTGTTTGAGGCAGGGAAGGACTCATCCTTCGCGATCTGGTGTGCGCGCGCGCCTGTAGCCCGTAGGAGCTCTAGTTTAATTAATGCTCTTACTAATCAAGATTCAAGATTGGATGATGGTGGCCGTAGATAGGAGACTCGAATTCGTGGCTCAGTCGGTGCAGGCCTGTTCCTCTATTTATACTCAAAAACTTTGCATCCATTAAAATAAGACAACTACACGTACAAAAAGATTATATAAAAATAAATTTATAAATTAACGTAATTTCATAAGATTTGTTAAATTTATTTTATAATAAAAATAATTTTATAATCTGAAGTATCGCATCAAATCACATCAATTTATAAATTTATTTTTATATAATTTTTTTATGTCTAAAATATTTTCCTTAAAATAAATATATATTGGGTGAAAGGACACCTGTCATTGGATTATCCAATGAGGGTGTTTGCAAATAGGGTGGCTCTACAGCCACCGCTCCCAATCCCACTAGGAGCCACCTATAGTATAAAATATTATGTTCTTTTATTTTACTTTTATATATATATATATATATATATATATTTTTAATATTATAAAATATTTTTTAAAAAAATAAAAAAATGATAATATCATTAAAAAATACGCACTTAATCACTAAGTAAAAAATATATATATTAAAAAAATTAAAAAAATATATAACGGGATTGGGAGCAGTGAAAGTAGCTTTACTCTTGCAAATATTTATATAGTTTATCTTAAAAACATTTTATTAAAAAAATACCGTCCAGAATCCAACTCCCCTCTCTCCCAATTCTCTTGTATTCATGAGCCTCTCTCTATCTCTCTCTCTTCTCTTCGTTCTCTCCAATTTATAACATTCAACTCTCAAAGAAGAAATCGACGCACATTTTGAATAGAGAATATGATAAAAAATCTTCTAATGTCTATAGTTTTTTCTTTAAGTTCTTCCAATTTTTGCACATCCACATCCTATTGTGTTTAATTTCTTTCTTCATTTTCAGTTCCTTCACTTGGGAGGCAAACCAAATTTTCTTTACCCGTCGACTCTATTCTCACTCCACCGCAACAATCGTCGACCTTAGATTTCACGGCCATCACGAGCAACCATTGTTCTTGTTTATATTTTTTGCAAACTTTTTCTTCCATTATGCTCTGTTGGTTTTTGCTTTCTAATAATTTTTTGCAAGGTTTCATTCAGCATATTCCTCTTCAATATTCTTCTTGTCATGTTTACATCTGTCTTCTTGGGTTTCAATATTCCTCATCAATTCTTTGCTAGGTAGTTTTCAGTGCAAACTTTTCCATGGTTTACGGTGAAGGCAGCGACGGCTTAGGGCTAGTTTTTGGTTGGACACTGTGGAGAAAGAGATTGTGTGTGTGTGTTATTACTTGTTCGGGTTACACACGACAAGGCCTTTGGAAGTGGTTTGGATTGACTCGCTTGGGTGGTAGTGCGACGGGGTTGGGCTTCCGTGTTAGGCCGCTTAATGGGATGAGGTTGGATGCGGAAGATGTTGCATACTGCATGCAGGCAATGTGGTGCAGCGTGAAGACTGGGTCATTAGTAGTTAGTTGTTTTCGGCATATTTATTCCGTCAGTCATTACTCTGTTTTCTGCATGTTATTTTGGTGTGATCTGTTTTCTATTGTTATGTATCTTTGTGTTTGTGATGGGTTTCGGTTACTAGCTACTAGCAGTTGTATTTTGTCATTTATTTCGACATTCTTGTATGTGGCCTTGCTTATTTAAGTAGCCAAAGAATTATCAATGAGGGGATCAAAAAGAAAAGCATTTGTTATCCAAATCGTGCGGTACTTTCTCACCTGAAGAGAAACAATTCACTTATTATTTGAATGTGTGTTGGGACCTATCATTGGCATCAGAGCAAGATTATTTATGGGAACCAATAAGGAACGTATTGAGCAGTTGGAGGCAGGGCTAGATGGAGTGCAAGATGGGCTACACAAGATGAAGCTCAGCATGGCTGACAGACTTCGTCATTTGGAAGAAACTCTTACCCGTCTCTCTGATATATTGCTCGCAAACCAGAAACCTTTAAACCACGGTAACCAATATCGTGAAGGCCACGATGGGGGACGACATGTTGTATCCTCCAAAATAGTAAAACTTGAATTTCCTCGATTCTCAAGAGATGATCCAACATAGTGGTTCAATCGTGTGAACCAATTTTTTGAGTTCCAAAATACTCTCGAAGCCCAGAAAGTTTCTTTGGCCTCCTACCAATTGGAAGGAAAGGCCAAACAGTGATGGCAGTGGATCCGCAGGACATTTCGAGAAGAAGGACGTGCACTCACATGGGCAAATTTTGAATACGTGCTCTGGGCTCGCTTTGGGCCTTCAGAGTGCAAAGATTTTGATGAAACTCTTTCAAAGATAAGCTAGGATGGTTCTCTGCGTGATTACCAGCGGGAATTCGAGCGCTTGGGAAATTGGGTACAAGGCTGGACACAAAGAGCTCTTGTAGGAATATTTATGGGTGGCTTAAAAATGGACATCTTGGATGGTATCCGAATGTTTAAGCCTCAAACATTAAAGGAGGCTATCAGCTTCGCGCGAATGAAAGATGATCAACTATCTAGGCAAGGGACATGTGTACATCCTCCACCACTAGGAGAGCCCCGTTAGCTCTTCTGCCAACAACTCGGGTAGCACTAGTTGTACCTACAGCTCTTGTTCAGCGACTAACTTGGGATGAAATGCAGCGGAGGCAAGCTCAAGGTCTATGTTTTAATTGTAATGAGCATTTTACTGCAAGTCACTGGTGTAAAGGGTCACGACTACTCATGCTGGAAGGACACGATGGCAGCGGCAACATTATCTGTGAAGCTACACCTATACAAGTAGCAAACGACCTTCAAACGGGTACGGTTCCACCAATAAATGGCTAGACAAAAAACCTACTGCAATTATTCCCAATTGTGGACCTTGAGGACAAGGATCCACTTAATGGGATGAGGTTGGACGTGGAAAACGTTGCATACTGCATGCAGGCAATGTGGTGCAGCGTGAAGACTGGGTCACTAGTAGTTAGTTTTTTTCGGCATATTTATTTCTTTAGTCGTTTACTCTGTTTTCTGCACGTTATTTTGGTGTGATATGTTTTCTATTGTTACGTGTCTTTGTGTTTGTGATGGGTTTCGGTTACTGGCTACTAGCAGTTGCATGTTGTCATTTATTTCAGCATTCTTGTACGTGGCCTTGCTTATTTAAGCAACCAAAGAATTATCAATGAGGGGATAAAAAAGAAAAGTATTTGTTATCCAAACCGTGTGGTACTTTCTTACCCGAAAAGAAACAATTCACTTATTATTTGAATATCTGTGTTGGACCTATCATTCCATGGTGGAGAAGACGTTCAGCTGGCAGACAGCAGCTTGGTGTTTCACGGTGTACATGGGCGAGTTTTGAAGGTGTTTGCCGTGCGTGGAGATGACCTCAATGGCTGGTGGTTGCCGTCCCACTTGAATAAAATGAGTTGGATTTTGGTATCAAAATTCTCAATTTCATCACTATCATCTCCTCCTTAACATAATTTAAATACAAAATTTTTAAATTAATCATTACAATTTTTTTAAATCTTTAAATAAAAATAATATTATAAAATTATATTCTAACAATATTTTAATTTTATAATATTTTTTATTCAAAATTTCCCCTCATTTTAGAAAATTAAAAAAATACTCAACGTAAACTATCTCATTACTATTCATAAATTATTTTATTATTATTCACAAAATCTTTATCTCATCTCACTCTTTAAACAAACACTAAAATGGAGTAAGATATTGAAATTGGCCAAAGAGTAGTCGTTTAGTATTCTAAAATATTTTTAGAATATTATTTTTTAATATTATTATTGTTTTAAGATTTGAAAAGAATAAATTGTTTATTATATTTTGTATGAGAATTTAATAAAGTTATTTTGAATTTGAAAAAGTTGAATTGTTGATTATATTTTGTGTGTGAATTTGAAAAAGTTATAATGATGAAAATGAGATGAGTTGAGGTGAGTTGAAATGATTTGTGAATTCAAACAAGGTTTGTTGTATACGAAATTGGCCAAAGTTTTTACTGTTTGCCGCACTCTCGTGTTATAGTTAACTGAACTACTTTGTTGGAATATATAAAATAGATTGATGTAATATGTCAGATTATAAAATTATTTTTATTAAAAAATAGATCTAATGAATATTATAAAATTTCATCAATTTAATAGGTTTATTTGATATAATCTATTTATATGTTTTCGTAAAGTAAATATTCAATATATTTAATTAGCTTAAAAAAATAATAATACTCAAATTATTTACTTGTATATAAAAGATAGTAGAAAGGTACTGAAGACGTGAAGAGAAAAGCCTTCTTTTTAGATATATCACCATGTCTCAAAATCTACATAGGTTCTTATAAACCAAGGTAAAGCTGTCATTGCCAAATGCCATAGTATTCCAAATCAATCATGGAGGGAGCGTCAAAGTTTTAAAAATCGTTTTATATCGGCCGGTACGGTCGGTAATTGCCGTACCGGCCATTGGGCAATGGCCGGTACAGGCATTACCTGTATTTCGTATCGGTCGAAATACCGGCCGTTTTGGCCTGTGTTTCGGCCTGTACCGGCCGATATTTCGGCTTTCATTTTTTTTTTTAATTTTTTCAAACTACAAGCTCATTTTTTGACTTCTAATTCAGATTAGACTATTTATAATTTTTATATATATGTATTTATATATAATTTATTTATATATAGATTATTATTTTGGAATATAATTTTGAAATATAATTTATTTATATATCGACTATTCTGAAATGTTATTTCGAAACGCTATTTTCGAAACGGTATCGATATTGAAATATTTCGTTTCAGTGCCTTGACCGGTACAGCATCCAGTACGATATTCAAAACATTGGAGAGCGTTTCTCCATCTTCTCTGTGGCACAGAGCGCTCATGACGTTCCCATCGGTAGTGAGAGAAGAGATCACATGTTTCCAATATTGGTGTCCTCTCTTTTTGAAGCACATTTCACTGTCGATCTCTTTAAATTGAGCTTTACTCGGCTAAGAATTATGAACCACCCGATGTTATTGAAACGTGAGCGGATGAAACTCATGGGTCCGTTTGTATAGTAAAGTAAGATGAAATAAATTGACATAATTTAAGAATAATAATAAAAATTATTATTATTTAAAATTAAATAAGATGAATTCTATACCTAAAGATAAGAGATAAGATACGAAACAAACAATAATAATACGAAGCCGTGTCAAAGATGATAGCAGCCTCATTTTTCCACCCATGCCTAGAGGGCCAGCTAGCTAGCAATCAGATGACCCATATCATAATTAAATTCCAGCGTTAAAGATGGCATGGGGCCTAAATATGGCGGCTGGGGCCATGCCATCATAGCAGCTTATATGTGAGATTAAAATTTAAAACATTTGTGGGTAAACTGTATTTTTAAATATGTGACGTGTGTCCCGTATTATTGTGTGACAAAAGTAGTACTGAGAATTAACACAGGCTTTGGAAAAGGGTCACGACACGAGGTCATATATGTTTGGACCACAAGATTGGTCATTTGAAAAATGATTCTAATTCATTGGGTTGTTTGAATAATTGATCATCATGATTTTAGTTTTGCTCGTTAATGCTGTAACATTGGCATCCCCATTATTGACGATTACCCATTACCAAAAAAAAAAAAAAAAGAAGAAAGAGGACGGTCAGTGCATGCATGGCTCTGAACCACTTTATAACCTGATTAGACTAGCTAGCAAACGTTAGCCAAACAAGTAAATATGTGGCTAAGCTGAGCAAAGCAAGTTCTATTATTTTATTAATGTGGATTTTAAAATTTTAAAAAAAAAATACTAATTTAATCATGATATTCAGAATGAGAAAATCTATTTAGTACACATTTTTAGAATGCATTGTTGATATGCAAGTCTTCCACGTTAATTATGTTAAAAAATGATTTTTTTTTTTAAAAAAAAAAATTATAAAATTCTATCTGTTTCTTGTTTAGCAAAGAAAGTGGGAGATTCCATAGTGCATCAATTATTTAGTTCTGACTTTTGCCTTTAATCAGTTAGTTGGGGGATGTTTGCATCACATCTTTTTCTTTTCGTCTGTCTTTTGTTTCTTTCACTTTAGGTGATAAACATCTTTCTCACCAGACTATTTATTATTCCCCTTGCAGCATAAAAGATTTGCTTCAGATACGTTTGTACGGCACGGCCCATAACAGCACAAACCAGGCCCTGTTTCTTCCGGCTTTGGGGGCACCATGGGCTACTCAAAACGGTGGGAGCTCTTTCCCTTTTTCGCTTTTCGTTTTTCAAAAATTTTATGTGCACTTATTCTTGCAATCTTCCTTGCGTATTATATTAATGTGATTAATTACTTCATATTTTTTAATATAAAATAATTTATTTAATCAATCACATCAATAAAATGTATAAAGAATATAAAAGTGACAGTATATAATAGAACTGAATAAACATGTCCTTTATGAAAAAACAACAAGAATAATGCTACTTAATCATATGAAACTCTTGACGTGACATCAATATATGATGCCATGTTATTTATTATACGAATTAAAAATACAAACAGTACAAAGGGGTAGAGAAAATCTAGAGTTTTAGTCTTATTGTTTATATTTTTATATTTTTTATTTTTCTTATGTGGTGTAGGACTGCTGAATAAAACAGCTCTTAAAAATTAAATGAGGTTAAATATTGTTGCACGTCTCTTTGTTTGATCTCCGTGAATCATCCCCATGTGGATCATCGTGTGTATCTGAGCCGATATTATAGATAATCAACAGTCGTTGTAAATCCAAATCTTGGTTTTAAGTGGCTGATCAAAGTCCAAATCGCATTTGGACCTGCGAAAGTTTATCCTTTTTCTGAGTGTCACTCACATGAGTTGTGGTACTGTTGATTCACATGTTGAATTTAAGCTATATAGTTGGTAAACACCCCATTTCTTTCTCGATCTGCAATTTCCAATATGAACTCGTGACTAAGTACTTCCCATTAATTAGTTTTTTATTAATTCACTCATGTGTTTTCCTTGTACATGATGATGATATATAATTTCATAAGCTACAAGCTGGACTCGCTTTATATTATAAGAGCCAGTTTAGACGTTGGTCGATCCGAAAGAATCTTTCACGGAGGCAGGATTAATCAACATAATTTAGATAAATATTAATTTATATATGGGAAATTAATTAATTAATTAATGCCATTGATAATTCAATTCAGAACAAATAGATAGCTACAATTAATTGGTTGGCATAAGAAGTCACATGTATATATATACAGACACATCCTCACATACTCTACAGCATATATATATATATATATATATATATATATTTATAAGAGATCAGTATTGCCCTTGCCAACAGAGATATGAGAAGAATCAACGGAACAATGTAGTTGAGAATCAACGGGGTTACAGTACTACTGCAGATGAGATCATTTTGGAATTACTGCAGATGAGATCATGGTAGCCTTCGAAGCAGTTCTGATGGTAATGATCAAAGTATTATAGTCACAAAAACTTACATATCCCTGTAAAATTCATACTTTTTCTCAACAGCAACCGGACTCGTTGTCGTTGGGAACATAATGGCGGGGAATTAACAGAGTATTGTGGGGAATATTAGATATATGTATATAGGGTTTCTACGAAACTACTGCCAGATCAGCCCGTTGTTTTGTACAATATGATCACGCAAGATAGCGGCCGGTTTGTGACTGTACCAGTATCTTGTTTAAAAATAATAAAATCTCCGGCCCATTTGGGCTTCTTGCGCGGGATCCATAATGAGGTGATTTTAAATAAAAATTAAAAATTAGAATAAAATATTATTAAAATATATATTTTAATATTATTATTATTTTAAAATTTTAAAATATTATATTTTTTATTATATTTTTTGTGAAAATTATAATGATGGAATAAATATGAGATGAGATGGTTTTGGTATCTAAATTGAGCCGAATTCATCATCTCCACACATTATATATCACATTTATTTTTAATATTTTTAGTTTTATTTTTTCTAAATTAATTGAGTTATTTTATTTATCATCTATACATGACCACACATTTACATTTAGTAAGAGAAAAAAATAAAAAATTATGTGTGGTATGTGGCATAAAGATAATGAATAGAATTTTTCTTAAGTTTTACCCTTAATTTTGTGATGTCATATTGCCATTGCGGTTACGTAAATCACGGCATACGTGCTTCGTGTACATACTATATATGCAGATCATTAGTCGACGGGCTCATGTATTATATGAGTAAAAAGAAAATGTTCACGAAGAATGCTATTTTCCCTTAATATTTATCATTCAAAGTTGGCTTAAAAATTAAGATAGACAAGCCTAGCATGGACAGTTTTGTAAAGTAGAAATTGACGCATACGGATCACGTACTTACGCAGTACATGAATTAATGCTACTACAGAATTGAAAAGCAGTCCAAAGTTACAATCAGAATTGTAATCCTGGGGTCTGCATTATTAATCAACACTTGCTAGAAGACAATTAACAAACACTTCATCACGAAGGAGATGAGAAAAACGTACAAAAAACAAAAATACACAGCAGCAGGGTTGCAAATCAGATAGATGGATCTAAAGAAGTCATGCGTAGCTAGGCACATTGGAAGCCAGAGGGGACGTTCTTCCCACAAGTATTGATGAGCAAGCTAAGGGAAACGGGGATGTTAAGATTGATGCCAAGAATGTTAGCCTTAATGGCAGTGCAGAGGCAGACTGCAGCTTCAAGATCGACAAGCCCTCCAAGTAGAGAACAGCATGGGGCATCTGGTGGGGTCCCAACAACTGCACCGACCGTTCCATTAAGTAACTTGGCACAAACTCCCAGCTTCAGGGCGTCTCTGGGGCAGCTCTGCGTGGCTGCAGGAGTACTAGTACTCGGGCTTGGGTTAGGGTTTGGCTTAGGCTTAGGACAAATGTAGCAATTACCACTTACAAGGGTAAAGAAGAGAAGGTTGATCAGTGAGATGAAAAGAGCAGCTTGCAAAGTCGTTCTCTCCGAACCCATGATCTGATGATCTCAAACTTTTACCCAAGTGCTAATCAGTACTACTGTTAGTGCTGATAATGCGTTCGTGCAGTTTTGTTATGGAGATGTAAAGATCGAGGCGCTATTTATAGCAGAAATGTAAGAGCAATACATGAGTTGTTAACATTCTTAATAATTGAGTTTTACTTGAGGTATAAGTTTAACTAAATATAGAGAACAAGGCAGTGAACATTAATATGCATCGATCATGTGAAGCAACATTGGCCGAGAACTTAGCTGGCAAGAAATCAAGGGATTCTATGTCCGTAATATTATATATATGATCAATGGATCAGGAGGAGTTCTTTCGAATCTGTAGATAATGAAACTGACGTACGGCCACTTGCCATTTTATTATTATTATTATTTTTTTTTTTTTGAAGGAATACTGATGAGGGAGTTTTAATTATTAATCATACCTAGCTATATAGATAGCCCCAACTATGGACATATACATACATATATTTATATATATATATTATTAATATCAGAGGGATAGGTCCGGGACTGAACTTATAAACAAGCCAGGCCAATATGCATGCCTTCAATTCCAACGTCCAAGAGAAATTGACAGAGTACCCACATGACTTTTGTACAAGCTAGCTAGTTATCCATGCATGTACGATCATTTATACCTCATATCCAAGAGATTATAATATATGACTCAATGGGTCTATCCAGTACGATGATCTTGTGCTATATACCTTATCGTTTTCATGTAAAGGGAATTAAATTTAAGATAAATAATAGTTACAATCGTAAGTACGCAACTAGTGCCACATAATCATTTAAAAAAAAATGCAAACCCACATTAAAGAAAAATTAATTTTTTAATATTTGATTCCACTTTTTATCAAAACGACTATATATATATATATATATATATATATATATATGTGTGTGTGTAGCATTACTCTAAATTTAAATCGCCTCCAAATTTAGTTGGTATTAGCTGGCAATAAGACTTGGGGCCGTCTCCTACACATGATCAAGACATGAATAGATATCAAGAACTTCTCGTACTGATCAAGGGATCACGATCGACCGATCTAATTTATTATCAACTTAATTAATTCATAGTAATTAACATTGCAATTTTCCTCTGCACCAAACAAAAGATCACTAGCTGTGTTTTATATTATATATAAGGGACACGAATTACACACTGATGATCTGTGCATAGCTATATATTTATCTCATAATTTGTAGAGTGAAAGATGGCTTCACATAGTGTGAATTGAAGAAAACTTAATTTGTAAAGTCCCGACAATATTGTTTGACTTAGGCCCCCATTTTAGGTCGGAGGGGGGATTTCGTATAAATATTGCTTTTGAGGGCTGCCCGTGATACTTTCCTCCAGCTGCAAATTCCGCCCTTGTATGGAACATGCCAAGATTAAAGAAATGCTTAAAACACAACTAAAATTAAAGAAGAAGAAAGTATACTTACTGGAATTATGAAATTAATCACCATGCTTCTTTCCAAATTTTAAGTTAATAAAAAGATATAGATTAAATTATTTATATTTGTCTCAACAGTACTTTTCCTCACATGTGAACTAGATTCATTCTCAATAATCAGTAGGTACTTTAACATATAAAATTATTATTTACCTCAAAAATTTAAATTGACGTAGAGAGATAGCTCATTTAATCATTTATATTTATATTTATATATATATATTTATATATATTTGTGTTCGTGTCTGTGTTAACAGTCATTTAGTTGATTTGATAATTGATAAGAAAGAAGTAACTAGCACCTTTGTCATGAGGGTGAAGTCGGTAGAATTTTCTTCATTTCACATGATATATATCAATTTAATATAAAATATAGATCTTTCAATCCTTATATAATTTTTTGAAGAGACCATATTCAAAAGTGAAATAATCATAATATATATAATATTAAATGGATATTATCTGTTCATTTGAAACGGAGACAACTATGATTGTCCTATGAAACAAGTGATCAAGCTGTTTGTTTCCCCAACATGTATGCATAAAAAACTAATACATTAAAGTAATGCTATATATAATTGTTGAGTGAGTAAACGTTGAGTAATTTTTTTTAAAAAAAAGTAGAATCTATTGTTAAAAGGATTGTGCAATGCTTATACACTCTAAGATTATAAATATCACTTCTCTTCATCACGATTAGTCATTAATTACATAATACAGTAAATATAAAGTAGATGATTAGTCATTAATTACATGAATCCATTAAATATAAAGTAGAATATATATGAGAGAGAGAGAGAGAGAGAGAGAGAGAGAGAGAGAGAGAGAGATCGATTAACAGAGTGTGAATCGACATCCAAGTAAAGACTTTATCAGTCCTTGGCAGTATTAGCCTGATTTGAAAGGAGGCATTTACAAGAAAATGGCTTTCTTAATTACTAATATCATCGATTACATACTACTCCCGACATTTTCCCCAAGCTGGTTAACAGAGTGTGAATCGATATCCAAGTAAAGATCACTTTATCAGTCCTTGGCAGTATGTATGATTTAGCCTGATTTGAAAGGAAGCATTTAGAAGAAAATGGCTTTCTTTACTAATATCATCGATTAAAAACTACTCCCGAAATTTTCCCCAATTTGATTGCAAGTTCAACTGGTAGGCCTGAACCTGATGTGGGAAAATTTTGACAGACTAACCGAACGCGTCTGGATTCTATGGATGCACGCCCTAGGATAGATCCAGATGGATATTGATGCTAGCTAGGGCAAGGCCACATGAACATGGCAACTTGCAAAGCCCCACCCCACAAACATCCAAAAGTATGCCAAAATTTGCTTAATTTGACAGCTAAAATCCCAGGATGACACATGGGTCTTTGGCATTATTTTTCTATATTTAAGTTCTCTTAAGATAACATTAAATTTGAGAGCTCGATCGCTCTCCTTGAAGCCTATAAAAACCCACCCTTGCACTTCAAACCCAATATCCTCACAAGTACTTCAATAACTTTTCTAGTATATATCTACTGTATACCTACAATTAGGGTCTGGGATATGGCTTCCAAAAGCTCTGCCTCTCTTGCTCTCTTTTTCTCCCTCAATCTTCTCTTCTTTGCACTTGTCACTGCATGTGGCACATGCCCTAGTCCGAAGCCAAAACCAAAGCCGAAGCCAAAGCCCAGCCCCACCCCTTCCCAGGCCTCGTGCCCTAGGGATGCCCTCAAACTAGGAGTTTGTGCTGATCTGCTGGGTAGTTTGCTTAACGTTACCGTCGGCACCCCTCCGGTAACTCCCTGCTGCACTCTCATACAGGGCCTTGCTGACCTTGAGGCAGCTATCTGTCTTTGCACTGCCATCAAAGCTAATATACTGGGCATCAACCTCAACATCCCACTTTCCCTCAGCTTGCTTCTCAATGTTTGTTCAAAGAACGTTCCATCTGGGTTCCAGTGTGCCTAGAAAGTGAAACGTTGATCATCTCTCTGGCTTTCCCTGGCTTTCAACTATAATAATCTATTATATTTCATGTGTGTTGTAAGTAGGAAATATTGCTCGTTTTCCTTGTTATAGCGGTTTTCGGATTTCCGTGTGATCCTGTCAATATGGGTGATTATGAATCTATTGTATTTCATGTGTGTTGTAAGTAGGAAATATTGCTCGTTTTCCTTGTTATAGCGGTTTTCGGATTTCCGTGTGATCCTGTCAATATGGGTGATTATGAATAAGTATTCATACTGATGTTTGCTTGTGTAATTCTATGGGAAATGGAAAAACATTTATCTTTATTTCGTACTTTTTCCCTTTTCGTACTTTCTTTTATCTCTCTTTTCAACTCGATTCAAGAGTATTTTCCTTTTAATTTTGGTGAAACCTCATCCCAGAAGTATAGGTGCACTGATCATACTGATTTCATACAAACTAAATTTATATTAATAGTACTGATGCCTATCAATTTGTACAATAATATGCATGCCTTCATCAGCTAGGCGGCGTGCGAGCTCCACAGATCAAAGAACTAAACGAAAGGATCGAATTCTGAACTCTGGCACTCAATTTCCCGGGATGCTAGCTGCAGTACTTATTAGCACGACTGTTGCATTTTATCTAGCAGCTCATGCATGCAGGGACAGCAAAATGGATGGTTACCACTCAGGCATCGATGCGTCATTTGTGCATGCTTGAGAAAAATGATTAATTAACAATATCTGAGGGACCAACGGCAACATAATCGAGCCTCTTAATGGTTAAATATCTTCTCACATTTGATCCATTGTAGATTGCTATATGTGGCCGATCGAATGAGTGATTTGATAGGAAAGTATTTTGATTAGATGTGCGCGTACTTCATATCTTTAGACATGTATGCATGTTCATCCACTAAAAGTAAGTCAGATCATTGCAATGGTGAAACTAAACATATGCGGCCCACAAAGTGGATGTTAGGATCGTCAAAGCACGCCATGGGTGTTCTAATATGTCGTTTATTCCTTGGATTACTAAAGAAGTAGAAATGTAGTACCGGTCTAGGTTTTATGCACTGCTGTACTCGATCCTTCCTTTAGTCCTTTAGCTTGATCATTTGCAAGCCATAATATTGATGAAGTTTGTGGCGCGCGATTGGCAAGTCATGGAAACCACCCGTACTGTTCTCCCCGTGACTGTGAGTACTGATATATAGTTTGGTGAAGAAAATGCAAACCCTCTCACATGGAAAAAGGAAGACAGATCCTAGAGAATATATATATGTCCACCGTGCATGTAGAAAAGAAAGATTCCATGCCCCATTAATTAATTTCAACTAATTATAAAAATGAAAAATGCTACTTTGCCCACTCTCTTTGTCCCCACATTTTGATACCTCATTTATTTTAATTTATTTTACTTAATAATTAAAAAAGTGATTATTAATGTATTGATATATTTTTATATTTTTTAAAAATATTTTAAAATGATTAAAAAATATGAATAAAAAAATTTAAAAAAAATAAAAAGAAAATTTTGAATTAGCAGTAAGATGGAGCGGTACACTCTAAGCTGCAGAGTAGCACTGCTCTATAAAATAATTCTCAAATCCAATCTATTAATCATGATTATGCTGATGATCATGATCCGAAAGCTTCAAAACTTTCTTGCATATATGTGGTTAATTAATTTGAGGGAGCTGGTAATTATGATACTTGAAAGGAGGCTCATGATGTTGAGAAACTTCCAATCGACATATTCATGATAGGATTAAAAATGAGGGGAAATTAATATATGGAAATTTACTATATACGTCATACATTTGACTTGATTAAGCAATAATGCTTTATATAATGATGAAAGTATGAAACCTTTGCTAGCTTTTAGTTTTTCACAGTCTCATGATGATCATGATCAAAATACGTACTGTTTTCATTTTGGTGTATCATATAAGCATAAGTAGTACCATTGCGTGTTGACTAGAAACCGTATCTATATAATTAAGCAAGATGCATGTGGGGACGTTGACATGAACGACTAAAACCAAATCTAATAATTTCGATCTGGCTTAATTAATGTTCTTGGTCGTATTAATTCGGTGATCAATTAGATGGTCCGGCCAATTATAACCATCATTTCATCCCGTGAAGCAGCTTAATTATATAATAGTAAACATGGAACCAATATATAGATAAATGACTAACAGCTTGAATTAATCACGCTAGCTCAGTACTCCAATTAAATGAAGTACATTATAATATATTAGACATGATTATATAATTGAACCATCCACGTACGGCGGCCTCCAATTAAGGATCAGCACAAGCGAGCAATATACCTTTCCTTTCAAACCCTACGGCAGCACCACAATAATTGATCCGTCATTTATAGAATATATACGTACATGACGTTAATCAAAAAACAAAAGCACCGGACACAGTACCAAAGTATACCCAACTCTCTAATAAGATTTAGAAACATTATTAAAGAATGACCCAACATGTACATCAGCAGTGGCGGCGGAACTAGGAATTTTTCTGAGGGGCCGGGGAACTTTTATCCCGTGTGACACGTTTATAAAAAATAAACAAAACTTAAAAAATCATAAAAATATAATAATTATATATAAAATTAGATCTCAATAATTTGTTACATAGACGCAGAATTAAAATTCTAAAAAAAATAACTTAATGTTCAAATTTCTGACAATAATGTTTTATGGAATAATATTAATTCATTATTATTTTTGTAATGAAATATTTAGAATTTATTTTCTTCATAGAAACTATCAAGTAATCTTTTAGAATGTTATCTTTCATTCTAGTATGTAAGCTAGTTTATCAAGTTTCATATAAAATCTAGATATTTTCATGTCATATTAAACATATAATGCTATAATTGAGATCTTAAATAAATTTGTTTCTTGTTCAACGAAGTCTAGAGGATAAAACATCTCAACTATTTTTCATATAAATCATCAATCTTAAATAATTTTTCTTGTATTTTCACTTTAGATTCCATATTAAAAAGCCTAATATTGTTTAACAAAAAACTTTAGAATCCATATGAATAAGTTTATTATTTTTCCTAAACTTAGTTTTAGTTTAATTTTAGTGAGGCCACATCCTTGAAAATAGATAATATATAGAAATTATACAAAATTTTGGACCTATAGAAAAAAAAAAAATGGAGAAAGACATTTCTAGATATATTGAAATTTAAAAAAAAAAATAGAGAGCATATAGGAATTATAAATTTTTTGGAGAGCCATTTTCTATATTTATAAAATTATAAATAAAATTTAGGATATATTTTAAAGTTTTGAATTTTTTTTTTTTTTTTTTTGCGGGGGGTGTTCGGGGTCATGGCCCCTCATATATAATCCTAACGTAGGTCAGCCACTGGACATCAATCAGTTGGCCACGTAATCCACGTTAAGAATATTAAATAAATAATAAAATATACCTATTTTCATAATCATAACCTTTTTAAAATAAATGATGATTTTACACCATATCAAAATTGAGATTATGAATTCAAACTGACTTTACATTTTATAATTGATATAGTTCTCTAACCCATAGGTGAAGGCAGTGTTAAGGATATAAAATAAATACTAAAATATATCCCTTCCGTGAGCTTAAACTTTTGGGATATACTTATACAGATATATCCATTTTGAAAATGAAATATACTTAGAGCATTGGCATTGGCTTCATCAAAGTTATCTCTAAAGTTTGATGAAAAGTATATAATTTCTATAAATTCAAAACTTTTTTAGCCATAACTCCATATTGAATTAGTCATTAAATTCATCAAAATAATAATATAATATTATTTTTTTAATAAAAAAATTTTTAATTTTTTTCATATTATACAATTACACTAATCATATGTTGATTAATAATTTAATTTGATTCTTACATTATTATTACAAGACAGTTGAAGATTAAACGTGAATAAAAAAAATATTTAGAGATTAAAAGTGAATAAAAAATAGATTTGATGAATGAATAGTAGACCTTTAAATTTGAAGAAACCTATAGATTTACTGTAGCTTAAAGTTTCACACTTATTTATTTAACTAATCCAATACAGTCATATTTTAATGAAATTCATTAAATTTTACATTTGACTAGATTTTAGATGAAATCAATACTAATGCTCTTACACAAGCTATTATAGGAGTACTTGAAGATCAGCGAAAGGAATGAAAGCGTTGAGGTCTCAAACGTAGTGCAAAAGGTAAACGTCAATCCCGCGCTTCAAGCTCAAAAAGACCTTTAAGCGCCTGTGATCACCTAGCATGCATTCTCAACCGGCTTGCCTAATCCAGCATATATGCAACAAAGCTCCAAGCACATCTACGTAGAAAACTCTTGTCACTACAAGAAACAGGGTCTTTTCCGGTGTTTAAATTCGTCGCCAATAACCCCAAAAATCGCTGCAAATAAGTATTTGCAGCGATTTATGCTGCGCCGGACGTTAGTCGCAATTGTAGAGTCTTTTAAAAGATTACCTAGCGAATTACAAAATTTGTCGCCAAAAATTTTTATTTGCAGCGATTTTTTTCGCTGCTAATATTATTAATTTCGCGGCTAATAAGGCTGAGATTTAAGTCTCGTTTCGCCGCGGAAAAGTATTTGCAGCGTTTTCTATCGTCGCGAATACACAAAAGGCTAAAATGGTCGCAAATAAGTTTGTCTCTTTTGCAGCGAGTAAGTGTCGCTCCAAAAGACTATTTGCGGCGATATTTAGTCGCCGCAAATATCTTTATATGACGAAAAGATTATTTTCGGCGAAATATACTCGCCGGAAATAATTTCAGGTAATTAAAAAAAAATGTACAAAACAGCTATGCCATTCAACCCAATCACACAATTATAAACTCAACCACATTTTACATTTTACATTTTACACTTCAAACAATAGCTATGTAATCTTGGTTTAGAATCAAGATAATTCAGTAGCTAGATAATTGGGCCCAAACAGAAGCAAAGCAAAAAATATTACCAATGGAGAACAAACGGACCCATGTGTTCCAGCATATACATACATAGTCATTCTAATATATGTTATGAAGATATCAATGGCATGAAAGGTAGCTCTCTCCCCATCCACCTGAGTCATCAAGCTGTTTGGAGAGTAAAAACTCAAATGCTTTTCTAATGCTGTAGCTATTAGAGTATGTTTTACCACTAGCCACCAGTCCCTTTATCCCAAACCATGTTGCATACGTGTAGCAAACTCCCCAAGATCCGTACCTGTAGATTTTCAAAGAACATGCTAAGTATATGGTAAAGCTAGAAATCAACATGATCTATTAACAACAACAGCACCAGAAATTGTCCTAGATCAAGATCAGTAAATTAATGGGCATATATATACTGATTGAAGAATAGAATTGAAATCCGTGATTAATTAGTAGGAGGACCTAGCTACTACATGAGACTGGTACTAGTTTCAGTCGAGGGAAATCAAGACATTTCCCTCCTATATATATTTATATTCCTTCTCCCTCAAATAACTCATGTAGATCAAGATGAAACAAAAAGAAAGAAATCATGTGGATGCTCAATTAAATAAAGGTATAATTTTGATTAATTCAGCTCAATCTGTTAATTGCATGCCAGAAATATATGCACAAATTAAAGAAGATCAAATATATATATATATGAGCTACTAAAATCTTACATGCCTGATTTCATTAATTGCACTTTCTGATCCAACCTTTACATATCTTACAGCCAATATATCTTACAGCTACTATCTTCTCAGCCAATATGCATGTAATAAAGAAATTCCTCTAAGAATGGAATGGCTATCAACCCTTTTTGAATGTAACTTATAGATATTTCAACATAAAAAAGCATTCACAATCAAATTTTCATTTTGCCACAAGGGGGTTGGGAGTTGCCATTATACTCTTTTATTGAATTATCCAAAAGCCAAATGAAAAAATGATGACAAAACATATCCACAAATGCAAACAGCAAGGTGATCAAGTAACTTTCACAAACAAACCAGGCCTTTATAATGAAAAATGCTTTAAACAATAAAATGATCCTAGACATAATATTCAACTTCAATATTGTATAGATTTCCTGCTCTTTGCTTTTTTTTTTCTTTTTTTTTTTTGGGGGAGGGGGGGGAACAGAAGTTCTTCACTTACTACTTTCATGATAAAAAGAAAAAAAAAACTTATAATAACAGAAGTCTTGCATGTACAACAATTAAGCAAAATAGTCTCAACTTAATTGACATGATCAAAGAACTTAATGAAAATGGAGATCAGATAGATCTTTGGCAAAGATATGGATTTAAGCTAGAAACCTCAGCACGAATCAATTGGACATCCTTTATTATGAACTCTGCAGCCCCATTCTGATCTTCTCTTTCAAGGACAGAAAAAACATCGCATTGCCAATGCCTCCTCCACATCATGTAATTTAACACATCATGTAACACATCTTTTTTTGGATAAGAAACCACAAGGCTTGTTTGTAGCCATGCCCAGTAAATTTCATTTCGATAAAAATGAGAAAAGAACCAGTGTTGTGACAGTATGTTCATAACAGTGATGATACTAAGTTATCTAAACCCAAATATTCTGAATTTAGTCCCCTTCTCATAAGAAATAAAAAGTAAAGAAAGATTGGAGCAAATGGAAAAGACAAACCATGTAGCTTACCATCATAACCTAGAAAGTTGAGATAATGGTAGTATGAAGCCGCCACCATGAAAAGGAAGTTTGACAGCAATACAAGAATGAAACCATGGGCTACCAAAATCGGTGACAGAAAGTAATGTATGACTGCCATGAATACAATACATTAGTAAGGGCCATTAATTGATGTTGAATCTAAAATTGTGGATACACCCACACATAGTAAAAGAGCTGTTACCATAAAGCAGAACAAACATTGGGAAGAAAGAGTTGCAATGAACATCAAAAGCGTACAACCTTCAAGGAAAACTTCAGCACCATTCAACTGATTAGATTGTAAATACACAATAAAAAAAAAAAGAACTTGAAAAAAATGAGAGAATACAATGGAAAAGCACTTACTACAACAATAGAAAATCAAAACCTTAAAATCATCCCTAAAATCCAAATCCTAATCTAGATTAAGCAAATCTACAAAATGTATACCAAGCTCTTGGGTTGTAAACAGAGCAAGGGAGAGAGGGAGGGCCTCGGGCTGCTGGACTGGCGACGGCGTCGATGTGGGTGGTGGCGAACTATATCCGAGAGGGAGAGAGAGAGAGAGAGAGAGAGAGAGAGAGAGATCGGCGGGGGCTGGGGGAGAAGGAGGGGGTCGCCGTGGATCTAAGGTGCAATGGTTGTCTGCCGGACCGCTTCTGGGTTGTGCTTACCCGAGAAAGGATGAGTTGGGAGAGAGAAGGGGAGGGGAACGGCTGGAGGGAAAATAAGTGGAGACTGAGCGGGCGATTTAATTTTATAACCTATTTGCGGCGTCTTAATATCGCCGCAAATACCTAAAATCTCGCCGCAAAATTTGTAATGCTATATTAATGGTATATTTACGAAACTGAAATTCGCTGCAAATAAGTCTTGTTTTTGTTTGCAGCCATTACTTTTGCGACAATTTTAAAATCGCTGCAAATACTCTTTTTCGACGATTGTTAAACACAAAAAATCACTGCAACTGACCACTTTTGTAATTGCAGCGATTAACTAACCGTCGAAAAAATGATATTACTTTTTCAGGCGAATGTTTCATCCTAAAAATTGATAATTCGTTGCAAAAGATCAATTTATTATTAGCAGTGAATTTATTCGTTGGAAAAAGTATAAAAATAGCCGCAAAAGCCCATTTTTCAACTTTATGTAAAAAATTAGCAACGATATAAAAAATCGCTGCAATTAAAGGTTATTGCGGCGATTTTATTTCTAACAGACATAAAATCATCGCAAAAAGCCTTATTTCTTGTAGTGTGTTTAAGTGGCATCGATGGGATATAATGGTTGAGCTAAGAAGACGCGCGGTTGGTGCGGGTATACGACGGCCACCACCTCCAAGAGGGTTGCCTGTGTAAGGTTATTGGAGGTGTAAGGTGGGTATATTCGGATGGCTTGGGCAGGGGGAAGGTGAACATGGATCAGCACAAGGCATGCACAAGCAAGTGTTGGTGGCAAGGCGTCCGTTCGATATGAATTAGTTGAAAATCATGAAGTTGAAAGAGCATGCAGCATGGCTTTTAACCTTTTAAAGGTTAAAATTGAACCCATGGCTTTGGGTGTCGTCTTCAAGGCTTACTGCTAGCAACTCCGATTGAGTTCATCATGCGATGGGTTTGGTCCTAGCTAGGGTTATATAGCTGCTGAATATTATGAACACCCGTGACTATTTCTCTGACATGGAAGCACAAAAAAAGGGTCATTTATGAAAGAGGCACCAAGTAGCACCCTCAACTTCCGCTCCACTTGACCAGTAGGTAATATGTATATTTTTATTTTTTTTATTTTTTTAAATATTTTTAAAAAATAAAAAAATATATCAATACACTTAAAATTACTTTCTTAATTATTAATTAAAAAAAATTGACCAGCGGTCAAACTAAGTAGGCAAATAAGCTTTTCCCTTTATGAAATGAGTAACGATATATACACGATACATTTTCACAATATATTTTATAACAATGTTATAAAATGAGAATATTTTTATAAAATGATATTATTTTTATAAGATGTTTTATAAAAATACTTTTTATTTAAATATAATTTTATAAAATATTATAAAAAATATTATGTGTAAATCATTTTTCTTACAAAACTAGAAGTTAGAAAGCCAAATGTGCTACAAAATCATGGAAACTATAGAGCATTCCTCTAGTTCCTAGCAAAATTAAATTTGAGGGTCTCGAGGCATTTGTCGGTTGTCCCCATAGGCCTCTTTTGCAGATTAGTTGAGATAAAAATTATAAATTAAAAAAAATATTGTTAAAAAATATTTTTTTTAATATTATTTTTATTTAAAAATTTAAAAAATTAAATTATATATTTTTTATATAAAAATTTAAAAAAATTATAATGATTAAAAAAAATGAATTGAGAAATTTCTTAAAAATAAACGAGGCTTGAGTTTCGATTTTAAATCCGTGACTGCCTCGGGACAATTGTGAACATGGCTGCTTCTACTTATTTTCTCTCTGAGCAATGCTATATATAATCTCTATTTTGAGAACTATAATATAAGTCTAGATAATTTTATTTTTAAAATTTTTTAAAATTATAAAAATATTTTAATTAAAATGATATATTTTCTCAGAGAAATTGTAAGGGGAAATTGTTGGCCATCCATAATTTATTCGTGTTGCAAGGGGAAATTGTAGGCTGGCCGAATCTGAACAGATGGAAGCATAGAGCCATGGGGTTTGCAGTACGGATATGTGTTGTCGTTGAGTTCATTTCACGACGTAAACACGTGAACTTCTTGAATCAATATTTTTGCTTTTGATTTTCATATTTTTCGTAGTAAACAAATATAAGACGCAGTTTGATGTCTATGAACCATCTAGCCGCTGCTACTTGTGAATTTATCTAAGACTATAGAAAGTGATTTATCATTACTTTGGAATTTGATTAAATCAAGTGAGTAAGGTTATGTTTATTTTCATAACTATTCTCATCTAATCATTATAACTTTTTCAAATTTTTACACAAAATAAAATAAACAATTTAATTTTTTTAGATTTTAAAATAATAATAATAATATTAAAAAATATATTTTAATAATATTTTATTCAATTTTTAATTTTTATCTCAATTTAACTCATTTTATCTGTAAAAACAAACAAGACAAAAGACTTGTCTATTCCTTTTGTTCGAAACCTTATCAAATTGAAGCCTTCAAAACCCTCGCCTTAAAAGATTCATGCATATGAGAACACAAAAAAGGCCCAAGAACTAAGCTGAGCTAAAAAAGAAAAAGAAAATCAAATGAAAGAACCTCAGCTTCTAATCAAATGCTCGTCTATGAATTAGTGATAATATGAGTAGACCCACTCCAACTCGAGACACTAACTAAAGTTTAGCTAAACATTTGTTGAGTACATTTGTTTATCAAAGTTTAGTAGAAGGAAAACGCAGAAAAGTAAAACATGGAACATTCAGCAGTCGAGATCACGAGGAATATATTATATGGGCCCCTGCTGCCGTCATTGTATCTTAGCTAGGAAGTGAAAGTCTGTGAAACTAGGTTTTGGATGGTGAGACCGGAACAAAAGCCTCCCTTGCAACTTCCAAGCAACCGATAGTTATACACTCAAATTGCAAAATGGGGAGAGACTAGACATCACAACAGCTCCTCTCGACTTACGGCACATCATGTAAAACCATGAATTTAGGCATTTTGTCGTGAAAATTAAAATTAATGCGATTCAGACAGTACCAAATTTTGCTCCGTGTTTGAAGATGTCTGTTTTGCTGACATAGAAGCATGGTGCATTATTTTAGCCATTCAACCTCCAAAAGCGTACGAATAAACCAATGGGGTAGGCAGAAATGGAACGACAAGAACCGTGCAATTAGTTGCCCATGGATCTAACTATGGTTGGCCACCAAGCTCCACTCGTAGGTTGTCACATGGATAGACTTTTGGTGTCTGCTCCACAGAAACGGAGATGTCATGATTCAGGATCAGAAAGAATAACAGAAGCATCAGGAGAAGATCAGCAGATGACATTATAAATCAGAGGGGATTGAATAGAAGGTGAAGGCATAGATACTTCTCAACATAATTGCACTTCAAGGTGTATGTAGAATGATTCCAGTCTAAAAAAAAACTGGTTTTAGCATCATATTGGTACTGGGTCTTGTAGTGCAATCAAAGTTGTTTTCTTTTTGAATGAGTCAATACCCCAAGTTTGTCACATTTCAAACAGTCAATTGGCAAAGACCAGCTTTATCCAACCTCCAATATGCCACATTTCATGGTGTTTGAGCTGCAGATTAACTTCAAAATATATACCAACAAGATTCTTGCAGTTGATCGTCCTTTTTGACAGAAGAAGATCACCCTTAATTGTAAATAATGTTCAACAAGGAAACATAGAGTGAATCCGTTTCCTACAGCTGTGCGTGTAAAGCATATATCTTCAGTACCAATTGATGTCAACTGGGGCACATGTAATGACTCCAAATTTGCTCTACTATCAAGCAAAACCAACGGTTTTAGTTCTTTTAACTGCGTAAAGTTTCTGTTCAAGTTCTTAGAAACATCAGGCTGTCTAGTTCATCATGGGCATTCGCTTAAACAAGTGCTACAAGACTATTTTTTTTTTATAAGTGCGTGCTACAAGACTATTTTAATCACCTTCATTGTCTCAAATTAAGATCAGCACTGAATTAAGATCAGTTTTGTCACATTTATCAATTCGACTTGGAACCTATTTTCCAATTGGAAAATGCTAGATGCCCCGCTGGGCTCTAGCATTTTTTTATATGTGTTTTTTTTAGGGTTTTTTTTTTAATTTTTTATTTATTTTTTATTTTTATATAGATATTTTTAATAATTTTAAATATTTTTAAAAAATAATATAAAAATTATAATATTATTAAAAAATACTTTCTTAATCACGAAGTAGAATAAAAAATAATTTTTTATTCTATTTCGTGATTAAGGAAGTATTTTTTAATGATTTTTTTTTTACTTTTTGATTAAGGAAGTGTTTTTTAATGATATTTTAAATTTATTTTATTTTTTAAAAATATTTAAAAGTGTAAAAAAATCTATATAAAAAATAAATTAAAAAAATACACATAGAAAAGTACATGTTAAGCCCAACAGGAGTCTCCTGCGGGGGCTGTAGCATGACCATTTTAAATATTTAAAAAAAAATCATAATAATATTAAAAAATATTTTCTTAATCACGAAGTAAAATTATAATTTTTTATTTTACTTCGTGATTAAGAAAATATTTTTTAATATATTTTTTTTTTACTTTCTGATTAAGAAAGTATTTTCTTAATGATATTTTAAATTTAATTTATTTTTTAAAATATTAAAAAATTTATATAAAAAATTATTTAAACAAAATATGTATAAAATAATATTACACCCCAGTAAAAACTCCAACGGAGGCTGTAGCATCAACCTTTTCAATTAGACTCAATAAGCAACCAAAGACAACAATGTCAGACCCCAGTCCTTAGTGTCAGCCACATGAACTGTTCTAATTGATGGATTCATTGCAATTATTAAATAATCCTATCTTCGGTAGCATATAGAGACATTTTTGCATATTTCAGGCGTACCCAATTTCGTCCATTTATTGAGATTTGCTGCACATATTCCGTTACTTACAAAAACCAACCCTTTACGCCATCAGAAATGAAATGAAACTCATCCGAGAATAACAAGAAGGCAGCAATTTCACTTCATCAAAATTGGGATATAATAAAGCAGAACTAAGTTTCATAAAATAGACAAACGCAAACTACCACAGAAAATAAATAAATAAATAAATAAAAGAGAGAGAGCGAGAGAAAGAAAAAAGAAGCAGCATATTTCACAAAATCAACAGAATACAAATCTAAATATCCGGTTGGAGCTTTTGACAAATGATATCTTAGAGCAATAGTATTGGATTGGTCATTTTATTCTTTAAATTTTAATTAATATGTAATTTTTTTTATCTTTAACTAACATTCAAAACTTGAAGTCTACATTAGATTAGTCATCACATTCTCTATAATAATAAAATATTATTATTTTTTATTATTTATATTTTTTAATTAATTTTTATTTTATTTTCATAATCTTCAATAACTTTTAACAAATCATATTCATTTTTATTTTCACAATCCAGCAATCTATAATATAATAATCTCATATGTATATAGATGGTAAAATTTCATATGAATAAAAATCTCATATCTATAATATAATAATATAAAAAAATACTTTTAAATTTGTTATAGTACTTTTCATATTTAAAAAAAAAAGAATTTACTGTAATTTATAATTTAGATGAAAATAATTTAATTAATTCAATATAAAATAAATATAGATGATATTTATTAAATTTAAAGATAAAAAGATATTTAACTAATCCAGTACTAATGCATTCAAAGCTTTATCTAGGGGTGTAAATTCAAACAGAAAAATCGGAAAACCGGACCGAACCGGACCGGTTTTACCGGTTTTGAACCGGTCCGGTCCAGAACCGATTTTTAAAATGTAAAAACCGGCCGGTTCCGGTCCGGTTCCGGGATTTTTTGGATCGGACCGATTGATTAAAAAAAATAAAAAATAATATTTTTATATATAAGTTTTATACAAAATATTTTTTATATATTAAATATTAATATATATAAGTTTTATATATAATGTATAATTATAAATTTTTATGTAAAATTTTATATATAATATATATTCATATATGAAATAATTTCTTATTATAATTTATAAATTATTACATAAAATGTTAATACTAAATCACTAAAAGTTTATAACTAATATTAATATATAACTTATAACTATACCAATAGTCTAATATTAATACTATTATATAGTCTAATATATTAATAAAAGTATAAAACAGTTTTTTTTAAATCAATTTTTTTTTATAAACAAATTTTTAATTATAAATTGTGAAATTTACATTTTAAAAAAATCAGAAAATCGGACCGGACCGGACCGGAAACCGGTAAAACCGGAAGTACCGGTTTAGGAGGGTAACCGGTGCGTAATCGGTTTTGAAAAATATAAAATCGGTACATACCAGTTCGATTCTAAATTTTATCCAAAATCAAACCGGACCGGATCGGTTACACCCCTAACTTTATCGTTCCACACAACCAACAATCCCAAAGACGCGAAAAATCCTAAGCCCCCGCACAAACAAGCCAATGCTTCTTCCAAATTCACAATAATAATAATAAAAAAAAAAAAGCCCACGATCACACTTCCATTTTAACAAAATCCACATTTCAGCTAATCAGAAATCAGAAATGGAAGCTCAGCAATAGATAAAACTTTGTTACCTTTCCAACTGTATCGGCAATGCGATCTATACAGGGCTCGGGATATGCGGTCCCGTTGTCCCAAACTAGCTCGTCATTGACAGGAAGCTGATTCAGGAAACAAAAAAAAACAAAAAACAAAGTGTTCATAGAACCTCGATGTTTTTCTTATTAACAAATCTTCCGAAAATCATAACCAAAATGATAAATTTTCAAGTTTCAACCGTGTGTGAGAGTGAAAACATAGGGATTCAGGTGAAGTGGTTTATACTCACGGGTTTGTCGGGGACGATATGTTTGCCGACGGGGAGGCCCATCCCAGAACGTTGGCGAAGAGAGGAGGCCACAGAGCGGCAACCGATGCCGTTTCCACCCATGATTCTGGATGCTACATTGCTTAATCTCCATGTCATTTATGTTTCCCTGATTTGCTCGTCTCTCTGGAACCAAACACTCGCTTTCCTCTTCTCTGTATAGTCTATGACTCTATACTGTCTAGTGTCTCCGTTGTTGGTTCATGGCATTTGGTTGTGCATCTCCCAAAGGAAGGCAATGCATTTCAACGACGCCGTTTCAAGTGTTCCCACCCCTGTATTGGGCCCACCGAAATGTAGTGGGCCAGAATCAAGCAATGTGACCAAATTGCGTGGCCCAGTTTGGCCCCTACCGTCTCATTCCGGAGAAGAAACAGTGAATGCCCTTTTCACTCTGGTTGGGCTTTATTTAAGGGCCCGTCTGAATACTATTAAGAAAACAAACAGTATCTAAAAAAAATTATTTTCAGGAAACAGTTCTTGACAAAGTAAATAAATCTTTCTTTGGTTGGAAGAAGAAAAAATATTTAGTAAAAAACAAAGCAAAACTGAATTAGCGAACCAAAAAACACTCATAAAAACCAAAAATAATAAAACAAAAATTAAAAAACCCTCCTAAGCCGAGAGGGGTGAATTATTCAACGTGAATGTGGCCCCTCCTTGTGCCACCACCCCTAGACAAAATATAAATGTAAGCTTACTGTTTATGGAAGTCGGCGCACATCTAGTGCATTGAGTAAAAAAAAAAAAAAATTTGAGCGGTGTGCTGCGACTTCCGGCTGATGCGCAGCACAGCCCCCACCCCTAATGGATGTCGGCAAGTCACTCCCGCAAGGCGGCCGAGTGTAGAGCAGCTTTTCAACAACTTAGACGGGAAAGGCATGGTCACATCATTGATTGATAAAGTGTTATTTTGTATCAGAATAGAAATAGATATTATGTCAAGCATCCAATGATCTTTTCTTCTTAATCATGTGGGGTTCTATGTCTCCAAATTCTCGGACTTTGTTTGAGAAACTTCTTAAGGCCGTTGGGGACCCATATGGATCCAATCCAATTTCTTTGGATTTAAGCTCTTGAAGAATGAAAATCTTGTATTTTCAGAGTTACTCCCTTCATTGATTACATTAATACAGGTTTCTGTTAGGCTGAGAAAAGACTGCAGGGAGTTTTTGTTGTCTCAATCTCTCTTGGGAGTTGCATGAATTGTTCTAATTGTTTCTCAATAAGATTTCCATTACTGTGAAAAAGGGGGATGGTTTTGCAACATCAAAATAAATCTCTATAGCCATGTCGTATTCGTAAGAGCATTAGCATCAGCCTCGCTAAAACTCCAAAAAAGCTAAATTATGGACTTGGTCGTCTTTAAACCCGCTGCATTGGACTCGGTAAGATAAAAAAGTTCAAGTTTTCATCTACAGGAAGTCCATCCTTTTCTCCAAACATAGCGAGCTCCTATTCATCGCCAAATCGTTATTTTAGAATAAAATAACATCTCCTCAACCGAACTGACTCTTTCTTCGTACTGCAGATTATATCCTGCATTTGAGGCTGCAAATAAACCTGTTGCAAGCTCTTTCCAAGATTTATAAACCATGATCGAGTTTATATATATATATATATATAATCATTGCTACTCTATTAATTAACATATATATATATTTAAGGTGTACTGAAAAATTAAAAATATATTATTAATTAATTACTACTCTATTGAATTATTAATTAATATATTAAGTGTATTTATAAAATTAAAAAAAAATTGAAAAATATTATTAAAATATATAATATAATATTATTATTATTTTAACTTTAAGATGACTAGTCCAATATGAATTCATCTAGTTAAAATTTAATCCTATAGTTAAAATTTAAAATTCTAACTAAATTTTAGACTTAGCAATAATTAGCCATTGAAAATAGGAAATCGAAAACTGATTTATATTAAAATAAGTAGCAAGCCCAAGACTAAATAAAGTGATCCATATGACATGCCGATTCCTAATGGCTGAAAAAACCAAAGCGCAATAAGCCAAAATACACGCGCAAATGCAAATCAAAAGTTAGGTGCCAGACCAGGCCAGTCCACTGAGATTTATGTCTGGTCATATATTTAGCTGGTTTTGGACCTCAAGGATGGTCTTAGCCGAGTCCCTCAGCTGTTGCGCCTCCTCGTCCGTGAGATGCACATTGGTGACACCCAGCACCCCACCCCTACCAAGCTGGGCTGGCAAGCTCAGGAACACGTCCCCACCTTCGACACCATAGAACCCCTTTGCAAGGACCGAGATGGGGTGGATCTTCCTCTGGTCCCTAAGTATGGACCGAGCCAGGTTAGCCACCGAGTATCCAATTGCCCATGAAGTGTATCCCTTGAGGCTGATCACTTCGTACGCACCACCTATGACCGCTTTGTGAATGTTCACCAAGGTTTCCTTTTCGTAGGGGATTTGTTGTTTTTCTAGGAAGCTCAACACCGGCACGCCACCGACGCTTATGCTCGACCATAGTGCCACCGAGCTATCGCCATGCTCCCCAACTATGTATGCCTACAACATTGGACCAACCGGTCGAGCAGAAAGTTTAGCTAAGAAGGCAACAACATAAAGGACCACAAGTTGACTATAAATTGTAAAAGATGTTTTGATCGTTTTCGACGCAATTTAAAAAGCTATCGAAAACCTAATGGATCAACCAAAACCAAAACCAAGCTGTAAACACTCTCGGAAAAAAATCCAAGCTGTAAAGTTTGCTTGTTAATTGAAGTTGGAATAAGCAAATATTAAGAGAGTTCACTTTTGGAATAAACAATATGCGACGGAGCAGTATCTGCTTGGACGGAACTCTAGAGCACCACCACTCACCTGCACATCCTGAGCATTGACATCGAGATGATCCGCGATGAGGAAACGAAATCTGGACGAATCCAAATTAGTGCCCGACCCAATGACGCGATTCGAAGGGAATCCAGACAGCTTCCACGCCACGTAAGTCAGCACATCCACGGGATTGGAAACGATCAGCAGGATGGATTCCGGGGAGTACCGCGCGAGCGGGGGTATGATGTTCTGGAACAAAGACACGTTCCTCTGAATCAAGTTCAGCCTAGACTCGCCGGGGATCTGGCGGGCCCCGGCCGTGACGATGCAGAGATCCGATCCGACGGTGATTTCGTAGTCGACGGAGGCGAGGATTTTGGTGCGGGGGAGGAAGGCAGCGGCGTGCTGGAGGTCGAGCATCTCGCCGCGGAGCTTGTCGGGCTTGGCGTCGACGAGGGCGAGCTCATCGGCGAGATCTTGAGTGAGGATGGTCTGGGCAATGGCCATGCCGACGTTGCCAGCACCAATGACGGAGATCTTGGTGTGGCGCTTGGTAGGGGAGGGAGGAGCGGCGCTGTGGATGGGCTTGAAGAAGGCCTGGGTAAGGTCCAGTCCTCCTGGACCCAGGGATGAGGAAGAAGAAGTCTTGTGCATAGTGACAGCGAAAGCTGGAAAGAGAGAGAGAGAGAGAGAGAGAGAATGGTTTTTCCACTGTTTTAGGATTTGTGGGGGTTTATATTGGTTGGAGAGAAAGCAGTAAAGACGGGTTATCAGCGGTTCCTGCCCCTTGTTTCGGACTAATCAATACTCTTTATTTTCGGCCAAACACGACAACTCTAAAAAGTATACACAATTTCTTACTAGTTACATCATTTTTATATATTATATATATATTTTTTAATTTTTATTATTTTTATCTTTTATCAAATATTTAATATATCAATAATAAATAAAAAAATTGAATTAATTTAAAAACAATAAACTCAAAAAAAGATTTTAAAAAAAATATTAAAATTTTTAAAAAATATGGTGTGTAGAAGTCAAGAAAGTTGTATAATATTACTCTTTTTTTTAGTTTTATTCTTCTTAAACTTATTGAATTATTCTACTCATCATCCATATATCACACATTCAATAAGAACAAAATATGATGTGTAGTGTAGCAATGATGAATAATATTTTCCATTTCTAATAAGAAAAATTCTTTTCATCAGCTACTATTCATAGCCAACACCCTATGAAAAAAAACTATTAAGTATGGTATTATGGTGTGTAGGAGTAAATAATAATTGATACATATCATTTCTCTTCTAATAGATCATGCATAGCTGACAAAATATTTTTTAAATACTTTATTAATAATGTGTGCAAATATATATATATATATATACACGCTTTTTTTTCATAAAACTTTTTACCTTCTTTGTATAAGAAAAATTCTTCTCATCATCTTCACATCACATATGAAACATAATTTTTTATTTTTTTATTAAATATGTGATGTATGAATGATGAGTTGAAGAATTTAATTAATTTAAAAATAATAAAAATAAATATAGTATGTAGTGTGTGGATATGATGATTTTACACCTTTTATTTCTATGTTTCTTGAATGGAATAAATAATAATTTTGAAAGAATGTTAGATTGTGTACATAAATAAATAAGAAAAATTATTTCTACAAGTCTTAAATAAATAAATCCCTCGCAAGTTTATATAAAAAAATGAACTCACCTTAAAAAAATGTAAAAAATTATTTTTTATCAATGAAAACTATCTTTTTTATAAATGACTTGTATAAAATTTATCTATTTAAAATTTATAAAACATTACTCAATAAATAAAACTTATAAAGCATTACTTAATAAATAATACGATGGAATATACTTTTTCATACTTTAAAATAGTTCATATAATCAACCTTTTGGCAGGAAAGAAATAACGTGAATAAATTCACGAAGACACATCACCTTAAGAATTTCGTGTATGAGTTTTCCTTACAAATCTTTCTTTCAACCCCGATTGTAATATCTGTATATTATAAACCACGTTAATGTTTGTCATCCTAATTATAAAAATTATAAAAAGGGAAATGATATTTTCATCGATAAAATCTACCAACAAAATGTACTGATTGTGCTTTTTTTATTTAATGATTAATAAAGCATTTTTTTTAATGAGTTTGTGATTTTTTTAAATATTTAAGGGGTTTAAAATATGTTTGATTTTTTTTTTTACAATATTAGTAGCTTTTCTCAATATCCGCTCTCGATAAAAAAATGTAAAAATGCAATAATTAATAATTATAAAGAAATTTTATAAAAATAAATTTAAAAATTGATATAATTCTAAATTTATTTTATAATAATTTTATAATCTGATGTAGTATATAAAATTACATTAATTTATAAATTTAATTTTATGACATTAGTTATGGCAGAGCATTTTCCTAAATAAAGTAGGCACGATTACTTGCCACGAAAATGGTAATAGAGATCTCCATTTTTCTTGATACCCACTTAAAGTTCAAGCATCCGGGTCATAAATTTACTAGCATTTGAATTTTATTCTTCCAGCGTAGGCAAACCAGCGGCGAAGAGGACCAATTAGAACTTTCAAACCTTCCAGAACCAAAATTCAAAGTCCACGTGAGTCGTTGCCTCAAAATTCCAACATTTGAACATATGTTATGACATTTCAAACCACGACAAGGCTACCACGTACACTGAAATGTGTCTTGATCGCTGATTACTTTACGTCTTTTATAATAATAATATAGTCATTTTTTGATATAATTGTTTAATATTATTAATATTTTAAAATTTTAAAAAATTAAATTATTTATTATATTTTTTTTAAAATTTTAAAGGAATTATAAATTAGATAAAATAAAAGGTTTCCCTATCCAATTCGTTTCGTTTGGTTTTTTAATTCATTTCAATTTATTTCAATTCATCATTATAATTTTTTTAAATTTTAACATAAAATATAATAAATAATTTAATTTTTTCAAATCTTAAAATAATAATAATATTAAAAAATAATATTATAATAATATTTTATCATCTCAACTCACTTCAATATCCAAACACAACCTCAGAGAATCGAACTGTAACTCAAAAAGTTAAAAAAAGGGTTCTAGTGCTAGTCGACAGAGATCTAAATCGCGAAATGATAAATCCAATAAACTGCATTAGATATCTTAAACAGTGTTTCCTGGTTTTAGCTATGGTGGATCATAACCTTACCTCCTCGCATGCAGAGAGACCGAGAAGAGGAGAGGAGACGCACAGATTCTCCAACCGTGTCATTAAGTAGAGCTCTCTTTTTTTCATCCCTAGACCTCTTCGCCGTTCTCCGCACCGACTCCGTACATAAAACGACTTCTCGTTCAAGAAGGTCCCCTCCGATTACTTCGACTGGCCCCTCGAATTCTGGCGAGACTCCCTCGGCGCTCCCACCATCCGACATCTCTGCAAAAGCATCGTCACGCGGGTAACTATCTAGCTTGCTCCTATCTCCTCTCTCTTTATTTTTTAGCTCTGCTTTTGCAATCGAACTGCTTTTTGTAAGCTTTGGCCGTAGATTTTGGAGGACACATGTATAAGGATGTTCGACCGATTACGTTTTCAGAAGTGTGTCACCATCTCACTGATCACAGAAAAATGCATCTGACTTAACATTTGGGGTACAGGAATACTTGAATCTAAGAATCTGTTCCTGCTTCTGTGGGATAAAGAGTACGATATTATGGATCGGTCTTCTATTTTGTGAACCGACCATACCCACCCGCATTCTATTTGTTATTGCCTTAGATGTTGAGTAAGGCTATCCGATATGACAGAAGGGCTACATTGACAACAAGTACAAAAATGGAGGATCAAAATTCAAACTTTAGGCACAAAATTGATAAAGTTACCCAAGGTTGGAAGTGCCAAAATGTGTTTTAACTTTAACCTCACAATAGTAATATTAACCACGAACGATCATCCTCTATTATGTCTTGGCTTATAAGCACGTAGTGGGAGTAGGAAGAGCGAGGCCAAGGGTTCTTGTTTCCAGTTTGGATTTATATGAAGTGCCCAAATAACCTTTTTTTTTTTCTCATGCTAGTGGGCGTGCATCATGCATGCGTGTTTTTGTGTTTTTTGGTGCGCATCCATGTATGTAGGGTGTTACTAATCCGTCTTATTATTAAGTTATTGGTAAAGTCGTTAGAAGTTGAGAATATTATCAAAAATTGCAATAAAAAAGCTTTTAGAAGCATGGACGAGTTGAGTCAACCGGAAGAGTAAGAGGAACAGGCACGCATTTAATTTTCTGAACAACTTGAAGTGCTTACAAGAAAATGCGTGCGTCATAGTGAAAGCTACGCTCACTTTTGTCCAAGAACACATGAGTCTTTAGTGCATGATTAGGCAGAGGAGGCAGCGCATCGCGACCTGTTGTAATATTGTTTCCTCTTAGGAGATGCGTGCGGTGCAAGTTTTTTGGAAGTCAGGGCTTGGTGTCACCTAAACGGATACAGCACTTTATTGTGATAAATGCTCCATAACGTGACAGTCTAAAATTTGGTGATTCTCAGTGTTTTTGCTTCTTCAACATTAGTCTTATACGGTGCCAAACAATACGACTTCTTCATATGTTACTTGATGATATTTAACTCACTGTACTAGTTCCTGTGAGGATGAATTATTTTTTTTCTTTGGGTCTAAAGCTCTTTCTCTTCCATCAGGTTTTAACACTCGAGTCCTGTCGAATGTTGCTTGTAGTGATCAAACAAATTCAAAGTATTATGTTGCTGTCATGCAGTTGCTTTGTCCCTCTCTTGCTCTCCACTTCCCTCCCACCGTCCCTTTTGATTAATAATACGCATTTTGATCTGCCAAAACTATCTGGCATTTTGGACATTTTCTTTGTTGCAGTATGCTGCTCTATTCAATGCTGGAACTGATAAAACTCTGTATTTGCAAAACAATGGCAATATAGTTAAAAATAAATTCAACAGCAAGTTGTCATCTACTTAATGATCAAAAAGTCCCCAAGTAGTTCCATAGAGATTAAATGCAAGTGCATTTAATTGGAGCAACTAGCCATGGTGTATTGAATATATTTATCACATCATCTACTCAATGCATGTGCATTGATAATATTTATGACCTTTCCAAAATGGAGCAGCTAACCATGGTGTATGTTGTTGTCTTACCGTAATAAAGCAGAAAAAGGGGATCTTTTTCGCTACGCCAAATAATTTCAACAGTATTTTTACTTGGGTATAAAAACAAACAAAAGAAAAAGAGCTTGCGTTGTACAACACATCCAACATATACGCTTTCTTCTTTTTCTCATTACTCTATTAATAACCGTTGCATTATGTACTGGAATATATATTCTCCTTTTATTATATCTGTTACTTTTTTTTTTTTTGTCTTTTTGCATTGGAATAATGCTTGAAAATTTTCTTTGATGTTGGTTTTTTGTGTGTGTGTGTGTATATGCAGGTTTTAATGATAGCTGAGGTTTTCAATCCGGATCTAATGATTTATTATCTTTGAAAGTTCTCAACCGAGAAGATATTAATGATATATTTATCATCACACAGTGAGACTTGCTAGTGAGGAGACATCAGTAGTGCTAACCGGATATGAGCACAATGCAGTGACATATATTGGAATGATAACAGCAATTCTGGCAACACACTCTCTCTGTGCAATTGTTTTGTAAGTGTTCTCATATCCCATCTATCTTCCAGCTTGATTCGATGGTTGAGGTTAGTCAGTGGTCATGCAATTGGTTTTGATCTTTTCAATTTTTTCTGTTTACATCTACACATTGGTAATTTTCCAGCCAAGTACTTGGCTGTAGGTTAAGAAATCTTATATAATTAACATAATAGGTAACAGGGATGGAGCTTCTATCTAGAATTAATGGTCACTGCTCTTTTAACAAGCTCAAGTTATGAAGCTTCTTTATATGAAGTCTTTTTGGCATAACATGCACCTGACACATGTTCTCCAGACAGTACTTTAGGAGTGTTCTTTTCCTGCAAGATTTAGCAGCAACACATTGGCCCCTTAGGTTCATTTGCCTGGGCTTGCTTAAAGTCATGCAGCTGGTGTCTTCAAACAGGAGTCCAATATGTTTTGGTGGGAAAATGGAGTGTTCTCCATGTTTTCAATATGTTTTTCGATGTAAATCCTTCCAACCTTGGGTGCCAGCTGTTGGGTAGGTCCACTGTTCCAGTGTCATTTCTGTCATTGTTCTATCCCAATAAGTGAAGGTTAGGATTCTTTATGTATGTTCTGGAATGTATTGTGCTGGACCATTGTATTGATTGGCCGTATCAATCCTTTTCTGCCAGTCTGCTACATCTGTTAAAGTGGGTTGTTTAAAGGAATCAGCTTGCTAGCTTGAAACTGTATCGTTGGTTTTTTAGAGGTATGATAGCTACCAAGACAATGCTTGAAATTGAATGACGGAAAATTCTCTCATTTTGTTTTTATTGTTGCTTTTTTCTTTGTGGCAATGAAATTAATAGAAATGAAATGTAAGGATGTTAAATCTGTTGTTCAGAGAGCACGAATAACATGCATTTTGATAGAGAGTAATGTTTTACATTCTACTGACTTCATGTGAATTTGGATGAAGAAATTGTTAAAATACATCCTGATTACTTCTGGTTGGGCGGTGGGAGATTGATCTCAATATGGGCATCAGTACGTCAGAATTTATTGTCAATCCTTTCATTGTTTGCTGCAGTAATACTTGATTACCTGAGATTCTCCATTATCAAACTTCATTTAACCACAGGTAATCTAACATGACTGCCTAGTGGAGTCTGAAGGGAGGCCATTCTTCAGCTGCCATTAAGAATAAATGGTTTTTGCATGCTAATCATTTTTGGTGCAGAGAAATTTTTTCCTTTTTCAAGCAGTGTTGTTTTTCACGTCCTATCTATTGGTGTACTAAGTTCAATAGAAAGAGCTGTATTTTTTTTTTCTTTTGGGCAGGAGATTTGTCGGTATATTTATACTTGGTCATAGCTGATTCATAGTTAGAAACCGCAATTAGTTGTGAAATCTGATGGGAAATTACAGTTTTTAATAAAGGTTCGCAGCATCAGGTATGCATAGATGGGAAGAAATGTTGGTCTATCCGTTGCAGCATGTTGCACAGATTGAGATAGATGGGCCTTTATGGGCACTTGTTGACACCACAGCACAACCTATCCCTGATTTTGGAACATGATACTGAAAATTGCACCTGTATATATTAACATAGATGACTACATGAGTTTGTTTACAATTGACTTGTGTTGAAAATTAGGTGACATGGGATTTCTAGACTAGACTGTCACATTGTGCATCAATTTGCAATATTAATCTGGTGGGTGGACAAAGTCTTCATTGCTCTATGATAAAATGGAGCAGGGCCAGGGAACCATCAGCTTACCATATTTCATACCAAAACGCTTGGCAGGTGGCAGTTTGAATTACAAGTAAATGTGAAGAAAGGAGTACCAATAAAATCTGTCATATCATAGCAGAGGCTCTTTCAAATGATTTTTCATATCATCTTGTTTGCCACTGGGCCGCAGCAGTCATACTCGAAATCCTTTTCTTTGAGGTGGTCTGTGGAGTGGAGAACGCATTTCTTAATCTCAGTTAAGTCTTTTGTCCTATCCGTGGAAGTGAAAATCTTGCAATTAAGGTTATCAAAGTTAAAAGGTTGAAACAGAGTGACTTCCTTTGAAGACCATCAAGTTGGAAGTCCAGTTGTACCATCTGGCCATATACAAGCTTTTAATCTCAACTACATCAAAGTCATTTCAAAATGATCAGATCCATGGCTACTGAAGTTACCCTTATCTAAAAGCATTAATTTGAGAATTATATGAAAATACATCCTGCGATCATTCTCAAGACTTGCGAAGTGATAATTGGGGTCAGTTAACATGTAGTACTATTGCAAACATTTTGCCATCTCCTCGTCACAGCTCCTAGCAGGATTAGGGTCTCTTCACTCTTGCAATTCCCTGCCCCGATTGCTGGCAATCCGAGCAGGGGAGGGGTTGCGAGCACCATGATTCAGGGCAGCTGTTCGGGGATTGCTGCGACTCGCAGTCCTCTAACCAATTATCGTTTTAGAGAAGTCGACCAGTTTTTATATGAAATGAAAAACAGCCTCCTTTCATTTAAGAAGAATACCAACCGACATATACTTACAACGATGGCAACTCATGCATCCAAGTTAGTATATATATGTTTCATCTTTTTTATTCATATATCCACAATCACAAACAACACAAAGCATATAATAAAACGATATAAGGAGTCATCATCCATCAATTCTTCATATTCTTCCTAGTTGACTCTTATCAATACTTGTCCAGAGGGAGACGATATTTTCCATAATTTAGCTCCCTTTTATTTTCGGGTTGGAATTTTTATTGAAAACCTGAAATTATGACGAAAATGTCTACTTCATACATTACGAACACGGTTGAAACATTAATCCTTTTAAAAAGAGAGTATAAGTGAACAAAGCTTTAAAAAGGGACGATAAGGTCTGATTTTCTACAATTTTTTAGTGTAAATATCTTTTACAATTTGGAGAGAGATACACACAGAATGTGGATCTCACTGCATTAAAATTGGCAACATAAAATACCGTGACATCAACATGATGTGTCTACCCTTCTTTCCAAATTATAAAAGATATTTGGGGCAGAAAATTATAGGAAATCTGGATTCAAAAAGGAAAATGTCTGAGTCTAGGGCTTTTCATTATGAATGGGTGGTTTCCGATGGGGTTGCGCATAATCCATCACTACAATGTCTTCCACAGCCTGATCATTTTCCTGAACATCTGCTGTTTCTATAGAATCATGTTGCACAGATCCCTCCAGTGACCGCACGTTCCTCTTCAATCCCTTCACGAGAACATCATTATATATACCATGTTAGACCACCAGTACCACTGCTCACATGCGTTTTCATGCAAACATATATAACGATGTGATCGCATGACTCGAGTTACCCGATCTTTTGCTATATGTGGTTATTCTCAGTATCATGCATGCATGCATGGATTCATGCCATACCCTTTGCCGGGACATATATAGTGGAGATCGATAGAAGGTGGGCCATAAGTCTTGGACATGACCACCTTTCCCAACATACAACTGACAAACAACTAAGCTATACGAATCCATCTAAATTAAGAAACAAAAGCATTGAGTAAGTTATCTACCTTTATATTTCTCGCCAGTTGCAAATCTTTTTGGAAAGATGTTGGTGCTTTAGTATTCTCATTTCCTGCACATCCGACACTATATATATCAATATAATCACTCTAGTCTATATTAGTTATGATTATATAATATGATGATGATGCTCATAGTGGTAAAAACGGATGGTCAAATCCTCCTAATTTACAGACTAAGGCATGCAGCTTTTTCTCTCTGCACAATGCCAGCTATTTGCGCAGAGATTGTGCAGATCATGTGTGGTTTTTTTTTTATTATATATAAGTGACTAGAAGAGTACAGAAGTGGCAATTGCAATTTAACGGTAATAAGAGATTAACTGTGTATACAAATTTAGCATAGGTTATTATATTGTATTATATATTGTCTAGCTGAACATAAAATAATGAAGTAATTTACAGTTTGAACGCGCTGTCTAAGTGTTTAGTGTTCTAGACTTTATAGAATAGATCTTGCATGGATCGCACTTTTCCCATGTTTAATATACCTGCGGCTTGCCTAGCTAGGAGAAGAAAGGACCCAGAATAGTCTTCGATCTATATTGCTTTGAGAAGAGGTAGCAACTAACAAAAGATGAAGGTTGTGAAACAAGCTATCCAGATTTTGTAACGTTTTCTCTCATGGTAAAGTATATATAGCTAGCTAGGAGTTCAGTTCTTCATTTTTGTATCTCTTGTGGCATGTATGTATACGTGCAAAGAATTCAACAAAAGCCTCAATTTGAAGAGAACCTGAAGTAGCTCCATTTGTCGGGTCTTGTTTCTTATAAAGAGCATTTGGATCATTGATCTGCTTGTGAACGCCACCCCGAGTACTGTGGACATGATTGTTGTTACGTCCACTAGTTTTGACTTCTTGTTGTTGTGATATGCACTCCTCCAAGGCGGGAGGCCTCAAACTTGATGTGATTGATGTCTCAAAAGCCTTTGATTTTTCTGCATACTACAACGAAATAACATATATAGAGTTTAGACCATTCTTCTTCAAATGTTTTACAAGTTATATATTTTAATTACTGCATATGAATGAGAAAAAGTGTAGTCAAATTAGTATAGTAGTTTGATCAAATATGTTTATCCCTGAAGGGTTTTAGGTCATTTCTGGCTAAATGAGCATGAAAAACATAAATAAATTAAGTGGTCACTTAATTCCATGGAATGAAGAGATCATTTTCACGGGATTACCATCTCATGTATACGATTGCTCGTTATTTGATTTATAAAGAATAAACGTACGTAGATGATAAAAGTTTAATTAAAATACCAACCTTGCTGAAATGGTAAATTTGTTTTCCATCCCCGGCCTTATCAGAAAGCCGTAGACGGCGGGCATCACATGCATGCAGAGTAAGACATGATAGGAGAATGAGGAGAACAAGAGAAGGCATGGTGGCCAGGTTCAGCAATGATCACTTTGAACTGGATAATTTTCAGGTTAAAATTAAGTCAGAGAATAGCAAATGAGGTGAGAATTTCAGGGTTAGGATTTCCAAGTATTTGTAGTGGAAGTGGCAAGGAGTGCATTAAATGCAGGTTTTGTATGGGACGAGAGACGTTCTTTAAGAGAACATGCAGGTGTTTGGGTGATGAACCTTGAAAACGAAAATGAAGATATTGGCCGGGCCGACCTTGTCCCCCTGCTCTCTCATTTCTTAATAACTGGGGGGGCCTCAATATTGAAGCGAAAGGTACCACATATTGTAGAGTCGCGTAATGTTGAACATATGAATATATTAATATGGATGTTTGCGCAGAGATCATCAGAAACTTTTGGATTTTTCTACGGAGATAGAACCCTATGGATCATAAGAAATGACCATTGCACACGAAAGACACTTTCACAGTAGCTAGCTAGTACTTGTATACAACATTTTGATTCACAAGGTAATTTAATATCAAATTATGCAACGTTGGCCGTGTTCACACCGTTTTGTAAATAGAAGATATATACTATCAAAAGTATGTGAAATTTCTTTTTTCTAAAAAGGTTATGTAACCCAAAAAAAGAGAGAAAATAAGGGCTATACATACATACATACATACATACATACATACATTGGTGAGATCTGGACTTAAAAATGTAAAAGAGCATGTTTCACCAGGAAGAACTAGGACCTACCCATGTGTTTCTGTAGATCAAGACCTCCATTCTTTGTCTGTGTGTTCTATACAAGTTACTTTTGCATGGATTGCTAGTTGCAGCTATATCTAATTTGTTCTTTATCTGCGGTCAAATAGTCAATTATATACAAAATTGGGGTGAGATTTAATTTAAATGGGTATAGAAGATGATTCAATTAATTTAGAAATGAAGGTTGGACCATGTGGGACCTGTAGAGGAGTGGAGTAGGGATAGGGACAGGGGACAAAGAAGCATGGCAAGACCGTCTCATGAGCCTCCTCTTTGGAACATCGAAGGGTCGAGTCCCCTCCCTCCCCTCCCACCACGTCTGTATAGAGCATGCATTCCACGTGCTATGCTGCCCATGTGCCTTTTACATACTACGTACTACATTGCCATGTCATCTTTCTATAGTACTAATTGTCTTAAATCTGAAGAACGATATTCATAAGTACTCTGTTAACCATTGGAAATCTAATACAAGTTATCTCAGCATGTCAAATTATTAGCAAAATAGATGAAAAATCATTCATTTGGTGTTTGAGTTGCAATTATCGTTCCAATTTTATTGGATGTCCCCGAGGGGACAAAAATGGTTCCAAGTAATTAATAACTTGTCCCTGCTCTGATACAATGAACTTCTTGTACCAATTAACATCTCTTTAAATTTCTGTTTGAATAGTAGTATGATGTCTGGATTTGGAGAGGATGTGGCTCCCACATATTGTTTATTTCTCTCCAAATCTGAACTCTGGTCACAAATTATAAGGAAGTTTGATCCATGCCTTGCAAAGAATTAGGCAATATTTTTAGTTTTCAACCTCTGGTTCTCGAGAAATTCTTCACGAAGGAGGGCAGTCTCTGCATGTACAGTTGCATTGTACGTTCCTTATAACAGGTTGCAAAAGACTATCTCAAAACACCAACACCAGGACCAACCCCTCCCACTTTTCCAGAATCAACGCTTAGCCTAATATTTGATTTAAGAAACACACACAGACAAGTGCTCTCCATAAAAGGAGTGATTATGCTTTGCTTCCTTTTCATGATTGTAATTAAAAGGAACTTCCAAGAGAAATACATATTAGAGAGCATGATTGTCAAAAGCGAGCAGCATGAAATTTTAAAATGCGACTGGTTCTTGGTTTCAAGCTGTACATATGTATATATATACACTTATGCTAGGCTTTTGTAATTAATCCTGCATAATGTAATTATGTAAGGAGACGACAAGAAGCATATGAAATATGGCGAAACCTTGAAGGAAAAATGCAAGTAAAATATCAATAGATTCTAATGCCCAAATGTGTTTTCGCCGCTGTAAGTAACATAGAGAAACCCATCTTCATCCTTCTTCTCCTCGTATATAGCAGACATCATTGCACCTGCAAAAACCAAAAAAAAAAAAAATTAGTAGGTCATCTCAAATCAAAATGCTCAAATAGAGCATTATCTTGTAGAAGATGGTATAATCAGAGCAAGGTTTACCTGTTGGTGGAAGAACATTATCCACAAATACAAAGATTGCCTTTTCTGCACTCAGTTTAATCCTTTTGCGAATGACATAGACAAATTGCCCCACTGTCAGGTCAGCCGGAACAAGGTATCTGTGATTGTATCAAGGTGAGAAGGGGGTGGAAAAATCACCAAAACAAATATATTTAACACAAGGGGGATGACCATAGTTCTTGGTATAAATTTTTATCCCACTGATGTCTCTCAAGAGTTTGACTACAGTTCCCTCTGAAACACCGATGAATACAACTTCCTGAGGCTTTTTTCTTTTCTTTTCTTCTTTTTTTATAACTAACCTTTCCCAAGACTGAACTTTTTTTTTTATTGGCACTGGGTGTCCAGGAACGGCATCCCGACTTATCCCGGACTGAACTTAAACAAGATCATGGATGTTGGAAAAGAAATGGGGAATGTGATGGGAAATTCCAGAGAAAGTAATAGTAGGAATTACTTACTTTTTCTTGTCGATGCTTGGGATATCACTTCTCTCCGCCTTCTCCACGATAACCTTCAAATTATATGATAAAGTTTCCAGAAAAGTCAGCTTTGGAAGCCAAGAGGGTAGAATGCCGATTCAATCCATGTTAATGACTGGAAAGCTAGTAAAGCAGAAAATCATCTTTAAAAGAAACAAGAAAAAGAAAAAGAAAAAGAAAGTCGTGTCCTATATTGAACCCAAACAATCATGGATATGGAAGAATGAGAACAGTGTACTACCTGACAGACAATGCCGTCCACCCAAATATTCAGAAATTTGTTGTTTTCTATGGTGACAGTCATACAGCCACATTATCAGTAGTATAAGATTTGATTTCTAAAGTATGACATTGCAACACTATCATCTAACGTTCATTGATCAAAGCTTTCCAACTTCCAAGGCAAAAACTAACTTGAACCAAAATTGAGAACAAGAAGTAACGCGACCTAAATATCTATAACTTCCTATAGAGATCCAGTATCGGCCTTTTCTTCCTCAGATAAAATAAAAGGTTTCAAAAACCTCTGTTTTAACAAGACAAGCAAAATTACATGTCAGAGACTATATAAACTTTGCGAGAAGTAAAACAGTAAACAGCCTTCATACAGAAAGTCTAGATACAGTACTTTGTTATGGCACGCCTGAGCCAGAAATCTTAAGGATATGCACCAAGAATGATGAAATGAGACTACTTAACTATACCCGTACCAGATATAAAATAAAAGGAACAGAATTAAGCTATCTTCGGTCCACACAGGAATCACAACTGCAGTCCCAAACCAAATATAAAAAGTGGTGTACTTCAATTCTCCTAGATCACCTGGCTAAAACATACCCCAAGCAGATGCTCAAATTCCAAATGTTATCTTTCAAGGCATCATAAATCATCAAGCCATAAATCATTGACAAACATCAATGCCCAATATGCATTTGCACACACATCCTTCAAATGCAAATTAACACATTGCTTTTTTCTTTATATTGCTTGCATTCATAACCCAGAAAACAGGGAATAAATACAAAACCAAAGACATACTTCAAATACAATTACAATCCATATGCAGTTAAACCCAAACTTTGGCTTCTCAATTCACAATTCAAATAAAAACAAACTGAAACTGCAAGAATAATTGAGCTTAAAAAGTAACAATTATTACTCACCGGTATCCTATCAGGATATTTCTCCCTAATTCTGGCAGCCTCTGCCCGTCTCTTCTCTGAAGACAAGACATAACATATACTCGTAAATTCAACATGTTACCCATTCTTCCATACACAATACACGGAAGATAAAAAAAACGAAGAGTACATTTTCTCCAAATAAACAGTAAATACTACATACCAAGATCATGCTCTTGCTTGAAGTAACTCTTTGCCATTTTCCCTGAAATTACCATCAAATTCTTTAAGTTTTTCGCTATTCTTCCACTCAATGGATGATAAACTATTTCTCCGACAATTAAGAGCCATAATAATATTAAAGAAGAAAAAATCGATCAAACCCAAAACTATGCAGGACAGAGTTCGCGAACCGTGACCAAAATTACAACACATCAACTCTATAGTTTAAGTTCTTGCAGTCGTTACTGAGAAAAAAACCAAAAATATCAAATTGCACTATTTTTTCCAACAACTTTTACCCACAATTGCACCCAGAAGAACATGATCGATAACAACAAGCGCATGCATATACCCAAAATCAAATGATTGAGATAATTCGGTGCACGAGCTCTTTTGAAGGGAAGAAGAAAAAACTATGAACCCAACTAGCTTTCTCAATATCGAACACCCTTAAATAGAAAAATCTTTAATTAAATGGAAAAAAAGAACTTAAATTTATCACAATCGAACGGTAAATACAGGGGCTTTGCGTTGATCAGAAGACGAATCGATCAATCGACTATTCAAACAGATTACTAAGTAAATGAAACCATTAAATTAATCGAGAATATAATTGAACAATAGAAAGCATAAAATCAAACAAAACAAGGACAAAAATAGAAAGGATCTCGTGAAGACGAACCGCGCAAAAGGAGATAACTTTTTCTGATGAGAACTCAACGAAGCTCGTGGGTTTGGTTGAAGATAGAAATCGAGACGGCTTTGCTTTCGGTTTTTGGAGTACAAATACAGATTAATAATACTATCAGTCTATCACATATCCTTAAGATACCAATATCATAAATATTCTAAATTTTAGAATGCGGTTTCTCGAGACTCGATATACTTGGGGAACAAGGCTGGGCGTCAGGATCAAACTCCCAGTGGACCCCACCTTTGGGACTATTTCATCTGAAAGGACGTTCAGGATACATCTTCGGTACGGCAAGGGTTGATCTGATCCGTGAAGACGCATTCGATTAAGGTACCTCCACGTGGAAGGATGAGAATATGCTTCCTTAATACTCTTGTACTTTCTATCCTAGGACTCTCTCTAAGCCCAGCCCAGCCCAGCCCAGACGTTTCTTAGGAGTTGGAATCCCCAGGTCAGTCTTTCCGAGACGAGCGGTGTTACGGCAGTCTGACACCATCTCATTCTATGATCCGGCCCCGTTTGGTTTAACATATTTCTCAATCAATTTCACCTGTCAATATTTAAACAGTACTTAAATATATATAATTGTTAAATTTAAATTTTAAATTTTTTTATTTAATTTTTATAATTTTTTTAAATTTTTAGACAAAACATAAAAATAATTCAATATTTTTAACTTCCAAAATAAAAATTATATTATAACAATATTCTAACTTTATAATATCTTTATCTAACTTTTTATTTTTTATTTTTTAAAATCTCTTAAAACATCTTAATTCAAACTATTTTATTATTATTTACGATATTATAAATCCAATTTGATAATTTAAGTTATGTTTGGATATCAAATCATCTCAATCTATTTTAAATTAATAATTGATAAAATTTACTACTTTTTAAACTTTCCACCCCCAACCAGACGGTGTGGACAATCTCACCGGCTCCCGCGAGAAAGGGTTGCGGGGAAGGGCTTAGGCCCAACCTAATATATATGTATATATATAAATATATATATATATAAATATATATATATATATATAAATATATATATATATATACTTGGTCATTATTGTCAACATGTCTCTAGGTAAACATTTCATTACTCTTGTCAATGGAAAAAGGCATTACGATTATGAAAAATGATAGATACAAACGGCATGCGTAACCACGGCGCAAGCGGTGCTTAGGCGGAAAAAGAAACGGTTCGTTTTGGATAAAACACATCGTCCACATTCTCCCTCCCTTGTCTTCCACATCCTCCCTCCCTCTGAAATCTGAATCGTTCCCTCCCCCACCTCCCTTCGAAGAACCTGCTCCTTCCCTCCGAATCGCTCCCTCCCCTAGCTCCCTTCGAAGACCAGCTCCCCTCCCTTAGACTTACCCTCCCTTTTCCCTCTCTCGAAAACGTTCTCTCCCTAACCTCCTTCGACAAAATTAAATTTAAAAAAAACAAGAGTTAGGTTATGGCGACGGGGTCGTCGGAAGGAGAAGATGAAGAGAAAGTTACAGGTAGAGAATACAGTGCTGATAGTGGAAGATGACCTTAGAGAAATGGGGAAGAAGGCGGCCTGGAGTGTCAGCTCTTGCAAGCCCGGCAATGGCGTCTTTTCTCTCTGCGACGACAACCTCGAGACCTATTGCAGTAATTAAATTACACCCACACCCCCCAAAACCAATCTCTCCCAATTCTTCCTCTTTCTATCTTTGAAAACTTAACCATTGCGTTTATTATTATATTTTTGCATTTCAGATCAGATGGCGCACAACCTCATATGGTTAATATTCAATTCCAAAAGAAGGTTAAGCTTCAAGTATGTGATATGCAGATTTTGAGCGTAGATTTTGCTTGATTCTTATTTTTTCTTTTTTGTTAACTAGTAGAAATTAATGAGTTTGTTTTGTTTTGAAGTTAGTTGTTCTTTATTTGGATTTCAAGCTTGATGAGAGCTGTTTCTATATTTCTCAGATTAGTTGCCCCTGTCCAGATTAGTCGCCCCTGTCCAAGAAGAAGCTTTCTTCCCGCATTTCTATTCTTCATTTTTTTTTTAATTAATACACGTGGCAATTGAAAAATATTATTTTACAAGCCGACTGTAAGCCGTTTGCAATTGCCGACTATACGTAGCAGTAGTGTTACAAATATATAGCAGCACATATTTCCATACAATATCGCATGCACAAAGCATAAACTATTATCTCAGTTCATGATCCGGCCACGTGCTAAGAACTCCCGTAAAATAAAACGTCCCAAAACCGATTGTATATATTCCAGCTCCAGTTAGGGGTATAATCGGTTCGATTTAGTCTAATTTTAGATAAAATTTAGGATCAAATTGGTATATAGCAGTTTTGCATTTTTAAAAATTGATTTCGCACCAATTACTCCCAAAATCGGTACTTCTGATTTTATCAGTTTTAGTTCAGTTCGATCTGATTTTTCAGTTTTAATATACTATATTATATATTACATAATATATATAATACTATATAATACTATAGTGATAATATATTGTACTATATTATAATATATATTATAATTGAATTATAGACTATAATTATATATTATATATAAAAATTATATACAATATAAAAAATTATAATATATATATATAAACTCGTCCGGTTCGGTCCGATCCGGTTAAAAAAAAAAAAATAGAACCGAATAGATTTTGACCGGTTTTAAGAAAAAAAAAATCGTACCGGATTGAACTGAACTCAATATCAGACCCAACCCATTGGTTCGGTCTGATTTACCGGTTCATCGGTTTTTTTTTTACATCCTTAACCCAAATTGCTAAAAGTTAAAGAAATAAAGATACCCTTATACCTATTTTATTACTATTTTATTATTTAGCTATTTTTTCTATATTAAAAATTTTAGAATATGACATTCTTACATAATTTAGGTGAAAATAATTCATTCAAAGTTTTGTAAAATTAAATCTATTTTTATTAAATTATATGATTATGTTAGTTGATTGAATTTTTTTTTTTATATTATGTAAAAAGGTTATATTTTAAAATTTTTAATCTAAATTCAAATAATTAAATAAAAGAAAAAAATAACTAAACAGTAAATCAATAATTAAAAAGATGTAGGTGTATCACTAATAATTGCATGCATGTCCCGGTCTTAATTGGTTATGATCTTTTGCCCAGCCATTTAGGTCCCAACTTGTCCCGGCCAATCTCCTTTTCCTTTGGACCATTCAACTCAGTAACCGAGTTCTGGGCTCCACATTACGCTGATTTGGACAAGTAGTGCTTCCAAATCCAACCCTTTCTTCTTTCTTTTCATCCCCTATTTTTTCTTTTGTTGCCTGTGAAAGAATATAGTCATGAGATCTCATCCATCCACCGCGGTCAAACATGAAACTTGAAAGCATCCGCAACCGGTCTTTGTCATGGTGTTGTGTTGTTTTCTTTTTATAGAAACAAAATTCAAACCCGACCTGTTTTTCGCCCTCTCTACATAATAATATATATATAATAATAATATATCTTCATCAAGTCCAAACCCCAATTAAACTGCATAGAAAAAATTAAGACCATACTAGTTATAAATAGTTATTAAGAACATGATTTGCCTTGTAAATAGACACTGATAAGATACTGGACCTTGTAAAAATGAATAGAATATTTAAAGTTTTGACATTTTAAAGCATATATACTTATATAGGTCTCCTTTTTCTTTTATGAAAAGCATGCTATTATTTGGGCCAACCAAGCAGGCTATGATAGTTTGTATATACATGCAGATAGTCATCATGTGATAGTAATTCTTGACGTCTGAATTTTTAAGCTTATGATGAAAATTATCAAACGACCTGCATGTGAATAAACCTTCATGCTTAATTATTGCAAGCATGCAGTGGCACAACAAGCAATTTTTTTTAAAGAGCCAACTTTTCTATTTTGTGACACATTTATAGGACTTTTCATCCTGACCTGATTTTTTTCCAGCCCAATCCAAAACCCGGATTGCAAAATCCGAGTATATCCGGTACCTTTTTTTTTTTTTTTGTTCAAGTTTGAAGGTTTTGATCTTATGCTATGGAAGGCAACAATAGTAGTAGAAAGGTTCAATCACACCAACAATGAGGTAGAATTTGTCTCGTTTCACTTATTCTCCCTTGTCTTCCAGATATTATGCCCCTCACCTCAGGAGTTTCACCCACAACCAAACCAGAGCACATGGATTAGTATAGCATAGTTACTATTTCTGTGAAAGCCTCCGTTTTAAAACGCTGAAGAATCTCGAACAATTTGATGAAAGCAAGGGCCAACTCATCACAGCATTGGTTTGTTTAGGTCTCGTTTGTATTCACAGTCCATATCAATTTATCTCACTACTATTCAATAATTTTAACTCATAAATCTCACTATTATTTATAATTCATTTTATTACTATTCACAATCAATCTCAATTCATTTTTAAATCCAAACGACACCTTAATCAATCACATCGAGAACAATTTAGGATTGGCTTTTCATTCATTATGAAAACGTAAACGGTAAAACTACCACACCCAATGGGCTCCTTTAAGAACTATATATACTAGCATTTCCGGGAAACCAAATTCACACGGAAAAAAAAGAACAGAAGCTTGTTGCCTTCCATAGCATAAGATCAAAACATTCAAACAGAAGAAGGAGGCTAAAAAAAAAAAAAAAAAGGGCAGGGGTGTATCGGATTGTAAATCCCCGGCCTGGGTCTAACTAGGGCTAACCCGGTCCGGGTTGTGGCCCGGGTTTGAAACCCGAGTTCCGGTTCGAATATACCAGGATTCCTAAGCCGAAACTTAGACGAACAATCATAACATTTGTGTAAAATAAAAAAGAGATTAAAAATTCAGAAAACATAACTATATAAGACTAGATCTCAATAATTTGCTATATACGCGTAAAAATAAAATCCTAAAAACATAATTTAATATACCTTTTAGATTTATGATGATAATATTCTATAGAATAATATTCATCTACTATTATTTTTGTAATAAAATATTTAGAATTTATTTTTTTCATAAAATCTATCAAATGATATTTTAGAATGCAATCTTACATTCTAGTGTATAATCTAATTTATTAAGTTTCATGTAAAATTTAGATATTTTCGTTTCACATTAAACATATAATAATATAATTGAGACCTTAAATAAATTTTTTCTTGCTCAATGAAGTCTTGAGGATAAAACCTCTCAACTATTTTTTATATAGATCATCAACCTTAATGATTTTTCTTGTATTTTCATTTTGAATTCGGTATTAAGAAGTCTAATATTGTATAACAACAAATTTTGAGATTCATATTAATAAATTTATTATTTCTTCAAAAATTATTTTAAATTAATCTTAGTGAAGCCACATCCTTGAAAAGGGATAATATATAGAAGTTATATAAAATTTTGGAACTATAGGATGAAATTGGAGAGAGACATTTTTATAAATATTTTGAAATTTTAAAAATTTTTAGAGAGCATACGGAGATCATAACTTTTTTGGGAGAGTCATTGTCTATATTTATAGAATTAAATGAAATGTAGGTTGATTTTAAAATTTCAAAACATTTTGGGGGCCTTCAGCCCAACGTGGGTCCGCCACTGCAAGCAAGCGCCTGGGAATCGAAATTTTGATTGAAAAAATTTAATTGGAAGCGGTTTTGTATATTAATATGCGTATTTATTTAATATAATTAGTTAAAAAATAAATTTTATTAAAAATAATATTAATTTAAATTTAAAATATAAATATAATAATATTAATATACAAATTGGTACGCAAACTTATTTGTAAATAATAAAATTCATTTTGATATATTCTTAACTCAATGTAAATATTGACGATTACGTGAGAGACCGTAGACTCGATTGAATTTTCCAGTTTACATGCAAAAATCAAAATGCAAAAATAATTTTTTTTATTATAATAACATAAAATAGGATTAGATCATAAATAATAGTAAAAATAAACTTTTCATATTCAATCAATGCAGGTTGATATATATATATATATATTGTGAGGTTATTAAACGACGTTGTAAGATACGTTAAGTCGATCACATTACAGATAGAATTAGTTGAATTCTAAAATTAATAAACCTAGAAACTCATCGAAATATTTTCCTGGGTTTATTCTTTTCTTTTTTCTTTAAAAAAAAAAGGGAAAAAAAAAAAAGAACAAAAGAAAAGGCTTATGGCTGTGAATAGTGGCCTGTCAGTAGGCCAGACCCAGCAGAGAGTCGATCAACCGATGGGCTGGGCTTTCTCTGGAGAGGCCCTTTGGGCTGTACGGTTGCTTGGCCGCTTGCTTGGGAAAGAGGTTGACTCTCAGGAGGAGGCGTGACGACTGAGGACGAGAGAGAAAGCACAAAGCCATTCCAACCTCACATCGGCACCGTGAAGTCTCTCTCTCTCTCTCTCCCCGAAACCCTACCCCATTTTCCGACTTCCGTTGACCCACCGTCGGATCCTTTCCTTTTCGTTTTAGAAGGAGAAGTAATGGGTTTGATCAAGAGCACCTTTTCGTTCATGATGGGCACTGTGGTCGGAATTTACGTGGCCCAGAACTACGCCGTTCCGAATATCAAGAAGCTCGCCGGAACTGGGCTTCTCATTGCGAGGCACATCGAAGAGACTTATCGCAAGCCGAAGAAGAGGGACGAGGATGATTAGTTTCCCGGTTTACGACAGCCAGGTTTTCTTTTTCCCTTTATTGGTGGGTAGGGCTTTGTGGTGGAGGTGATGGTCGTTGTCAGTTGGGAATTGAGATAAAAATCTGGGCAATTTGTTTCCTTTTGGTTCCAAATTTTATTGCAATTTCTGCTAGTTCGACTCAATTTTTGGTCTTTGAGATACTAGACAATGAAAAAAAAAAAAGAGAGACTGGAAGTTTTATAGTCGCTCGTTTATTTGTTATATTTACAATAACTATTAAACTTAATTGCCTAGAGATGGAATTGAATAGAATGTTTTGACACTAGAAGTATCTTTGTGTTAAACTATTATTTAAATTGGCCCCAACAGCGATGGTAATTGGAAGTATGTTATCATTCGCAGCATTCTGGAAAGTGAAACACTTACTGCTGAATTATCAACTTCAAGTTGTTGATTGAGTAATGGTTTTTGCAGTCTTGTCAACCCTGATGAAGGTTATACAGAGTTGTTTACTTAGGTCATTGAATAGAGTTGTTAGAAACAGTCCTAAAGGTTCCAGGTGCCATGTATTATATGTTGAGCAATTGGTATTCAGTAGTTACAATTCATTGCAGCAAGAAATGCAATACATGATGGAAAGCAGTTGTTAATCAAGCATACGGGCAATCATTCAACATTGTCCATTCTAAACGAAAAACCAGTTCGGTCAATACTTGGTTGCACTATTGATACCATGAAGCAATGAAGATTACCATGCCCTTCATTGCAATCTGTCCCTGCATCAAGAAAGTAAATTTCGATTGCAGGTCTATAGAAGAAATATCGGTATGGATAAAGAAATTCCGGTATTCAGATCATTTTTTTTTATAGGTAATTCTGGTAATCAGATCATGGTAGGATTTATTTTCTTGATGCAAATACAGATTCATGCAGGGAATGAAATCTTGTTTTTAGATAGCAATTTCAGTTCCTGTCAAGTTTTTGTGCACAGAGAGAGAGAGAGAATGAACTGGATAAATGAGTCAATGTGGCAGCTAATTCTTTTTTATTTTTTTCTAAGCAAGCAAATATATCATTCAATAAGAAAAACGAGATACATGAGGAGGGGATGAGGTTCCCCTTCAAACATTCCATTACAACAATTACAGTGCAAAAGTGAAAAATAAATGGGTTTTAGGATCAAATACTTGGTCCTCACCCATACATTAAATATGGTGTTTTTACAGTTCACATAGCTATGCAAACTATGAAACTACTGTTGGAGACCGTGGAAGCTAAAGGTGCAATGCGGTTGGAAGGGGAAGTGAGTTCCAACTTCCAAGCAGAGACTAGAAGTTGGGATTGGGTGGCACTGAAAGGTGAAAGAAACAATTTTTAATATTTAAAACCAGAAGTTTTTATACAATTGGGGAAGAAGCTTTTGTAGCAGTACTTGCAAACTCGTTATGGGACTTAATTTAGAGTAATTTTAGTAGATAAAATAAAATCCCTTGATCAGTTTAGGATCCATTTATTGAAGTGTACTTTCGTATTCTGAAAGAGCTTATACGATTTTCCGTTCCATAAATTTTGGTACTAGAAATAAATAGAAATGTTGTTTCTTATTCTAAATTTTATCCCCAGTCATACTTATTATGCAATACATTTCATGTAATTCTCATTTAAATGACTGGCATATGAAATTACTCATAATGTCGTATAAATAAGTGTAATTGAGAATAATAAGATTTTGGATTAAGAATATCATTGCTCGAAAATAAAAGGAATCATGGAATCCATATACCGTAGTTTTTACTTCTAGAACTAAACTACATATATATATATATATATATATATATATATATATATATTACATAATTAAGGATAGCTGCTATATTTACAAAATCATCGTCTAAGAGGCAGAAGTCATTTTCTCGCTCTACAAACTTTGCACTGACATTTAACCATAAGCCGTCTGTTTATCAACTCCACCCTTGTCGATTCTACTCGATGGTAAGGTACAAATCATTCGATTCTGAAGAAGACGTCTCAGTCTCTGACGGAGAGAGACTGAATGGGGAGGGCTTCTGCATGTAAAATGAACGCCATTCGTCGATGCATGCCATTTGACAAGGATCCAAACATGGAACTCCTCTCTGTTCTTGAAGGTTCAGAATACTTTCAGTTTTGCCAAGAATCCGAACTGCATGCCTCACGTTCTCTTCCCTCTCTTCAATGGCGCTGCTCAAAGCCTTCATGCATATAAAACGCTCCATGTTGGCGAGGCAGGCTCCCAGAATATCAGAGATCATGACAACAACAGCTTCATATAATTTCTCACCCGTCTGGTCATTTGCGCCGTGTTTGTTTCGAAGCATAGTTTGACTTATTCTGTACATGGAATTGGCAGCTAGTGCGTCGACAGGCCACTTCGAAGAGAGTTGCTTTAAACATTGACTTGTGGGGTTCTTGACGAACTCCGCAAGCCTGTTCTTTGCTGCATCTGAAAGTTCTTGAAGTGTTTCCTTAGGACTTTTTCCTTGAAGGGACAGTTTATGTAGATCCACATCGAACCACTTGTGATAGAGTTCCACTTGTACCCACACCACCTCTGCTGCTCTTTTGGTGTTGATAAGATCTTCTCTTGCATGCAGTTTATTTTCTACGAGTCTTACATACATCAGACCTTCATTCACACCAGATACTAGTTCTTTAACTGATTTGGGGCTGATGCTTGGAAGTGCTAATGCGATACTTGTTAGCGTCGCCACAGGAAGAGCCCAACAATTTGGTGGTTCTTCAAAATCTAGAGAGGGAATTTGGTTACTGTCAAACTCTCCAACTCCCTTGAATCCCCGTGTAGATCTCTCCAATAGTTTTATGAGGTATTTGGGCCGATTGTTTTCCCCCATCCGAAACCAATAAACAGTAGGATCACAATGGCATTTCATCATCCTCCCAACCAATGCTTCCTCGCCTTCGAGATGCAAAACAAAACCGCTAAGATCCACCTTTGAGGAATGCTGTGATCCTGAAACTGATTCAGTGTTTGAAACTTTCTCGACTGTAAACTTTTTTATCCGTTTGCAGCAGTTGCAGCATGACAAGATCCAGCTTACAAAGTAAATGGAAATGAGGCGAATCGCTTTGCTCATTAGCACAATTCCGATCTGCACTGTGATACACAAGTTTAAGAATCGATCTTTCGCATCATGAGCAAGTTTCCTACAGTGCCTGTTACGAATTCGTAACAAAGTTAACGGGCACTCTTTCAGCTCTAATAGGCTCTGGATCCAATACTTCTCTACTTTAAATTCATTTTTGCAAGTTTGATTCCAGCTTGTGTTTGTGCACCTGAAACTGATGGCGCTGAACCATCTACAAGCTGGGCCAATAGTACCGACTGCTACTGCAATAGTCTGTGTAACAAGAACTAAACAGGCCGACCACTTATAATCAGACTCTCCACTGCAAAATTTGAAAGACCAGGGCATGAAGTAGGATCTAATCATGGCTTCCGCTAAAGTTGCGGCGCTCAGAAGACAGAAGGCTCCCGAAGCGGTGCACGTCACTGAACGCCCCATCACAAACTGGGGGCTGCCCGTATGAGCCATCATCCAATGTTTCATAAGATCCTCTCTAAGTTTGTCAACAAGCGGTTTATCACTTTCATTCGAGCCTTCTTTCAGAGCTAATTGGTACTTTTTATTGTACTTGTATTCCAAATACTGCTTGGTATTCGGGACAGTTAAAGCAGAAAAACTCAAGAGAAGAAGCAAAACAAGCATGATAAACATGATGAAAGCATGTTCTTTCCAGAAAACAAAGATTACCCCGGTACCTAATTGGATGCAGATATTCACAATAACAGTAATAACAAGAATAGCCAAAGCCATAATGTTCATAAATAATTCTCTGTTCTCCATGGTTCCAAGAGAAGGCATGGAATTGCCCATTACCGTACAGATGAAGACCGCGCTGCTGAGTTTCGCAAGCTGATCCTGGCGGCGAGGCATCGCGGTATTTAGATCGACCGACAGTTTAATTGCCACGGCTAACAAGGTCAGGGAAGTGGCGTTGAGAGAGGAGAATTTTGAAGGGAACCAGAACTTCCGCTGGCGGATTCCATGGATGGCATCCACGGCCATGGAGAAGAGAAAAGCCAGGGACGCAGCTGCAACGTAGATGCCAATCCATGGCATCGGCTGGCTGAACTTTGTGTCATCCAGATTCCCATCAACGTTGCAACCGAGCTTCCCCATCTTTCTTCCGTTGCCCTGTTCAGTGTAAAAGGGTTTGAATTTGCTTTTGCTATTGAAATATGTGACTTATAACTTCTTCATCTTGAACTTTTGACCAGAAATACCACTGTCTTCTTGTTGGACATTCTATTCCAGTCAGTCTCCGAATCACAAATGAACCCCCTTTTGGTTTCATAGGCACCAAGGAATCTGATTGGTTTTCATTCTCGGGGGCGGGCGGGTCAAGCTCTTTTGTCTTCTGTTGCTGGAGGGACTGGACCGGGACTGGGGTGGGTGTAATCTTTGACTTTTGAATGGATATCACACGTCCCGTTTGGACTGAATCATCACATCTGAACGTTCAAAAATCAATAACATTTCATTTTCTTTGGGGTGACCCTGCATTTTTCTTTCTTTTTTTATTCCCAGACTAAACTTTGAGTAGAAGTAATATCGTCTTCACCTGCGGTTAATGAGATTCATCCTCATCGTATTCTACTACGTTTGCAACATGGAAGATTTTTTTTACATTAATTGATTATTATGGGGACCCATTATTTGTGGTTGTGCTGCAACCTACGTGTGAGATATATTTTTATAATTGCTAACGTATTTGATGACGTGTTGATTTTTTTTTAGAAATATTTTATTTAAAAAAGAGAAGTGTACTATATAATCTCATTTTATAAAATTAAACGCATATTAATGTAATTTTATTTGATATATTAGATTTATTTTATAATATAATATGTAACATAAAATCATGTCAATTTATAAATTTACTTTTATAAAATTTGTTTGTGGCAAAGGTATAACCAATTCATCTGGCTCTAGATTAATTTTGCAACCAAATCGATATACATCTATTTTAAAAATTTAAGAATCGAAGTGTTCTATGTTTCATTTTTTCGAATCGGTTTAATTTTTTCGCTTTACCGTTTACTAATATAACCCATATAGATGTTTATTCTCCTCAAAAGTATTTATATTAATACCTTAATATTAAAATTGATATTTATCATTAAAATAATTGAGATTCACTATCAACTTGTACTTTTTTTTAAAAAAAAATTATTAAGTAGCAATCTTACATGAGAGTCAGAGTTTGACATATAATATTATTTTTAATTTAAAATCCTGCTAATTGATGCATTAAACATATTATTATGTAGAAACTTGTAATATCAATTAATATAAAATTATTAATATTTTAAATATTTTTACTGATTTTTTAGATAATATCTTATATTTTTTTTTATAAGTAAACAGATAATATATTATATATGTAAGGATCATGTTACTGTATCGCCCAGCATGTAGTGCTCTACGTGACAAATATATTTGTATTTTTTAAAAATATTTTTAATCATATATTTTTTAAAAAATATATAAATTCACTAGAAATTATTTTTCTAACCATTAAAAAAATTAAAATACACAAATAATCAAATCCAGGAGATAAAATCAGGGACAACCATTTTCGTGACAAAACACGTTTGCACTTTTGACATCAACCCGTTTGTTCGCGTCGAGAAACTTAAAACCACCGACACTCTTTACGAAGAGAAATGAATCATGAATCATGATTTGTGAAGTGTGGAGTATTGTACAACTTTCGCATTCAAACGATTGTATAAAAAATAGTGTTCATACAGTCTTTAAATAGGAATTATTCTTTAAAATTCATAGTTATATTTTTTAAAAAATAAAATATAATAATATATTTTTTTAAATAATATAATTGATTGCAAATAGAATTGATTGCTCATTTAAACTGCAAACCGTTTGTGACGGGAACGCCACTTAAGTAAACAGAGAACGGCTTTGAGCCTTTGAGGAATTTGGGAAGACGAAACGACGCCGGTTCTACGACGATGCACCATTTTGAGACCTGCTCTACCAAAATCGACCTCTGCCTCTCTAGCTCATGAATTTCTGATAGAGCGCACAGAGAGAGAGAGAGAGAGAGAGAGAATGGGAACGAGGACGAATCTTTACAAGAACCCTTCTATAGCCTACAAGAGAGACTTTAGTCTCTCCTCCGTCCTTCAAAACCTTAGAGGTATCACTTCAATCTTTCTCTCTTACCTTCTATTTGGTTCAAGACAAAAGAAACTGATGAGTAGCAATAAGAAAACTAGATTTCCGAATAGCCCAATTGGCAATTTGCTTGAATTTTATAAAATACGAAATTCCCGAATTGTCACATATTACCATATGTTTGTCATTTTATCCTTCGTTAATTCCGACTTGTTCAATTTCCAGCTTACAATATTGCCACTGGAAATGCTCCTTTTACCGAAGAACAACCACTCGGTGATAACATAAGGGCGTCACGGAAACGACACCGTGACCTGAAACTATCGCATAATCCAACCCATGTAATCGAGGAGAAAGATGAACCCATGTCTCATGAGGACTACATCGCAAAAAGAAGGCAAATTCAATCATAATTGTTGCTAATGATATTTTGAGCTTTAATTCAAACTGCCGCATAATCTAAACGTGTTATAATTTTTTCTTTTTTTCATACTAATATTTAATTCAACTCACTTCTTGTAAAAGCAGGAAAGAAATTAGTTTGACCCAAGTTCGCGAGGAATTGACTGCAGATATTTTGGTAGTTCTTTTGCTGTTATATTTATTTTAATTTGATTTGTCATTGTTCTGAGTTTTTGGTTACTCTTTCTTGGCAGGGAACTTCTAGTTCCGGTGCAAATTTAGTGGGATATGAAAGTAAGCTTTTCGTCACTCGTTATTTATTTTGTCTTTTTGGTATTCAGCCAGGTTGGAGCTGATCCACATTTGGGATTCACTTGCTATTGGATTGGTAGTTATATAAATAAGGAAATGAATTTGGTGCTGTTATAAGAGATATAAATTATGTACCCTGTTTGTGTTAATTTAGTAAGGTTTTAAGATGTAAGGTTGCTGCTGGTGAACCATATTTTCTCTTTTTTCTGATTTTTACTCATAAAATTTTCCCTTTATTTTACCTATAAAAAAATTTTTCCATTTTTCGAATGAGATTTAACAACATTTTGTTATTGCCTTTAGAAAAAATTTTAACAGAGATGATGATGCAAGAAATCTTAGTGGGAATGGTAAGGATCTAGTTATCACGTGGCAATTTTCTATGTGACTTCTTTCTTGTTAGACATCATTAATGAAAGTCGCGATCACTAGTTCAAGCGGTTTGAACTAGTGATTATCTCTCGACTCAACATTGACTGGCAAGGTTGAGTGTTTTTTACTATAATCGATATTCTTAGTTGTGTTGAGCTGAAGCAATGCTTGGTGCTTACCTTTTCCCTGGCAAATTCTTTCATGTTTATCCCTGAACGATTAAGAATTTCACCTTCCATCCCCCCCTTAGTGGATATTTTCATCATCACTGGTATTTAGACTCATGTTAAAATTGATATGTTCAGTGTATTAAGACTTATGTTGAACTGCAAAACATTGATGAAATCCAGGTGATGAAAGTAGTTCTTCAGGACCTGAAGGAATGCAAGATCCTTCAAATTCAGGTATGTTTGTAAGCTTCTTTCCGTTAGCTGCAATTTCTAGCTAGGTTAATCAGCCAGGAAGTCACCAATGTGTCTTTGTTTACACTGGCTTCTTTATATACTTCTCTTAGGTACCATGAAGGAGTTTGATCATGATCATGTTAAGAGCAGAAATGAACAACGTTTTCCTGATCCAGGGGAGCCAGTTTGTGTAGTATGTGGCAGATATGGAGAATATATATGCAATGAGGTAAGATATGCCCTTTTTTTGAAACTTCCGATCACCTCCTCTCTGGTTTCTCCTCCTGTAGTCGCCTTGTGAACAATGTGTTTCTGTTCTGACAGACCAACGATGATATCTGCAGCTTGGAGTGCAAAGCAGACCTCTTGCAAATCCATAGACTTGATAAGGTGTTTCTCTGTATACAAATTACTGCCATTTGAAAGAAAATATGACTTCCTAAATTGAATCCTTCCTTCTCTAAAATTTGCAGGGACCCTCAAGTGACCAAAATCTAGTTGTCTCCTCATCTGGACATAATGGCACCTTGCCGTTGCCTGAGTTTGGGAAGGACACTTGGGATTATAACCGCCATTGCTGGTCCAAAAGAAGATCTAGTCTTTGTACTTTCGAATGGTAATTTCTTTTTTTGCCAATTATCTTGGTCATGAATCATATATAAATGGGTTTCTGAAGCCAAATAATGGCATTATTGATGAATCCATATATTTTGCAAGCATTAGTAACTCATTTATGCTATTAACTATACAACTCAAAGAACGATGTAGTTGCTCTAATTCTCTAAATATGACACTGAAAAGGGAGGAATTATAGATACATGCTTGAGTAACTTCAAAGATACATAGTTTCAGTATATTCAGATTAGGCCTGTGTATCTTTATGATTGTGCGTTTGTTATTGTAGTTGGAAATGTCAGAGGCCTGGACACCTTGCTGAGGATTGTCTGGTAATCTTTAACCAAGTTTAGTATCATTATTTACCTACTTTTATAAAAGACCTACACTTTTTCAAAGCCATAATTTACCAATATCGTGAGAAAGAAATTATTTTGACTTTCAAATCACTGTTTATGTCTAGGTGACAGTGGGGAAAAGCAAGTCAAGTTCAATAACTGGTGATCTTCTTGGACTGTACAGAAGGTTAGAAAATAATCTTCCTTCCTCCTGTGTTAAAATCTCCCAATTGTTATTCTCGAGTCATTTAGTTGTTGGGTATAGCTTTAGTTCACTTCTTTTCGTTGCTGTCGGTTGTTCATTTAGGCTTTGTTTGGGAAGTGAGATGATCTCATCTCATCTCAAAACTTCTCATAATTTCCTTCCCAAACATTACTCAAACACAAACACTTTCTAATTTCAAATCTTCGACTCTTTCATCTAATCATTACCTAATCATTACAACTTTCCTGAACTTGCAAACAAACAATACAACTTTTTCAATTTTTAGAACAAAAATAATATTCTAACAATATTTTATCTTTATAATATTTTTATTTAACATTTTCTCTCTCATTTTTCAAAACCCAATAAAACATCTTTACTCAAACCATTTCACTACTATTCACTGAATTCTCATCTCATATCATCACCCAAACATGCCCGTAGTTGAGCCAAATTGTATTTCGAATTTGATATTCTTGAATATCTGCTATTGCATAACATATTTTTTTATGATGAATTAGTCTCAATGAAAAAAAAAGAAATAACTATGCAAGTGTTAGTTTGCCTTGGTCTTGAAATCCAGTCATTTAGACTAGGGTTGTGTTGATCTGATGTGGAAGATGCAAAAAGGAAAGAGAGAGGCAAAAAGTGACTTGGGTAGAAGTTATAACGATGGACCCTAGACAGAGCTGAGTGGCATAAAAAGGATCCATGTCATCAATCCCAATTAGTTTCAATTAAGGCTTAGTGAATTGAGTTGAGCTATGATACATTCTCATTTTGTTTCATGGTCCCTCGTGGCATATAAACTAAAAGAACTTGTATATTTCTCTGCTTTATTTTGGATATCACATGACATGAAAATACTAATGCAGAGTAGACTCACTTTCCTTTTTGGGATGTTTTTGTATCTGCAGATGCCACCAGATAGGAAACAACTTGTCAACTGCAAATTGCAATGCATGCCGCAGCTCATTAAGTTTGGCTACATGCCTTGAATGCAGTACTGTCCTCTGTGACAAGTAAGCATTGGAGTTTGACTCTTTTGTTCGGCTGCTATTAAACTAATACTATCTGGTTCTGCTGTTATCCAATCGTTTTTTCATATTCATGGTCCTATGCTAGGACATTTGTGCTTAGTCATCTTGTTTTTTGTTTTGCGTTTACTGGACCTAGGGCTGATCAGTTTAGGAAGCTGCTTTCTGGTAATTGTTAAAATGGTCTATTTTCATAGAAAATTCATTTACAACCAAACCCTGGGCTAAAATTTTAAGGTTGGATAGCTCGAGGTGCTCTTGTGCAGCTAACCTGTCAAACCAACCCCCCCCACCCCCCATATTGATATTTGATATTGTGACATGGTTGTCTTGGATCTTTTGTAGTGGGACAAGGATTTGAGTGGTATGGTTTTGCAGTTGCTGAATAAGATTGAAGAACTTATATTGAAATGCTATTTGCCTTGACAGTTAATGGCTTGGGGAGGGTTGTTTGATTGCCTTATATTAAGGAAGAGGAGGGTTTCTCCTTTCCATTGTTTGTTTGTGTGCATCATAAAATTAGGTGGAGACTAAAGGGACATATATTAAATGCAAGGTTGAATTTTGAATTTTGTTATGGTTACTATAGAGAACATGTTACTGAAAGCGTATTGCCAAATACTCATAAAAGCTGGGAAGGAAATGGAGGGGGTAGGTTGAACGCCTTTGTATCCTCCACTTTATGTTCTTATATTTCTTTATCTATATAATTTTTTCATTTTTTGACTTATCAGTGCTCTGAGATAGAATTAATTTTCTAATATGTAGCTCAGGCCACTTGAACGAGCATATCAAGACACACCCATCACATCAACATTTTTACTCGCATAAACTCAAGCGTCTGGTGAGTTTGTGCTTTAACTCACTGTGTAGTTCACTTCTTGGGAAGTTTCAAAGAAAAATATTTTTAAGTTAAGTTTAGTAGTAGCACATTGGCTCCCGAGATTTTTAAAATGACGTCGTTCTTAACCATGGGGAGCGGGGTGTTACAAAGAAGCATCTCTTTGAATGTGGATTATGGTTTACATTGAAGGTTCCAGTCTGTTTATTACTTTTTAGTTTTTACTATGTTGTTAGTTGACACGCTAATAGTGTCTGATATGGGTGCCTAGTCAATCACGAATCAATGTAACAAAGTGGTTCAGCTTTCCTGTCTTCATTTTGTTTCACTATTTCTATCTCTGCAATTTGTTTGCCTTCCACCAAGAAGCTTTGAGGCCAAATATTTTCTTCCATGCTTCACAGTGTTAGCAGATTAGTATAAATTTATGAATTACAATGTGGATACTCTGTCAGCAGCCTCAGAGACATGGATAGACTCTCTCAGCTGCCTTAGAGAGTATAGCATTGAGGGTCTTTTTCTCTTTATTTATTTTTTTTTCATGTTCTAAATATTTGATCGATCTGGCTACCTTCCTGTCTCCTATGATGCTATTAGTGTTAACATGTTATTGAATTAGGTGAAATGCTGCAAATCAACATGCAAGGTGACTGATATCAGGGATCTTTTGGTTTGTCACTACTGTTTCAATAAGGCCTTCGACAAGTTCTACGATATGTACACTGCAACTTGGTATGCAAACTATATTTAGACAAGAAATTGCAAGGTACCATAGGTCACGCCTTTTGATTTGATATGTATTTATGTTTTGTTCAATGCAGGAAAGGAGCCGGACTTTGTATCATCTGGGGTTCTATTTGCTGTGAAGATCACTTTTCTTGGTAAGATCACAGGCCCTGTTATTTTTTTTCCCATAATTTTTGCTTATGTTCTGGAAATTGTACAGGCACCGGATGAATTGTTCGAGTGCAGATGTGGAAGACGGTGCATATATTATCAGTAAGAATGCCCAGAAAGACAAGAGTGTTCAGCTCAGTGACTTCATTTTCTGAAGGGATCATGAAACTAAGGCTGCGTTTGGATGTTGAATTGAGTTGAGTTGAGTTGAGATAAAAGTTAAAAATTAAATAAAATATTATTAGAATATTATTTTTTAATATTATTATTATTTTAAGATTTAAAAATACTGAATTATTTATTATTTTTTAAGCTTGTCGCCCCCTTGATGGCATGCGTTGTGGGGTATTAAAATGTGGCTTGGGATGGAATGGGAGCAAGTTAGAACCTTTTATATTGTTCCAGACCTGCGATCTTTTCTTCTTTTCAGTCCATCGAACATTTGTTATTTCCTCTCCAATCTTTTATATTGAGCTTAAAAATGGTTACCTAAACCCAAAGCTTTAAAGTTGGGTGCCAGCCGCTAATGTATTGTCTAATCCTTATTCTGTTGAATTTTGAGGTCAAGGGACGACACTGCTGACCCGGTAGTTTCACAAATCGTGTCACTTATATTTTTAAAGAGAAATGTTGCTTGTAGTTGTGATTATGTAAGTATTATGCAGTTGTTTTAAAAAAAAATTAATAAATATGAGACCTATATGAAAATAAATTAATTTTTTAATAGTAGATTTTACTCTTTTTTAAAGTGACTATATGGTATTTGTGCATTTCACGACTGTATATAGCATTACTCATTTCTAAAAACATAATAAAATACAGTTTAGCATTAATATTGATCTATGTATATGTATATACAAAATCGCTTCTTTTATATATGTATAAGATGCTATCAAATATGCATAAACTTATGTAAGAGTTTTGCTTAAATATCATCTTGTACATATACAATTTCATAGCATCTTGCACATATATTAATACAATTTGATGCATCCAAATTTAGCAATATATATGATTTAGCAATTCCATATATAATAAATACATCAAATTCTTGTAAAAAAAAAAAATCAATTTATATACACCAAAAATGAATCTCATGTGCTTGTAAACAGCACATATTAACATAGAAAGACAATACAAATACATTATAATACAAATTCATTACAATACAAATCCATTACAATACAAATTTCTTTAAGATCATTACAATACAAATTCATTACAATACAAATTTCTCAAGAAATGGAGAAGAGAGAAAAAATGAATAAAATATGTTTTGATGAGTGAATAGTTGATCTCCAAATTTACATAGATCTTGTTCAAAACTAGTTAAATATTTGGAGATGCATAAGTTAATGTAGAGGAATTTAGACTCATATTATGCAAATATGACTTTGCATATGGAGATGCATAGACCAATATAAATAATCTTACACGGAAGCCTTACACCACATTCATTCACTTAATCAGATTTGTCATTTTTATTATTCTATCTCAATACTTAAATATGTGTGTGTTTAAATAGAATGATAAAAATAACAAATTACATATTAATTAAATAGAAGTGTGTGGTGTAAGATTTCATTGTAGCATTTCTCAATGACTTGGCCAATAATGGTGACCTAGGTATCTTAATCTCTTTTACTCCAAAGTGACAAACTAACGGAGAAGTGGCACGTACATAAAATGACTGCTACATTAATTAATGTGACTCAATTAGCTTGCGATGCAATCAATTTGCAACATCCATATTAGAAAGAATGCCCTTGAAGTTAATGAATCCAATCCAAAATCATATAGTATTCTCGATTTTGGATATGTGAGAGAAACAATTGGACGTGTGATTATATATGATGGACTACCTGGTGGAATTAAAGGCGCTTGAACTTGTGATGTTTTCATATAATGGCACTTCTAGAAAAAAACTTAAAAAAAAAAAAGAAAGTGATTGATTTCCGATTTGGACATATCTTTTTACTGATAGCTACCTAACCTTTTAACAATTCTCGTGGTAAATCATGTGGTCGCAGGGTAGAATGCGTTGACTAACTCCCTCTACATCATTTTATATGCAAATAGAAGAGCTTTAGTATTTGGTTGATCATTTTATTTTTTAAATTTTAATTAATATGTAGTTTTTTTATCTTTAACTGATCATTCAAAACTTAAAGTCTATATTAAATTAATCATCACACTCTTTATAATAATAAAATATTATTATTTTATATTTTTATATTTTTATAATTAATTTTTATTTTTTAATTACTTGTTTATTTTATTTTTATAATCTTCAATAATTTCTAACAATTATATTCATTTTCATTTTCACAATCTAACAATATATAATATAATAATCTCATATGTATATAGATGATAAAATCTCATATGTAAATAAAAATCTCATATCTATAATATAATAATTTCAAAAAATACTTTTATATTTGTTAAGTTCTTTTCGTATTTAAAAGGAATAATGAATTTATTATAACTTATATTTTAGAAGAAAATAATTTAATTAATTTAATGTAAAACAAATATGAATAATATTTATTAAATTTAAAGATAAAAGACATTTGAGTAATCAAATGCGAATGTTAACAATATCATGTATCCCGAGTACTGATCTTCATCGTTGATAAACGTGTAGCATCATTAATCCCTCATATTTATGTAAGTCCCGGCCCCCATTTTAGGGGGAAGAGATTAAATTTTATATCGGTTTAATGATTACTATTTGCTTGCATTAGAGTGAAAGTAGTCATTTTATGGAAGTAGTATTGCCATATTAATACAAGTGTCGTTCCCACTATTAATGTTGGCAGACTACGTACCCACCGACGCGTTTATCACTGGTTGAGAGTCTCTACATGATCGGCAAAAGAAGCGGTAGGAATGTGACAAGATAGCTCGTCTTCGAACATTTCGATTCAGAGCGCGCGCGAGCTCCAGTACTGGATAAACAACAAAAGTTCATGGATTGTTGCAAATATATCTTCTTAATCTTAAAAGCGTGTATAAGATGAACAGTAGTGAATAGTAACAATAACAGCATTTTCTTTTTCTCGCTGCTTCTTCCAATTCTATTCTGATATTCAGTTCAGATTTTACTCATCTTCCTCGTTCAGTTAGCATGTAAAATATCTAATACATGTAAAATATCTAATCTTCTTTACATATATAACAGATGAAATATCAGATCTACACTTAGATCTCAAATTTACAGAACAATTCAAATTTACAGAACAATTCAAATTTACAGAACATTTCTCAAACTCAACTCAACGAAGAAAAAATTTTCCCGTACTCTTCAGATTTCTTCCAGCCGTTGGTATGCATTTCTCATCTAATCTCACCTCTAACTTCTCCATTTTGTTTTTTTTTTTTCCTGTTTCTCGCATATTTTTTTCTTCTTTCTCCGTGTGCGTTTCTGTGGGGGAGACGGAGAGCTGCGCGTGGGGGACTCCGAAGGTGGGTGTGATGGTCGCCGCCTTGAAGGGGACTCGTCGGTGGTGGTCGTGAGGTTCGGTGGCCACGTACGGCGGCGTAATGTGAAACAAATGGGTGAAATCCATTTCCGTTCGGTCTCCGTGGGGGAGACGGAGGGCTGTGCGTGGCCCACTTCGAAGGCGGCTGGGATGGTCGCCGCCTTGAGGGGGACTCCTCCGTCGTGGTCGTGACCGTCGGTGTCGGCGTACAGCGGCGGAAACTCAAAGAAATCAAAGAAACCCATTTCGGTTCTCCTTCCACGGAGGAGATCCATGGCTGCGCGTGGGGAAGATTGAAACTGCCAGGGATGCTCGCCGGCGTGAGGAGAACATGCCGACGTTGGTCGTGACGATAGCCGGGACTCGGCGGCGCCGGGCAGCGCTGGAGGAGAACCAGCCGTGCTCCGGAATCGCCTACGAGAGAGAGAGAGTTTAAGAAAAAATAATTCTGTCAAATACATTGAATAAGTATTTATATGTCCTACAATTTGCCATCTGAAAATGTTCAATAATAATAATTTTTTTTTTCTTTTCTTTACAACTATACTTTTGTTTTTGTTTTTACTGTAATATTACATTGTTGAATTTTTTACATAGGTTGAACTCCGTGAAGTTGAAAATGGAAACAAGATATCCCAACAACAAGCTACTCATAAAAGTATCAAAAGTATGGATCCTTTAACTTCTTAATTTCATACTGTAAATTAATAACTGAAATAATTTATTTTTCTTCATTGATTTTAGAATTTTTTAAGTCAATTATTTAATGTCATTTATTCAATATTTATTCTGCATGAACTTTGAACTGTTTCAAATTATAATTTCGAATTAGTTTAAAAATTATTTGAAGGTTTTTACATTATATATTATTTATATGACATAATTTAATTTAAAAAATAAATTTTTAAAATTTAAATCTTATGTATTCAAGATAATATAACTAGCAGCAAAAATTATATTAAAAATTGTAACACAGTCAATTACATTAATAAAATGTACAAATAAAACATAAAAGTGGCTACATATAGAATTTTTATATAGGAAAACTTTATCAACAAATCTATTTCTATATGTAAATACTTATATCAATATTTATAGTTTTACCTATATAATTATACAGAATCAATTATTGAAATATTAAAAATTATAAAAATTTAAATTTAAATTAAAGATTTTGATAAAATAGAGTACGTACTTATTAAAAATAATATTGTATATAAACTTATACTCTAAAAGATGCTTGAAAAATAAAATAAAATAATAATTTTGTGAATATTCAATGATAAATTATCTCGGCTATATACAACAATAATAAACAGTACCACAATAATAAATGAATTTTACTACACAACTTCTAAGGTGGGTGGGACGGTCGCCGCGTTGAGGGGGACTCCTTGGTGGTGGTCGTGACCTTCGGTGGCCGCGTACGGCGGCGCAATATCACGTAAATGGGAGAAACCCATTTCGGTTCTCTTTCCACGGAGGAGAGCCATGGCTGCGCGTGGGGAACATTGGTGGTGCCAGGGATGGTCGTCGGAGTGAGGGGAACACGCCGGTGTTGGCGGTGATCATGGCCGAGGCTCGGCGGCACCGGGCTCCGCTGGAGGAGAACCACCCGTGCTCCCGAATCGCCTATGAGAGAGAGAGAGAGTTTACAAATAAAATTTTTTTCCTACAAATCACTTAAAAAACTATTTATATATTCTATTATTCTACAATTTCCCATCTGAAAATATTAAATAATAGTATTTTTTTTTTTTTTTACAACTTTACTTTTGTTCTTACTAGAATATTACATTGTTGAATTTTTTATATAGGTTGAGCTCCATGAAGTTGAATGTGGAAACAAGATATTCCAACAACTAACTACTTATAAAAGTATCAAAAGTATGGATCTTTTAACTTTTTATTTTTATACTGTGAATTAATAATTGAAATAATTTATTTTATTTATCTGATTCTAGAATCTTTTAAGTCATTTATTTAATATCATTTATTCAATAATTATTCTGCATGAACTTTGAGCTGTTTTAAATTATAATTTCGAATTAGTCTAAAAATAATACTACATTTTAAGAAGATTTTTCCTGATATCTTTCACCGTAGATCATCTAGAATCTTTTGCAAATGTAGCAACTTTTATATAACTAATTGATAAAATAGAGTACATACTTATTAAAAATAATATTGTATATAAACTTATACTCTAAAAGATGCTTGAAAAATAAAATAAAATAAAAATTTAAAAAATGTAGTTTTAGATTAAATAATTATTGGATTTTAAAAAATGAGACATAACAGTTGAATAAAAAATATTATATATTTAAAATATTTTTAAATTATAATTCTTTAATTATACCTCTTTTACTATTATTTTACTACTAAGCAATTTTTTTTTTCCTTTTGCTATTTATATCTGAATTAAAAACCTCATAATTTATTCTTAATACATAATATATAATAAAATTAATTGATGATATTTTATTGCAAAATATAAAATTAAATTAATTCAATCAATCAATATAATCATATAATTTAATTAAAAATGAATTTAATTTTATAAATTTATTCAATTTTTCATTCTTTTTCAAAAGAAAAAATGCTCCTTCTTCTACAAGACAAAAGTTATTCAATCACTAGAGATTAAAAAAAAAAAAAAAAAAAAATTGGCAAACGTCCCTCGGACGTTATCCCACTGCTAGTATATATATATATAGCTCACCGCGTTACCTTTTGGTTAATAAAATATCATTTTCCACTTTTTTTTTTTTTTTTTAGTTCATTTTTCAGTAATGTCCCTGCTTTCTCCATGATTTGAAGTACGCTGATTAATGTTTATGTAATTTCTCATATTTGGTAAAAAATAAAAATAAAAGCATTAATATTTTATTTCTACAACATATCTCTAGCTAGCTAATATATTTATTGTGATTACTCCCATTTTCACTCACAATTAGTTGATTAATATATTTACTGATCATTAATATTATATATGGTCAGTATTAGTACTTGGCTATTTTATAAAACTATGGATGTAATTAATACATGCAGTTATTATATATGTTTTTTTTTTTTTAATGTGAAATAGATTTCATTTCATTCAATGAAATCGAAGTTACAGCTGTGATTGATAAATACAAGAAAAACTCAGATTACAAGTCAAACTACGCATCTGTTTGTAGCTTTCTTGCACATAAATTTCTTTATGACCGACATTGTCTTAACTTCTATAAGCTCACTAATGACAAAACCTTTTGAGATATGAGACTCTGTAAGAATAGAGATTTCAAATCCGATTTGTCTGAAAATATAACACTCTGTAAAAATAAGATAACCAAACCTCCACTTCTTCAAAGGAGGAGAGGGAAAAACCACCCCCCATCCTCTAAAAGTGGAGTGGAAAAATCATCTCCTGCTATGAACAACAAGTTCAATGACCTATGTCTTAAGGTGAATTTGGATTTTAAAATGAGTTGAGTTGAGTTGAGTTGAATTGAGATGATAAAATATTATTAGAATATTATTTTTTAATATTATTATTATTTTGAGATTTGAAAAAGTTGAATTGTTTATTATATTTTATATTAGAATTTGAAAAAATTATAATGATGAGTTGAGAGTAATTTATGTTCCAAACGCACCCTTATTATCATGTTAAGTCTGGACAATATTTATGCGTTTTGTCCTTTGACTATTTTTAATTTAGAGATACGTGCATGCACGGCATGACAACTCCACTCTAATTATCCCCTTCTATATGCCTTCTAAAATTAACCATATGAATACATATTAAGCAAAGTATACTGCATCACTCACCACGACATGCGTAAATTAGAGTGGAGTAATAAGGCATATATGATATATGAGAATCATATAAATTATATGAGCTTTCAACGCTTAATTTGTCTATTTCTTTATATTAGACTATTCAATTTATTCAGTCCAAGATTTCAATCGATAAAATATATATATACCTTCTCTTATAATTCAGCTCAAGTCCCCAAAAGTTGTATTCTGACTCCTGAGCAATGTTTATATAACAGAAATGCTAAATGTTCCGAACATGTATACTGAAAATGTATCCCGAATTTTTTTTTTTTTTTTTTTACTTAGTGATTAAAGAAGTTTTTTTTTAATGATATTGTGTATTTTTTTTTATAAATGTTTATGATGATTAAAAAAATACATGAAATAAAAAAAATAAAAAATAAAAAAACATTTTTTATTTGTTCGGTGAACTTTCGGGCTACATCTCTCGGAAGATGTAGCACTGCTCTTTATATAAAGAGTCGTACACTCACGGTGTTTGTAGCACAAGGATGGATTCCGATAAGGTTAAATATTTTTTTTTCCATACATTTCTTTTTATAATTTTAAACATTTAAAAAAAATTCACAACACCATTAAAAATGTATTTACTTAAGTACTAAATAAAAAAAAAGTATAAGTAAAAATGTTGGAGACCAAAATGGACCACAATTATTTCTCTTATATAAAATCTCATTTGCTTTAAAAAAGCATTGAACTCTTTCTATCGACGTTTGGATTCGAAACTCATCTCAGCTCATCTCAACTCATCTCACTACTATTCATTACTATTCAGCAACTTTAACTCATAAATCTCACTACTATTCACAACTTATCTCACTGCTATTCACAATCCATCTCAACTCATCTTCGAATCCAAACGTCTATGTACTAACTAATTATATGTTTATTGTGATAACATATTTATGGTAATGACCAAACATAAATATATATAAATGTCACAATAATTATTTCTCTTGGAGGACTTTCCAAATTAGAGAACCTAGCATTCAATATAGACATCTGTGTTTTATTCTTATTAATTACCTTTTAGAGATACATGCATGGCATGCATTAACTCCACAATAATTATCCCCATCTATATAGTTAGCCTTCTAAAACCATGATCAATTGGAGATCGATGGATTCAAGGGTAGACAATATGATCATCTTGTTAGTTTTTTTGTTGTGCTTTCTATTGCTGATCAGCCACGCTGAGCTGGGAGAATCAACTTGGGAGTTATCGAGAAAGGAAGAATTCCAATTTGAGCATCAACTTATAAATCTTCAGAAGTCTGCAATCAAAAGCATTCAAGTGAGATTTTTTTTTTTTTTTTTCTTATATTATTGAGGAGTTTTTATTTTATTTTATTATTGCATCCTCCAACTCACATTTGCAAAATAGAGACACATGAACTAGTATATATAAGATCCAAGCAGCATACACATGGATCATATCTTCCTCGATAGAAGCAATATGCATGCAGTAGTGTTCGTAGTGTTCGTAGTGAAAGCAAAAGATCATGGAGACATATTGCCTTTGCATTGAAAACTGATCATCCGATTTTATATTTACAGACAGATGGAGACATATACGATTGTATTGACTTCTACAAACAGCCAGGATTTAATCACCCTTTTTGGAAGAATACCACATTTCAGGTTTTCAATATTGCTAGTATATATTTAATTTACCATGCGTTAAACTTCATACTATCAAAGCTGATTTGTATATACAGTACCTGTTCTAACTTGTTCAAGTTCTATACAGATGAAACGTAAATTATTTATGGAAGCAATGAAAACTAATGTGAATTTACCAGTGAGTACTATTGGTCTAAAAGATGGAGGTTGTCCTTATGGAACAGTTCCAATTATGAGAATTGATGAAGATGGCTTGACAAGAGCCAAAATGAATTCAAAGATCTTGTATTTGACAGAACCAGGATATCATGTCAGTATATATATAATTATTACTTTTTTATTTGTGAACTTATCATGGTGCGTTAACGTTGGTGATATATTGAAATTGAATTAATAATTTAGTTATCTCTTCAATCCAGTACGCAATACTTCAAACAAAACCTGATCTTACTAGGAAGATTGAAGGAATTCAAGCAGCCTTCAGTTGCTTCAACGCCAAAGGAGTCGATGAATCGCAATATAGTTCATTTCGCATGACGCTTTCAAACAATCTTGACAGCATAAAAACGGGATTGACGGTAAATCGATCTACTAATTCAAAATTGCTAATTGTCTTTATTATTAGTTATAAACATTCACAATGAATTCGATCTTTTAGGTAAATCCATTGCTATTTAAAGACAACAAAACTCGTCTGTTTACACAAGTCGTGGTGAGTTATATATATATACTAGCAGATTAATTTGTTTTATACGTACGTGATATATATATTACTTTGATCATGACGTACTCTAGCTATACTTTTAACAGATGGACGGGAGAAGACAATGCTTTAATTACCTATGCCCGGGATATATACAACTCAATCCACAGATACCTCTAGGTTGGCCAGTCGATACTATTTCAGTTATCGGTGGAGAGCAGTATGTTATGAAATTGCAAGTCCTTAAGGTAAAAAAAGAATCATGAGTACACGTACGTTCTCATAAATATATATTTGCATATTTATACTAAATATATATATATATATATATGTTGCCGTTGGCACCGCAAGGAATATATAAATAGAGGGGCAAATACAACAGAATTGGTGTGGACATTACGAGTAGAAGCAGTAGAGAATAGCATACTTGGTTTTTGGCCAACAAAAGTATTTAGCAAACTGAGTGAGTTTGGTAACTATGCTGATTGGGGAGGAGAAGTTTACAGTCCGTTGGATCAACCAAGTCCTGCTATGGGTACCGGCATCCGTCCACTTGGACACAAATGGTCAACGGCCTACTCAGCACATAGTCGTTTTGTTGCACTTGCATATCATGAAGCTGATTTGCAATCAAAATTCGAGAGTCCCAACGATACAGAGGTGTATGAATCTGATTCAAAATCATACAGTATTTTAGATATTGGACATAAGAGTAAAATGCCTGGAGACTATTTGATTATATATGATGGCCCTGGTGGAATACAAAGTAATTGAACTAATTGTAATAATAATCATGTCTGCTGTAATTTTGTAATAATAATAATAAATAAATAAATAGTCTATTTGTAATAAATTTGGCTATTTATCCATGTCGTGCGTGTGAGTTATATATATATATATATATATATATATATATATATTGCTTAGTATGTATTGATCATATGATATTACTCTAAATCCAAATATATATCTACTTTTTTCCATTTCTTCAATTAATAGAGCAAAAACTTATTCTATTGTTTTAAACTCCAACAGATGGATGGAAGAACACACTTCCATATTCAACAGAATTAGTGTGGAAGTTAGTATTTAGAGACGAGTGTTATTATTGGTTTCTGGCCAACGACATTAATATTCGGCTGATTTGAGTGAGTTTGGTAACCAAACTGATTGGGGTGAAGAAGTTTACCGTCCATTAGATCAATCAAGTCCTGCTATGGCTACCGGCAATTCGTCCACTTTGAGTTAACTGTGTCGCGGCCTAGCCTATTCATCACATATATAGTTCGGATGTTGCAATTGCATATGAGAGAATTTGCAATCAAAATTCGTAAATCCAAGCTAGCGATGCGGGGGTGCATATATGAGTTTGATCCAAATCATACAGGTCAGTGCATCGTAGGTGGCACGCTCATATTCTACATTTTTAGTTGGAATAAGTTCTGATACTATTTATAACTCTCTAATAGAAAGTTGAAACTACATTAATTATATTTTAAAATGACTAGTCAATGATATAATTAGAGATCTATTGAAACATTATAAGGAGCAAAAACTTCTCATTCCTAAATAAATGTGAGATCTCATACATCACATACATTTACACATCACATGGGGGTATCACATAGACTATGCATTAATAGCTAAAGGAAAACACTACTTTGCCTCTCACTTTGACCGCTCAAAGTGACCGCTTGACCTTTTTTTTTTTTTACTTAATAATTAAGAAAGTAATTTTAAATATATTGGTGTATTTTTTTAAAAATATTTAAATGTATTAAAAAAATAAAAATAGAAAAATAGAAAACCGCCCAGCTGTAAAGGTGGGTAGCCCCACTCATAGCTAAAAGTTGTGTTATTCCGAATGTTTTGACATAATTTTTTTTTTTTATTAAATGTGTGATATATGGATGATGAATAGAAGAAACCAATTCATTCAATGTAAGTTGGACCGCAAGCTGCATAGAAGGATGGTACCAATACCGGGTTCTCACAAATTATTTTATTTTATTGAAAGAATCACGGATCACCCTTCACTCATGATATGATCTTTCCATAGTATCGGGTGAGGTCCATTCCCCAAAAGTTGAATCCAAATTAAATTTTATATAAAATCTCATATTTTCTTCTATCTAGGATTTTTTTTATTATTTAAGAATTTTTAAGAAGAAGACAGTATTCAAATTTATTGATAGTCTTCATTTGTGATGGACAAAAATCGTGGTTACAAGTAAACATACGAAGGTTACATATAATTATAAAAGACCAAAATCAAAACATCAAAAAGGAAAAAACTAAATCCTATCAACTTACCTCTAGCCGGATTTTCCTAATTCATACTGGCTAATATATTTATTGTGATAACATTTTTATGGTAATGATTCAAATTTGAGCAAATTAACATAAATATAAATGTCATATCTATATTTCTCATCAATGATTTATTTTTCTTAGGACTTTCCAAATCAGAGTACATAGCATTTAATTATCAGTACTATTATTTGATTATCTTATAAAAACAAAGAAATTAATACCGTGGGTATGTTAAGCTGGCTGGAAGATATTATTTGTGTTTTTTCCTAATTAACTGCTTTTAGAGATATATAGATGGCAACAATACTCCAGTACATGATTAATTATCTCCTTCTATTTAAGCCTTTTCAAACCATCTGAATTAACATCATGTAGCATTCATGCATATCCAATATCCATTGGAGATGGCTTCAAGGGTTGTAGACAATATCTTGATAGTTTTTTTGTTAAGCTTTCTTTTGCTGAGCCCCACCGAGGCTGAATCAACTTGGGAGTTGTCGAGAAAGGAAGATTTCCAATTTCAGCAGCAACTTTTAAATCTTAAGAAGTCCGCAATCAAAACCATTCAAGTGAGATTTCTAAATTCTATTCCTTTTATTGGGCCCTTTTTTTTTTGAGAAAATTTATTTGTAAACTTTATTTTTTACACATTAATTGTTGATGTGGAAGCTTTACACATCAGTAATGCTAAAAAATGATTGATGTTTTGAATTTTTTTTTTTTAAGTTATAATAATGGATCATATTATAAGTGATGTATTCATGCACCGACTTATGCGTAGCAAAACTTTTTTTTCTTAGATTATTAAGGAGTTTTTTTTTTTTTTTTTTTATTGCATCCTCCAAACCACATTTGCAAAGTAGATACACAACTATATAAAAGATCCAAGCAACATACACATGATTAGTTACAGCTTCTAAGGTAGTACGTCTTCCTCGATAGCAGCATGCATATGTTCTACATTCTATTGTGCTGTAACTAATGGAGATAATTAAATAATGTTATGGTCTTGCCATCATAATCTGCATCCTAATCAAAAGGACATGATATTGCATTTACATTGAAAATTGATCCGATTTTATATATATATTTGCAGACGGATGGAGACATATACGATTGTATTGACTTCTACAAACAGCCAGGATTTAATCATCCTTTTTGGAAGAATGCCACATTTCAGGTTTTGAATATTGATTTTACGTACCATTAAAACTCATACTATCAAAGATTAATTTGTATAGTACCTGGCCTGTTGTTCTTATAACATAATATTAAAAGTTATTTTCAGATGAAACATAAATTATTTATGGAAGCAATGAGATCAACCAGTACTGGAAATTTACCAGTGAGCATTGGTCTAAAGGATGGAGGTTGTCCTTATGGAACAGTTCCAATTATGAGAATTGATGAAGATAGCTTGGCAAGAGCCAAAATGAATACAAAGATGTATCTCATGTCAAATATTATAGATGATGATCAAGAACCAGGACATCATGTCGGTATAACTATTTTTTTTTTTTCTTGAAACTTATATATCTGCATGGTGTTGGTGATATATTGAAAGTTAATTAATAGTTTAGTTATCTCTTCAATCCAGTACGCAATACTTCAAACAAAACCTGATCTAACTAGGAAGATTGAGGGAATTCAAGCATCCTTCAGTGCCTTCAACGCCCAAGGAGTTGATGGATCGCAGCACAGTTCATTTCGCATGATGCTTTCAAACGGTCTTGACAGTATAAAAACAGGATTGACGGTAAATCAATAAATTAATTCGAAATTGCTAGCTTCATGTCTTTAATTGGTTTTAAACATTATTAAATATCACGATGAATTTCTTTTAGGTAAATCCATTGCTATTTCAAGACAACAAAACTCGTCTATTTACACATGTCGTGGTGAGTTATATATACTAGATTAATTTGTTTAATACATATATATAATTACTTTGATCATGATTCTATATATAATTACTCTTAATTAACAGATGGACGGGAGAAGACAATGTTTTAATTACCTATGTCCGGGATATATACACCTCAATCCACAGATACCTCTAGGTTGGCCAGTCGATCTTATTTCAGTCGTCGGCGGCAAGCAATATGCCATAAAATTGCAGGTCCTTAAGGAATATATAGGTAGAGGGCCAAATACAACAGACTTTGTGTGGACATTACGATTTGAACTAAAGAATGACATACTTGGTTTGTGGCCAACAAAAGTATTCAGCAAACTGAGTGAGTTTGGTAACTATGCTGATTGGGGAGGAGAAGTTTACAGTCCGTTGGATCAACCAAGTCCTGCTATGGGTACCGGCATCCGTCCACTTAGACACCAATGGTCCACGTCGTACTCAGCACATAGTCATTTTGTTGCACTTGCATATCATGAAGCTGATTTGCAATCAAAATTCGAGAGTCCCAACGAAACAGAGGTGTATGAATCCGATCCAAAATTATACAGTATTTTAGATATTGGACATAGAGATAAATTAATATTTGGAGACTATTTGATTATATATGATGGCCCCGGTGGAATACAAAGTATTTGAGCTAATTGTAATGTCTGCTTTTATTTTGTAATAATAATAAATAGTCTACTCTAGTTATTCCAAATTTTGTGAAATTTGTAATAAATAAATAGTCTATTTTAACCTTTTTTTTTATTTTTTTGAAAGCAGCATATTTAAACTTTCTGAATGGCTATAAGCATCTCGGAAAGACGTCCATCAGTTTTAAAAATATTAATAAAATTGAGGAAAAGAAAAACAATTGGATGCGATTCATATTTTTCACTGCATAATTAACTTATTTTGATATACTCTTTGGAACGGTTCTTGGGGCTTTAACAACCCCAATAATAGCCGGCCACGTCAGCAATACTCCACGGCATATTATGGAACTTCTCACATTCGATAAAATTAACATAAGTGAAGTAGTCCTTATCCAATCTGTAGTAACAAAAAATTTACATAACTTCTTACTATTTATACAATCTCTACGCATCATATTTTTTTTAATTTTTAATTTTTATTTCTTTTATTAAATATTTAATATATGAATAATAAATAAAAAAAATTGAATTAATTTAAAAAGAATAAACTCAAAAAAATTTAAAAAAATTATTAAAAAAATATAATGCGTAGATGTTGAGAAATTGCGTAGCATTGCTCTTCCTCACCTTTCTAATCAGCCAAACAGACAAAAAAATATCACATATGTTCTCAATATTTCAGCCCCTAACGACGAGTGTACGAAACAGCTAATGAGGACTTCTGGTTGTAACAACGATGGTTGTGGTGTGCTGGTGAGAGATTTACATCTCCTTGGATCTCTTGTGGGAATGAAGAAGACGTTGGTGTTCAACAGAGGAAGGAAGAGCTTCTGTCTTGTTTATCTTCTCCTGTAAGTGTTTGCCCAAATGACCTACTGAGAGAAACATCACGCTGTCGTTGATGACCCCCAAACCCATTTTCTTCTTCATTTTTAAGGAGGATAAAGATCCCAATAATTTTAAAGGCCTGTACCTGCAATTGCTAAAAGTTTTGGAAGAGATGGTCTTGAGCGAATTTTTGGAGTTTTGGAGAGGGTCTTGGGCAACTGGGCAAGGCCACGAGGTTCTGGAAGGGGAGGGTCATGTTCCGCTCCGACCCCGCATGGCGGGGTGGGCAATCCCGCTCCGCCCATGCGGGGGCAGGTGGTGGGAAGGGCCCGCTCCCGCCCCGCCCCAGCTCCTATTTACATATATATATATATATAAACATAAATATATTTATATTTATATTTTATAAATTGTGTATATATAAATATATATTACAATTTATTAGACTTATTTACAAAATATATATTGGTAAATTTAAAAATTACATAGTTTAAAAATTAATACACTATAATTTATACAAAATATATACTAGCAAATTTAAAAATTACATAATTTTTAAATTATAATCATATTTACAAAATTTAAATTTGGGATTTGGGATTAAAAATGTATTTTTAATTACTTTTACACTTAGAAATAATTTTTAAATCAAATAAAATGTAGTATTTTTTTTTTAAAGTATGTGGGGCAGAGGGTGGGGTTTTAAATCTTAAAATAATAATAATATTAAAAAAATAATATTTTATCATCTCAACTAAACTCAACTCAATTCAATTCAATTTAACATCTAAACGCAGACTAAGAGTACGTTTGGAAACCAAACCAAACTTAACTTATCTCAGCTCATTATTATAATTTTTTCAAATTATAATACAAAATATAATAAATAATTCAACTTTTTCAAATTTTAAAATAATATTAATATTAAAAAATAATATTTTATCATCTAAACTCAACTCAATTCAACTCAGTTTAACATCTAAACGCAATCTAAATGTCATAGGATGACGACGTGGCAACCATTCAATGGAGGTTGTTTAGTACTTCTGTTGCGAAACATAATTTCTGCATAGTTTGTTTTTGCATATAAGTTAAAATAAAGTTGAAAATTAAATAAAATATTATTACAATATTATTTTTTAATATTAATTTTATTTTAAAATTTAAAAAATTAAATTTTTTATTTTATTTTATATAAAAATTTAAAATAATTATAATAATTAAATGAGATAAAATAAAAAATTTTATGAAAGTGAACATGATCTTAATTAACTCTTTGCAGGGGCCCTCTCTTCACGTACGATTTGTATGCTTGTTAAAGTTTGTATAAAATCTAATATTTTTCAAAATAAAATAAAAAATTATTAATTTACTACCATCCACTGATCCACAAATCTCTCTCATACTAGCTAATATATTTATAGCGATGAAATTTTTCTGTCACCCAAGCAAGCAAAATAATTTATTTCTCTTGGGATATTCTTTCCAAATGAGAAATTATATTTACATTTTTAGCGTGTGCAAGTCTGTTACATTCTTTAAAAAACTAAAATCTACTTGAAAAAATTATTTCTTTAATATTGGTGGGTCTCATTTTTTTCAAACGAAATGTGTAAGATTTGCATACTTTAAAACTATATCTAGTACCATTAATCTTTCCAAATCATACCATTTAATCATATTTTTTTCTCAATCTTCATTAATGTTGCCGTTATTTTGTTAATAACTTATTTCTATTTCATTATAATTTGCTTTTAATGCATTTCCTTATACAATGCATGGCAACAACTCCACATTTATTATCCCCTTCTATATAATACTTCCTAAACCATCGAAATTAACATGTTGCATATAATCTATGTATCCATCGGACATGGCTTCATGGGTACCGGACGTTGTGATGGTGTTTTTCGTCTGCTTTCTCTCGCTGAGCCACACTGATCAGGCTAAAACAAATTGGGAGTTGACGAGACAGGAAAATTCCAGATTCGAACAGCAACTTATAAACCTCAAGAAGTCTGCAATCAAAAGCATTCATGTGAGATTTCAAAAAGTTATTCCTTTTAATTTGCAGATTATTTATTAAGACTTGTTTATTGCATTCTAGCTATATATATATATGACCATCTCTATTCTCTAAATAAGAGATTGGGAGATGAAAATGCCTATACTCAAAGGTAGCTAGGGTACATGGATGATGTCTTCCTCGATATATAGACGCATGCATCATGTGTGTTTGTCGCGATAATATTTTAATTCATGTCGTCGTCTACATAGATCTAATGTGCTAAATTTGTATACATAATCTGCAATATATCCTCTTGTATTGAAAGTAATTTATCCCATTTGAAATTTGCAGGAGGACGGAGACATATATGATTGTATTGATTTTTACAAACAACCAGGCTTTAATCACCCTTTTTGGAAGAATACTACAATTCAGGTTAATTTTCAATATGATCAGTAGTAGTATTTTGCCATCCAAACTCATTTTATTGAAGATTATTTGTGCAGTTCATGTTCTAATTTGTATTGTAATTAATTTACAGATGAAACGTAAATTATTTATGGATGCAATGAAAACCAAAACGAGTGCTTTATCATCGAATCTTGGGTTGAAAAATGGAGGTTGTCCTTATGGAACAGTTCCAATTATGAGAGTCGATGAAGATGACTTGGCAAGACCCAAAATAAATTCGAAGATATATAATCTGCGCCCAAATATAGATGAAGAACCCGGATATCATGTCAGTACATATTACTTTTCTAGCTATTTCTGAACTTATGATCGATCTAGTCATGTTAGTTAGTGATCATGATCAAATTGAGTTGATAGTATAATTATTATCTCATATACTATAGTATGCAATACTTGGAACAAAACCCGATCCAACTAGGAAGATCGATGGAATTCAAGCATTCTTCAGTAACTTCCTCCCTAAAGGAGTCAGTGGATCTCAATACAGTTCATTTCGCATGACACTTTCAAATGGCCTTGACAGTTTAAAAGCGGGATTTACGGTAATTTTACTATTTTAAAGTTGGTAATTAATTGTCCTTAGTTTTGAATATTGTCATCATGATATATCACATGATCATACAAAAACTTTCGAGGTGAATTTCTCTTAGGTAATTCCCTTGCTATTCAAAGACGACAAAATTCGACTATTTACGCATCTTGTGGTGAGTTATACTACTCATTTACTTTCCTCATTTATTCAATCAATAGCATATATTTTATTCAATGATGAGTTTATACTAACTCCAACAGATGGGTGGAAGAACACAATGTTTTAATCAACAATGTCCTGGATATATACAACTCAGTTCTCAAATACCATTAGGCTGGCCTCTTCAAAATATTTCAATTGCAGGTGGAGAGCAATATGCCACAAAATTGAGACTCATCAAGGTAAATAAAATTTATGAGAAATGGTAGTTGCAGTCAAAAAGTGAATATATACAAGACTCGCACGAAAAAAAATTAATTTTTTAATAATAGACTATACTCTTTTTTCAAAACGACTATATGCCGTTTGCACATTCACCATGTCGTGTATATCATGCATGCATATTAGTTCTTCTAAATTTGCCTTTGTTTTTTGAAATATCTTAATTAGGATTATGTAAGTACAAGCTGGACGGAATTAGTGTGGAAGTTACTACTTAATGAAGAGAGTGTTGCCGTTGGGTTTTGGCCGACGACAATATTTGGGCAACTGAGTGAGTTTGGAAATGAAGCTGATTGGGGAGGAGAAGTATACAGTCCATTGGACCAATCAAGTCCTGCCATGGGTACTGGCATTCGTCCACGCTGGAAAAAATGGGACCCAAACTATTCAGCTCATAGTCGGCTTGTTGCAATTGCATATGGTGGGAATTCACAATCAGAATTCGTAAATCCAAACGATGCAGAGGTATATGAATCTGATCCAAAATCATATAGTATTCTCGATATTGGATATGTTAAGAATGAAAATATTGGACGTGTGATTATATATGATGGTCGCGGTGGATTAATAAAGCCTACTGCTTAAAACATTTTATGTTTTTCACATGATGCCATGTCCTACTCCTACATGTTTGTCACATTTTATGTTTTTTTTTTTTTTCCTTTTTTCTTTATAAGAAAATAGATCGATATTTTTAAGCATTCTCTGACTCAACAAAATTTGTTATGGAATTTTCAGATTAATGCGTCATAACAACATTTAAAGTCATTACAGTAAATCCAGATCCAAAAATAGATTAGTTTCATCAAAGTTCCATGTTATCTAATCGAGTCAACTGCTCAGTCGGCTCAACCCATATCTTCGCTTCACTCGCCATTAACACCCAACAAAATGAAGAAATAGACAAAACCACAAATTTAAACCAAAAGATGATGAGAAAAACCAAAGTTTTCTTTAGGAACCAGTCCCATTTATTACAGACATTTTTTTTTATACCCCTTTAAAGATCCGCCACCCTAAACAGCATTTGAAAAGCCAAGACTAAAAAAGCAGAGCTAAACAAAATCCTTCACTCTCCAAAAACTTCTTTAGAATTCACTCAATCTTCACTTGGATCACATCCTTCCTCTCCTCCTCCTTCACTTTTGGCACCACAACCTTCAAAACCCCATTCTTCATCTCGGCCCTGATCGCGTCGAGCTTGTAAAGATTCGGAGGTAAATCAAGCCTGCTCGAGTACCTTCTCACGTTCTCATCATCATCCGATTCCTTCTCGCCCTCGCCTTGGATAATCAGAGTATTCTGCTCCACATTCACCTTCACCTTGTCTTTGTCAACCCCCGGCATATCCATTCGAATGTAGAGAGCGTTGTTGTCCTCCTTCACGTCAAAGCCTCGCCTCGACCCAGCTCCCAGGCCTTGCGACGCTGCTACAAATGGGTTATCCAGAAACTGATCCATCAGGTTCAGCACCTGGCTCAGGCTCCTTGTCGGAGAGAAGGGATCGAACACATCTACAATTTCATTCAATACACCAGTGTGTGAGAAATTCGTTTTAAACTCAAAAGAACTGAATCTTTATTTATAAATGAAATTAGCAATAACTTAAAAATAAAAAATGGTCACAATACAAAGTAATTAATATAAACCCCGAAATTTGTCAGCTTCGACACAGGTATAGGCGAACATCAAATTTATGACTGCTGCTCTGCAACCTGTAGAGTTAGTTTCTACGCTTCCCTTTCACTTCCGCAATTAAGAAAACAAATAAAAAACTTATATAAAAGACTGGTGTTTTTAAGTTCAGACATGATACCATAAATTAAATAGCTAGGACGCAACTCCAAGCAAATAAACACAAAATTCAGTACTAGATAATAAGTCAAAGAATGAAACAGAAACTACCAGTGAAGGGGGCGGGGACACCGCGGCGAGAGACTGAACGGTCGGAACGGCGGTCGACGTTGACGGAACGGTCGCGCTTGTCGAAGTCGCTGAGCTGGGGCTCGGAACTGAAGGAGCGAGAAAGAGAGGGAGCGACGGAGGCGGAGCGGAATGGGTTGAGGAGCTTGGAGAAGAGGGCTGGAGCGGTGACCCTTCTAAGAACCATAGAAGATGCCATGGTAGGAACTGCACGATAAGTTCGTGTGCTTGAGATCGGCTAGTTTTGGACGTTGATGCTTTTTCTGGAATGTTAAGGGGGTGTCAAGGAAGGGCTTATATAGAAGGGACGAGAATCACAAGATGAAAGAATAGAGAATGAATTAAAATGGAGAGAGAGGGAACGAAAAGAAAGAAAGTTCTCGAGACGTGGAGAAGAAGGGAAAAGAAGGCAGTGAGTCAGTGAGTGTGAGAAATATGGGGAAAGTTCGAGAGCTCAACGGTGGGAGAAAGTTCTAGAATGTTTTGGGATTACGAGGATAACCTGATCCTTTCCCGTCCTAATTATAATTTTTTAATAATTTTTCTTTGCTTTATATATTATCTTTTACTAATTTACTTATTTATTAAATGATAAAAAAATATTTAAATAAGAATAAATCTATTTGTAAACTTTTGCACTATTGCTGGTTTAGATTTAGAGAGGATTTTTTATGAAATATAAAAATTAAAAAAATATTATTATAATATTATTTTTTCTTATTATTATTGTTTTAAAATTTAAAAAAATTAAATTATTTATTATATTTTATGTGAGAATTTTAAAAAATTATAATAATAAGATAAAATAAAACCCTTTTCAAATCCAAGACCTAGCCAATATCATTTGGAGCAGCATCGTATGAAGGGATTAGAAAAACATATCCAGCAAACTGAGGAAAAAATAAATATTATTGGCAGTGACCTCTAGTACCATTATCAATCAAGAAGGTCCAGAACATATGTCAAGTTGAACCATAAAAGAAACAAATAAAACCACCCTCTTAAGTTACAAAAAAAAAAAAAGAATGCATGTTACAGAAAAAAATGAGCTTGATAATTAGGTAAAAGATAGGAAGATGAACCCATGACCGCACCTAAACAAGTTCACTACTTCCACAAAGCTAACAACCAACAAAAGCACCACCCTTGGCGAGTTACCTTCTCTTTCCTCTCATCATTGTTCTTCAATGATCGGGAAGAAAAAGAAAATCAAGGACAATATATGCAAAAGATCTATTGCAGGCACAAGCTTTTATGCCTTCTTCATTAGATATCCCAAAATTATGCCAATCAATCCAACAATGATGATGAACAGGAAGGAGACACCAGCACCACCCTTGTGGCCTTCACGCCTCAGCAGTTCCTACACATTGTAATCTTTGTGAGATAAGAGATTCCCATAGGAAGTACATGAGAAATAATATCAGAAGCATTGTCATATTTGCTGCAGCAAGAAACTTCACAAAATTCCCTTCCTTCTCTTTTATTTTAGAAAAAGGACTTTTAAAACTGTAAAAAATTTAAAAACAGATTGAGAAAAAGATCACTAGAGCAAAAAAATTATCCTTCATCTGAAGTGGAAACTAGGGAAATCCAAGAATATGGTAGGGCCCACACATATCACAGGTAACAATATGATAGGGCCCACCATTCACCCATACACCTTTTTTTTTATGCATCTTTCCATTCTTTTGTTGGCAAATCCACCAAAAAGTTAGGTAAGCAAGGTCAATCAAAAGCAGCATGCATATAATCATGTCCCTTGTCTAGTTCAAGAGACTCGACATGCTCATATCCTAACACAATTTTCATGTCAGAGCCCATGCACAATGGATATAATTTTCTCTAAAGATACTCGAAACAAGTGATGGATTGTATCATAATCATCCATGCGCTGCGGATTTCTTTTTCTTAAGGGAATATTAACTAGACTCTTTTCTTTTATAGGTGAATATATTAACTAGACTTTCCAACTTCAACCGGAATACAAGTCCCCTGACCCGCTATAATGTACCAATATACCGTTAGCATGAAGAAAATGATGGTTTCCCATCAAGCCAAAGAACATTGAGTAGTCTTCATAACAAAGCCAACTACTTCTCAACCAAAACAGGGCATCTAATGCATCTACTTGCGATGAGTATTTCCAGATAAATAAACACAGTATAAATATGAAGCCATTTTCGGACACTATTACAATACAAGTCATGAGATCAAGGTATATTATGAAACTGAATACACACACACACATAAACAGTGCAACGGATTTCCTACACCCATCACTATTTTGACAATAGACAATCACATTTTATGGACAGCAGCACTCATGATGGACACAACTATGACCATATTTTAAAGGGTGCGTTCACGAGAGAAAAAGAATACAGCCAATCCTTTCAAAATATGGAAAAGATATCAATTCACATATCAAGTACTTAGACATTCCACAGTACTTTATAACAACACAACTTGGGTGAACATGGTAGATCATTTGTTCTCAAAGCAACCACGAACTCTCAAATATACTGCAACAAAAATTACATGCAGGAGCCCCATAAAAAAGAATGAAATATAATAGTTATAATACTATCAAGATGCAGTTGCAGTTATCGCTCACCATTTCCTGACGAAGCTTGTTATTTTGTTGAATAGCATTGTTCTTTTCCTCGGTCAGTTTGGAAATAAGAACTTTTGCCTGCAATTATTTCAGGTATCATCAAGCATAAATAAGTAGCCTTTTCATATGTAGTACGTGTATGAAATTTAATATTACCCATATTACAAAAAATGAATATCCAATTATAGCAGAGGTGCATATTCTTCTTTTTCTATCATGAGCAAGGTAAATATTTTATTACAGCAGAAAAAGGTGAACCAGGTACACATGAAGTATACCCTTTTCTGCTGAAAGAGCTATGAATTCTTGAAAAGTAGAAACAGTAAGAGCAAAAGAAGATTTGGCTCAGCATGTTCTATTTGATACGGGTAGGAGAAGAAGCCAACTCGGTATTCTTAAAAAAATAGAGAAATCAGAACCAAGTCAAGATGATACAGATTAACCATCATTATATATATATATATATAAGAATAATTTTACTGAGTCAAGTAAATAGGCATAGCCCAAGCACACAGTAAGAGTAACACCATCTTAAGCCATTATCCAATTCTATTCGGCAAAAAATAAATATATTTTTTTTATAAGTAAATTAAGAAGTATAATTGACAATAAATAAATAAATATATACAACCAGAACAGGAAATTGAACCCAAGTTTCTTGATTAGCCTCTGAACATTGTGTTTTTCCACATCGAAAGGAGATGAAGCTATTAAGGAGAAGGGAAGAGGTTGGAAAGTAAGGACTCATCACAGAGAAAAATGACTTGTTAGAAATATCAAATATGCAATGCTTTTTAAAATATAAAACGCTTTCCTAAATTTCACCAGGCTGTTCCAATCTCTCAACCCAATTCCATCCATGCAAGATTATGGGAAGGTAACAATAAACTTCCTCTAGAAATACCCATTTCCATTGTGATATGTGAGGAGTGATGGAATTCCTATCAATGGAAGGCACCTAGATGATCTTTCTTGCAGTCATAAAACAGATATTATTGTTAACTATCCAAGGAGTTAACACTACACATAAGTAGAGAAATCTAATACAGAAAAGAGATGGAAGCAAAAAGTGAAATGTTTGTTTCAGTATTTCCTTCCCGATGAGTGCATATCACTAGACTTAAGAACTTTCAAATGTATCAAAAATGATGCCCTCGAAGTTCCAACACCAGAATCTCGTCATCAAAAGTAGAAAAGGAAAAAAAAGTGAACATTATACACGTTGACAAGGAAAATTGAACATGGAAATGAAGAAATGACAGATATACAAGCACTTTCCAATTACAAACATGTCTTGTATAAGGAATTCTTGAGTTTTCTCGTTGGTAGGTGAGGATCAAAGTAATTGAAACAATTAAAGGATTATGGAATCTAATGGAAATCTCTTTTACCCGGTGTCTTCATTGTAGAAGACAGAAGGGGCAAGCAATGCTGCCACTATGAAACTACAACATATTATGACTTTGCATTTTATGCTGAGCACGTCAATGAATTAAGCCACATATGCTTCTGAGTATACACTGTTTATCCTGCAAACTATATCCGAGTAACACACAGAAGATCAAAGACAAACACTTAGAGAAGAATTTTTTTTTCTCATTGGTTACCTCTGCAGACTTGTCTTGAGACTCAAGCTGATCAACAAATGATCTCGAAGCCTGTTATCACCAATGATGAAAGTGAAATCAACATTACCACGTAATTGATTATTACAGTATGGTATCAGACCAAAACATTAACAATTACTTGAGCACTTACATTGGTGAACTCAGCACCATTTGCATTTCCATTCTCAGAAACAGAACCCCTAGGTGAAGACCCTTCTTCTGAGCCTTCTTGTACCGGAGAAGGTGGTTGGGGTGGAGAAACATAAACAACTCTCAATTTGCACTCCTCAACCACATGTCCAGCCTCCTTATTGAACTAAGAACCCCACTTACATAAATTAAAAAATCCAGCATAAACCTCACAAACTCAAAAGAATTTATTACAATGCGCTAGATCTTTACCATTTCTGGGGTAATATCTTTTGTGGTTGCACCATCGTTTGCTTTTGCACTCTGAAGCAGAAACTTGTCCTTGCATTGCATGTCAGGAGGAGCCTCCTTCTGTGCTTGCATGGTAACTAAATCAAGACCAAAAATTTACAAATAATTGAATAAGAGTCAAATTATGAGAAAATAAAAATCAAATAACAAAATGGACAGTATAGGCACCCGTAACATCACATGTGGACCGTGGCAAGACAATTCCGGTGTTCGGACGAACACAATACTTCTTCGGATTCGTCGTTTTCACCTGAAGATGACCGAGTCACATAAGAAAAAAAAACGCAAATCCACATTCTTTCAATTCGACATTTGAAGCTACGTCTTATCTTATTTTATTCAAGAAAGAAAATTACTCCTCAAATATGAAAAAAACTAGGTATATTTATACTTAATTGAACGGGTTTTGTTGTTTTCTCAGGTCCCAAAACAATAAGAATCAGAAGTCACATATTAAACCTCCTGCATTCGCCAGCATTCAACATAGGGAATCATACGAAAAACAAATTCAAAAATCCCAAATCAGGCAACGAGGAGAGCAAGATATGGGGAGGTAAGATTACCTTGAAAGCTACATAATTATCGGTCTTATTTGACAGTTGAAGCGAACACGAGATCTGTTTCTTCAATTCAACTGACGAAACAACCAAAAACAATGAAAATAGAAACAAGTCAACCAAAATGTAAACCGTAGTGGGAAAAAAAATAACAAAACAGATCCGTAAGAAAATGATGGAGAAAAGACTGACAGGGGAACTTGAGTTCGAGAGGTTCGATGCCAAGGAGCTCTCCCGTGTTCATCTCGAAAGCAATGGCTTTGGTTAATGTGAAATTTAGCTTTTTAGATTTTTGGGAATGATTGTGGAGAAGCATAAAGAAAGGAAAAGGGAGGAGATGAAAGATGAAGATCCGGTAGAATCCGGAGAAATCAGGTTAATTGAATCTGTGGTGCTCTTTGTTTTTTGGAAAAGTTTTTTCTCAGGATTAGGCGGAGAGATCCAAACATAGTGCTTCCGCAAAAGCTTCTATATATGGTCGCTTTTCTTTATTTTATTCTATTTTATTTTCAGTGTTTTGTGGAAAAATGAAAATTTACTCTTTTTTAATTTTATTTTTTATAATACACACTTTCTTTGAAAAATGAAACACTCTGCTATTTGCCCTCTGAGCATTCAGATTGAATTATGCATATGCATATCTAAAATTTTATTTACATAATATAAATAGTATCTATATAAATTTAGATTATTATTCATTTTTTAAATATTATTTTATTAATTATTCTCTCTCCTTCATCTCTCTCACAATCCTTTCTTCATCTTTCTCTTTCAACAATATAACAAACTTTTTACCTGTATATTCATTTTATTATTATAATATATTATATATTTTTTTTATTTTATTATATTTTTAATATAATATATAAAAAAATTGATTTTAAAAAAAATTAATATTATTTTATATAAGTCATTGTGAAAGTTTTGTTTGAATGGTAAATAAATATGCAAAAAATGTGATTTTATATATGAATATGCGTAGACTAATACTAATTCTATTAAAAACATAATTTTTTTTTTATATTAATCTTATATTTTTTTATTTTTTTTAAAAAAATGCGCCGTACCTAGAGATAGAGAAAAATATTGATTCAGATAATTAAAATGATATAGGATTTTGGACTGCCCCCTTATATAGATTACTGATCATATAATTTCTGATTTGCCTTTAATAAAGTAACATAAAGGATCATATTTCTGTCACGTAAACAATAATGCTTGAATAATGTTGCCATATTTTGTTATTATAAATCTATGATTATTTAATCACGAAAACCCTCGTGAACCAACTTCGACCATGGACCTTGACTTTGTCGCCAACCACAATGACCTTGAGCACATGATGCATAAATATTGGATCGGTTAATACCAAATTCATAGCCCTAATTAATCGTCCAATAAGAAGATTGTTTCCTCGCAGGTATACAGATTTCTATACATCAATAATTGCTTTAGTTACCTATCCATTTGGGTTTTTATAATCTCTAGTACGTCAGTTAATGACGTAGTTTAATTTGGATAGTGAGATGAGATGAGATGATTTTAGATGAGTTGAATAAATATTATTAGAATATTATTTTTTAATATTCTTATTATTTTGAGATTTAAAAAAATTGAATTGTTTATTATATTTTATATGAAAATTTAAAACAATTGTAATAATGAGATGGGTTGAGAGTGTTTGTATATCCAAACAGAGCCACTTCTATTCAAATTATGTGTTACATCTACCGATGATTAAAAATGACATCAATAATAAGAGTTGTTACATATGCTTAAGGGTATAACAGGTCCGATTTTAAATAAAATTTAGGACCGAATCGGTATATATCGATTTTGTATTTTTCAAAATCGATTATACACATGTTATCCTCCTAAACCGGTACCTTCAATTTTACCTGTTTCCAATCTAGTTCGGTCCGATTTTTCGGTTTAAATAATTTACAAATTTGTCATAAAAATCTGTTTATTAAAAAAAATTGTTTTAAAAAAATATGTTTTATTAAAAATATGTTACTATTTACAAAAACTTGCTTTATAAAAAAAAAAAATCTGCTATGTAAAAAAAAAATCTTTTATAAATCTCTGCTTTATTAAAAAATCTGTTATGTAAAAAATATTCTGCTATAAAAAATCTACTACGTAAGAAAAATCCTGATATAAAAAAACTGCTATAAAACAAAATTTTATTAAAAAAATCTGCAATAAAAAGAAATTATTTATGATATTAATTACTAATTTGTTACTAATTTAGAGTATGTCAATGTATTGATATTATATGTTATACATTATAAAATATATATTATATATTAATAATACGTTGATACTAAATTATTACTAATATTATATACTATACTAATAGTGATACTAATACTATATTATAATATATATATGGCCATAGTGGTAATTATATAATATCTTATATATAATTATAATTCATATTATTATATATATTATATAATATAAAAAAATATTATATATAATATTAAAAATTTAAATATATATTATAGTGAACTAGTCCGGTTTGGTCTGGTCTGGTCCTAAAAATCATAGAACCAGACCGGTTCCAGCCCATTTTTACATTTTAGAAATCGGTTCCAGACTGGACATGTCCAAAACCAGACCAATTCAACCGGTTCAGTCCAGTTCAATCTAATTTTTCGGTTAAAATTTACACCCATATGCTTATAATTTTACACACAATATAATACCTATTGAGTAAACTGTAAAAGATCTATTTTATCAATTTCTTCTTTTTTAATTAAAATTTGAAATTTTATAATTTTCAGTATATTTACGTGAGCATATATTATTATATGAACAAAATTTATAAGTATAAAAGCTTAAAAATGGTAGGTTATAAAATTCCAAAGAGTGACAGATAGCATGGTCCACGGTGCCAACCAATGAATTCAATACTACGTGCCAGAGCTCCAGCAGATGCTGTGCCGCACATTTTGGTGAACGCATTATGTCGAGGTTAGCGTCAACACGTAGAAATCTCACTCTATCCGCCCGGATTTTATTTGGTAGGGCGCATTTGCAATCACAGCAAAAATAATGAAGCCAAAGTAAAAACAGAATAAATAGATGATGACAAAGGGCCACAGCTGCACAGCAATGAGCCCCAAAATAAATAAATAGATGATGACAGAGTCCACAAAACTAGAAATGTATCACTATCACTATCTTTGCTGAGCAGCACCCTTGTCTTTTATGTTGGCAAAAGTAGTCACCGATGTGCTGAGAAGTGAGAATCTGACACAGACACATCCTGGTAGCTGCCTAAAAACAAGATTGCTGGTTTTGTAATCATGGCTCCTTAGAGTTCTCCATAGAAAGCTGGGAATTCATTATTTTTTCATCAACAATGTCGTTTTAATTTATTAAATGGATCAGAGGCATGCAATGGTTATTTTCCAGTTACCATATATGTCACTATGAATATGAATTATCATCGTTTACAGAAGAAAGTGAAGCAAATGAAGAACCAATCTACTAAAGTTCAAATACTTCTTGTATTTGCTGTGCAAGTCTTTCCAAAATCTGTAAAAGAAAATTAGGAAAACATTTTTAGAATAGGACGATCTGATGATCATCTGATACAAAATGCCATTGACATGAATAATTATGTATCTTTCCGACTCACCATTTTGGTGTCCCCAAGTGCAGCTTCCAGTGCCTCGATTTTCTGACGATGCAAAACAATATCAACATCATTCTGCTCAAAATTTACATTATTCGAAATAACAAATGCAAATATCTGCGTAAAACTTACTATCTTTGTGTCTTCAAGTGCAACTTCCATTAATGCCCGGGTTTTTCTTACTGCAAATTTGTCTGAATATTTTGAGCTCACCACCCTTTCCGACTCTTCAGGTCTCTGCATTGAGTCGAATTAAGCCTTAATTCTCACGAGTGCAGAAGAAGAAGGGGCTGGGGATTTGTAAGAGGAAGCTTGAATAAAGAACAAAAATTACTACACTTTCTACATTGTACATTCCTTCATGAAGCAAGATCATTTGGATGCTTAATTAATGAAGCAATGCAGGCAACCTACTCATTTCATTATAGTCTAGTGAGGCCCATCAAACCCAGATGCAAGATTGCAACCATTTCAACCCTGGAAGGAGCCCTGGATATCTCTGAAGCAAAGATTCAAGTCCCCAAAGAGAATCTTCTTCCTATGGTTTGTGTTTTATACAGTGACCAGGGAGAGTCTTGAATCCAATTAAGTACAAGGTGAGAGATATTGGTTACAAAAGTTGGCATTAGGCATTAAGCAAGACACTTGGTGTTAATTTTTTAGGCTGTTAAATGCTCAAATATTAGACAGAAAAATATTTATTAGAAATTAGGTGGATAACTCTGTAAGGCTATAAGCCTATCTTATTTTGGGGGCACCAAGGTAGCACAGATAGAATGATCGTATCATTTGGAAATTAGGTTGCTTACCATATTCTGCATGAAGGCATCTTCTAAAGCCACACCACCGTTTTCTGCGTCCTCATAGGCATGTTCTGTTGCAGAAACTGCCTGTATAAAGTAAATGAAACATTTAAATGAAGTATTATAAGGTGAAATAGTATCTGAAAGATAGAAATCCATTCACATGTTTCAGGGAAGCACATTAACAAGTCTTCCAAAAGCATTGAGGAGTTAAACCTGAAGCTTTTCTATGATATCTGGATTGTTCCAGGGTCCTTTGTCACTTAACAGGCAACCCCCATAGTCAGAACATGTGCAGTTCCCACCCAAAAAGGTTGGTAAATGGCTGCAGAATTGAATCATATGATATTTAGGGAGCCAATTCAAGCACAGCTATTTAAATTTTAGAGAAGTGTATAAGCTGAACTGCATATTGGCATCAACAAACAACGTAGATTATTCAAATACCATTTCATAAGCACAAGACATGTTACCTTGGGTCAATAACTTCAAGCAGCTGACTAATGTAGTTGAAGCCTAGTACCTGAAACCTCACATGTTAAAAGTAAACACTTCCATTTTCACAGGGAAACCAAAAACAAATTACTGCATCTACTCAAACAGGAGATCAGCATTGACAAGAAAATTTATTACTTGAATTTTTGCCATTGTGCGTGCATCCAGAAAGGTCTTGATTGCTTTCCACAGCATCCGAAATCCAGGTCCAGCATTAATGATAAAGAGTTTATTCAGAGTCTGAAAACATCGGCGACCAAATTTAATATGATGCGTGGTGCATAAGCCTGCAAGGCTGCATGTATGTACTCAAGCAATCGGTTCATTCATCTATTCTCCTTAATGTAGTTTATGCAAATACAGATTCATTTGTTTCTCCTCAATATCGTGTACTTCTTCTTACGCATATAGATTACTGAAATGAAGTTTTTTTGTTTTTCCATTAACCTTTATTACCAGTTGGCAAATTACTTCTCTGCTCAATTTCCGTGGATCAAAGAACAGTAATCTTGTAGGCTAATAGTTCTTTTTCCGCCATTTATAGTATTTGTGTTCTTAAGATGCCTCCAAATTTTGTGTGGGCCATCTATCTACAAGAACCATCTTCTGAGTTCTGTATGAACTTGTGACTACGTACTCTAATAATTTATGATCTTGCACATACCTCAGGATAATAATTGCTATCAATCCTTTGAATTTCAGTAAACAGATATCTGGCTGGTTTTGAGAAGTTAGATATTCCCTGAGCAAAAACAATATTTCATTTAGCAGCTGCTACAAAAAAAGTCTTCAACTGATTGACTACAAACATATAACATTGAAGAACGTGGAAAAGAAATCCTCACCACTCCATTTACATCCAAGATACTTGTTGTGGATGCTATATGACTCTTAGCTGCAATTGAACATGAAGGGTATCTCAAATTCAATGTTTTCTCTTGTTCTGACACGTGGTACTTAACAAATCTGTCTATGCGAGTTACTTGCAGAAGGGAATTAAGGTCTACCATCCCAATCCTTTCAATATATACAGGTCTACCGTATCTGTCAATCCCATGATATCCATGGGGATAGTATTTCTTAACCTCTGAATACTCCTCAAACTTAAATTCCTGCATCATGTTCCAAGAACATGAATGAAAGCAATAAAATGTGATGCAAATTTCTGGCATGATTTTGATCCATAAAAGAGTTGTTTGGTTTACCTTGGAAATTGTATCGACCTCGAAATCCTCACGCCACTTGAGATAATTCAAGAACATCTCCTTTGATTTTGAGAGATCGAAGTCCCTCATTCGTAGAAACCTGAAAATCATAGGAAACCAACATAACATGATTCAATCCAATTATGCAGAATGAAACATGTCTATGCAATATTCTGCAAATGTAAAACTACCGTAGAAGAGTATGATAGTCATTGTGTTTTCCCAGCAAATGACCATCAACAAAAAGCAGTTTACGGAAAGACTCAACAAGCTGTTCATCTTTTGGATCATGTGCTCCTTCAAGAACCAATTGCAAGCTTTTGGTCCTTCGAATTTTCTTCAAGGAGTCTCGAAACTTGAACGGGTAAGACATCATTGACTTGAAGCCCGAATTCGAAGACTTGGATTCTTCCTGTGGTGGGAGTTGCCAATGGGTTTCAATAGGTGGATGGATGGATTTAGTCCTCCCCGTGTTAAGCTGAGATTTATTTTTTAAACTCGATGACTGCTCTTCCTCTTTAACACCTCTATATATAACTATCTCCGTAGATCTTTCCTTTGGCGTTTTCATGAGTGAGCGACAAACGTAATGCCCGAGGAATTCCACTTCTCTGTAATCCACTCAAAAACCAATGCTTTCCTCTTACAATTAATGAATTAAGATTCACTTCGGATAAAATGATAACAAGGTTCCTTAAACATACAAATGAAACTATATACAGATACTGATCACCCACGTAATCTCTAAAGAGAGACTTATTCGAGGATTGGAAATATTATGTAGTTTGAAGCCAGAGATACAGGAAAGTGGCAAAACTCAAGATTTCAAAGGGCAAGTCTGAAGCTAATTGTCATCATCGAAGAAGTACCGAGGCATAAAGAAACAGTTTTAAGGGAAACGACGAGAATTGCAGGGAAATTAACACTTCTGTCCTCAAAGAAATCGAAATTAACCCAGTTAAGAATTGACAACAATAGCACCAACTTTAAACTAGATTGTGGGCACGTCGATCGAAAATCGAAGTGCACGTAGTTATTACAAGTGAAAAAGAGTACCAAGCGCAAGAAGAAAGAATGAAACAGTGGCATAAGAAGAAGAAGAGGAGGAGAATGAGAGGAATGGTAGGCAACGATGATAGAGAAGGAATCATGGAAAGCCATGCTTTGTTGGTATGACTCGAATGTTTGACTTGCAAGGAATTCTCATCAGGAAACAATGTTTTCTGCCCAAGGGCGTCAACAGGCTAACCGTAACTGCCAAGCTTTTGCCAGGTTAACCTGTTTAGCAGAAGGATTCTTGGACGCAGCTAGAGGAACCGATGAAGGACCGATAAAACCGGACCGATAAGTGCACTTTTTTTTTTTTAATTTTTTCTCTTTTTTATTTCTATTATTTTTTATATATATTTAAATATTTTTCAAAATTTTTAAAAAATATCAATTTAATAATAATCACATCTTTAATCATTAAATAAAAAAAATCAATCAATTATTTTTATTAATCAAAATTATCGATTCAAATAGCATTTTCTATATATATATATATACACACACAAACTAGTAAGGGTACCTGCAAGGCACTTATATCCCTTATACCTTGCGCCCAATTGGAGGAAAAAAAATTTCTTATAAAAAAGTGAAATCTCTTCAAAGCAGAAGCAGATAATAGTAATAATTTGTTAAATAAAAGCTTTTCAAAGAAAAATTTTGAACAACACCTAATTAAAAACACTATTCTTTACATAAATGGACCAATATATAAAATCATCATTAAGTTGGCAAGTTCTTATTGGTGAGAGTTGCACATCCAAAATCTCCAAGTTTATAAACACCATTCTTTACGTAAATATTATTAGGTTTGACATATATATTGATTCTCAACATGGTTATGAAATAAAAGATTTTATCAAATCAATCTTTTATGAAAATAGATTTATGCAAGTGTTTACTAATGATAATTTCTTTTACCAAATGAAACCAATATTCCAAAATCATACAAACATTTGAGGATGCTGGTTGGAAAATTTTCATTTCTTAAGACAAATTTGATTGTGTGAAAGTAGTGGCCAATCGAGAATATGTTTGGGAGAAAGTTTAGCAAGATGTTGTTTTTTTATGGTTCTTCTCATGCATGGTTGACATGATATCCAACCCATCATCAAATACTTTTCTTTTAATTCTTGAAAGTCATATTCGGTTGGTTTTTCTTTATCACTTAAGTCATATTCTTCTGGTTTTCCTTGTACATCCATCCTAAATCTACATTAGTATTATGTATCTGAATAGTCATTTGATTAAACCGATGCGATCTTATCTTGCACTTAAACTTAAGAAAGTTTACGCGTTTTATGCAATGTGAGGTGCATGACATAATATATACATAATTAAAATTGTTAAATATGGACATGATGCGAAATGACATAATCGTATGTTATACTGGATAACATGTTTACATATATTATGATATGCGTGGTACATAAAAAGTGGTTGTCAAAGAACTGACTTTAATAATAATTTATCTAAGTTGTCGTAATAATCCTCATTCACGATCAAATTACTTACCTCGATGTGTTGCTTCTTGTATCTAACTCTGTAGTTCATCACCTGCATGAAGTATCAAATGCCACTAAATATATCTAGAAAAACGTGTCCTAATAACCCACGTAATTAAATTCATATTATAGAGAATAATTAAATAAATATTCTATTTAATACGAAAATCAATGAATACTAATATTTTAAATTATTTAAATACTATTAACCTATTCTCACTTCCAAATTATAATTAAGTAAAGTATTTAATCCTTATACAAAGACCTATTCTAGTTATAACTATAATAAAATAATTTTATCGTAGGTAACAAAATAACAACGAAAAATCTTTTTGATAATTGACTTAATCATATTTAAATTTCAAGTCCTGGCAAAACTTGTAGGATTTATTTGTGGTTCTAAAATATTAGACATTTTTTAAATTAGATATGATACACTTTTGAAAGTAAAATATTAATGACATAATATATATTTAAAATATGAAGATGTTATAATATTTGTGTTGTTTTTAATCCCAAATGCTGCGTATCACAACATTATAGACTCCACTCTTTATTAAAACACAGCGTATCATTTTCCCCCAGCAACAGACCTCAAGTCTACTCCAAACACTCCGTTTTGTTTAACCAAAACATTGTGCTTCACCATTCTACTACGACGCCGTTTCCAGTTCGACACATCAACTTCACTTCATTTCGTAGTATCTGATCTTCAAGTTCACTTGTTTACTAGACCTCTGTCTTTTTCCTCTTTTCTGTAGGATTTATGTCGCCACTGGGTCTCTAAGAGGTTCTCTCCATTAGTGAACAACGCTGCCTCTTCTCTCCTCACGTCGTCGGTTTGCTGAGGTTCCACAAACAATAGCCGCCACGCTCTTCCTCTATCGATGTATCTCTGTCTCAGAAACCATCTTTTCCACCTCCAGCTCATTTTTTCTCTCGTCATCACTCAGTCCCAATCTATCCTCCCTTTTCTCTATTCCATCAACTTTCCACCAAGAGCAACCGCAAGCTTCCAAAAAATACACAAAACAGCGTGTGACTTCAACAAAGACAATGAAAACAGCAGCCATTAGGTTTGGGTGTAAGGTTCTTTGAGATCTGAGGAATTTCTTGTTTTCTTGTTTAGATCTACACATATTATCGATGGTTTTTTACTTTGGTTTGTTCTCGTTTACATCGGTATGATTTTTTTACTCAATTTGTAGAGATATCAACATCTCACAGATTGTGTTTGGGTTTGGTTGATTTTTTTTTACTCATACCCACCATCTATTGGTTGTCGTCAGATCATGTGTATGGGTATGATTTATTTTTTGTGAATTTTTAAAAATTTCAACAGATTGTGTTTAGCTTTCATTTTGTACAAATCTCAATGTTCATTTATGTAATGGTCTAAGGAGATTTCTGTAAATAGGGGCCAAAAATGTAAAACAACGAGCATATGAAAGAAAACCAAGGGATAAAAAGGGATATGTGAAAAACAAAGGGGCGAACTTGGAAGAAAATGTATGATGAAAAAATACTATTTATTTTGGGATAGACTCCTTTTATGTATAAAAAGATAGAAAAATTCATAAATCTCATACATCATATGCTATCCTTCTTGTTATTTTTTTAATTTTTTTCTTTTATCAAATGAGTGATATATGAATGATGAATTTAATTATTTTAACATAAATAAAATTAAAAAAATATTTTAAAAAAATTGTTGTGTTTAATATATGAGATTTATGAATAGTAAATCTCAAAAGATATATATCACTTGCTGAGTAAAAAGACTCGGCAATAAGTGTGTGGTGTAGAAATATAATTTTTCTATTTTTATGAATTGGATTTGGGCCTACTGCGCCGAAGGGCCTAATCACATCATAAATGAATGGTAATTTTTTAGGAAATTGTAACATAATCAACTAGAACATTGTGCAATGGGCCTCTAATCTCTCGCACCGTATATGTTCTCGGAAAATGCTATAGCCATCGTTCCTCTTACCCTTTTTGCTTCCCGCTTGACGTGGATATACTACGCATGTTTTTTTTTTTTTTAAATGCTACACGCTCCGCTGGGGCTCTTGCTGGGCATGTAGCATTTTTTTATTTATATTTTTTAGTTTTTTTATATAAATATTTTTAATAATTTTAAATATTTTAAAAAATAAAATAAAAATTATAATATTATTAAAAAATATTTTCTTAATCATGAAATAAAATAAAAATAATATTTATTCTACTTTATGATTAAAGAAGTATTTTTTATAATTTTTTTTTTACTTTTTAATTAAAGAAGTGTTTTTTAATGATATTTTAAATTTATTTTATTTTTTAAAAGTGTAAAAAAGTTTATATAAAAAATAAATTAAAAAAATACACATAAAAAAGTACATGTTAAGCCTAACAAAATATTTTTTATAATTTTTTATTTTACTTTGTAATTAAGAAAATATTTTTTAATATATATTTTTTTAGTTTCTGATTAAAAAATTATTTTCTTAATAATATTTTAAATTTATTTTATTTTTAAAAAATATTAAAAAATATTAAAAAATTTTTATAAAAAATTATTTAAATAAAACAGATATAAAATAATACTACAGCCCGCTGCGGGAACTCCCAGCAGGGGCTGTAGCATCGCCCTTTTTTTTTCTCCCTTCCCCCTCCATTTCGTCTTCCCCTCCAGAGTGTCTTTTTTATTTTTTTTTTCCTTCTGTTTTTGCTTTCCTCTTTCTTTCTTCCCATTTCGTCTTCACCCACCATGTCGTATTCCCATTCTTTTTTTTTTTTTTTCCTTTTTGTGACAAGAAATAACAAGATCATCTGTTTGTATTCCCATTATGACTTGAATTGAAGTTCTATTGAAAGATAAATGTTTCAATCTCTAAATAATTTCCTGAAATTCATATGGATGAGCTTACCTGAGTCCAATTCCTAGATGAAACAAAAGCAGTGCAACACAAAAGGGAAAAAAAGCATATTCAACAAGTTTCACAAAGGAAGATTCATGAAGGTTTATCTTCTACATGGGCGGCAACCATTCACGCTGTTGAACTCAACCCAAATGATTTGACAATGGTGCTGATCCTTTCTGCAAAAGTTCTGGAGATTATCTTTTTACCTGGCACGTGAAATGGGTTTGAAACCGCATCTACATATTTCGTCTTCCTTTTTTTTTTCCTTTTCGTTTTTGCTTTCATTTTTTTTTTCTTCCCATTTTTTCTTCCCCCTCTAACCCATTTCATTTTTACAGATGGCAAGAAACAGGGATTTATGGTTTGAATCTTGAAAATGTGTGCCAGTTTCAAGGGTTTGGATGGGAGACGGTCTGCAGAGAGATGAAATGCAGAGGGGAGCGAACCTGTAATGGGTTGGAGGGAAGACGAAATGAAAGGTTGGAGGGGGGAAGGGGGGAGACGAAATGGGAAGGGAAAAAAAAAGGGAAGCGAAAGAACAAAAATTGCAAAGAGACGAAATGGAATGGGAATTTGGGAAGATGAAATGGAATGATGAAGACGAAATAAAATGGGAAAGACGACGTTGGAAGATAAAAACAAAGAGAAGCAAAAACGAAAGGAAAAAAAAAAAAAAAGCATGCCACAATAGCATACTCACGTAAAGCGGGAGAGTAATTCTATACATCAGCCTACACTTTTTACACACCATGTATTTAATTTTTTTTTTTTTTAACTCAATACACAAGTGTGTTGAGTGTGTGATAAATAGTAGGCTGATGTAAATATTTTTCCAAAATGAGAAGAGGGAACTGTGGCTGTAGCACAGGCACTACCCATATGTTCTCGCTTCCGCATCAAACATCTTTTCTTTCATAATTTTGTACAAATTTGTTAGGAAATAAAAAAATAAGAATTATTTTAATTCTCAAATATGTGTGTATAATATATATTATCTATATCACTTAAATTATAAGATTTAAATTTTAAAATTTATCTTATATATTAAATTATATCACGTAAACAATAATATATGGGATAGAAAACTTAGAATTGCAGTACTTTAAAATAATCAAACCCGATCTATCACCCTTATACTATATTCAAATTTTAAATATTTGTACTTTTGAAAAGGAAAAAAACAAAAAACAAAGACTACCAAACAAAACGTTACTAAAAATGAAGGGTAAAGGAAACAAATAAGGAGTAGCTAACAAAAGAGCATAATGGATTGGGACCTTAAAGTGTATCCTTTATAGGCCACCTATTTGTCTTTTATTCTTTGTGTGGCGACAAAGTGCTGAATCTTCGTGCTGCCAAAATGGCACCAACTCTGGCTCTGACATGCGGATCTACTCTGTTTCTTTCCTCTCTTCCTCTGTTTTTTCTCCCCCACGACTTTTGGAATTTGATTTCTAGCTTTCTTTTTCCCCCGTTCGGTGGTTGATCAGGTTAAGCTGTTGTATTTTATTTTATTTTATCTTACCTTTTTTTTTTTCTTTTTTCCCTTTTTAATATATGTAAGTGAGCAATAAGAATTAACCAAAAATGATTGGATTATTATCTTTATAATTTTAATTTTTATATAGAAGTATATCTATGTTTATGATCAAAATCTGAGTCCAAATACAATTATTATAAGAGTTATTCTATGTTTAATATTTGACTTATAAAATTAAAATTTTAAAATTTATTATTTAAATCAAATTATGTTATGTAAATATTTTATTATATATATTATTTATGCCATACTTATAAATAAAGTTTCTCTGATTGTACCAATTATTTATTTAAGACGATTGAAAAAGATTGATGGTGTTAGTAACTTAGTTGGATGGTGCTAAAATAATAAAATTTACCGAAATTTTGATTAGAAATTATGGAATTTAGTATAAATATGAAAAGAAGGCAATTGGGATTTAGAAACACTCTCAACACATCTTATATCATCATTATAATTTTTATAAATTCTCACATAAAATATAATAAATAATTTAATTTTTCAAAATTTAAAATAATAATAATATTAAAAAATAATATTCTAATAATATTTTATTTAATTTTTAATTTTCATCTTAACTAATTTTATCTCAATTCACTATCCAAACCTAATTTTATAAAACGTTGAGAAGCGACAGCTAACGTACGGCGACGTTATGGGTCCTTGTTCACATTCTCTCCATTCTCGTCTGTCCTTTGTTTTAGAATAATGATAGGATTATTATCTTATTACTACCCATTTACTATTTAAATTGTATTTGATTTTTTTTAATTTTTTCTTAATAATTAATGATGGTAAAAAAATACTTAAAATAAAATGATAAAAAAAAAAAAATTGAAATGTGCTTAGACAGTAAGTGGGTAGTAGATGGATAGTAATCCTATCACTATCCTTTGTTTTAACTCCTTGACAATTGTAAACACGGATTCTGTAAGTAAATTTTATAATTTTTACTTACGTAAAATTATAAATATAAATAAAATTTTATTATAATTAATTTTGTATTAATTTCATCGCGTTATATGCATCCTAATTTCATCGCGTTTACCTGACATTTTGGCAAAAAAAAAAAAAAACTTTAAATCCAAATGGTTTTATATTAATCTTCCTACCTAATTTACAAGATGATAATTAAGATTATCTTTATTTTTTTTGGAAGAAAAAAAAAAAAGAAGGCTTTTGCACAACTTCAAATAATTGATGGTTGCAAATTGTACACTTTCGAGGAGTATGTCTGAATTTGTGCATCAAATCAAAATGGAAAACACTATTTTGCTTTTCACTTTGACCGCTTAAATTGACCGTTTGAACCCTTTTTTTTTTTTTTTTTTGTATTTTGTGATTAAAAAAATTATTTTAAGTATATTAATATCTTTTTTTATTTTTAAAAATATTAAAAAATACCCTAAGACAAACCGATAGAAAACTGACAAAAGAGACAATGATGAGGAGATTGGTAGGCGGGATCCTTTCTCACTGACAGATTGTATTTAGTAAAGGATGCTACAGCCCCGCTGGGCTGTAATATTATTATTATTTTATATGTATTTTGTTTAAATAATTTTTTGTATAGATCTTTTAATATTTTAAAATATTTTAAAAAAATAAAATAAATTTAAAATATTATTAAGAAAAATAAAAAAATATATATTAAAAAATATTTTCTTAATCATGAAGTAAAATAAAAAATTACTACATGATTAAGAAAGTATTTTTTAATAATATTATAATTTTTTTTAAATATTTAAAATGGATATGCTACAACCCCGCTAAGGGCTCCCATTAGGCTTAGCATGTATTTTTCTCTGTATAATTTTTAATTTATTTTTTATATAGATTTTTTTACACTTTTAAATATTTTTAAAAGATAAAATAAATTTAAAATATCATTAAAAAACACTTCATTAATCAGAAAGTAAAAAAATTATTAAAAAATACTTTATTAATCACAAAGTAGAATAAATATTATTTTTTATTATATTTCGTGATTAAAAAAATATTTTTTAATAATAATATAATTTTTATTTTATTTTTTAAAATATTTAAAATTATTAAAAATATCTATATAAAAAAAAAATTAAAAAAACAGATAAAAAGAAGCTACAGCCTAGCAGGAGCCTGCAGCGGAATATGTAGCATTTTCCTTTAGTAAACTACTCTTACCGCTACCGCTGTACTTTCTTATTTTTTATTTTTAAATGATTGAATAAGTATTTTTTTAATACTATTATAATTTTATTTTTTTTAAATATTAAAAAATAACATATAAAAATAATAAAATAATACTAACGGTGGCTGTAGAGTCCCCCTAATTACAATGCTAGGATATGTAAGTATATCTCAAGTCTCGTACATTTTTTTAAAAAATATAAATAAATTAGAGATTTACTTAAAAAATTATTATTTTTTAATAATAAATTTATTTGTTTAAAATAAATGCACAAACTTATACACTCCGTACAGCTATTTTGCATTTCTGAATTTGAAACGGTAATGCCAATTTTGGAAGGCGCACCTCCACGGAGTTCCGCCAAAGTCTTTAAACCTGGTTTGAATAACAAAATCTTTCCAAACTCATCATCTCATTGTAATATTTAAATATTATAAATATAAATATTTTTTAATTTTTAATTTTTAATTTTTTTATCTAATTATTATAATTTTCTTAAATTTATAAATAAAATATAAAAGATAATTCAAAATTTTTAAATATAAAAAAATATTATTAAAAAATAATATTATAATAATATTTGTATTCAATTTTTTATTTCTTTTTTTTTTTCAAAATCTCATAAAATATATTAAATTAAATCATTTTACTACTATTCACAAGTCATTTTATTATTTACAAATTATCTTATCTTATTTCACTATCCAAACCGAACTTAAAATTAAAAATTTGTTTTGGATCCCAAATATTTTATCTTCGACTTCGATACATATTTAGGTCATGTTTATGAGATTCTAAAATAATATTAAAAAATATTTCGCTTCAATAGAGGTAGTTATATAGTTTTGGATACACCCAGTTCGCAAGAAAATTTAGCGATTATTTTTAGGAAAATGGTTCCTTAATTTATAGTTTTTATTATGTTTTTGATGTGGTGCTATTATATGGTGCCACTAACTTATTAAAAAAATTAAAAATAATTAAAACACAAATATGAAAAAGGTAGAAAGAATCTAAAATATTACTTCATCTTTTTCTATTTTTGAGAATGATTTTATTTTAAATATATATTTTTTAATAAACATTATGATGAAAGCAGCGTTACTCGCTGTTACCCTATTTTTATAAAGCCTAACTAGGAAGCGTAGGCAACTGAAAAGTGTTAAAAGTAAAGGAATTAAATTGGTTGATGAGAAGAAAAATACAAATGCATTGATGGCTGCTTTATTCGTTACTTGGCTGAGGGTCTACGCTATCAACTTTAATGGAGTTTTTTCTCTGAGATTTAAGAGAGTTTGGCAGCCAAAGTACAACAGTACAAGTCTACTCACACGTATGTGTATACACTATGTGAAAATACTGTTGATAAATATTTGGCTAATAAAGACTTCTAGTATAAATCAAGTTTATAAAGTTATATGACTTGTTACAATACATCATATTATAAAAAATAAAAAAAATTACGCCTAAAAAAGTTATAACATATTATATATAATATCAGTTTATGAATTATATTTGCATGAAATATTTATATAAATTTAACACTTCTCAACGCTAGAATAAAGTTAGAACTCAAAATGTTAAAACGAGGTCCCATTTGGATATTGATCTAAGTGAAATGAGTTAAATTTTTTTTATGAATAATAGTAAATTGAGATGATGGAGTGAGTTTTGTGGGATACACCTAAAATCAGTTTAAATGTATTTAGATGTTAAGATGACTTTAGATGTATTTATAGAAAGTAAAAAAATATTGTGAGTCTTGCATGCAAATAGTTGTTGAATTGAAAAATATTGTGGATCCTACGTATAAAGAAGTTTTGAGTTAATATGAGTTTAGTGATTTGAGAGTTAAGTGTTTGGATATCAGACTCAACTTAAAATTAAACTGAACTTAATTGATATTCAATCCAAGTTCAACATCCATCTCTAAACCATGCATGAAAAAAATTGTGGATCCTACGTATAAAGAAGTTTTGAGTTAATATGAGTTTAGTGATTTGAGAGTTAAGTGTTTAGATATCAGACTCAACTTAAAATTAAACTGAACTTAATTGATATTCAATCCAAGTTCAACATCCATCTCTAAACCATGCATGTGTAAGGTCCATTTTAAAGTGACTAGAAACCAACCATTTTATATCATAGCTATATGAAAAATTAAATAAAAACCCTACAAATGGTTAAGTTGATTTTAGAATAACGGATAGTATTAACACCAAAATATGAAAATAGAAGTAAGGTAGAATTATGGTTCCTTAGAATTTATTTTTGAATTTTAAATCTTAACGTGTAAGAAAGATAAATATATAAAATCAATCTCGCATCATTTATAACCATCTAAATTTATTTATTTATTTTTAATCTCTCAAGTGACCTAAATTGGTAAAATAATAATAATAATAACAATCCAAATGATCTTGGGTGCTTGTAGTTCTATATGAATATCCAATAAATAGCCTACAAATTGGAAGAAATTCAAAAGCTTATAAATCCATTAAAAGCATGTCTTTATTGTTGGTATGCGTTTTTCAATCCCGGGTCCATATAGAGCCAACGTCCAAGGACCACTTGTGATTGGCTTTTTAGAGCATTAGTAGTGAACTCGGCAAAATTAAATTTTAATCTAGGAATAACTAATACAAAATAAAATGCAACAATGAATTCAACAGATGAACAATAATTTTAGTCACATATTATATCACTGGCCAAATTTATTGAACCCAATAGACTGACCAAATATTATTTTTGGACTAAAACATTATCTTTCCACACATGTTCAGTCACTTAAAATTCTTTTAAGTACGTGAGGAGATTAGTCCACAATTTATCATTAACATTGAAAAGTCAAGTCTGTCTAAAGAAACATTTTTTCATTTTATAATCTTTTCAAAAATTATCAAAAGAAACAAATGATCAAAAGCAATTTGTACTGCTTCAACTAGGTGCTAAACGGTCCAAAATATTTGTAAAGAGTAATGATACTTTAATACAATAATAATACAACCATAAATTTTAATACAATCATATATTAGTTGAAAAAATATGATCGTGATAAAAAAAAGATTGTTAAAAAATTTTATCCGGAACGTTAGAAAATTAATTTATAGTTTTTAATAACGAATAAATATTTAAATTATGATTAAAACTAAAATAAATGAAAAGTTTAAAATTAATATTTCAATAGAATAATTATAGATTTATTGAGTCTATTTTTGATGTTGTTAAAAATAATTAATTAAATTTATAAAAATTAAATTTCTAATTAAATTTTGCTATTAATGCAATGCTCCTGTAATAAGAAGCTATTTAAAAAAGTTAGCATCAAATTTCATATTTTTACTTTCAAACTTTACAAATATTTATTTAGCTCTCCACACGTCATCCTTTGCTTCTAGGCAGCATCAAGTAGCTCACTGCTCATCTTCTCATGAACAATTTTTTTTTTTTAAATATTTATAAATACATCTCATTTATTTTACAATTTAAGTGAAGTGCCAAACCCACCCACCCACTTTTATATATCATCCCAAGTGACCCGACCCATTTAGAGATGTCTCTGACTCCGGTCAAACCTCCCAGGTCAAGTCGGCGCACGTTAGCTCCGGTTCAGACTATCCCAAAGGGATGCGCAGTGTCTCCTGGCGAACCCGACCCTCCTCATCTCCAAATCGTATACCACCTCGAACCCCTGCTGCTGATAGTTCCCAAGTGTGGCTCCGGGCCCACCACTCAACTCCTCCTCGTCCCCACCGTTCATCAACATCAAACACCCCACCTTCCTCTTCTTATCGCCGTCCAAAAACTCGTAAAAATAATTTCTCCTGGGCAGCACCACACTGGATCCTTTCCCCACAAAGTGCAATGCCACGGCTGGCACAATCACTACCTCCTCATAGTAATAACATGGCCCGAGCCCGGTCTTGCCTTCCACCTCACTCGCCCGCTCGTTCATTCGCCCCACCCGGTGTTCGAACTCGGTCACCACCGAGTCATACAGACTCTCCGGCAACATCGTGAAAGTGGTCCCAGAGTCCACCACCACCCCACCGTTACCCCTTCTGTCGACTCGTTTCAAAGTTTCCGGCGCTGGGATAGTCTTCTTTCCCACGGAGATTGCTTCCAGCCCGACGCAGTAGTAGGGGTGCTTCGGGTTCTCCAGCATGGACGTGTACACAAACCCAGCTCCATCATTTCCCAAGCCCTTTTCTTTCTTGCCGTAGCGACCGAGAATAAGTGGACTCGGGAGGCGAACTCGGTCATGGTCGAAGGAGTGAGAAACCAGGCAGTAGGAGAACCGGTTGCCCAGCTGAGGAAAGAAGCTGGCGAGTTGGGCAGGCAAGGAAAGTAAGCCAAGGCCGAAGCCAGCGACCCCAATGGGCTCACCGAGGGTCGTGTGGGCGCACCCGAAAGTGAAATTTGGAAGAAGCAGAGAAGGATGAACTGGGGTGGGAGCGGACAAGCTATCTTTGTAAAGGCGAGCGATTAAGCTTCCATCTGCATAGGCATAGTAGAAAGGTGGGCAGTTGAAGGAGGAGCAATCAGAGGTTTCAATGGATTCTAAAGGACAGCGGGAAATGGCGCAGAGGTCGGAGGAGGAGAGGGAGGAGTGCGCGGCAGAGCAAGCAGGGGACTTGCATGAAACGGTGGCGTTCTTGTGGATTTTGGGCAGGGGAGTGGTGGTGGAGGGGTTGTACTTGCCTTCGCAGAGAATGCATTCGAGAGGGGAACAGGGGAACCAGACAAGGTCGGAGCCGGTGTCCATGTATAGGGAGATGGGTTGGGGAGGGTTGGAGCCCACAGTAAAGGAGAGCGTGTAGTCGCTGCCAGGAGAGAGTGTGAGACAGACCTGGCGGCGACGCTGGTGGTGGCCGTGGAAACGAGTGGCGGAGCGGGTAGAGGTGGATTTAAGGAGATGGTGGGTACTGTTGAATTGGGTTTTGGAGAGGGAGTGGGTCAGAGGTAAAAGTACAATATCTGAGAATGAAACAGAGAGACCTGTAAAACAGAGTATGAAACAGAGAAAGAAGTCTGAGGAAGCCATGAATTAGATTTAGAACCAAGAGCAGACCAGAGCAGAGCTATGCTGCTAATGTCACGGAGTTTCAAACCGTTTGGCTTTGCTTAAAGAGAGAGAGAGAGAGTGGTGAGGGGGTGCTTATAAGGGGAAAGCTTGGAGACGGGGCTGGGAGAGGACGAAAATTCTGGCGTCTTGCGCATGGTATGCGTATTATGTTTGAATTGAAAATTTTCTTGTTACAAAATTTTGTAATATTTGAATAAGTTTTTAGTGATCGATTTTCATATAATTTTGTAAAAATGATATAATCTTTCATGCTTGATCTACTTGTTTTCGATGAAGACAACACAGATGTAATAGGCTAATAGCGACTCCACTTCCAACAACTTGTGGGGAACATAGTTTTTAACTCTTAGCAAGACTGATTCTTAGGATGAAACTATACCATGCAGAAAAGGAATCTTATCGTTTTAAATCCTCTCTTGGCTTGGCCGTGACAATTTAATAAACGATCGAAAACTAGACTCTTTTAAGAGACTTAAGTTTGGGTTGAGTTTCAATTGGTGCTGGACCTAAGCCGAACTCAAACACCTATGATATGAAGGTGAGCTCTTCCCTTTTTATGAAAAGACAAACGGTGCGTTTCTTTTACTCGACGGGAGTTTTGAACCATCATCATTTTCCACAAACCGGACGGGATCGATAACTTGGCTAAACCCCACCAAACAAAACTTGTATATGGATCGATTCTTAACAAATCTACCATCCCTTTCAATTAAAATGGCCCCCTCCATGCGGTTAGGTGGATGTTCAGTACAGATGCCATGCAAGAAAAAGCATTTTTGCTTCACCCACACGACTATGATGGACTACCATACACGCGTACTCCTACAAAACAAATTATATGCATTGAAGAGAGATGGGGATTCCCTGAAGACATTGAAGATTTGCGGGTAGGTCTTTGATTTTGGGGCGGAGTCCTTGCTTGTTTGCCAAAATGGAGTGCCATTTTTTCTGATGCAGAGTTAGTTGCTCTAGTCCACCACCAACCCCTCCATTCTCTTTACTCCATCTAAACTCTGGAAAGGTGGTTTTATGGTGACGAGTCAAATACTTTTACCCAAACTACATCGAAGAATCAAAGATCGGGACACGATTTATGAGAGAGAGTAGGAGTCCTGCAAGCCATCTCCAACGTAATCTGGTTACACAAGATGCATGTGAGCCAGATCTATCGTGTTGATATGCAGGCTCATTTCACTTTGCACAAATATAGCATTGCGCATGATAATGCAATTTTAGTCGCGTTAACCGCATATGGTCCTCAACTCTTCTGTTGTATATTAATCTTATCTGAGTTCAGCAATATCAATGCCTAAATGAAAAGATCTGCACTGCAGAGGAATTGAGCTCAACTGAAAGCAAGATGTCTTGCTTTCTTGCACCTACATATCACTGCCCTACCCTACAGCCTGGACATCAATCACAATAGATCCTATTACTTTTTGGCCAAGGATGCCTCTGTATAGATGTTTGTCAATAAAAAGATGGGTGATATATTTCGCTAAATAAAATTAAAATGACAGTCCTGACAAATTTAATTTCATATAAGTCATACGCCAAAATGAACAAACCAAATTTCATAGAAGTCATGCGCCAAAATGAACAGACGATTATGGTAAGCATTACCATTTATCAGATGTTGATAAGATCAAACACCCTTGGGGTGAACGTGAGACTAGGCCAGCTGAAAACAAGTGTCAAACAAAAACACGGTTTTCCAAATACTAACAAATGTATCATTTGCGAGGTGCAACATCGTTAGTGCAATATCTCACAAAGCAGCGCAAAATATAAAATAATATAAAACTCTGGCAAGGATATTTAGCATTTCTGATGTTCATTGCGTACAACTTTATAATTTGTACAACAAGTACCAATCAAATAGGGATATCCATAGGGAATTGATTATGTTCATATGCATTAAGCAGCATGAATTACATATTTTTAGGATACAACCGCGCCTCACAAAATTCAACACAAAATTTCAACAAGACAAAATCTTACATTGGAATGTATACCCAAGCTTATTGGCAAAACCAAAATCTTTAATTTGCATGATGTCAACTAAGTGCGAGTGATATCAAACTTTTGAAATAACAGGTGGTAAAGGCTTTAGCTTCTCCAACAACTTCTCAGCTTCAAGAAACCCCAATGATCCCAAAGATAAGAATTTCACACATTTCCACCTGGTCAAGCTCGTAGAGAATTTAAAGGTGTTAGAACAATATCAACTATGAACAATAATATAGAACATAAAATGGGTATACAGTGACAAGATATACATACTAACCTGGGTGTGTAGGGTAGCGCCAGACAGTGAAGGTGTAGATGGTTAACAGAGTTCAATGGAGGCTGATGAAAGCCAAATCTGTCAAGAGGAGAGAGGATCTTGTTCTCATAAACAAACTTACATGCAAAATTACGGCTGACAAACAAGTTGACTTGCTTGAGCTCAGCACAAGACTTATTCAATGGCTTGCACGAGAAAACTTGAAATAAATGAGTAGAGAATGAGCGATGTAATTCTCAGCTCGACTAAGTTCATTTTGTTTGTAAAATGGGGTAAAGCAAAATTCAGGTTATCTCTGACCTATTTGTTCCTAGATTAATTATGCATGCTTAATTTTAATCAAACCCATTGACCTCATTTATTGCATAGAATTTGTTATACAAAGGATCACAACCAAATTTTCAAATCAATAACGTGTTAGAACAGAGACCATTGAAATCTAAAAGGTAAAGAACATAAAATGAAGCATAGGGTGATTAACGTAGACCAAATTACAAGCAATCACGTGGACATATAGATTCTTCACTGGCCACTGTTTTCATTCAGTACTATTGATTGTGTGGATTCATTTAAAATATTAGTAGAACTAACAACACTTCAACTGATAACAAACATATGATGAACTGATAACAACGTAGCTTCAAATCTGAGAATTTTCTGAAGCCTTTTGATGACTAATCTATCTTCTTTAATTAACATCAGATAATCTTGAAGGCATCTATCTTCATGTACAAGAGGCAATACCTGTAATGTGTACACTGAGGTGCATCTCGGTGTAACAGCATCTGCCCAACCTCCAACATGTGAGTTACTGGACAAAATAACAAACACAGAATATTACACTGGGAGAAAAGGGTGGCATATTAAAAGAAAGTATGTGCCACACTTGTTCAAACTATTAAATGAGGGCTATTGTAGAAGTTTCTTTACCTAAGGAGAAGTCTTCAGTTCTTCTCTGGAGGTCTTTTACAGTTGGAATGTGCTCCACAGGAATCACCAAGTAATGCCTACATAAATATCATCCCATTCAAAATGTCAAACTAAAAAGAGAAGTCGTAAGCATTGTAGTGGTATGACCGTAGGACTAATAGCCAAATTCCAAAATGGGATCAACATGGTAAACATGCTTATCAAGACAAACATGGCAGAAGAATCTCTTCCAAGCATTTTAGAATGTTGTAGAGACAATTACACAAGAATTGGAGGAGGCACAGAAAGCATAAGTACACTAACGGCAAGCAGCACAGATACAAATGAACAAGCCAAGATCAAAGACGGATATCCTTACACATTAAGTTCCCTCGTTCATTTCAGGCGAAGATTTTATTGGGTATTTTTGTTACCTTATCGATATGATTTCAATACATTATCTGAAGAAACTGACTAATAACATGTTCTGCCAAATGAACTTCATATACCAAAAACAATGGAGCAGTTAACGATAGCTAATCGAGGTACACCCTTGGACCAGTTATCAAAATTATTTACATTCAACAGAGTTAAATTTAGGGCTTTCCGCAATTGAATTTAAAGTAGATTAAGGGAAAACTCTCGTACAGCTCCAAGTCCTTCATAAATATCCTCACTTGCTCCCTCGCTCTCACATACACACATACTAGATTCACTCTCTTCACTTATTATCGATATTGCAGCAATTCCACCTTCCCCATCATTCCCTCGATCAAAATTCTACATGGGAAACATTGTTTTTTTTTTTTTTTTTTTGGGATGAGGGAGTTTTAGCCGAAAGGGGCCAAGGAAAGGGAGAGGGAGAGATTTGAAACAATAACGTTCATTTGAATAGAGATATTCCCAATAAATTGCCCTAGAGCATCGGATAAAACACATGAATTTGCACCTCCACTTCTTCAATCACTCCTATCATTATTCCAAGCCAACACCTTTCCACCAAATCCCCACCACTCTTCTTTCTAGACACTTCATAGAAAATCACCCCATCCAAGGACGTCCCGCATCCACAGCTTATTTTCATTACTTTGTTTGAATCTTAATTAGAACAAAGCCATCGCATAATATAATCAAAATCCCCAAATTCAACCAGAAAAACCCGGATTCTCACATGGGTCCCCATATTTCTTCTCTCCTTTACCACACGATCAAAATAAACAGTCCACGAAAACGCACACAAGGAGAAGCAAATCAATATTTCAAACATGAATCCACGAAACAAATGCAACTCGGGGGGGTGGGGGTTTAGAAGTCATAAATCAAAACCTGACAGCCGATGGGCTGATGTCTTCAAACGCAACGACCTTCTCATCCTGTAGAAACCCAAAAACTCAAATCAGAATCATACAAGTTTCTTCGCAACCAAACGGAGCAGAGGAAAAATAGAGGGGAAAAAAATGAAAAGGAGAGCGAGATGTACGCTGTGGAGGATGGTAGTGGAGGTGGATTTGCTGGCAATCTGGCAGAAGATACAAGATGCCGAAGCTGCTACCGCCATTTCAAGTTTCTTTCCTTTCTTTTTTGGCCCGAAATTCCGAATGACCGATGCTTGGGGTGGGTTATTATATATGGGTGTAAAGAAAGAAATATAGAGACAGACAGAGAGGTATAGAAAACCAGCCGTTGGGGGTAACTTGGGTTGGTTGGAAAGCTGGAGAAATTTGAGAATCAAGTTAAGTTTCCTTTGGCGTAGGACAATTTCGTGGAAGCAGCTCAAGCGTGACGTGACTTTGCGGTGTCACCACTTTGACCCCATTTTACCATTGCGTGACCTGACTTCGCGCTGTTTGACCCCATTTCACCGTTAGTGACAAATTCTATTTATCATTTTTACACCGCAAATTAATATATGATGTTTTATTTTTATCATTCTATTTAAATATAGTAAGGATGGAATATATTGGTAGTGGAATAAAGTAAGGACTCACTCGGCGTGTCCAAATGGGCATTCAAAATTCAAAGTCTTCTGAACACAGAGTTCAAAGTCTTCGTATCAAATTCGACTGAAGTGCGTCTCAACTAAAGTCTGAAGTGAATTCATTTCCACTTTGACAACAACTTCATCCATTCTAGAAGCTTTAACATTTTCGAGCCGCCTCCACAGTTCCCATTTCCAATTCAGGCCTGCGCACTATACCGTTTCAAATCATTATTATAATTTTTTTAAATTTTAAAACAATAATAATATTATAAAATAATATTTTATTTAATTCATATACAATTATCTCATTTCATCTCAAATTCTCGCAATCCAAACGTAAAAAAATCTCAAATATTTAAATATTTTATAAAATATATTATTTTTATCATTCTAAACTCTTAAAATTTGGTGCTGTATTAATTTTATGATTAAATTCTTTTATAGCTTAGGCCTTTGTGTAATGAATTATGAGGTGCACCCTTTTCAAGTTTGGTACTGGATCCGGATCGTTTGTTTTGGGCCTAGTCAAAGCCCATGATTGATTTATCTTTCATCCTAATGTTTTGAATTGGCCCACCTTGTTGGGTAGTTCGAGTTCGACAATTGTTGTATCTACGCTCCAGCCGGTGACCTATACTGTTAACAATACAACCAAGCCTTTTCAATGGCACGTGAAGTGTTAGAAATTTGAAGCAAATAATGATAAAATGAGAGTACAATAATGATGGAATAACATAAAGAAACCGACGAATCTGATGAAGAGAGACAAACATATACAGAGCCCATCACTTTTGCAACATCAAGACAAATTCCTTTGCCTCTCTACTGTCCATCCTATATCTTTCTAGTTTTTTTTTTTTTTTTTTCACCACGAGTGCTATTTTTAATGAGCAATGCTATATATAATCTTTAAATAAGGATTGCAATGCAAGTCTAAGCAATTTTTTTAAAATTTTTTAAAACTATAAAAATATTCTTCCTAAAATGATATTTTTTTCTCATTTAATAAAATGTCTACACATACAATTTTCAAGTGAAAACTACAAATAAAATTTTTCTTATTAATTTATGCGAAGTGTTCATTATATTGGTAGAATAAAATTAATTTTTTATTTTATTTTATTTATTTTTTAGTGGATTTGGAGTCAATCCATGCTAATAATGTGCATACATCTTTTAGACGTTTTCTCATCGAAGGCTCATTTATTAATGTACGTGCTGCTGAATTATTATTCTTGTCTGCATGTAAATGATATTGTAGCAAATCACGACATGTGCAGTTCCATCAGTCCCTATGCATTGAAGAATGAATTATTGAATTCTTGTCGAACAAGTACTGGAGTTTGGTTCATGTGTGTAGGTGACATTCTTCTTCTTATTTCAACTCACCTTGAGATTATAATTCATTCATTAGATAGTTATGTTATAATTATTCTCTCTTTTCCGGTTTTACTATATATTTCGGGAAGGAAGGGAAAAAAAAAATAAAAAAAATCCGAATTTTGTCACGTCCGATCGCATTTTAAGTAACTTGGTCCATCAACTCATCTCATCTATTCTATAATATAAAAACAAACGAATTGTAAGTCTAATTGAGATAGACAGAATTTAAGATGCACAACAAGGATAACTTGCGTTTCTCTTCAAAGACCAATGCAAAAGTTATGCAAAGTCTGTGCGTCATGCACATCGTCACACATGAGTCACACGACAAACGTTATATATTCCCTCATGCATTGTGGAAGCTTCAAGGAAGCTTCCTCCCCGACATTATTGTTGGCCCCGCATCTCATTGTTCTGTACATGATTAGCATATTGCATACATTGTACCATGTTGTTAATATTCCCAAATATTATATTGCATTTCTTAGGTTTCATTTTGTGTTCAACCACCAAACCAGTACGAGAGATCTAAATAGTGGAGGCTTAAATAGAAAATTTGATGAGAAGTTTTAAAGCTACAACAGATCTATAGCAATAGGCAAGCTTTTCCAACAAATGTAGATTCATTACAAAAGGTTTTGTAAGCTGTGTGAATAACTTGTAATTAAATTCTTTAATAATGAATGAATTTTCTCTGGATTAGCTCTATATATATATATATATATATATTAGTTTTTCTTTCGAGAAGTTCATCAAATGACCCCATTTTTGTCATCAAATCGTTATGTATTTATCTCTTATACATGTTTTAGCAACAAATAAATTCTATAAAATCAAACTCGTAAGTTGACGTGGTTTGATGTAATACGTTAAATTATATGTTATTTTTATTATAAAGTAAATATAATATATCGTATAAAGTTATGTCAATTTGTAAATTTACTTATAAAAAATATTTCAATGACTGTACCGATTATGTTTTATCTATTCATAATATGCATAATTTTGTAAAAAGGGTCATTCATTTCACTCAAATTAGCGATAATTTGGCATTGAGTTAAGATTTACAACATGGCTTGACATGATTTGGCTTTAGTGGTGCTATCTTTTGATTTCGGCGTCTAGCCATCACCTGCTGAAAAAAAAAAATACGTTTAGGATCTCAGTAAATTTTTTGAAAGATATAGAGCATGAAGGTGAGGGCTATTATGACTATCTAATAGTGGCCCTCACCTTCATGACTCACATGTATCGGTGTCTCACAGTCATGACTCACATGATTTAACTTTTAAGAAGAACAAATTGAGGAGAAGAAGAAGAGGAAGAGAAGACGTTGAGGAGGATAAAAGACTTAGAGAGAACGGCGGAGGGAGAGAGAGAGAGAGAGAGGATTCGATTTAAGATTTTGTTTTCCAAAATAGTGTAATTTTATTAATGAAAATAGTTTTTAAATATATATATGTATATGTATATAACTGCGGACGAAAAAGACCTAATGTGGGCAGGTCAAGGCCTAGCCCAGACCCTATCCCCACACGCGTGCTCTAGTGCGGGCCCCGGCACCTAAGCAAGATACGGTCTTTAGGGAGCTGGCAAATGGGTGATGGGGCCTTGCCGTCTACCCCTACTACAGGCATAAAAAGATTTTACAAAAATAAATTGACAAATTGATGTAGATTCATGTGATGCGTTAGATCTAGTTTCCAACAAAAGTAGTTTTACAATTTGACATATAATATTAACTCATCAAATTACATCCGTTTATAAGTTTATTTTTATAAAACTTTTTTGTGACTAAAACATTTGTTTTTAAAAAGAGTCGTTTTACGTATAGTCCCTTAAGAGGACTTCTTTGCAGTCCTAGTGCATGAAGTAACCAAATTATCCCCATTTTTGGACTTGAATTGACTACATTACCATTTTCTTCCTAAAATTTGCTTGAACAAGAAACGCTTCAAACTACCACGTAAATTTCCACAAAATTCTCTGGCTTCTCTCACTTGCTATCTCTCTTCCTTAGAGATGGTATGCTTATCTTCTCCATAAAGGGTGATGTCATAATCGGATGATCTAGAGGACACGAAATCTGAATCTAAAGGTGCAACATACCTTCACTTTTTTAGGCCTGGTATTTTCTTGTTATAATCGATCTACTTTTAACAAACTCACTCTCACCATCCTCATCATCATCATATTGCACTTTCCTTCTTGACTTAATATTCTTTCTTCATTTCTTTTTCAAATGCTTCTTTGTAATTTCAAATTTCCTCTTCCTGTTCTGACCTTTATGAAAAACTGGAATTCAAGTAAAATGTTATTCGTCCAACGGATGATTTTTTGGTTTAATTATCACGTGTTTTGAATAAGTTCTAGAGCAAGTTTGGGATTTTTTTTTTCTCTTTTTATGTTTTTTATTTCTTTGCTGAAACAGATCGACAATATATAAGAAATTTTTGCCACCCCATTTGAAAAGTATGTCGTAAGCTAGAAATGGAAAAAAGTCAAAAAATCTTTATATTGATTTCTACGTGCGATTTGATTTGATGTCAGTTGGTGGAGTTTATGAATCTTGATAATGTTTGTGTGATTGGATTTAAGTAATTGGGGTTTTGCAAATTTATGTCTTTTAGGCGCAAGAACAGATGGTGAGGGGAGGGGAGGTTGGTTGGAAGAGAAATTTCAACAGAAGGATTCGGTCCAAAGGTAAGGGTTCAGATGATTCGGATGAGGATTATATGATTTTAGATGAAAAAAATTAGGTATCAGATGGTTCGGAATAGGAGGATGAGGAATATATGCTGGATGGAGAAGATGAATCAGTAGAGAGAGAGAAGAGATGATATGAAAGTGAGTAGGCAAGGTTCAAGGAAAAAGACTTTGGTAACAATTTCATCTGAGAAAGGAATGGATTTCATCTGCTCGTTTCCGCTTTAACTAATGAAATGATACGTTTCATTTAGGCCTATAAAGCAGTTTTAAATAGAGACGGTAAATAGAATTTTTTTAAAAAAAATATGAATCAAAGTGTTGAAAAACTCGAAATTCCTCAAAATTGATGGAACAATAATAGTTTTTCCAATTGAACTACAAAACAAGATGAATACTTTTCTTTACAAATTTGGCATTTGTTAGCGTCGCTCAATTTGCCATTCCAATAGTTTCCCTTTTCCAAATAATAAAACAAAATCCTGACATAATCCGTGGAAAACTGTGTGCCATTCCCATACGCAGTCCTTTTCTGCTCATAAAAAAGATGTCGATCCTGTTTCCAATAAAAAATACCAGCCAATCAAAAAGAAAAGAAGAGAATCAAGAGCACATGGAGAAACTGATTAGGGTTGTATATGATATTTTATATATCATTAGTAGATGATATTTCTTATTGACGAATTAAGAATCAAGATCTCTGCAATGCGCTTCGTTTGCAGAGAATTATCTCAGAAGATATTCCAGAAAGAAAATGAAGGGACTTTATAGTTTCAACTACCAAACACGTAAAAGAAGCAAATTCGTCGAACATAAGACTTTAATTACACTTCCATAAATTAAATCATGTTTAGCGACTAATTGCCGGCAAGATCACCAAGAGGACAAAAACACCCACAAACAAAGCTGCAGTGCTTTAACAGTAATAGTCTGTAATACACCCAACTGAACGGAAATACATCGATCTACCTCCGAAAGATCGAGAACTCAAATCATCGCAGGAACAAGCTGCAATTCCATCGAATCAAGAAGAAAAGGAATTAGAACCACAATAATAAGTGATTTTCCTTATTTCTTTTACCATGCGCATAAATCTATAGGCGATCAAGAACTGTGCCAGATCGATAAACTCCAAATCCGAAAGTGTAACCAAAGCATAAGACAAAAAGAAGTGAAAATAGAGAGAAATTGAGAAGAAGATAAACTATAAGTACGGAGTTCGTGGTCGTAGAAATCCAAGTACGGCAATTACCTGGAGATGCAGCACTTAAAGTGCGATCATGGAGAGGGTGTGGAAGTTATCGGCATCCAATTCCGGAGCTTGTGATCGTGAAGCGTAGGTCACCCTCTGGTACACTAACCGGAGAGCTCGCTCAACTCTGGAGTTGTGGCCCAGAGCCGGCTCAGGATCGAAGGCAATCTGACCCAGTTGGAAAAAGAAGAGCCTGGCTGCATAGACTACGTCTATGTAAGTTCGACGAGCCAGCCCGAAACCGAAGGAGAGTTTGAGGAGAAAAGGCCAAACCAAGCTGGTTACCAAGGGGCTGGGAGTAGTGTGGGTGGCGGATAGGAGTTTGAGCTTGGCCAATGCCACCAAAGGCAAACCCATGGTGATGATGGTGTTTTACTGAGCCAGTGATCGGAGACTGGAAATTCAACTCTTTTGGGAACTGGGTCTATTAATTTGTGAAAAGGAATTGCGGAAATTAGTTGGAATATTGACTCCTGTGCGTGTTCAAGAAACGACGATTTGGGCTCCGATGATTGGTGGGGAGAATAGGCTGTGGTCATACGTCTAATGTGGATGGGAATTCAATTCACAATGCACACTGCCACAGCACTTACACACATATATAGAACCACTGAGCACGTACAGATATTTTCAAGCTTATTGAGAAAGCAAAAGTCGAAAATGAAACCAAAAGCTTATCAAACAGTGTAATCATAATTACCATTGTGCCAGAGCTATTTGATCAAAGAGGTCCCACTTTCAACTAACTTTCGTGCTTTCCACTGCCATTCTGTCTTCAGTACTCTCTTAGTGATAGTTTATTTTCATAAATTTTTTTAATTTATCAAATTTTATTTCGTCTAATTATTATATTTTTTTAAATTTTTATATAAAATAAAATATTAATTCAAAATTTTTAAATAAAAATAATATTATAAAAATATATTTTAATAATATTTTAATTTTTATTTTAACTTATCTCTTTTAATCTGACCTCTCAAAATAAACAAATCCATAATTTTTACTAGCCTCTTTCCCTGTGCATGTTTTTAGATAAGATAAGATGCTACAGGTTGTCCGGATTGACACCCAATGGTTTTTTAATCGATAATGATAGACTTCTTATTTTCTACAAATTATTTCTTATTTTTTTATATTAAAATTTTTTTTTACTTAATAAATAAAGAAGTGACTATTAATAAAATTATATATTATTTTAATATTTTCTTAATGATTAAAGATGTAAAAAAAACTTAAAATAAAATAATAAAAATTTAAAAATTTAAATACACTATAAAGTAATAAAATGATAATAGAAAGATAGTAAGCTTATCATTATCATTTTAATCAATCACTTTCTAGTGCTAAGGACATTAACCTACACAATTTGATTAGCACTAAATTTAGTTTTCTAAGTTTGTCTTACAGATCAAGTTATCTCAAGTGACTCATATAAAAGTTGTCTTATCCATACCAGCTTGCGGTTGAAACTTTTGTTTGCATGATGGACTAGCTTCGTTCCACAAGTTAGTTGAGTGTGCTCTCTCAACTTTCGTCAGTATAATATCTGTAATTGATTATAGAAATGGGGTAAAAGACTTTGGCAAACTCAATTTATAATTTTCAATTTTTTCACTAATTCATTACCTAATTATTATTCAATTACAAAAAATCAATATAACTTATATAAATTTTCAAACAAAACACAAAAATCAATACTACTTGTTAATGCCTAAAAATAGCACAACATGCCTAAAGAGGAAAATGAGTCATTTTTTGCCCATTACGGTGATTTGGGTTTTGGTCGATGTGGTTCGGATCCCTCGGTGGTAGTCCGATGCGGTTATACGGTATCCATACGTACATCTATGACAATAAACATGAAATAAATGTAAGGAAATAAAAGAGACAGAGACACAAATTTACGTAATTCAACATAATACATATGTCGACGAGAGTTTGGAGAGAGAGAATCCACTATAATATGATTGTTTTACCATCTATCTTAGTCTCTCATCATCGCTATATAATGAGAATTAGAAGTATATATTCTGATGGTGGTATGGTTCCCTCCCCTCCAAGTTGTATGGTTCCCTCCCTTTTATGTTTTGCCCCATGTTCATTTATATCATGTCTCCTCTCCTTTATGTCTTATTATCTATTTTCCTCCTAACACCTTGCCCTTCATCAACATTTGTTCTGTCCTTTTCTCTTCTTTCTCTCTCTTCATATTATCTTCTAGAGTGAATCATTTGATGAGCTGAGCTTAATTTATCTAGACATGAGATATTTTATGCCTTTCACTATTTTTTCAAACTTTAAAATAGAAATAATATTATAAAATAATTTATTTTATAATATTTTTATTCTGTTTCTTATCATTTTACAAAATTCAAAAAAAAATATTTTCGAATTATTATTGTTCACAAAATTTCGAAATATTTCTTTTTAAATATCCCAACATAACCCAAAAAGAAAAACTCTTCCTTCGATGAATAGCCAAGCATAAGACTTGTAATAGTCTTGTATAGGAAACAAAGGTGACAGCTAAAGAAAACAAATCTGGGATTTTCTTTTCTATTCATCAATTAAAAACAAAAAATAAAAACAGAAATGCTAAAGGAAAGTGTGTCCCGAAAGTGTATTCCAATTTTTTTATTTATTTAGTGATTAAAGAAATATTTTTTATGATACTATGAATTTTTTATGTTTTTAAAAAATATTTATGATGATTAAAAAAATACATGAAAAATAAAAAAAATTAAATGTATTTTTAAGGATACACATTCAAGACAAATTTAAATTTTCGGTAGATATAGTGTTGCTCAAATAAAAAGGAGAATGAATTTAATAAGAATAATGATAGGATTACTATCTTATTATTATCTATCTATTGTTTTTTTTGTATTTAAATTTTTTTTAATTTTTAATTTTACTTAATGATTAAAGAAACTAGAATTAGTAAAGTTACATATTTTTTAAATTTTTTTTTTTTCATAATTAAGGATGTTAAAAAAAATATTTAAAAAAATAATAAAATTTTTTATAATACATTAAAATAATAGGTAGATAATAGAATAATAAACCTATCACATCCCATTTAATAAACCAATTCCGGTCCGTTCTCAAATCCAGCTGAAAAGATAATTCATTAATTTTGTTAGGAAAGAGAAATGAGAATTCCCTTACGTTTGGACCCTTCGCTGAATTGAAAGGTGGTATGAGTATTTTCATTAGATTGATCAAATTTATCTTTAAAATTTAATTAATATCATATTTTTTTATATTTATCTATTTAATTTAAATTTAATCTCTACATTAAATTAGCTATTTACTTTTTATATAATAATAAAATATTATTAAATTAATAATTTTTTTATTTAATTTATTTGTATCACATTTTATAATTCTATTAATTTAATATTAATAATAATTATATTATAATTAAATTAATATTAAAAAAATCATATTTTCAAATGTCATTTAATGCTAATAAAAAAATTAAGATTAAACTTAATTGGAGTGAAAAATTATTATTTTAATATTTGGTGAACTAATTGTGGTTCTCTATATTTGACTAATTACTGTAGCAGAAATTCAAATTATTTTAGAGATGACCAATCCAATATAGAGTCTTTTTGATACAAACTATTTAAATTTTAACTAATCTCTTCATTTAGCTAAACCAATGAGGATGCTAATGCACTTAAATATGCATATGATTGGTTCAAAAATTAGCAAATAGGTTCCGAGTAGATATTTCTTTATCAGGAATATGTCCTGTACACAATTTAATTTTGTAAGTTACTTTTTTTTAAAAATTATTTTTATTATAAAATAGATATGATATATTATATAAAATTATATTTATTTTTATAATTTTTTTTTTTGTAATAGTAGCACTATAGTCTCTTTGTAAGGAATCAAACCGCATAATAATAAAACATCCTAATTAGAAAGAAACTGGATAAATAATAAATAGAGTTATTCTATTCATGATTTCTACACCACATATCTGTTATAAAATATATATATATATATATATATATATATATGAGTGGTGAGTATAATTTTTCTAATAAATAACATCATAATCAAAACTATAAGTAACTATCTACCAAAAAACCCATGAATAACAGTAAAAATAATTTGCCAAGTTTTTCTTTCTTTATTCCTCTAATTAGCTGGCAGTTCCATGAAAATTCTAGAAAATTAGATTTCTGCTTATGTGGCGATATATATAAATATATAAAATATTAAAAAAAAAAAACCGACCACCTTTGTGTTTACTTTGGTTAAACTTTATGTTCCTCACTGCATATTGCATAATACCAATGGAGTCCAGATAGAGAACGGCCCACCAGCCCCGATCAAATTAAGCCCGCGATTTATGTTTACCAATACTGTCCCCACTTTTATCAATAAATATTTCTGAGAAAATATAATTTTTATTTTAAGTTCTTTTATAATTATAATGAATTATACAAATAATCTTGGTGCGTTCCGAGAAAAAACAAAACAAGCCTGATGTGTTGACATGATACCAAGACTAGAAGCAAAATTTTCTTTAAACTTATAATAACAAAAGTATTTGTATAGAATTTACGTTTAATAAGAACCTTATGCAAATTAGATCATTTATACCTTCTAGGCATAAGCTGGCATATCAATTTTATTTTTATCAAATATTAAAATGACTTTGTCTACACTGGATTAATCTACTAAATTATAAATTAAAAAATAAAGGGGTGGTCAACCACCTATGAGTAGGGATGTAACCAGTTTAGTTTTGGAAAAATCTTGGAACCAAACTAGTATATACTAGTTTTAGAAATTTAAAAATCGATATGGATTGATTCATCACCAAAACTAAAACTTTCAATTTTTCCAATTTCGGTCCGGTCTGATTCAGTTTTCTGGTTTACCATTTACATGTGTAACATTATATATGTTTAATATTATAATTTTTTTAATATTAAACTTAATTGTGAGAATTTAGTATTTATTATTAACAATTACTAATTCTTTAATGCTCAATTATAGTAGTATAATATAAGTAGTGTAATATATTATATAAGTAGTGTCTAATTTATTAGTGAGATTAATAAACTTGAATAATAAGATTAGGATTTTGTATTATATTAATTAAAAATATAGCATATAATAATATAAAAATTATATATAATATATAATATAAAAAATTAAAAATATATATGTACCAGTCTGGTTCGGTTTAAACCGGTTTTCAAAATATGAAAATCGATACCGTACTGATTTAGGACTAATTTTCATTTTTAAGAACCGGTACCACACCGGACCTGTTACAAACCGAACCGAACCTATCGGTTCGATCCGATCCATTCAAGTTCAATCGATTTTTCAATTTTTTCTTACACCCCTACCTATGAGGTGGTCTAGTCACCATTGGTGCGGGGTGGCGAGATCCACCTCGTCATGCCACCTAAGGGGTAGTGGACACCACCTCTAGAGTGGCCGAGCTGGTCGCGAAGTTAGTTTTTTTTTTAAAAAAAAAATTTACTCATCATTCCTACACCATACACTCGCTTTTATGTGTTACATTTTTAATTTTTTTTCTTTAATAGGTGTATGATGTAAGAATGATGAATAGAAAAATTATTATTTTTAATTATTATTGTTATTTTTAATTGGAAAAGTAATCTAATATGATTTATTTATTTATTTTTCAAATTTGGAGGCTGCAAAATGCTCTCACTTGCAAATAGAAGAAAGAGGCCACTTTCTCATGGCAGATTTGGAACATCAAAGAAAGATGAGGAACAACAATTTCGCCGTCTAACCCATCGGCACCTCCAAAACAAACAAACAATGAACAATCAACTAAACCCACTTGTCCAAGTCAACAAGAAGCAAAACCCTTCAATCGGAAGGCGCCCACTTCTCTCTTTTTCCTTAATAAATCCTTCCAAGATACAACAATCTCCACCTCTCGAACCCTAATCTCTCTCTCTCTCTCTCTCTCTCTCTCTCACACTGACACCCATCTTCTGCTGTGTCTCAAAACCCATGTCACTTCACTCCGATCCTTTTCTTTTCACTCTACTCAGACTATACATCTCCTTTAAATTCCCAAAGGCCCCCCTTAATCAATCTTCCTTGATCCAAGCTGAATGTTCTTCTTCCTCATGAAACAAAGCTATGAACTTTATTATATCGTCCCTTTTTATTCTTCTAGTCTCCCTCCCGCATTCAAGCTTTGCTTTGACAAAACTTGAAGGTACGTAATCTCTCTCTCTCTCTCTCGTATCTGTCTCTTTTATTTTCCACTGATTGCTTGATTTCTAAAATCATTTTTAGATGCTGGAGTCAACAAAATGAGAGAATTTTCAAGAAATGCTAAGGACATGGTCAGCATGTAACGCCCTTTACAGTTCTTTCAATTCATCGTCTGCAATATCAATGTCTGATCTCTTATGCTCTTCCTTTTCATTTCAGTCTTTTGCTGGAGGAGATCAAGTCCAAAGAAAAGTTTTGCATGAAGTACATTCAGGAACCAATCCTATTGGTAATTCCATTCCGCAGCAAAGGATACCCAAGTTAAGAAGGAGTAGTCCTTAAAATTCTGTGTCTCTTTCACTATTTCTGCTATACAAAGTTTTTTTTTAGCTGGGATATGATTGTTATACGATTACAAATGATCTGCAGTTGACTTTTCAGTAATTAAAAGGCTTTAATTTGTCAATGTGAACTCCATGATTAGGATGGAGAAAGTTTGATATAAATGAAACTATAAGGATTTTTTTTGTTTGTTTGTTTGTTTGAGATCATATGAAGATATTGTTATTCATGTGAGGGAATATTTCCTCAAACTATTCACAACAATGCTGAAATAAATCTCATTGCTCCACATAATTTTATGCAGTTCCAATGTATCGATCCCTCCCTAGCTATACACCAGTCCATTTCCTTCGCAGATTCAACAAACTATAGAACAGAAATAATAAAAATTGGGGATATTAGAGACTATATGTTGTGGAACATCATAGGACGCATCATGTACATGCAGCTAGCTCGATAATCTTTCCTGTACTTCAGCAAGTTTTCGTTCACACATTACATTTGAAAATGCTTTTACAAGTAGTACTTCTGGAAAGTTAGAAAGCATCTATTTATTAAAATGCCTTTTTCAAACTTCTTCCTAAAGCAATTACTGCAAATGCCACAGCTTGGAGCTAATGTTTTTGCCTACGAAGGTAAAAAAAATGGTGGAGTTTAGAATAATATGGTCGTGGAGTTGTACGCAGCAATCATTATTAGCGCAACGTATGTAGTAAATAATTTTTAATAATGATTAGATATAAGATGAGTTGTAAAACAGTTATAACTATTATCGTCGGGCGGCGGAGGTCATATTTGCATGTCCATTATGATCAATGATTAAATTCATCATATCTTAGTTGAATGGAATAGATATGAGGTATGGAGAGCTTGTAATTTGTTTTGAAAAAATATCATTTTATAAATTGACATAATTTAATGTAATAATATTATATTATAAAAATAAATTTATGTATTATATTAAATTATAAATTTATTTTTATAAAATGATTTATAGGTGTAGCACTTGAAAAGAGAGAATCAAGGCTAGTGAAGTGGAAGACACGTTCTAAACAGGGAGTCAAGAAAAAAGAAAAACTTGTTCATGGTGAAGCAAAAGAGTTAAAATTATAAAGTCGAAAAGATAGGAAGAAAGCAAGATTTGACTTAATGCATGTGATATTAATTGAGAATCTTTTCCACAGACATGAGATGAAATGACATCTGATATATATAAAGGCAAGATTTTCTTGATCCAATAACATCTCACGATGGGAACGCATTAGAAAAAAAAATAAAAGCATATATTCAAAAGCATATATAGATTGTTGTAAAGTTCATAGAAAAGTAGATTTAGATGTTATTGATGGTGTCTTTTGGGGGGGAAATAGTCTTTAGATATGATTTAAAGATGCTACGAAATTTGTGCTAATGGAAAACATAGTCGAAAGAAGGTGATTCGTGAATATTGATTTTATCGAAAAACTTGAATATTGACATTTAACGTACGGCAATTGAAATTTTCTTTTGCATTTTCTTGACCATACCACATTCGTGTATCTTTCTGATGTAAAATGAAAGCTTTACCTTATTACAGAAAATGTTGTTTGGTAAAATAATTCTATTTAAAAGTTTTTATACTATATATCATTCGCGTGACATAATTTAATTTAAAAGATAAATTTTAAATTATATAAGTTAAATTATAAATAATATATATTGTAAAGGTTTTTCAATAGTAATTATACTTTATTTAGTAACATCAAATGCCACTACTGATCAGCTTGCGTTCAAATGGCCCATCACATACTTACAGCTCATGTCTAAAATAACATGTTTAGCACAATGATAAACTCACCAATAAAATCTTTCTAGAGTCACCGATTGGTGTTTTTTTCTATATTCTTTAATGATATTGTAATTTTTTTAAAATGTTTAAAACGATAAAAAAAAATACATAAAAAAAAAATGATCTTATCAGTAAGCAGTATTGGGACCTACTCTCGATGGCCCTAGCACTACCCTTAGCACTATATCGACCATCAACCAGGAATGACGGATCAAGAGATACCATAGGCAGTGCACAGATCAATTTGATGGAAGGAAAATTAAATACATATAATTATTTTTACAACTCTCTACACAATTCTGTTTGGAACATGTTATAAAATAATTTATAAAAATATTATTATTTTACAAAAATATTATCAATTTAATATAAAGAGTTATAAAAAAATAAAAAATAAAAAATAAAAAAATTATATGTGTATTATTACTCTTGAAAGATGAAATGATGTGGCAGTGGGCTAACGTGGATGAAAGATGGTACTATTATATGAGCAAAATCAAACAGCTTTAAGTTAATGTGGCAGTACCAGTCGTACTGTGCCACGTCATTATATTGGAATTCGTCCGGATATCATTTTGTACCTTATCAGTACTCATACCGTCACTCATTTCATGCCAGAGGGACGATGGAAATTAGAACATTTTATTTCTCTTTGAAAAATATAACTTTCAAAGAACTTCACAAAACACATGCCTAAACCTGAGCTTTATTTCTAGTTGGGAGGATCTTTCTCCATTTATTTACTATTTTTTAGAGCAGTTATACAAACAACAAATGTATAAAAAAAGCATCTCTCCTAAAGATATATAGCCTGATTAGCATAAATCTCTAATTTTTAAAATAGACGTCTTGAATTCAAAACTTCCATTTCCAAATGTATTAAAAAAAATACTTTTTATTTTAGCGAAACTAATAAATTCTCTCAAACATGACAGGAAGAACACTAGCACCCAAGGCCAGCAACCTCTTTCCATTCTCAACCAAGCCACCAGCAGTCCCACAGTCGGTCCACCTACAAGTGGGACAAACATCCGTAGGACACCATGAAATCTCGTAAACATTATATCCGACACCACCTTTCGATAACCGGAAGTAATTGCCGACGCTGAGTCCGCTTTGGCTTTCTCCGGTGACAATCAATATCTTTCCAGTATCAGGGTCTGTCTCGCCCACCAACCATGCAGTCGACTGCACACACTTTGTGGTAGCTGAGAATGCAACTCTGAAGTCGCTAGCCTCCCTAATCACACTCTCTTCTTCATAGAAAGGTGTGAAAACGACAGGAAGGCCTTCCAATCCCGAAACATTTTCTTGTCCAACGTACAATGGGCAGGAGCCATTTCGATCAATCAAGGTGAAACGACCGCCGTGGTCGGTTATTGCGGGATTGATGTAGTATTCTACACCACGTTCAAGAGGACGTCCTGCGCTGTCGAGCACTGGAGTGCGAGAGGAATCAGGTTGGGCTACTGCTGATATGGCCATCACCAGCCATATGTAGCCAATGCTGCCAATCAATCCCATCGACCTCATTTCGAGTTGTCTCCGACGACAAAAGTAGATTTGCTAGTTAAGGAAAAATGTATGGGATTCTATAATCTGTGTTTGTAACTCGTATTTGTATTTGTATTTGTATTTATAGGATTTGGTGGGGGCTGGATTGAGATGAGTCGTGGAAGGGCGATGGATGGAAAAAGTCCAGGAATCCTATCCTAAGAAGAATTACGTGCACCTTACGGGTGGTATTAGTAAGACTAAAACGGTGAGAGCCAAGAGTTCTGGCAACCATCACTTTGGAGATGGTCGTTTATGTACAACACAGTTCTCTGGTAGCAAAATTGTATTTGCAATGATGATGATGACGACGACACACTATTAGAAGTTGAACCCACAAAAAAAAGGTGCAGAATATGTCAAAACCTAGCCATACACAGCTTCGGGACTTCAAATAAATGCAGCTGGGCCACTTATTTTGAAGCATGGAATTGAGTTCAAGTTACCGATCCACACATATAGGCGTCAAAGACACTACAAATTTACATCTATTAACTAGTCTCAGACGGAAAAGATCACTTCACATAAAAAAGATAAAACAATTAAATTCTCAATCTAATTTGGAAAGGATTCCTTCACATGCATCTATCTCTTTTGCCCACTAAGATTCTCAAACATGGTTGGCGATATGGACTTAAATAGAAGATCAAAATCTGAAAGCGGGGAGAGTTGTTTGGGTCTTTTGCATTAACGAGTTCAAACTGGGCAACCAGCGCTTAATTATCGGCCATGAATTTAGATTTCACAACGATTGCACTGAAGATATGTAGCCAAAACAAAAGTCACAATATAGTAGGTCTGACGTGGTGTTGGTTATAGACACTGATTCAGGACAAGTAATCAAATCAGTATACACGAAAGCAAATACAAGAATTTCAGATTTCAGTCAAAGAACGCAAATGATTGTACATCTTACCAAAATAAATACAAGGAAGTGATAATGAAAAAGGCTTCCATATATACAAATTATTTCGGATAAGCAACTATAATTCTAGTCAGTTTGCTGCCATCGAACATCTCTAGCTAGGAAACAGTAAATGAACAAGATAGAACACCATCCATAATTATATAGGCAGCAAATAAAATTATTCCTAGTTTAGATCATATCTCCTCATCCGGTGGTCTGTCTTTTTTAACCACCAATGTCAACCTTTTCAACCAGTCACCTTTAAAGCAAGATCGAACCCGAGTTTCTTGGACTAGTGAAAATTCAGTAACGGTTATTTGATCAACTTTTTCACTGGATTCACCATTTAATTAAGAATGGTCATAAAAAAATTATCATAATGAAATGCGCACCAGGATAATTAACTGGAAGTTACAGGAATCTACCATTGCCACCGAAAGCAAAAACTCATTTCTAAATACCAATCAGAAGATCTAACTGTATGTTACCACAAGAAACAGGGAAGCTACCTCAATTAAACTACTTGTGCTCCTCTCTGGCTACTATCTTGAATTTCCCAGTTTGTTGTTGCTGCAAACAGAAGAAATACGCAATCAAATACTCCATCGTTCAATCTCGCTATCAACACATCAAATCTCCTAATCGAAAATCAAATAAAACTGACCTTTCTCCATAACACAGTGTGGTTTTTGCAGAACCCAGCCACAATAGCACCCCTCTTCCTCCCTTCCCTGTACTCAATACAAAGATCCTCCTTCAATCCGCAAGTGACATGAAAGGCTAAAGGGCAGCTGGGCTCAGAGCACTGAACAGCACATCCACTTGTACTCTTGCAAAGATAACACTTATCTTCCCATCTCTTCTTAGGAACCTTGGAGCAATCAATCTCCTCCCGACCTTCAGCGTCCCGGAAGAACACTTCCGGAACCAGCAGCGCGCACACAATATGTGCCCAGCGGCCGTCTACTGTGGGCTTCGATGCACCTCCGTTGGTTGGACATAGGCAGCAAGAAGAAGACTTTTCATATTTCTCGGTTTCAGAGGAAGAGATTAGACATTGGGCGCAAAACCAATCGCCTTCGGGAATGCTCTTCACAAGGGGATTGCCATAGCAGGAGGCGTGCACCATTAGATCACAGCCATCACAGAGCACAATTGGGTCTGAGGGGTCCCCATCTGTGCTTTGGCAGATAGCACATATAATACCATCGTCGTCATCGTCACCTTCACAACTATCATTAACAGCATCGACAGCATCCTCGTTTTCCTTTTGGCTAGTGTTAGGAAGAGATTGATCTGTTACATTTACGAGTGGGGTTCCTTCTTTCTTTACTGCTTCCGCCTCTTCCTCGAAAGCCAGACCTTGCTTGTATTCGACATTGAGGTCAAAAGGCGGCGAGAAGGGCTTGTCGGGAATGAAATCTGGTTGAAGCGCCCATACCCTTTTCTTGGCAGGCAAGGAATAGGTGGATGGAGAGTTGGTGGCAGCAACGTGTTCAGCGAAAAAAAGAGGTGAATCCCGAGACTCCTTTCTTTTCTTGGCAGGAAGTCGTGAAGAGAACACGGCGGTGTCTCCTTGTTGAAGTTGATGTTGTCGTCCTTCTTCTTGTAGTTGCATGAGCCTGAATCTCTTAAGAGGAGGCAAGCCTTGGAATTTGGAGTCCATGTGGTCTCTGGGATTTGTTTGTTGACAAAGAAGAGTTGCTGATTTGTCCATCTGGTTTGGCTTTGTTTGGCGTGTAAAGATATTGAAACGAAACGAAATTGATCGAAGAAAGAGAGTTGAGTTCGTTGTGTTGGGGAGGGGTGGGAAGAGAACCACCCGGCGGGAACAAGAAAATGAAACCTTGAGAAATCCCAAATTTCTTCGAGTTTTCAAATTGGTGTCTTGCGTGTCTCAGATTTTCACTATAATTTTGGAGGGAAGGTCCTTCTTTCAGATATCTTTTTGGTATTTTTGCGGCAACACCCGCGCTGCCCGGTTCTGTTCAATTTTGAACGAATACTCTCGGGAATCGGATCCTTTCAATTATTCTGGGCATGTCCGTCGCCGTCGGTATCTAACTCATTGGATTTGGGCTTTGTTGAGTGGTGTGGTTTGCGGGGAAAAAAAAGAACTACATTTTGATTCAAATCAAGCCGTTTTGAGTTGGCCAGATATCGAAACTATTTCCGTTTTCAACACTTTTTTTCTATTCACTAAAGGAACTAATTTAATTTGCCGGGTCCAATCAATCAAACTCGATCTAGCATATTCAAAATTATTTCTTTTTGTTTGGTAAAAATTGAAAAAAAAATTTTAAAGATAGAATTATTCATTTTATTTAGTTGAAGAGAATAAATTCAACAGACAATAAATACTACCATTATGATGACTTCATAATACAAGGGTATTTCTATTCTTCTTAAACAAAAGTATTCGAGGCAAAATACAAGGAGAGAACAATACAGTAGGACCAAGAACGAAACCATGTTCTTTTTTTTATCCAACGCTTGGAGTGCAATATTTTTTCTTTTTCATGAAAATTCAATCCTGCATCTGGGTGGGCATGCGTCTCCAAATCCCTGCCAGGACACTGGAGACTGCAATGGTACTGCGGTCAATGGATTTCCAAAGTGCTGAGTAGCAAGAACTACTCCCAGCACCGAGTTCTGAAACCAATAGGCAGACAAGAAACACTGAGATTTTTGAAGAATAAAAATAAAAAAGCACATGCTCATCCCAAAGTTTCAACAATGTCCACAAAACAACTAGAATATATGTATGATTCTATCCTTTTCCATTGAGAATGAAACAAATAGATGAATGATCAGGAGTCTTTGCTTGGAATTTTGTCAACAATGACCGGAAGAAGCAGAGGAGCTTCAGTCCTACAGTATATGAATTGCTTACCTGCATGCCTACCTCAATAGAGACTGTCCTTGACGAAGAAACATCAAGCCCAAGCATTCTAGAAAGTATGTAACCAAAGAAAAATCCAGCTGCGTGAAGAAGAGATGCAGCTAGGACCACTTGTTGACTAGACATAAGTATTGCAGAAGCACTCTGTGCAATTGCATTTCCACAGATAATAGCTACAGTTGCCACGGCAATGGATGGCATCAGGGTGGAAACAAATTTAACCAGGCCTTGGAAATACTTGGGATAGCATTAATGCAGGAAAGCTCAACTGAAGTGTTGAGACTAGTAGTCCAGCTGCATCTACCGCGACATATTGCCCCGCAAGTTTGAAAGTAAGAAAAGGAGTCATGAACTGCAACATGGAAGGGGAAAATGATCAGTAATTTGCCTTTTAAAAGGAAACTGGTATTAAGGAGGTGCCGGGTGTGAATTAAATTCACTATTTACCAAAAGTTATGTTGCTTTACTTCAAATTTCCAACTCAACCTTTTGACTTACTGAAATATGATATGGCTAACTTCAATAAAGCTTAAAATTTTAATATGGTGGTTGTACAATGAGGGATTCAAATTGTGCCATCCACAAATTACCTTAAAGAAAGAACATAGGTTAAGACAGCAATGCTAATTTACTAACCACGGCTGCTAAAGTGCTAGCTGCTGTCATCAACACTGAAACCGCCACATTTCCACTGGTAGGAAAAAAAAAAAAAAAAGCTCAAATGATTTTGGGGGAAAAGGGCAAAAATAGAGCGGAAAAAACAATGTAAGGTCTTTGGAGAATTCACAAACCGTGCAATAAAAGGGACAATGTTACTTGCTGTTCCTGCAAAGTGCAAACCAGAAAAGAAAAATAAAGTACTATACGAAGGGGAATGAGGATTGAAGTGAAAGGAACATGTGAACAGATTAGCATACATACATAACACCAGGGCAGCGACCAACCAGTATTAATCCAGCTGCATAATAGGACGCCAAATTTAAAAGCTTGCTCACAAGGAACCCCGATAGTGGCATCACCTGCAAAAAGTTAACCATCGTGCTTCCTTTTACAATCATAGTAACAAAGTGAAATAAACATAATCCCAACACCGAATTTAACTTTATATAGCATAATCTTACTAGCGTGTTCTGGTTTGGTCTTCACCAAAAAAAAACAGAAGTTCTATGCTGTTGAGTATTCAATTGAACTTTGGATATAGAAGTAGCCATGGCCATGCTTGGTTTCACTCTTCAAATTTTTGCAAAATTTTTTTCCCAAAATTTTGGGAATTATCTAGTAATTTGGAATCTGGATGGCCAGTATCCATCTCAAAGATTCACATCACAAAATAAAATATTTTTTTATTTTGTGTGTTTTTCTTTTCATGCATTTTTTAAATCACTTTAATCATTTAAAAAAAAACGGTTAAAAAATATTTACTTTAACTATTAAGTAAAAATAGATAAAAGAAAAAAAGTCAAATTGGTATAATTTGTCAAGAGTAGCTTAGGGTTGAGCAAAAATTCGAAAATCCGACTCTGCCTCCGATTCCACACCGACTCCGATAAGTCAGATTTGGAGGTGGCGATGAACCGACTCCGACTCCGGTTGTCCGACTCCGACTCTGATATTATACATATTTTATAAAAATATATGTATTTTGTATATATTAATCATATATATTTTATATAACTATAACTTATATAGTTAATTAAATTTAATAATATACTAGTATGAGTAAATTCAATTAAATTATTATAAAATAATTTGCTTATACTATAATATAAATAGACTAAATTCACACCATACTATTAACTATTACTACCATGTAACACTAATGTATAATAACATGTAATACTAATTATATCATAACTAATGTATAATAACATTTAATACCAATGTATTGTGTATAAACACAAATATATAAATTTATAATAATATATACTACTAATATATAATAACTAAAGTATAATAACATGTACTAGTAATGTATAATAATCAATGTATAATAACATGTAATACTGATGTATAAACATTAATATATAATAAAAATAATTTATACAATAATTTATTTTTTCAATTTTGGTTATGTTTTAATAAAATTGAAATTGAAAAATATTTTTTTTTAAAAAATTGAAATCTAGAAGTCCAAATTCGATTAGTGAAAACCCAAGATTATCAAATTGAAATTTCAAATAGGCTAAGAGAAAAAGCCCAATAAAAAGTCCAAATCTAACTCCGCTCTGATCAGAGTCGGATCGGAGACTATACAAATCAAAATCGGAGTCAGAGTCGAAGTCGGAGGTAGGGCACTCCAACTCGGACATAGTCGGTGCTCTGCCCTCAGCGGCTTAAGCATTTTCCAAAAATGAAAGTCTTCGGCAGATCCAGATGAGGTAAAAGATACAGTACCAGTTCATAAAGACATTTTGCTAAGGCTCACAGGTCTATCGAAAGAGTAACTTTAAAGTATAGACTAACATTGGGCATAAGGGTTAGTGACAGCTTCCTGACCTCCAATACCTGCATCCTCATAGCTTGATTACACAGGCTCTCTTTTGCATACGGCGATATCCAGTATAAATACATTTAGGGCAGGTTTGGGAGTGGGATGAGACACAAAATTTTCATCTCATCTCATCATTACACATTTTTCAAATCTCCATACAAAATATAATAAACAATTCAACTTTTTCAAATCCCAATACAATAATAATACTAAAACATAATATTTTAAACACTAAAACAAAACATAAAATTCTCATCTTACCCCCCAAACCTGCCCTTGAGCTTATTGATATTCTCACGAGAATAACTACAAAATTTCATAGATCTTATCTTTCAATCTTGTCTCTTATCGTCTTTAGAATTAATCCTATGGACGTTTGGATACAAAGCTTCGTCTCATCTCATCTAATTATAACTAATAATTTTATTATTGTTCACAAATTATATCAATTCATCTCACTTCACTGTTCGAACGGCCCATATTCACACAATTTAGGTCCTTAATCGAGCTTATTTTTAACGCTATCGAAGATGGATTTAATGGAATAAAATCATCCAATATTCGGGAAGAAAAAGTAATATAGAGGGAATAAAAATGAATGAGAGCAGAAACGGACCGAATACTGCAGCAAAAAGCCACATATCAATTCCTTGGGCATAGCCAGAGCGCCACGAAGATCGTCAAGGGTAAGCGTAATGCCCATACCAAGCTTGGTCAAGGTTATGCCAAGAACGGTCAACTTGGGTTGAACCCAACTGAAATAGCTCGGCTTGATGAGCCCCAATAGGCATCCTAGAGCTACCCATATGGGGAACGCAGTCGACACAGTGTCCCCAAAGAACTCAATCCAATCGCGGAAACTCCGAGCGCCATTAGTGTTATCGTTGTTCGATGACATGCCGCAACGAATTGGAGGAAGTCGTGAGGCTGAGGCATTGTTGATTTCTGTACGTAGAACGAGAGTGGATGGGGTCCGAGTTGGTTTGTTTAGCGGCGGCGGCGGTCGTCGTTGTGATTGAAAAGGGGGTCTTAGATCAAGTTGAATGGAAGAAGAAAAAGAACCTGGCGAAGTGTAAGACCTTGTGGAACGAGGGATGAACAAGTGTGGTGATTTAGCTCTTCTCGCAGGATAGCTCAAACTGGGCTTTGTGCTTCGTTGAAAATTGAAGCCACTTCTTCCATGATGAGAGTATGAAAGTGAAGATTGCATTGTCTCTCTCTGTGAGTAGTTTCAACCGGTAGACAGACTGCGTACATTCATGGCTCGAAGCATGTGCAGTGAGCATGCACCATTTCCCTGGGTGCTAATAAAATAAAAAAAATCAGCAATAATTCTCATAATTGGGTGAGCAGTGACGTTTTTTTATTGGTCAGTAATATTGGATAAAGTAATTAGACAATAATATTTGGAGAAATGAATTCGGGACTAAAAAAATGTCCCGAAGGAGACTTTTTTTTTTTAATCGAATGATTAAAAAAATATTTTTTAATGATATCATAATTTTTTTATTTTTTTAAATATTTATAATGATTAAAAAAATACATGAAAAAAAAAAGAATAGAAGAAGAAAAAAATTTAATCTTTTCAAGATAATTTTTGAGTCTCGAATTCGAGATCCGCAGCAAGACTCTAATATTTGATACATATGGCGGCACATTTATGTGAAAAAAGTAAATTTTATTATTAAAAATTAATTTTTTATATAAATTTTATATTTATTAACTTTTGAAGGCACGGTAAAATTAATTTAATAATTTAACAAAATTATTAATTTAAATTATTAATAATTTAATAAAGAAAGCTCGTGCCAAATCACTGCCAATGGCTCATAATTTATTAGAAGAAACCCGTTATTTAATATAAATTAAATCATGTAGCCCTGCTCCAAAGGCAAAACCAAAAAATTCTCTGTATTTTTGCATGCGGGCAGCGTTTTGGAGTTTTTTGTTTCGGGGTTAGCAGTTGTAGACTTGAACGAGTGAGAGAATATCAAGGTAACTAAAATTAATGAATTTAAACCTTGTAATATGAACTCCTATTAGACAGTTGCCACTTAAAAATGGAAATATAAGCATCCTATCATGCTCATCTTCATCTAGTCACACGGCTAATCCAAGAGAAGCAAAAATCAAGCCAAGTATTGGCCTGGACTTTTTGTGAGTGAATGAAACAATATTAATTCGTGAATGAATGAAACTTAACAGCATAAAACTTAGGGCTACAAGAAACCATGTCTGATAATCATTTTTGCAGACAATAATACTTCAGATGGATTTGATCATCTCGAAGCGGCTACACCAATAATGTTGTATAAATGTACTTTTAGTAATTAGTTAACCCTACCAAAGAGGTAGTGTATACTGCATTTCACACTAAACCAAAAATCCATAGGTCCTGTTTAATTTTCTTCATCATCATCATATCAATATGCACTTGATCACAATCAATTGACACCGGGGGCCTTCACAAGCCAGCCCACAGATGTCCATGTCAAATTAGCTTTTCATAAAGGGAGTAAAAATGGAGATGATTTCCCTTGTGCCCAAGGAGAGGCACAACAGGGTGGATCAAAGTTCTATAAAATGTTCCATAAACCAGGAGACCATCAACCCAACGGTGGAGGTGAGGTCATCATCAGAACCCATTGCAGCATATATATCAAAATGATGAATTACGTCTCAGGATACAAAGTTCTATGCACCAGGTGGTCTGATATAGCCAGGCCATTGATCTCAGTGAAGCAGCCCTATAAATAAGCGAGGGGTCGCACAGGGAATGAAATAGTTCGGGTTTCTAGCTTGTGCCACTTCACAGGATAACCTGAACATAGAACTCAACCTGTAAGGATGATGATCAGAAGAAATGCATATGAATTGAATCCTAATCCATATAGTAGAAGTTGGTACAAGCATATATTAGAGAGAGAGAGAGAGAGATTGAAGAGGAAACATATTTTCCATAGGTCAGCCTCAAATAGTCCTCAAATAGTCCGTTAGTAGCTTCTATATTTGCTTTGTCTAGCCAGTGTGGTGAATATAGGTCCATGTGGAGGCGATTAAGGCTAGCTAAAGTTCATATTGGAATGTATTTTTGCAACTTATGCTCACGTAATTTCTTAGATTGATACCCACAACTGATTTCTTGTAGCCCTAAGTTTGCAAGAGAAACCATGTCTGAAAAATGTTGTTATTAGTCTGTTCATATTGGAGATGTTTATATCTGCCCATATATTAAATTTTGGGAAGAAAATATGAACAGACTAATAACGATATTTTTCTCTTGCACAACTGATTGGTTAATGTCAAAATGCATTGAATACATGCATTCCCACTTTCTTATATATTCTATTAACTTATGATGAGGCAAACAACTTCTGTAAACATTGAATAGGAATCAACACTAGACAAACAAAAGTTATGATGTTTTACATGAGAAACAGATCATCTTTGGAGACGTCCTATAGCACTAGAATATAGAGAAGAGTAGGATCAATGGACATCTAATTGTATAATATGCTCATGGTGTGGGGTTATGGAACTGTATTGACAGATGTGAGATAATAATAAACTACTTTAGATCAAAGGTGGGTGCATTATAGTTAACGAATACAAAATATAACAGGAAAAATCACCTTGAGACACATTAGAGATAGAGGTAGGTTAAAACATTCGCATAAAGATACCAAAAATAACTTACTCTACCATCAAGTTGAGACAAATTGTCAAATTTTTTGGGTACAATTTCGACCAAACAAAAACCCCGATATATGACCAAATGTCCAAAGAATTATCATGACACAACATGTCCATTCCTGACTTAAGTATCTAATGAGTAGTAAGCCAAGATACCAGTTAGAACACAGCTTGGTTTGCTTGTGAGAAAAGCCTATCTGTGTCCTTGAGCTCGTTGCATTTCATAGGCACTCCATGAAGCAGGACCAGGTCCATAATGAGGGAAATTTTCTGCACCCGCCTGTACCGGAAAGTTGCAAGGAAAGAACAACAGATGCCCAATCGTTAGCATGAAGACATATAAACAAAAGCAGGATATTTACAGTTGCTTAAACAAGGGTAATAAAGAAATCCAATACAAAGCAACTTGGAAAATTCATAAAACAGAAAACTCACAGGATTCATGCCATAGCCAGCAGGATAAGGATTGCCTGCATAACCTGTTTCAGGATTTCCATAGTTCACATTGTAGCCTGTCCCTACATACAATATGCATGTTCACGTGATAATCAATATCCAAGAGAAATATTATCAGCATCATGTAATTAATTGATCAATTCATTTATGTAAATAAAATGAGAGGAAGAATTCAATAATCAAACCACCCTAGGTGCAGCTAACAAACAACAATTGGACCCACACTAGCCTAAATTGACCCATTAATCACCTACAAACACAAGCGACTCAATGACTCAGTTTGTTGAAGAAGTGATTTGAGCCGTTTTTTTTTTTACCAGCATCTTATATGATGTGTTGACTCGTTGGTCACCAGGAAAAAACCTCATAACAGTTGCATACCAGGATTCCCAACAGCAGCAGCAGCACGAGCTCTCTTCTCTGCATTGGCAAGCTCCGCACGAAGCTTCTCCAACTCTCGAGCCATTGAGAGCAACTTCTTCTCCATCACTTGCCCATGCTCATAATTATCGGCATATCCTTTCTTCTCATACTCGATGGCCGATCTAAATGCAAACAAAGAATATAGAAATCATCAGAAATTAACAAAATCGTACTCGAAACATAGATTCGATATCACAAGAAAAAATAATAATAATAATCTGATGTAAATTACTACTTTGCACGTTGCAACTCCTGCTTCATAGTCTCAATTTCCGCCCTTAACGCTGGTCCCTGCTGCAAATCTGCCGTAAGTCTAGCCAAATCTTGTGTCATCGCTTGTACCTGACCCGTGAGCTCCTGCCTTGAGCCACTAAGCTCTTTAATATCAGCACGAACTTGAAAAAGCTCGGCACGCATGCCCTCAACCCCACGAAGATCCGCCTCCAAATGAACAGACTTCTCATATAATCCTCTCATCTGACCATCCTTCTCCGCCCGCAAGGAATCTGCCAAGTGACCCATCTTTTGCAACTCGTGTTGCGTAGCTTCTAGTTCCTGCTTAAGGGCAACATGGGTCGCAGCTAACCTCTGGTTATCGACTAAGAGCCCCTGAATTTCTTGATACTGAGCATCAAGACCCTCCTGAATTACTGCAGGATGATGAGGGAGTGATCTGGGACCCATTCCGAAGTGGGATTCTCTCATCTCCTCGAGTAGAGCTGGGTGGGGTATTGGCCCAACCCCTCTGCCAAACGGTACTTCACGGACTGAAGGGGGTAGTCCAGCGTGAGGAGCCCCTTTCATTGGAAGCGGGGGTCCGCGATTCCTTCCAGACATTATTTCTTGCTAGAGATTTGGCTACCCAGAAAAGAAAAGACAACAAATTCAGATTTTGGAAAGTGACATTCTCACTAAACTGAGTTCAATCAATAAAAAATTAACCAAATAAAAATAATCCGGAAAATTGACAAAAATAAATAAAAAAAATTATAATTTCAGACCTAAACTTCATTACAACAATTTGACCACAAAATCATTGAAGAATACACAAAATAAAATAAAAATAAAAAATCAGGAAAGCCCAAAGCCTTAACCGTCCGTTCGGTTGCCGAGAAAACAGTGGAAACGAAAATAAAAACAGATTTCCCTTTCCGAATAAAGGTTTGATTACGTTGAGACGGCCGGAAAACAAAATAACAAACTGAGTGAGTTCCACTGTTTTCAAACCACAGGCAAAAGTCAGCATGAACAAAAAAATCTGGAATTCCATTTTCAATTTTTCCAGAGTTTCTAGGCAGAGACGCTACTCCGACGAATAATTATGAAAAAAGCGGACAAATATGATAGAAGACAAATTTTAGGAGCAAAATTACAGACCCCCGGGAAGTGAAAGTTTTGAAGTCCAGGTGGATTGAGAGATTCAGAAACAAAGATTTGTCGGGCTGGAGTGAGCTCAAAACCCTAGCCCTGGGTTTTTCTCGCCAGGTTTGGGAAAATATGGAAAATAAACTGTTTTATTATTGTTATTTATTAGTATGGAAAATTATAGTATTCTGAGATTCTCAATTTCTCATGGTTTTGTCGGTAGATTGTGTATTATTGTTTTATTTTTAATATTTGTTAATAATTAAGAGAGTAATTATTAATAAATTGATGTATTTTTTTTTTAATATTTAAAGATATTTAAGAAATATTTTAAAAAAATATATAATTTGCACTAAGTGCACAGCCAACAGCACACGTGCGATCAATTTCCATTGAATTATTAATTTTGTTAAGAATTCATTTATTGGATTAAAATTGATCCTATGAGTACAAGTTATCAAATTATGCAAATTATCAATTTTAATAATTTATAGTTACAGATTCAAAAATGATAAAAATAAGAAAAATATAACTTTCCTATATAGAAAATTATATTTCTTAATAACAAAAATATTTAATATTTATTGTAAATTCAAATGATTTATACTATAATATAAAATTTTGATAGAGACATATCTTTTTTTTTTTTTTAATTTACGGTATTCTAATTTTATTGATAAACCTTCATTTATGACGGATGAATACCGTGATTACAACCTAATACTTAAGGTTACAAAAACACCAAAACCCAAGCATGCAAAAGACACTAAAATTAACCAAAAAAACAAAACAATTACAAAAACAGCCTAATAACAGAAAAAGCTCGAATAAAAGCTTATAACTAATCTGCACTTATTTTCTTCTCAAATATGGCAAACCGCCCTTATCAAGTCCTAGTAAACCTCTAGACATCCGTGGAAGATCCAACACAAAAGAATAAATAACATTACTCCCTTTAGCACATATTTAGCCAGAAAATCAGCAAAAACATTACACTCCCTATAGATGTGTCGACATGTGAAACGAATCTGACCAAGAAAACTCATAATTTATTCCCAGTAGTCTTCTAGATACCACAAACTACATCTTCGCTTTTCAATCCAATCAATAATCAATTTTGAGTCCATCTCAATCTCAATAGCATCAAAATCCATACGCCTAGCATGCATCAAGCCATAAAGCAAACTCATAACCTCAACATGATTATTAGAGCATCAACCAATAGGAGCAGAAAACCCCAAATGCAACTTCTCATCATGATCACGAATTACTATTCCTACTCGTGATGCACCCAGGTTTCTGTTGAGCAACCATTTACGTTAAGTTTGCACTAGGGCTGGGCTCTGACTCCGACGGAGTCGGAGTGCTCGTTTTCGACCTCCGACTCCGACAAGAATCGGAGCCAAATTGGAGCTCCGACTCCGACTCCGAACTAGAGTCGGAGTCCGACTCCGATCGGAGGTCGGAGCTCCGACCTCCTATAGGAGCTCCGACATAAGATCGGAGCTCGACGTGAGCTCGACGTGCGCTCGAGGTTCGCTCGACTTCCGCTCGACTTTCGCTCGATGTCGCTCGAGCCAATGTTCAATACAACGTGTGCTCGACTTGCGCTCGACACCTCGCTCGAGCGAAAGTGTACAGTAAAAAAAATTTCGGAGTCGGAATCGGAGCTTCTTGGAGCTCCGACTCTGACTCCGAATAGATATTCGGAGCTACTCTGAATTCCGACTCCGAATTCCGATGACTCCGTCGGAGTCGGAGTCGGAGCGGAAGTCGGACGGAGTCGGAATTTTCAGAATTTTGCACACCCCTAGTTTGCACCAACCAATTTTTTGTTTCTCCCACATCACAATCTTTTCACCTCTCATACGAAGCCTCGGGATAGGAAGATGTAAAGATTGGAACAATTCCTCATCCCTTTTACTGAAAGTAGTTTGATCTTTAAATTTTAAAACCACCCAGGACAACCAATACTTAATAGAAATTCATATTGTTTCAATAGTTTCAAAGGAGTCCTCCATCCAAACCTTACATCTCATCCACCATAAACGCCATGTAATAATAATAGGAAGGATACCAAGAAAATGTCCACTACAAGATGAACTTTTGGCCCGTCGAAATCAACACTCCACCCACTCTTTCCAATTTTTATCAATCAAGTTTGGCATGCCTAACTGGAGACAAGCATGACTCCAAATCTGTGACGCAAACTCACCCAAAGCAAGCACATGATCCTGATCCTCATAGGCACCCGAAGCACAACAATCACACTTTGAAACCATAATAATACCAACTCTTCATAATCTATCATCCACAGGAAGGCAACCATGCATTGCCTTCTATATCAAAACATACATTTTTTTTGGAATAAAAGAGTGCCAAACCCAATCCATCCACTAAATCATAGGAGAACGAGTACGAATGCACTCTCAGACACTTTTAGTGGAAAATAAAACATTCACCTTAGGGACCCAAATAAGAATATCCTCACTATTTTTTAACTTTTCCAATTTTTCAATCAACATATTTGTTTTTTCCAAACCAACCAATCTTTGAAAAAGATCAATATTCCAACATTCCCCAGGTTTACACTCCGCCAATGTTAACAAAGGAAGGTTCGTAATTTGCTGTTGATCACACAAAGGGGTCTCACCAACCCAATGATCCTTCCAAAAAGATAAGTTTCCATTTTTTTACCCGCCACAAGGTATTTTTTTGCACAAATGGAAAACTCTTCATAATTATTCGCCAAAATTGAGTTTCTTTACGAGGATCAACAAGTAATATATGTTCTTAAGTCCGAACCCACATATTTAGCTAAGAAAAATTGGGACCATAGAGATTTACCTTAGAGAAGATTTCAAGCAAGCTTCATATGAAGCGAACTTTGAACTTCATGAAGGTTCCAAAGACCCACACCCCCTTGCAAAACTGGTTTACACATCACATCTCACGAACACCATTTTCGTTTTGGCTAACCTTCCCGAACACCCCAAAAGAAAGTACTCATAAGCCTCTTGATTTAATCCAACACCATGTTTGGCATGGATAAAATTTATAAGCAATGAATTGGAATACTTTGCAAGACATGTTTAAGTAAAAGGAGGCGGGCACCATTTGAAAGCAATTTAGCTTTCCACCCTTCGAACTTGCTTCGAATTTTATTAACTAAATCATCAAAATGATGCGTCAACAAACGCCCATAAATAATAGGAATTCCCAAATATGTAAAAAGCAATTTACCTTCACTAAAACCTGTTAGGCTCAAGAGCATACGTCGCCTTGCTAGCATAATTTTATTGGAGAAGATAATCGAAGATTAAGCCTTGTTGACCACCTAACCCGACCAAGCTTCATAGTCCTGCAAGACTTACATAATAGTTCTCATAGAAGCTTTTCCCCCATTAGAGAATATAACAATATCATCCGCATATAGTAAATGAGAAATCACAAGAGAGGCTCTTGGATGAAAAAAGGCTGAATTTTCCCTATTGCAACCTTATGTTTGATCAACCGTGAGAGAATCTCTTCCACAATAATAAATAATTAAGGAGAGAGGGGATCCCTTGGCGCAAGCCATGACTACCCTTGAAGAAACCTTTTGGAATGCCATTCAGAACAATAGAGAACCATAAGGTTGAGATGCATTGATTAATTAAACTACACACTACAAAAGAAAACCCAAAGGATTCCAATACATAAAGAAGGAAACCCCAGTCAATGTTATCATACGCATTTACCATATCAAGTTACAGCACTACATTCCCCCCACGGGTTGGCTTATTTAAACCATGTATCAGTTCTTGAGTCAGGCTAATATTCTCATAAATACTACACCCCGGGATAAAAGTACATTGTTCTAGAGAAATAATACGAGCAAGCAACGGTGAGAAATGATTTACAAGGATTTTTTAACATACCTTATAAATAACCGAGCAAAGGCTAATAGGGCGGGATTTATCAAAATTTCCCGAATTTTCAACTTTTGGAATAAGCACCAGATAGGAAGTAGTGTAAAACCGAGGCAACACACTACTCCGAAAAAATTCAACCACAACTTCAATAACATCATTACTAACAATGTGCCAACAAAACCTAAAGAAACCCGAGTTAAACCATCTGGCCCCGGACAACTATCTACAGGAATGGATCAAAGTGCATCATAAACCTCTTGAGATGACGGGATTTTACATAAAGCAATATCATCTTCTATGATAATGTGATCAACCAAGGCATCTAAATTTGGGTGTGCTGTACGCGGGCGAGCTTCCAAGAAACTGTGAAAATAATCAACCACACCCGCATGGATTTGTTCAGGCGAAGTAAGCATGGTTCCATCCTAAGCCTCATTGTTTTAATTAGAAACCGATTCTTTTTACTCATAGTACGAAAAAAAAATCAGAATTCCCCTCACCCTTTTGCAACCAAGTCTATTTAGCTTGTTGAGCCAGACGAGTTTCTTCCCTATCTATCCAAACTGACAACTCCAATTGGGAATTCAACAAATCTGACTCCACATCAATTGAGAAACCATCTTGCAAACTAGTCTCTAAATCCTGAATACGAGCTTCCAATTCTGCAATATGTACCTGTGTCAACCCAAAGACCTGTTTATTCCAAACCTTCAGTGCAATTTTAATCTTTTTAAGCTTACAAGACAGTTTAAAAAGACATGAACCATTAGTCTCCTCCAACCAAACCTGAGACACTAAGTCCATAAAACCTACATGCGAGGTCCATATTTGTTGAAATTTAAAGGATGGGTAACTATAATTTTTCTGCACTTCTCTCCAAATTTATGACCATCGGGGCATGATCTGAGGTAGTACAGGGAAGGTATTAAAAATTTGCATCCAAGAAAGCCGAGCCCTTACCCATTACATTTAACAAAATACGATCAAGCCGAGTCTAACTGTGAGAAAGGCCATGATGTCCATTACATCAAGAGAAGGAATTCCAAGAATGGCTCATCTTATAAAAGTTAGATTGTAAAATTTTTTTTATTATAAAATATATTTAACGTATTACATGAAACCACATCAATTTATTCCGTATAATCTTTTTAAAAGAATGTTATGCATCAGTCACTATTTACTCCCACACCCTATACCTATAGCTTTTTCATAAGGTGTGAGAATGTTTTTTATATAGTATGAAGGTGTTTTTCATAAGGTGTGAAGTGTGAGGTAATGAACAGTAGCTAATAGAAGAATTTTTCATCTTTTTATGGCTATAAGAGTTATCATCTTAATAATAACTACATAACTAATAATCGTTGGCTTCAAAATTGGGTCGAATCATATGCATCATGTTTGCCACAAGTTTGCAGCTTCAAACTTTCAACGCCTATTTGTGAACAGCATGCGGCTATTTTAGCCCGATCATGTTAGGATTCCTATTAGATTATAGGAATCCTAATATAATAAATGCTTTTAACTTCCCGATCATGTTTCATAGTTTCATTTACAACTACCTTGAGTACCTCGTGAGGAGCTTTTATTTGTTTCCAACGGTTAGATGTTCCAACGGTTATAAACACTACAGCCCACCACAAAATGTGTAGCCCACGGTGGAGGCCCAACTAGCGGTGCACCTCACGTGAAGTTCACCAATTCAACAATCTCATGCATATTTATCTCATCTTTCCAAATATATCGAAGGCCACACTACTTCTGCATGCTCCTCACTTTGCTCCTTACTAGAAGACTTCTAAAGCAAGGCATGGAAGCTTTGTGGAATTTGGAGGACAAACTCAAGCTTTCAACTCAAGAAGCACTTGTTCTATTAGTATGTGCTGCTTTCGCCATCGTTGGTATTTGCGCGGCGACGATACTAAAAAAGAAGAAGAAGAAGATGGGAATAAAAAAACAACTTCCCGACCATGATGGCATGGTCACCAACTGCGATGAGTCTATGAGAACTAAATGTTCCGAATCCGAGACAAGGTGTGGTTGGTTTTCGATAAAGAGGGTGTTGATGGGGACGGTGAGGTGGAGTAGAGCAAACAAATGGGAGGAAAAAAGAGTTGGATCAGGTTCGAGAGAGAGGCCTACACCATTGCTTGGAATGATGGAAGGGAGTGAATTTGATGTGGGTTGGCAAAGCCATAACTCGGAGTCACCAGTGTGGCAAAGGCCTATACTTATGGGGGAGAAGTGTGAGTTGCCGAGGTTCAGTGGGCTTATTCTCTACGATGAACGAGGCAGGCAGCTTAGTGATCAGTCTCATCAAGAAATATCTTGCAAAGAGAACATTCATCCCCAGGTAAACAGAGAGAATACAAAATTTAAAAAAAAAAAGAACCTTATAGAAGTGCTGCTTAATTGACAACAAATTGTTATATTCCTAGTTATATATCAGATGATAAATGCTACTCATAATCCTCATAGTTATTATTATTTTATTTATTTTCTTATGTGACATTAAATAATAAAAAAATAGTTTATTATATTTTAGGTATGGAATAATTATTTAGCATTGTTAGTAAAGTGGTTAGGTGATTTCTTTGTTTTGTCACTGTCCCTTCCACACTTTGTCCTCCTCCTTTAAAGTGGTCTTATGAATCAAAATGGGGGCAATTGGAAAATCTTATCATGCTGAGGGAGGACTTGGAGGATTTTTCTTGCTAATTCCCTTGTCTCTGCTTTTGTGTAGGTAAAAACAGCAGCTGTTGTGAGAAATACTCTCAGGGATTTGCTGTGATCTTCTTTTTTTGGATTTTTCTTGTTCTTTGTTCGCTATCCCAATGTTGCTCTAAGCAATGCTGTAATGCAGCGAGCTGTTCCAAGATCTCAAGAGAGTGGGATGTTTTGAGATGAGGGTTACAATTACATAAAGAAGTACCAGTAGGTTAGAATGATTGTAGAAGTATTTGGTAAGCAGGCAATGTAGATTTTCACGCCACAACTTGGATCTCTCGTCTCTGACAGCGCATTTTTTTCATCCATATAAAAGTGCGAGATGATAGAGCCATTCAAAAAATGGCTTTACAGGTTTTGTCATTTCTAGGGAAATTACAAGCAGTGCAATATGAAACTCGCTGATTGATGATCTTATCCTTAGATGCTTCAAAAGAGAGAGAATGAGGAAAGCAAAAGATAGGTGACAAATGCTTCGAATATCCATGATTTTTTATTTTTTTATTTTCTAAAAAATTGCATACATATATACTTCAAATTCTCAGAGATCTAAGAGCAACATGTGAGGCAAGGGAGAGAGCAATGAGGCTGAACGGCTCAAGAGATGGCTTGCGGTAATAGGTAGCAACTTCTTAACATTCTTCGAGCAGTCTGCATTCTTATTTTGTGCACACAGATGGTTTTCACCTATTGCCACAAAAGGAAGTAAAAACAACACAGATCCCATCAATGAAACATTATAACCCATGAAAATAATTTACAAGCACACGTCCGTGCAAAGAAAGCCAAACAATAAGGTGGGTTTGGATACACAAACCTATCTCATCATTACAACTTTCTCAAATTGTCATACAAAAATATAATAAAAATATAATAAACAATTCAACTTTTTCAAATCCCAAAATAAAAATAATACTAAAAAATTATATTTAACAATATTTTATTCAACTTTCAACAAAACATTTATTCTCATCTCATCTAAACTCTCTATCCAAACCCAATCTCTTGTAAAATACATTTTTCTTTAAAATATAAAGAAAGATGGCTAAAAGTTTCTTCCATTGGATCATCTATTCTATTTCTAGTTTACATTTAGCTACAATAAATCCTCTACATGTAGAGGTAACTATTCATTCCTCTAAACAATTTTTTATTATTTCTCTCTCATTTCATCATCTTTCTTTTTTATCTTATTTTCATTTTAACAATTTTATCACTTTTGCACAAGCCCCACTCTCTTATCTCTCATCTACTCTCTAGCACTCCATTTATAGTCCATTCGACTTTTATGCATATAGAAGTTCTGATATTGTTAATAATAAAGGTAGGTATTTTTTTATCATTTTACTTTCTTTTTTAAGTAATTTAAATATTACATTATACATAAAGAAATATTGCAAATACCAAAATATATGATGTATAGAAAAATGTTTAAAATATATGCTGTGTAGAGAATATAATATTTGAAATAAATAAAAAAAATTAAAAAGTATAATATTTAAATGATAAGAAAAAATAGATAAGCTGATATATGACGTATTGTAAAAGTCAGTATGTAAAATAAAAAAACTAGATTTTAGTAATGTATTTTAAAGGATAAGATAAAGAAGTCGTTGTGAATGCTCTAAGTGAACCAAAATGTGTCTGTACCTTTGCTTGCCAGCATCGCTATTCATCCATACGACACTATCAAAGGTTCTGTGGAGTCTCCTCTCTGTCTTCTGCTATAGAAGAAATACAAAACCAATTGTACAATCCCTAAAATGGTTCCTATCCCATTTGGGACCTGAAGTTCAAACAGAAAGAAAATATATATGTGAGAAAATACACAGACCTACACATAAGAAACTGAAGCTTTCATATATATATCTATATATATATATATATATATATGTAGAGAGAGAGAGAGATGCAATCAATTTGCTGAGAGGAGCTTACGTAAATGAAGACGTCATCATTAAATAGTCCATATAGGAAGAAACACGTGCTCATCAGGAAGGTGGAAAGGGAGAGATAAAATGGCATAAATTCAACACTTTTTGTCCGGATCACCAAATTCTGAAATTTAACATTAAGCAATTGAAAAAACTGAAAAATGAAACATTTATTATAGCAGGTATGCAAATGCCTGAGATATACTTACAATTATAAACAAGGGTGAAGCAAACATTGATATGAGAGAAGCTCCACTTAGTAATCCAACAAATATCCACCGCATAGTACGGTCAAGTATTTGCAAGCTCCCAGCCACTACGATTGCAAGTAGCCCAAAAACTCCCAGCAACAATACAAGCATCCTAACCTGCCAGAAACATCAAAGGGTAAGTGAATGAAAGCTTAGAACTGGACATAAAGCTTTGAGAGATTTTATCAAAGTGCATGTATATTTTACAGGATAAACAACCTTTCTTCCTTTCTCAGCATATGTTATGAAGAGTATTATGTAGATCAACTGAAAAACTGCACCGGCTGAATTGACAGTCATCACCAATATATTGTTAGAAGATATGAGGGGCGTACCATACCACGTACAGAGCAAGCAATTCAAAAGAGCATATACATACGGCAACCCTGAGAACTGTTCAGTCGATTGGTTTCTGAGAATTCTCCTAAAAGTGGGTCTGGAAATATAAAGGGAGGAAAGAACAAAGAAACTAATTAGGGAATGAAATATGGTATAATCTATATTGTTCTGTTTATCCTTCGAAAAGTCTTATAAAATGGGAGGAATATTCAGGTGTGAAACTTACATCGGGGACACAAACAGCCCAATAGCAAACAAATTCCCTGCAACAAAGAAGTATGCATATCAACATGACATTCTAAGTATTAATCCTCATTTTCCAAGTCTCTTACGAAGAAAAGTAATACAAAAATATTTTTCTTATAATTCGATCTTTATCACTATCTGGAATATAGCCATTTAGTGCGCCTTTGAGATTCCCGGTTTTTCCAGAATAACAGTATTTTTCATTTCCTTTTTTTCTGAAATGATTGCACTCCCAGTCCCCAGTTAATTTATGGATACACTCAAGTTTTCAGTCTCATTCTTTTTTCTTCTTTTTAAATTAGTTTAAACATTAAACAAGCCATTGAAGCCCCAAGTTTCTTTAGGAGTGTCTGAAAACTCTGAACATGATTCCTGTTAGCGTTTACAAACCGTGCCAATGAAAGCAATCCCAATGCAGCATTTCATTTAAAACATAACATTTTGCGGTGAAACCATGGTAAAGGTTGGGGAAAAAACGTTCCTTGTGTTAACAGCGGGTTCAATAGCAGAGATCTGGGTTAATCCCCAAATCCAACTCCTTCATAACCAAAAGAACAAAGAACGAAATGGTCATATTAAGCTAGAGAAATAAAGACCCACATTTGGCACTACTTTTACTATCTCTTGATTAAACTACTTTCTATCAGCACATCAAAACTACTTCTTCCATATTGAAGGCAACAACTCTAGATTGTAGCACTCCAGATCATGAAAAGTGCAGAACTTCAGAAGTTCTGATGAAAAGGTACAAAGATTAGTGACGTTTCGCTTTCACTAATTAAACGCAAGATAAACAAATGAACAAGGCTAATAAAAGAAAATATATCGTGCTTCCCCAGAAATATGGGCGACTCTTAATCAACTTTTCAGAAATTATCAAGCTCTTCGTTCATCATTGAACAAAATCCCAAGAAGCGATGAGTTTCTTACCGAACGGTAATCTTGAATATCCCTTTTTCTTTTAAAAAAAAACATATGGGTTATCTTTTATCTAAGCTAAGAATGCAAAAACAACCAGAATCGAAGCAATCAAAACAAGAACCAGCGAATTTATTGCATGGCCTCACGGGAATTTCGAATTTAAAAATGATGGCATGGTCTTCCTTCATATATTCAACAAAATTAACGAACGAAGTCCCAGAAAATAAAAAAAGACAGAGACAGAGAGAGAATATACCGGCGACTCCAGCTGCATCCTTACAGATTGTAAGAACAGAAGACGAAATAGAATGAATCATCTAGAAGGAATCCTTCAGCACCAACTCTTCGTAAAGCAACACAGAAAAAACAACGAAACCAAAGTTCCAAACCAAGTCTTTATATCGCAGTCACACCACCCAAAACATGTGTGTTCTCTCTCTCAGGAAAGCAAGTCGATAGGCCGCTGTCCGTCCGAGAAGATAAAAATTCTATCTTGAAAAAGATCAGGGCCTCCTGGATTTCCGTAGAGTTTCGCGAATAAGGGGTCTTTTTCTTTTTATTTATAGATTTTTTCGGGGAGGATGGGCTATTTCCCATGTCTGAAATTCATTCATCAACGCTCCGAAAAAAAAAAAAAAAAGTAAAAACAATATACATGGACCGTCTTTCTTCGGACGAGAGGTGCTGAGCTGGTTTGATACCGATGGCTGTTTCTCACGTGTTTGTCCTTCAGAAAATGCAGAGATGCAGTCAATGACTCAATATAGTTCTTCGTTCGTTCTTATCCATTGTCTATGCATTCATTCTCAGAATGCAGTCAATATTATTTTTCAAATCTGTTTTAATTTGACTATATTCGGTTTTTTATTCCTAAGATTCCTTTAAAAAACTTTTCAACAAATATATATCATTGTCATCTGATCTCTCATTTACCTAATTTTGGAAAAGTAAACAAATAAATCAATGAAAAGATTTAACAGGATTGGGAATGAGATGATAATTTTATATTTTATTTTAGTGTTTAAAATATTATATTTTAATATTATTATTATATTAAAATTTAAAAAAATTAAATTGAGATTTAAAAAAATTAAATTGTTTATTATATTTTGTATGAAAATTTAAAAAAAATATAATGATGAGATGAGATGAGAATTTTATGTCTCATCCCACTTCCAAATCTACCTTATTCAACCCAGTTTTGAAAATGACATGCATTTTTAGAGTGTGAAATATGAAAAATTTAGGATTCGTATTAAAAAAATTAAAATTTTTCACATTATATCACCGTTTTTTCAAAAAAAATATACAAAATTTGAGGACCTTAAAACTGTTACTAATATTAGTCTAATAAAAACATGTTTATTTCGTGTCTTTGTGGAGGTAAGACCGTAAAAGTTAAAAGACAGGGAAATGTTTTGATCCGGACATTTCAATTTTTTTTTTTTTTTTTTTATGAGTTTGGGGAAGGAAGTTTCGAATTACATATTTCCATTTTAAAAGTTGGAAGTTACGCCAATTAAGCCAATACCTTTGACTTTCACGATTTTTTTTTTAATGCAACATTTATTGACATTTATACTATAATAGTCCCAAAACATGTGTACTTACTTGTATTGTAGTCAATTATGCTGTCTGTGATTTATATTTTAAATTTGGTTTCTGACACACATCACAGTCTTGCTTTGCTGGCTTAGAAGCATTGCTTTAACTAGAGATTAATACCCATGTTCAATCATTTTTATTTTTGGAAAGAACGTGTCGTACACACTTGGATGAGTAATAAACACTTCAAAAAATCTACTCAACTTCCTACTATTCACACAATCTCCACACTCCATATTATTTTTATTTTTTATTTTTTTTTCTTTTATTAAATATTTATTATATGAATAATGAATAAAAAATTTGAAATAATTTAAAAAGAATAAACTCAAAAAAAAATTTTAATAAAATATTAAAAATTTAAAAAATTTAAAAAAGTATGGAGTGTGATGGAGGTTGTGTAGCAAAGCTCTAAACACTTATCCCTTCTTTTGTTTATTAAAAGCAAAGACCCAATACTTGGATCATGGATGCTATCAAATTATCCCAAAAACGTGGCCTTTTTTTTTTTCTTTTTTGTAATGTTTTGGATGAGTAATAAACACGTCTCCCTTCTTTTGTTATCCATTTCCAACGTGGCCAGTACTTGATATTTGGAAGTTATCAAGTAGTTAATGTTGCCCAATACTCAATGAGTTGGATAATCATGTTACCTTCCGTTGAGCTTGTCTATCTATAATGATTTTTTTTTCCTTTGTTTTTAATAATAATAGAGTGGAATATGAGATTATGAATTCAAGTGCATATATAAATTACAAGCAATCATATAAAAGAAGTTATCTCATTTTACGGTGGAGACAAATTTTTTTTTTAGGGGTCAAAGCTAGAGTTGCTGTGAATATACATCATCCAACATTTATTAAAGCCTGAAAAATTCAAAGAAGATATTATAAAATGGAGCGAATAAATTAATTTGATCTTATATCATCCTAGTCACAACATTATAAATTGCTATAATTTGTTTAGAAAAATATTTTAGTCACAACAAAATTTTACAAAATTAAATTTATAAATTGACGTAATTCGATATAATATATTAAATTATAAAATTATTTTTATTATAAAATATATAACGCGTATCGATATCAATTTATAAGTTTAATTTCATATAATTCTTACCCACTATCAACGAGCAACACTATACGAATCTCGTGCCTTGATTAAAGTTCGACAATATAAAGGAGGTAGTACAATATGGGTCGATGGTTGCTGTAGTGGGATACGGTGCAGTAACAAGATGGAAGTGATTGTAGGTTTTTTTTTTTTTTTTTTAAAAAAAAGAAATTTACAAAATAATTTAACTAGATATAATCCGTTATTTGTTAAATAGTCAAGAAATATGAAAAAATAAAATTATCTCCAACCGATTATCTAAATAATTATATATTTTTTTCAATGGTTTTTTTTATTTTATTATTGGGATTTAAAAATGCGCGGGAGGCACAAGAATTGATGGAAGAAATAGTAAAATTAAAAAGGAAGGAATATTAGCTGTCATTGTCAAGATAAAACTAAACAATTGTTACCACCATAGACTGCCTCAAATAAAGTTGGAATGAAACGAATAATAATTTACCTATTTAAGAATAATGCTAGAGCTGGGAGTTCCCGCTGGAACTCTAACATGTATTTTTTATATAAATTTTTTTAATAATTTTTAATATTTTTAAAAAATAAAAAAAGTTTAGAATATTATTAAAAAATAATTCCTTAATTATGAAGTATAATAGGCTGATGTCACCTGTGAGGATGTAGAAGGTTTTCAATATATTCTTCAATCCTATCTAACTGCTGATCAATCGTGTGAAGGACAAAGTTTACAAAATTATTTTGATGAATAATGTTTTTTGTTTCTTTTATAATCTTGTATTTCTCAAAATTTCTGGATACAGTTTTATGGATTTTGAAATGAGAAGCAGTTACTTCAGATCCTTTAAAAGGAATAAGTACTGTCTCTAAGGCGGATGACTTGCTTGGATAACAGTTTTGCCTTCTTCCTTGACAAAATCAGTTTTAATAACATTTAAAGTATTTTTAGAAACATAATAATTTTCAACAAAATCAAAAAAAATGATATGCTTTTGAAGTTTATTCATTTTTTCTTTCGCGCATTACGCGTTGCTTTTCGATTTGTGAAAATTTCGCATGATAAGTCTTTCGTCTATCACAATTTTCAACAGATCCATATTCTTTAAAAAGAGCAACTAAATTAAATTCAAATAGTTTGTTTAAAACAATTAAAAAACATGATGCACAGGGACAACCATATATGAAGCTATGAGAGATACAGAATAATTATCTTATTCTTTGTCAGCTTCATCAATGATTTTTTATTTTACTTTGTGATTAAGAAAGTATTTTTTTAATAATTTTTTTTATTTTCTAATTAATAAAGTGTTTTTAATAATATTTTATATTTATTTTATATTTTAAAAATATTAAAAAAATCTATATACAAATTATTTTAAAAAAATACATAAAAATACGTACCATAACTCCAGCAAGAGCCCAACGGAAGCTGTAGCATCATCCCTTATTCCATAGCACGATATAAAGTTGGAGCAATAGGGAGACCGCGTGGGCCATTCTTGCTCAAGAAACATGTGCATACTGACAAAAGCATGAATGGTAAAGCATTCTCATCTAATAATTGAATAATGCTAAAGCTCCCCCTAGCATTGGTTTTTTTATGTGTTTTTATTTTTATTTTTTATATATAGATGTTTTTAGTAATTTTAAATATTTAAAAAAATATTAACAATATCATTAAAAAATATTTTTTTAATTAAAGTAAAATAAAATAATATTTTTTTATATAGATGTTTTAAGTAATTTTAGATATTTAAATAAAATTTACAATATTATTAAAACATATTTCTTTAATTGAAGTTTCTGATTAAATAATTATTTTTTAATATTTTTTTTAAGTTTCTGATTAAGGAATTATCTTTTAATGATGTTCTAAATTTATTTTATTTTTTAAAATATTTAAAAGTGTTAAAAAATTCATATAAAAAATAACTTTAAAAAAATACATAAAAAAAACACTTGCTAGAGACAGCAGGAGCCCCAAGCGGTGGCTCTAGCAGCGTCCCTAATAATTAGCCATACATCTAGACTGGACAGATAATCGGGTTTTTCGGGATAAAACAATTGTAAATTAAGACAGTGAAAGTATTTCATCACATCGTATTATTATAAATTTTTTTTAAAATTTTTACATAAAATATAATAAACAATTTAATTTTTTCAAATCTCAAAACAATAATAATATTACAAAACTAATATTCTAATAATATTTTATTTAATTTTTAACTTTTATATAAAATTATCTCATCTCATCATTCAAACCACACCTAAAAGACATGAACATGCACCGTTTAAATCAACAATTCTCATCTTTGCATACTAAAGTTTATTATTAAAAAAATTATTTTTTCATGTAAGATCTTAAATTAAAAAGTTGGGTATGAATGGGTTATGTTTGATAATGAGCGGAATGTCCAAAAGCATTCAGAATGTTAGCCCGTATATAAATGTTGGTCTAAGAAGTCAAGTAATTTAATGACTTGAATACAATTTTATGTCTTTAATAAATTATATATATTTATATACAATATATTTATATATATAAATATATTAAAAAAAATTTACATACGTGGAGCGGAGCAGGGGGGTCATCCCGCCCCCACTAGCCCTTCTGCATGTGGGGCGGGGGGCCCTACCCCCGCATGAGAACAACAAGGTAGCACGCCTGCCCATGCAGAGGCGGGGGCATGGTAGTGGGGTACAGGGCCCCACTGCCCACCCCTACCTTTGTTATACCGGTGTCATTCCTAAGAAAATGTGTGTGGATGTAAAAGTTCGGCTATGATAGTTGGATTAGGTAACTAAGTTGATAAGTTTGTATATGATCAAGTGACTGAAATGATAGAGTTTATCCTATCATTAAATTGGTAATTTTGGATGAATGTAAATTATTTATTGACTTTATTTATAACAATATTAAGTTTATCTAAGAGGTATTAGAGGTTGTTTAGATAAGTCATAAGTGAAAAAATTGAGTCCAAAAGAATCTACACTTATCCAAAGAAGAGGCTGGTCTGAAATCTATTATTGCAGTGAAGAATTATCGCAGATGTCAGCATTCCATCAAGAGACGTCTTCGCGACAGACTCGCCCCATCAGTAGAGTCTTACTGAAACTAAAACTGTTTTCAGATTGTTTATTTAAAAGATCATATTGGTTAGGAACGATAGAGATTCAAATTTAAATATTTTCTAGAATACTTTCTAATGCATATTTTGATGAGAAAATTTATTAGAGAATTTTTTATATTGTTTCTCTCAAATAGTGTGATTGTGCTCCATGTTTGAGAATTGATTGGTCGAATTTCAGCTACTAAAGTTCTAGGAGAAAAGTCAATATTTGAATATTGTCAGAGATTCTGGCTGCTACTGCGATAAAAGATAAATGAATTATTTGTCTAGTCAAGTAAGAGTGTTGATTGACAAAGATTTTGTAATTAAGCTTTACTTGTAATTTATTTTCAAATAATAAAATTGATTTTTTTAGATTTAGTTGCACTATAGAATTTTACTTTTAATGAGTTTTTTAAAGAATTTTCCTTCTATATGTAATTTATTTATTTATTTTATATGTTCATTTGATTAAATAATTGCAAGATTGAGATCTAACAAATTTGTTGAATGAATTGATAGATATTTTCGTTGTGTAAATACACATGAATACTTGGGTAATTTCAAGGTGCAATTTAGTTGCAATCTAAACGCCAACGCACTTAGAAGAGCAAAAGGTGACTCGCACCTGCTCTACTTCATATTAAAAAGGTCGTCTCTGAAAATAAATGATATCAATCTTCCAGTAAATAAGCTCAAGTGAGGCCTAATATACATACAAAAAGCAAGCAACTGAAACATCGAACATAATCTTTGTTTTTTCCTTTTCCTAGTTAGTTTAAAACAACATACCTAGACAGAGGACCGAAATCAAATACATCGACGCTGCAAAAACTAAACGAACTTCTGTATGGGAGCTGAAGCATAACCTATAACCCCAGAAAACAGCACTGGAGAAAAGGTATGTTAACCTCTTGAACTGACCAGGATCTCACTCAACGTGTCTTCAACTGAAAACTGATTTAAATCTATCTCTCTAATTGTATCCTTTTGTCCCTTATGGGCAGTTCAATGGGCTTCTGAGCTTCATGTGGATGATCTGGACCCTTGTAAACCTTTAGGTGGTTGAACAGCGCTCTGCCAAGCTGCACAAAAAATATAAAAAAAAACCCCCTTTTGAGGCACATCGGTGGTAAAAAAATGTTGACTATAATAAAAAAGACAACTCATAAATTTCATTTATAATTGAAAATCTACCAAATCCCTCTGTGTGAAGGAATTCTGAAGGTTATCCTATCGACAACACTGACCACCAAAGTTCTTTAACCTGGTATTTTTACCCCTTGTAACTTGGCTTAGTAGTTAGTAATGATAGCAATGCTTTGTAACCAAACTAAGAGCTTCATAACATTAGGAGACCAGTTAATCAGACCTACTTAAGCAAGGTAGTCAACATTGTCCGTAAGAACATACAAGTGTCCTTCAATTAAATACTGAGAACCAGCATAAATAGAGAGAGAAAAATAAAACTTTGGCTTCGGATGGACTTTCAAAGAATGCATACAGAACAAGAATACAGAGCAAGGAAACTTGAGCATAGAAGGTAAATTCCAACAATGGAAAGTTAACAGAGAACCGAGCAGCAAGACTGGTTAACAGCTTGTTTCTCGTTGACACGATATTAATGAATCCAGTAGATTCAAAGTGAAACCAAGCTTTGACAGCACTTTATGTAGCATTTACGCCTGATAAGAATAAAATAAATTGCACAAACATGCATACAAGTAGAACAAACTCACCCTTTTGGGCCATGCTTTACATAGCAAGTAAACATAATAAGAATAAAAGAAATTGCACAAACATGCATGTGTATATAACAAACTCACCCTTCCTTTGGGAAGCATACCGCGGACGGCATGTTCAATAATTCTTTCTGGAATTCTCTGCTGTAGCTGGTCAAATGTTTCCACTGTCATACCACCGGGTCGTCCTGAATGCCTCCTGTAGAGCTTTTGGGTCCTTTTCTTACCAGATACAGCTACTTTTTCTGCATTTATCTTTTAATTCAAGTATAACAAAATCGTTTAGGACTGTGTCTAGGAACCGTGTAACTAATATATGCAAGAAAGCACATAAAAGGACTATCAACACCAGACATTGGTAAGCAAGAACATATATCTTTAGTTGTGCACATGTTTGCTGTTCTATCTCCCGTTTTCAGGACTTATTTCTCTTTTTCATTCTCTTATTATGCGTTTCTCGTGCATAGATCATCCTCTGTACTCGGGCAATACCTCATTTATTCATTAATAAGATTCTAACTTAATTGTCAATATATAAATACACACACACATATATCAGTTCATTACTTTGCTAAAAAAAAGTCCCACCATGTAAAAACAAGACATCATCACCTTTGCTTGTTTAAATAAATAAAATTCCTTCATTGCACATTAATAATTTCCTCAAAAAATAAAAACAAAACATAGTGGTGACATTACCTACTGCAGGTTTACAAATAACAGCATCAAAATCTGATACTTAAAATTGGCAATAGAACCTGGTAAATCTCATGATAGTAGAGACTTAACATCGAGTAAGAAAATTTACAGAGATACAAACTTGCCAAAAATACTTTGTCAAGCCAGCCAATTCCAATGACTTGAAGGTATGCCTTCAAAAGGCCTCGTTGCATCTACCAGAAGCACAGAAAGCATTACAAGTAAAGCCTTCCCTTTAAGAACATAAATCTCCAACTCCTACTCTTTGCAACATTTGTGCTGTATCTACAGAACTCCTTACCCAGCACAATGCTTGACTTTAGTTGGAAATCACGCAACTCCAAGATCAAACTAAGCCAAAAGACGATAATCCATTTGGTTCTCATTGATACAAACACGAGGTGACATGCGTGTAATTACATAGACACTTTGTTATAACCAATAAAACTTTATTAAAGAGGGCAAAAGTCCCAATCAAAGTACATATGAATAGACACCTTCATACCTAGACGTGTGATATGCACATTGTCAACCAAGCCACTAGATAAAGATCAATAGTGAGAACAACAAGGTGGCATTGTCAACAAAGCCATTAGAAAAAAGATCAATAGTCCGATAAGAAAGGTAACAAAACTCATGTGAACCAGAAGCCATCTTGATGAGCTTAGACTAATAAATAAAAAGACCTTGACAGAAAACTCTGAAGTTGAGGACTGAAAGAACAAATAGTTAAATTTTACCAAAGCCGGGGACCATGAGAATTAAATCCATGACAATCGCAAGTGCAGATAACGTGGACTATATTATTCACTTCATCGCGAAGAAAAGTATGCATAAGTTATAAGTATACAAACCACATACCACAATCACGAATGCCCCCATGTCCACGCTGGGAGTATAGGTAGCCAGATTTTTCCCTCGGATGTAAATGGAAATAGTTGACGCCAATCTTCCAAGAATTTTGTCCGTAGCATCAACAATGTACCACGGTTTATCCGTGTTCACGTGATCTGCAGCTTTGGGATACCAAGTCGTGTTCCAAATGTCCTTCGAATAAAAAAAAGTAAATAACAAAAGGATTCATTGACGGGTATTCATATTTCATACCAAGCAAGCAAGCAAGCAGGAAAGGTGAAGTACAATCACAGATTTACATGAAATGTGGGTAGAAAAAATATAATGCATCCCCAACCTGAACAGGATAGGTAAGAGGAAAACCTTGTCCGAGTCCTTAGATTGTAGACATCAGTTCACAATCTTAAGAAAAGTGTTGACAGTTCCAAATATGCGGTAAGAGAATTAGAACAGCTATGCTCATCATTAAAAGAAGCAATTAGGAAATCAGCAAAACCCTATCAGAGAACAAAGAATTTGACAAAAACAAATACGAATTGTGGACGATAATGCCTTAATAACAGACAAAAATTACATGGACTCCGCATAGGTTGTCAGGTGCAGGCAGGCGTCTTATTTTAGGAAAGAAAATCTAAAACCTTTTCCATTCCCACATTTTCCTAGCAAGCACTGAGAGAGAGAGAGAGAGAGAGAGAGTTTACAGCGCCATTGACTTCGGAGTCCTCAAACATCCATCGCTGATCTGTGGGGACGAGAGAGAGGTCCTGGCACCGAACCTGGAAACACCCATGGGAGTTATTACGGAGACGAAACGAGGACGGCTTTGATAGAGCCAAGGAGAACCCAACGAATGGGTTATTCACAACGCCGCTGCTACTGTTCTTATTCTTTTGAGAAGATGAAAATGAAGAAGTACATATGGATGAGACCGCTACCGGCGATGAAACGCACAGCATCGCCATATCTCCCTCACTCTCGTGTTCTCTCTGGTTTGATGATATATCGGATAAGAGTCTTCTGCTAACGGTGAGTGAAGACGGAATGGACAAAAGCAGTGCTTTTATCCATTTCCTGAGGCAATTTAATATTTATTCTCTCTAATAATTTATTTTACAGAAAAGCGTCTTTCTCTAGTTAAAATAAAGTATTTAACTTTCAAATAAAATAAATTTCCGTAGGCATTATTTGTACGGTAAAATTATCTCAATTTATTTTATTTTATTTTATTATTATAATTTTATTAAATTTTTAAATAAAATATAATAAATAATTATCTCTCTTATATATATTCTTTATAATTTTTCTTATAAAAGTGAGGTAGGAGGTGTATATATATTTTTTAAGAAAAAAGATACTCACACAGTTGGTAGCTCTTGCAGTATTTTTATTTTTTTACTTAATAATTAAGTAGATATTTTTTAATACTATTATAAAATTTTTAAAAATATATTTAAAAATATTAAAAAATAGATGTAAAAAAAACAAAACAAAAATACAACTAGCGGTGATAGTAGAACCATCTATTTTTTAAAGAAAAATGTTTAGGGTATCGATACATCCGACAGATAGTGTGATTTTTTAATATTAAAAAAAATCAAGAAAAGCATTGTCGGTCTAGTGCATCGGTACACGTAGCATATTTTTTTTTTTTTTTAGTTACAAATACAAAGATTCAGGCGGTTTGAATTGATAATTGATCTCAATTCTTCTCATAGTATCTTATTTAAGTATTAAGATTTTTTTAAATTATTACATAAAATATAATAAATAATTTAATTTTTTTAATTTTAAAATAATAATAATATTAAAAAATAATATTCTAACAATACTTTATTTAATTTCCAACTTTCATCTCAACTTATCTCATCTCAATTCACTATCCAAATCCTACCTCAATCTCTAAGGATATGTTTAGATAATGACATGAGATGAGAGGTTTTCAAACTTATCAAAAATTTTCAAAGTTTTTTTCCCAAAAATAACTCAAATATAAAATATTTTTCAATTTTAAATTTTAATATCTAATCATTATAAATTTTATAGACTTTAAAACAAAATATAAAAATCAATACAATTTTTTCAAGTTTAAAAATAAAAATTATATTCAAACAATTTTTTAACTTTATAATATTTTTATTCAATTTTTACAATCTCATTTTTCAAAACCTACCAAAACATTTTAACTCAAACTAATTCATTACTATTTACAAACAATTTCACTATTATTGGTGATGTGTTTCATACACCTAGGCCAAGTTCCAGCAACCTGAGTTTAAATCTTGCTACTAGCAATATAGAGACAAAAGTGAGCTCGGTGGTGATTTGGGAAGCCTCTAATGTCAAAGTCAGTCTTTCTTCCCGGAGAATTATAGCAAAATCATAGTGTTTAGATAGATTATTCATACCTGGAGTCTGGCTTGTGGTGTGCAGGAGTGTGAGACTTATGTTTAGAATTTTTCCTCAGCATTATGTAAATTAACACCATGAGTTTTAGCACACGGGATTTATACCTAGAATAAAATAACTTATGAAAGGAAATGTTCTTCCTTTCCCTTGGCTTTGCCTTCCCTCTGCCCTCATTCCCGACGAGTTGTGTTGCCGCCACTAGCGAACGATCACTACCACCAGTTCCACCACCCGTTGCCGCCACCAGCAGACGACCACTACAAGTTTGATGTACCAGTACGTCGTCCAGCCACCCAAAATGTTTTAGGAAGCTGAAGCTCACCTTTTCCACTAGGAACTACACAATTTCTTTACCAATCAGCTAATCTTCAATGCAATATTTGTTCTTGGAGACAATCAGGGCAGTTATAATGTCCGAGATCATACTTTACAGTGTACATTAATAGAGAAAATGGGTCCGACCAGTAAGTATGCTAACAATTTAAGATATATTAATGAAAATAAAAATGAAACTCACCCATAAGGGTATTGATAAAGACAAGGTTGATTTCAAAAATAAAAAGGAAACAAATAGAATTAGAGGTTATTCGAGATCAAGGAACAACAAAAAGCAAAAACCCAGTAGTAAGTCTTCAACAATAAACCACACAAGGATAGGATTGGTCAGAACCTAGAGAGAGAGAGAAAAAAAAAACCCAAAACTCGTTAAAATTGCACGAAAGTTCGTTGAATGTTGAAGACTAGACGGGATCGGGTCCACCAAACAAGTAAAAACCAAGGAATTAATGTAAAGCTCCACCACCAAAAAAATGAAGGAAAAAACACAAGATTTATTAAAATTCTACGAAATTTCGTGGAATGGCAAGGAGTATGCAGTGATGAATGAATTGATAGTCAATGCCCAGATTAGCCAATACAAAAAGTTTTGCATATATTAACGGAGGTTTTCATATTTCCTCGACAAACTTGGCCATCTTGCTATGATGGGTTTGTGCTAATGGCTTTAGTAAGCGAGAGAGAGAGTTAGTCCCGTTTGGTTGTTAATCTCAATTCAGTCTAATTTTAAATTAAGTCTAACATGTAAATACCTAACTTTCAAATTGCTAAACTCATCTCAACTCAAAACATCTTAACAAGTGAGACTCACAACCTTTTTTAAATCAACATTTATTTACACGTGAGACTTATAACATTTTTCAACTTTTTATAAATACATTTAAATCCATCTTAACATCTAAATACATTTAAATTCATCTTAGGTATATATCTTAAAACTCACTTTACCATATCAATTTATTATTATTCATAAAGAATTTAACTCAACTTAACATCTAAACGCAGCCTTAAGGTTGTTCTCTTTGTGCAGGTTGAGTTGTGTCAGAGTGAGGTGGGTTCATTGATTAGAGGATGACAAGTTTCGTCTGGGCGAGAGGGCTTTGTGTTTTTTTTTTTTTGAAATAAGGGCTTTGTGTTTCTAATTATGTGACGTGCGGTCCCATTTTTAGCATCATGTGGATTTGGCAAAACAACTCTTCTAGGAACAGTCGGGAGATGCAATCGAGGGGGAGTCGTCTAATATATTATGCCACTTCAGTCGAGTTATTATAAAAAAAAAAAGGATGACCAAAATAGAAATAGAAGAGGAACATAGAGCAGAGGTCATCTTCTTCATTGTCTTTGTTGGTGGGTGTCTTCGTTTCCTCGTCGGTAGCAGCAAGATCAACTCCAGGTGGTTGATATCCCCAAGAAGAAGATCCCGGCTGAAACCAAAATACAGAGGAATTTTTTTGAAGAAAACTGTTCAAATCTGGGCAAGCAACGCTGATAAATTTACAGAGGAAGAGATAGTGCGAATATGGACAATCTTTAAATCTTCTGCTAGGGAAGAACTAGAAACAAATTTTAGCTATTTTTCTCCTTAAGATCTCACATTTTTGTTATTTGATCATCTGTTGATTCTCTTTCAAAGGAGCCGAAAATCACTTCAGGCTCAAGATCGGTTTCGTGTCTTAGATCTGCTGCTTGGTCAAGTCAAATATAAAGCTAAATCTTTGAGCAAATCGTGATCTAAAGCAAAACCGGTTTCTTGAAAACAGAATTTGCAGATCCGAAGCACACCAGTTGAAGAGAGGAGGTCGTGCTTCAAGGATCTAAGAGGAGTCTGCTGATGGTTTTAAAAGTGACATAAAGGTGGTGGCGGTGGTAGTGGCAGTGGTGCTGAAATCCCAAGTAAACCATCTGGATTTAATTCTAGCTTGACTCGAGCTAATCGAAAGAGAAAGGGAGAAGGAGATGCCGAAATCAAAGGGGAGAAACATGTGAGGGAATCAAATGGGAGAAAGATTACTCAGAAATAGAAGGGAAAAGGAGAAAGAGACGGGGGGAATCGAAGGGAATCGAAGAGAAAGGGAAAGGGGCGAACAAGCAAATACCTTTTGCACTTGGAGTGCAGGAACCCCTCCATCGCACCATTGGAGTCCACACTTCTTGTTTGTAAAAAAAACTAGCTCGCTCAAACCCAGGAACGCCTCCTTGATGGAAAGCCCATCACCAACCCTCCTCCCAAAAGCCAAGTGTTGGGAAAAATTAAAGACCTCCTAAGAGCGATATCACAAGCAAATGAAAGGCTTCAGCTTGGTGCAAAGGACAATTATGAGAACTATGATATTGAAGTGGTCACTGGAAATGAATCTACATTTATTGAAATGGATTTGATGCTTGGTGTTGTTGATCTTCATACCTTAGAGGCTATTGCTGCGGTTGAATTTGCAATTGTTGGTTTTTAGCCTATGATTCCATTAGCTTGTAGTAGTAGTGGAACAGATTTAGAGGATAACAATGACGATGATAGTGATGATGACAATGATGAAACATGCTCAACGGTGAAACTCAAAACCTCAAAGCCTAGCAAAAATAATTGTTCAAGTGAAGACGACGTCATTCGATAAAAAAAATGACCAAAGATTGTTGTAACTTGTGCTTCCTTGAGAAAATGGTGAATAGTATGGAGATAAATTCGAAGTAATAAAATGGTACGTACGTAATTTTGAATGAAATGAACCGTTTCATTTATGCCACGTTGGCACCGACTACGCTGTTATTCCCCATGCTGTTTGCACGTAGCATTTTTCTTAGCAAAAAAAAAAACAGGAAGTTGTTTTCAATCCTTTAATAATATGACCGGTTAGAAGATGAATCTCATATATCATATTCATATCTCAATTTTATTTTATTATGTAAGATGTGATGTATTTATTATTATTAAATAAAAATTCATTTATTAAAAGATCATCAAATGGTAATAATACTAATAAATATATCACATATTACACAGTGAGATAAAAGTAGAATAATAGTATAATATCAAATATATATAATTTTCTAATTTAAAATAGAGTAATATTATATGTACTTACACTTTTACTTATAATTTTATTTATAAGATTTATTTTATTAGTTTTATTTTAAAATTTATATTTTAAGTTTTAAATTTTTTAATTTTTACAATACTTCTCAATTCATCTCATTTAATTATTATAAAATTTTTAAATTTTTATATAAAATAAAATAAAAAATTTATTTTTTTAAAATTATAAAAATAAAAAAATATTAAAAAAATATTTTATTTAATTTTAATTGTAATATCAACTCGTTTTATCTCGTGTTAAATTTTCCCTCAAAATATCAACAAAGGTTGCGTTTGGATGTTAAAGTGAGTTGAGTTGAGTTGATAAAATATTATTAGAATATTATTTTTTAATATTATTATTATTTTAAAATTTAAAAAAGTTGAATTATTTATTATATTTTATATTGAGATTTGAAAAAATTGTAATGATGAGTTGAGATGAGTTGAGAGATGTTTGTGATCCAAACGAAGCCAAAAAAGTTGCCGACGAATTAAGGCCCTCCAACTTTTCGCCCTCTTCCTTCGGCTTCAGCTCACAGAAAACGAAACCGTAAGAAATGATGGCTTTGTCAATGTCAGCTCCTTTTCTTCGCCTCAGACCCGTTTCAGTCTCTCCATTCCAATCCCAGGTCCACCACTCCACTTCCTTCCCCGGCAGAAGGGCCCTAATTCCCTTCCAAAACCCTAACCCCAACCCTAGTAGACCTCTGAAGATGGTGGTAGCCCATGCTGGCAGCTTACATAGCGCAGTATCGGAGGCTATGAAGCTGATCCAATCGTCCCCTCCCACCTGGCCGTCCGCCCTCCTCACCAACCTCGTCATCTTTGTTCTAGGTTCCCCGATTCTGGTCTCCGGGCTCTCTCTCTCAGGCATTGGGGCCGCTTTCCTTTTGGGCACTCTCACTTGGCGCGCATTTGGTCCCCCTGGCTTCCTTCTCGTTGCCGCCTACTTCATCATTGTAAGCTCAACAAAACACAAGAAAAGAAAAGAAAAGAAAAGAAATTTCTCCCTCTTTACTCACTCCTTGTGTCTGAGATTTGATTTGTCTCTTTATAGAGACTATTTCTTAGTAATGTTATTTTTTTATTCTTCTATTTAATGGGGTTCGATTATTTTTTAATTTTTATACTCGTAGGGAACCGCAACAACAAAAGTGAAAATGGCACAGAAGGAGGCTCAGGGGGTTGCTGAGAAGAGAAAAGGAAGAAGAGGACCGGCCAGTGTTATCGGTTCCAGTGCTGCTGGTTGCGTCTGTGCTGTTCTTTCAATATTTGGAGTAGGGGGAGAGGCTTTTTCTCGGGTTTGGAAACTCGGATTTGTTGCCAGCTTTTGTACAAAGTTGAGTGATACTGTATCGAGTGAGATAGGGAAGGCATATGGCAAAACAACGTAAGGCATCTTCTGGTGTGGTTTGGGCACTTTTGTTTACTGTTGTCAATGCTCTTCTTACTTCACCAAGGAATTTGAAAATAGATTTCGGTGGAATTCCAGAGCCCTTATATTTCTTGTTTGATACTCTTTCCTTTGTCTATTTTGATATTTTCTTCTACAACAGCTCACTCTTTGTTACCAATCACCAAATTGGTGCTTCTGATCAGGTATTTAGTTACCACACTTAAGGTAGTCCCAAGGGGAACAGAAGGGGCTGTGAGTGTCGAGGGAACTATTGCTGGACTTTTAGCTTCATTTCTTCTTGCCTTCGTTAGTTGTCTCATGGCTGAGGTACTCTTTACCATCTTCTCACCCAATTAGGAATACATGTGTTTTTTTTTTTTTTTTTTTTTCAATTTCCTCTGGAATTTCCCATTTTTCGTTTTATACTTTATCTCCTTCCTTTCCCTTTTGTTTGTTTAACTCGTCTCCTTTGTAAGCCAAACTTGACGAATATTGGCAATCTAAACTCTTCAGTCTTCTCTATTTCTAGGAAGAACTGAACTATGTTGGTTTTTTTAGACGTTTTTAATCACCTCTTTCATCCAATTAGGTGCATTTTTGTCAGTGCCCACAATATAAATGATGTGTAAGAATTTTGTAAATGGAAATCTCAAACCCATAGTATCTTTTAAAATCAAGTAAATATTTGGGGTGAACCAGTTCTATGTTCATCGAAGACTGAAACTTGCATTCATTTTTCAAGTGTTTTAACAGCACGACTGTAAGATAAGTAGTTGATTTTAACAAGAGACATGCTATGTTCTACACTTCTATTTCACTCCCATCACATTATGCACATGTGGCATTTTCTATCAACTATTAGATAAGCTCTTATTTTTTAGAATAGCAAATTCAAGGATTAATGAATAATGACACTTTAATATAGTAATATGAGGTATTCCTTTTAATAAAGCTTATAAACAAAGCACTTTGTTTTATAAATATTAATGGTATATATTTTCTACAGAAGTTAGCCCTCTTTACTCTTGATATATCTCTTTAACTAAAAAATATAAACTATGCAACTAAGCAAAAAGTCATTCTTTTGTTTTTGTACTAAATTAGCTCAATATCTGTCCTTTATGTGTTGTGGCTTCATTAGTGAACGGGTTTATAATTAATCAGCTCACACAATTAAGCTTTTGGTTATTATGAGATCTGAACTTTTTTTTGGTACTATTTGGTGAAACAGCTAGGTGCAGCTGAAGGAATTATATGCGTAATAGCTTCCCAGATTGCTAATGTTGGAGAAAGCATAATAGGTGCTGTACTTCAAGAGAAGGAAGGATTTCGATGGGTAGGCAGCCATTCCAATTATTACTTGGTTTATGAGATGCTGGGTTTTGTATGGTATAGTAAAAAGACCATTAGTCAGTTTGAACTTTGGACTAATTAACCATATAGGCAAATTCATGTAGAAGTTTTGAAGGCGTGGTTTTTGCTGGGTTCTGTTGTGGCAGGCTTGGCTAAAAGGATTTCTTACAGTTGTCTTTCTGCTCTGTTTTGCAGCTCAACAACGATGTTGTCAATATTATCAACATATCAATGGGCAGCATTATAGCCGTTCTGATGCAGCAGGTCGCATTCCGAAACCGACTCGTGTGAATTCCACTCAACACGCCTATTCTGCATTCAGGGGATGCGGACCCTTATTATTACCCTTATACTTTTTGTTGCTATCCTCGAAAAGCCTCCCTTCCTATTCCCTCCCAACCTCCTACCTTTGCAGAGCAGAACAATTTCCTGCTATCCCATCAACCAATAAGTTGGTAATAGTCAGAGCTTTCGATACCGAGCACACAACAAGAAGTAGCTCCGCCAAGGTGCACGAAATCTGCTCAGGAAGAGTGCAAATTTAACTAGCAAAGCAATGCGATCAGCTCATAGGGAGAATTATTTAATTTTCTCTCATAGAACCCCATTTTTTTCAGTTATTTACTTGCATATCGTATTCTTATTGGTAATGACAACAGTTTAATTGCTAGCGACTCTGTTATAGTGCTATATCACGTGTCTTACTACATAGATTGTATAGAAGCTTGTACTTGGTGTAGTTATTCAGGAAAGGCAAAAATCTATACGATGATTTGCTCAATTTTCTCGTATTAAGCTCATCTTAGTTTTACAGACACTTTGGTCGATGAAAGCAAGTATTAGATTGATAAACTCACGTTCTTCTTCCGTGGTTGCTGTTTTTTCGTTTTGAAATGGACAACATCCGAGTTACTCACGAGTTGCTCAATAGGAGAACCTTCAATGAACAAGACCCACACGAACCAATGAATATGCATCTCGGGGTCCGCCATGACCATCACTTTCTGCTCGCAGTAATTTTACGTTTTCACTACACGCCAAATGGAGTATCTTTTAAGATCTCGGTTTCATCTCATCTAATTATTATAATTTTTTAAAATTTTAAAATAATAATAATATTAAAAAATAATATTCTAATAATATTTTATTCAATTTTTATTTCAATTCAATTTAACTCAGTTTAACATTTAGACGCATCCTAATGTGTCTTTTGGATAGTGAATTCAAATGAGATGAGTTGAGATGAAAGTTGAAAATTAAATAAAATATTGTTAGAATATTAATTTTTAATATTATTATTATTTTGAGATTTTAAAATTAAATTATTTATTATATTTTATATAAAAATTTGATAAAATTATAATAATTTTAAGATTTGAATTATAATAATGAAATAAAATTGAGATGAAATACTAATTATATTCAAACAGGAACTAAATGGATATCCCATTCTGCCAATATTTATACGCAGATACATGCATAATCATTACCTCACATAAATGACCGATGAATATGGAATCAGATCACACTAAAACTGTAAAAGTTATTTTATTCTCAAGTTGTTTTTACATTACTTAAATTATAAAAATTAAAATTTATTTTTCAAATCATTATGGCATATAACACTTTTATTAAATACGCTCTACCCGACTGAGAATAGAATTTTTCGAACCGCAAACAAATAAATTAGATATCAGTTGAAGAAGACCAGAGTTCTCGCTAGTGTTCCAGGGAGATAACTCAAGTTATCAATTAGTTTTTTCGGAACTCAATGATATTTCAGGCAACACCTGGACATTATATATGGCTTTTTTTAAGACCGGATCTCTTGCCTTTCTCCAAGGGTAACAAAGTTTTCTATTCATATAAATGTTTCATGCCCCATTAAATTACAGATGATGTAACGTATGATCTGCTCCCTCAAGCATTTGAACCACCGCCATTACGATCTTTCAATGCAGACTCTATTTATATTTCGGCGTTGGCGTGCATATCTGACTCCCACCAGCCAGTTTTGTATTGCAGGACAACCAAGTATACAAGGGGCATTTAAGGCCGTTTAATGCATCAATGCTGCATTTTTTTTTTTTTTTTTTATACCAGACGATCGATTTAAGAAGTAAAGAGTCGAACGATAAAGATGTAATGGATGCCATTGTGAATTTTTTATTTTGTTAAGTTGGATATCATTCTTAATTGTCAGATCTGTAGAGGTTACTACGAAAATTTCTGTGTAAAATAATATGCCTAAACTACTTTATAATAAATAAAATTTTACAATCTAACATATTACATTAATCCACGTTTTGTGAAGTAATTTGTTTTTTTTCGGTTTTCAAAATCTTTTTGTGTGAACCAAGTATTTCTCTCGTTGATTTGAGAAGGATATGACTCCACTACCAACTAGCAAAATAATAACAAAATTTGAAAACATTGGGTTTTAGGTTGGCCCACAATATGCCTGAAAGTTACCACTTCAAACAAACGGGTTATAAAGAGTAAAAATTAGGGGCAAATTTACATTTCATCGTATTGAGAAGCCAAGAGCCTAAGATTGAAAGTTGATGGCTATGAAAAATGGAGAATATGAAGTACAATCTCAAATGCCACACAATGATAGGCCACAGACGACAAGTAGTACGTTCTCCCATAGGTTGTTGGTCAGAGACTGCTATGTTATTTGCCAAAAAAACAACGTACACGTCGAGTAGAGAAGTTTGGGGGTAGATGGACTTGCGATACGACAAAAGGAACATAAAAATTAAGATCCCAACCAACAAGTGTTTGCTTTCACATGGATAATAAAAGCCAAACAACCAAATGCATATGAAAGAGACCTATTCACAAAACCAATGAAAAAGGGAGGGGGGGAGGGGTTAAAAACAAAGATCTTACAATGTTATTAGGCAGAGGAAGGTATAAGTCAGCATCTACCAAGTTGACTTCACGTCTTTCATACCACGAGAGGCAAAGAGTAATTTCCATTCCAATAGTTGCTCGCAATGCATGAGATATCGTGCAATTCACAGTCGAAAGCATCGATCCAACTATAAATTTTAGGACAATGTGAATGGAAACATTAGCATGGGCAAAAGAATGGGGGGAAAGGGCGGAAGAGATACATTTTTTGGGGGGCAACAACTTGGTGATAACACCTCCATATCCTCATCCAAGGACCATATGACCCAAAATGCAAGTGGAAAATCAGAAATATATACTTACAGAGGAAAGTGCCAGTTCAAATCACAAACATATAGTTGGAATTACAAACACACATTTCTAACTTCAAGCTGCTTATTAGACCTGAAGGAGAAGGAAATACCTACAAATGCTATGGGCACACACTGCAAAACCAGGCGCAGTCCAAACCCAGAGACATCCAAATTATGGAATTTAGGGACCAGAAATTAGATTTGTCTCCACCTTTTTGAGAGTGAGCGATTATGTTGGCAATGCATGGGATTCTGAACACACAAGTGGCACATATCAGGAACAAAAACTGCACCTTCCGATAAATCCTGACAGTTTTTCGGCTGGTGTATTCCTGAGGCATTAGGTGGAGAAGGGACCTGCGGCACTGCCCATGAGGCCTCCGGCGCCGGACCCAAACACTCATCATCATCCAGTTCTTTAGAAGCTCTTAAAAATGGGGAATCAGAGTCCCCGCGTGTGTCACTGTCAGCCTGGAGCAAAAAATCATTTATTAAGAAAGGCAAACCTGTGGACCATAATTATTGTACACTCAGGTGACACAACCACCATCATGCACCACCAAATAGCTTAAAACTCTACGGTAATTTGCATACAGCTGTATACAACCAGGAGCTAGCAAAATCAGCTGGCATAGATACTTCTCAAGAGGAGAGTGGCAGGCACATAACATTCCTCCAACTCCCTTTGACCTTAATACTGAAATAGAGGTATGCTAACAAAATACACGATAGCCATTCTGATTCAACATGCCATATACATTAAAAGACATGTATTCCTCTATATTAACAATAAAGGAACAGAATTGTTGCTGGCAGATGATAATAGGATAGAAGGAAGCTGTACTTACATAATATGTGCATACTTTAAAATAAATATATACATATTAATATGTAACTTGTCTCATTGAGAACGAGTGCTCCCATGTCCATGTCCTTCCTAGTTATAGAGAATAATATGCAATGACATTTCCATGAGCAATTTATTCTTCAGCTCTGATCAGCTATTGCAAAGCGTAACTAAAAACTTAAGGGCACTACATCACCCTTGAGTTTTTTGTTATAAGTACATCACTCCTGAGTGTTTGATCCACAATCCGTTTCATGGCCAACAAAATTTACCACTATCACAATATATAAACCAAAACAAACCAAGGACACTTGGATCATAACTCGTTTTATGTATTACAAGCAAGACCCACTTGCTCATCAACCAGTCGGATACAGAAATAGTTCATGGCCATCCTAATAGAGAAAAAAATTCAAGTCCCAAAGCAAAAGATTCAATCGAAGGAAAGATACTATAATGCTAAAATATGGCTTCACTCGGATGTTCATGGAATAGATATAAGCATACCTTAGATGATCCGTTGTCCATGCAGCCATAAATCTGATTGAATTCAGGAAGCCCAAGATATTCATCTATAGGCCATTGGGGAATGACTCCAGCAACAGAACCCCCAGTATAGGGTACGTTTGGTGCTGCAAAGTCCCCAACTCCACCAACATGGCTGGGTAATACTTCATTGGATTGCCCAGCCGATGGAGACAATGAGTCTCTTCTAGAAAGAGAATGAGCTTTAGTTTCCAGGAATTTTTCACTCGAATTTGCCTTCACTGAGGAAGACAAAGCAACAGGTTTGGTAAATTCAAGACCAACTTTAACACCAGTTAGCAAAAATCTCTGATGCGTGGACACATAAGCATTCGCTGTATGTATGGCAACATCACATTTTCTGCAGAGTAAAGCTCGATCCTCTAGACAAAAGAAGTAGCCAACTGTCTCCTGTAACGGGTGTCAAATAAAAGCAAAAGTTGATTAAAAATACGGGAAAAAAAAAGATTATAAGGAATGACTACTTCCTCGGTCATATTTTTGAGGAAGATGAGAACAAATTCATTAAGCATGCACATTAGATGGATATTTTCAAGGGCTAAGTTCAAAACTAATAAATGTCTATTTCCGACAAATAAAGATCACAATTTCCAGAAATAAGCTGGAAATAGATATTTCTGACAAGCTGAAGATGTATAAATAAAAATCACAAAAACAAAATAAGACAGGTGTTCATATTATAATTGTGTCATCTGAACTAGCTTTTTGGAAACCAAGATGTTTATAAGACCAACTTCTAACAGGAACAATTATAGTAAAGCATCTGCTCCTTTTTCGTACATGCTTCTAAATAGGTGAATCAAACACGAGGCGCTTCAAAAATCCTTAAAAAGCAGGCTTAGAAATATTCAAAAGTGTTAGGTGGAAATAGAGATAAATATATACCTGGCAAATGTCACATTTGGGAATCTGAGACGAGGAGCTCGAGAGAGGGACCCTCTGGTGCATGATGGCCAGCTTGTTGGCCGAGTGAATCTTCTCGTCGCAGGCCCAACACAGTGCCGCCTCGTCCGCGCAGCACAGCACCGCTGCCTCTGCCGCCTCGCACACGTTGCACTGTATCTTCATCGTTTCCTCAGTCCCTTTTCACCTCTAGAACTCTCTATCTATCCCTGCGAGCTGGAATCTAGCGAAATCAATTCCAGCGATGGAGGAATTGAAAATCCTAAAAAATTGGGAATTTGGTATTTTCGCTTGGAGAGGGAGGGAGATGGAGGGTTTAAGAAGGGTAGAGCCGTAGAGATGGTGTTGCTCGGAAGATTTTAAAGAAAAAAGAAAAAAGAAAAAGAAAAGAAAAAGATATTTTCGGAAGGCTGCGTGTTGGGGACTCTGTCTACGTGGCGTCCTCTCTGGGCAGTTTTAATTGATCTTCATTTATCGCATAAATGGATTTAAAAGTGATTTTTTGAATTTATGGTATGTTTGTCAACGAGATGAGATATAAATTATCAAAATTTATCACTATTTTATTTCTAAATATTATTTAAATATAAAATATTTTTTATTTAATTATTATAATTTTTTTAAATTTCAAAAAAAATCATAAATATTAATAAAAAAATTTTAAATTTTAAAATATAAAAATATTTAATTTTATAATATTTTTATTTAACTTTAAGAAATGCTACAATAATTCTAATTTATACCACTCAATTTATCCATTGATATGGCAACACGTAGCTTATTAAACAAAATTAAAAATACAAATATAAAAGAGTATTGTTACATTCATAAATGAATTATATAAAAATAATTTTATAAATTAACGTGGTTTTATCTGATCTGTTAGATCTACTTTATAATAAAAGTAATTTTATAATCTGATGAACCACGTCAAGTTACGTCAGTTTATGAGATTAATTTTATATAATCTCTTTGTGGTTAGAGTATTTTCTAATATAAAAAGGTATGGAAAATTTAAGATTTAAGATTTTAGTTTTTATTTTTTTTTATGTTTTCGGATTTTATTTTATTTTAAATATATAATTTATCTTGAATTCCAAATTCTATTTAATAAAAATGAATTACAAATTATCGTAACAATGAATTTCGAATTCCTTTATTCCTAAAGTTTATCTAAATAAAAAGATTTTAAAATTAGGCTCCGTTTAAATATACAAACAGTTTAATCTCATTTTATTATTATAATTTTTTTAAATTTTTATACAAAATATAATAAATAATTTAATTTTTTCAAATCATAAAATAAAAAATAATATTTTAATAATATTTCATTTAATTTTTAACTTTTATATAAAATTATCTTATGTCATCTCCTTATCCAAACGTGGCCTAAGACATTTTAAGTCTTTTAAATTAAAATTAAAATCAAAATTTATTTATCCAAATGCAACTTTACGAAATTATTTTGTCTGCATAAGAGTTTATATTAATGTGTCATTAATTTTCTTTTGAATTGAGTTTTTAAATTAATTTTTTTTAGTCAAGATTGGCATTGTCATTGTTAAATTATAATGTAATATATTTTTCATCAATGGAAACATATGTTTAAACAAAGGAAAATACAATTCATTTCTACCGAAAGTTTGTTTAAATGAATTTATGATTTTTCAAAAAAAAAAAAAAACTTAAATACTTTAAAAAATTATTTGAAAAAACCTAAAAAAACAAAAAAAGCCTGATCGATTGTGGACATAACATTATCCTTAAACAAAATAGTTATCAAATAAAAAAAATTCTGCTCATCATTTTATATTATATACCATACATAATTATTTTTATTTTTGTTTTTATTAAATATATAGTATATGAATGATAAATAAAAAAATTTAATTTTTTTTTTATAAGGAAGAGTAAAAATATTGCTAAAACAAAAGACAATATATATATATATATATATAGTGAATAATATGTGCGTGAGTAACAAAATTTTATCATTTAATATAAATTGAATCTACTGAATAGTGAATACTGGGGAGGGCCCAATAGACACCAAGTTACCAACGAATCTCAGGAGAACACCGACCTGAGAAAGTGGCGTTTCCAACTCAGAAATTCAGAATCCACGCAACCGTTGCTAAAGCAGCATAACCGACCGGCTGCTTTTCGCGCCAAGTCTTCGATCCTAGGGTTTCGAATCTCACTAGCGCAATCATACCTGTTACGCATTTTGCTCTCTGTGTTTCCTTTTTATTTTCATGCTCATTAGGATAATTTCCTCTCTTTTCTGTTTCTTTCTTTTTTCCTCTTTTTTTTTTTTTTTTTGTTTTGATCTGTACAGGAAGTTCCCGTGCTTATATGTCTGACACAATCTAAGAATTTGGAAGCTTCCTCGGGGTTTCCCGACCTTTTCTCCCTGATGTTTTGTAGTAACAAATAGAGCTTGAGTTCGAGACTGGTTGAAAACAGAGTCGGTTCGTAGTTTAATCATTTTGAGCTTTCTTTTTTGCTAGTTGTTCGTCGTTTTTCTGCGAGTTGATGAATCTCTCGGTTTCGATTTTCGTTTGGATTTCCAGGATTTGTCGTGGATGTCTGATTGAGAAACAAGGGAAGGGCATTGAAGTTTCGGCAAAGAATTGTTTTGTAAGTTTTCAGGTATGGCTCTAAAATGGCATAAAAAAGCTTTACTTTCCTCTGTTTGGTTGCTCAGAAAACGTAGGAAAAAGAAAAGACTTTTAAGTTCTGAAGTATAGATTATTTATGGCTTGGACCTGAGAAGGTAATACATTCCGGATCCAACAGAATGCGCAGCTCTACTGCTTGTTAACTCAAGTTCTTTCCTGAAGTAACGCATTGCTGAACTGATTCCTTACTTTGATAGGTTTACATCTAAAACTTGTAATTTGGGCACCTTTAAGACAAAATCCAATGACCTACTTTTTGAACAAATAGGTCTTTGATCAATATAATTTCCAATTGTTACGGCTGAATTTTTCACCCCCAATGCTTTGCATCAATTTGAAAAAAAAATGTACTCTCTCGTATCTGTTCACTTCATCGTGTCCAGCTGTCTAGTAGCAACAAGTATGAATTTCAAAAGTGTTAATGCGTGTGCTTCTATGTTGAGCCTTTAAGTAGATGATACCTTTTCTTACTTTCCCCAAGGACTGTTTTATGCTGTTTTCTAGTTTGTATTTTGTAGTCAAAGCAAAGATGACAAGAATTTGCCTCTAGTGGGACAAAGCTTTTGCTTTTCTTTACATATTTCACCAAAGAGCTTGCTGCACCGTCTTGTGAAATTCAGAATAAGAGGGCTGAACTTGATTTGAAGGTCTCTTCCCTGACGTATGGTTTTGATTAACAGGTCCTATGAGCCCCATGTATGCCATGAAGTTGATGATTATTTATGACGAATGAAATGAGATGCAATGCGTGCTGGCGAGAACTGGAAGGGCAAGCCATTTCCACCACCTGTGGTCACCTCTTGTGTATCCGAAGCATAATTTGTCTTTCGGACAATTTTTCCAATGAATTGTGTTTGTTGGTGCTTCTGCATAAAGTTTCCCTTAGCAGTGTGAAAAGGTACGGATGATGCTAGCAAGATCCTCGGTAATGATGGAGCATGTCCCATTTGTGACCAAATTCTCTCTAAGAGGTAATTGGTTTTTGATGAGTTGTGAATATTTTATTTTTCTCGAAGCATTCAATTGCTTAAATGTGCTGGATTGCACGTGTAGAATGGATTAAAAAGAAGATGTTATTTCGCTGTGGTCCTGTGGATAACAATTACTGTATAGACAAAATGGTAATCATCGCTTGACATTAGTGGCTCATCTAGATTTATTTCCCCCTAGTCACCTGTTTGAGGAATTCTTTGGAAACCGAGACAACTTGCATGCTGCCATATCATTATACTTATCATTGATCTTCACTATCTAGGCAATCATTGGAGTATGCTGCACTACTTATTCTTCTTTTTAACTTATATACATCAGTTGTATGATCTCATTTCCTCTTACTCTGTCTGGTTTGCCACTTGTCAGTCTGATGAAACCTGTAGATATCAATCCAAATGATGAATGGATAAACGTAAGCAAGCATATCTCTGAAATACTTTTTTTTCTTAGTTATCTCTGAATAATATCATACAGCTATTCTATACTCCTGAATATCTTTATGCAATGAATTCTATCCATGTTCCCTACTCCTGCTTTTCCTTTTCTACCACTCGCTCCTTGTTAATCTTTGCAACAAATTCTTTTGCAGATGGCCTTGGCTGGAGTGTCTCCACAGATACGTATCCTTCTATTCAATTTCCCTGACACTGACAAAGAAGAGTAAAATAAATGTCAAACATCTGGCATGTCACTCTTAAGTCGCTATATCATATAAGCTTAATGGTTTATGTCTTGTTAAATATTGTAAGACGGTATGTTGGCTTGGCTACATATCTTTCCTTGACAAACTCAGTGATGAAGAGTGCATACAGAAGTGTGATGTTCTACATCGGGCAAAAGGAATTGGAAATGCAGTTCAAGATGAACAGAATAGTTGCTCAATGTCGGCAAAAATGTGAAGCAATGCAAGAAAAATTCACAGAAAAACTTGAGCAGGTGCATACTGCATACCAGAAAATGGCCAAGAGATGCCAAATGATGGAGCAAGAGATTGAGAGCTTGTCCAAGGATAAGCAGGAGCTCCAGGAAAAATTCTCTGAGAAATCCAGGTCAGCCTCTATTATTGTCGTATCTGCTCATTGATGCCAATTATCGATAGTGTATTTTGGTAATTTGCTTATTGGGCTTCGATACAAAATATAATTCCAATGCCAGGCAGAAGAGAAAACTTGATGAAATGTACGACCAATTGAGAAGCGAGTATGATTCAATGAAACGATCAGCCATCCAACCTGCAGGCAGCTTTTATCCAAGAAATGGGCCTGACTTGTTCGCCAACCCAGCTAACATGATGGATAACAGAGACAACATTAGAAAAGGTAAACTTTTTTACCCTTTTATTAACAATTTCTGTCAAGAGTGTAAGCTAGCGTCTATTGTCACCAGAAAAGAAGTTTTTATATACCAAGTTTTCTAATTTCTTATAATAGTCGGAATGTTAGGCTTTTCAAGGCCATCAATGAGACTGAGGTTAGGTCGACAACACATTTCTGCTTAAACCTTTCAAAAACTAGATGACTTATTTATAGCAGGTTGGCCGCTTTTCACTCCTGACACTCCAGGGCCTAGAGAGGATGTATGGCCAGCGAGACAGAATAGCTCAAACTCTGGCACCTTTGATGTATCTGTTGGCTCACCAGCAAAACAACCAGTCATCCCCGTCGATGCTGGCAACAGAAGGGCTGGTGGTCACCCTGTTTTTGGAGCTGGAGCTAGTAACCCCTCAACGACTTTAAGAAACTTGATACTCTCCCCCATTAAGAGGCCTCAGCTCTCTCGTAACCGCCCTCAGATGTTTACGTAAGTGGCTAGCTTAAAAGTCTGCCAAAAGTTCCACTTTGCTACCTATTTCTGAAGTTTCCTGAATTATTATTATTATTATTATTATTATTATTTTACAGGTTTTAAGCCTGGAGTTGAGGGCTTGCAATTTGCCAGATCGATCTTAGTGATGCTTGATACTTATATTCTTGATGTAATTTTTCTTTCCCCGTGCACGCGAACCACAAGTATTGATGAAGCTCTATTTTAGTTTTTGTTTCCTTTTCTACTCTTCCAAATTGACCATCTTTGGGTGAAGAGCTGCCAATTGGTAATTACAAAGATATGGAAATGCTATTGCTTTATAATTACCTATTTTTGGATGGTAAGAATCAGTTGCTAATCCACAGTTTCTCATGTCATGCAATGCATCTCACGCATTTACTGGGTCGACCTTGTATCATTTGTCTTTCTTATTTTTAGCTACGGAGTGGAAAGATGAGGACGATTATTATAAAGTGACGCACAAAGAAGAAGAAACCCCAGGGCCTGGATCATTTTAACAGGGTGTGCTGGTTCGGATCTCGGGTACAAACTTGATGCTTCAATAGTTAGAGATATTCAAGATTTGTCTCGTCTCAGTCCAAGTCAATGCAATCCCCTTACATGTAGCAAATATCATTCGGGTCAGGTGCAAAAACAAACTTGATTCACGGATTGTTCCCAGTTAGGAAATTTATCAAATTTAAAAGAAAACTATTATTTTTTTATACAATTACTAATTGCAACGGTTGATATGACTTATTCCAACTGATTTTATAAATGGAAAAATTAACATTGCTGAGATTAAAATTCTCGGCCATATTCTGTATTCCATTAAGGTGAGCCTACGGCTAAGGGCTAACCGAACCGCACAAAGGAAATTGTAAACCCAAATCGGACCCAAGTTGTTTTGGGTTAGTTCAAAAGGGTCCAAACCTATCCATCCTCGACTCTCTATAATTCAATATCATATCCAAATAAGGCAATGACCCACCCACTCCAATTATCCCAGATCAAGCCCAAGTCACAGCCGAATCGATCTGGGTTGTAGCCTTTTCGGAGCTAACCCATATTTTCTTTCTTAGCGACAACGGGTTCAGTCTCTTTTCAGGGTTACGGCTCGCAATCCAACCCTAAACCTCCACGGACCCTCCGATCGGACTGTCCCTGAAGTTCCACATTGAGCTTCCGCGACAACCTCTGTAAGACCCTAATTATTTCCATTTTATATCTCTCTTTGTTGGGTTTTCATATCAATTAAGATTTGTTCACGTAATTGGATGCTTGTTGGGTAGATATTGGGATGATCCATTTTTTTTTTAAGATTTTCGTGTTGAGTTAATGGCTGTAGAGGAATTGGGGCCTGAAATTATCGTTTTCTGTGATTGAAGTTTGTAACTTTGATGTAACTTCTGGTTTTTTTTTTATCTGGGTTTTTGTTATTGTGTGAAGATATTTTGTTTTGCGGGTTACTAACTTAGATAGGCAACCTATATATATATATATATATATATATATATATATATATATATATATATATATTGCGTTCTGATCCGAATTGTGAGAGTGTTGTTCCATATAGGTTTAATTGTCCCGTTATTTCATGATTGAGGGATGCTACTCATCATCCCACACCACATATTTTACTTATTTTAATATTATTATTTATTATTGATTATTTTATTTTATTCTTATTAAACTAATTGAGTTGTTCTACTTATCATCCATACACCACATATTTGTTATAGGAAAAATGAAAAAAAAATTAAAATAGGTTTGGTGTGTGGGGATGGTAAGTAGAATTATTCTTGAATGATTATATTCAATTACGTGTGCAGCCAACAGGCAGGCAAGCACACTGGTTGGTTCAATGGAGAGCCACTTGTTTCACTTGAGAAGTGTTTGTTATACAATGGTTGATTATTGGGAAACCTAAACTCAAAATTACTATCTCATTTTGATGATCCAAATTTGTGCCCTTTATTCTTTTTTTACTTTATTCTTGACAATCTGAAATTTTTTGGTGGTTTTCGACGCTTGGGTTGATTGGGACCCAGAATCTCGATTTTGAAGTATGTTAAATAATTGCACTTGCAGAGTTTCAGGTCTTTCTGTCTACTTTGTGTGGGTGTTGGGAACTTGGGGGGGGGGGGTGTCTTTGCAGGTTTCTTGCCCTTTGAGTTTGATTCTTCTTGATGAAATATTGAGATTTTTTTTGGGATTATGTTGTTTGTTTCTATTTAATATAACTGAATAATAAACCGTCAAATTTCTCACGGTTTGGAACTGGTCTATTCGTCTAATTTGTTTGTTGCTTGATTCTTATTTTTTATTTGGCATTTCTGTGTTTCATTCGAGTAAGAGATCAACCATTAAGGTTTTGTTAGGATACAATTCACTTTTTGACTATTTTGATACTTATCTTAAAGATCTATTTTTTTTTATTTTTCAAGAGATCTCATGTAAGGCAACTTGTCTTAAATGATGATTAATGCTTATTGCCTCGATTTTGAATGTAATTTGTCAGTTGGCAAAAGTTTTAGTGAAGATTATTAGAGAGAAAACTGCTAGGTGGGTTTGGTTTTTGTTTGCTCCTGTTACTAGCCAGTGTGTGGATTTTTTCCAACTGGATTAAAAAATGTGAATTTAGGGCAGAATTTCGTTGTGTGCTTTGATTACACTTGCAATTTCTTCGGAAGTGATATTATAGAGTAATTTGGGTTGTTCCGCCACTTGCATCTGTTTGTATATTAGCATTATAGTATTCTAATGGATGTGGTTAAGAGACCTCTGGTACTAGTAGTATGAAATGTTGATACTTGAGGGGCCATTAATGGGTTTATGTTTATAGTAATTGATGGTTTATCAGAACTCTTATGGCTTTGTTGTGTTTTCAATGATCAAGGTTCATAATAGTTCTGTGCTGGACTTGTTTACTTATTTTGTATCCATATTTCTTCAGTGCAGACCTTTGTAAATTTCAAGCCTATGAAATGGAATTATCGAATGACTTGGCTGGTAAGAAACCAAAGCGGTTGACATCTGTGGTTTGGAATCATTTTGAGAGGGTCAGAAAGGCTGACAGTTGTTATGCTGTTTGTATACATTGTAACAAGAAACTCAGTGGATCAAGCAATAGCGGAACAACACATCTGAGAAACCACCTAATGCGATGTCTGAAAAGATCATCCACTATTGATGTGTCTCAACTACTTGCAGCAAAGAGGAGGAAAAAAGATACTCCCCTGGCCCTTGCAAATATCAATTTCGATGAAGGACAGAGAAAAGATGATTATATTAAGCCAACAATTTTGAAGTTTGATCAGGATCAGAAAAAGGATGAAATCATTAACCTTGGAAGTAGTAAGTTCGATCAGGAGAGAAGTCGGCTTGATCTTGCTCGCATGATTATATTACATGGTTACCCATTGGCCATGGTTGACCACGTTGGATTCAAAGTATTTGTCAAGAATCTTCAGCCGACATTTGACGTTGTGCGAAACGGTGCTGTTGAGCAAGCTTGTATGGAAATTTACGAGAAAGAGAAACTGAAAATGTACGAGGCAATAAATCAATTGCATGGCAGAATTAACCTTTGTGTTGAAATGTGGTCTTCACTTGAAAATGTTGAGTATTTGTGTTTGACAGCACATTATATTGATGAGGATTGGAAATTACAGAAGAAGATTCTGAATTTTGTCACACTTGATTCTTCTCATACTGAAGACATGCTTTCTGAAGTGATTAATAAGTGTCTAATGGATTGGGATGTTGACCATAAGTTGTTTGCCTTGACATTTGATGATTGTTCCACAGATGACGACATTGTCCTGAGAATTAAAGAACAGATCTCTCATAAAAGGCCTCTTTTGAGTAATGGTCAGTTATTTGATGTGCGATCTGCTGCACACGTTTTAAATTTGATTGTTCAAGATGCTCTGGAAGCATTGCGAGAGGTGACCCAAAAGATTCGAGGAAGTGTCAAATATGTTAGAAGTTCACAAGTAACACAAGGAAAGTTTAATGAGTTTGCCCAACAAGTCGGAATCAGCAGTAAGAAGAACTTGCTTCTTGATTGTCCAGTTCGATGGAACTCAACATATATCATGCTTGAAACGGCCTTAGAATACAGGGGTGTGTTTTCTCTTCTGCAAGAGCATGATCCTGCCTACACAGTAGCTCTAACTGATGCAGAGTGGGAATGGACCAGTTCTGTAACTGGTTATTTAAAACTTTTTGTTGAAATCATAAATGTCTTTTCTAGCAACAAATTCCCAACTGCAAATATGTATTTTCCTGAGATTTGTGATGTTCACATCCAATTAATAGAATGGTGCAAGAGTCCAGATAATTTTCTTAGTTCCATGGCATTGAAGATGAAAGCTAAGTTCGATAAATATTGGAGCAAGTGCAGTTTGGCTTTGGCGGTAGCAGCCATCTTAGATCCTCGATTCAAAATGAAGTTAGTGGAGTATTATTATTCACAGATTTATGGTAGTACTGCTTTGGATCGCATCAAGGAAGTTTCTGATGGTATAAAAGAACTTTTCAATGCATACTCTATCTGCTCAACCATGGTTGATCAAGGTTCCGCTTTGCCCGGTAGCAGCTTACCCAGTACTGGTAATGACACCAGGGATAGACTAAGGGGCTTTGACAAATTTCTTCACGAGACTTCTCAAAGTCAAAATGCAACATCAGACTTAGACAAATATTTAGAGGAACCAGTATTTCCTCGTAATTGTGATTTCAACATCTTGAATTGGTGGAAAGTTCATATGCCAAGGTACCCTATCTTGTCCATGATGGCTCGTGATGTTCTTGGGACTCCCATGTCGACTATTGCACAAGGGTCTGCATTTAACTCTGGAGGCAGAGTGCTTGATCATTGTAGAAGCTCACTGAATGCAGATACTCTACAGGCTTTGATATGCACACAAGATTGGTTGCGGATTGAATCAAGAGGTATGTGCATTAAATTTTTTTTCATTTATAAATATATTTGAATTACTTAATCTATTGATCAGTAAAACATATCTAATTATTTCTACTCTTCTGTATCAGATTTCAGTCCATCCTCGAGTTATATCCTACCACTTGCCATTGAATCAAATTAATTTGTCTAGGGTATATATCTTTGTTGGTTCTTTTATGATGCATTCTTCTCAAAATGTCTAGATTCTGTGAAGTATATATATGTGCCAACAGCCAATCAACTTATTTATGGTTTGATGGTGTTTTTTGTGCAAGGCTGACGGACACATCGGCTCATATGATAATGTCTAATTGTTTTTTACACTCGGGCGGTATCCTAGAAGCTGCTGTGCCCTTACTGCTTACTTTGCCCGTCTATTCTGCATGTTCATATGTCGCAGCTAAATTTGTTATTACAGCTTCGAGTTATGCATCAAGAAGCAGTGTACATTTTAGAAGACTTAGATTCTGACAATTATGCTAAATTAGAGGGACCCTCTCTCTCTCTCTCTCTCCAAGGAAATCTGATCCACTTTCTTTTAATAAATATTTAAGTTTTATTGTTTTCTTTATTATTACAGTTTTTTTTTTTTTTTAATTTTTGTTTTCTGAAATTTTTCCTTGTTTTATTTTATTTGGTTTCTTTTATGTTTTATTTTCTTGGCTTTTAATGCATTAAATGTTCATGGGCAATTTGAACTCGTAGCAATATTAAATGTAGTAGGGTTTATATGTTGTATCTAACTTTCTCTATATTATAAAAAATATTTTGATAAAAAAAATAACCGAAAATCATGATCTGCTGTCTCTCACTCTCACAGCCATAATTAATTTGATTATTGTGGCAAGCTCAACAGCTTTTACTTTTTAGACAGATATAATAAAGTTCCAACAGGGTATAAATAATATTGCAGATAAATTAAAAACCAACGAGGTATAAATAGAAGGAGGGGTTGGGGTCTCAACAATTGTTCCATAATGGTCAGTACAGTGTAGACATTGGACAACCAAAGTGGTCCCAATTTCATGGTTCCTTTATTCATAGCCAACAGATGGGCTGCGGTAGAGAAATCATTATTTTTTTTGAGTGGTAATAGAAATGGATGCACCTAGAGGGTGGTAGGCATGGAAAAGCAGAAAGAGAAGTGGTGGTAGGTTAGATGGGAAGGAGATAGAGGAAGAAGAGAGATGAAAAGAAGAAAGGGATACAAGGAGAGGGGAGAAAACTCTATAAGAAAGCGTATTATTAAGGAGAGCTGATGAGGATGTTTTGTTGGGGAATAGGTGGATGGTGGAGGATGAAAGAGGAGAGAGGGAGAGCTTTTCTCGAAAAGCTGCAGAGATATCAATGTTTCTGGTTTTTCATAGGCATGGTTATTATCAATTATTAAATACAACTAGGAGAGAAAAATGGAAGAAGACGACCTTATAGAATTACCCTCGTGACCTTATGCAATAGTGGAAATAAAAATGACATGAAGCTAAGGATGAATAATTATTGGGGGAGCTGACAAACGTTAGAGGGGAAGCTGAAACCATATCACCTAGTGCAGAACGCAGAGGTCAGTCACGAGGCCTAAGACAGAGAAGTGTTGATTATTCTATGAAGTTTTTCATGTTGGGTCCAAAGACATATTTAATTAGCGACTCCTTGATAGATAGCAACTCAGGGAACTCTGTCTTCAACTTCGTTACATCCAACTCGTTGTTGCAACGAGGGGCAGCAAGGACCTTGGCCTGTTCTTCAAGTGTGAAGTTTGCCCACTTGAAATCAGGGTCAATGTATTGCTTGTACAGCTTGAGAACCTCATTGTGGCTCACAACCCCAGGGTTCGTGAAGTTCCATATACCCCTCAAATTTGGCTTTGCCATCTCAATTCAAATGGGTAGAAGCTCATCCAAGACAGTCATGCTATTTGGGATGTTAACCACTTTGCTATAATGAGATATCTTATATATGAAGTTGCCTGGATTGTTTAGGTCAGATGATATTGGCATCCGACCTCTTAAAACGCAGACATTGTCATATGCTTCTAGCAGCTCTTGGACCTGATTAAAAAATAAAAATAAACTTATTAGGCAAACACATAATCTTAGAAAAGATATAAAAATAGACCCAATGATTCTTAATAAATTACCATAGCCCTAGTTTTGGAAAAGAAAGAACCGGCGTAATTGGATTTGTTTTTCTCTGTAAATCCAATGCCAGAGCCTTCAGGATGTGCATACTGGTATATACATCCTGAAGAAAAATGCATCATCAAGAGTCCATGCTCTCTACAAACTTCTACTAAGGTTAAGGCTCCAGCAACATTCGTGCGAATTGTTTCTGACTTGTGAAACTCGCACCAATCTGCATTAGGTTTACCAGTCACACCAGCAGCATTAAAAACATGGGCTGGCTTAACATTATGAATATCTGCCAAAAGTGATGACCGATCCTCTAGACGCCCTCTTCCGTATTCAAATGGAATTCCTTGTTTTTCACATAACATTCCAAGCTGACCCCCAACCCAACCAGTTCTACCGTAGATCAAGAACTTCAAGGAATGTTTTTTAGGAAAGCCACTTCGTTTAGAAGATGGATCCCGCAACATTTAAGACATTATGAGATGCAAAGTTGCCATCTTCTGAACCATTTAAATGTCCCTCAGTTTGACCAGGCATCATCAGCATTCTTGGATGAGGAAGCAGTGCCCCGGAGACGTCACCCCACCAATCAGGATTGTTGACGTACCATTCCATGGTCTTTTTCAGCCCTTCTTTCCAAGTAGTCCGCGCAGACCATCCCAATTTACGTAGCTTCTGATCATCTAGAAAGCACCTTTGGTCGTTAATTGGTCTGTTCTCAACAAACTTGATGTTTGTCGCTGGGTCTTCTGAGAAAAGTTTGCATATATCTTTGGTCACATCAATAACTCTCATTTCCTCCGTTGTCCCAATATTGTAAACATGACTTACCTCTCCCGCCTGAAGAATGACTTCGAAAGCCTCAGCAACATCCTCGCAATATAAACAACTCCTTACATGAGACCCATCGCCGTGAATTGGAAGATGCTTCCCTTGCATGGCCAAGAGGATGAACTTTGGTATTAATTTCTCAGGAAACTGGTTGGGCCCATAAACATTATTCCCACGTGTCGTTATCACAGGTAATCCATATGATCTACCTTATGCCATAACAAGCATTTCTGCTCCAGCTTTTGATGCAGAGTATGGATTTGGTGGGAGGAGTTGAGAAGCCTCGTGGTTTCCGACAACAGCATCCTCATCTGTCTCCCCATAGACCTCGTCCGTACTAACATGGATGAACCTCTTGATCTGGCCAGTGGCCTTGCAGGCTTCTAAAAGGACATGGGTACCAGCGATATTGTTCTTGACAAACTCAAAGCTGTTACCAAACGAGTTGTCAACATGAGTCTGGGCTGCAAAGTGCATTATGGTGTCGATAGATTCGGTGACGAGGAGATAGTTGACAAGGTCAGCACTGCCAATGTCCCCTTCGACAAACTTCATATTGGGAGATGATTTAGAGGGAAGGAGGTTTTTCATATTTGAGCAGTAATCAAGCTTATCAAGGACGATGATTTTGTAGTCAGAGTAGTTACGAATGAGCCGGTTGACAACATGGGATGCAATGAAACCAGCAGCCCCAGTAACGAGGATGTTCTTTGGGTTATAATTCGCCATCTCAAACCAGTGTCTACAAAAGAAACATTTAAAGCTAAGTATTTTGCATTATTTGATTAAATTTTTCGCAAAAACAAAAGAAAAAAGAACGCACGCAAGACAGATCCATTGAAACAGGTTGGAGATCCCCACAATAAATAGAAAAGCTCCCATTTAAAGAAAAGGAAATAAAAGGAAGATCTCAGGATACTCCCAGTCTACATTTGGTTGCTTACGAACTGAAGGAAAAGAACAGTATACATAATATTATCTTATTTCCCACTACACATAGATCACTTATCACAAAAATCAAAACGAACTATTATCTACACCTCGTAGAATTTACTTGTCTGAAAATCGCTAGCTAACTTTTTAGAAACTAAACAACAGAAGACATAAGCCTCACTTTTTCTTTTCCCTCCACTCTTTCCAGGTAACGCAGACAGATACAAATAAAAATAAAATACAGACAACAAAACAAGCTAGAATCAAAATTAATCAGTTCAACGTTCATCAAGCCCCAACACAAGTTACCAGATCCAACATGTTTTGTAGAACCGGAAAGCAATTACACGATCCATGTATATTCACATACCGCTCATAGTTAAACTAAGAATCCCATTGCTGAAAACGCATGGTAGACACACACACACCCAAGCACCCAAGTCATGGTAAGCAAATGTATGTCTTTAAATAAAACCAAATAGCGTAATTAATATAAAAATTGTTCATAAATCTAACTATGGTAGTGAGAATGACGCATGTTAAAGAGAGCTCCAAAAAATGAATCATTCTTGATTCTTCTAGGAAGCTAGAGCTAATGTAGACAATGTACCATTTATATTATTAAAGTGAGAATATTTGATTTGTAAGATTCAATTTTTAAATTTATTTTGCAAATCAAAATCATCCCATATATATAATCGGTGTGTAAGATGTATCCTCCACTTCTGTTTACAAGTATAAATGTTCGTGCTTACGAAATTAGCACTTTTTGATATAAACCATGAGTACACGTAATTTGAGAGAAGGAAAAAAGTCTAATTGAACTTACCAGTGAGGACAGCAAGAGAGAGAGAGAGAGAGAGAGTTACGGACAAGGTAATGAAAGATGGGAGAAAGCTCGAAGATATGGTAGTTTGGGAGAGGGGGAAAAGTTGGAGGATACACTCCCTAAAATTTGCATCAGCGAGACAGTTGAACTTTATAAGGGAAGTCGTAGAGGGTCCTCAACTGACAGAATGCCCTCCACTGGACCATTCAGTCAACAGTACATTACGGGAATCACGCTCTTTCGTAGCTAGGACTTTTTTTTTTTTTTTTTCCATTTTCATTTTTGTACGTGGAAGTTGATTTGATGTCAGGTGGTTTAAAGTTTTGGCATTGATTTCATTAAAATTATTTCATTAAAATTATTTCTAAAATTTAATAAAAAGTATATAATTTTTATAAATTCAAAACCTCTCTAAATATAATTTTATATTGAATTAACCATTGAATTCATCAAAATAATAATATAATATTATTTTTTAATAAAAATATTTTTTATATTTTATAATTACACTAATAATATATTAATTAATAATTAATTTGATTCATACATTATTATTACAAGACGGTTAGAGATTAAACGTAAATAAAAAAGATATTTAGAGATTATTATTACATTTATCCCTTTGACTAATCTAATACAGCTCTATTTTGAAGCAATTTATCGTATTTTACATTTGATTAGATTTTTTATGAAGCCAATGCCAATATTAAAAAAACTTTTTAAGTAAGGCCATTGCCAGTTGAATCTTTTTATTTTGGAAAAAGCTACTCTTCATGTTGGTAGAACCTGAGCTACTGCTGGGTTTTTTTTTTTATTTTTTTATTTAATGGTTAAATAAATATTTTTTAATAATATTATATATATTTTTAAAATGTATTTAAAAGTATTAAAATATATATGTAAAAAAAAGCAAAATAATAATAATAATAATAACAAGAAAAATGAACTAGCGAGAGCTCCCAGAGGTAGTTGTAGAGCCACATTTTTATTTTTTTAAAAAAATTCTTCTTTAACTAATCATCTAATATTATATCAAGATTAACTTTAGAATTATAGTTAAAAAATAGTAAGTATTTTTATATTGAATTTTTACTTTTATCAAAACAATATAAGATAAATACTTTAATCACAAAAAGATTTTATAAAAATAAATCTACAAACTAACATAACTTGATGTCTTACGTGTTAGATTATACAGTTACTTTTATTGTATAATAGATAAAACATATCATATAAACCTATGTCAATTTATAGATTTATTTTGTAAAATCTTCTAGTACTTCTTTAAATATAACCTCAAATGCTTGTCAATCAATCAAACGGAATGAAATTATGCTCTCCATCATGAAATCGTAGAAAATATTGTTATGCATCAACCAAGAAACACTAGTACTAGAGCAAATTGTCATTTTTATAAGGAGAAGTGTTTTAATCATAAAAAGATATTATAAAAATAAATTTATAAGCTAATTTGATCTGATGTGGTATATGAATTTATAAAATTATTTTTATTGTAATGTAGATTTTAAATATCATATAAAATCACATTAATTTATAAATTTATTTTTATAAAATCTTTTTATCATCGTAAGACGTCTCCTATTATAAAGTTATGGACATAAAGTCCAGCATAAACTTCGTGCACGAACTGATGTGTTAAATGTCTTGTAACTTCGTTTGAAATTTTGAAAAAATATTTCCATTTTTTTCAACCCTACCTAAATCTCTTTTACCCGCATTTCAGACGTCACTTTTCATCCCAAAATCTCATTTTTCCGTCACCCTCTCTCAGATCAAACCTTCACGTGTCGAACGCTTTGTCAATGGGTCACAGTTCTCCGCCATTTTTCTATCTTCGTCCAAAGCTAGGTCAAGCATATTTTTTTGTCGTTGTCATCTACGTCATGACACCTCTGATTTGAAGTTGATTTATCTAGATTTCTGGATGCATAGGGCTGATCATGTCCAAACATGGTCTTCTATCGACGCCTCTACCACTCTCCATCAACATCTATTCGATGACAGTTTTCCGGCCCCTCTGTGAACTGGTTAAGGTACAGCCTATATCTAGAGTTTTTGAATAATTTTATAAAATCTTTTAATTGATAAATCTTTATTCTGTTGTAGTCTTGAGCAAAAACCCAGAAGTCTCGAGGATCGAGTTTGCAAATCTAGGGATTCTATTGTCCTATTTATTCCTTCTAGCCAGTGGCGGATTTAGCCTTCGGTTGTATTCGTAATCCATCTCATCTCACTTTAATTCATCTTATTTCATCATTATAATTTTTTTAAATTTTCATACAAAATATAATAAATAATTCAATTTTTTCAAATTTTAAAATAATTATTTTAAATTTCCACACAAAATATAATAAATAATTCAACTTTTATTTTATTATTTATAAACTATCTTAATCTATCTCAGCTCATCGTTGAATTCAAATCACTCATTAGATAGAGCTTAAAAGGAGGCACATGGCCCTCTCAAATTTTTTTTTTAAATTTAAAATAGTCTCTAAATTTTATATATAATTTTATTATTTCATGTATATAGAAATTGGCCCCTCAAAAAAAATTTATAACTTTCTTATTCCTATATGCTAAACTTTTGTAAAATTTCAATATATATAGAAATATTTCTATAATTTTTTTCCTATAATCACTAGATTTTGAATAATTTTTATATATTATCTATTTTCAAGGATGTGGCCCCATTAAAATTAAATTAAAACTAAGATTAGGAGAAATAACAAACTATTAACACTAACCCCCAAAGTTTTTTATTATATAATATTAAGTTTCTTAATATAGAATCCAAAGTGAAAACGCAAGAAAAACTATTTAAGATTGATGATTTATATGAAAAATAGTGGAGATAATTTATTCCTTAAACTTCATTGAGTAATAAAAATTTTATTTAAGGTCTCAATTATAGTATTCTATGCTAAATGTGATACCAAAATAGATAGATTTTTCATGAAACTTGATAAACTAACTTAGATATTAGAATGAAAGATACATTCTAAAAGATCACTTGATAACTTCTATGAAGAAAATAATTTCCAAATACTTTATATTTACAAAAATAATAATGGATGAATATTATTCTATAAAATATTGTGGTAAAAAATCTGAAAGAGACATTAAGTTGTGTGTTTAAAATTTTATTTCTACATTATTTGACAAATTGTTGAAATTTAATTTTATATACAATTATGCTTTATGATTTTGTAATATTTTTTTATTTTACATAAACATCTCGAGCAATAGAAAAGTCGCCCCCTAAGAAAAATTGTTGGTTCCGCCACTACTTCTAGTCCTCATTGTAATTTGTACATCTGAATTGTTGCTTTGGATGTTGTTTCATATGTTAATTTGGGTGTAGTTTCATATAGATAATTGAATAATTTTATCTGAGAAATTTTACATTATACACTATTTATGTGATATAATTTAATTAAAAAAATAAATTTAAAAATTTAAATCTTACAAATCAAATCATATCATGTGAATAGTATTCGATATAAATTCCTTCAAATAGCTTAGAAACTTACAAGTTGGAAGCTCAAGTTGCGCTTAATTTATAAATCCAAGTCTTGGGTTGTAATGAAGTTGACAATACTAGTTGTTCATAAATCCAATCCAAGCCTTGGATAGTTGCCATTGTAATTGTTTATTTTGCTTGAGGGCCTATCCTAATATGTAAATTCACATGCAGCTGTAATTGTTGGTTTATTGTGTTTTGTGTAGGTCATTGTACTTTATTATAATTGAAGGATTAGCTTCATTGTAAAACTTGATTTAGGGTTGATTTGATTACACAAAATTAAATAATCTTATCTTATTTTATAATTATAATTTTTTCAAACTCTCACACAAAATATAATAAATAATTCAACTTTTTCAAATATCAAAATAAAAATAATATTCAAAATTTATACTATAACAATATTTTATTTAACTTTCAAAAAAACATCTTATCTTATTTCATTTGAACTGCGTAACTAAACGAGGTCTTAATATGCATTTGATGAAATGGCACCCACTTCATAATTAGGGTAAAAAAAAAAATCTAATGCCATTTAAGTTTGTGAGCTAGTTGTGCCAAATTTACAAGCTAGCCATTTTTTTCGTTATAAATGAGGTATATAGCTAAACTATATGAATAGCCGAATTTCTTAATCCCCTATCATAAATGACGATGGACAACCTTAATGAAGAACAATCAAATTTGTGAGCTATAGTATCCTTTCACTACTACCCATGATTTTATTGTTGAAATTCGATTTGTACTTTTAACACAAAGGGGATGTGTAGTTTTTTAGCCAATTGTAAGGGATGAATTACTTTACGTGTCTATGTTTTTATTTTAAAATTTTCAAAATTTAAATAAAAGCTTGAAAGAATCTTCAATATGAAGTTGTGGCATGGGCTTAGTCAAACAAATTCTGGTTTGGTGGACTGTGCTGTGTATTTTTGGATCTGCCTAGATCGAAAACCTTGAAAAGTTGCAAAGCTTTGTCATCTGTGGGCGCAAGCATGCATACATGCGATCCACTGCGTACCCAACCGGCCGAAGATAGTCCTGTCCATTGCCGATGCAGGTCCACTCCGTTTTTTACTCATTTTAGAAAACAAAAACAAGAAAAAATCCTACTTATTATTGACATAATTATTCTATTCTTATGTCGGTACGCGTAGATATTCACACCTACTCATAAATATAATTTCTCTTATTGATATTTACAAGGCATTTGGAGTTTTGGATAAAAGAAAATATAAAGATCTGACTATATATTATACATTAACTTTTACATAAATATCTAATAAAATTTTAATTTTAATTTTTTTAAAACTTGGTGTGCTTTTTTTTTATTTTATTTTTTTTAATTTTATTAATAAGTTGTGAAATAGTTATGGATTGATTAATGTAAATGTATAACTTCTAATTTTAGATTAATAAATTAATGACAACAATTTCACTTTATCCCTCTTACTGATCAATTAGGTCAACAGGAAATGGAGCTTATAACATAATATTGATGTTCTCACACATCCTTTATACTCCCTTTTGATTATGCCTAAAGAGGTTTCAGACTTCAAGCTCGTATTGATTGGTATGGAATATAGATGGACTTTACCTCAAGTAGTTCATGTCGCACGAGGGTGTTGGCGCTTGGTGCATAAGAGGCGGACTCGCATGTGGTTTGGTGGATGGGATATCATGTTGTCAAGTATCTAAGCATGGAACCATGCTAAAAAGATAAGACTTATGCGAATCATCTATACATTGGCTCAAGTCCATGTTTAGAAATTGCATTCAGTTTTCATTCACTAGGTGTTAAAATTCTTCTCTAATGATCAAAAAAAGTTTTCATCGTCTTAATTTATCTTGAAGAGAATACCAAAGCTTCTGGTTTGGTCATTATCAATTATTAAATACGTACAACAAGTAGAGAAAAATGGAAGAAGACGACCTAATAGGACTACCCTCGTGACTTTATGCAATACTGGAAATAATAATGGCATGAAGCTAAGAATGAATAATTATTGGAAGAGCTGACAAACGTTAGAGGGGAAGCTGAAACCATATCACCTAGTGCAGAACGCAGAGGTCAGTCACGAGGTCTAAGACAGAGCTGAAGTGTTGATTATTCTGTGAAGTTTTTCGTGTTGGGTCCAAAGACATATTTAATTAGCGACTCCTTGATAGATAGCAACTCGGGGAACTCTGTCTTCAACTTCGTTGCATCCAACTCAGTGTTACTTCGAGCAGACGCGAGGATCTTGGCCTGTTCTTCAAGTGTGAAGTTTGCCCACTTGAAGTCAGGGTCAATGTATCGCTTATACATCTCGAGAACATCATTGTGGCTCAATACCCCAGGGTTTGTGAAGTTCCATATACCCTTCAAATTTCGCTTTGCCATCTCAATTGAAATGGGTAGAAGCTCATCCAAGACAGTCATGCTATTTAGGACGTTAACCACTTTGCTATAACGAGAAATCTTAATTATGAAGTTGCGTGGACTGTTTAGGTCAGATGATATTGCCATCCGACCTCTTAAAGTGCAGACATTGTCATATTCTTTCAACAGCTCTTCAACCTGGTTAAAAATCGAAATGAACTTTATTAGGGCAAACACATAATCTCAAAAAAAATATAGAGAGAGACACAATGATTCTTAATAAATTACCATTGCCCGGGTTTTGGAAAAGAAAGAACCGGCGAAATTGGGTTTGTCATTCTCTGTAAATCCAATGCCAGATCCTTCAGGATGTGTAGCATCATACTCGTATATACACCCTGTAGAAAAATGCATCATCAAGAGTCCATGCTCTCTACAAACTTCTGCTAAGGTTAAGGCTCCAGCAACATTCGTGCGAATTGTTTCTGCCTTATGAGACTCGCACCAATCTGCATTAGGTTTACCAGTCACACCAGCAGCATTAAAAACATGGGTTGGCTTAACATTACGAATATCTGCCAAAAGTGATGACCGATCCTCTAGACGCCCTCTTCCGTATTGAAATGGAATTCCTTGTTTTTCACATAACTTTCCAAGCTGACCCCCAACCCAACCAGTTCTACCGTAGATCAAGAACTTCAAGGAACGTTTTTTAGGAAAGCCACTTCGTTTGGAAGATGGATCCCGCAATAAGGTATTACTTGAGACATCATGAGATGCAAAGTTGCCATCTTCTGAACCATTTAAATGTCCCTCAGGCTGACCAGGCATCATCAGCATTCTTGGATGAGGAAGCAGTGCCCCGGAGATGTCACCCCACCAATCAGGATTGTTGACGTACCATTCTATGGTCTTCTTCAGCCCTTCTTCCCAAGTAGTCCGCACAGACCATCCCAATTTACGTAGCTTCTGATTATCTAGAAAATACCTTTGGTCATTAAATGGTCTGTTCTCAACAAACTTGATGTTTGTCGCTGGGTCCTTTGAGAAAAGTTTGCATATATCTTTGGCCACATCAATAACTCTCATTTCCTCCGTTGTCCCAATATTGTAAACATGACCTACCTCTCCCTCGTGAAGAATGACTTCAAAAGCCTCAGCAACATCCTCGCAATATAAATAACTCCTTACATGGGACCCATCGCCGTGAATTGGAAGATGCTTCCCTTGCATGGCCAAGAGGATGAACTTTGGTATTAATTTCTCAGGAAACTGGTTGGGCCCAAAAACATTATTCCCACGTGTCGTTATCACAGGTAATCCATATGATCTACCATATGCCATAACAAGCATTTCTGCTCCAGCTTTTGATGCAGAGTATGGATTTGTTGGGAGGAGTTGAGAAGCCTCGTGGTTTCCGACAACAGCATCCTCATCTGTCTCCCCATAGACCTCGTCCGTACTAACATGGATGAACCTCTTGATCTGGCCAGTGGCCTTGCAGGCTTCTAAAAGGACATGGGTACCAGCGATATTGTTCTTGACAAACTCAAAGCTGTTACCAAACGAGTTGTCAACATGAGTCTGGGCTGCAAAGTGCATTATGGTGTCGATAGATTCGGTGACGAGGAGATAGTTGACAAGGTCAGCACTGCCAATGTCCCCTTTGACAAACTTCATATTGGGAGATGATTTAGAGGGAAGAAGGTTTTTCATATTTGAGCAGTAATCAAGCTTATCAAGGACGATGATTTTGTAGTCAGAGTAGTTACGAATGAGCCGGTTGACAACATGGGATGCAATGAAACCAGCAGCCCCAGTAACGAGGATGTTCTTTGGGGTATAATTTGCCATCTCAAACCAGTGCCTACAAAAAAAAAAATACATTACAACTATGTACTTTGCCATGATTTGATTAAATTTTTAGTAAAAAGAAAGAAAGAAAGAAAAACGCGCAAGGCAGATACATAGAAACATATTCCCACAACAAATAAAAAATCTCCCATGCATTTTAAATATATATATATATATATATATATATATAAAAGAAAAAAAAAAAAAAGAAAAGAAGAAGAAGAAAGATCTCATGATCTCATTCATAGTAAGGATACTCCCAGTCTTCATTTGGTTGCTTACGAACTGAAGGAAAAGAGCAGTATACATCTTGTAGAATTACTTGTCGAAAAAAGTGGTTCTCGCAAGCTTTTTAGAAATTACTAAACTGCAAAAGATCGATATAAGCTTCAAGTTTTCTTTTGCTTCCTCTTTTTCCATGCAACCAAACATACCCAAATCAAAATAAAATGCCGAGAACAAAACAAGCAGCTAGAATAAAAATTAATCAGTTTCCATGTATACTCACGTACTTACCCATAGTTAAACTAAGGATCCCATTGCTAAAAACGCAAACACATCTTATTCCTACCACTATATCCCAATAAATTAAAGTACTCACATAGGAGACACACACACACACAGAGTACCCAAGCACCCAAATCATAGTAAGCAAATTATGTACGTGTGCCATTATATCAAATTAAATAGTATAATTAATATAACAATTCTTCACATTGATCACAAATCTAACTAGCTTGATGAGAATCATGACTCATGTCGCACATAGCTCCAATTAAACAAAATTAAAATAAGTCATGATTCTACTAGCATGCAGCTTGCATAGACGAGGTACCTGCATCTACATTATTGATCATGTTGGAATATTTGACTTGCAAGATTCAATTTTTTAAATTTCTCTTGCAAATCAAAATCATCTCATGATCATGACTGTGTAAGATGTATCCCCCACTTTAACTTGCAATTAGAAATATTCATGCTTAAGAAACTAGCACTTCCTGCTATAAACCATGCATGACAACACGCAATTTGAGAGAGAGGGAAAAAAAAAAAAGCATCCAATTGACTTACCAATGAGGAACGCAAAAGAAAGAGAGAACTAGAGAGTGTTACGGAGAGAGAGAGCTCGATCGAAGATATATATGGTAGAGAAGTTGGAGGATGCCCATATATATACCCAAGTCTACATCAGCGAGACAGTTAAGGGGAGTACTCCTAGAAGGTGCTGAACTAGCAAAAATGCCATCCACTGGACCATAGCCTCATCAGTCATCACATTGCGGGGATGATCAGGGATCACACGCTGCGTGGCTGGCGCTGCCCCCCTTTTTTTTTTTCAATTTTTGTAGGCGGAAGTTGATTTGATGTTAGGTGTTATTATTATAGTTAAAAAAATAGTAAATATATATTTTTATATTAAATTTTAATTTTTATATGACAAGCACAATATATATAAATATATAGATGTTACTCATCATCTCACACTACACACTTTATATAATTAAGTTGTTCTATTTATCATCTATATGCTATATACATACTTACTATAAGATAAATTAAAATTCAAATATATGTAATATATTATGTGTGAGGATGATAAGTAGAATTATTCATATAAATATAATCCCAAATGCTTGTCGAAATGAGATTAAGCTCTCTGTTTTGAAATCGTCGAAAATGTTGTTTCGTATCAATCAAGAGACGCTAATTGAGGAAGTAAGTAGTCTATGTTATAAGAAATGGAATTGTTTTAATCACAAAATAATTTTATAAAAAATAAACTTAAAAATTAATTATATGGTACATCACATTGTAAAATTAATTTTATTATAAAATATATTTTAGATATTAGTACGTAAGGTTATATCAATTTGTAAGTTTATTTTTATCAAATCTCTTTTGTGCATTTATCACTTTTCTTATTGTAAAGTCATGACATGGAGTCTAGCATGAACGGAGTTCATGAATTGATGTTTTTAAGTGTAAATAAAATGTAGTTGGGTTGTGACTCGATCATTGCTCTTATTCCTCCAAGTCCTGATCATGATCGGTATATATGTCGATTTGGGACATGGGTGGGTGTTGTTTCGTATAGACAATTACCCGATGGAATTAAGCTCAAGTTGCGTTTTGTAAATCCAAGTTGAGAGTTGCAATGAAGTTGACGATTATATATGCCACCTTGGATATATATAAGTTGCTATATATTGTATAGGTTTTTATTTTCCTTGATCACGGCCTTATGTCCTAATATGTAAATATACAGCTTTAATTGTAGGACTAGCTTAATTCATTGTAAAACTACTTGATTTTAATGTGCATGTGATGAAATGGCATGCACCCGCTTCATATAAAAGTACTAGGGTACATACGTAAGAAAATTCTAATTCCCGTCATCAAGTACTACTTTGTGAGCTAGTAGTTGTATGCCGAATTTATGAGCTAGCTATTGTTTCGTTATAAATTATGAGAGGCACAGATCATGAACTTACTTACTATTATACGGCGAAAGGGTACAAATTTACTTAATCCCCTATCATAAATGACGATGGACAACTTTGATGAATTACATTCAAATTTGTGAGCTACGTTATTTTAGGTGTGATCTTCTTATTGGAGGGTGTAAATGCTTTTATATATATATATATATATATATATATATATATATATATTTATATTGAATTAGCTTTATATTCACTTTGGAGGGTCTCTCTTTTATTAATGATAATAGCTTTTTATAGGATCTTGGTTTTAGAATTTTAATCTCTTGTTTCTCTTTGTATAAGGTATTTATCCGTTATAAGTGATAATTGATTAATAAAATTAGAGTACCGTTCTTTTTTTTTTTTGTTTTAAAAAAATACAAGATATGATTTACTTTATGTGTATCTCTCTTTTTTATTTAAATCCTTAAATTTAAACAAATATTTAAGAATATCTATATCTGTAGTGAAGTTGTGGGCTAGTTCATTTATAAGGAGAACCGTTGATTTTATATAGAACTTGGTTTAGTCCAGTCCAAGATTCTACCATATGAACAATTTTTTTCTTTTTTTTTTTAAAAAAGAGTTGAAGGTCACCTGTTTAAGAGTGACCTCCTCCCAAATATTATAAAAGAACCCTCACTTATGGCGGATGAATACCGTAGTGACAAAAAACTCATAAACAAACCAACCACTAGTATCTAACATAAGGTATATATACCCATCATGTCTGTGTGTATAAGCCCCTTTAGTCTACCCAAAACAAAGTCCTTCCCAAAAAAATCCCAATTTCTGTCACTCGCCTCATATTTAGCTAAGAAATCCGCTACCATGTTAGCTTTTCTAAACACGAGCTTAAATTGGACATCCATAGAAGACAAAAGAGAAGTCGCTTCATCCCAAAAATTTCACAAATACCAATATTTACAAGTCCTCGAGATAAACCATCTCATCACCACACTCAAGTCCGATTTCACTAAAACAGTTCATAGACCCAGCTGTTGATACAAATAAAGTCCATCAAGCACTGCTCTGCACTCAACAATATTATTTGTAGCCTGACCATACGAATAAGCAAAACCCCCACGAACCCGCCCATTCACATCCCAAACGACACCTCCCCCACCGGCCATCCCAGGATTCCCAAGGGAGCCACCATCTACATTGAGCTTAGAGAAGACCCCTATCGGCGGGGCCCAAGCAATCAATTTCAGATTTTTAACTATAGGCGGCACCACAGGATAGTTGAGTTCCCTCAACACTCCCAAGTCATGCTCCCTCACCACTTTAAACATTTTCATGAACCCCAAAATATCTCCAAGCAGCCTTTTTACCATTTGAATAGTGACTTTTGATTTGAATTTCGTATTTTCCATTCGTGTCATATCGATAGCTTTCCAAAGAGTCCAAGAAATCAATATAGGAATAATACCATGAAACCAACGAACTTGCGAGGCTAAAGAAGCCCGACACCACCATATGTTCAAAACATCTGTCCATACTCGAGTCTAAGGTAATCAGATGCCAAAAACAGCAGCAAAAAAATCACAGACCTTCCTCGATCCCTCCCCATCACAAAGCACATGATCCACTATCTCAATCTTATTATCCATACATCAATGGCATTTAGAAACAATCGGAATCCCAAGTTGTTGAATAATGGTATCAACGGGAATAGCATTTTGGCGTGCCCACCAAAATAAAAAAGATATTTTCTTTGGAACATGATCTTGCCAAAGCCAATTCTTCCAGGGACAAATACTACCGCGAGCACGAATAATTTGCCAAGCCGACTTTGTAGTACAAGCCCCATCCACCGTGTGCTTCCAAACCAGCATATGCTTACCCTCTCAAACATGGACATTACATAGAGTGATTTTCTGGAACATATACTCATCAACCAATGGCCACACTTCATCATATTTCCAGCCCACCCCATCCCATAGATCTTGGGCCAGCAATTCATGATTCCCCACAACCGGTAGAAAATCTACAATAAGTCCATTACCAAGCCAATTGTCATACCAAATATTTAAGACACCCTCTCAAACTATCCATTGTGAATTTTGTAAGACCAAAGGTAGCACATGTAAAATATCTTTCCAAAAACAGGATCCCCTTGACCTCGCCCCTATTAAAGCAAGCGGCTTTTCACCCACATATTTTAGTCGGAAGAAGTCGGATCAAAGAGAGCCACCTATAATTAGCTTCCAAGCAAACTTCATAAACAAAAATTTCCAAACTTCCAAGAGGTCAAAAATTCCCAAACCACCTTCCTTGACCAGCAAACAAATACGTCACCAAGACATTCACTTCCTTTTATTGACATCCTTGCTCGAGCCCAGAAGGAAGTTAGAAAAAAATTTCTTCAGCTTGGCCTTAATTCCTTTTGGCAAGGATAACACAGAAAGCAAGTGGATGGATATGATGTTAAGGACATGCTTAATAAGGATGAGTTTACCGCCAAAAGAGAGTAACTTGCACTTCCATCCTGCCAACTTTTTTTGCACTTTTTGTAATAAAGGCTCAAACATATTCAACCTCTTCCTTCCAACATGAATCGGCATCCCCAAATACACACAAGGCCAGGGGCTTTCAGTAAACTCCGAAATATGCTTCAGTTGAATTCTCCGATCATATGGAATATTTAAGGAGAAAAAGATGGAGGACTTACTTGGGTTGACTAGCTGTCCCAATAAACTTCCATACTTGTGGATCACCCCCATCAAATTCCGAATAGAGTCATTTTCACCATTTGCAAAAATTTGCAAATCGTCCACATATAACAAATGCGACACTCTTGTACCACCATTTGAGTTAAAGTATTTAACTTGCCCTGACTGAAAAGCATGGTTAAGCAGGCGCGAAAGCAACTCTTCTGACAATATGAACAAATACGGAGAGAGTGGGTCACCTTGGCGAAGTCCACGCGAAAGCTTAAAAAACCCTTTGCAACACCCATTTAGCATGACTGAAAAACTCGGAGAGGAAATAGAGTTAAAAATTAAGGCCCTCCATTTTCCCGAGAAGCCCAATCGATGTAACCCTTCCAACAAAAAACTCCAGTTCACTCGGTCATACGTTTTAGCCATATCAATTTTCAGCATGACATTTCCCCCTCTAGTCTTCATTTCATGCCATTCACAAGTTCTTGAGCAATAGACATATTGTCAAAGATACTTCGATCCTGAACAAACGCAGACTGCTGATCTGCCGATACAATCTTCCCAATAATTGGTGCCAATCTAAACACCATAATTTTGGCTATAATTTTATAAGCCACCAAACACAGACTGATAGGACAAAAGTGGCCAAAATCCTCCGATTCATCTACCTTTGGAATCAACACAATATTAATAGCCCCGAAAAAAGTAGTGAGAGGAATAACTTCAAAAAATTCTTTGGTCATATCAAGCAGATCTTGCTTCACAATTTTCCAAGCAAGGACAAAGAAACTTGCTGAGAACCCATCCGGCCCAGGACTGCTATCCTGGAGTATCGACCATAAGGCATCTTTAACTTCTTCTATGGACGAGACTGCGCACAGCACATAATTTTCATTCTCAGTAAACATTGGAGACAACAATTGAAAACTTTCCTCATGAGTTCCAATTGGTGCCGCCGAGAGCAAGTCTTGAAAGAAAACCACTGCAGCATCATGAACTTCTTCCGCCGAACGTAACAATGATCCATCCCGAAGCTTCATACAATCAATGACTTTACTATTTTTTTTAACATGTAGGGAAGCATGGAAGAAAGCTGAATTCGAATCACCTTCAGTTAGCCATTTAATATGTTATTTCTGACATCCCAAAATCTCCTCCCGATGAAGCCATTGGAGGTGTCGCTGCTTACATAGGAGAAGTTCATTCTCTCGATCTTGTAAAACTTTAGCACTAAGAATTTCTTCAAGCTCCATGATACGTGATTCAAGGCCTGTAATTTCCAACTCCACTCTCCCAAACGTCTCTATATTCCACTTTCTCAACATCTTCTTTAGACATTTTAATTTATAACTCGCTCTCACCATAGCACAACCTTCAACCTCTTAATTCCAACACTCCCGGATCAAAGGTAGGACCCCTTCATGAGTCCCCCCACATACGTTGAAACCGAAAATACTGAATCCCACCCCTTCTTTCCCTATCCAAGAAAATCAGCAATGGGGCAATGGTCCGAAGAAGTTCTCGAAAGGTGCTCCATACGTGCATCCTAAAAGACATTAAGAACAGAGAATTGACCAAAATCATATCATGTCTAGCCCAAATCCTTCTTCCCCCGAGCCTGCCATTGCACTAAGAAAGTTTTTGTCCCTTAGAAGGCAAATCTAAAAGCCCACAATCATGAATACAAGTGTTGAATTCCTCTTTTGCTCGAGCCGCACTCAACATACCTCCCACTTTTTCTTCATCATAGAGAACAATATTAAAATCGTCCCCAACAAAACACGACCAACCACTTGTATCGAGAGCACACAAGTGCTCCCATAACTTCTTGCGCTTCCTCATAAAACAACTAGCATAAACTATAGACACCAAGACTCTCACACTACCTCTAGCGAACTAGCCAGAAAAAACTTGGTCAGATATGGAAATGAAATCTAAGTTCCGACTAGCATCCCAAAATAGCCACCCTTTGCCCTATACTACAACATTATCCACAAAATTTGGTAGGTTTAACCACCTAGCCCATCGCCTACATTTATTGGAAGAAAAAAAAGGCTTTAATAAAGCCACCACCAGTAGCCTACTCTTACTCATGAGTCGTCGAAGTCTACTCTTGGACGATCGAATACCTCGAATATTCCATATAAGTATCTGCATAGATAAACTAAATAATTTTTTTGGATCAAGTCCTCCTCTCCAAGACTCTCAACTTTGTCGTCTTATTCACGCCTTGTAATTTTTTCAAATGAATATTCAACTCCGAATCCGATTCAACCCCTTCTTCGGGTTCGCCCGCAGACAAGGAACACCACTTGTTAGTGCCCCCCTCTTCAACTCTCATCATTGCCAACTCAAATTCCAATGCCTCATCCACCAATTTCAATGAACTATGGGGTGTATCTTTCACGACCTCCACTTCTAGCTACTCCTCAGTATCCGAGATCTCTTCAATCAATTCGAACCAATTGTCTGAGACTTTCAAAGTTAAAAGCCCCCTGCCCTCCGCCATAACACGCCCCCCAGGCAAGGCAATATCAGCACCTACCAATCCACCACCATCAAGTTTTTCCTCAAATTGTCTGCTGGTAAGAGCCTTACCTTTAAGTCCACATACAAAGTCTCTAATGCTGCCATTTCCATCGAACGTTGACGACGGTTAATTCCATTCAAAATATCTGCTCGACGACTGATTGAAAAAACCTCCTTTACATTCATTACTTTTGGTGTCGAGGCTTCCACATTTTTATTCCCAACCACCTTCCATTGAACAATGACACGGCCTTAGCCGAACAAAACTAATGGCATAGCTTTAATAAATTAATGACAATAATAGATCACTTTATCCTGAATTAGGTTGACCTAACATAATGATGTTCTCGTTCATCCTTTATACACTTTTGGTTATGCCTAAAGACGTTTCAGACATCAAGCTCAAATTGGTAAGGAAAATAGATATTAGACTTTATCTAAAATTTATTTACGTGGTTTAAATATGGTATGTTAGATCTATTTTATAATAAAAATAATTTAAAATTTTAACATATCATAACAAATTAAGTCAGTTTATATATTTACTTTTGTAAAAAAAATTTTTATAGTTAAAACATTTTTCTTTTTCCGGTATATATCTAAAAAGATAAGAGTTTAAGCCGATTATCTATTGTCTTCGTACCACCTTTGAGGCAGGCCGGACAAGATATGACCCGAGTTCATATTTAGAAATTGCATTCAGTCTGCATTGACTAGATTTAATTTCTAATAAAAAAAGAGTTTTCACTTTTCATCCTCTGGATTTCTCTTGAAGGATTTCCAAATAATAATTATTTTTGTTCTCATGTATAACAAGTTTCGGTCGGAATCAGTAGAGAAGGTGGTGGACTGAGAACCGGGATACGCACTCAAAAGTCAAAGGTAATGTGAAAGGGCCATATGGCACTTACACAATAAACTGTACACATGGGCCCATGGCCGGCCCACAGTTGTGCCTGGTTCTCCCTTAACTCGTGCAACGTTAGTAGAGCGCGCGTCGGACGTAGACGATTAACAGAACGGAAAAATCTTGGTGCTATTGCCACGTGGCGTTCGGCGTTCTTAAACATGTTGGTTTGTTTTGGCACTTCATCGTATTTCTTAGGTTGTCCTTGCACATTTAGATCATTTATATTGATGAGATCTAATTTACATTGTCGCTGTTGCTTCTATTTTGGTGTGATTGGTTTATGATGATTGACCTTATTTTATCATGTTCATGTTAAAATGGTTTGTTTTAAATAGTTAGTCCATTTCACAGGTTAAATGGACTAAATGCCATTAACTCACAAATTGCTTGTCGTTATGCATTTGATTGGGACTTATTTGGTGGATGGGTGAAGGGTCAAGCCCCGTAAAATAAGAATTTTATCATTCACAATCAATGTTAGAATATAATTGGAGAAACAACGACACAACATGTAAAATAAACTAAATTAAGAACTTAGCACAAATGATAATAAATACTCAATTTTATAATGAATATATTTTCATATGGTGAATTGATCAATTGTTTGCATACCAATATCTGAGAGTGAATTGGGAATTCGTAACTTGATGAAGCTAAGTCATACTCTTTTGAGTAAATGATTATGGCAATACCAACAAGACAGAATGTCATATGGAAGAAAATTATAGATTCAAAGTTTGGAAATGTTTGGAAAGAATGTTGTTCGAATGAAGTACATTATTCGTATAAGGTGAGTTTGTAGATAAATTAGAAAATGCTGGGAGATATTCCTAAGATATGCACGTATTATAGTGAGTGATGGTTCTTGTGTTAAATTTTGACACGACAAATGGTGAGGTGAACAAAACTTTAAAGACACGTTCCCTACAATTTTTGAGCTTGTACACCCAAAGGATGCAATTGTAGTTGTACCTAATCTCTTGGTTTTCTCTCAGTAGCTCCTCTTAATGGAGTATAAATTTTATTAGGATAACACAATATTGAGAGTTAGAGGTTATTATAAAATTATTTATTTTAGTGTATTCCATAAGACTGACTGAGGGTACCATAGACAAAATCAGCTGGAGCCCCTTGAAGAAAGGTAGATTTACAATTAGATTGTTCCACCAGATTCTAACTTGTCAGGATATGACTACTTTTTCATGGATGAATATAGGGAAGAAGAAAGCTCGTGTAAAAGATGTTTTTTTGTTTGATCCAAAAGCTCTAAGTTTGTTAGATACTAATTTAATTAAACTTTTAACCTTTAGAATCTTCAAACTTTTAGTACTATAAAATATTTCCGAACTCACCTTATACTATACCGTCTATATGAGTTGCGAGTATTATTAATTTATTATCGCATTTGAGGGGTCAATTTTTATGAGTATGCAGGAAAACAAGGGTTATGCATCATGCTGAAATATTAATTAAACAAGTAATTAGTATTTTCAATAGAAAGTGATGAGAAAAGAGCACCATTAGGTCTGTAAAGAATTCGGTTCTGATCGACAAAATTGATAAGATCAAAATTTTCGGTCTAGATCAAACAAGACCAAATTGTCGATTTCGGTCCCAAAATGTGTGAACCGATGAAACTCGTTCTAGTCCCGAGGTCTACAAATTCTAGACCGGACCGGACCAAATCGGATCGAGATCCTATATTTTTTAAAAATATTTTTAATAATTTAATATGTTATTTTTATATAGTAATTGTATAAGTGAATGATTTAATTTTCATCTAATTTATTATCATTGATCATACAAAATATAAAATAATATATGTTATCAATTAATCTATGTACAATAAAATTATTTGATATTCATTAACCATATATAAAATGTATGACATTATTAATAATTATGCATACTAAATAGTAAAGTCTAAGTTAATAAGAGTAACTATTAATGTCATAAATATAATTATAGTAAAATATTTTTTTTGATAAGTTAGGTACATAATCCACATTAATAATTCACTTAAGTTTAATTTAGTAATTCAAATATTTTTTTATTAATTTATTTGAAAAAAATAAAAAAAATAAAAAAATAATTAGACCGGATTGACCGACCAGACCGATAGCGACTGATCCAATTTAGTCCCTATGAATGTTCAGTCTGGTCCGATCTGAAGAAAATGATGAATCTATCATCGGACCGGATCGATTTTCATCCCTAAGCACCATTAATAATTATAATAGGACGGTGCTAGATCCATATAAAAGATATCAAATTCAATATGAATAGTGGCGTTGTTTGTATTGAGAAACCATCTCAATACATCTCATTTAATCTCATTATTACAGTTTTATTAAATTTTCACTTAAAATATAATAAACAATTCAACTTTTTAAAATTTCAATTTAACTTTTTAAAATTTCAAAATAATAATAATATTATAATAATATTTTATTTCATTTTTAATTTTTAATTTTTATTTAAAATAATTTCATCTCATTTTACTATTCAAAGAGACAGTGTATTAATTTTTTTAAAATCATTTGTGTTAGTTTCTTAAAAAAAAAAAGCTAAAAAATAAATATACACAAGTATTAAAAAAAGAAGAAGCATTAATTGGTACACTTTATCTATTATAATAGCAGTACTAATCTTCTTAAAAGTCCAACCCTAATCACCTGGCTAAATTCCTCACAGTTGATAACTAATAGTACAAATACGTTTGTGTTATACATGAAAAATAATTTTAAAAGTTCATAATAATATACTTCAAAATAAAAACGTAATTTCAGACCCTGCACAAAATTATTTTGACTTAAATAAAATAAGAAAATTTTCATTTTTAAGCCTATACGTGAAAGTTTATGTAATATAATATAATTTAAAAAATAAATATTAAATTTAAATAACGTTAATAATATATAGACTTAAAAATAAAATAAATCATTAAAATAATGACAGTAGTTAAAAGAGAGAGTTTGCCAACAAATTAACTTTAAAATAAAAGTAAAATCTTTCGAATTCTTATTTCCCATCGCCAAAAAAAAAACATAGTGGCAAAATAGTAAATTGGATGAAAATCTTGGCCAGCTGAAACCTGCAAACGCATTTTTAGCCCATCTCCCCCAAACGGCAAAACCCCCTTCCATTCACACGCCCATTCATCCAGTTGAACAACACTTCCGATTCAGCTTGCGGTTTCCCGGCTAAACGGCCCCTCTGATCGAGCCAGTTTTCGGTATCTACCCGGCCAAATCTAACGCCTACTCTCTCAGATCCGATCTGAGCACTGACCCAAAGCCTCAAGTCAAAATGAAACAATCAGTCTCCGTCTCCGATTCGTTCTGCGATTCTTGCTTCAGAGCTGGCTCTTAGCTCAAATTTATTCCTAAACGTCGTATTTTCCCTCAGTTTTCTCAGTCCTTCACTCGATTCACACCGATTCATCAGCCCAGCGCTGAAAACCAGTTTTCCTCGATCATTTTTTGTCAGATTAATACTCATTCTATCCGAAACAGCGCAGTCGCGATCGGGATTTCGAGCTGAGAGGTGGAGGATCAAAGCTTCTTCTCCTTCATCAAGTCAGAAGCGTAAAGCGGGTTTACTTAATCTCTTCCGAAATCAGTTGTACTGAAAATTGCGTCTGAGTTTAGTAACTTTTTGATTCCCACATTCATTGTTAGAGAAGAGAGATTGAGAGAGATGACGTCAGGCAGCCGGCTGCCTACATGGAAGGAGCGGGAGAACAACAAGAGGAGAGAGAGGCGGCGACGGGCTATTGCGGCGAAGATCTTCTCCGGGTTGAGAATGTACGGAAACTACAAGCTCCCTAAACACTGTGATAACAACGAGGTCCTCAAGGCCCTCTGCAACGAGGCCGGCTGGACCGTCGAAACCGACGGCACCACCTACCGTAAGGTAATATTACCGTTATTTCTTTACAATTCTTTTTGGGAGCCAAAATAATGGTTATCTTTTTCTTTATTGTCAGAGCAAATGAAGTGCTTCCAGCAGTAGTTACTGCTTTTGCTTGTGTTGTTTTGTGCCTGCTAGGATATGAGTCGAACTATAGATTTACAGAATCAGGAGGCACCGTAGATCGGTAGAACTTGACTTAGCACCATAGATCGGTTGAGCCTGAACCTTTTTTTTACAGGGTTGATTTGTGCTAACGTGCACTGTCCGTGGCGGTGCACCTTATCATTAGCAGTCTGTCAATAGAGATGGGAGTGGCGAAAAATTTTTAGATTCGTTGGTGTCTGCTACCATGCGCCGCATCTGCGGCTCATATTGGCAATAGTAATTATAACATTCGTGTCGCCTAGCCGGGCCGTGGGTTTAACAGACATGAACTGGTCGGACCGGAGTTCGGGTTTCGTGTTGTTTCCTAAGTAGCACTGGACCCCCTCGAGCACATTTTAGCAAAGGATAGCGGGGTTCACCAACTGTGCTCGTGTCAGAGGCTCGCGTTACCAGTGGGACTAACAGTCTAACAGGGTCAGTGGCGCACGTTAGCAGTGGGCAGGGGGGTTTGTTAACTTTGTTTTCCTTTTTCTTTTCTTTTCTTTTTTCTTCCTAATCACTTTTACGCGTGAAGCGGTGTAGAGCCATTAGATTTTCTCTGCTTCCCTGTGCTTTTGATGACTAATGAGAGACTCTGGAACTGCATAGATCTCGAGGTAACGAGCACGCACTTGCACTTCCGATTTTCAAAGTCTTTTTTAGCGGTTTTCGTAGCACTCGGCTTCCTAAAGTTCCTACCTGGGCCTGGAATCGGCTTCCTAAAACTCTGCCATTTTGGGGTTTGCTCTTTGATATCTACTTTTTTAAATACGCTGCTATCTGTATTATTTTCTTCTTCTTTCTTTTTTTTTTTTCCTGAAAATAGAAGAGACTGGGGAATGCAAACCCCGATTACTCTTGGCCATTGTCCACTCTATGCAATTGCAATAAAAGTGGACCTTTTGTGCAGTATCTGCTCATTAATGTACTTTGGACATGCCTGTCCCTAGACTTCCGTTGGGCCTTTTTGACCTTTTTATTGTAGCTTAAGCAGTTTAATTCAACTAACAAATAATCAATTACTACGGCTGTGGGAAGTTTTTATGGTTCTTGATATTTTCATTTAGAGTTGTGCTACACAGAAACTTCACACCCCTACAATAAAAAGTAAAATCACATATTTTTAAATAGTGTGCAGGGTGTGGGGCTTATATCTAGAATTTTTCTTTCATTTATTTCCTTTTTCCGCTCCAGGGACCTTGGTTTGTCGTTTAGGATATGAATGTCTTTTTGGCTCATGCTAGAACGGGATTGGCAACTGATCTGTTTTGGTTGCCTCTAAAATATCGAGCAATTGACGGTAATTGTTTGCCATTTGCCGTCGATTCTACCAACTATTTCGAACCTCTTTTATGTAATTGTAATGGTAGTATTGGATAACTCATGGATAAATTCTTTTTGCAGTTTTATATTAACATAATCTCATCCTTGTAAATAGAAAAATCTTGATTGCTATCTTGTTAAGACTAATGGCTGAGGAAAAATTGTTGGCCTTATACTTGTTAAGACTAATGGCTGAGGAAATTGTTGGCCTTATACTGGACTTCCGTGATTATTGTCCAAATATTATAAGAACCCAATATTTACAGGACAGCTATCAAGGAGGTTAGCAGAGTAAGAGGCAAGACTTTGTAGTAAACACATGCTAGTTTTACAAAGGCAGGATGAGTTGGGTCAACTGAGAGTTGTCATACTTACAAGGCGGGAAGTCATGGCTCTTTTTGTCCTTGTGTATAATCATTCTGATTGCTTTAATGTTTGTTCTTTTTTCATGGCTTCATGTGAAATGCCAATCAAGTATTCGGATTTATTCTTCAATTATCTTTTATACTTTATTGCCACTAATCATGTTAAATACATGTAGGGATGCAAACCTGTTGATCGCATGGATGTGATTGTTGGATCTGCAGCATCAAGCCCATGTTCGTCTTACCAACCAAGTCCCCGTGCTTCATACAACCCAAGCCCAGGCTCCTCTTCTTTCCCGAGCCCAGCATCCTCTTCCTATGCTGCTAATCCGAATGCTGATGGCAGTTCACTCATCCCATGGCTGAAAAATCTCTCTTCTGCATCACCTTCAGCCTCCGCTTCCAAGTTCCCTCATCTCTACATTCATAGTGGTTCAATTAGTGCTCCCGTTACCCCTCCATTGAGCTCCCCACCTGCTTGTACACCCCGATTCAGAACTGATTGGGATGACCAATCTGCCCGTCCAGGTTGGGTCGGGCAGCATTATTCATTCCTTCCATCTTCCACTCCACCAAGCCCTGGACGTGAAATTGTTCCTGATCCAGAATGGTTTGCTGGAATTCAAATTCCCCAGGTTGGGCCAACTTCTCCGACATTCAGCCTTGTCTCTTCAAATCCGTTTGGCTTCAAGGAAGAGGCTTTAGCTGGTGGTGGATCTCGTATGTGGACTCCTGGACAAAGTGGGACATGCTCTCCTGCCATGGCTGCAGGGTATGATCACACTGCTGATATTCCTATGTCTGAGGCAGTTTCAGACGAGTTTGCATTTGGGAGCCACACAACAGGGCTGGTGAAGCCATGGGAAGGAGAGAGGATTCATGAAGAATGTGGAGATGATCTGGAGCTCACTCTTGGAAGCTCAAAGACCAGGTGTGTTGCCGTGGACATGTGATAAGGTACATTAATTGGATTGCTTGGACTCTTTCGTTACTTACTTCAAACATGTTATATTGCAGGTAAATGATTGCACAAGTGAAACAATCAGCGGTCGCTTGTATAAACTCTGAGCTGTTTAAGAAAATGTTTTTTTTTTTTCTTTCTTTTTAAGATCGAAGTGAGCACAACAGTAGGTGTTTTTATATTGTTTAATTTCATTTCTTTTCAGATATTTTTTTTGTCATTTATATATAGGTAGTTCTTCGAAGTGTCTGGTGCTTTTACAACCCTTCAATGTGGTGGTTCTCTGTTTAAACTGATTCCATTGAAAGGATCGATATACATGTATGGTTGAGTTGCTATTGATTTGGTTTGCACTTGGATGAGTTGCTATTATTTGCTTTTCCTTTCAAATATTGTTCTTTTGTTAGTTATATATAGGCAGTTCTTAGAACTGATACCATTGAAAAGGATCAAATACAAGTGTATGGATCAGTTGCTATTGGTTTGGTTTACCATTGGAAGCAATGTCAATGACTGAGGACCCCTTTACTGTGTAACTCAATGGCCAAACTTCTTGTGAAATTTTGTATAGAAAAGAGTATTATCCTGTCCTGTACATTCTTTTGACATTATAATGTACTGACCAGACTTTTTTTTTTTTTTTTAAATTTCTTTTTGTAAAAATTTGGATAGAAAAGACTTTTATCTTGTCTTTTTATAAATATTCTTTGACATTATGATGTGCTCTGCATGTTATCCAGTCCACTTACTTTCAAGCTTATTATTTCAATCCGTCTTTATTTGTTGCTTTTATTAGTGAGAGATGCTTAGTTTAGGTGCTTACTGTTGTGACATAGAGTTTGTCAATAAAGAAGGAGGCATTTCTCAGACAGCGAAAATTGGATGTGGGCCTAACCACTTCTACTACCTTCATGGAAACGGCCGCTGGGGTCTCTCTCTGTGGACTGCCACTTTTACTTTCTTTTTGACCAAAGCTTAAGGGCTCGCGTGGATATTAAATAAATAAAAATAATATTTCATATATCTATAAATAACAGTTAAATAGTTTGTAAATAATAATAATAAAATAATAAAAAGTTTATAAATAATAATAAAATAATTTAAAAATATCAACCGTTGTTTGATGTGTATACAAAATCAACAAGATTATGGCCCACGTACCCAAACGATTAGGCCAATCCAAGTGGGTTTTGAATTTGTTCTCTTTTGGAAGTTTGTTCGGCGATCATTTTCAACTGTTTATAGCAATTATAATGAAGTGTAATTTTGATGTGATATTTGTGTGACCACAGATTTGTCGATATAAAGCCCAAAAAGTCATTATTTACAAAAAAAAAAAAATGTTATGAGCCGATGTGATGAGACGCTCTGCCCTGTGTTCGTACCCTACATTTCTTCCCCATGTTTCCTACTTATTTCCTCCGAACCGTGCTTGTATTTCAGATGTTGTGATGTGTTGTGGCTTGGAATGGATAGAGTATATACTTTGAGTTTTGTTATGTATAAGTAAGTTTATAGATTAATTTACGTATTAATATTTTTATCTTTATATTTTAAATTTAAATTAACACCATTTTTAATAAAATTTACTTTTTAATCAATCATATCGAATAAATGCGCATATTAGTGTACATAATCGCTTACAATTAAATTTTTTCATATACTTGACACTATTTCATAAGGAAAATATGCTTATTTTCTCTTGGATTTAATTTTTAAAAAAATATTTAAAAAAGCTATTATTAGTATATTTAAAAAAAATATTAAAAAATATTTTAATAAAAAGTACAATTGTACTATAGGCATGCATAACAATAACTATAAGAGCTGGACGTCAGAGTAGAAAGACCCATTTCATAAACAAGTGCTTCACTGCACAACCTTTAAGTGAAATCGCAATTGAAGATGTATTTTCTCCTAACTGAATTTGGGGATCGTCTATTAAATTTTCATGTTTCTTTTAAACACATGACTATTGTATTATACATTTTCACAGTTGAGTAATACTATTTAAAAATCTTTACACTACATATTATTTACATGACATAATTTAATTTGTAAGATTCAAATATTAAAATTTATTTTTTAAATAAAATTAATCAATATAAATGATGTATAGTGTAAAAACTTTCAAATAGAATTATTCTTTCACAATCAATTACTACCTGTCGTCACTTTCATAGTTTTGGCAGTAATGGTAGTCCCCTCGTTTGTTTTCATAGTTCATCTTAACCTATCTCATCTCATCTTATCTAATTATTACAATTTTTTTAAATTTTCATACAAAATAAAATAAACAATTCAACTTTTTCAAAATTCAAAATAAAAATAATATTAAAAAAATATATTCTAATAATATTTTATTCAACTTTTTAACTTTAATCTTAACTCATCTCATCTCATATGTAAAAATAAATGAGGCTATTTTTCTACTGAAATTTATTTTCTCCATGAATTTACAATCATAAAAGAATAAAATACAAAATAAAAATTATTATATATTTTTAGAGTATGGATGAAAACATAATAGTCTATTTTTATTCTCCCTCCAAAGTCCAATACTTATCTATAATTACAGGTACAATAAAATCTTATTGGAAAATGATACTTGGCCACGTAAGTTTATCCTCTCAATTCGAGTATTTTTATTTTTATTTTTTATTAATAATTAGTAAAATTATATATTTTTTATTTTTATAAATATTTAAAAATATATATAATTTACATTAATAATAAAGTTAAAGAAACAAATTCATGAGACTGACCAGCATCATCAAATCTTATTAGCAATGACGATTTTAGAATTCAGATACACAAGAAACGCTTGGGATCCCAATAATGGTCCCGATCATTTCTTCCAACTGTATTTTTTTAAAATTAATAATTAAAAAATATTTTTTAATAATATTCTAATATTTTTTATTTTTTAAACAATATTTAAGTATACCTAAAAACTAATAAATAAAAAAAAGAAAAACTTTTTTTGACCTTTCTCGGGAGATCCCGGGCTACATCCCTGATTCCCTCAGGTGTAGCACTTCTCCCTGCAATAATATATCTAGGAAAATGCTACATGCCCCGCTGGGGCTTCTGCTGGGCTGTAGTATTTTTTTATATATATTTTTTAATTTATTTTTATATAGATATTTTTAATAATTTTAAATATTTTAAAAAATAAAATAAAAATTATAATATTATTTAAAAATATTTTCTTAATTACGAAGTAGAATAAAAATTAATATTTAATGATTTTTTTTTTTACTTTCTGATTAAGAAAGTATTTTTTAATGATATTTTAAATTTATTTTATTTTTTAAAAATATTTAAAGTGTAAAAAAAATCTATATAAAAAATAAATTAAAAAATTACACATAAAAAAGTACATGTTAAGTTCAACGGGAGCCCCCAACGGGGGCTGTAGTATGACTATTTTTAATATTTTTTAAAAATATCATAATATTATTAAAATATTTTTTTTATAATTTTTTATTTTACTTCATGATTAAGAAAATATTTTTTAATATATATTTCTTACTTTTGAATTAAAACAATATTTTCTTAATAATATTTTAAATTTATTTTATTTTTTAAAAATATTTAAAAATATTAAAAAACCTATATAAAAATTATTTAAACAAAATATATATTAACTAATACTACAGCCCCCAGCGGAGCCCCCAGCGGGGGCTGTAGCACCACCCATATATCTATCCTCTGGGCCACAGTTTTTGCCGCTAACGATTCGAATTGTATGCGCATTGCGCACCCGGCGCACTTCCGCCGTAATCCTTACACACTCGCTACCCTATCTCTAGTATCTACCGGGCCTTCCTCTGCTATGCTTTACTTTGTCTCAGTAACGCCCTAATTTCATAATCTGTGATTTCAAAATATTAGACTCTATCTTCCAATCTTTCAGAGCTTTTTATTTTTTCCAAAATATTTTTCCAAAATAAGAATCCGAGCTTACCTTTGGTTTTCTTCCTGGAATTGGAAAAATTGCATCTCACTCCTGTTTTGTGATTTTAATTTCGGTGCTCCTGATCTTTTAAAACCAAAACCCAGTCCAAACTCCCAAAGAACCATAAATTCTAGCTGTCCCTTCGAAACTTCACGCCTTTTCACTCTTTGTCACGAAATTGGACATGAGATAGAGTTGGAAACAGCGAAACTCTATCGATTTCACAACCGCCGAAGGGAAAAAACCAATTTTTGCTTAGATGAAGAAGCTGTGAGAGACAAAGGTGACAGATAAGGTCGAGATTCTTCATCGAATGTCGGTAGAGAGGTCGTTTGAGGCATGGGAGGAGGTACAGCGGCACGGTCAGGACTTGGCGGACCGACTAGCTCAGGGTTTCAGCGGGTTGATCCAGTCCCACATCAGCCCTCCCTCGTTTCCGTGGCCCAACCCTCAGAAATCCATGCTCTTCGACCTCGAATTCCCAAGTCAGCAGAATTTTGGGAGAGGAGATTTCGGATTGGCGACCGATAGTTCGGGGATTAATGGAGTATTGGCGATTTTCGATATTGGGAATAGGATTGGGCAGGCCGGGGCGGACTTCGGCGCGAACTTGAATGGGTTGGTCCAGCAGTTTTTCAGGAGGCTGCCTGCCCCGTTTCGGCAGGAGGAGAATGCGAAGGCGCCTGTGATGGTGGACGTGGGGGGGAGTAGGCTGAGGGTTGATGGGGGTGTGACTACGCAAGGGGATTTGGGGTTGTTGACAGAGAGGCTGAGGGATTTTGGGTTTGCGGAGAACGATAGTGGTGCTGATGAGTTGGTAGATGATGAAGTTGCTGGGTTTAATCTTAGGTCGGCAGGGCTTTTGGGTAGACCGCAGGTAAGAGTTTTGAAGCTAATTACACGAATTCATTCATCAATTTGTGGCCTAATCAGGCTTGTGACATTTTTAAAGTGCTAATTTAGCTTGTAAAAATAACATTTGTATATTTATAAACTGCTGGCGAAGGTATTGGATACCATGCAAGTGATTAAGTCAGGTAGACTAAGCAGTTCTTACGTGGACTTTGGTGAGGAAGAAGGTAGTTGATTATGTGCTTTAACGGAGCATGCTACGATTATTGTAATGGAATTTTTATTTTCTAACTCCATACTACCACGCATTTTTCAAATTGCACCCCAAACTATCAAAATAAAAAAATTGTTACCGTAAATTACCATTTTTTTTCCATTTTGCACCCTCCATCTAATTGAGCCAAAATCCTTAACTTTTCAAATGAGTTTTTCTAAAAATGCCTTTGTTAAGATTTGGTAAAAATAAAAATAAAGAAATGACCCCCCCCCCCCCCCCAAGTTGAAACAGAAGGATTTGTAGATCACAAGTAAATTGGATAGATGCTGTTTATTCAATCTTTCTTCTTTTCTTTTCTTTTCTTTTTTCCTTGAGGACAATCTTCTTCCATTTGGAAATTATTGTATTGATGCAATTACATTTAATCACACATGACCAAGAAACTTTTTGGCATTTTTTTTGTGCCCTCTAGTGTCTATACAATCATTTGTGTTTTCCATTAATTTAATTGCATCATAGTGCCATTTTGTCGGGAACTTTGTTTTCACATGTAGTGTTTTTGGAAACTGACTCCCAAAGATTTAATCAAGTATGTATCTTTCATCATGGAAAGGATTAAAAAATCTAGATCATTTAAATTCCCTGAGAAATGGGCATGACAGTTTCATTTATACGTGGAACTTGTAAAAATTGTAATGACCATCCTGCATGGCAATTGTTTTGTCTATTCTATGATAACCTCTTCGTTCTAAAAAATTCGTCTGTTTGTTGTAGCAGTCTCATTTATGAGCTTTTTTTTACCAGATGTAACTAGAAGGAGGAAGTCATTTAAGATTTTCTTTCTTTAATTTGATGGCTGCTGCTATTTTTTCAATTGTTTTGTAAGTGGTATGGTTTTATTTGATGTAGGGGATCATAAATATTACATCAACCTATGATAGCAGAACGCATGACGTAGAAAGTTCTTTGGTTGCACGGGGAGATTTATGGAGGGTAGAGGCATCACACGGCAGTTCTACATCTGGGAATGACAATTCATCTCTCTTTCTTGTCCAGCTTGGACCAGTGCTCTTTATTCGTGATACAACTCTTCTTTTGCCTGTCCATTTGTCAAAGCAGCATTTGCTTTGGTATGGCTATGATAGGAAGGTATGATCAGCTTTAATTGTACTATTTTTTAATATTTATTTATTTGTAATGTACAACTTAATTCATGCAAGCCTAAATAAAGAAGATCCTGTAGGCTCCACCCTGCAATGCTGTTTTCATGGTGATTTAATGAAACTGCCCCCAAAGATATCCTGAATTTGCAGCATTATGAGCATCTTCCACTGATCTAAATTCTTCCAGAGTTTACTACCTTACTCTGTGTGGGTGTGTGTGATATTATAACAGACATAAAGAGTGCAAAACTAATTGTGTAAGAAGGCAAATGCATATATAAGCAACAAGTTTTGGCGACCTTTCGGTGCACTTGTATTGTCACCTAGAAATAAGTCTTTTAAATGATGTTTTTAGTACTCTTAAATGAACACAATGTACTTTGTAACACTGACTTGGCATGCATTATGTGTAAGCTGCCTCATCTCCAAGAACTTTTTAATGCGTGTGATGAATTAAATTATGGCGTTGATGGATTCAGTGGCTTCCCATTTCCTCTACTACTATGTGGCCTTTCCCTGTGATTCATTACCATGGTGCTATTGTCGTGGCTTAATTTGCGATATGATGGGATTGCATCTTGATGCTTCTCCAGTTTTCCCTCCCTTGGTTTGTACTCTTTTATTCATTTATTTAATTTTCAGAACGGAATGCACTCACTTTGTCCAGCTGTGTGGTCAAAGCATAGAAGGTGGCTGTTAATGTCAATGCTCTGTCTCAATCCCTTAGCTTGTGTAAGTTTCTAATTTCTATTAGAACATTGTAATTAATAAGTGAAATTATTTATTTGATGCCTCCTTTACAGGGTAAGTCTTTGGACAGTCTTCCTTATAACTACTTAATTCCGAACAGAATTTATGTTTTGAGTTTGTTTATCATTAATGTTTCCTTTTCGTTTGTAGGACTTGGATGGTCCTGCTTTCTTGCTTGCCTTGCATAATTGAGGTTGAGAGTTCCAGTGAAGATTACTTAGGGCTCGTTTGGATACTAAGAATATGAATAGTAGTGAAATGGTTTGTGATTAATAGTGAAATAGTTCGAGTTAAGATGTTTTATTGGATTTTGGGAAAGGAGAGAGAAAAAATTAAATAAAAATATTATAAAGTTAAAATATTAAAATATTGTTTGAAGATAATTTTTTAATATAATTTTTGTTTGGAAGTTTGAGAAAGTTGTATCGGGTTTGTGTTTTGTTTGGGAGTTTGTGAAAGTTATAATGATTAGGTAATGATTAGATGAAAATGTTGAAAATTTGAAATTGAAAAGTGTTGTGTTTTAAGTGATGTTTGGAAATGAAATATTTGAGAATATCAAAGAATATCTGAGGATACTTGAGAACAATTGTATTCCCAAACGGGCTCACTAGTCTTTTGCATGGCACAATTGAACTCAGGACCCATCCCAACCATACCCCTCCCATTTACCTCCTTGGCTAACTCAGCATAAGAGGCATGATTACGGAAAAACGACATACTCTAGATTTTAGAATCAATTAATAAGTAGTGTGATTAAAAAAGAAGTGTGAGCATTTATTACCTGGTTATATTTTAGTGAAATTTTATAGTGCACTGAGCCTGAGGATATAAACTGAAAAAAATGAGCTGAGTTGGTCTCTGTGATACTGGAGTCCATGAAAGTCATTTAAGTATGCTATCACATGGAAAGTAGACTAGACAATTTTATTGGAGTGCTAGCCTGAAATATTGAGTTTGATACCATCAAATTCAATCTTTTTAAAAAGGATTATCCATCAGTATTCATTTATTGACTTCTAAATTTCTTGGAGATCCACTAAAATCTTACGTTCCAAGTTTACTGATTAACCAACTGAAGGCATGAGTGAAGTCCTCATTTCATTTGAAAATCAATTTCTATTATCATGTTCTCAAGTTGAACCATCTTGAGTAGGTGTAGCAGTTTGCTCATAATAAATTACGAAAATACGAGCAAGCTGCCAGCTTCTTTGGGTGGAGATTGACACAATTTTTCTTCTCTATCTAGTCGTTTGTAGATTTACAGTTTCCAAATGGGAAGTTGACATATGTATCTGGTGAGGGGCTTACTACAAGTGCTTTCCTGCCTATTTGCGGAGGCCTTCTACAGGCTCAGGGTCAATATCCAGGAGAAATGAGATTCAGCTTTTCTTGCAAGGTGAGATCGCAAATTCGTAACAAGCTATGGAAAAATTATCTTGGCAAAATTCATCTCATTGAATCTAAAAAATGGATTCTTACACTTTTTTCCTGTAGCTGATTCTGTAACAATTTGTTAATAATTCTAAGTTGGTGCCTATGTGAATGGGCCTTAAGATTTCCATTTGGAATCCTTTGTATTTTTCAGAATAAGTGGGGAACACGCATAACACCAATGGTGCAATGGCCTGACAAGTCATTTGCGTTTAGTTTTGCACAAGCCTTGGCTTGGAAGAGATCTGGTCTCATGGTGAAACCGACTATCCAATTCAGGTTAGATTATCTGCCTTGGCTTTTTTTAGTTGCCAATGGATAAGGCAATTTAATATTAGGCTAAATACATTTTATTTAATAAGAAAATTTTATTCATCGAATGAAATAGGCGAAGCCCATGTACATAGGAAGTATATAAAAGAAACACCTAATTACATTTCAATGGCTAAATACATTAAGTACTCGTTGAAAGTCTATCAGGTGGCACCACTTATAAAAAAAAAAAAAAAAAGTCTATAGGGTGGCACTAAAACTCCCAAGCTAAAATTTTAGTCAATTTTACCTTGAAACTTTCAAGAAAGTACAAGTAGACCCGTAGGTTAGGTTTGCATCCAACTTGATGTCAGATATGTCGATCTGTGAAACTAGATAATATTATAGAAAAACCGAAAAAATAAAATAAAATTAAACGGTGTTTAGATATGGTTTAAGTATGTTTGCTCAAATTATTATGTTAATGGTTGACAGTTGTTATTTATAAAAATAGGTGGTAAGTTCCTGCTATTTTCTTAATATCGGTGGGAGGCCAGTGTAGTTTGTCCATCTACCCTTCTGGGTAACCCAGGCTGCATGAATATTGCTGTGAAGATAATCTTAGTTCCACACGAGAGCCATTTTCACAACTCTCTTCGAGAAAGAGATATAAAGCTACAAAGCATGCAATTCAAGGAAAAAAAAGCCATCATTTTGGTTCCGAGCTACTTGCAGAATTTAAAATCAGCGATGCCATAGTTTCCTGTCTCATATTGCTATTACGTATATGCCTTCTTTTGCTCTCTGAGAAGATATACGCCTTCAGATTAGATATTTCTCTTTTTGGTTTTGGTTTCTTAACTGTACACTGATTACATATGCAATCAGTTTTAGCTGTACCCAGTCAGTAGTATGCTAATGCTTTGCTTCCATATTTTTAAAGAAATCAATTTGCTCTCAAATCATAAGACTTGGTGTTCACATATTTCTTGTTAAATGTTGCAATGGCCAGTTTATGCCCCACTTTTGGTGGAAGCAATCCTGGGTTGCAGGCGGAGCTTATTCATACGGTGAAGGAGCAACTGAGTCTGATATTGGGATGTGCATTCATGACTCATCCTTCTGCATTTGCGTCTATTTCTGTAAGTCATTGTTTCACAGTAGTGTTCTATTGATGTCTTGAGGGCATTAGCATTAGGTTTTCTCCTACTATTGCAAAAAATAAAGCACATATCACCTTTGCTTTTCTGAAGTTTTACTTGGTAAATTTAATTGTCAGAAGAGTATAATTTTTGACAAATAAAACTTATCAAAAAAATTTTGACAATTAAATTTCGTATATAGAAACTATTGACAGCAAAGGGATTGACTTGTAATGTTTTGCTTGCAAAAAGAAAAAAAGAAGGAAGAGGTACTCTTTAGTGGTGTTATTGAAGTTTGTTATATTAAGATCTTATATGATGCTTATCATTATCTTTGGTAATATTCGTCGTGCTACCATATTTTCCTTGCTTTGTACTGTTCTTGTAACTTACTTAGGCTAAAGACCTCGCTTCCAATACTTCTGACTTGTTTTAGTTATATAGATGGAGTTTTTGGTCTAGGTTGCTCTTCTTTCACCTCTGCCATTAAATTATTGATGAGTAGGGATACAATAACAACTCATCCATGCCTCATCCACAAGTTCTCAATAAAATATTATTTTAAATTTATACACAACAAATTAAAATAAAGGTCAAAATAAATTTTGTAAAAAATATTATTTTATTCAACAGTTGTATAAGAGTTGTTAATCAGTTGTTAATCATTTCTCTGGATTCTTTTTTTTTTTCCCTTTCTAATTGTTGATCTTGGACGTTTACTTTGTAATGATGTTGCTCTGCCACTGTTCCTTCTAGTATAATTGAATTTCATTTTTCCTCTTCTTGTGGTGTATGTTCTATGCATAGCTTGGCAGGTCAAAGTGGAATGGAAATGTTGGGAGTTCTGGGATAGTTGTGAGAGTGGACACCCCTCTTTCCAGTGTTGGTCGACCTTCCTTCTCTGTTCAGATAAATTGTGGTATTGAATTTTAAACGTGATCCCACACAAGCCCCAATCAAAGTGTACAGTCTCAAGCTCAGAAACCATACAATAATACAACGTGTGAATATTTGAATGTTATTTGATGCCAGTTACACTGATACCATCTTCTTTGTATTTGGAATATTTTATTACATTATCTCCTTTTTTTTTTTCCTAGTCTACTTGGGTAATGGGTTGCATTTTTTGAAAATTTTTACTGTTTTGGTATTTCTAGATGTAGATATTCTATACATATACTACTATGGAAATGGGATACCATTTTTTTTTTTTTTGGTCATCTTTGGAGTTCAAAAAATAACCTCAAAACCCCAAAAGAAAGGCCAATATGTTTGCAGAATTTTTGGGGATGAGATTATTTATGGAATGTGGCTGATAAAAGTCGTGAACTGGATCTTTTTTATTTCGCATTTTTAACTTATTTTATCATTATAATTTTTTAAAATTTCTGCACAAAATATAATAAATAATTTAATTTTTTTAAAATTTTAAATAATAATAATATAAAAAATAATATTTTATTAAACACATCTAAAATTATTGAGATCTTCAATCGCAAGTGATAAAAATTGGGTAAAGCAGAGTACCGCTCGATTAGTTTCAAGAGTACCACTGAACATTGGAAAAGTGAAAATATAAATGATGGACGAGAATATACTGCCTGTCTGGTTTAAGCTTTGCTATGTTCACTTGTGCTTAAAACTTGTATCGATTATTATTTTTGGAAGAATAAAAAATCTAAGCACCAAACTATAAAAAACATTGAATATGCTTGATGCTGAAAATAAATCGACATTAAACGTCGCGAAATTGACTTATTTTAAGACTTAAAAAACTACTGGACAAAAAAGAAAGGGGGTCAGAGCCACAAACAGCAATAAATTTAATAATTCTGAATGTTGAGTTCAACTCAATATTATTCCTTCAAATCCTTTTTATGCAAGTAAGCCTTCTCTTCAGGTTCTTTTGTTCCGGAAGATGGTGTTTGAATGAGAATCCCATGCAGTTGAACCAATCCTTGGTTTTCCTGTTCCCTGGACAATCATAGGTCTGCAGAAGGCTAGGATGAACACCAACTCTGTGAGGAATGACATTATACTAGCCCAAACAAATAGTGTTCTCCTCCAGTACCAAATAATCTTCTTCAACTTGGGGAGCTCAGATTCAAGCGCTACCGATGCAGCATATACTTGAGGTATACCGGCACCATGTTGGTATTCTGCTCGAGGTTCTAGTGTCATCTTCAAGCAGGCAGTTGGCTCAAGCCCTTCAGTGAATTTGTTCATTTTTATGTTCAGAACTTGGGATTCTGATTGGAAACCAGCAATAAGTGGAGCACTCTTAAGGAAGGTTTCAACAAAGCGGATCGGCTGGCTTTTGAATCGCAGCATGCACGGATAACTGGAACAGGCTGTGATTTTACCATTTCCTGACAGGAATTCAACCCTCACCTTCATGCAAAAATAATGGTGGATGAAATCACAAACTTGTTTCATTGCATTTGGGCATTAGAATCTATTATCCGGAAAATCTAAGAGTAATGATAAGCCAATACAATCAACACAGCACAAATTGCCATCATATTTTCACCAGCAGAAAATCTGGAGGGATCAGAGATCATACCTGGAAGTCACCGAGCTTTCGATTATACTCAGATTCAGGCACTGTTAATGAAACAGTGAGCTGCAATTTATGGTTGTAAGGAATGAAACGACTGCCAATAACAGAAGAAGAGATGATTGACACCAAAGCAACAGGACTTGTTTTGGTGTAGTCGAAATTCAGTGTCTCGACTTTCTGAATGGGCTTCTCAATCAGGTGTCATCATGAAACCCCCTAGTATGAACCCTGAAGCTAGCAACGCTAAAAGCATGCACAAAACGTAGATGACCGAGAAGATGGCCCGACCAACCCTCACTACCACTGATTTTTGTGCATTCACACACTCAGTTACGCTAGAAGTGACATTCATATACGTGACATCCCACCTTCCAAACAGCTTTCTCATCATATATCCTCTAATGTGCCTTAGAGTTTGAAATGGAAACAGCATGAACATGAACGGAAAATATGATAGCCATATCGGAAATGTGAAAATCCTAACCAGTAGGTTGAGTTGGAATCCAATAAATTTTATCAACAGTAATGGACGAAAAGGTAGAAAGTTGAAAGGAAAATGATCATAATAGCTTCCTGATGGAACATGGGCATGTTCGTTATCCCATTCGCTCGTGGCATCGAATTGATCTCTCCTCAAATCGACCTGACGATCGTCACAATTCGAGCATGCCCTTTCAATTTCTTGCATAGTAGAACTTGCTTTATCTCTTTTTGCTTGATAAGTACTTTCTGCACAATCCTGGCAACTCTGTGAAGTAGTGTTCCAACCACTACCATTTTGATTGTCACTTAAAAATGACTGTTTTCCAAGGCCACTTGCAAAACGGTTAGATTTCAGCGATTTCTGATCCTTAAACACCATGTCTACTCCATCTATAGTCCATTTGATCAGACGACACTTTAGCACATCAAGCAAATTTTCGGACTTCACGCTATCTTTGCACTCAAATCTCGGGAACTCATCCCGACTATGCAGGAACCCATGATCGACGTTGGAATCAAGAACATTTTCCGGACTTTTGGGTTCTTCCATGCCAATGACTTTCGAAGATTGAGGAAGGCTATAGGGTTAACGAGAGAGAGAGAGGGACCAGTGGCACAATGGACGAAACTGTATGTAGAAAAGGCAACTTTATCGCACGGAAATGATGGCATGGCACGACATTATTTCCTTGGGATTCTAAAAGATTGGGGCTTCTGGTTGTCTGGTGCGTGATCCAACGAATGATTTTGGTGGTCTTAATCTGAGGAAAGCTTTACGGGTCGGAGGAGGTCAGAAATCAGGATAAGTTTTGTTGCAGCTTGTCACACACTTCTATGTTGCTCCTGTTCTTTTGTAATTTCAGGCCTATGCGCTCATGGTCATGGATATTGCAAATCAATTATTCATGATTGCCCTGGCTGCTGCTCAGCTGAACAAACAGAGAGATAGAAAGAGAGGACAAAAGAATAAAAAATAAAAAATTAAAGAGGTATGAACTATATCAAATGTCACGATTTTATAGTACAATCAAGAGATATCCAACACTTCTGTATTCGCATGCCTAGTTCATCATTCAACACTACAGTAAAACTGTTAATTGTACGCCGAGTTCTACATCCAACACTAAAGCAAAACTGACACCATTCCGCAGTAATCAGAATGTTGGAACCCCGGCTGAATCCCATTAAAAAAATGTCAGTCATGCAACTTTTCTCTGTATAGGAATCTGGTAAATAATCGAAAAAAGCACATTCTCTAACTGTTGTTCTGGAAGTATAAATAATTCGTGACATAGCTCCAATGGAATCAAAAGAAAACAAGAAAAGAAATTCATGAAGCTTTGTTTTTTTTCCTTATAAAAGAATCACTCTAAATGAACATCCTATTTTTCCTCCAAAAGCTTGCTCGATGAAGAATGGTCTCGGGTCTCATCTTTACTTTGGAGAGAAACAGAGGAATCAATCCATGGCCCATCCATTGACATGCCTCTTTGCATTTGACTGTCATGCAACCATGTAGAGATATGTGTTTGGCTATCTTGTGATAACTTCTCGAAGGCTTTAAACCTAGCATCTGGGTTCGTTTCACTGCGCTTGATTATTGGCGTTTGAACAGCAATTTTTCCTTCAAGCATACTTACAACGGAAGACATTAATGGCCTGAGAGTGGGAGAGGGGTTGGTGCATAAGAGAGCCAAGTTGAGCATTCTCATTGCCTCTTCAGAGGAGTAGCTTGACCCAAGACTTGGATCCACAAGTTCTAGAAGGTTCCCTTGCTCTTGTAGGACATAGGCCTTCAGTAACAGGTGAAAAAAACATTCATCATCTTATGCATAAGTATGCAGACACAAAGTAACAAAACAAAATTAAAATCAATATGTGCAGCAAGAACGTTTGAGGTGTTTACCCAGTCCAGAAGATAAACGAACTCTTCCTTTGGCCTGTAATTTGTGTTGCTTTTCCCACTAACAATCTCCAAAGCAACTACTCCAAAGCTGTAGACATCTGCTTTGTCAGTCAAGTAACCCCTCATTGCGTATTCAGGAGCCATATAACCTCTGAGAAAACCAGACACAGCACTAGAACAGTGAATAAATGTGCCATTATACAGAATGAATGCCAGCTAAGAAAAGCTTCTAATATCCATTACAAAAGCACCTAAAATATTCGCTAAATGATGTGTAAGGTTTTCTGTTCACACATTGGCCAGAATATGTGAAAGTGCAACCCATTACATCGCATCACTACGGCACTAGGACAATATTTGGGTTTAAACAGCAAATGCTCTATGAAAATGTGATGCAGAACAGACTTGGTAGGTGACATTTTTTTAACAAAAGTAGGCTGCATCTTCTATACATTACATAAGTCCAAACTATTTATATCCTTTGGTCTATTATGAAAATCATGAGTACTAATGTTTTCAGTACCCATGTTTAGAATCCGTCTTACAAGAAACAAGCCCTATTTAGAGAAGCTAAATACACCGGAAGACAGAGAGAGATAGAACTCACATTGTTCCTGCAATTCGTGTGCTGATATGCGTGTTCTCTTCTTCATCAAGCTTAGCTAAACCAAAGTCAGATATCTTGGCATTTAGATCCTTATCAAGGAGAACATTTGTTGCTTTTATATCTCTGTGGACGATTTTCAACCTAGATTCCTCATGGAGATAAGCTAATCCCCTTGCTATTCCTAGGCATATCTTATTCCTTGTAGGCCAATTCAAGTGTAGCTTCTGCTCCTCACGACCTAAATTGGGAACCAAAATAAAAGGGAGAGCTTTCGGTTATGTCTTACTGGTTCTCACTCTTTAAATAATAAAAAGGGTGGATGCTAGTAAAGGATTTACCAAAAAGAGCACGGGCAAGACTATTGTTTTCCATGTATTCATATACAAGTAACAATTGGTTTCCTTCGATACAGCATCCGAAAAGCCTCACTAGATTGGGATGTTGTAATGCAGATATCATGCCTATCTCAGTGACGAACTCACGGTTCCCTTGCTTCGATTTGGAGGATAGCTGCTTAACAGCAATGACAGCACCATCTGATAGTATACCCTAAGGAAATGCAAAACAATTTCAGAATCATATATTCAAGTTGGATCTTCTACGATTTCTAACTACTTAGCTTGTGGTAAGCTCACACCATTTGCAAATGATCAAACTCACCAAAGATAAAAGGATAATGATACATGCAATTATGCCACTTGACTAAAAATAATTTCAATCTTACATAAGTACCATATTCCACTCAAAATAGAGTTGTGAAAGAGTTGAGTTTATCATTTTTCAAGATTTAAAAAAAAAAAAAAAATCATAATTACCTTGTAAACGGGTCCAAAGCCTCCTTCACCTATCTTATTTGCAGGGTCAAAGTTACTGGTCGCAGCTTTAATTTGTCTTAAGGTAAAAAAACCTGTTTGTAGATCTAGTCCACGTAGTTCTGTAAGAAAGAGAAAGAAAATAGGAAATATTCCACAAATGAGAGAGAATGGAACAAAAGAAAAGAAAAAAATAACTGTGCTATAATGTGTTTCCACAGGGTACACACAACGAAATAGACACAAACAGCCATGAAAATGGAAGATTACTTTATTTTTCAATTGGGACGTTAATCAGCGTACGAGTACGACTCTTCTGAATTACTGGAATATCAGGACCTATTATTAGCCAATAATACCATTAAGGAAGAGATTTTGCAACTCTTACTTAGAAACAGTATCTTGTTCCAGCAATATATAGGAATTTTGGTGTGTGTTGGGGGGAGAGAGAGAGAGAGATTATGTGGTCAATCGTCTATTCATCATTAATGCCAAAGCTATTCAAATAGAGGAGCATCTTCTGTCCATAGTCTCTCCCTTGGTGTTTGCATGTGTTATACAAAGATAAAGAATTCAAAGCTTAATCATCAATGGGTGGCTAGACAGTACTTTATGTGATTAATATTACCTTTATCTTCAAGGTCTTTGCCCCCAAGGTAACCCTTCGTTCTGAGAACTACCAAAATCAGTAAAAAGACCACACATGATGCGAGTACAATTCCAACAATAGCTCCAGCAGATAGGCCACTTGTAACGTCAAAGTCTACAAGAAGATGAATGCTTAGATGACAACTTCATCATACAAATGATAGAGATCCTAAATAGAGATCCTAAATCAGGAGAAAAACTTACTAGGTGTCACTGAAATGGCAGAAATTAGAGGTCCATAGACACCTTTGTCAGGAATGGCAGTAGTTCCTTTCCCTGCCCAGTATAAATGAATCTCCAGAGTACTACCATTAACAAGAGCATCAAATTCCATTTCGATGCCTTTACCAACACCCCCAGCTTCCTCCATAATGTTAAAATCCTCCAAAACTAATTTCTCCTGTGAGAACAAAAAAAAAAAAAAAATCAAACTTAAACCTCGTAAACTTCAGAAAAAATGGCATCCTTCCTCTTTTAAAGCTAAGCAAAACCTTGGAAGCAAATCATATGACATACTACAGCCTAATCTTATAAGATCTCTATCAACTCACTTGAATTGAGACATCAAATATGCGCTTCCCCAAACTGCTAGATTTCTGATCATCAGAATACATTATTTCAGCAAAGTAGAGCTTTACTTTGTAGCTTCCCTTCCGCAAGCAAAGACCATAGTACTTAAGTGATAGAGGGGAAACTCGGGCTGTTTGGTAGAATTCTGGTCCACTCACATTCAAGGAAAATGTATTCGTTGCAAGGTAGGAAGCCTCAGACTTACCCATGTAAACCCCTGTACTACTATAAGCCCATTTTTGAGAAACAGAACTAAAGTGCGACCCGCCCTCTTTGCTTAAGTCATCTACATATTCATTCCCCTCAAAGCTCATCTCTTGCCCTCCACAATTAATAAACAAGGAATGATCTGCGGATTTAGAAGTAATCGCATTATACAATATTTACCCGAAAGCTACTGCAGTTCATGAAAGCACAATCATATATGCATCAATGCTTACAACTTGCTTTTCCAGAACATGGAAGGTCCTTCTGCAAACACCAACGACTCCTAGAAGTTGAGAATTCAAGTTCAGTCAAATAAATTTGGTCATAATGCAATTCAAACAAGCAAAATAATTGTGTCTTAAGATGGCAAAGAACTTACGAATTGCTGTCAAGAGATGAATGACTGGAAATCAAGTTCCTGTATGATTATTAAACCAAGTTAGAACAATGCAAGAGGAATGAATATGTCAGTCATGTGTATGTATAGATTAGCATGGAGATAATATAAACTAATATTAGATGTATTTTCTTCTGTCTTTGACAGGACAATCTATGATTAGTGAATTAAAGAAACTTTACACAGGTGACTGTACTCCGCAACTAACATCAGGCGACCCTGAAAAATTGTTGTAAGATATATCCCTGCAATACAAAGAAACATATCATCATTGTGTATAGACAGATTTACAGCCAAATAAAATGAAAATTCTCAGCTTAAAGGAGACTTACAACTTATTTTGGCTGTCCAATATCCCAGTTGGGACTTCCCCATTCAATGAGTTGTTGGTTAGAAACCTACATCCATAAAATGTATGTCATCTCGTTTCTTGCCAAGAGAGCAGTCTCAGAGAAGTATAAACATGGAGACAATCTGAGAAACATTATAAAGACAACAATTGAAAGATTGACCAAAAATTTACTTAATGTGCTTTATCAGCTTACATGTAATCTAGATCCAAGTTCCCAAGTTGCTCTGGAATTGGACCACTTAAACGATTGAAGCTCAGGTCTCTACAAGAAAAGAAAATTTCATATGAGCATACATTGTAGTTGATATTACAATTTTGGACAGAAAAACCTGACAGGAAAAAAAAAATGGACATGCGTTGTGTGACTTATATGTGATAGTCTCTGTTGAAAAGTAAGTGCATAAATAGCATACTGCAGGAAATTAAACAGGATTTCAGCCTGGACATAGAAAAAGAACTTCATAAGTAAAAACATCTCGAGAAGTATGGTCATTTGAAGCAACTTACAATTCTTTCAAAGCTGTCAACTCTCCAATATAATCTGGGATTGGACCAGTGATTAAGCAATTTCTAAGCCACCTAAGGGCACAGCACAAGAGTAAGAGCATAAAAAATAAACCACAAAGTTGGTCACAATAGGATCAATTGTTGCAGAAAACAAAGCAAATGTATAGAACTTACAAATATTTCAATTTTTTCAAATTTTGCAAATCAGGGAATCCAATACTTGATCCTTGCAAATCAGATATCCTCCTGAAAAACATGACAGATCAGTAAAAATAATTGTACCATCTTCTACATTTCCCAATTCTAATCAATTTCCAGTAAAGGAACATGTACTCACAGTTGAGTTAAGTTTGTCAAACGGGATATGTTAGGAGGGATGGGGCCCTCCATGGACGTGCCTTGCATATCACTGCAAACAGAGTTCTTAGATAATAAACAAAAGATAAAAAAAAAATCAAATTCATATATCAAAGAGGGAAAATATTACAGATAAAAGGAATGAAGTACAATACTCACAGTCTGTCAAGTTCCATCCAATTCCCAATAAAATCAGGTATTTTCCCTGATATTCTGCTCCCATCGATCCTACTGCAGAGAGTAGCTTAAGTTTTAAGAATCTCTTAATTCTAAAAGTTACATCTCCATATAATAATGTCAAATAGCATCACTTACAAATCCACCAAGTTCTTTAAGTTGCCAAATGCTTCTGGTATTGTGCTGTTAAAATCGTTTGCAGAAAGAATGCTGCAAGATACTGAAATATTCAGTCACTCATTTACTTGAAGCAATATGGCAAAAAGTGTTGGTGCAATACGAAGTGTGGGCAGTGGTACATAACTAATACCCAAAAGAACTGAGTCATAATTATCAAAGGATTATAATTTAAAGCCTAGTTCCAACTAGTACACACTTGATACTTGATAGAGGACTTAAAATCATTATTTTTGAATGATTGTTTCCAAAAGGTATAAAAAAACAGAAATAAGTGCAAGAAGTACATAACTAGAATGACTGCAAAGATGAAACAACATTGCATACAATAAAATACAAGGGAATTAAGGGAGGATGAAGACTGCATTCTTACAGTCTTTTCAAGTTGCTCAATTTTCCGAGGCTTTCCGGAAGAGGTCCACTGAGTTGATTATCTTCCAAGACCCTGTTAAAAAAAAATGCAACTTCTACTGTAATCCAAGTTATTAATCTTCTTTCAGTTCGACACAAAAATTTAACTCAGGAGTACTTACAGTTGCTCAAGTGAAGTAATGTCACCAATTTCCTTTGGAATTGTACCACTTAGCCGGTTTCCCAGAAGAGACCTGCAGAGTACCAATTACCGTTACAAACTGACCAACCCATTGACCCTTGGCCAACACCTGCATGGAAAATAAAAGATATGCTTTCGTAGATACAAAATGCAAATAATTACTCACAGATTGACAAGAGGGAGCTGAGCAAAACTCGGAGGAATTGATCCATTGATATAATTGCGAGTGAGATCACTGTTTAATGGAAGAAACTTCACTACTTAGTACTCTTTCTCAATATTCCATGAAGTTTTGTCAAAATCTAATGAAATATTAATGGACTTTATATATTCTAGAATAAAAAAAAGTGGTCTTCACTGATAATGCAATTTTAATGGACCTGTTTACTAAGCTGGTTTTCGAATATCCCGTAGAAATGCAATTTTTGTATTGTCATGGCCCTCATCGATAGCTTGCCTGGTATATCGCATCACCATTTACCGTATATATAACCATCTATCTCTTTTACAAAAAATAATCCTATGGTCTTTTGAAAGTTCTAAGAAAAACCAATTCAGATCCTATATCAAATTTCAAGTCTCTGGAACGCAATGGCCTATCCTCGAATGCACCGAGAACCCATCATAAGTCTCCATGATCAAAGACTCTCAAATGGCAAAATAGCAAATTACTCGTGATGCAATGAGAGCTTAGTTGAACAAGAAGTGTTAGGTTTTACCAAAAAAATATCAAAGTAAAAATGACATGACTCGATATGAGATGTCAAATCTAATACTGTATATTAAAAGAGTTTTAGAATCTAAGGTATTATGTCGAGTTATATCAATTTATAACATTTATTTTTAAACGAAAAATTTATTTTTAAGCGAAACAATTTTTCACTAGCTCTCTAATGCAGAAAATTAAAGTACGCATATTTCTCTTACAGTTGTATCAGGTTAGTAAGATTTCCGAATTCAGCTGGTAGGACTCCACTTAGAGCAAGATCCTTCAGCTGGCTGTCAAAAAAAAAAGAAAATCATAAAATAACTGAAATAAAAATATATCAAAGTTCTAGTGCTATTTAGAACAGGAAAACATCATCATGTGGTCATGCATATTTTTGCATACTTATATAAATAAATATATATATATCTCATGTATACCACAACTATTAACATATATCAATATTGCTGAAAAGATAGCTAGACAGATATAAAATCCATGAAAAAAGTGCTGATATCAACAAACATTTAGGTTCATGTTTATTAATCAAGGAAAATGTGGCTAGGGATATAGCAAAAGGAAAGCTCATACATGCTCGTGATTCTGCAAACAGTGTCATTTTCGAGAGTGCAGTCGCATGTGACATTGCTTAAAGTTTCGATACCGTCAATATTGGATATGTTGACACTTGTATCATGACAAAAATTCTCGTCGATCCTCCAATTTAAGTTCTGTAATTTTGTGGATATTGCTTCGAGAGCTTTCACTGTTGATCAACAAAATAAATTGGTAATCCGAATGTATATATGTATGTTAAATAAAATCTACGAATCATCCTGGTCAAAAGGAAATGAATAGCAAAAATTGAGAGAGAAAGAGGTAAGCTCACGTAATCTAAGTTTATATTTTAAAAAGATTAATCAATAGTATAATAAAAATTTTGGTGGAATTATTATAAAAATTAAGAACATATATCTCTCTCCTAAAATATTAATCAGAAAATATAATAAATAAAACACCAGTCTTATACAGTGGAAAAAGGCTCATAAAAAAGAAAAAAAAGTTTAAATTAATTTTTAAAAAAATCTAGATAATCATGATTCAATCTTTTTATGAGTGATAAGATCATTTAGTAACCCTGTGATTATTCTTTTATACAGCGAAAATGGACAGAAACTTTCTCTACACTCTGCATGCATTGATTGATGATAAGACCTGCAAGAACCTCTATTATTGCTAGATGACATAATCAATTAGGGCATCAACTTTACAAAAGTATTCGATGAAATTGAACCAAAATAGCACAAGTTGCTCTGGACTGGACAACTACTAATTATAGTCCAACATTCAATAATAAAACCATTTTTTGCACTTAATTTACATGATTAAATACATATATAGTATGTTTTCAAAATTAAAACACGACAAGTAAAGAATACATACAGTATAATATTAACATGATAATATTTAGTTTTATAAAAAAATATTAATTATAAACTTCTTATATAAATTAATTTCAATCATTTTAGCAATAACATATATAACTTTTTAATATGTAAACTCAAGTTCCAATGAACCTCAATCAATAATTATTAGACTTATTTAAATTGTGAAAGTGTTTCATCTCATTATTATAATTTTTTAAATTTTTATATAAATTATAATAAATAATTCAATTTTAAAATAATAATAATATTAAATAATATTTTAAATTAGACAGACAAAAGATGGAGGATCATTCTAGGAAAATATTCTACGTAAGTAATGAAATGTATCAACTATCACCGAAGTTGTAGCTCAATTGGTTCAAGTTGATATTTAATAATCTTAAGGTCAGGAGTTTGAGTCAGGTGTAAGCCGAAACTACATGCAAGAATAGTGCTTAACTAAGGATCTATGAGATGGACTTTAGACCAATTTAGACCGATTAACAACTTGGTGATACTGTAGTGACGGGCTCGCCTACTAGGCAATAACTATGGCTCAGATATTTTACAACGATGAGAAACTCCCATAGTCACGTTCAGTAAACGCCACCACCTTCCCTTTTGATTAAAAAAAAAAAATTAAATGTATCAACTGATCAATCGGCCGACACTACAGTATCTGAGGTGGACCCATATCACATGCATGCATATTGTTCTGTAGTGGCCGTCGATAGACTCAATACAGTTGTACTGCAATCATGATCCTTTTCGCTATTCATGCGGAAGAATATCAATTCTAAATAATTGAGAAAAAAGGAGAAGAAAAAACTGAAACTTAAGTTGCTCACGTAATCAGGGTAAAAGACATAGTTTCACAACTTTCACTAGACATTCATCATGAACGTAGCCCTGAATTTCGGAAATGAAACAAAAATCTCAAAGAAACTGCTTTCACAGAACGGAAAAAACGGGTGTATGTACAAAACACGTACGGAAACATCGCAATTCTGAAAACAAAACCGCGGCACTACGACCGCGAAGAGAGTGCACTCGTAACAACAAAATATATGCACAGAAAATTAAACAGATGCCCAAGATGATCAGTGTAGCGTGAGAAAAGTTATACCTTCATTCTGTGCTAAAGGTTGAGCGTTTGTTCTAAACTCGGTGACGCAATTCAAAACCGAGATGGCAAGAACAAGAACATAATAGACAATCTTATCTGAGATCAAGAATCCCATTTTCCTCCCCCGACTAACTCAAACTTAAGGTCCTCTGTGGGGGAAAAACGAGAAGGAGAGCAGAAACACAAACAAACGGCCAAAGGGAGAGAGACAGGGTGGTTGGAGCGTTGGTGGCAAAGAATAAGGACGATGTGTTAAATAATAAGAGAATTGGAAACATGCGAGTGGTTTTTTTTAGCAGAAACATGCAACTGGCTATTTTTTATTTTTTATTTTTATTTGTGAGTAGGGGAGGGGGTCGAACTCGAACCCAAGAACCCATTTTAGGTTGGTTTGTTTTTAGAGATGAGATGAAATAAAATAAAATAAGATAAAATGAGATTAAAATTAAAAATTGAATAAAATATTATTAAAATATATTTTTTAATATTATTTTTATTTTAAAATTTAAAAAAGTTAAATTATTTATTTTATTTTATATTAAAAGTTAAAAAATTTATAATCATTAAATAAGATGAGATGAGATGAGATAAGATGTTTTTCTAAAATAAACGAGACCTTAAAAGTTTAGATGCTATGCTATCAAAACTGTGAAGGGAAAGTAATATTTATATATATATATATTATTTGCAGTAATTTTTGTATATTTTTTATATACTTTATTAATATAATTGACTTGTCACTTTTTTTTTAATATAAAATAATTATTTTAAATAATCATATTAGAAAAATATGTAAAAAAATATATAAAAGTGATAACAAAACTCAATCATACATATATATATATATATATCAAGCTTTAAGGGGTCCACTTCTCTATCAGACATATATTATAAGAAAGCAAATCAAGTTACATATTTTTTGACCCGACAAAAAAAAGCTAGCTTGACATGTAAATATGTGGAAGGATGAATTCTACCTAACCAGATGCGAGGTATTGTTCGGCTTGATAAGATTGATCTCCTTAATCTTATAACCTAATTTTTCTAGATCTTTGGTTTGTTCGTATTTTATTTTTGCATGTTTTGCTTTAAAATAGGCATGTTTAGATTAGTTATTGATTTGATTTGATTAATTTACTGTATAAACTTTTTATTTATATGGATTTGATGTCTGAAATAATTTTATTGAATTTTATAATTTTCAAATATCCGTCTTGTTATCACGATATTTTTCCACAATCAATAAAATTATGATGCTGTTTTCTTCATATACATATTATATATATATATATATATAATATATCGAGGAATACAAAAGTAAAGTACTAAAGATGAGAAAATGCTTTTACTTTTATATAAAGCACTTTGGAAGGCGAAAAGTCGTTTAAGTACGGCCGTAAGCAGATTGGAATGGATTGAGATTTGACTACCGGAGGGGAGGGGGGTTACGTACGAGTTTATTCCTTCTCCAAACAGTCATTTGGACCATCTATCTTGGATTTTTTAAAAAATATATTCTATCGTTGTCACATGGTTTAGAATCATCCACTACAAAAAGAAAAATTATTTATTTGTGATTAATTAATTTTAATAAAATAATTATTAATAATTATAATTAATTATAATTTTTTTTAATTATAATAAATTAATCACAAAATTTTATTATTTTTATAATGACCACCACCACCACCGGATCGAATATCTTAAGATGGAATCGTGGTATATGTACATATTTTATGCATTTATTAAGTGAATTTTATTATCGTATTTTTTTAATTTAAACTTTAAATTTTAAAATTTTCTTATTTTCAATAGCCAACACATTAACATATTTTCGAATAATTTTGTTTGCTTTTGTTTATGTTTTTTTTTTTTTTACACTACGAACGTACGTACAGACAAAGACCGTGCACTCAAACGGGAAAAGTCTTACGTTATTCATTTGCGGCAGCGACCACAGCTATTGAAGAACCACAATTATCTTAATCACCAAATTGACGGTCAAAATGCGCGCATTCACACACGTACCTTGGTTGATTGAATATTTGCAAGACTAGTTTTTTTTTTTTTTTATTATTAATGGAAGGCAGGCTTCCTTATTATAAATCGTCCTTATTTATGGTAGAGAAAAAAATGGTGGTAACATCCAAACATGCTTCACTAAACAGGACCAAAACAATGAACAAAGAGATAAATCAAATGAAACAAACAACCCAGCCTACTTTCTAATATTATTTCCTACATTTCGTGATATAAGATAAACCTCCCTTTGTCCAATCTAATGATCCCTTGCAAGACTAGTAGTTACCTACCATTAATGCAGCTTCGTACAAAACTAAGCAGGCAAGCTAGAACTTGAAGATCATGACTGTGCATGGCCCACATGATTAAATCAAAGGGGACTTTTCTAATTCAGTGTATCATGGCCTCCAGAAGACTTTTCTAACCTGTGTCGACCTGTGGATGGTGGCTAGGAGCATTCATATGACATTATGGGACGCGAACTTCATTTGCCCCTAACAATTAAATATCATTGACTGCTTTATTTCCTCGAACCAGCTTCTGATCCCTCAATCCCATATCTTTTTTCCTCTCAGGGTAAAAGATGTTTGGGAGTTTTTTATATGCAACTTGGGGCAGATTTTTATGAAAGAGCTGTAGTCGGAAGTTGCAACACATCTCATATATATATATATATATATATAAATATTTTTTTTTTATTTAATGTATTGAATGTGCAGCAACTTCGAGATGATGCGAATATTTTTTCTTTATTGAATGTGGAGCCACGCAGGCAGGTGCTCTGTATATATACAAAGTTGAGAACTGGTACGGATACAGCCAGAGTTCAATAATTTTTTTTTTTTTTTTGTTAAATAATTCTACTGGAGTTACCGAAAAAGTAATCTAGAGCAGTTGACCAAATACTTGATTTTATTTTTTATTTTTGTTTTTATTTTTATGTATTTTTTTAATTATCATAAATATCATTAAAAAAATAAAAAATTTATAATATCATTAAAAAATACTTACTTAATCATTAAATAAAAAAATAATTAAGATAATTCAAAACCTAAAGCATTTCTGTTAAAAGAAATGGCTATTGAGATAGTAATATTTAAAATATAAAATAAATAATAAAATTTATCTCTTTTTATTAATTTAAAATTTTAAAATAAATGATAATTTCATATAATATCATATCTGAAGTCATGATCGAATCTTATTAACTTTATACTTCGTTACTATAAAATAATTTATACATATTCTAAATAAACAAATCTTTATAAAAAGAAATTAGACTCCATCTTGAAAAAAGTATAAAAAAAAATCAATTATTTTTTAGTGAGATCTATTTTTTTTATGAAGAACTTAATTGAGAGTTGTTTATTTGAGACTTGTATTTAGTATTACTCATTAATTAAATATTTAACTTGTTAGACTCATTCATTGAGTGAGAGTCTGACTCATACGTAAAGATGAATATTAAGATATATAATAAATAATAAAATTTACATCTTTCGATCAGTTTAATTTTTTTATTTTACAATTATATGGATCGACAAATAATGTTGACGATTAGTCACGATTTCTCAATTTTAGGCAAAAATAATTTTATTTAGCATCTCACATAATATATTTTTTAATTTTTTTATAATAAATATATAAAGTATGAGTGATGAGTAAAATAATTTAATTAATTTAATAAAAATAAAATATATATGATATGTAGCGTGGGATGCTGATTAGGTAGGAAATAGACAATATCAAAGGTCACAATCTCTCTCTCTCTCTCTCTGTCTCATTTGCTCGTGTACCACCTGCGTCCCCTTTTTATTTCACAATCTGTCTCTCTCGCTCTTTCGCTCTCTCTTCCTATCTTTCTCCAATCAGAGGTCCTTCCTTTCATTTGCTGATCTTCAGTACTACGTACTATCACTTGCTAATTGGGTATGTTGTGAAGTCGTCCATGGTATTTTCATCGGAAAATAAATATGTTTCTTTTTCGACTTCTTCTTGCTTCAACCGTCATGACCGTTTGCTTTACAACGTTCGCTTCCGGAGCCCTTGAACTGCCGGATGATGAAGGTATACACACACACATATATCAAAGCCTTTTTTATTTTTATCGATTAACATATATATATATATATATATATATATATATATAGTCCGTTAATCCAGGAGTGAATTTGATTAGTTGGGTTTGCTTAATATATAATTGTGGAGTTTAATTTACAGTGCAAGCTTTGGGTGTCATATTCAATACGTTGGGGAAGAAGGACTGGGACTTCTCTAACCCATGTAATGGTACTGTACCACCATCGGCCGTAAAAGAGGATACTGCTGCTGTTAGCTGCAGCAACTGCGTCGTGAATGGCATTAACGAGTCATACCGCGTTGTGGGCATGTACGTTGTCATCTCTCTTTCTCTGATCACCTTAATGACGAGCTGTTTCATAAGTCTCAAATTAGAGATCAGTTGTTAGATGTATGAAAAATAAGTTTATAAACTTATAACACGAGTTAGCGTGATATGTTTAATTTATTTTACAATAAAAGATATTTTATAATTTAAGGTATTCATACAGTACTTGTATAAATCAATCATTTTTCTTAAAAAAATTGACTAAATAATGCATTTAAACTCCCTAATTACTGGACATGACTAGGTGAAAGAATAACAACGTCTGATCATTCACAACTGACAATTTTAAAATAAAATCATATCTATTTTTCTAAAATTTTAAACTCATGAAATCAAAAGTAATTTTCAAAATAAAAATTGTAAAATATATATTATTTTATTTCATAATTAATAAATAATTTATTTTTCTTTTGATTGCTTCTCACTTATGATCTCAACTCTCAAGCGGTGAAGTTAAAGGTAAGAATCATGCTTGCCTTCAAACAGCTGCACGCTTACATTAGAGAAAGGATCAAACACATAATACTTTTTATAATATTTTGTATAATTATATTTTAAAAAATAAATAATATTTTGTAAAATATCTCATAAAAATATTCTTATTAAATATAATTGTGAAATATACGGTGAAATATACGATAGATTGCCCAATCATGCAGTGAGCTGACACCGACACCGAATTAGCATACCACATTTTCTCGATATCTTTTGATTTTTTCATTAATTTTGTTTATTTGAGCTGTACAAGAATTGATGTCATTTTTATTAAATAATGATACTTAAGTTTATTTTATTAAAATGTCCTCTATTTAAGATAAATTTATGAAACATTTCTTGTTAAAAATGGTTCTGTTTTTAATATCATTTTCTCGTGATAGAAACATAATTATTTAACAACTTTGTTCTAAATTAATGATCGTGCGCATTTTTATAAATAATGATATATGCTCCTTATACAGTTACAATTATGTTTTATATATAAAAACATTTTTGTCCTTATCATTCTCCTTTCAAGAAAAGTACCGTTGGAATTTCAGATTTCTCAAAAGACAGAAGCTATCAGGCATTCTTCCTCCAGATTTGGTGAAGTTACCATGCCTACAAGACTTGTAAGTTTATTGTACGTGTATTGTTTTCTTTCATCAACTAACTTTTACCTATAGAGCTCATTTCTTCGTCTCCCCGATCTCTCGTATCTACAGTGACCTCGCTGGCAACTACCTTAACGGTTCAATCCCTTCGGAATGGGGCTCCATGCAGCAGCTGGTCGACCTGTACTCTCACTCCCTCTGATATTCATGTGTCTATTTAGGTTAACGTTGTTCTAATGTGTGCGCGTAGCTGTACGTTATATATTTAACATATGGGGTCTTATCGCAGTTCCCTTTATGGAAACCGGGTAACGGGTTCTATCCCCGGAACTCTTGCAAACATCACAACTCTCAGAAGCTTGTGAGTTTCGATTACACCCACGTACCTCATTTCTATATTTGAAGAGTTTTTTCACAGGATTAACATTGTTATCGAGGAATTCGGTTTTCTTCTTCGTAGGACGGTCACGTTCAATCAGCTTTTTGGAAATCTTCCTCCAGAGCTTGGGAGTATGTCCTCCTTAGAAAAACTGTAAGATGAGTTTTATATTCTCAATTGCGAGTTCCATCTGATCTCTTATTTTCGGCAAGAATTACTTGGATTAGATTTTCTGTAGAAAAAAAATGTTGAATCCTGATGCTGATCATAATTAAGCCGTTGGATGGATTATTACTTTTACTTGCATATTTTTATATAATTTATCTGTTGTTTTCGATCGTAGTTCACTCAGCTCGAATTATTTTACTGGGGAGATACCTCCTTCATTTGCAAACTTGATATCATTGACAGATTTGTAAGCTTCTAATTATTTCTTTATTTCCACGTGCTGAAATTATAAGTTACTAATATTTGCCTTTTGAGATACCTATGACACTTTTTTTTTTTTTTTGTCTTGTCCATCAATGATCAAACGTAAATGCACAGTATGATTAGCGACAATCAATTTTCTGGACAGATTCCCAGTTATATTCAAAACTGGAAAAACCTCACTAACCTGTGAGACCTTATATATTCCTTTAATTTTTGAACTTTTGAAAAGATTTTGTTTGTTATTATATATTCCTTATGTATTATAATGACTCATAAAATCCAAATATGGCAACAACGTCGTCAGATATATTCAGGCAAGTGGTTTGAAGGGGCCAATTCCTCCCCTTGATCTTTTGGGAAAGTTAACTGACTTGTAAGTACGAATATTCCTGGCCTATTAATCTCACAGCTATATATATATATATATATAATCATTTCGGTATATACGGAGATGGAACATATATATAATATGATTTGAACGACTAATATTCTTTGTTGAATTTTGACATACAGGAGAATTAGTGACTTGAATGGATCTGATCATGACGTAACTTTTCCACTGAAAAACATTAGCGTACCACAATGGCAAATACTGTGAGTTAAATATATATATATATATATATTCATATTATATGTTTTGACCGCTAACATATTAATTTTCCAAAGTAACAATCTATCTTATTATATATATGGCTACTCAAGTTTTACATACATAATTATTTACTTTTTTGCAAGGATATTGAGGAATTGCAATCTTACTGGACCGCTACCCGATCAAATATTCTTACCTTCCAACGGGACAACGGAATTTCAAACCTTGTTAGTATAGTACTTCTTGATCATCAATATTTCCATTTTTTCCCAGCACGTTTTCTGATATATATTTTAGAAACCAGCTTTGTGATCAAATTAATACCTTGATTGAAAGAAAATTTAATTGTACGGCCGCTTGAAAGGACCGGAGTTGTTTGCAAAATCTTTTAGGGTTAATTCTATATATTTATTTTCTAATTCATTTAGTTATAAATTCTCCCCATGCAGAGATCTCAGCTTCAACAGTCTAAGTGGAGTAATTCCAGGCAGCTTTGAAAATCTAAGTACTGTGGGCAACATGTAAGCAATTTTCTAGAACATTGGAAACATGGTCTAAATCCACTATACTTTCTGATGCCATTTTATGTAATTGATCAACGTATTGATCAATCTTTATAATATGTAATCATCAAAATGCGTGCCCTGTACTATAAATGATATTTTTAGCGTTTTTAACGTGCACGATAATAGATTTACATCGTGAGGTACAGCATTGACTTAGCTCATCACATTATATATAAGTACTGATTTAGCCATTTCAATGATGATCTGTTCAGAGATTTTCTTCATCAGGGACAAGTTTACCCATTGAACGCTGTAATAATGCACAAAACTACGTACGTAAGCTGACTGGTTAATACTGATTCTGTACAGATACTTAACCCACAACTTGTTAACTGGACGAATACCTGCTTGGATACTGAATTCAAGAAAAGCTATGTAAGCTAATTCTCTGCCAAATTCCATATCTATATTTGAGCTTAATTTCTAGGAATATTGCTTAATTACGTGTTAGCTAGGCTAGAATTTAAGACTATAAAAATAAGAAATTATAATTTAAGACTATATTTTAAGACTTGATTTCTGAGCTCATGAAAGAAGAGTTCTTAGATCTAGCATTTGAAAATTCTACATCATAAATACACTACTGATCAGTATCACATCCCAACTTAAAAAAATGGATGAAAGAAAAAGTGCTCTCACTGAAACCGAGTTCTGTACAATTTTATCAATTCTAATATCTCATTTTGCTGTATTTGGTCATCCAAGTTGAAGGTCAGGAAAAAGCTAGCCTCCTTATCCTGGTTTCGAATCGAAGGTTGTTTTGGTATTTGTTTATGTGATTGGAAGCAAACATAATTATCATTTTAGGCGCAGTATTTGCAAATCTTCTGGACAATATATAATACATTGAATATGATATCATCTTTCCAAGAATTTGATGATCTATCATGTATAGTAAAAGTTCTGATGATCTGATCATGCTACATCACGGAAGATGATGAAACATGTTGCTTCTTTTGTGTGCAGCGATCTTTCATTTAACAATTTTACAATTGAAAAATCGGACTTATCATCATCAAGTTGCAGTCAAAATAAAGATAGCAAGTAAGATCGACTTTCATCTAATAATGCGTCTACATGCATGCATGGTCACATATATATACTGATCACTGAAATTTTATCTTGGTGCTATTTAATTTCCTCAGGATCAACTTGTTCAAGAGCTCTTCGATGGGCAGTGAAACGTAAGTATATATCAACTTCACCTATCGAAAACATGTTTCGTAAATTTTTCTGAGGTAAAATTTCTTGTGATATATTATATATGTCACAAATCCAATTTCGTCGATGTTATATTAATGCTAACTTGTTGATCTGGACCTTCATTGTACCACGTACGTACCGGTAGCATTCATTCATGTTCGACGACTAGCAGCTCACTGTCTTGTTCACAAAGTAAGTTTTTTTTTTTTTTTTAAACAAAAACATGTATATCTTCATTGAATATCAATCAGTACAGTATTTCTCTCTAAGAACAATATTCGAAATCTGTAATGGCCATCCTCAATCCAGACCCTTTCCTCTGTAAAAGATAAAGCTAACTTTGCAAGTAAATGGGCAGCATTATTAGCCTCCCTAAAAACAAACATTACATACCAGTTACTCATATCTTTAAGAATTCTTCTTGTATCCTCTATCAATACTCCATAGTTAGTCAAAACCTCTTCTGTACTAGCCACAGCCTTCACTACAACTTGTGAATCCCCTTCCAGTACCACGTTAGCCAAATCCAGTTCCACTCCCAACAAAGCAGCCCTTCTAAGGGCCCATACTTCAGCCATGCATGCCCCCTCCAATTTCTCCACAGCAGCACACAAACATGCCAAGACTTCCCCCTGCTCATCCCTTGCAATAATCCCAATCCCAACTCTTTTCTGTTTTTCATCCACTGCTGCATCCCAATTGAGCTTCACTTCCCCTCCTTCTGGTTTCACCCATTTTGCAACTTCCCTTCCCACATAGCTTTGGTTTTCTGAATACTGGTGGCAACACAGGTTTGCCTCCATAAACTCCCATCTCATTTGAACAGCAGCTGTGACCACTTTCCTTGGGGCATCAAACTTGTTCTAAAAAATCAAGGAATTTCTCCTTAACCAGAGCTTTCTCATAATGTAAGCCATCAATTCCACCTCCTCTCTTTCCAGTTTCTGTTGTATAGTCTGCCACAACTCAATAAAATCTCTCATATTTCTATTCCACTTCGTAACTGGGCTTCCCTCTTCTGCTCACACATCCACAGCAGCAGGGCACAACCACAAAACATGGATGACAGTCTCGGCTTCTCTTCCACAGATGGGACATGATCTTGAGTCAGACACGTGCTTCTTGTATAAATTTTCTTTAGTAGGCAGAAGCTCATGAACAGCTTTCCACAGGAAGTGTTTCACCACCCCTTGAATCCTTCATATCCCAGATCTGTCTCCATACTTCATTAGATTTATCCCTCTTTGAAGCTTTACCCCCCATTTGCTTTAACCTCTCTTTTCCAAGATACTATGCTGATTTAACTGAAAATCTTCCATTCTTTGCTGGACCCCATACCATCTTATCCTTCACCCCCCATTTACTCAGTGGCAAACTATAGATTTTCTCAGCTTCAGAGACTTCAAAAGTGTCATATATTAACAAACTATTCCACGAAACAGAAACTTCATGGATAAGCTTGTCCACACATGCGCTTAAAGGCAAATTCTTACAAGGAGATTGAACTTTGAAAGAGCTAGGAACCGGGAGCCACCTATCCTGCCATATCTTGATGGTTTTACCATCTCCAACTCTCCAGAAGATACCTTCCTTGAGAAGATCAATAGCTGACCATTGGCTCCTCCAAATGAAGGAAGGGTCAAGCCCCAATTTTGATTCAGTAATACACCCCCCACGGAAATACTTCTCCTACATAATTTTTGCCACCAAAAGAGAAGGTGAATTAAACATCCTCCAGCACTGTTTTGCTAACATTGCCAAGTTGAAAACTTCAATGTCTCTAAACCCCAACCCTCCATCTCTCTTTGAATCCCCCAACTTCTTCCAACTCCTCCACTAAATCTTATTTACCTACTGCTTATGACCCCACCAAAATTTAGCCATGAAAAACGAGATTTCTTGACAAATTTTCCTTGGTAGTTTAAAAACACTCATTGAGAATGTAGGAATGGCTTGCACCACTGCTTTCAATAGAACTTCTTTCTCCGCTTGTAAGAGAAAAATATTCTTCCAATTATGCAACTTTGCCCACACTCTTTCCTTCACCACCTTGAATGTGTTATACTTGGACCTACTAATCATGGCAGGTAAGCCAAGATATCTTTCATAAGAACCACACACTGGTACTCTTGCTAAAAGTTGGATTTGCTGTCTAAGAGCTTCTGCAGTGTTAGAGCTAAAGAAAATGGTAGTTTTCTGTAAGTTGAGATGCTGACCCGAGGCCTTGCCATATATCTCCAGCAGTTTATGTATTTTGTCCCACTCAGCCATAGTAGCTCTCCCAAAGATTACACAGTCATCTGCAAACAGCAAATGACTTATCCTTGTTCCACCCTTAGCCATAGCTATACCCTTCAGTTCTCCTCTACTTTCAGCCATATTAATCATGGAACTAAGCCCCTCAGCACAAAGAATGAAGAGATAAGGGGAAATGAGATCCCCTTGCCTAATTCCTCTAGTTAGCTTAATCCTCCTACCCGGTTGCCCGTTCAACAGAATTGGGTAAGTCACAGTGGAAATATATTGCATAATCAGCCCAATCCATCTTTCACCAAAGCCCATTTTCCTCATTACACCCTCAACAAAACTCAACTCCATCCTATCATAGGCTTTTGCCATATCTAGCTTCAAAGCCATACTCCCAACCCTCACTTTTTGCCTCATCTTCATTGTAAGTAAGGCCTCATATGCTATAATCACATTATCCGTTATCAATCTTCCCGGGACAAAGGCACTTTGGTTGCTGGAAATCAGAGAAGATAGTACAGTTTTTGGCCTATTTGCCAGGACCTTAGAAGCCAGTTTATAGATGACATTACAGAGGCTTATTGGCTTGAATTCACTAGCCATAGAAGGATTCTTAACCTTTGGTATTAAGGCAATATAAGTATGGTTAAAACCACTGCCCAACTCAACCTCACCATTCAAAAAACTCAACACTGCCCTATCAACTTCTTCACTCACAATATTCCAATATTTCTGGCAGAAACAAGCCCCATATCCATCAGGCCCCGGGGACTTGAGAGGAGCCATTTGTTTCAGTGCTGTCTCCACCTCCACCATAGTAAAAGTCTGTTGAAGCTTTTCATTCATTTGGGCTGTTAATCTTGGCTTAAGGTCTCTCAAGCATTCGTCAATCTCATCCCTAGTAGGGCTAGAAGACTCAAACATATTCTGGAAATGAGACCAAAACACCCTCTCCACTTCATCTTTTTCCCCCACTCTTCTACCCTCCCCATCCATAATCTCCATTATCATATTCATATTTCTCCTCTGGCTAGCACATGAATGGAAGTACTTTGTATTTCTATCCCCCATTTGATACCAATTCTTCTTGGCCTTCTGTTTCCACCTCAAATCCTCCTGTTTTAAAAGTAAACCCAGCTCCTTTTGCAATTTTTTAACAATCTCAGCATTGTGGGATCCTTCATTTTCCTGTTCTTCCTTCAGCCTTTCTGTTTTTTCCTTTATAAGTTTCTCCACATCATGACACTTGTGAGAATTCCAGTGCAAGAGCTCACCTCTACATCTTATTAGTTTTTCTTGCACCTACCCCAATCTATTCTGATCTACAACTCCCTTCTTCCAAGCATTTTCAATTACTACCCCTCCCTCCTCCTCTAAGGTCCACTTGGCTTCAAACCTGAACACCCTTTTCATTCTTTTAAAAACTTCACCAATCATGTTCATACTAAGCAACAAGGCCTTGTGGTCAGATTGTCTTGTTATTAGGACTTTCACCTTTTTATTTCTAAAATTCTCAGTCCAGCTATGATTAGCCACAGCCCTATCAAGCCTCTCCTTAGTGAATGACTGATCCTCATGTCTATTACTCCAGGTAAATCTGCTCCCCATCCACCCTAAGTCAAACAAGCTGTTATATTTCAAAGCTTGCCTAAATTCTTGCATCTGTGCCTCAGGCCTAGGCTTGCCCCCTTCTTTTTCCTCCTGAGACAACACATTGAAATCACCAATTATGCACCACGGCACCTGCTCTACTAGCTTTATCAGAGACAACAATTCCTTTTACTTGCCTCGGGATGGCCATAGAAACCTGTCAACAACCATCTATCCTTTATGCCAATGTAAGCACTAATGTGGTGCTGTGAGTAATTAAGAATTTCTAGCTCAACATCTTCCCTCCACAGCATCACCAAACCCCCTTTTCTCCCTACTAGTTCCACCACAAAGCATCCCTCCCATTTCATTCTCCTTTTAATACCTTCCAATTTTTTTGCCATCAGTTTTGTTTCTATCAAAAATATAATCCCGAGACTCTTTTCCTTCACCAAAAGGTAAAGATCTTAAACTGTCCGGGGGTTCCCAAGCCCCCGGCAGTTCCAACTTAGTATTTTCATAATGGTTGGCGGGGCTGGCTAGCAGCCTTTGCCACATAAAAACCATCAGTTTTGTCAACTTCCCCACTCCCTTTCCTACCTTTTTTACCCAACCCCATCCCTCCATGTTCAACATAATTAGCATTTCTTTTATTACCAGAAATCACAGAAGTTACAGGGACATAATCACTTCTACCTGCATTTCTGGCTTTCCTCTTCCATCTGCCCCATGCTTCCAGTTTCCCACCCTTTACACCTTCATGTTCCTGGCCCTTCTCTGCAAAGCCATCAACAGGAGTTTGAGAGACATCTAGACTAGGCTCACACCCCTGATCCGTCTCTTCATAAAAACCTGATGCTTCCACTTCTCTTCTTGGCATTTCAACAAACACCTCCTCCGTGCTCTCATTCTCATCCTCTCCCTCTACCTTTTCATCCTCTATGCCTCCCTGCTTACCTCTCTGTTCTATAGCAACAATATCAGAATCAATCTCCACCTCTCCCACTGCATCCAAATCAGCCCCCCTCCTTTCCTCCTCAGCTTCAGTATGGCTATGTCCAATAGGCTTAGATGCCATGCTCCTTCGAGGATTGTATATCGCCCACAGCCAGGAACCAAACTGGGATCCACCTCCCTTCCCCACCATCACACACCCCTCTTCCCCATGGTTAATCAATCCACACTTAAAAGCAGAGCTTCGGGAGTTTTTCATACTTCAGTGGGATCCAGATCCTCTTCCCCAGCAAGTTCACTATTCTTCCTCTAGTGATTTTCTTTCTCAGATCTAAATCTATTTTGACTAGCAAGTATTGGCCCCATTCTATCCCCCACTCTCATCCACATCCACCTCTTGAACAACTCCCACAGAGGCTCCCAGTCGGTGCCCTACTTCACTATTCATACAAGCTAATGGCAGATCATGCATCTGGACCCAAAACTCCTCTCTATCAAACTTAATCTGTTGAGGCGGCACAAAACCATCAAACGGTTTGAGCACTAGCAGATGGTTATCAAACAACCATGGTTTCTCTTCGATTATTCTATTCTTATCCCTCTGATTACTGAAAGTAATTACGAATAGATTGCCACAAATCTCATGAAATTCAAAAGGCTCTCCCGTACGCCAGATCTTTCTCATCGTTGCTTGAATCACCTCCTTATTGATCTTCCTATCCACCAAAAATTTACCTACCAGGCTTCGATCCCCTTCCCCAATACATCGCTATCTAGCTCGATAGCCTCATTCTCCTCTTCCGTCAGTTTCAACTGATTCCATTTCCCCCTTAATTCCTCCATCACTCCTCTCCTTGCCTGCTACCAGACTTAGAGATAGGAAACTCTTCCTTACTCAATTGAGTAACCTGAGACTCGCACTCCACCCCTTACTCACTCGCCAGAGGAGCTTGGAGGAGAATTACTAGTTGTCACTTCTTGTTCACAAAGTAAGTTGAAATGTCATATACTTCTTCTAGATTGTCAAATTCTCGTGGTTACAATTGGGTCAGTAGCATACCATCCTAATTTTGCTTTTTCTTGTCTTGGTGGATGAAGGGATTAGAATCTCATATTTAAAGCCAAAATTTGATCGTATAATTTCTGATTAACAATACGATATTGTTCTTAGCAAAATTTCTTACAGTTAGTAAATATATGGATTAAAAAAAATGACAGAAAAAATGAGAGGCGAAAGATCATATGTTGAAATTTCGTCTGAAATTGTAGGGTTTTTTTTCTCTTACCCCACCTTTTTTTAATAAAATTAGGAATGTATTGCCTACCCGATGAACAGGTGTGGCTAAAATGTTGATTTTTGTCTCAGATCATAGGTCCACGCGGCTTCATATTAATTGCGGCGGTGGAAAAGAAATTGTTAATGAAGGTACTGTATATGAAGCTGATACAGATGAAGGAGGACCTTCGAAGTTCTTCGTCACGCAAGACTGGTCGTTTAGCAGCACTGGTCAATTCATGAGCAGTAAACAAGATTACAAGTTGTCAAATTCATCCGAACTCTCTACGGACACGACCGATCCCATACTGTACACGACAGCGCGCTCTTCTCCTCTCTCTCTTACTTATTATGCCTTTTGTTTGGTAAGTGGGAATTACAGAGTAAGACTCCATTTTGCGGAGATAGTGTTCACTGATGATGAAACGTACAGAAGCTTAGGAAGACGTATATTTGATGTTTACATTCAGGTTAATTTCCTACGTAAATTAACATTGTTGCTAGCATGAAACAATTGTTAATGCATGAACATGTAATTAATCGATTCGAACATTAATATATATTGTAGGGAGAGCGAAGGCTGAAGGATTTCGATATTGTAAAGGCGGCAGGTGGGGTTCGTAAGCCAAACATACAAAGTTTTGATGCTGTCGACGTGACTAATAGTAGTACCCTGGAGATCCGTTTCTACTGGGCTGGGAAGGGGACAACTGATATCCCGTCCAAAGGAGATTATGGTCCTCTTATTTCTGCTATTTCTGTGGATATCCGTAGGTTTTCTAGCTGTTGAATATTGAGCTCTTGCATTCACTTCTAATGGCCTTGTTTGCTCACATATCTAAGTTTTTTATTTTACTTTTCTTTCTGTACTGGATAATTTAAGGCAGCATGATGATGCTTTATATAGCGTTTAATTTCTTTACAGACAACTTTGATCATGGGTGCATGCCAAACTCATTAAATTCCATCAATTCGTTTTTTTTAATGGTGTTCATTTCAATGTTTTCCTTTTTTTGAAAAAACAAAAATCATGCAAACTACTAAAATTCCAAATTAAGTACTGGAAAAAAATAATTGTGTTGATTTTTAACATTTGAAACTGTCGGTCATATATTTCTTAGTAGGATGGTTGATGATTTCTCCTATCAAATATTGCCTTGACGATCATTTTAAACACTAACTCCTTATAAATATATATATTTTCAATGCAGACCCTTCAGGCCGTATATCTGTAGGAGCAGTGGTTGGAATTCTCGTTGCCGGAGCTTTTGTTATAGTATTATTTGTTGTGGCTATCCTCTGGTGGAAAGGCTGTCTAGGACAGAGATCAAGTGCTACTGATCATGGTAGTTCCAAGGAAATTAATATTGTTATTATCAATCAGTACTTTTCCTTCCCTACAATCAATAGAAGTTTCATTAAAATATTTTCGTCTGTATTATGAGGAATGTTAAGAATTCTTCAAATTTCCCAAACATAGTTGCCTATCTAACTTGGCATGCACCTTCCTCAGATTTAAGAGACCTAGACCTGAAAACTGGAACATTCACCTTAAGGCAAATCAAAACAGCCACAAACAACTTTGATGAGGCTAATAAAATTGGGGAAGGTGGTTTTGGTTCTGTTTATAAGGTATGCCACAGAATAATTTCTTTTGATTGATGCGAGTTGAACTCTATCTTGTTAACTATAGCTCTTTCTTTTTGAAGTGTCATTGTTTAAGCATGAAAAGAAGTTTATGTTTTCGGTATGCGCGTAGGGCCTTCTGTCTGATGGCACCTTGATGGCAGTCAAACAACTTTCTTCCAAATCAAAGCAAGGAAATCGTGAGTTTTTGAATGAGATCGGCATGATTTCTGCTTTGCAGCACCCTCATCTTGTAAAGCTCTATGGATGTTGTGTTGAAGGAAATCAATTGTTGCTGGTATACGAATACATGGAAAATAATAGCCTTGCTCGTGCTTTGTTTGGTAAAATTTTATCTTCATGCACGTAATTGCTTTCTTTACTTGTATGCGTATTTATAACAGGCAATCAATGATAACGTACATGCATGTATCATGTATGCATAAAGGTAATAATCCTAATTAAATGCTTTCTTTTGACTTGATTGATTGAAGGGCCAGAAGAATATCAGTTGCAATTGGATTGGCCAACAAGACATAGGATTTGTGTTGGTATAGCAAGAGGTTTGGCATATCTCCATGAAGAATCAAGGTTGAAGATTGTCCACAGAGACATCAAGTCTACTAATGTCTTGCTTGATAAAAATCTCAATCCTAAGATATCCGACTTTGGTATGGCCAAGCTTGATGAAGAGGATAATACCCACATCAGCACCCGAATTGCTGGAACTTAGTGAGTTGTATTTTATAATGAACCTAAGATCTTTGTTTTAAAAGAAAAAAAAACAATTAGAGATGATAATTGCCTTTGATTATATTGCAATGTTACAAATTCCTGATGCTGAGAATGCCACATGTTGATATGTGATTTTGCAGTGGTTATATGGCACCTGAGTATGCGTTGCATGGTTATTTAACTGACAAAGCAGATGTTTACAGTTTTGGAATTGTTGCCTTGGAAATTGTTAGTGGGAAGACCAACACGAGTCACCGGCCTAAGGGGGAATCTCTACATCTTCTTGATTGGGTGATTTGAATCACTTTTTCTGTCTTGCATTTCTTGACTCTCTTGTTTAGTTTTATTTTCTTGTGTTTGCTAATATTAAAAATGTGGACTAGCTAGGAAAATATTTCACAACAAATATAAAATCCAATTGCCACACTTGCAGAGAAAGAATGAAGAATCAACTCCGACTTCTACCATCTGTTTCCACTTTTTTTCGAAGAGTACGAAATGGCCTATTTTGACTTGTTACTGATTTCTCAAGTCAAAATGAGCCATTTTCCCTCTATAATTGGCAGCTTATTGTTTGATCTGTTTATGCAGGCACTTGTTTTGAAAGAGAAGGGAAATTTGTTGGATTTGGCTGATCCAAGATTAGGCTCAAATTACAAGAAGGAAGAGGTTATGCGCATGATTAATGTGGCTCTCCTATGCGCTAATGTTTCTGCATCAGTTAGGCCTACCATGTCCTCAGTGGTGAGCATGCTTGAGGGCGGTGCTGTTATTCCTGAGTTGGGTCCAAATTTAAGTACCGTAGATGATGAAATGAAAGTGAAGGCACTGTGGGATCATTTTCAAGATAAGAAAGAATCGAGTAGGGGAAATAGCCAGACCCAAAGTGTATTAACGGATGACCAATTCACTGGTACCTCATCCACATCCGGCGTCGTTGATCTATATCCAATCAATATGGATTCTAGTTATTTGGAGAGAAGAGTTTAGATAAATGATCAATACGACTCTTCATTCTTATAGTGTCAAGTCTTTAATCGCACTAATGTTGCGACATATTTTAAGTACTTGTTGCATCTATAGGTAAATTAAGTACTTAAATAAAAAAAAATCCCATAAAGTATGTGATACTGATTTGGGATTATATTTGAACTGGGACATAATCTTTATCATGTTTTACAATTTACATTTCCTGATTTTCATGTTTAATTTCCCCATTGATATTGTATTCTGATTAGATTTTGTATATCTTGTTGGTCCATAAAATCAAAAGATTTATAGCCATAACTGGCAACTTTTGACGCATCCCCTTTGGATTTTTCTGGATTATAAGATAAACAAAATATTTATGAATTTGAAAAATACATAAATTCTACTTAAACTATCATTTAATTTCTAAATCACTCCTGAAACTATAAAAAAATATATAATTAAGAAAAACTCTACTCGTGAAATGTAGTATGGCAGCCATCCTTTACATGCAATCAAATCCTAACATGGACCTGCAAGTACTGATCATTACTATTTACCCCTAATGCGCACCAAATATATATATGTACATAGAAATATTTCGAAAAATAAATCCCAGTAGTTCCAATTGATGATCATTACCCTTAAATATATTATTATAAGTTTTACAAATTGATGTTCTGTTTGATCAAAATATCAGAAGTTCAAATCAAAATTAGGCGAGTCAAAGCTATATCTATGATATTGGTGATGTGGCACCTATCACACTCCATTCATGCATAATGTCCCTAGCTACAACAATGTCTTTAGAAACGGAAAAGAGATTATTGAAGAGAAAATGTGTTTCTTTTGTCTTCGACTAGATTACCAAATACACATGATCATCATTCATGTGTGTGATATATATATATATATATATATAATTCTGCATCAATATTCTTTCACACCTTTCAAGTAAGACTGTTCATCCAGGTTTCAGCTCAAGAATCCGGGTATATCCAAACCGAAACCCGGATTTCAAACCCAAGTGAGATTTTTGAAACTCGAAAATCAGGATTCAACATTGTACCCGTTTTTTTTTTGGCTAAAGCCTAGGGTTAAATGTTATTTTTTTTAAAAGCAAGTAGTGTTAAAAAGCATATTCGTTTTTTTTATTATCTAAAAGCCTATATTTCAAGAAATCATGTTGAAAAGCATAATAGCATTGAACATTTTCGATAATAATAAACATATATCTAAATAGAAAATTAAATTTTATGTAAAAAATAAGTAAAGTTAGAAACTAATTACCTTTTTAACTAAATACATGTAAAAGAAAATATATACAATGTTCATAATGTAAAATGCATGCAACACAATGCAATATTCACTACATATTACAATATTTAGTATTTATACATTACATTACAAAACACAAAATTACAATATATAAATTATAAAACACAGCTTTGGAAGAAGATTATTGGATAGGTGTGAGCGGAAACACATCATCTAACAAAGATTGATGGATCTCTGTCCCCTCTACTTCAAATATCTTCCTGGTATTGTTGTTGTGGTTAATTTGCAAGACATTGATGTAGATGAACATCTGCAGACATGTGGTAAGGCATCAGTGGCAGACTAACAATTTTTTGAATCTCCTAAAATCACCAAACATTTTACTTAGCAAGGAAAATAATAATAATAAAATATGCAAGTGCATATTCACAAGAAAAATGAAATGAAGAAGTGAAAATTAACCACAAATGATTTAGTTCAACTATTGCAGTAGACTCTAATTCCAATCTCAAGTAGTCTTAATAAAGAACCCATATTCATGTCAGGAAAACCACTTCAGTCTCAATCTTGAAACCATTACATATTAAAGGAAGCAGAGTTATCTTTCATACCCCTCCATGCATCCACTCTTTATTCTCATTCTTGAAACCCTTAAAGAATATTGAAGTTTAAAAACTCACCCATTTAGTGTACATTGACTTGTTAGATCAAACGTGAACAAACTTGCCACATAGTCCTTACAAGCAGCAAGAATGTGATCCCTTCTTACCTCCTACAAGCATATTGTGATGAAAAATAAACAAATGGGTCATATGCCATTATATTTTATTTTATTTCAGTCATTGAGTACATGTCACGCAAGTTGTAAATTCATTGAGATCCATGTTTTCTACTCTAGGCAACCAAATGAATAAGAGACATAGAAAACATTGATGTCTGGTTATCTCCATAACTCATCCACACAAACCAAAAAACCATGAGCAAAACAGACCCAGATAAACTACTTGGGTAAAGGTGGAGCCAAATAAGAAAATAAAATCTTGGAGCTAATATTAAAGCAGATTTCAAGTTTTTTTTTTTCTTTCTCTTGGACAAAAATCGTTGATTGAATCTACACACAAGTATTGTAACTAGATAGAATCATATTAAAAAAAAAAAATTATCCCAGAAACCAAAGGAGTAATTCCACCCCTGCATCGTAAATTAGCATTAAGTGAAGGCCAAGCACGCAGATGGCTGCACCAAATAACTGCCATAGAGAGAAACATATACTTCTCCGGATAAAATAACTACAGACTACAAATCTCCACGAGTTAGAAACAAACTACAGATCTCCATGAGTCAAAAAACAAGCTCCAAAATGCCATGCTGGATTATGCATCCAAATCTACAGATCTCCACGAGTCAAAAGCTACAAAACCCAAAAAAAAAAAAACAACCCATATTGTAAAACAAGAAAAAATCGAGCAAAAGTTTTATTTTTATTTATTTCATAAGTGACAAAAGTTTATTTTTTGTTTCTCTTCTGCATACAAACATCACTATAGCAGACTCAGATTTCTAAACACATGCAATTACAGACATAGCACATCACTACAACAACGCATTTCAAACACAATGTTCACAACCCAAAACGAAATAATAGCATCAACACAGAGAGAAAGTGTGTGTGAAATGGAGAAAAACTAACCTTGGATAGTAGAAGTCGATTACGGAGTGAAAAACTAGAAAACGATGGCCACGAGGAACAGATCTTCGATTGGTAGAGGAAGAGTGACAAGAGGATAGGGTTTTGGCGAGAGAGAGAGAGAGAGAGATGACGGTTGGAGGGGGTGGGATGGATTTTAACCCTAGCATAAAAAGACTTGGGAGGGGGGCTGGTCGATTGGTCGTTTTTATCATGGATGAGTGTTTTTAAGTAAGACCCGGGTACCGAGTTTTAAATCCGATATCTGGGTTTTAAAGTCAGATATCTTGGCGTTTAGATCCTTTTATCAAGGAGAACATTTGTTGCTTTTATATCTCTGTGGACGATTTTCAACGTCGATTCATCCTGGAGATAAGCTAATCCCCTGGCTATTCCCAGGCATATCTTATTACTTGTAGGCCAATTCAAGTGTAGCTTCTGCTCCTCACGACCTAAATTGGGAACCAAAATAAAAGGGAGAGCTTTGGGTTATGTCTTACTGGTCTCACTCTTTAAAAAATAAAAAAGGGTGGATGCTAGTAAAGGATTTGCCAAAAAGAGCACAGGCAAGACTATTGTTTTCCATGTATTCATATATAGGTAATAACTGGTTTCCTTCGATACAGCATCCAAAGTAAAAGCTTTACTTTGTAGCTTCCCTTTCGGAAGCAAAGACCATGGTACTTAAGTGATAGAGGGGAAACTCAGGCAGTTTGGTAGAAGTCTGGTCCACTCACATTCAAGGAAAATGTATTCGTTGCAAGGTAGGAAGCCTCATACTCCCATGTAAACCCCTGTACTACCATAAGCCCATTTTTTAGAAACAGAACTAAAGTGCAACCCTCCCTCTTTGGTTAAGTCATCTACAAATTCATTCTCCTCAAAGTTCATCTCTTGCCCTCCACAATTAATAAACAAGGAATGATCTGCGGATATAGAAGTAATCGCGTCATACAATATTTACTCGTAAGCTACTACAATTCATGAAAGCACAATCATATATGCATCAATAGTTACAACTTGCTTTTCCAGAACAGGGGAGGTCCTTCTTCAAACACCAACGACTCTTAGAAGTTGAGAATTCAGGTTCAGTCAAATAAATTTGGTCAAAATGCGATTAAAACAAGCAAAATAAATGTGTCTTAAAATGGCACAGAACTTACAAAAGGAGGTCCTAGTGGTGGTGCGGTGGCCAGAGGAGGTGGAGCTCTGCCGTGGGTGTGGAGAACCCGTGCAAGAGAGAGGTGAATTTCGTGGGAGCAAACGGCAGGGAGATGGAGGCCGAGCTCGCTGGAGGGGGATGGCCGGTGGGAGGGGGATGGCCGATGGGAGAGGAGGCTACTGTGGAGGTGGTGGCGCTGGAGGATGGCGCACGGTGGCGCAACAATATCAAACCCATTCGGGCTGTGCATAGCCGAGAGAGAGGAAGAAAGAGCGTGAGAGAGGGAGACCGGTGTGGGGGGACTCGTCGAACTGAGGCGGTGTTGGTGGAAGAGGTGGTGAGGCTCACCGACGCACGGCGGCGTCGGGCTGGGCAGAGGAAGATTCGGCTGGGAGAGGGGCAACGTACCGCGTACACGTGAGCTGAGGGAGGAGAGAGAGAGGGGAGGGAAAAGTGAGGGAGAAGGAAAAAGTTATAGGTGTTTATCCAGTTCATTCGTCTTGGGGTCTTCAAAATGATTTAACAATAAAATATTAAAATACTGATTTAAATGTACATAAATATTAATTTAATTAAAAATATTGAAATAAATTAAATAAACGATGAAATTTTATTAAATATTTTTAAGAAATTAATCTCAATCCTTCATTTTAAATTCTTAGATTTGATCTAACAATAGAAATTTAAACTTTGATTTAAACTAATTTAAAATTTAAATAATTAATATATAAATATCATATTATACATAAACTATCAAATTTAATTTATTAAATACTAATCTTCCATCATTAAATAAATGATAAGATTTTACTGAATATTTTTAAGAAATTAAAATCATATAAATAATTAGAGTCTTAACATAATTTAAATATAATAATATTCTTAATTAACTAAATTAGGCAAACGTGCGTGGGGAAGGAGAGAGAGTGACAAAGGAAAAGTGGGGAAAAATGTTAGTTTTTAGGTTTTAAATTCCAATCATTCATATTTAATTTTCAGATTTAATCTGACGAGAGAAGTTTAAATATTGATTTAAATAAAACAAATAATTAAAATATAAATATTCTATCATACACTTAAAATTAACTTTAATTTATAAAATATTAATTTTTCATCATTAAGTAAAAGATAAAGTTTTACTGAATATTTTTAAGAGAATAATATTATATCATACACTTAAAATCAACTTTAATTTATAAAATATTATTTTTTCATCATTAAATAAATAATAAAGTTTTACTGAATATTTTTAATAAAAAAAACTATTTAATTAATTTAAATTTTTAATATAATTTAAATTCTATAATAAATTATGAATATGAATAAATAATAGTTTCACTCGTATATATTAAATTATTTTAATATTAAAAATTATTATTTATTTATTTATTTTAATTAGGGTAAAGGTAATTTGCACGTTAGCCACTGCTAATATATATATATATATAGACACACACAACAGTAAAGTATTAAGGGTGAGAAAATGCTTTTACTTTTATATAAAAGCAGTTGGAAGGCGAAAAGTCGTTTAAGTACGGCCGTAAATGGATGGAGATTTGACTACAGGGAGGAGGGGGTTTTACGTACGAGTTTAATCCTTCTCCAATCAGTCATTTGGACCATCGATCTTGGATTTTTTTAAAATATATTCTATCGTAGTCACATGGTTTAGAACCACCACCACCACCACCGGATCGAATATCTTAGGATGGAGTCGTGGTATATGTACATATTTTATGCATTTATTAAGTGATAATTTTATTATCGTATTTTTTTAATTTAAACTTTAAATTTTAAAATTTTCTTGATTTTCAATAGCCAACACATTAACATATTTTCGAATAATTTTGTTTGTTTTTGTTTTTGTTTTTTTTTTTTACAATACGAACGTACGTACAGGCAAAGACCGTGCACTCAAACGAGAAAAGTCGTACGTTTTTCATTTGCGGCAGCGCCCACAGCTATGAACATGCTTCACTAAACAGGACCAATACTATGAACAAAGAGATAAATCAAATAAAACAAACAACCCAGCCTACTTTCTAATATTATTTCCTACATTTCGTGTTATAAGATAAACCTCCCTTTGTTTAAAAAAAAAAAAAAAAGGATAAACCTCCCTTGTCCAATCTATGATCCCTTGCAAGACTAGTAGTTGCCTACCTTTAATGCAGCTTCGTACAAAAGTAATCAAGCAAGCTAGAACTTGAAGATCATGACTGTGCATGGCCCACATGATTAAATCAAAGGGGAGGCATCAGTGTATCATGCATGCATGTGGCCTCCGGAAGACTTTTCTAACCTGTCTCGACCTGTGGATGGTGGCTAGGACATAACAATTAAATATCATTGAATGCTTTATTTCCTCGAACCAGCTTCTGATCCCTCGATGTCATACCTTTTTTTCTCTCGGGGTAAAAGATGTCTGGGAGCTCTTTTATATGCAACTTGGGGCAGATTTTTATGAAAAGCTGTGGACAACATCGGGTTGAGAACCTGTGGTCCTTCATGCAGCCACGCGGGCAGGTGCTCTGTATATATACAAAGTTGAGAACTGGTACGGATACAGCCAGAGTTCAATAATTTTTTTTTTAAAAAAAGAAATCGCTATTGAGATAGTAATATTTAAAATATAAAATAAATAATAAAATTTATTTCTTTTTATTATTTTAAAATTTTAAAATAAGTGATAATAGAAACTTGACAGCTTTATACTTCAATATTTTAAAATGATTTATACATATTTCAAATAAATAAATTTTGAACAAATCTTTATAAAAAAAATTAGTATAAAAAAATTAATTATTTTTTTAATAAAATATACTTTTTAATAAAAAACAATTTAAAATTATTTATTTAAAACTTATACTTAACATTACTTATTAATTAAATATTCAACTTGTCATACTCACTCATTGAGTAAGAGTTTGATTTATATGTGAAGATGAATGTTAAGGTATATAATAGATAATAAAATTTATATCTTTCGGTCAATTTAACTTTTTTTATTTTACAATTATATGTATCGACAAATAATGTTGAAGATTAGTCACGATTTCTCAATTTTAGGCAAGAATAATTTTATTTAGCATATCACATGATATAATTTTTAATTTTTTTTATAATAAATATATAAATGAGTGATGAGTAAAATAATTTAATTAATTTAATAAAAATAAAATATATATGATGTGCAGCGTGGGATGCTGATTAGGTAGGAAATAGACAATATCAAAGGTCACAATCTGTCTCTCTGTCTCATTTGCTCGTTTACCACCTGCGTCCCCTTTTTATTTCACAATCTGTCTCTCTCGCTCTTTCGCTCTCTCTTCCTATCTTTCTCCAATCAGAGGTCCTTCCTTTCATTTGCTGATCTTCAGTACTACGTACTTTCACTTGCTAATTGGGTATGTTGTGAAGTCGTCCATGGTATTTTCATCGGAAAATAAATATGTTCCTTTTCCGACTTCTTCTTGCTTCAACCGTCATGACCGTCTGCTTTACAACGTTCGCTTCCGGAGCCCTTGAACTGCCGGATGATGAAGGTATATACACACACACATATATCAAAGCCTTTTTTATTTTTATCGATTAACACACATATATATATAGTCCGTTAATACAGGAGTGAATTTGATTAGTTGGGTTTGCTTAATATATAATTGTGGAGTTTAATTTACAGTGCAAGCTTTGGGTGTCATATTCAATACGTTGGGGAAGAAGGTCTGGAACTTCTCTAATCCATGTAATGGTACTGTACCACCATCGGCCATAAAAGAGGATACTGCTGCTGTTAACTGCAGCAACTGCGTCGTGAATGGCATTAACGAGTCATACCGCGTTGTGGGCATGTACGTTGTCATCTCTCTTTCTCTGATCACCTTAATGACGAGCTGTTTCATAAGTCTCAAATTAGAGATCAGTTGTTAGATGTATGAAAAATAAGTTTATAAACTTATAACACGAGTTAGCGTGATATGTTTAATTTATTTTACAATAAAAGATATTTTATAATTTAAGGTGTTCATACAGTACTTGTATAAATCAATCATTTTTCTTAAAAATAATTGACCAAATAATGCTTTTAAACTCCCTAATTACTTGACATGACTAGGTTAAAGAATAACAACGTCTGATCATTCACAACTGACAATTTTAAAATAAAATCGTATCTATTTCTTTAAAATTTTAAACTCATGAAATCAAAAGTGATTTTCAAAATAATATTTTTAAAACATATATATTTTATTTCATAATTAATAAATAATTTATTTTTCTTTTGATTGCTTCTCACTTATCTCAACTCTCAAGCGGTGAAGTTGAAGGTAAGAATCATGCTTGCCTTCAAACAGCTGCACGCTTACATTAGAGAAAGGATCAAACACATAACACTTTTTATAATATTTTGTATAATTATATTTTAAAATAAAGAATATTTTGTAAAATATCTCATAAAAATATTCTGATTAAATATAATTGTGAAATATACAGTGAAATTAACGATTGCTTGCCCAATCATGAAGTGAGACACCGACACCAAATTACATGCATGGTCCTGAGTGTTAGCATACCATAACTTTTTTCTCGATATCTTTTGATTCTTTTCTTTCACTAATTTTGTTTCTTTGAGCTGTACAAGAATTGACCACATGATGTTTATTCTCGCGTTCACACACGTTCACCTGTCAGATCTCAGAGTCTGATTTGGGTACTGATTGACCACCGCGTTTCTCCAAGTTTTTTGTATTTCGTTGTTGACTTAATTATAATTTTTTAAAAGATAAACATGACTATGCATTTAATTTTGGATGATGCTAATCGACCGATGTCCCAACCGATGGTCAATCGATAAATTGCAATTGCAATTTCAGTTTTTTTTTTTTTTTTTTTGTTCTTTCAAATAATTTTTTAATTTAATTTTTTTTAAAAATATATAAATTCAATAATATTCACTTTCTTAAACACTAAAAAAAACTAAAAAAAAAAAAAGAATTGATCAAAACCATCGGTCCTTCGTCGGTTCAATAAGCATTAACCCTTTAATTCTTCTTACGAAATAGTAATTCGTAAGTACAATTTTATTAAGTTTAATGTCAAAAATATTATTTTTTGAGTCATTTTATTCTCAAATCCACACCATTTACCTTATTTAAATGGTAAAATTTAATTTGTAAAATTTGAATTTTAAAAATTTTCTTTAAAATTAAATCAAGACATGTAAACATTTTAATATGTGTTATTACATCGGCTTATAAAAATAAATTTATTTTTTAACAAAAAAGAACTTTTATTTTTAATGGTTAACTTTAGTATAAGTTGCTATGATGCCTTTTCACTGTAAGCTTCTTTTTGGGTAAGAAATATATCTTCATTGGTTTTCATCTTTTTTTATTTTTTATTTTTTTTATGCAAGGGGTGAGGTGTTTCCAATCTAAATTTTTATTTTGAGAACAGTCATGTGTCATCAGGTCAATCAGATTTTTATCTTCTTTTATTTATTTTTTAATACAAGGAATGAGAAGTTTTGAATTCTGATTTTTTATTTAAAGAACGCATCATATGTCATCCATCCATTAAACTTTCATCTTTTTTATTTTTTATTTTTTATCTTACTTCATTGGCTAATTATATATGCTATCCGATTGGATTTCACATAACCGCAAACCCCGCAACATTATATCGGGGAAGTTTTAAAATTTAAAATGCATTAATTGTATCACAACTCCAATTGGTTTAGATGGGCTAAAAACCAAGTCCATACTTTAAAGAGCAATGCTAGGTACAGTCTCTACTTGAGGACTGCATGTGCAGGCTTAAGCTATTTTAACTTTAAAATTTTATAAAATTACAAAATTATCCCTCCTAAAATAATGTTTTCTCTCATTTAAGCATGTGCCTGCACATGCAGTCCCCACTTCAGAACTACAAATAGAATTTCTCTACTTTAAATTGAAGATAAAGGTTTTTCTTTCTTAGATAAATGTAAAAATTGGTTAAACTATATATTACAAAATAGTTTCTTTATATTGAGATGTGTGTTAATTGTTCATTATAGATTTTGTCATAATCAATTATACCTTTTAATATGATATATTTTAAATAATTATATATGCAAATAGTGAAATCATTCCACGCATGTCACATAAAGTATAATTGTATTTAATAAAATTAAAGATGAATTCTTCATCTTAAAAAAGAGTAGTGATAGAAAAATATTTTACAACTTTTTTTTTAAATTGATAGCATTTTTATTAAATAATGATACTTAAGCTTATTTTATTAAAATGTCCTCTATTTAATATAAAGACGTTATGAAACAGTACTTGTAAAAAATGGTTCTGTTTTTATTATCATTTTCTTGTGATAGAAACATAATTGTTTTACAACTTCGTTTTAAATTGATGACATTTTTAGAAATAATGATGCTCCTACAGTTACATTATGTTTTATAAAAACATTTTTATTTTAATCATTTTCGTTTAAAAGCAAACGATTTTCTACTGGAATTTCAGAATTCTCAAGGGACAGAATCTACCAGGCACTCTTCCTCCAGATTTGGGGAAGTTACCTTGCCTGCAAGTACTGTAAGTGTATTGTACGTGTATTGTTCTCTTTCATTAACTAACTTACCTATATATTAAAACTCATTTCTTCATCTCCTTCTGTCGTATCTGTAGTGACCTTTCTCGCAACTATCTTAACGGTTCAATCCCTTCAGCATGGGGCTCCGTGAAGCAGCTCGTCGATATGTAATCCCACTCCCTCTGATATTCATGTGTCTATTTAGGTTAACGTTGTTCTCATGCGTGCGCGTAGCTGTACGTTATATATTTAAGATATGGGATCTTATCGCAGTTCCCTCTTTGGAAACCGAGTAACGGGTTCTATCCCCAGAGCTTTTGCAAACATCAAAACTCTCAGACACTTGTGAGTGTCGATTACACCCACCTCATTTTTATATTTGAAGTGTTTTTTTACAGGATTATTGTTATTGAGGATTTCGGTTTTCTTCTTCGCAGGACGGTCGCGTTCAATCAACTTTCTGGAAATCTTCCTCCAGAGCTTGGGAATATGTCCTCCATAGAAACACTGTAAGATGAGTTTTATATTCTCAATTGCGAGTTCCATCTGATCTCTTATTTTCGGCAAGAATTACTTGGATTGGATTTTGCAGAAAAAAAATGTTGAATCCTGATGCTCATAATTAAGCCATTGGATGGATTATTACTTTTGCAGCTTGCATATTTTATATATTAATCTGTTGTTTTCGATCGTAGTAAACTCAGCTCGAATAGTTTTACTGGGGAGCTACCTCCTTCATTTGCAAACTTGACCTCATTGACAGATTTGTAAGCTTCTAATTATTTTTTTCTATATATATCAAGTTTTATTTTCACGTGCTGAAATTATAAGTTATTAATTTTTGCCTTTTGATCATATACCTATGACACTTTTTTTTTGTCTTGTCCATCAATGATCAAACGTAAATGCAGTCGAATCAGCGACAATCAATTTTCTGGACAGATTCCCAATTATATTCAAAACTGGAAAAATCTTACTACACTGTGAGACTTTATAATATATTCATTTTTTGAAAAGATTTTGTTGTTATTATAATATATTCCTTATGTATTATCATGACTCATAAAATCCAAATATGGCAACAATAGATACATTCTGGCAAGTGGTTTGAGGGGACCAATTCCTAGCCTTGATCTTTTGAGAAACTTAACTGACTTGTAAGTATGAATCCCTATTCTCACAACTATATATAATATAATCCTCTCCGAATATACACTTTAATAAAATATATATATATTTACGATAAAAATAATTTATTTACTGTGAGAGTTGACTCATTTTAATAAAAAATTTTGATTTTTATCGCAAATAAGGTATAAATTTTTCTTAATTTGCAGTGATATATGATTTGAACGAAGTACTGTTCTTTGTTGAATTTTGACATACAGAAGAATCAGTGACTTGAATGGATCTGACGTAACTTTTCCACTGAGAAACATTAGCGTACCACAATGGCAAACACTGTGAGTTAAATATATATATATATATATGAAAATTTTATACATCATATTATCATCTTACTTTTATCTTATTAAGTAAGATGTGACGTATTTATCACCATTAAATGATAATTTATTACATATTTTTTTATCATTTAATGATGATAAATGTGCTATATACTATTTAGTATGATCAAAATAAGATAAGAGTGTGATGTATAACATTACTCATACATATATATATATATTATATGTTTTGACCGGCTGGTAAATATTAATTTTCCAAAGTAACAATCCAGCTTATATATATGGCTACTCAAGTTTTACATACATAATTATTTACTTTTTTGCAAGGATATTGAGAAATTGTAATCTTACTGGACCGCTACCCGATCAAATATTCTTACCTCCCGGCGGGAGAACGGAATTTACAATCTTGTTAGTATAGCACTTCTTGATCATCTTCCACTATTTCCCTTTTTCTGATATATATTTTAGAAACCATGCAGCTTCGTGATCGATCAAATTAATACCTTGATTGAAAGAAAATTTAATTGTACGGCCGCTGGAAAGGACCGGGAGTTGTTTGCAAAATCTTTTAGGGTTAATTCTATATATTTATTTTCTAATTCAGTTAGTTATAAATTCTCCTCATGCAGAGATCTCAGCTTCAACAGTCTACGTGGAGAAATCCCAAGCAGCTTTAAAGGTCTAAATACTGTAGACAACATGTAAGCAATATTGTAGAATGGATTTCATTCAACATCACGTGGGCAGGTTTGGGGCATAAGTTGATACACAAAATTTTCATCTGATCTTATTTTTTCTCATTTTATTTTATTTCTAAACATAATTCAAATACAAAATTTTTAAATTAATTATTACAACTTTTTCAAACTTTTAAATAAAATATAAAAAAAAATTTCAATGTTTTCAAATTCTCAAAAAAAAAAAAAATTATAAAACTATTTTTATAATATTTTAACTTTATAATATTTTTTATTCAACTATTTCTCTCTCATTTCTTAAAATTCAAAAAATGCTCAACTCAAATTATCTCACTATTATTCACAAACTATCTTACTACAATTCATAAAATTTTCATCTCATCTCACCTCCAAACCTGCCAGCATGGGGATGTAAAAAGCCAGCTGGCTATTATTAGAATGAGAAATGATTTGTACAAGTCCTAAATAGACAACTCTCATACAAGCCCTTGTAAAAAGTGGACTCCATATTAAAAAAGTGTAAAAAAAATTATTCTTTATTAATGGGACTCATTATTTTACAAAAAGCTTGTATGAGATTTGTCTATTTTAAAATTGTGAGGATTTGTTTGAGAATAGGTTTTGAGAAATGATTTAGAAAAAATTGAATAATTTTTCTTAAATAAATATTGTATAGACGTTTGTGGAAGTGAATAAATAAATTTAAATAAATTTTTAAATATTATTTTTATTTTTAAATTTTTAAAAATTGAATTGATTTTTTGTATTTGACTAAAAAATTAGGTAATGATTGATATTTTTAGCCTTTTTAACGTATGTGCACGATGAAAGATTTGCATCGTGAGGAGGTACAGCATTGTCTTAACTCATCACATCATAAATACTGATTTAGCCATTTCAATGGTGATCTGTTCAGAGATTTGCCTCACCAGGGACAAGTTTACCCAATGAACGCTGTAATAAAGCACAAAACTACGTACGTATATAATGATCGATGCTGACTGGTTAATACTGATTCTGTACAGATACTTAACCGGCAACTTGTTTACTGGACCAATACCTGATTGGATACTGAATTCAACAAAAAAGATGTAAGCTAATACTCTGCCAAATTCCATATTTATATATATTTGAGCTTAATTTCTTGGAATATTGCGTACGTGTTAGGCTAGCATTTAAGACTATAAAATTAAGAAATTATCATTTAAGACTATATTTTAAAACTTGATTTCTAAGCTCATGAAAGAAGAGTTCTTAGATCTAGCATTTGAAAATTCTACATCATAAATACACTACTGATCAGTATCACATCCCAACTTAAAAAATGGATGAAAGAAAAAGTGTTCTCACTGAAACCGATCTAGTTCTGCACAATTTTGCCAATTCTAATATCTCATTTTAAATTCGAGACTCTTATATTTGTATTGCTGTATTAATATCTCACTGGTTTCGAATCGAAGGTTGTTTTGGTATTTGTTTATGTGATTAGAAGCAAACATAATTATCATTTTAGGCAGTATTTGCTAATCTTTTGGACAATATATAATACATTGAATATGATATCATCTTTCCAAGAATTTGATCGATGATCTATCATGTATAGTAAAAGTTCTGATGATCTGATCATGCTACATCAGTACGGAAGATGATATTGAAACACGTTGCTTCTTTTGTGTGCAGCGATCTTTCATTCAACAATTTTACAAATGAAAAATCGAACATATCATCATCAAGTTGTCAAAATGATGGGGATCGCCAGTAAGATCGACTTTCATCTAATAATGAGACGCACATGCATGCATGGTCACATATATATTCTCACTGAACTTTTATTTTCCTCAGCATCAACTTGTTCAAGAGCTCTTCGATGGGCAATGAAACGTAAGTATCAACTTCACCTATCGAAAACATGTTTTGTAAATTTTTCTGAGGTAAAATTTCTTGTGATATATTATCTATGTCATATGCAAATCCAATTTCGTCGATGTTATATTAATGCTAACTTGTTGATGTTCTGGACCTTCATTGTACTACGTACGTATATACCGGTATATAGCATTCTTTCGTGTACGAGGACTAGCTTACCGCGTTGTTCACAAAGTAAGTTGAAATGTCATATACTTCCTCTAAATTCTCGTGGCCTGTTACAATTGGGTCAGTAGTGTTTCATCCTAATTTGCTTTTCCTTGTCTTGGTGGATGAAGGGATTAGGACCAATTATATTTATATGATGCTAAAATGTTGCTTTTTGTCACAGGGTCCACGCGGCTTCATATAAATTGTGGTGGTAAAGAATTAGTAGATGTTAATGAAGGTACTGTATATGATGCTGATACAGATCAAGGGGGACCTTCAAATTTCTTCCTTACAAAAGATTGGTCGTTTAGCAGCACTGGTCACTTCATGAGCCCTATTAAAAAAGCTTACATTTTGCCAAATTCGACCGAACTAATCTCTACGGACACGACCGATCCAAGACTGTACATGACAGCACGCTTTTCTCCTCTCTCTCTTACTTATTATGCCTTTTGTTTGGTAAGTGGGAATTACAGAGTAAGGCTCCATTTTGCGGAGACAGTATTCACTGATGATGAAACGTACAGAAGCTTAGGAAGACGTATATTTGATGTTTACATTCAGGTTAATTGTTATTACCACATGATACTTCCATGCAGCATCTTCTTTCTTAACCAATTTCCTGTGTTAACATATATTATTGTTAGCATGAAACAATTGTTAATGCATGAATATGTAATAAATGGATTCGAACATTATATATATATATTGTAGGGAGAGCGAGTGCTGAAGGATTTCGATATTGTAAAAGCGGCAGGTGGGGTTCGTAAGCCATATACACAAAGTTTTAATGCTAAAGTGACTAATAGTACCCTGGAGATCCGTTTCTACTGGGCTGGGAAGGGGACAACTGATATCCCGTCCCCAGGAGATTATGGTCCTCTTATTTCTGCCATTTCTGTGGATACCGGTAGGTTTTCTAACCGTTGAATATTGAGCTCTGGCATTCACTTCTAATAGCCTCGTTTGCTCACATATCTAAGCTTTCGATTTTACTTGTTTCTGTGGATAATTTAAGGCAGCATGATGATGCTTTATAAAGAGTTTAATTTCTTTACGGAAAACATTGATGGGTGCATGCCAAACTCATTAAATTCCATCAGTTCGTTTTTTTAATGGTGTTCATTTCAATGTTTTCCTCTTTTCGGAAAAAAAAATCATGCAAACCATTAAAATCTCAAATTAAGTAGTGGAAGAAAACAATTGTGTTTATTTCTAACTTTTGAAACTGTCGGTCATATATTCCTCAATGGGATGGTTGATGAATTCTCCTATCAATTGCCTTGACGTTCATTTTAAACTACAACTCCTAAATATATATATATATATATATATTTTCAATGCAGACGCTTCAGGCCGTATATCTGTAGGAGCAGTGGTTGGAATTCTCGTTGCCGGAGCTTTTGTTATAATATTATTTGTTGTGGCTATCCTCTGGTGGAAAGGCTGTCTAGGACAGAGATCAAGTGCTACAGATCATGGTAGTTTCGAGGCAATTAATATTGTTATTATCAATCAATTTTCCTAATTCCCTACAATCAATAGAAGTTTCATTAAAATATTTTCATCTGTATCACGAGGAATGTTGAGAATTCTTCAAATTTCCCAAGCATATCTAGTTGCCTATCTAACTTGGCATGCACCTTCCTCAGATTTAAGAGACCTAGACCTGAAAACTGGAACATTCACCTTAAGGCAAATCAAAACAGCCACAAACAACTTTGATGAGGCGAATAAAATTGGGGAAGGTGGTTTTGGTTCTGTTTATAAGGTATGCCAGAGAAAATAAGTTCTTTTGATTGATGCGAGTTGAACTCTATCTTCTTAACAATAGCTCTTTCTTTTTGAAGTGTCATTGTTTAAGCATGAAAAGAAGTTTATGTTTTCTGTATGCGCGTAGGGCCTTCTGTCTGATGGCACTATGATGGCAGTCAAACAACTTTCTTCCAAATCAAAGCAAGGAAATCGTGAGTTTTTGAATGAGATCGGCATGATTTCTGCTTTGCAGCACCCTCATCTTGTAAAGCTCTATGGATGCTGTGTTGAAGGAAATCAATTGTTGCTTGTATACGAGTACATGGAAAATAATAGCCTTGCTCGTGTTTTGTTTGGTAAAATTTTATCTTCATGCACGAAATTGCTTTGTTTACTTGTATCATGCGTATTTATAACATGCAATCAATGATAACGTACATGCATGTATCATGTACGCATAATGGTAATAATCCTTATTAAATGCTTTCTTTTGACTTGATTGATTGAAGGGCCAGAAGAATATCAGTTGCAATTGGATTGGCCAACAAGACATAGGATTTGTGTTGGTATAGCAAGAGGTTTGGCCTATCTCCATGAAGAATCAAGGTTGAAGATTGTCCATAGAGACATCAAGTCTACCAATGTCTTGCTTGATAAAAATCTCAACCCTAAGATATCCGACTTTGGTATGGCCAAGCTTGATGAGGAGGATAATACCCACATCAGCACCCGAATTGCTGGAACTTAGTGAGTTGTATTTTATAATGAACCTAAGACCTTTGTTTTAAAAGAAAAAAAAAAAACAATTAGAGATGATAATTGCCTTTGATTATATAGCAATGTTTCAAATTCCTGATGTTGAGAATGCCACATGTTGATATGTGATTTTGCAGTGGTTATATGGCACCTGAGTATGCGTTGCATGGTTATTTAACTGACAAAGCAGATGTTTACAGTTTTGGAATTGTTGCCTTGGAAATTGTTAGTGGGAAGACCAACACGAGTCACCGGCCTAAGGGGGAATCTCTACATCTTCTTGATTGGGTGATTTGAATCACTTTTTTTGTCTTGCATTTCTTGACTCTCTTGTTTAGTTTTATTTTCTTGTGTTTGCTAATGTTAAAAATGTGGACTAGCTAGGAAAATATTTCACAACAAATATAAAATCCAATTGCCACACTTGCAGAGCAAGAATGAAGAATCAACTCCGACTTCTACCATCTGTTTCCACTTTTTTTTTTCTAAGAGTCTACAAAATGGCTTATTTTGACTTGTTACTGATTTCTCAAGTCAAAATGAGCCATTTTTCCTCTATAATTGGCAGCTTATTGTTTGATCTGTTTATGCAGGCACTTGTTTTGAAAGAGAAGGGAAATTTGTTGGATTTGGCTGATCCAAGATTAGGCTCAAAGTACAACAAGGAAGAGGTTATGCGCATGATTAATGTGGCTCTCCTATGCGCTAATGTTTCTGCATCAGTTAGGCCTACCATGTCCTCAGTGGTGAGCATGCTTGAGGGCGGTGCTGTTATTCCTGAGTTGGGTCCAAATTTAAGTACCGTAGATGATGAAATGAAAGTGAAGGCACTGTGGGATCATTTTCAAGATAAGAAAGAATCGAGTAGGGGAAATAGCCAGACCCAAAGTGTATCAACGGATGACCAATTCACCGGTACCTCATCCACATCCGGCGCCGTTGATCTATATCCAATCAATATGGATTCTAGTTATTTGGAGAAAAGAGTTTAGATAAATGATCAATACTACTCTTCATTCTTAGAGTGTCAAGTCTTTAATCGCACTAATTGTTGCGGCATATTTTAAGTACTTGTTGCATATATAAAGTATGTGATACTGATTTGGGATTATATTTGAACTGGGACATAATCTTTATATCATGTTTTACAATTTACATTTCCTGATTTTCATGTTTAATTTCCCCATTGATATTGCATTCTGATTAGATTTTGTATATCTTGTTGGTCCATAAAATCAAAAGATTTATAGCCATAACTGGCAACTTTTGTCGCATTGCCTTCTGATTTTTCTGGATTATAAGATAAACAAAATATTTATGAATTTGAAAAATACATAAATTCTACTTAAACTATCATTTAATTTCTAAATCACTCCTGAAACTATAAAATAATATATAATTAAGAAAAACTCTACTCATGAAATGTAGTGTGGCAGCCAGCCTTTACATGCAATCAAATCCTAACATGGACCTGCAAGTACTGATCATTACTATTTACCCCTAATGCGCACCAAATATATATATGTACATAGAAATATTTAGAAAAATAAATCCCAGTAGTTCCAATTGATGATCATTACCCCTAAATATATTATTATAAGTTTTACAAATTGATGTTCTGTTTGATCAATATCAGAAGTTCAAATCAAAATTAGGCGAGTCAAAGCTATATCTATGATATTGGTGATGTGGCACCAATCACACCCCATTCATGCATAATGTCCCTAGCTACAACAATGTCATTAGAAACGGAAAAGAGATTATTGAAGAGAAAATGTGTTTCTTTTGACTTCGACTAGATTACCAAATACACATGATCATCATGCATGTGTGTGATATATATATATATATATATATATATATATATATTTCTGCATCAATATTCTTTCACACCTTTCAAATAAGTGAATGGGTTTCAGCTCAAGAATCTGGGTATATCCGAACTGAAACCCGGATTCCAAATCCAAGTGAATCGGGATTTTTGAAACTCGAAAATCAGGGTTCAACATTGTACCCGTTTTTTTTTTTTGGCTTAAGCCTAGGGTTAAATGTTTTTTTTTTAAAGCAAGTAATGTTAAAAAGCATATTTGTTTTTTTTATTATCTAAAAGCCTATATTTCAAGAAATCATGTTGAAAAGCTTAATAGCATTGAACATTTTCGATAATAATAAACATATATCAAAATAGAAAATTAAATTTTATGTAAAAAATAAGTAAAGTTAGAAACTAATTACCTTTTTAACTTTTTAACTAAATACATGTAAAAGAAAATATATACAATGTTCATAATGTAAAATGCATGCAACATAATGCAATATTCACTACATATTACAATATTTAGTATTTATACATTACATTACAAAACACAAAATTACAATATATAAATTATAAAACACAGCTTTGGAAGAAGATTATTGGATAGGTGTGAGCGGAAACACATCATCTAACAAAGATTGATGGATCTCTGTCCCCTCTACTTCAAATATCTTCCTGGTATTGTTGTTGTGGTTAATTTGCAAGACATTGATGTAGATGAACATCTGCAGACATGTGGTAAGGCAACAGTGGCAGACTAACAATTTTTTGAATCTCCTAAAATCACCAAACATTTTACTTAGCAAGGAAAATAATAAAAAAAAAAATTTGCAAGCGCATATTCACAAGAAAAATGAAATGAAGAAGTGAAAATTAACCACAAATGATTTAGTTCAACTAGTGCAGTAGACTCTAATTCCAATCTCAGGTAGTCTTAATAAAGAACCCATATTCATGTCAGGAAAACCACTTCAGTCTCAATCTTGGAACCATTACATATTAAAGGAAGCAGAGTTATCTTTCATACCCCTCCATGCATCGACTCTTTATTCTCAATCTTGAAACCCTTAAAGAATATTGAAGTTTAAAAACTCACCCATTTAGTGTACATTGACTTGTTAGATCAAACGTGAACAAACTTGCCACAGAGTCCTTACAAGCAGCAAGAATGTGATCCCTTCTTACCTCCTACAAGCATATTGTGATGAAAAATAAACAAATGGGTCATATGCCATTATATTTTATTTTATTTCAGTCATTGAGTACATGTCACGCAAGTTGTAAATTCTTTAAGATCCATGTTTTCTACTCTGGGCAACCAAATGAATAAGAGACATAGAAATACAGACATAGAAAACATTGATGTCTGGTTATCTCCGTAACTCATCCACACAAACCAAAAAACCATGAGCAAAACAGACCCAGATAAACTACTTAGGTAAAGGTGGAGCCAAATAAGAAAATACAATCTTAGATCTAATATTAAAGCAGATTTCAAGTTTTTTTTTTCTTTTTCTTGGACAAAAATCGTTGATTGAATCTACACACAAGTATCGTAACTAGATAGAATCATATTAAAAAAAAAAAAATTATCCCATAAACCAAAGGAGTAATTCCACTCCTGCATCAGAAATTAGCATTAAGCGAAGGCCAAGCACGCAGATGGTTGCACCAAATAACTGCCATAGAGAGAAACATATACTTCTCCGGATAAAATAACTACAGACTACAAATCTCCATGAGTTAGAAACAGACTACAGATCTACAGATCTCCATGAGTCAAAAAACAAGCTATAAAATGTCGTGCTGGATGATGCATCCAAATCTACAAATCACCACGAGTCAAGCGCTACAAAACCCAAAAAGAAAAAACACCCATATTTTAAAAAAAAGAAAAAATCGAGCAAAAGTTTTATTTTTATTTATTTCATAAGTGTCTAAAGTTTATTTTTTGTTTCTCTTCTGCAGACTCAGATTTCTAAACACATGCAATTACAGACATAGCACATCACTACAACAACACATTTCAAACACAATGTTCACAACCCAAAACGAAATAATAGCATCAACACAGAGAGAAAGTGTGTGTGAAATGGAGAAAAACTGACCTTGGATAGTATAAGTCGATGACGGAGCGAAAAACTAGAAAACGATGGCCACGAGGAACAGATCTTCGATTGGTAGAGGAAGAGTGACAAGAGGCTAGGATTTTCGCGAGAGAGAGAGAGAGAGAGAGAGAGAGAGATGAGAGATGACGGTTGGAGGGTTTGGAGGGGGTGGGATGGATTTTAACCCTAGCATAAAACGACTTGGGAGGGGGGGCTGGTCGACTGGTCGTTTTTATCATGGATGAGTGTTTTTAAGTAAGGCCCGGGTACCGAATTTTAAATCCGATATCCGGGTTTTAAAGTCAGATATCTTGGCGTTTAGATCCTTTTATCAAGGAGAACATTTGTTGCTTTTATATCTCTGTGGACGATTTTCAACGTCGATTCATCCTGGAGATAAGCTAATCCCCTGGCTATTCCCAGGCATATCTTATTACTTGTAGGCCAATTCAAGTGTAGCTTCTGCTCCTCACGACCTAAATTGGCCCATTGGGAACCAAAATAAAAGGGAGAGCTTTCGGTTATGTCTTACTGGTCTCACTCTTTAAAAAATAAAAAAGGGTGGATGCTAGTAAAGGATTTGCCTAAAAGAGCACAGGCAAGACTATTGTTTTCCATGTATTCATATATAAGTAACAACTGGTTTCCTTCGATACAGCATCCAAAGTAAAGCTTTACTTTGTAGCTTCCCTTTCGCAAGCAAAGACCATGGTACTTAAGTGATAGAGGGGAAACTCAGGCAGTTTGGTAGAAGTCTGGTCCACTCACATTCAAGGAAAATGTATTCGTTGCAAGGTAGGAAGCCTCATACTTACCCATGTAAACCCCTGTACTACCATAAGCCCATTTTTCAGAAACAGAACTAAAGTGCAACCCTCCCTCTTTGGTTAAGTCATCTACAAATTCATTCTCCTCAAAGTTCATCTCTTGCCCTCCACAATTAATAAACAAGGAATGATCTGCGGATATAGAAGTAATCGCGTCATACAATATTTACTCGTAAGCTACTACACTTCATGAAAGCACAATCATATATGCATCAATACTTACAACTTGCTTTTCCAGAACAGGGGAGGTCCTTCTTCAAACACCAACGACTCTTAGAAGTTGAGAATTCAAGTTCAGTCAAATAAATTTGGTCATAATGCAATTCAAACAAGAAAAATAAATGTGTCTTAAAATGGAAAAGAACTTACGAATTGCTGTCAAGAGATAAATGACTGGAAATCAATTCCTGTATGACTATCAAACTAAGTTAGAACAATGCAAGAGGAATGAATATGTCAGTCGTGTATGTATAGATTAGCATGGAAATAAGAGAAACTAATATTAGATGTATTTTCTTCAGTCTTTGACAGGACAATCTATGATTAGTGAATTAAAGAATTAAAGAAACTTACACGGGTGACTGTACTCTGCAACTAACATCAGGCGACCCTGAAAAATTGTTGTAAGATATATCCCTGCAATACAAAGAAACATATCATCATTGAGTATAGACAGATTTACAGCCAAATAAAATGAAAATTCTCAGCTTAAAGGAGACTTGCAACTTATTTGGGCTGTTCAAAAGCAAGTGAATAAATAGCATACTGCATGAAATTAAACAGGATTTCAGCCTGGACATAGAAAAAGAACTTCACAAGTAAAAACATCTCGAGAAGTAGAGTCATTTTAAGCAACTTACAATTCTTTCAAAGCTTTCAACTCTCAAATATAATCTGGGATTGGACCAGTGATTAAGCAATTTCTAAGCCACCTGAGGGCACAGCACAAGAGTAAGAGCATAAAAAATAAACCACAAAGTTGTCACAATAGGATTAATCGTCGTAGAAAACAACGTAAATATATAGAACTTACAAATATTTCAATTTTTTCAAATTTTGCAAATCAGGTAATCCAATACTTGATCCTCGAAAATCAGATGTACGTCCTCCTGAAAAACATAACAGATCAGTAAAAATAATTGTACCATCTTTTACATTTCCCAATTCTAATCAATTTCCAGTACAGGAACATGTACTCACAGTTCAGTTAAGTTTGTCAAACCGGATATGTTAGAAGGGATGGGGCCCTTTCCATGGACGTGCCTTGCATATCACTGCAAACAGAGTTCTTAGATAATAAAAAAAGATAAAAAAAAAATTCAAATTCATTTATCAAAGAGGGAAAAGATGACAGATAAAAGGAATGAAGTACAATACTCAGAGTCTGTTAAGTTCCGTCCAATTCCCTATAAAATCAGGTATTTTCCCTGATATTCTGCTCCCATCTATCCTACTGCAGAGTGACTTAAAGCATTATATTTGAATGATTGTTCCCAAAAGATATAAAAAAACCGAAAGAAGTGCAAGAAGTACATAACTAGAATGACTGCAAAGATAAAACACCTGCATGGAAAATAAAAGATATAAAATACAAGGGAATTAAGGGAGGATGAAGATTGCATTATTACAGTCTTTTCAAGTTGCTCAATTTTCCGAGGCTTTCCGGAAGAGGTCCACTGAGTTGATTATCTTCCAAGACCATGTTAAAAAAAATGCAACTTCAACTGTAATCCAAGTTATTAATCTTCTTTCAGTTCGACACAAAAATTTAACTCAGGAGTACTTACAGTTGCTCAAGTGAAGTAATGTCACCAATTTCCTTTGGAATTGTACCACTTAGCCGGTTTCCCAGAAGAGACCTGCAGAGTACCAATTACCTTTACAAACTGACCAACCCATTGACCCTTGGCCAACACCTGCATGGAAAATAAAAGATATGCTTTCGTAGATACAAAATGCAAATAATTACTCACAGATTGACAAGAGGGACCGAGCTGAGCAAAACTCACACTATTTAATGGAAGAAACTTCACTACTTAGTACTCTTTCTGAACTTCGAATCATTGGAAAAAAAAGGATCCCAATATTCCATGAAATTTTGTCAAAATCTATCGAAATATTAACGGACTTCATATATTCTAGAATTTAAAAAAAAAAAATGTGGTGATCTTCACTGATAATGCAATTTTAATGGACCTGTTTACTAAGCTGGTTTTCGAATATCCCGTAGAAATGCAATTTTCCTATTGTCATGGCCCTCATCGGTAGCTCGCCTGGTATATATATCGCATCACCATTTACCGTGTTTATAACCATCTATCTCTAGCTTTTACAATAAATAATGCTGTTGTCTTTTAAAAGTTCTAAGAAAAACCAATTCAGATCCTATGTCAAATTTCCTAGTCTCTGGAACGCAATGGCCTATCCTCTAATGCACCGAGAACCCATCATAAGTCTCCATGATCAAATCATCAAGACTCTCAAATGGCAAAATAGCAAATTACTCGTGATGCAATGAGAGCTTAGTTGAGCAAGAAGTGTTGGGTTTTTAAAAATAAAAAATCAAAGTATAAATGATATGAGTCGACGTGATATGTCAAATCTAGTACTGTACATTAAAAGAGTTTTAGCTAACCTATTATGTCAAATCATATCATGTCAATTTATATAGATTATTTTTAGTACAGTGTTATTGTGCGGCTTGCACATTACCGTTATAAATGACCACCTGATGTGGATTGTCGCATGGCATAATATTAATTAAAAAAAAAGAAAGAGAAAAGTGGTTGAATGAAATCAGCCAGATGAGCGACAGAGGAAGAATCCTCGTGGGTACATCGCCCTCCACTCGCCGTCCCATTGTCGTACCATTGCCGTCACGTCTTCTTCCCATCCTGAAAATATTCACCATTTTCCTGAAAGATTGACGTTCAATGGGATCTTATCAAAACTTGGTTCATGCATGCACTTGTCAAAATCCAACCAGAATTTATGTTTGCTAGCTGTTTGCTCTTGATTTTGGAATAATTAAATAAAATTATTCAAGATCAAAACTACTCATTTTGTGTTAAAGGGAGCCATAAAAAATGGAATCTTCTTTGGGTCGTCAAAAAAGCATTGCATTATGTGATAAGATTGAACATAAGGTTTACTTTAACTTCATTTTTTCCCCAATATTTTTAAATATAAATGAAGATGGACGGATTTGGGAGAATAATGTCCGCAATGATATAAAATAAAAGCGGATATATTTGATACTATATGTATATGAGGTCAAATCTCGTATTGACCAAAAGTAGTGGTTTTAGATATGAAAATAAATAATCGGTGAAATGAGAAGAGAACACGAACCAGCATATATGTGGAGTTCTATCAGTGCTCGACTATCGGTGAGGTGGATGGATTTTTGCTCAACTGTCGGTAATTGCTGCACTGGTTTTTTTTTTTGTGAAGGACCAATCGACTGCTTTACACTCAGCAGATTGACTCATTGACCCACCAAATCAACTGTTGAAATTCTTTTTTTCGGTGAGGTAAGTGTTGTTGCTAAAATCTCCGGTAAGTGCTGCAGTTTTGTCAATGGTCGACGTCATGAGGAAGGGTGGCAGGTGGATGGAAATTGGGGGTTAGGGGTTCGGTTCAGTCTTCACAGTTCGCACACATAGTCAAGGACTCGGGTACGAGTCACGTGAATCCCTATAATTTTTTTTGTCTTTACCATGCCATATGAAATCGTTACGTCAGCTACCACGTCAAGCGGTCATACGAAGCGGGCATATTGAAGCGGCAAACTAGCATTTCTCTTATTTTTAAGGGAAACAATTTTTCGCTAGCTCTCTCATACAGAAAATTAGACCTCGTTTGTTTTAAAAAATATCTTATTTCATTTTATCTAATTATTATAATTTTTTTAATTTTTAATATAAAATAAAATAAATAATTTAATTTTTTTAAATTTTAAAATAAAAATAATATTAAAAAATATATTTTAATAATATTTTATTTAATTTTTTAATTTTAATATCAACTCATCTCATCTTATCTATAAAAATAAAGAGGCCGTGCGCATGTTTCTCTTACAGTTGTATTAGATTAGTAAGATTTCCGAATTCAGCCAGTAGGACTCCACTTAAAGCAAGATCCTTCAGCAGGCTGTCGCACCAAAAAAATAAAAAAATAAATAAAAATAATTTAAATAAAAATATATCAAAATTTTTTTTTTTTGATAATATATCAAAGTTTTAGTACTATTTAGAACAGGAAAGCATCATCATGTGGTCATGCATATTTTTGCATACTTATAAATATATATATATATATATATATATATATATATATCATGTATACCACATGCAACTATTAATATATATCAATGCTGAAAAGATAGCTAGACAGGTAGAAAATCCATGAAAAAAGTGTTGATATCAACAAACATTTAGGTTGTGTTTAGATGTTGAAGTGAGTTGAGTTGAGATGATAAAATATTGTTAAAATATTATTTTTTAATATTATTATTATTTTAAAATTTAAAAAAATTAAATTATTTATTATATTTTGTATTGAAATTTAAAAAAATTATAATGATGAGTTGAGATAAATTAAAAGGAGTTAAGGAACCAAACGAAGCCAGGTTCATGTTTATTAATTAAGGAAAATGTAGCTAGGGATGGTAAAAGGAAAGCTCATACATGCTCGTGATTCCGCAAACAGTGTCATTTTCGAGAGTGCAGTCGCATGTGACATTGCTTAGAGTTTCGATACCGTCGATATTGGATATGTTGACACTTGTATCATGACAAAAATTCTCGTCGATCCTCCAATTTAAGTTCTGTAATTTTGTGGATATTGCTTCGAGAGGTTTCACTGTTGATCAACAAAATAAATTGGTAATCCGCATGCATATATGTATGTTAAATAAAATCTACGAATCATCCTGGTCAAAAGGAAATAAAAAGCACAAATTGAGAGAGAAAGAGGTAAGCTCACGTAATCTAAGTCTATATATTAAAAATGATTAATCAATAGTATAATTTAAATTTTGGTGGAATTATTATAAAAATTAAGAACATATATCTCTCTCCTAAGTATTCTATATATTATTTATATTCATCAGTAAATATAATAATATTTAAAATACCAGTCTTATACAGTACTGGAAAAAGTCTCATAAAATAGAAAAAGTTTAAATTAATTTTTTTTTAAATCTAGATAATCATGATTCTTCTCGGTTAAACCGAACCAATTTTTTATGAGTGGTAAGAGGCTTTATTATCCTTTTATACAACGAAAATAGACAGAAACATTTTCTACAGTCTGCATGCATTGATTGTTTGGTTGATCCTAAATTCATCTCAATTTATTATTATAAATTTTTTAAATTTTAACATAAAATATAATAAATAATTCAACTTTTTAAAATTTTAAAATAATAAGATTAAAAAATAATATTCTAATAATATTTTATCATCTAAATTCAACTCAACATCTAAACGTAGCCTCAAGATAAAACCTATAAATACCTCTATTATTGCTAGATGACATAATCAACTAGGGCCTCAACTTTACAAAAATCGATGAAAGAGAATTTCTTAGAACCGGTTCGGCTGTTATTAGCCAAATAACAACCTGTCAATCACATAGTTACACATATGACTTCCACCACACTTGTCTTAAACCAGCAAACATCAGAAAATGACAATATCTCGTCTACGCGATTTCAACCAAGAGGAACTCCCCTCGCACTCCCCTTGGTTTAGAACCACCACTGGCACCGGATCCAATATCTTAGGATGGACTCGTGCTATATATATGTACATATTTTATGCATTTATTAAGTGATAATTTTATTATCGTATTTTGTTAATTTAAACTTTAAATTTTAAATTTTTTATGATTTTCAATAGTCAACACATTAACAAATTTTCGAATAATTTTGTTTGCTTTTGTTTTTGTTTTTGTATTTTTTTTTTTACGGTACGAACGTACAGGCCAAGACCGTATACTCAAAGAGTTGTATTTTTTTTTCTTTTTTGTCATATATATTTTTAATCATTATAAACATTTTTTAAAAAAATAAAAAATTCATAATATTTTTAAAAAATATTTTTTTAATTACTAAATAAAAATAAAAAATAAAAAATACCACACAAATTTGGATCCCGAATTGCATCTCTGGCACTCAAACGTACGAGAAAAGTCGTACCTATCCATTTGCGGTAGCGCCCACATCGATTGAAGAACCACAAGTATGCTTGATTACCAAATTGACAGTCAAAACATGAGCACATTCACCGGTCACCACACGTACCTTGATTGATTGAATATTTGCAAGACTAGTAGTTTTTTTTAAGATCAAGAATCCCATTTTCCTCCCCGACTAACTCAAACTTAAGGTCCTCTGTGGGGGAAAAACGAGAGGAGAGCAGAAACACAAACAAACGGCCAAAGGGAGAGAGACAGGGTGGTTGGAGCGTTGGTGGCAAAGAATAAGGACGATGTGTTAAATAATAAGAGAATTGGAAACATGCGAGTGGTTTTTTTTAGCAGAAATATGCAACTGGCTATTTTTTATTTTTTATTTTTATTTGTGAGTAGGGGAGGGGGTCGAACTCGAACTCGAACCCAAGACCCCATTTTAGAAGTTTAGATGCTATGTTATCAAAACCGTGAAGGGAAAGTAATATATATATATATATATAAATTTTATTTACAGTAATTTTTGTATATTTTTTATACACTTTATTAATATAATTGACTTGTCACTTTTTTTTTAATATGAAATAATTATTTTAACTAATCACATTAGAAGAATGTGTAAAAAAATATATAAAAGTGATAACAAAACTCAATCATACATATATATAAATATATATATATATATATATATATATATATATATATATATATCAAGCCTTAAGGGGTCCACTTCTCTATCAGATATATTTATAAGAAAGCAAATCAAGTTACATATTTTTGACCCGACAAAAAAAAGCTAGCTCGACATGTAAATATGTGGAAGGATGAATTCTACCTAACCAGTTGCGAGGTATTGTTCGGCTTGACAAGATTGATCTCCTTAATCTTATAACTTAATTTTTCTAGATCTTTGATTTGTTGGTATTTTATTTTTGCATGTTTTGCTTTAAAATAGGCCTGTTTAGATTAGTTATTGATTTGATTTGATTAATTTACTTTTTATTTATATGGATTTGATGTCTGAAATAGTTTTATTGAATATTTATAATTTTTAAATATCCCTCTTGTTATCACGATATTTTTTCACCATCAATAAAATTATGATGATGTTTTCTTCGTATACATATTATCTCCTTATACTTAAAAACGCCTATCGCTTAATAAATAGTGACATCAATAGTAATGAACAGTAATCGTGAACAGTAATAACATGGCAAAATCATAAAACCACAAATCTCGTCCCTCTCTGCATCCTCGAAGCAAAACCACAGAGGTAAAATCGAAGCAAAACCACCGTAAAATCATCACAAAAATTCACGGCAAAATCACAAAATATCATAAAATCTTCACAAAAATACCACAAATTAACAAAATCACCACAAGGCAAAATCACAAAACCGCAAATCTCGTCCCTCTCTGCATCCTCGAAGCAAAACCACAGAGGCAAAATCGAAACAAAACCACCATAAAATCATCACAAAAATACATGGAAAAATCACAAAATCATCATAAAATCTTCACAAAAATACCACAAATTAACAAAATCACCACAAAATCACAACAAAAATACCATAAAATAAAAAAAAATCACCACAAATTACGGTGGTGGAGGTGGCCTAAGGGGAAGTGGGCGTCCGTGAGGGAAGTTGAGCATCCATGGTGGCTCGGCTGGGCGTGAGGACGGCTACAAGAGGTGGTCGGTGGCGAAAGGAGGTCCCGATGGTGGTGGGGTGGCCAGAGGAGGTGGAGCTCCGCCGTGGGTGTGGAGAACCCGTGCAAGAGAGAGGTAAATTTCGTGGGAGCAAACGGCACGGAGATGGAGGTCGAGCTCACTGGAGGGAGATGGCCGGTGTGAGAGGAGGCTACTATGGAGGTGGTGGCGCCGGAGGATGGCGTACGGCGGCGCAGCAGCATCAAACCCATTCGGGCTGTGCACAGCCGACAGAGAGGAAGAGAGAGCATGAGAGAGGGAGACCAGTGTGGGGGGACTCACCGGAGTGAGGTGGTGCCGGTGGAAGAGGCGGTGAGGCTCACCGACGCACGACGGCGTCGGGCTGGGCAGAGGAAGATTCGGCTGGGAGGAGGGGCAGCGTACCGCGTACGCGTGAGCCGAGAGAGGAGAGAGAGATTGGAGGGAAAAGTGAGGGAGAAATGAAAAAGTTATAGAGATTTATCCAGTTCTTTCGTTTTTGAGTCTTCAAAATAATTTAACAATAAAAGATTAAAATATTGATTTAAATATACATAAATATTAATTTAATTAAAAATATTGAAATAAATTAAATAAACAATAAAATTTTATTAAATATGTTTAAGAAATTAATCTCAATTATTCATTTTAAATTTTTAGATTTGATCTAACAATAGAAATTTAAACATTGATTTAAACTAATTTAAAATTTAAATAATTAATATATAAATATCATATTATACATAAACTATTAAATTTAATTTATTAAATATTAATCTTCTATCATTAAATAAATGATAAAATTTTATTAAATATTTTTAAGAAATTAAAATCATATAAATAATTAGAATTTTAACATAATTTAAATATGATAATATTCTTAATTAACTAAATTAGACAAACGTGCGTGGGGAAAATGTTAGTTTTTAGGTTTTAAATTACAACCCTTCATCTTTAATCTAACGATAGAAGTTTAAATATTGATTTAAACTAACATAAAACAAATAACTAAAATATAAATATTCTACCATACACTTAAAATTAACTTTAATTTATAAAATATTAATTTTTCATCATTAAGTAAAAGATAAAATTTTACTGAATATTTTTAAGAGAATAATATTATATCATACACTTAAAATCAACTTTAATTTATAAAATATTATTTTTTCATCATTAAATAAATGATGAAGTTTTACTGAATATTTTTAATAGAAAAAAACTATATAATTAATTTAAATTTTTAATATAATTTAAATTCTATAATAAATGATGAATATGAATATTTTAATATTAAAAATTATTATTTATTTATTTTTTTAATTAGACAGACATGACAAACATGTTTACACGTTAGCCACCGCTAATATATATATATATATATATAATATATATCGAGGAATACAAAAGTAAAGTACTAAAGATGAGAAAATGCTTTTACTTTTATATAAAAGCACTTTGGAAGGCGAAAAGTCGTTTAAGTACGGCCGTAAGCAGATTGAATGGATTGAGATTTGACTACCGGGGGGTAGGGGGGGTTACGTACGAGTTTAATCCTTCTCCAAACAGTCATTTGGACCATCTATCTTGGATTTTTTTTTAAATATATTCTATCGTTGTCACATGGTTTGGAATCATCCACTACAAAAAGAAAAATTATTTATTTGTGATTAATTGATTTTAACAAAATAATTATTTATAATTAAAATTAATCATGAATTTTTTTTAATTATAATAAATTAATCACAAAAATTTATTTTTCTTGTACTGACCACCACCACCACCGGATCGAATATCTTAGGATGGAGTCGTGGTATATGTACATATTTTATGCATTTATTAAGTGATAATTTTATTATCGTATTTTTTTAATTTAAACTTTAAATTTTAAAATTTTCTTATTTTCAATAGCCAACACATTAACATATTTTCGAATAATTTTGTTTGCTTTTGTTTTTGTGTTTTTTTTTTTACACTACGAACGTACGTACAGGCAAAGACCGTGCACTCAAACGGGAAAAGTCTTACGTTATTCATTTGCGGCAGCGCCCACAGCTATTGAAGAACCACAATTATCTTAATCACCAAATTGACGGTCAAAATGCGCGCATTCACACACGTACCTTGGTTGATTGAATATTTGCAAGACTAGTTTTTTTTTTTATTATTATTAATGGAAGGCAGGCTTCCTTATTATAAATCGTCCTTATTTATGGTAAAGAAAAAAATGGTGGTAACATCCAAACATGCTTCACTAAACAGGACCAAAACAATGAACAAAGAGATAAATCAAATAAAACAAACAACCCAGCCTACTTTCTAATATTATTTCCTACATTTCGTGATATAAGATAAACCTCCCTTTGTCCAATCTAATGATCCCTTGCAAGACTAGTAGTTACCTACCATTAATGCAGCTTCGTACAAAACTAATCAGGCAAGCTAGAACTTGAAGATCATGAATGTGCATGGCCCACATGATTAAATCAAAGGGGACTTTTCTAATTCAGTGTATCATGCATGCATATGGCCTCCAGAAGACTTTTCTAACCTGTGTCGACCTGTGGATGGTGGCTAGGAGTAGGAGCATTCATATGACATTATGGGACGCGAACTTCATTTGCCCATAACAATTAAATATCATTGACTGCTTTATTTCCTCGAACCAGCTTCTGATCCCTCAATCCCATATCTTTTTTCCTCTCAGGGTAAAAGATGTTTGGGAGTTTTTTATATGCAACTTGGGGCAGATTTTTATGAAAGAGCTGTAGTCGGAAGTTGCAACACATCTCATATATATATATATATAAATATTTTTTTTTTATTTAATGTATTGAATGTGCAGCAACTTCGAGATGATGCGAATATTTTTTCTTTATTGAATGTGGAGCCACGCAGGCAGGTGCTCTGTATATATATAAAGTTGAGAACTGGTACGGATACAGCCAGAGTTCAATAATTTTTTTTTTTTTTTAAATAATTCTACTGGAGTTACCGAAAAAGTAATCTAGAGCAGTTGACCAAATACTTGATTTTATTTTTTATTTTTTAAAATTTTAAACTCATGAAATCAAAAGTAATTTTCAAAATAAAAATTGTAAAATATATATTATTTTATTTCATAATTAATAAATAATTTATTTTTCTTTTGATTGCTTCTCACTTATGATCTCAACTCTCAAGCGGTGAAGTTAAAGGTAAGAATCATGCTTGCCTTCAAACAGCTGCACGCTTACATTAGAGAAAGGATCAAACACATAATACTTTTTATAATATTTTGTATAATTATATTTTAAAATAAAGAATATTTTGTAAAATATCTCATAAAATATTCTTATTTTAAAATATAATTGTGAAATATACAGTAAAATTAACGATAGCTTGCCCAATCATGCCGCGAGACACCGACACCGAATACATGCATGGTCCTGAGTGTTAGCATACCATAACTTTTTTTCTCGATATCTTTCGAATCTTTTCATTAATTCTGTTTCTTTGAGCTGTACGAGAATTGACCACATGTTTATTCTCGCGTTCACACACGTACACCTGTCAGATCTCAGAGTCTGATTTGGGTACTGATGACTACCACGACTTTTCCGGTTCCTAAATTGAAAAATAATAAATACACAATATTTTATATAATATTTTATACAATAATATTTTAAAAATAAGAATATTTTTATAAAATATCTTATAAAATTAATATTATTTTATAAAAATATCTCTATTTTATAATATGTATTGTGTAAAATATTGTGTAAAATGTTGTATATTTATCATTACTCTTCTAAATTTTCAAGTCAATCTCCTCTCTTTTCCAATTTTTTTATATTTTGATAAACTAACAATCAATTCACAATAATTTTAAATATAATAGTATTTTTATTATATTTAAACATATCAAATTAAAATTAAAATTAAAATTAAATAATATTATTTTATTATATAATTAAATTAATATTATTTTATTAAATTAAAATTAAAATTAAATAATATTATTTTATTATATAATTAAAATAATATTATTTTATTATATAATTACTTATCATTTTCATTTTTTAAAAGATAAACATGACTAGGCATTTAATTTTAGATCATGCTAATGGACAGATGTCCCAACCGATGATCAATCGATAAATTGCAATTTCAGTTTTATTTTTCAAATAATTTTTTAATATTTTTATTTAGTTTTTTTTTTTAAAAATACATATATTCAATATTATTCACTTTCTTAAACATTAAAAAAAAAATTAAACAAAAAAGAATCGGTCAAAACCATGCATCGGTCCTTCGTCGTTCAATAAGCATTAATTATTAACCCTTTAATTTTTCTTACGAAATAGTAATTCGTAAGTACAATTTTATCAAGTTTAATTTCAAAAATATTATTTTTTGAGCCATTTTATTCTCAAATCCACACCGTTTACATTATCTAAATCGTGATTTGTAAAATTTGAATTTTAAAATTTTTCCTTAAAATTAAATCAAGCCATGTAAAATTTTAATACGCGTTATTGGATTCCACATTACCGAAAATCCCGCAACATTATATCAGGGAAGCTTTAAAATTTAAAATGCATTAATTGTATCACAACTCCAATTGGTTTAGATGGACTCAAAACCAAGCCCACACTTTAAATTGAAGATAAAGGTTTTTCTTTCTTAGATAAATTTAAAAATTGGTTAAACTATATATTACAAAATAGTTTCTTTATATAGAGATGTGTGTTAATTGTTCATTATAGATTTTGTCATAATATATTATACTTTTTGATATGATATATTTTAAATAATTATATATGCAAATAGTGAAATCATTCCACGCATGTCACATAAAGTATAATTGCATTTAATAAAATTAAAGAAGAAGAATAGTATTACTGTTTTAATATGGCTATTATCTTAAAAAAGAGTAGTGATAGAAAAATATTTTACAACTTTTTTTTAAATTGATGTCATTTTTATTAAATAATGATACTTAAGTTTATTTTATTAAAATGTCCTCGATAAAGTTATGAAACAGTAATTGTAAAAAAGTGGTTCTGTTTTTATCATTTTCTCGTGATAAAAACATAATTATTTAACAACTTTGTTTTAAATTGATGATAAAGGTTTTTCTTTTTTTAGATAAATTAAAAAATTGGTTAAACTATATATTATAAAATAGTACTTTCTTTATCCAGATATGCATGTTGTTCATTATAGATTTTGTCATCATCATGAATTAATACAGCTTTTCATATGATATATTTAAAATAATTATTTATTCAAGTGGTGAAATCATCTTATGCTGCATATATGCATGTCACGTAAAGTACTATACTTGTATTTAATAAAATTAAAGATGAAAAATAGTATTACGTACCCTTTTAATATGGCTATTATACTGTACTACTCTTAAAAAAAGAGTAGCGATAGAAAAATATTTTACAACTTTGTTTTAAATTGATGACATTTTTATAAAACAATGATACTTAATTAAGTTTGTTTTAATATTAAAATGTCCTCTGTTTAAGATAAAGTTATGAAACAGTAGTACTTGTAAAAAATGGTTCTGTTTTTATTAACATTTTCTCGTGATAGAAACATAATTATTTAACAACGTCTTTGTTCTAAATTGATGGCGCACATTTTTATAAATAATGATATATGCTCGTTATACAGTTACAATTATGTTTTATAAAAACATTTTTGTCCTTAGTATTCTCCTTTTAAAAAAAAGCGTTCTTTACTAGAATTTCAGATTTCTCAGAAGACAAAATCTACGAGGCACTCTTCCTGATTTGGTGAAGTTACCTTGCCTACAAGAACTGTAAGTGTATTGTACATGTATAGTTTTCTTTCATAAACTAACTTACCTATATATTGTAACTCATTTCTTCGTCTCCCCGATATATCTCTCATATCTGCAGTGACCTCACTGGCAACTACCTTAACGGTTCAATCCCTTTGGCATGGGGCTCCATGCAACAGCTGGTCACAATGTACTCTCACTTCTTCTGATATTCATGTTTCGATTTAGGTTAACGTTGTTCTCATGTGTGCGCATAGCTGTACGTTATATATTTAAGATATGGGGTCTTATCGCAGTTCCCTTTTTGGAAACCGGATAACGGGTCTTATCCCCGAAACTCTTGCAAAAATCACAACTCTCAGAAGCTTGTGAGTTTCGATTACACCCACGTACCTCATTTCTATATTTGAAGAGTTTTTTCACAGGATTATTGTTAGCGAGGAATTCGGTTTTCTTCTTTGTAGGACGGTCGAGTTCAATCAGCTTAATGGAAGTCTTCCTCCAGAGCTTGGGAATATGCCCTCCATAGAAGAACTGTAAGATGAATTTCATATTCTCAATTGCAAGACATTCCATCTCTCTTATTTGCGGCAAGAATTACTTAGATTGGATTTTGCAGAAAAAAATGTTGAATCCTGATGCTGATAATTAAGCTAGTGGTGGATTATTACTTTTACAGCTTGCATATTTATATTTGTCTGTTTCTTTCGATGGTAGTAAACTCAGCTCCAATAATTTTACTGGGGAGCTACCTCTTTCATTTGCAAAGTTGACCTTATTGCAAAATTTGTAAGCTTCTAATTATTGCTTTCTATATATATCGAGTTTACTTTCCACGTGCTGAAATTTCAAGTTACTAATTTTTGCGCCTTTTGAGATACCTATATATGACACTTTTTTTTTTTTTTTTTGTGTCCATCACTGATTAAATGAAAATGCAGTCGGATCAACGACAATCAATTTTCTGGAGAGATTCCCAGTTATATTCAAAATTGGAAAAACCTCACTACACTGTGAGACCTTATAATATATTTCTTTTTTGAAAAGATTTTGTTATTATTATATTACGAAAATAGTGTATTATCATGACTCATAAAATCCAATTATGTCAACAACAGATATATTCAGGCAAGTGGTTTGAAGGGACCAATTCCTCCCCTTGATCTTTTGGGAAAGTTAACTGACTTGTAAGTATATATGAATCCCTATTAATCTCACAACTATATATAATCATACACTTTCAAAAAGAAAAGATTATTTATGATAAAAATAATTATTTATATAAAAAGAGAAATGACTCATTTTAATAAAAAATTATCATTTTCATCCCTGCAAATAATGTATAAAATTTTCTTGCTGTGATATATGATTTGAACGACGTAGTACTACTGTTCTTTGTTGAATTTTGACTGCATACAGGAGAATCAGTGACTTGAATGGATCTGACGGAACTTTTCCACTGAAAAACATTAACGTATCACAATGGGAAACACTGTGAGTTAAATATATATATATATATATTATATGTTTTGACATCTAACATATTAATTTTCCAAATTAGTAACAGTCCATCTTATATATATGGCTACTCAAGTTTTACATAATTATTTATTTTTTTGTAAGGATATTGAGGAATTGCAATCTTACTGGACGGCTACCCGATCCAATATTATCTTCCGGGGCTAAGGACTCGTTGAAAACCTTGTTAGTATAGTACTTCTTGATCATCAATTCCACTATATATTTCCCAGCCCGTTTTCTGATATATATTTAATTAGAAACCATGCAGCTTTGTGATCGATCAAATTAATACCTTGGAAAATTTAATTGTACGGCCGCTTGAAAGGACGGGAGTTGTTTGCAAAATCTTTTGGGGTTAATTCTATATATTTATTTTCTAATTCATTTATTTATAAATTCTCCTCATGCAGAGATCTCAGCTTCAACAGTCTAACTGGAGAAATTCCAGAGAGCTTTATACGTCTAAATACAGCAAACCACATGTAAGCAATATTATAGAATGGATTTCATTGATCAAAAGCTGACATCGTCTAGGTAGTGGCATGGGGATGTAAAAGGCCGCCCATGCATTAGAATAGCGAGATCAATTAATTAATCTCTCAACTCACTTTTCCAATTGAATAATAAGAATGCTTGGGAATATTTGAGAATTGTGAGAATTTGTTTGAGATTAGGTTTTGAGAAGTGAAAGATAAAAAATTGAATAATTTTTTTAAAAATAAAAATTGTTTTGACGTTTGTGGAAGTGAATAAATAAAGTTAAATAACTTTTTTAAATAATATTTTTTTTTAATTTGTAAAGCTTGTATTGATTTTTCTATTTGAGTAATGAATTAGACAATGATTAGATGAAAATCTTAAAATTTAAAATTGATTTTTTTTAAATTTTTTTAAATTTTTAATATTTTTTTTATGTTTGAATAATGTTTATAGAAATGTTATAAACAACTTTGAAAATTTTGTGGCTCGGAAACATGGTCTAAATCCACTCAATTTTCTGATGCCATTTTACCATCATGTAATTTATCAACGTATTCACTCTTAATATGTAATCATCAAAATGCGTGCACTGTACTATTATTGATATTTTTAGCGTTTTTAATGTGCACGATAATAGATTTACATGATGGTGAGGTACGTCATTGACTTAGCTCATCGTATTATATATAAGTACTGATATAGCCATTTCAATGATGATCTGTTCAGAGATTTGCCTCACCAGGGACAAGTTTACCCAATGAACACTGTAAATAATGCACAAAACTTATACGTACGTAATGATCGATGCTGACTGGTTAATACTGATTCTGTACAGATACTTAACCCACAACTTGTTCACTGGGCCAATACCTGATTGGATACTGAATTCAACAAAAACGATGTAAGCTAATTCTCTGCCAAATTCCATATCTATATGTGAGCTTAATTTCTTGGAATATTGCTTAATTACGTGTTAGCTAGGCTAGCATTTAAGACTATAAAATTAAGAAATTATCATTTAAGACTATATTTTAAAACTTGATTTCTAAGCTCATGAAAGAAGAGTTCTTAGATCTAGCATTTGAAAATTCTACATCATAAATACACTACTGATAAGTATCACATCCTAACTTAAAAAATGGATGAAAGAAAAAGTGTTCTCACTGAAACCGAGTTCTGTGTTAGAATAATAAACTTAAATAAAGTTGCATTTTAGTAGATTCATGAACTAGAGTCCATGTTCATCTTGAAAGAAGTAGTTCATTTATTTGGAGATTTATGTATTAGGGATATTCATGTACTTGGGTATTCGTATACGAGGGAAGTTCATGTATTAGAGTAAATGCTAGGTGAATCTACAAGCCTATAAATACCCATGTATGCATTGGCACAAAGCAAGCCACTTGAGAAGTAATTCACTTAGAGCAATTTTAGAAATAGTCTCTCATCTCTTTCCTCTAGAATAGAATATCAGTTTTTCTCCTCCAACAAACTAGTATAAGAGTCAATCTTTTCTAGATCCTGAAAATGGCCAACTCGACGTTTCTGTTTCAAATTTCGCATTTGACAAATGAGAATTATGAGAATTGGTGCATTCGAATGAGGGCTTTGCTTGGATCTCAAGATGCATGGGAGATCGTAGAGAAAGGTTATGAGGAGCCTAGAGATGAAGTTTCGTTGAGTCCTACTCAAAAGGAGGCTCTGCAAAAGTTGCGGAAGAAGGACCAACAAGCTCTCACACTCATCCATCAATGTTTGGATAAAGCAATGTTCAAGAAAGTGACCGATGCCACTACTTCCAAGCAAGCATGGGAGATCTTACAAAACTCCTATCAAGGAGTTGATAAAGTGAAAAAGGTACGGTTCCAAACGCTACGAGGTGAGTTCGAAGTCTTTCGTATGCAAGAATCTGAGACGATTATAGATTATTTTCAAAATTGTTGGCCATTGTGAATCAAATGAGGAGATATGGAGAAAAGCTGGAGGATGTCCGGGTGGTTGAGAAGATTATTCGCTCGTTGCATTCAAAGTTCGATTATATTGTGGTGGCTATCGAAGAGTCGAAAGACTTGGAGACGATGACGATTGATCAACTCATAGGATCTTTTCAAGCCCATGAAGAAAGACTCAAGAAGAAGAATGAAGAACCTATTGAGCAGGTTCTCGCCACAAATCTCTCTGTAAAAGAGAATGAATGAGAGCATGATAAAAGCCAACAAGGAAAAGGATGCAGACGTGGGCACAGAAGAGGCTAACAAAGCAATCAAAACTCCAATCATGAAGAGAGAGGTCAATCCTCAAGAGGTCGTGGAAGAGGATATTACTCAAGGTAGAATGAGAGACAATATGACAAGTCCAAACTCAAATGCTACAATTGTCAAAAGTATGACCATTATGCTTCGGAGTGCTGGAGTTCTCCTAGCAATGCTGAAGAGAAGGCGAATAACATTGAAAATGAGGAAGTGGAACCCACTTTGCTACTAGCCTACAAAGGAGAAGAAACTAGCAAATCGAATTTGTGGTATTTTGATAATGCTGCAAGCAATCATATGTGCGGAGACAAAAGCAAGTTCATGGAACTTGACGAATCGGTGAGCGGGAATGTCACTTTTGGAGATTTGTCAAAAGTTCCTATCAAAGGGAAATGTACGATTCTATTCGGTTAAAAAATGGGAGTCATCAGTTTATGTCAAATGTTTATTATGTTCCAAGTATGAAAATCAACATTTTGAGTTTGGGGCAACTCTTGGAAAAGGACTATGAGATTGAAATGAAAATCGTAGCCTTTTTTAAAGAGATGTTAAGAAGAATTTGATTGCTAAAGTATCCATGACAAGCAACATGATGTTTTTACTTGATATTCAAATTGATGTGGCTAAGTGCCTCAAAGCTTGTGTGAAAGATACATCTTGGCTTTTTCATTTTAGGCTTGGGCATGTGAATTTTGGTGGATTGAAGTTGTTGGCTCAGAAGGAGATAGTGAAAGGCTTGCCACCTATTGATCAATCTGATGAACTTTGCGAAGGGTGTCTTGTTGGCAAAGAATTCCGGAAGAGCTTTCTAAAAGAATCATTTACAAGAGCAAGTAAGCCGCTCCAACTTGTTCATACCGATGTTTGTGGACCGATCAAGCCTTCTTCAATTGGTATAAATCGATACTTCCTCTTCTTTATTGATGACTTCAGTAGAAAGAAATGGGTATATTTTTTGAAAGAAAAATCTGAAGTGTTTGGTGTTTGCAAAAAACTCTATGCACTTGTTGAAAAAGAAAATGGCTATGAGATTAAGGCTTTGAGATAGATAAAGGGGGTGAGTTTACATCTAATGAATTTAATGAGTTTTGTGAAGCACATGGGATTCGTCAGGCTTTGACAGTTCCGAGATCACCTCAACAAAATGGGATGGTTTAAAGAAAGAACAGAACGATTCTCAATATGGCTCGAAACATGTTGAAGATGAAGATGATGCCTAAAGAGTTTTGGGCGGAAGCGGTTGATTATGCTCTTTACTTATCAAACTGTTGCCCTACAAGAAGTGTAGAGAACTCAACTCCCCAAGAAGCATGGAGTGAAAGAAAGCCAAGTGTTTTTCATTTGAGAGTTTTCGGAAGTATTGGCTATGTGCATGTGCCCGATCAAGAAAGATCCAAGCTTGATGATAAAAGCAATAAGCACATCTTCGTCAGCTATGATCAAAGATCCAAAGGCTACAAGCTTTATAATCCAAGTACTAAGAAGATGGTCATTAGTAGAGATGTGAAATTTGACGAAGAAGGTTTGTGGGATTGGAGTGATCAAGAAAATGAAGGATATGATTTCTTACCCTTTCCTGAAAATGAAGATGTAGGAAATGATGTACAAGAACTCATGACACCTCCTCAATCACCAACAATTCCTAGTACTCCTTCATTATCTTCTTATGAAGGAAGCTCTAGTGAAAGGCAATTCTGAATGAGAAGTCTCCAAGATCTTTATGAGGTAACGGAGAATTTAATTGATGATCTAACTCTTTTTTGTCACTTTGCCGATTGTGAACCAATAAGTTTTGAAGAAGCGGTACAAGAGAAAAGGTGGAGAATTTCCATGGATGATGAGATCAAATCAATAAAGAAGAATGATACTTGGGAATTGACGACTTTACTAAAGGGACAAAAGCCCATTGGTGTGAAGTGGGTTTTCAAAGTACAGAAGAATACCAAGGGAGAAGTAGAAAGATTCAAGGCGAGATTGGTGGCCAAGGGATATAGCCAACATCCCGGTATTGATTATGGAGAAGTCTTTGCCCCTGTTGCACGATTAGAGAGGATCCAAATGATTATTTCTCTTGCAGCTCAAAAGAAGTGGAGGATTTATCAAATGGATGTCAAATCAGCTTTCCTAAATGGAGTCCTTGAGGAAGAAGTTTTTGTAGAACAACCTTTGGGTTATGTGGTCAAAGGGCAAGAAGATAAAGTGCTAAAGTTAAAGAAAGCCTTGTATGGCTTAAAACAAGCGTCAAGGGCATGGAATAGTCGAATTAACAAATATTCTCAGGGAAATGGATTCATCAAGTGCCCGCATGAATATGCACTCTATGCTAAGGTGAGTGAAAATGGAAACATTTTGCTTGTTTGCATATATGTTGATGATTTAATTTTTACTGGAAGCAATTTAAGCATGTTTGGAGAATTTAAGAAAATTATGACGAGAGAATTTGAAATGACCGATATTGGTCTTATGTCTTATTATCTTGGCATTGAGATTAGACAAATGGAGGATGGAGTTTTTATCTCTCAAGAAGGTTTTGCAAAGGAAATTCTCAAAAGATTCAAGATAGAAGATTGTCAATCCGTAAGTACCCCAGTTGAATGTGGAGCGAAATTGTCCAAGCATGAAGAAAAAGAGAAGGTAGACCCCACAATATTCAAGAGTCTTGTTGAAAGTTTGAGGTACTTGACTTGCACAAAACCCGATATACTTTATGGAGTTGGACTTGTTAGCCGATATATGGAGTCACCAAGCACAATGCATTTCAAAGCGGTTAAGAGGATTCTACGTTATCTAAAAGATACTATTGATTACGAACTTCTTTATTCATTTTCTAATGAATTTAAGCTTGTGGGGTATAGTGATAGTGATTGGGCCGGAGACTTGGATGATCGGAAGAGCACTACTGGTTTTGTGTTTTATTTGGGAAATACGACATTTAATTGGAGTTCTAAGAAGCAACCAATTGTAACGCTCTCCACATGTGAAGCTGAATATGTTGCTGCGACATCTTGTGTTTGTCATGCAATTTGGCTGAGAAGGTTATTGAATGAGCTACTCATGCCACAAGAGGAAGCCACAGAGATTTTTGTTGATAACAAGTTGACACTTGCATTGGCAAAAAATCCGGTCTTTCATGATAGAAGCAAGCATATTGATACAAGATTTTATTTTCTTCGAGAATGCATTGTCAAGAATGAAGTACAAGTCAAATTTGTGATGACTCATGATCAATTTGCATATATTTTTACGAAGCCTCTCAAGTATGATACTTTTAACAAGTTGCGGATGTTAATCGGAGTTACCAAAAATTAAGTTTAAAGGCGGGTGTTGAATTATAAACTTAAATAAAGTTGCCTTTTAGTAGATTCATGAACTAGAGTCCAGGTTCATCTTGAAAGAAGTAATTCATGTATTTGGAGATTCATGTATTGGGAGTATTCATGTACTTGGGTATTTGTGTACTAGGGAAGTTCATGTATTAAAGTAAATGCTAGGTGAATCTACAAGCCTATAAATACCCATGTATGCATTGGCACAAAGCAAGCCACTTGAGAAGTAATTCAGTTAGAGAAATTTTAGAAATAGTCTCTCCTCTCTTCCCTCTAGAATAGAATATCAATTTTTCTCCTCCAACATTCTACACAATTTTGCCAATTCTAATTTCTCATTTTGCTGTATTTGGTCATCCAAGTTGAAGGACAGGAAAGAGCTAGCCTCCTTATCCTGGTTTCGAATCGAATGTTGTTTTGGTATTTGTTTATGTGATTAGAAGTAAAAGAAGACAAGGTTCTTCTGTAAAAGAATTCTCCCACACTATATTCAATATCAGTCGTGCCTTTACATAGGCATTTGGTTACAAGCAGAGTATTGGAAATAATACAAATAGAAAAGGAAAATAAAGGTAAAGGAATCAAGTTTGTTATACTGGTTGTACGTTTATTACAAAAGGACTGTACATAGCAAGGAATAGACTGTCATAACAGAATAGGCAGCACTAGCGCACTCCTGAAGATTCTGATGAGTAGACTGAGGTGTATTGCTTCAGCTTTTTATTTTGTCCACTGTGATTCATTATCAAGCTTATGTTAATACGTCCCCTCGAGTCAAATGGGGTGTCACACACATTAAGACTCGTCCTTAGAGAAGAGAACTTGTCAGCAACTAAGGGTTTTGTAAATACATCTGCAATCTGATCTTTACTACTGCAAAAAGAAACCTGAAGCGTCTTGGGCCTTGGCAGCTACTGATCAGCTTTTAATTTCGACTTCCAAGCGTAGAAGCTGTCAAAGTAATACAAGGGTAAATCCCAAGATCGAATTCACAGGGACAATGAGAATTTAGCAAACATTTCATTTTCGCAAGACCACATATTACCGTTTGAAGTGACACGAAAATTTAAAATAATCAGCAAAGAGAAATAAATTCCTAAACTTAACCACTAACAATATTAACACCTAAATGTGGATATTTACTAAGGGAGTGTAGAGTGAATTATGAGTGAAATTGTCGGGACGTTCAAGCATAAGCAAAGCTGAAAATAAAAGAGAATCTATTTTTCTAAAATTGCTAAGATTAAAGGGATTTAAAGAAATCGTATGGAAGTTGACTTAAACTTGTAAGAAACAATTAAACAAACACTTGGGATGCAATTTTCACCCACTAATTTGATGATGGATTTACTTCTCTTTTTATTTTCTCTCGACCATTTTCTCATTCCTAGAAATCATAGTCGGATAATATAACAATGAACCACAATTTTATTTTAATAAAACTACTTGATAAATTATATAACAATCATAGAAAATGAAAGAAAATTATTAAAGTCATGTTACTTGTTCAAGTATCAATTGTGCCTTTACGTCTACAATTGATCTAAACCAAGAATAAAGAACTCTAATATTTTCTAAATGCACATTGAGATATAATCTACCAAGTTAATCATTAAAAGCACTAAATATTGAAGTCAATCCAATCCCAAATAGTCACGGGTTACTCATTGAATCCCAAGCTAAAAATCTAGCCTATCATCTCTAGATTAACAAAATGCTCAAGAAAATAAAAATCTAACATCATCATATATTGTTTCAAATGAAAATTACTGAATAAAAATATACTGCATCCCACAAATGTGCTGAAATTCAAAACCCAAAAACATACAAACTTGCAGAAAAATAAAATGAACTGGAAAAATAAATTGAAGAGGAAGATGAACACTGTGCGAAAATAAAACCGAAAAGAAGAAAAAAAACTGTGCGGAAAAAGACTTGCGGAAAAACTATAAAATTAAAACTGCCGGCGCACCAAATAAAATTTTCCTTTTATTCTCATCCCTTGTGCACGCCTCAGCACGCGTTTAATCTCCCTGCAGTGCCGTTTCACTTTCATCTTCGTGCGTTTTGACGTGCCCCTGTGTGCGTGCTTCCGCATTTCGCGTCCCGCCCAGCAACCGTTCCACTTCAGCTCCTGCGTTTCATGCGTCTCTGCTGCGCGTTTTGACCCAGCCCACGCTCGTGCATTTCGTTCCAGCCCAGTGCACACGCAGCTCCTGCGTTTCACGTCCAGCTCTTGCGTTTCGAGCGTGGGCCTCAGCTACGCGTTTCACGTCCAGCCCACGTGGGTCTGCCTTCCAGCCCGCGTGAGTCTGCCTTCCAGCTCCTGCGTTTCATTCCTTCACCACTTGCGTTTTGAGTTCAGCCCCAGCGTTTCATGCCTTCGCCCAGCGCGTTTTGATCTGCTGCAGCTGTGTATTTCTTTTGTTGCTGGCATTAGGTACTTCCAATAACACCCATATAATTTTAATATCTTTTCCACAATGCCTGCAACATAAGTAAATTATCAGAATAAAATTTGGGATATTAATAAGAATTTAACATTGAGTCAAGTATTAAAAATCAATACATAATTAAGTGCTTAATTTATTTTTTTGTTGAATAATTCATTCACTTAAGCAGCTTTATCATGTAATTTTTATCACTTTATCAGCTACCCTGTCACGAACAAAATGAATATCTATGTCTATGTGCTTTGTGCGTGAGTGATAAACAGGATTGGAAGTAAGATATGTCGCTCCCAAGTTATCACACCATAAGATAGGTGGATGATGCAGAGAAAAACCAAGTTCTTTGATCAAAGTCTGTAACCAAATAAGCTCAATCGTAGTATTGGCTAGAGATCGATACTCAGCCTCTGTACTGGATCGTGTAACAGTGTGCTGTTTACGGGAGCTCCAGGAAATTAAGTGATGACCCATAAAGATGCAGAAGCCTCCGGTGGAACGTCGATCATCGGGACAGCCCGCCCAATCGGCATCTGAGTAAGCATGAAGAGTAAAATTAGATTGTTTTGTAAAAAAGAGACCATGATTGATAGAAGATTTTAGGTATCTCAGAATCCTTTTTACAGCAGTCCAATGGGTAAGTTTAGGGTCATGCATGAATTGACAAACTTTGTTCACAGCAAAGGAAATGTCTGGTCTAGTTAGAGACAAGTATTGAAGGCTCCCAACGACACTCCTAAACAGGGTAGGATTATCAAAAGAGGGAGAATCAAACTTGGAGAGTTTAGTGGAGGCAGACATGGGGGAAGAAATGGGGTTGGACTCAGTCACATTGGTCTTCTTTAGAATATCAGATATGTACTTGCGTTGGGACAGCAACATACCACCAGGTAAATAATCTAATTCCAAACCAATAAAATAAGACAAACACCCTAAATCTTTGACAGGAAATGCACGGCTCAGATTGGCAAGAAATTTTTCGATGGCAGTAGATGAAGGGGATGTAATTACCATGTCATCAACATAAACTAATGTAAAGATGCAGAAATTTTCTCTATGAAGAATAAACAACGATGGATCCCCTTTTGAGGCTGTGAAGCCATAGTTAAGAAGCCAAGTGCTCAGCTCAGAGAACCAGGCACGTGGTGCTTGTTTGAGGCCATAAATGGTATTGTGAAGTTTACACACGTAATTAGGATGTTTGGGATCTACAAATCCAGGGGGTTGTTCCATAAAAACAGTCTCATTGAGCCGTCCATGAAGGAAGGCATTTTGAATATCTATTTGCCGTAGAGACCAATTTTGAGAAATGGCCACAGAGAGGACTAACCGAATGGTGGTGGGCTTTACTACGGGGCTGAAGGTTTCAGTGTAGTCGACTCCAGGTTGTTGATGAAAGCCTTTTGCAACAAGCCTAGCTTTCCTTCTCTTAATCGACCCATCCGAGTGAAGCTTCGTCTGAAAGACCCACCTGCAACCAACATGATTAGAGGCATGTATAGGGGGAACAAGTGACCACGTTTGGGTTTGAACCAGAGCATTGTATTCATTGGCCATGGCGTCTTTCCATTCGGGGAATTTCGAAGCAAAGGTAAATGACGATGGCTCATCGGGAATGGTTTTGGTGGAAATGAGACAGGTTCGTGATGGGTAAGGAATGGTTCCATCTGTGGGGACACGAAGACGAGAGGAATTGGTTTGAGAGCATGTGATTATGGGCGATCGAGGAGGAATGAGGCAAGGTGGATTTGGAGCAAGTGGAAATGCAGAGAATATTGGGGAAGAATGTGTCGGTAGGGAAGAAGAAGCCGTGGGTTGGTTTGAAGAGTTTGGGCTGGGAGAATTTGACTGGGCTGAGTTTGTATGATCAATATGAAGTGGACTGGGTGTGAGAGATGGGGATGTGCCGAGAGAGGGATTTATGGATTGAGTTGGATATGAGTTGGGTTGATTAATCGGAGGTGGGCCTAGGATAGAAGGCTGAAAACATGGAAGAGGGACGTTCTGGGTAATGGACTGAGATGGAGTTGGATTGGTTTTTTTGTATGGGAAATTTTGTTCTGCAAAGATAACATCCCTAGAAATGTAGAGACGATTATTTTTGAGATCAAGACATTTGTATCCTTTGTGGGAGGAACTGTATCCAAGAAAGATGCATGACGTGGACCGAAAATTTAACTTGTGTCGATTGTAAGGACGTAAATTAGGCCAGCATTCACATCCAAAAATTTTTAAAAAACTATAATCCGGTGGTTTGTGATAGATCATGGAATATAGAGATTTATTATGTAAAACAGGTGTGAGAAGTAAATTAATTAAATAAGTGGCCGTTTGAAAGGCATCATCCCAAAAGGAAAGAGGTAGAGAAGCTTGGGCTAAAAGGGTGAGGCCAGTTTTGACAATATGACGATGTTTTCGTTCTATAAGTCCATTTTGTTGATGAGTGTGCGGGCATGAAAAACGATGAGTGATGCCAAGATGTTTACAAAGAGGGACGAGAGAGCGAAATTCTCCACCGGCATCAGTTTGAAGTGATATTATCTTGCAATTAAAGAAGCGTTCAACAAAACTAATAAAAGAAGTGAAAGTAGACAAGACATCTGATTTAAGTTTGAGAGGAAAAATCCATGAAAATCTGGTGAAATGATCAACAATAGACAAGTAATATTTGAAGCCATTTCTAGACATAAGTGGAGCTGGGCCCCATACATCGGCCCAAACTAATTCTAAGGGCTTGGTAGTGCAAGTTGAACTTGAAGAAAATGGAAGCTGATGTGCCTTAGCCAGGGGCATTCGGGACAAGTGAACTTGGAGGCAGTGGGGAAATACGGCAAACAGTTGGATCGCAGGATTCGGGAAACTAGATCAAGAGAGGGGTGTCCAAGACGTCGGTGCCATTGACTGATGGTGGTTCGTTCTCCAAGAAGGGCACTCGGGGAGGAGGAGATTAAGGGAGGAGGGAACTGGTAGAGGCCTTCACGGACAGGTCCGTTGATGAGGAGCTTCCCTGTGATTTTGTCCTTAACAGAGAAATGATTTGAGTGAAATTAAAAAAAACAAGCATTGTCATGAAAAAATTGAGAAACAGACACCAAATTCTACGTAATAGATGGTACATGAAGCAATTTTGAGAGATGAAATGAAGAGAAATTAGAAAGTAATAAAGAGTCACCAATGTTTTCGATAGGAAGACCACTTCCATTGCCGACTCTAATTTGATCATTTCCTGTGTAAGGTTCTGAGGATAGATTGAGTTGGGAAAAATCATGGGTGATGTGGTGAGTAGCGGCGGAATCTGGGTACCATAATGAGTCAGTGATGGCGGAAGGAGAGGTGTAGTTGGCTACAGGGGGAGTGGAGAAAGAGTGAGGTGGTTCGTACTAGTACGCATGATCAAATCTTGAGTAACATTGAAGAGCTGTATGACCTGTTTTGAAGCAAATCTGACATGTGGGGCGAGGAAAAGTTGATTGTGAGTTGTTATTTTGAAAGGGCCAGGACTGAGACTGAGATGGTGAAAAACGTCCCCTGTAAAAACCTCTGTTACGGCCACGACTAAATCTGTTCCCCCTATAGGGACCTCTTCCCCTTTGGTCGCGAGATTGGCCAGTACTTAGATTTACTGATGGTTCAAGAGAGGTAAGATAGCCAGTGTTGCGAGAGACATGGGTCATTCGACTTTCATGAGCTAGGAGAAGATGGTATAGATCATTTGAAGTGATGGGTTCGGTTCTTGTAGTTATGGAGGTAACAAAAGGCTCATACGAGGGACCAAGGCCATTTAGAAGATATGTTACAAACTCTTTGTCAGGCAGTGGGTTCCCAGTGGCAGCAATAGTATCAGCTAGCATTCTGACTTTGTTAAAAAACTCAGAAACAGATTGCTCTCCTTTAGAAAGGTTGGTGAGTTGAAATCTAACTTGGAACTCTTTGGCTTGGGAGTGAGAACTAAACATGGATTCAAGCTTTAGCCACAACTCCCTTGAGTTTCCTGAAGTAATAACATGACCAATAACATAATCAGCAAGAGAGGAAAACAAAATACTAAGGATCATTTGATCAGTCTTTTGCCAAGAAAGATAGTCAGGATTGGTTTTTGGCATTGAACTTGACTCTGTTAGGAGAGTTTTGGGAGGGATGATCTGAGTGCCATTTACAAAAGAAAAGAGGTCTTGTCCTCTAAGATAGGCAGAGATCTGGGCTTTCCAAAGTAAGTAATTATCAGGGTTTAATTTGATTGTGACTATGTGAGAAAATGAGGGTGAGATAGAGGTGGAAGATGATGTAGTCATTGCAAAGTGTGGACCGAGAGACTGCTAGTCAGCAGCTCTAATACCATAAAAGAAGACAAGGTTCTTCTGTAAAAGAATTCTCCCACACTATATTCAATATCAGTCGTGCCTTTATATAGGCATTTGGTTACAAGCAGAGTATTGGAAATAATACAAATAGAAAAGGAAAATAAAGGTAAAGGAATCAAGTTTGTTATACTGGCTGTACGTTTATTACAAAAGGACTGTACATAGCAAGGAATAGACTGTCATAACAGAATTGGCAGCACTAGCGCACTCCTGAAGATTCTGATGAGTAGACTGAGGTGTATTGCTTCAACTTTTTATTTTGTCCACTGTGATTCATTATCAAGCTTATGTTAATAAGAAGCAAACATAATTATCATTTTAGGCAGTATTTGCTAATCTTTTGGACAATATATAATACATTGAATATGATATCATCTTTCCAAGAATTTGATGATCTATCATGTATAGTAAAGGTTCTGATGATCTGATCATGCTACATCACGGAAGATGATGAAATATGTTGCTTCTTTTGTGTGCAGCGATCTTTCATTTAACAATTTTACAATAGAAAAATCGAACTTATCATCATCAAGTTGCAGTCAAAATCGGGATCGCCAGTAAGATCGACTTTCATCTAATAATGTGACGCACATGTATGCATGGTCACACACACACACACACATATATACTAGCATCAACTTGTTTATCTTGGTGTTATTTTCCTCAGGATCAACTTGTTCAAGAGCTCTTCGATGGGCAATGAAATGTAAGTATCAACTTCACCTATCGAAAACATGTTTCGTAAATTTTTCTGAGGTAAAATTTCTTGTGATATATTATATGTCACATGCAAATCCGATTTCATCGATGTTATAATATTGATGCTAACTTCTTGATGATCATCTGGACCTTCATTGTACTACGTACGTATATACTGGTAGCATTCTTTCGTGTTCGAGGACTAGCTTACCGGATTGTCCACAAAGTAAGTTGAAATGTCATATACTTCCTCAAGATTGTTAAATTCTCGTGGCCTGTTACAATTGGGTCAGTAGTGTACCATCCTAATTTGCTTTTCCTTGTCTTGGTGGATGAAGGGATTAGGACCAATTATATTTATATGATGCTAAAATTTTGCTTTTTGTCTCAGGGTCCACGAGGCTTCATATAAATTGCGGTAAAGAATTAGATGTTATTGAAGGTACTGAATATGATGCTGATACAGATCAAGGGGGACCTTCAAATTTCTTCCTCACAAAAGACTGGTCGTTTAGCAGCACTGGTCACTTCCCTAATGAAAAAGCTTACATTTTGAAAAATTCGACCGAACTGATCTCTACAGACACGACCGATCTAAGACTGTACATGACAGCGCGCTTTTCTCCTCTCTCTCTTACTTATTACGCCTTTTGTTTGGTAAGTGGGAGTTACAGTGTAAGGCTCCATTTTGCGGAGATAGTGTTCACTGATGATGAAACGTACAGAAGCTTAGGAAGACGTATATTTGATGTTTACATTCAGGTTAATTTCCTACGTAAATTAACATTGTTGCTAGCATGAAACAATTGTTAATGCATTAATGGATTCAAACAGTAATATATATTGTAGGGAGAGCTAGTGCGGAAGGATTTCGACATTGTAATAGCAGCAGGTGGGGTTCGTAAGCCAAATATACAAAATTTTAATGCTGTCGTGACTAATAGTACCCTGGAGATCCGCTTCTACTGGGCTGGGAAGGGGACAACTGATATCCCGTCCAAAGGAGATTATGGTCCTCTTATTTCTGCCATTTCTGTGGATATCCGTAGGTTTTCTAGCTGTTGAATATTGAGCTCTTGCATTCACTTCTAATGGCCTTGTTTGCTCACATATTTTTTATTTTACTTTTCTTTCTGTACTGGATAATTTAAGACAGCATGATGATGCTTTATATAGAGTTTAATTTCTTTACGGAAAACATTGATCATGGGTGCATGCCAAACTCATTAAATTCCATCAATTTGTTTTTTTTTTAATGGTGTTCATTTCAATGTTTTCCTCTTTTTGAAAAAAAAAAAAAAATCCATGCAAACTACTATAAAATTCCAAATTAGGTAGTGGAAGAAAATAATTATGTTGATTTTTAACTTTTGAAACTGTCAGTCATATATTTCTTAGTGGGATGGTTGATGATTTCTCCTATCAATTGCCTTGACGTTCATTTTAAACTATAACTCCTTAATATATATATTTTCAATGCAGACCCTTCAGGCGGTATATCTGTAGGAGCAGTGGTTGGAATTCTCGTTGCCGGAGCTTTTGTCATAATATTATTTGTTGTGGCTATCCTCTGGTGGAAAGGCTGTCTAGGACAGAGATCAAGTGCTACTGATCATGGTAGTTTCAAGGAAATTAATATTGTTATTATCAATCAGTACTTTTCCTTCCCTACAATCAATAGAAGTTTCATTAAAATATTTTCGTCTGTATAATGAGGAATGTTAAGAATTCTTCAAATTTCCCAAACATAGTTGCCTATCTAACTTGGCATGCACCTTCCTCAGATTTAAGAGACCTAGACCTGAACACTGGAAAATTCACCTTAAGGCAAATCAAAACAGCCACAAACAACTTTGATGAGGCTAATAAAATTGGGGAAGGTGGTTTTGGTTCTATTTATAAGGTATGCCAGAGAAAATAATTTCTTTTGATTGATGCGAGTTGAACTCTTATCTTCTTAACTATATCTCTTTCTTTTTGAAGTGTCATTGTTTAAGCATGAAAAGAAGTTTATGTTTTCTGTATGCGCATAGGGCCTTCTGTCTGATGGCACCATGATGGCAGTCAAACAACTTTCTTCCAAATCAAAGCAAGGAAATCGTGAGTTTTTGAATGAGATCGGCATGATTTCTGCTTTGCAGCACCCTCATCTTGTAAAGCTCTATGGATGCTGTGTTGAAGGAAATCAATTGTTGCTGGTATACGAATACATGGAAAATAATAGCCTTGCTCGTGCTTTGTTTGGTAAAATTTTATCTTCATGCACGTAATTGCTTTCTTTACTTGTATGCGTATTTATAACAGGCAATCAATGATAACGTACATGCATGTATCATGTATGCATAATGGTAATAATCCTAATTAAATGCTTTCTTTTGACTTGATTGATTGAAGGGCCAGAAGAATATCAGTTGCAATTGGATTGGCCAACAAGACATAGGATTTGTGTTGGTATAGCAAGAGGTTTGGCATATCTCCATGAAGAATCAAGGTTGAAGATTGTCCATAGAGACATCAAGTCTACTAATGTCTTGCTTGATAAAAATCTGAACCCTAAGATATCTGACTTTGGTATGGCCAAGCTTGATGAAGAGGATAATACCCACATTAGCACCCGAATTGCTGGAACTTAGTGAGTTGTATTTTATAATGAACCTAAGATCTTTGTTTTAAAGGAAAAAAAAACAATTAGAGATGATTGCCTTTGATTATATAGCAATGTTACAAATTCCTGATACTGAGAATGCCGCATGTTGATATGTGATTTTGCAGTGGTTATATGGCACCTGAGTATGCGTTGCATGGTTATTTAACTGACAAAGTAGATGTTTACAGTTTTGGAATTGTTGCCTTGGAAATTGTCAGTGGGAAGACCAACACGAGTCACCGGCCTAAGGGGGAATCTCTCCTTCTTCTTGATTGGGTGATCTGAATCACTTTTTTTGTCTTGCATTTCTTGACTCTCTTGTTTAATTTTATTTTCTTGTGTTTGCTAATATTAAAAATGTGGACTAGCTAGGAAAATATTTCACAAAAAATATAAAATATTCTTGTAGAGCAAGAATGAAGAATCAACTCCAACTTCTATTATCTGTTTCCACTTTTTTTTTCAAGAGTCTACAAAATGGCTTATTTTGACTTGTTACTGATTTCTCAAGTCAAAATGAGCCATTTTTCCTCTATAATTGGCAGCTTATTGTTTGATCTGATTATGCAGGCACTTGTTTTGAAAGAGAAGGGAAATTTGTTGGATTTGGCTGATCCAAGATTAGGCTCAAACTACAACAACGAAGAGGTTATGCGCATGATTAATGTGGCTCTCCTATGCGCTAATGTTTCTGCATCAGTTAGGCCTACCATGTCCTCAGTGGTGAGCATGCTTGAGGGCGGTGCTGTTATTCCTGAGTTGGGTCCAAATTTAAGTACCGTAGATGATGAAATGAAAGTGAAGGCACTGTGGGATCATTTTCAAGATAAGAAAGAATCGAGTAGGGGAAATAGCCAGACCCAAAGTGTATTAACGGATGACCAATTCACTGGTACCTCATCCACATCCGGCGCCGTTGATCAATATCCAATCAATATGGATTCTAGTTATTTGGAGAAAAGAGTTTAGATAAATGATCAATACTACTCTTCATTCTTAGGGTGTCAGTCTTTAATCGCACTAATTGTTGCGACATATTTTAAGTACTTGTTGCATATATAGGTAAATTAAGTACTTAAATAAAAAAAATCCCATAAAGTATGTGATACTGATTTGGGATTATATTTGAACTGGGACATAATCTTTATCATGTTTTACAATTTACATTTCCTGATTTTCATGTTTAATTTTCCCATTGATATTGCATTCTGATTAGATTTTGTATATCTTGTTGGTCCATAAAATCAAAAAATTTATAGCCATAACTGGCAACTTTTGACGCATTCCCTTTTGATTTTTCTGGATTATAAGATAAACAAAATATTTATGAATTTGAAAAATACATAAATTCTACTTAAACTATCATTTAATTTCTAAATCACTCCTGAAACTATAAAAAAATATATAATTAAGAAAAACTCTACTCGTGAAATGTAGTGTGGCAGCCAGCCTTTACATGCAATCAAATCCTAACATGGACCTGCAAGTACTGATCATTACTATTTACCCCTAATGCGCACCAAATATATATATATATATATATATATGTACATAGAAATATTTAGAAAAATAAATCCCAGTAGTTCCAATTGATGATCATTACCCCTAAATATATTATTATAAGTTTTACAAATTGATGTACTGTTTGATCAATTTCAGAAGTTCAAATCAAAATTAGGCGAGTCAAAGCTAGATATCTAAGATATATGTGACGTGGCACTGCAATCACACTCCATTCATGCATAATGTCCCAACAACAATGTCATTAGAAACGGAAAAGAGATTATTGAAGAGAAAATGTGTTTCTTTTGTCTTCGACTAGATTACCAAAATACAAAACAATGAACAAAGAGATAAATCAAATAAAACAAACAACCCAGCCTACTTTCTAATATTATTTCCTACATTTCGTGTTATAAGATAAACCTCCCTTTGTTTAAAAAAAAAAAAAAAAGGATAAACCTCCCTTGTCCAATCTATGATCCCTTGCAAGACTAGTAGTTGCCTACCTTTAATGCAGCTTCGTACAAAAGTAATCAAGCAAGCTAGAACTTGAAGATCATGACTGTGCATGGCCCACATGATTAAATCAAAGGGGACTTTTCTAAATCAGTGTATCATGGCCTCCAGAAGACTTTTCTAACCTGTGTCGACCTGCGGATGGTGGCTAGGAGCATTCATATGACATTATGGGACGCGGACTTCATTTGCCCATAACAATTAAAATATCATTGACTGCTTTATTTCCTCGAACCAGCTTCTGATCCCTCGATGTCATATCTTTTTTTCTCTCAGGGTAAAAGATGTTTGGGAGTTCTTTTATATGCAACTTGGGGCAGATTTTTATGAACAGCTGTGGACAACATCGGGTTGAGAACCCGTGGTCCTTCATGCGGCCACGCAGGCAGGAGCTATGTATATATACAGAGTCGAAAGTTGAGAACTGGTACGGATACAGTCAGAGTTCAATAATTTTTTTTTTTTTAAATGGGATAGTAATATTTAAAATATAAAATAAATAATAAAATTAATCTCTTTTTATTAATTAAAATTTTTTAAATAAATGATAATTTCGTATAATATCATATCAAGGTGTGACCGAATCTTGTCAGCTTTATACTTCATTTTTATAAAACGATTTATTCATATTCCAAATAAATAAAATTTCAGTAATTTATAAAAAAATAGGCTCCATCTTAAAAAAAAGTATAAAAAAATCAATTATTTTTTAGTGAGATATATTTTTTTACAAAAAAACTTAATCGAGAGTTGTTTATTTGAGACTTATACTTAATATTAATCATTAATTAAATATTCAATTTGTCAGATTTACTCATTAAGTGAGAGTCTGACCCATATGTAAAGATGAGTGTTAAGATATATAATAAATAATAAAATTCACATCTTTCCATCAATTTAACCTTTTTTATTTTACAATTATATGGATCAACAAATAATATCGACGATTAGTCCCGATTTCTAAATTTTAGGCAAGAATAATTTTACTTAGCATTCCATACAATATATATCTTTTAATTTTTTTTATAATAAGTATGTAGTGTATAAATAATGAGTAGAATAATTTAATTAATTTAATAAAAATAAAATATATATGATATGTAACGTGGGATGCTGAGTAGCATAACACGGTAGGCAATAGACAATATCAAATGTCATTCCTTTGATCATTTGCTCGTGTACCACTTGCGTCCCGTTTTTATTTCACAGTCTCTCTCTGTCTCTCTCTCTCTCTCGCTCATTTGCTCGTGTACCACCTGCGTCCCCTTTTTATTTCACAATTTCTCTCTCTCTCACTCATTCGCTCTCTCTTCCTATCTTTCTCCAATCAGAGGTCCTTCCTTTAATTTGCTGATGATCTTCAGTACTACGTACTTTCACTTGCTAATTGGGTATGCCGGTATGTTGTGAAGTCGTTCATGGTATTTTCATTGGAAAATAAATATGTTCTTGTTCGACTTCTTCTTGCTTCAATCGTCATGACCGTTTGGTTTGCAACTTTTGCTTCCGGAGTCCCTGATCAACTGCCCCCTGATGAAGATATACACACACACAGATACATACACACGCAGAGTACCAATTACCGTTACAAACTGACCAACCATTGACCCTTGGCCAACACGTGCATGGAAAATAAAAGATATGCTTTCGTAGATACAAAATGCAAATAAATACTCACAGATTGACAAAAGGGAGCTGATCAGCAAAACTCGGAGGAATTGATCCATTGATATAATTGCGAGTGAGATCACTGTTTAATGGAAGAAACTTCACTACTTAGTACTCTTTCTCAACTTCGAATCAATGGAAAAAAAAAAAAAAAGGATCCCAATATTCTATCACAGATAATAAATAGTTGACATATTGCAACACGTGTAATAGTTTCATTTGATACATGTAATAGTTAGTTTGCTTTCTGTTAGTTAGTTTTGCTTTCTGTTATTTCTATTTCCTTTCTCTATTGTTCTCTGGTTATAAATACAGAGGATGAATACTGTAAACTCAAGTCGAATGAATAAAGTTCAAGTTCCAGTTTACTTCTTTCACACTTTTCTCTATTATTTCTTTTACTCTGTATCATGGTATCAGCGTAGGAGGATCTATGTCCACTGATTCTGTTTCCGCTTCTATTACTAATTCTACGAATATGGAGAGCAATCCATATCACTTACAAAGTGGTGATTCACCAGGTGCAATCTTGGTGTCTAATATCCTCACTGGGGAAAATTACCATACATGGAGCAGGTCCATGATGATGACCTTGAAGGCGAAAAACAAAATTGGTTTTGTAAACGGATTGATAGTTCGTCCAGCTTCAACAGATAATTCAAATGTCTTGTGGGAAAGATGCAACAATATGGTATCTTCTTGGATTATCAGTTCAGTGTCAAGGGAAATTGGGGCCAGTATCATTTGTGCACAAACTGCAAAGGATATGTGGCAAGATCTCAAGAATAGATTTACACAAGGAAATGGGCCAAGAATTTTTCAACTCCAGAAAGATTTTTCAATGTTGATCCAAGAAAACATGTCGGTAAGGGATTACTATACAAAATTTAAGTCTTTATGGGATGAATTGGCTGATTACAATCAAATCCCTACTTGTTCTTGTGGGATTTTAAGAACCTGCACTTGTGATGCCATTCGGCAATTCTTGAAATATCAAGATAGACAACATGTCATTCAATTCTTAATGGGGTTGAATGAATATTTTTCTCATGTTAGAGGGCAGATTCTGATGATGGAACCTCTACCAGAAATAAACAAAGTATTTTCTTTAATAGTCCAAGAAGAAAAACAGAGAGAAATCAGCAGAACTAATGCAACTGAGACTGTTGCTTTCATGAGCAAAATACAAGAATCAATTCCATCAGGCCAAAGATTTGTTTCTGGAAACCAGCAGCAAAGAAGAGCCAAACTGTTCTGTACTCATTGTGGTATGTCTAATCACACGGTTGATAAGTGTTACAAAGTACATGGCTATCCTCCAGGATTCAAATCTACTAATTTTCGACAGAAAGGAAAGTCTGCATCAGCAAACCAAGTCACGAGCCAACCTTTTGCTACACCCTTTGAGACTTATAATAATCTGCCTTTCTCTCAAGAGGACTGTCAAAAATTGTTAGCTTTAATCCACTCACAATCTAATGAAACCATAACCCATCAAGCAGCCAATGTTGTTTCTAGCACTCCTCAAATAACCCAAGGTATGATATTTTCTAGTTTTTCCTCAAATTGTTCAACATCTTCATCAATAATTCAGAATAATTGGGTTGTAGACACTGGTGCTACAGACCATATTATTCATTCCATTGATATCTTTACTTCCATAACAAAGTCTTTAAACACTTTTGTTAAGCTTCCCAATGGCAATACTGTACCAGTCACCCATCTTGGCACAGTCAAATTGTCTGAAAACTTAATTCTCAAAGATGTGCTTTGTGTACCATCTTTTTCATATAATTTGCTTTCTGTTAGCAAACTCACTTCATCTCAGAAATGCACCTTCATATTTCTACCTGATCTTTGTTTTATTCAGGAATTTACCCCATGGAAGATGATTGGGATAGCTAGAAAGTCTGCTGGGCTATACATCTTGCAACAATCAGGTGCTTATGCTATTGAGTTTCAACCAAAAACAAACACTGTGAATTCCATTACAAATTCCAAAATCTGGCATAGTAGATTAGGACATCCTTCCATATCTCGATTATCTCTTCTTTCAAAGAATGTACCAGACATTAGTTTCTCAGACAAACTTGATAGTCATTGTACAGTTTGTCCTTTGGCCAAACAGAAAAGGCTTTCTTTTGAGACTCATTCATACAATAAAAGTTCTTCTTTCAATCTTGTTCATGCTGATATATGGGGTCCCTTTTCTGTTCCAACTCATAATGGTTCTAGATACTTTCTTACCTTGGTGGATGATCACACTAGATTTACTTGGACATACTTAATGAAAACAAAATCTGAAGTTCAAAATATTTTTATTGCATTTTACAATCTGGTTGAAACACAGTTTGAGACAAAAATAAAATGTGTGAGATCTGACAATGGGTTAGAGTTCAAAATGACAAATTTTTTTAATTCAAAAGGAATTTTGCATCAACTATCATGTGTAGAAACACCTCAACAAAACTCTATAGTTGAGAGAAAACATCAACATTTATTGAATGTAGCAAGAGCTTTAAAATTTCAATCAAACATACCTTTGATTTTCTGGGGAGAATGTATACTTGCTGCAACATATCTCATCAATAGAATTCCTTCATTAATTCTGAATAACGGATCTCCACATGAAGTTTTGTACAAATCAGTTCCAACATATCATCATTTAAAAATCTTTGGGTGTTTATGTTATGCATCAACACTTACACAAAATAGATCAAAATTTTCGCCAAGAGCAAGAAAATGTGTCTTTGTAGGATATCCATTTGGTATAAAGGGCTACAAGCTTTATGATTTGGAACAGAAAATATTTCTTGTTTCCAGGGATGTAATATTCCATGAATCAATATTTCCTTTTTCATCTCACTTGAATACAAGTTCTATGACTGAAAATCCATATCAGTCAAATAAATTGTCAGAAAACTCCATTTCTGTTCTTCCAAAACCAGTTCCAGATTACAATGAAAATGTAATCTACTCTGAATCATTACAGACAGAAAACACCTCTCCTGCACCATTGCAATCAGAAATTTCTTCTCATGATTCAAGTACTCAAGTTAGTACAGACTTACCCATACATGATGCAAATCAATTTCCACCCTTAAGAAAATCAACTCGACAACAAAAGAGGCCTGGTTATTTGCAAAATTATCATTGTAATTTAGCTGCTCTTGCTTCTCAATCATCTACAAGGGATCCTGCTACTAATCCAGGTAATAAACATAGCATATCTGATGTTCTTTCTTACTCCAAATTATCTGCATCACATAAAGCCTTCTCGGTTGCTATTTCTTCAGAATCAGAACCTTCATTTTATCACCAAGCTGTCCAGCATGCTCATTGGAGAGCTGCTATGTCTACAGAATTATCTGCACTAGAAATGAATGACACTTGGGCCCTTACAACACTACCACCTAATAAAACTCCTATAGGTTGTAAGTGGGTATATAAAATAAAATACAATTCTGATGGTTCAATAGAGAGACATAAGGCAAGACTTGTTGCCAAAGGGTATACTCAAAAGGAAGGCTTAGATTTTTTTGAGACTTTCTCACCCACTGCAAAGATGGTGACTGTGAGGTGTGTTTTATCACTTGCTGCAATACGCAATTGGCAGATTGTTCATCTAGATGTTAATAATGCATTCCTATATGGGGAATTAGATGAAGAAGTTTTTATGAAGCCTCCTCCAGGTTATCTTAGAAAGGGGGACAAAAGAGTATGTAAATTGCAAAGGTCTCTATATGGCCTAAAACAGGCTTCAAGACAGTGGAATTCCAAGTTTACTTCTGTGCTATTTAACATGGGATTCTCACAATCAAAGGCTGACTATTCTTTGTTTACTAAGAAAGAAGGAAACTCATTTGTTGCCTTGTTATTGTATGTAGATGATATACTGCTGGCTAGTAGTGATATAGCTGCAATTGAGAGTGTTAAAAGATCTCTAAATGCTGAGTTCAAATTAAAAGATTTGGGACCTGCAAAATTCTTTCTTGGTATGGAAATATCTCGATCAAAAAAGGGTATTTCTTTGTCTCAAAGAAAGTACACTTTAGAGCTTATTTCAGATTCTGGTTTACTTGCTGCAAAGCCAGCTCTATTTCCTATGGACACTCATACAAAACTATCCAAAGATGATGGTGAATTAGTGAGTGATTTTTCAGCTTACAGAAGACTAATTGGCAGGTTATTGTATTTGACTCACACTAGACCCGATATTACATTTGCAGTACATCATCTTAGCCAATTCTTGGATAGCCCTCGAATGCCCCATTTACAAGCTGCTATGAGAATCTTGAGATATCTCAAGTCTGCTCTTGGACAAGGCTTATTTTTCTCAGCTTCATCAAAGGTTCATGTCAAAGCTTTTTCGGATTCAGACTGGGCTAGTTGCCCTGACACTCGCAGATCAATAAGTGGTTATTGCATCTTTATTGGGGATTCTCTTGTATCATGGAAATCTAAGAAACAACACACAATATCAAGATCTTCAGCTGAGGCTGAATATAGATCCATGGCATTTACAGTTTGTGAAATTGTTTGGATCAAAGCCTTATTGGCTGACTTGCATCAACAACACACTCAGCCAGCTCTCTTATTTTGTGATAACCAAGCTGCTCTTCACATAGCAGCTAATCCAGTCTATCATGAACGTACTAAACACATAGAAATAGATTGTCATTTAGTGCGTGAGAAGTTACAAGAGGGTTTGATTACTACTTTGCATGTATCTTCTGCTCATCAGGTTGCAGATATAATGACCAAGCCTTTGGGTTCTAAGTCATTTGAAGTTCTTCTATCCAAGATGAATGTGCATAATATATACACATCATCTTGAGGGGGACTATCACAGATAATAAATAGTTGACATATTGCAACACGTGTAATAGTTTCATTTGATACATGTAATAGTTAGTTTGCTTTCTGTTAGTTAGTTTTACTTTCTGTTATTTCTATTTCCTTTCTCTATTGTTCTCTGGTTATAAATACAGAGGATGAATACTGTAAACTCAAGTCGAATGAATAAAGTTCAAGTTCCAGTTTACTTCTTTCACACTTTTCTCTATTATTTCTTTTACTCTGTATCATATTCCATGAAATTTTGTCAAAATCTAATGAAATATTAACGGACTTCATATATTTTAGAATAAAAAAAAAAAGTGGTCTTCACTGATAATGCAATTTTAATGGACCTGTTTACTAAGCTGGTTTTCGAATATCCCGTAGAAATGCAATTTTTCTATTGTCATGGCCCTCATCGTTAGCTTGCCTGGTATATATATCGCATCCCCGTTTACCGTATTTATAACCATCTATCTCTTTTACAATAAATAATGCTATTGTCTTTTAAAAGTTCTAAGAAAAACCAATTCAGATCCCATGTCAAATTTCATAGTCTCCGGAACGCAATGGGCTATCCTCGAATGCACCGAGAACCCATGATCATAAGTCTTCATCATCAAAAACTCTCAAATGGCAAAATAGCAAATTACTCGTGACGCAATGAGAGCTTAGTTGAACAAGAATTAAGTGTTTGGTTTTTTAAAAAAAAATCAATGTATAAATGACATGACTCGATATATATGAGATGTCAGATCTAGCACTGTATATTAAAAGAGTTTTAAAATCTAACGTATTATATCGATTCAGATTTATTTTTATAAGATTTATTTGTAAAAAACAATTTTTCACTTGAACTCTCTAATGCAAAAAATTAAAGTGCACATGTTTTTCTTACAGTTGTATCAGATTAGCGAGATTTCTGAGTTCAGCCGGTAGGACTCCGCTAAAAGCAAGATCCTTCAGCTGGCTGTCACACAAAAGGAAAAAAAAAAAATCCATAAAATAACTGAAATAAAAATATATCAAAGTTCTAGTACTATTTAGAAGAGGAAAACATCGTTATGTGGTCATACATATTTTTGCATACTTATATAAATATATATATAGCTCATGTATACCACAACTATTAATATATATTATTGCTGAAAAGATAGCTAGACAGATATAAAATCCATGAAAAAAGTGCTGATATCAACAAACATTTAGGTTCATGTTTATTAATTAAGAAAAATGTGGCTAGGGATAGCAAAAGGAAAGCTCTTACATGCTCGTGATTCCGCAAACAGTGCCATTTCGAGAGTGCAGTCGCACGTGACATTGCTTAGAGTTTCGATTCCGTCGATAATTTGTTGATACTTGTATCATGACAAAAATTCTCGTCGATCCTCCAATTTAAGCTCTGTAATTTTGTGGATATTGCTTCGAGAGCTTTCACTGTTGATCAACAAAATAAATTGATAATCCGAATGTATATATGTATGTTAAATAAAATCTACGAATCATCCTGGTCAAAAGGAAATGAAAAGCACAAATTGAGAGAGAGAGAGGTAAGCTCACGTAATCTAAAAAGATTAATCGATAGTATAATTAAAATTTTGGTGGAATTATTATAAAAAAAAGTTTAAATTAATTTTTTTAAAATATAGATAATCACGATTAATAGAACTAATCTTTTATGGATAGTAAGAGGCAGTCTTTATCATTATCTTTCTATACAACGAAAATGGACAGAAACTTTTTCTGCAGTCTACATGCATTGAACCTCTATTATGGATAGTAAGTACCTCTATTATTGCTAGATGACACAATCAACTAGGGCCTCAACTTTACAAAAGTGGATGAAATTGAACCAAAATAGCACAAGTTGCTCTGGACTGGATAACTACTAGGAAAATACTACCTATTTCTACCGCTCTATTTTATTTTTTTATTTTTATTTAGTAATTAAGTAAGTTTTTTTTAATAATATTATAATTTTTTTAAAAATATTTAAAAGTATTAAAAAATAGATGTATAAAAAAAAAAAAGTCCTGTAATTGATGGTAGCTCCCAGCTCCCCCCTAAAGTCACATTCAATAATAAAACCATTTTTTGCACTTAATTTACATGATTAAATACATATGTAGTATGTTTTCAAAATTAAAAAAAAAAAAAGGCAACTAAAGAATACATACAGTATAATATTGACATGATAATATTTAGTTTTATAAAAAAAAATATTAATTATAAACTTCTTATATAAATTAATTCCATTCATTTTAGCAATAACATATACAACTTTTTAATATGTAAACTCAAGTTCCAATGAATCTCAATCAATAGTTATTAGATCCGTTAAGATAGTGAAATATTTTATTTTATTTTATTTTATTATTAGAATTGGGTATGTTGTGAGGTTGGTATTTTCGTTGGAAAATAAATATGTTTCTTGTTCGGCTTCTTCTTCCAGCTTCAATCGTCATGACCGTTTGCTTTGCAACTTTTGCTTCCGGAGCCCCTGATCAACTGCCCCCTGATGAAGGTATACACACACACAGATATATCTCAAAGCCTTCTTTTATTTTTTATTTTTATCGATTGACATATATATAGTCCGTTAATCCAGGAGTGAATTTGATTAATTGGGTTTGCTTAATATATAATTGTGGAGTTTAATTTACAGTGCAAGCTTTACGTGACATATTCAATACGTTGGGGAAGAATGACGACTGGGACTTCTCTAACCCATGTAATAGTACTGGACTAACAACGGACGACATAAAAGAGAACACTGTTGCTATTAACTGCAGCAACTGCCCCTTCGTCAATGGCAACGAGTCGTACCAAGTTGTGGGCATGTACGTTGTCATCTCTCTTTCTCTGATATCTTAATGACGAGCTGTTTCTTAAGTCTCAAAATTTTTTTTTATAGGAAAACACATATGATTAACGTCAGAAAAACATTACAAATTGTTAACGTGATATGCTTAATTTATTTTACAGTAAAATGTATAATTCAATTATTTTTTCAAAAAAATAGTAACTAAGGCTTGCCCAAATATGCAGTGAGTCGCTGACACCGAATTACAATTATGTATGGTCCCGACTGTGTACCACAATTTTTGTTGATGTCTTTTCAACAATTGTTTCTTTTGAGCTGTACAAAATTGACCTGTTCATTCTCGCGCTCACACACGTACACACCTGTTAGATATCAATTGAGTAATATTAATGGTGATTGGCCATTTCATATAAACAAACAATAAAGTTTCAAAGTCATTCTCCTATCTTCTCAGTCAGCAACTCGTTCTGTCGGTAGGCTAGCTTTAGCGTTCCACGCTGAAAAGGATAATACCACGTATAAGTTTAAAAAACTACTAATTACACGAGTCATCGCTTACACATACTTTTATAAATTAATTCTTTTTATCTTAATTTAAAAAAATTTATTATTTTTTACAAATTTCTCATCACACCTAATATTTAAACAAAGTCTTATAATTTTTTTAAGGATAACACGACTGCTCCCCATCTTATTTTTCTTACCAAATAGTAATTCCTAAGTACGGTTTTATTAGTTGATTTTCAAAAAACAAGTACGATTTTATTAAGTTCACTTCTAAAAATATTATTTTTTAGTCATTATGTTCTCAAGTTAATTTGTAAAGCACATTATTCATATTACTTATATAATAAAATTAGATTTTAAAATTAAAATTTAAAAGTTTTTCTTTTAAATTAAATCAAGTAATATAAACACTTTAATAAATGTGTTATCCACTTTGACTTATTAATTATCTTCTTTTTGCATAACAAAATTAAAATCAAGCCATGTAAACACTTTAATAGATGTGTTATCCACGCAACCTTATTAATAGCTTCTTTTTCCATAAAAAATACATCTTTATTGGTTTTCATGTTCTTTTGATCTTACTTCATTGGCTAATTATAATTCAAAATAACAATATTTATAATTATAAAGTGTGTAAATGCTGTGCATTTTTTTAAAAATGAATGAATACTGGACCAATGCAAAAAAACTAATTTTTTAGAAGTAAATCTCGCTCTTTTTCAAATGAAATGCGTAACGCTTGCATAATCTATAATTATATCTAGCATTATTCTCCATTTATATATGCTATCCTATTTCATTATATATATTACAAAATTGTTTCTTTATATAGAGATGCATGCTGTTTATTATAGTTTTTCTCATCAGCAATTACACCTTTTGATATAATATATTTTTAAGTAATTATCTATTTAAGTAGTGAAATCATTCAACGCATGTCACGTAAAGTATAATTGTATTTAATAAAATTAAAGATAAAGAATAGTAGTATAACTATTTTAATATGGCTATAGTCTTAAAAATCAAGATTTAGTTGCTATATATATATATGTATGTATGTATGCGTGCATTGCGTGTTGTGAAAGTTAAGCACAGTTATTGAAAAAATAGTAGTGATAGAGAAGTCTTTTACAACTTTGTTTTAAATTGATGACATTTTTCTCCTACACAGTTACAATTATGTTTTATAAAAACATTTTTGTCCTTATCATTCTCCTTTAAAAACAAACGATTTCCTATTGAAATTTCAGATTTCTCAAGGGACAGAGTCTATCAGGCAGGCTTCCTCCAAATTTGGAGAAGTTACCTTGCTTGCAAGTACTGTAAGTGTGGTGTACGTGTATTGTTTTCTTTCATCAACTAACTTACCTACATATTGAAACTCATTTATTCGTTCTCCTCTGTCGCATCTGCAGTGACCTCTCTCGCAACTATCTTAACGGTTCAATCCCTCCGACATGGGGCTCCGCGAAGCAACTGACAGATATGTAATCCCACTCTCTTATATTACAATAATGTTAGATATAAGAGTTAGATACAAGTTTTAAATAGATAAATTTTATACAAGTTTTATAAAAAGAGTTGGGAATTCCTCTAAAAACCATTTCTCTATTGATGTGTCTGTTTAGATTAACGTTGTTCTCATGTGGATGTACGTAGCTAATTGTACGTTATATATTAATATATTATTATTATAAGTAATTATTCGTGGCTTTTAAGTTTAAAAACATATTTAATATTCAAAATATCTTCAAATTTTATGAATAATAGTGAACTAAAATATTTTATTGAATTTTAGAAAGAGAAAAATAAGATTTTGAATAAAAATATATTTTAAAATAACTATTACATTAGAGTTTATGAAAATGAATATATAGAGTTAATAAATTATTTGAATGTAATTTTTTAATATTATATATTTCGATTTTAACACAGTGGTCTTATCGCATGCAGTTCCCTTTTAGGAAACCGGTTAACGGGTCGTATCCCCGGAGATCTTGCAAAAATCACAACTTTGAAAAGCTTGTGAGTTTCGATCGCACCCATCTCGTTTCTATATTTTAACAGTTTTTTCAGAGGATTATTGTTAGCGAGCAATTCGGTTTTCTACTTCGCAGGACGGTCGAGTTCAATCAACTTTTTGGAAATCTTCCTCCAGAGCTTGGGAATATGTCCTTCTTAGAAGAATTGTAAGATGAATTTCATATTCTCAATTGCGAGTTCCATCTCTCTTATTTGCAGCGAGAATTATTTGGATTGGATTTTCTGTAGAAAAAAAATGTGGAATCCTGATATTAATTGCTGATAATTAAGCCATTAGATGAATTACTTTTACTTGTATATTTATATTTATCTGTTGTTTTCGATCGTAGTAAACTCAGCTCGAATAATTTTACTGGGGAGCTACCTCTTTCATTTGCAAACTTGATCTCATTGCAAGATTTGTAAGCTTCTAATTACTTCTTTCTATATCGAGTATTCCTCGTACTGAAATTGCAAGTTACTAATTTTTGCCTTGTGAGATACCTATGACATTTTTTTTTTTGTCTTGTCCATCATTGATCAAACGCAAATGCACTCGGATTAGCGACAATCAATTTTCTGGACAGATTCCCAGTTATATTCAAAAGTGGAAAAAACTCACTAAACTGTGAGAACTTATATATTTCTTAATTTTTTGAACTTTTGAAAAGAATTTGTTGTTATTATATTTACGAAAATCGTGTATTATCATGACTCATAAAATCCAAATATGGCAACAACAGATTTATTCAGGCAAGTGGTTTGAGGGGACCAATTCCTAGCCTTGATCTCTTGGAAAACTCAGGAATTGAATTGTCAGTATGAATCCCTATTAATCTCACAGCTATATATGGAGATGGAACATATATATAATATGATTTGAACGAGTATTCTTTGTTGAATTTTGACATATAGGAGAATCAGTGACTTGAATGGATCTGATCAAGCACCTTTTCCACTGAAAAACATTAACGTAACGAAATGGAAAATACTGTGAGTCTAATGTTTCAGCAGCATATAAATTTTCCAAAGTAATGTACGATCGATCCTTATGCTCAAGTTTTACATAATTATTTACTTTTTTTTTCCAAGGATATTGAGGAATTGCAATCTTACCGGACGGCTACCCAATGCAACATTAATATCTTCCGTGGCTAAGAAATCATTGTCAACCTTGTTCGTATAGTACTTCTTGATCATCTTCCACTTATTTCCCAGCCCGTTTTCTGATATATATTTTAGAAACCTTCGTGAAATTAATTGTACCGCTTGAAAGGACCGGAGTTGAATCTAATTCACTTAGTTATAAATTAATTCTCCTCGTGCAGAGATCTCAGCTTCAACAGTCTAAGTGGAGATATTCCAGAGAGCTTTGGAAGCTCACTACAAAGAGTAGAACGCATGTAAGCAATATGGAAAATGTTATAGCTCCTGACACATTGTGTATGGTTTTTTTTTTCGATTAAAGAAATATTTTTTTAATGAAATTGTCAATTTTTTCTTAAATATTTAACGATATTAAAAAATTGAATGAAAAAAAAGAGGCTGACAGAAATACACGTACACTTGGACACATGCATTGTCGGGCGGTAGGCCTAGCATGACCTAAGCAATATTGTAGACAGAAATAGATTGATTTCATTCAAATTAAAGCTGACATCGCCTAGATAAGTTTCGGCATATTGGGCGGGGATGTAAAAGGCCCATTAATTTAGAATAGACTGATCAATTGAGCAATCTCTCAACCCACTTTTCCAGTTTGTTCACTCTTAATATAATGTAATCATTAAAACGCGCGCCATGTATTATTATTGATTGGTATATGTAGCGTTTTCAACGTGTTAAAAAAATTGCATCATGAGCTTGGTACCTGCATTAATGACTTAGCTCATCACATATAGATACTAATTTAGCCATTTCAATTGTTTAGAGATCATTATTCTAAAAGTCTGAACTGATAAAAGGAGATAAATTTAATCTTTATTTTTTACTTGACAAGATTTGTCTAACCAGGAGCAAGTTTACCCGATGAAAGCTGTAATGCACAAAGCTACGCATGTAATTAATAATGATATTGCTGACTGGTTAATACTGATTCTGTGCAGATACTTAACCGGCAACTTGTTTACTGGACCAATACCTACTTGGATACTGGATGGAAATAAAAAAATGTAAGCTAATTCTCTGCCAAATTTCCATATCTATGTTTGAGCTTTCATGGAATATTTGAGCTTTCTTGGAACATTCATCAATGTATCAATAAGAAGAGTTGAGGCTTTTTCCTTGATTTCTAAGCTCAAAGAATAGTTTTTAGATCTAGCATTTGAAAAGAATGAGTGAAAAAAAAATTGTTCTCACCGAAACCAAGTTATGCACAATTTTACTAATTCGAATATCTCCTTTTAAATTCGAGACTCATATATTTGTATTATTGCTAGTTGTATTTGGTCATCCAAGTTGAAGGGAAAGAACTGTTAAGAAATAATTTCACATTGGCTGTGGACAAGGTCTTGCGCATGTTTATAAGCAATGAGCAATCATCTCTTATAGAACCGGTTTAATGAGATGAGTTAGGCCCATGAATTTCTTCATAGTATCAGAGAATACCACAGGACGAATGTGGGCCACACTACTTACCCCGTGACAAGGACCAGAAAAAATACTGGCCTGCACGTAAGGGAGGGTGTTGAGAAATAATCCCACATTGGCTGTGGACAAGTTCTTGGACATGTTTATAAGCAATGAGCAATTATCTCTTTGATGCAGCAGATTCTGCATGCAAGACTAACGCAGCACGTGAGCTGCGAGGATTGCATTAGGAAATGCCGTAAACAAAGGAAGTCTTCAACAGCTCGTCACTTTATTGCAGATTTCGTTTTTAATATTTCCATGTTTCCATTTTAATAAGTTTCCCATTTTTAATAAGTTTCCTTTCGTGTTGGTACGTTAGTGATATCTTTCCCATTTAAAAACAAGTTTCCTTAGTTGGTTTTCTGGTATAAGGGAACCGAATATGGGAGGGCATGTAATGTTGACATTTTGGAGAAAATTATTACAGAGTATTGAATAAACTTGTGACTCTTTGTTGGAGAAGACAGCTCTTCTTGCACTTTATCTCTTTTCCTTTCTTTGCACGTTTCCGCTACGTCAATTGGCATCGGAGCAAGGTTTCGCCTGGCTCTATGGCAAGAAACGATAACAACCAAAACCGAGATGAGGCTCTTTTGGAATCCATCCAAACACAAAACCAACAAAACCAGCAACGGTTTGAGAGGATTGAACGTGTTTTGTTGGAGATCCAAAGGTCCATAACCAACGTCCGTGTGGAAGACAATAGAGACCATAATGAGGCCCAACGGGATCAAACTCACCCCAGAGGAGAGAGGAGGTTTAGACAACCACCAATAGGCAACGCTGGAGACGTTTCCTCCAGTGACGATGAACTTGAGAATGCAGAGGTAGGAGAAAATCAGAGGGGTCGCAACAGTCATTCTAACTTCAAAATAAAGATTGACCTACCATGTTTCAATGGACATCTCCACGTTGAAAGTTTCCTCGATTGGCTCCTGGAAGTGGAGAATTTTTTTGATTATATGCAAATACCCGAGAATCAACAAGTGAAGTTGGTGGCCTATAAATTACGTGGTGGCGCATCCACTTGGTGGGAACAAACTCAAAATAACCGAAGACGACAAGGCAAGCAACCTGTCCGTGTGTGGCACAAGATGAAGAGGCTAATGAGAGCTCGATTCCTTCCCCCAGATTATGAGCAGCTTCTGTATCAACAATACCAGAACTGCAGACAAGGCATAAGGTCTATTAATGAATACACTGAAGAGTTCTATCGGCTAAACTCTAGGAACAATCTCTCGGAAACAGAAGGGCAACGAGTAGCCAGGTATATTGGAGGATTACGCATCACCATACAAGACAAAGTGACATTACACACCGTTTGGACTCTCTCGGAAGCAGTCAATTTGGCAATGAAGATCGAATTACAACTATCCCGACCACCCACCAGGACACCAAGCTTCTCCCCAACAAGCAAAGGGACTGAACCACCAACTCAGCCGAGTCTACCTCATGCACCTTCCTCCAGTCATGATCCAAAGACGCAAGGCAATTACCAAGCCCCTAAGCTCAACACCACCACGGCAGGGAATAGGGGGAGCACTGGAAATAATCCTTACAGCAGGCCGATCACCGGTAAGTGTTTTCGTTGCAACCAACCGGGACATCGCTCCAATGAATGCCCCAATCGAAGATCCGTTAACATGGTAGATGGCAAGGAGTCGACTAAAGAGGATGAAGAGGAGTCAGAGGAGGAAAGCGAGTTAGTTGAAGGTGACGAGGGTGACTTAGTGAACTGCATCATACAGCGGCTCTTTCTGACACCGAAACATGAGGATCACTCCCAGAGGCATGTTATTTTCAAGACTCGCTGCACCATTAATCAGAAGGTTTGCAACTTGATTATTGATAGCGGGAGTTGTGAAAACATTGTATCAAGGGCACTGGTTGCTACGTTGAAGCTGCCCACGGAGCAACATTCCAAACCTTATAAGATCAGTTGGATAAAAAAAGGGGCCGAGACTAAGGTAACAGCCACTTGCCGAATCCCGTTTTCAATTGGTAAAGTTTACAATGATGTAGTGGACTGCGATGTGGTGGAAATGGACGCCTGTCACGTACTGCTAGGAAGGCCATGGCAGTTTGATGTGGATGCCACATATAGGGGGCGCGACAACACGTATACGTTCTGGTGGCACGAACGAAAGGTGACACTGCTGCCCGCAGCAGAACAGCAGCCCGATGCAGCAACCCTTACGAAGAAAGCTAGTTTCCTTACGGTGAATGAAGGCCAATTCCTGATGGCTGCCAAGGAATGTGGGGAAATTATGACACTAGTTGTGAAAGGAAGAACAGAGGAATACACGTCTGGATTGTCACCAGCCGTGCAGACTTTGCTAGAAGAATTTTCGGACATCATTCCGCAAGAGCTACCAACGGGACTTCCTCCTATGTGCGAAATACAACATTGCATTGACTTGATGCCGGGTGCTAGTCTCCCAAACTTGCCACACTACCGAATGAGCCCCAACGAGCACAAAATATTACAAGACCAAGTTGAGGACCTCCTCCGCAAGGGACTGCTTCGAGAAAGCATGAGCCCTTGCGCTGTCCCAGCCTTACTCACCCCCAAGAAGGACGGGAGCTGGCGAATGTGCGTGGACAGCCGCGCCATCAACAAAATCACGGTAAAATATAGATTCCCCATACCTCGACTAAATGATATGCTAGACATGCTTGCAGGCTCAAACGTTTTCTCCAAGCTAGACTTAAGGAGCGGCTATCATCAAATAAGAGTTCGACCCGGCGATGAGTGGAAAACAGCTTTCAAAACAAATGAGGGGCTCTACGAGTGGTTGGTCATGCCTTTCGGCTTGTCAAACGCACCTAGCACCTTTATGAGAGTGATGCACCAAACTCTCAAACCGTTCATTGGCAAGTTCGTCGTTGTATATTTCGACGATATCCTCCTATACAGCCAAGATGAGCAGCAGCACCTTTTACACTTGAAAGAAGTGTTGTCTGTCTTGAGAGATAACAAGCTGTATATCAACTTGAAGAAGTGCAATTTTCTCACCAACAACTTGCTTTTCCTCGGCTTTGTCGTTGGTTCAGAAGGAGTACGGGTCGATGAAGCAAAGGTTCGAGCAATCCGAGAATGGCCCCGCCCCTCTTCCATTACTCAAGTCCGTAGCTTCCACGGGCTAGCAACTTTTTATCGAAGATTCATCCGCAACTTCAGCACACTTGCAGCACCCATTACCGAATGTATGAAGAAGGGTCGATTCCAATGGGGTGATGACCAAGATATAAGCTTCGCTGTAATTAAAGAAAAACTGTCCACCGCCCCAGTGCTTGCACTGCCCAGTTTTGAGAAATTATTCGAAGTGGAGTGCGATGCATCCATTGTTGGCATTGGTGCCGTTCTCTCACAAGAAGGCAGGCCTGTCGAATTCTTTAGTGAGAAATTAAATGAAGCGAGGCGCAAGTGGACTGTCTATGAGTTGGAATTCTACGCAATAGTCAGGGCCTTAAAGCATTGGGAGCATTACCTGGTTCAACGCGAATTCGTGCTGTATAGTGACCATCATGCGTTGAAGTTCATCAACACTCAATCCCACCTGAACCGAATGCATGCCAGGTGGATTACTTACATTCAAAAATTCACCATGGTCCTCAAACACAAATCGGGTCACCACAACAAAGTGGCGGATGCCCTCAGCCGTCGGGGGGAACTCCTGCTCACCTTACGTGCTGAAATCACTGGATTCGAACAGCTCAAAGAACTATATGTGGATGATGATGATTTTGCAGAAACATGGAAGAAATGTAGACTCAAGCAACCCATGGCAGATTTCCATATCCAAGACGATTATTTGTTTCGTGGCAACCAGTTGTGTATACCCAGAATTTCCCTACGTGAACATTTAATCCGTGAATTGCACGATGGGGGCCTTGGGGGTCATGTGGGGCGCGACAAAACTATTGCTCTAGTTGCTGAACGTTACTATTGGCCTCAATTGAAGAGGGATGTTGGCAGGTTTGTTCAAAAATGCCCCATCTGCCAAGTAGGGAAGGGACAAGCTCAAAACACAGGCCTCTACACCCCTCTTCCAGTGCCAAAAAACATCTGGGAGGACGTGAGTATGGACTTCGTACTCGGTCTTCCGCGAACCCAACGCGGAGTGGATTCTGTGTTTGTCGTGGTCGATCGGTTCTCTAAAATGGCGCATTTTATACCATGCAAGAAGACAGCTGATGCATCCAATATTGCCCACCTCTTCTTCAGAGAAATCGTGCTGCTTCATGGGATTCCGAAGTCAATTACATCCGACAGAGATGTGAAATTTCTCAGCCATTTTTGGATCACCCTTTGGAAAAAATTTGAAACCAACCTCAAGTATAGTAGCACCTGCCATCCACAAACAGATGGACAAACGGAAGTGACAAACCGCACGTTGGGCAATATGGTTCGTTGCATCTGTGGTGATAAGCCAAAACAGTGGGATGTCTGCCTTCCGCAAGTAGAATTTGCTTTTAACAATATGGTCAATCGATCCACTGGGAAAACACCATTTGAGGTTGTCTACACGCGACCCCCGAAGCACACCCTTGATTTAATTCCCCTTCCAAAACTCCCGGGAATTAGTACTGCTGCAGAAAATATGGCGGAGAGGATACAGCAAGTCCATTCAGATGTGCGCATCAACTTAGAAAGGGCCAACTTACGTTACAAACAAGGAGCAGACAAGCACAGGCGAGTTAAGATTTTCCAAGAAGGGGACTTGGTCATGGTGCACCTTCGTAAGCAGCGTTTTCCAGCTGGCACTTTAAGTTGCAGATGAAGAAGTTCGGACCATGTCGAATTGTGAAAAAGATAAACAATAATGCATATGTCGTCGACCTCCCTGATCACATGTCAATTTCATCTACCTTCAACGTAGCAGACATTTATGAGTACCATCCGCCGGATGAAGCACTCTATCTTGACCATAGCTCGAGGTCGAGCTTCTTCCCGAGTGAGGAAGAATCTGATGCAGCAGATTCTGCATGCAAGACTAACGCAGCACGTGAGCTGCGAGGATTGCATTAGGAAATGCCGTAAACAGAGGAAGTCTTCAACAGCTCGTCACTTTATTGCAGATTTCGTTTTTAATATTTCCATGTTTCCATTTTAATAAGTTTCCCATTTTTAATAAGTTTCCTTTCGTGTTGGTACGTTAGTGATATCTTTCCCATTTAAAAACAAGTTTCCTTAGTTGGTTTTTTGGTATAAGGGAACCGAATATGGGAGGGCATGTAATGTTGACATTTTGGAGAAAATTATTACAGAGTATTGAATAAACTTGTGACTCTTTGTTGGAGAAGACACAGCTCTTCTTGCACTTTATCTCTTTTCCTTTCTTTGCACGTTTCCGCTACGTCACTCTTATAGAACCGATTTTATGAAATGAGTTAGGCCCATGAATTTCTTCATAGCTAGCCTCCTTTCTGGTTTCGAATTGAAGGTTCTGGTATTTGTTTATGGGATTAGTAGCAAACATAATTATGACTATGAAGAAGATCATGATGGTCATTTTAGGCAGTATTTGCTAATTATATATTAGCTTATGATAATTAATTGATAAGCAGCATATCCCATTAGGAGTAATGGATTGAGATTGCAATTGTAAGCTGAATCTTTTGGACAATACACAGGAATGAACAATACGAAGAATCAGAAGAATAATTTGAATCTGACATCATCTTTCCAAGAATTTGATGATCTGTCATGTAAAGTACTAAAAGTACTTGTGATAATTTGATCGTGCTGCATTACGGAAGACAATGAAACACATTGCTTCTTTTGTGTGCAGCGATCTTTCATATAACAAGTTTACAAATATTCCTGAAGGATCGGAATTATCATCAAAGTGTCAACATGGGGATGGGTAAGACTTTCATCTAATAGTATGAGACGCACATGCATGCAGCATGGTCACATATATATACTCACTCATGAACTTTTATCTTGGTGTCATTTTCCTCATCAGGATTAACTTGTTCGCAAGCTCTTCGATGGACAATGAAACGTAAGTATCAATTTGTTTTGTAAGTTTTTCTAAGGTCAACTTTCCTGTGAAATATGACACAAATCCAATTTCTTTCATGTTATATATATATATATATATATATTAATGCTAATTTGTTGATCTGGACCTTCATTGCATATTACGTACGTACAAGTAGCAATATTGTTTCGTGTTTGAGGAGTAGCTCGCGCTGTCCCAAAAGTAAGTTGAAATGTCATATATATACTTCCTCTAGATTGATAAATTCTCCGCGTGGTTACATTTGGGTCGTCATTAGTAGTACTACATTCATGTTCTTAGCAAAACTTCTTACAGTTTGCAAATATATAGATTTTTAAAAACAAACAAAAAAAATGACGTAAAAAAAAGAGGTGAAAAATCATAGGTTGAAGACTCGTCTGAAATTGTAGATGTCGTTTTCTTCCTTTTTCCCCCATTTTTCTTTTTAATGAAATTAGGCCTCATGTTTTGTTTAGCCGATGAACACGTGTGGCTAAAATGTTGCTTTTTGTCTCAGATGGCCGGTACAAGCTTCATATAAACTGCGGCGGAGAAGAAGTAACTGTTAATAACAATATTAAATTTGATGCTGATACAAATCCAGGGGGAGCTTCAGATTTCGTCCGTTTAAAAGAGGACTACTACTGGTCATTTAGCAGCACTGGTCAATTCATAGATGATAACCGCCCTATAAAAGCTTTCATTTTGTCAAATTCGACCGAACTGATCTCTACGGACACGACCGATCTAAGACTGTACATGAAAGCGCGCTTTTCTCCTCTCTCTCTTACTTACTATGCCTTTTGTTTGGTAAGAGGGAATTACAGTGTAAGGCTCCATTTTGCAGAAATAGTGTTCACTGATGATGAAACGTTTAGCAGCTTGGGAAGACGTGTATTTGATGTTTACATTCAGGTTAATTTCCTACGTAAACATTGTTGCTAGCACGAAACAATTGTTAATGCTGCATGAACATGTAATTAATGGATTCGAACATTAATATTATAATATATATTGTAGGGAGAGCGAGTGCTGAAGGATTTCGATATTGTAAAAGCGGCAGGTGGGGTTCGTAAGCCAAATATACAACCTTTTAATGCTGTCGTGACTAATAGTGGTACCCTGGAGATCCGTTTCTACTGGGCTGGGAAGGGGACAACTGATATCCCATCCAAAGGAGACTACGGTCCTCTTATTTCAGCCATTTCTGCGGAATCTCGTAGGTTTTCTGTTCAATATTGAGCTCTTGCATTCACTTTTAATGGCCTGGTTTGCTCACGTTTCTAAGCTTTTGATTTTACTTTTCTTTCAGTAGATAATTAATTAAGGCAGCATGATGATCACGCACATGCTTCATGGAACATGCCAAACTCATTAAATTACATCAATTCGTTTTTGTGTGATGTTCATTTCAATACTTTCCTTTGTTAGAAAAAAAAATTATGCAGATCACTATTAAAATTTTAATTAAGTCGTGAATTAAAGAAAATAATTGTGTTGATTTTTAACTACTTTTGAAACTGTCGGACGTCATACATTTCTAATTAGTTGGCTAGTTGATGATTTCTCCTATCAATTGCCTTGACAATATTGATCTTAAACTATAACCCTCGTAAATTTATATATTTTCAATGCAGACTGTTAGAATATTACCATATTTAGAATATATTCATAATATTTTAGTATATATAATAATATGACTTATTTTCTACTATATTTAATTTATTGTATAAATCAATTAGTATCATTGAGTTACTGTATTTCCATCATTTCTCTAGTTCCATTCACCTATAAACAGGAACACATATTATATATTCAACACTTCATATAGCAAAGATGTAGCCCCAAGGTTCCTCTCATTCACTCTCTCCCCTCATCTCCCATCTCCCTTCTCTTTTCTATATTTTATTTTATTTTTATTTTCTACAGATGAAATCCCTCCAAGTACACCTACAGATGAAATCACTTCAACTATACCTAAAGGGGCAGTGGTTGGAATTATCGTTGCCGGAGCTTTTCTTATAATATTATTTATTGTGGCTATACTCTGGTGGAAAGGTTGTCTAGGACAAAGATCAACTGCTACTGAACATGGTAGTTTCAAGGCAACTAGTATTGTTATTATCAAGCAGTTTTCCTTCTCTACAATCAAGATATAGAAGTTTCATTAAAATATTTCTCATCTGTACCATAAGGAATATTGTTAAGAATTCTTCAAGTTTCCTAGAGATACTTGCCTATCTAACTTGGCACCTTCCTCAGATTTAAGAGGCCTAGACATGAAAACTGGAACATTCACCTTAAGGCAAATCAAAACAGCCACAAACAACTTTGATGCGGCGAATAAAATTGGGGAAGGTGGTTTTGGTTCTGTTTATAAGGTATAGCGGAGAAAATAATTTCCTTAATTTGATTGATGCTAGTTGAACTCCCCTTAATTGTAGCTCTTTCTTTTTGAAGTGTCATTGTTTAAGCATGAAAATAAGTTTATGTTTTCTGTATGCACGCATTCAGGGCGTTTTGTCTGATGGCACCATGATGGCAGTCAAACAGCTTTCTTCCAAATCAAAGCAAGGAAATCGTGAGTTTTTGAATGAGATCGGCATGATTTCTGCTTTGCAACACCCTCATCTTGTAAAGCTCTATGGATGCTGTGTTGAAGGAAATCAATTGTTGCTGGTATACGAGTACATGGAAAATAATAGTCTCGCTCGTGCTTTGTTTGGTAAAGTTTTTTCTTCATGCATGTAATTACTTTGTTTACTTGAATGCGTATTAGTTTACATGCAATCAATAATAACATGCATGTATCATGTATGCATAATGGTAATCCTAATTAAATGCTTTCTAATAACTTGATTGATTGAAGGGCCAGAAGAATATCAATTACAATTGGATTGGCCAACAAGACATAGGATTTGTGTTGGTATAGCAAGAGGTTTGGCCTATCTCCATGAAGAATCAAGATTGAAGATTGTCCATAGGGACATCAAGGCCACGAATGTCTTGCTTGATAAAAATCTCAACCCTAAGATATCCGACTTTGGTTTGGCCAAGCTTGATGAAGAGGATAATACCCACATCAGCACCCGAGTTGCTGGAACTTAGTGAGTTGTATTTTATAATGCACCTAAGACTTTTGTTTTAAAAGAAAAAAAAAAACAATTAGAAATGATTGTCGTTGATTATATAGCAATGTTAGAAATTCCCGATGTTGAAAACGCCACATGATGATCTGTGATTTTGCAGTGGTTATATGGCACCTGAGTATGCGATGCGAGGCTATTTAACTGACAAAGCAGATGTTTATAGTTTTGGAATAGTCGCCTTGGAAATTGTCAGTGGGAAGAGCAACACGAGTCATCGGCCTAAGGGGGAATCTCTACAGCTTCTTGATTGGGTGATTTCAATCACTTTTTGTCTTGCATTTCTTGCTTTTACACACTTGGTTATTTTTATTTTCTTGTGTTTGCTAATATTAAAAATGTGGACTAGCTAGGGAAATCTTTCATGATAAATATCAAATATCCAATTGCCACACTTGTAGAGCAAGAATGAAGAATCAACTCCGTCTTCTATTATCTGTTTCCCGAGTACTTTTTTCTAGGAGTACAAATTCCTTACCAATTAATATCACGTTGTTACTGATTTCTCAAGTCAAAAATAACTATTTTTCCTCTGTAATTGGTAGCTTATTCTATGATTTGTTTATGCAGGCACTTGTTTTAAAAGAGAAAGGAAATCTATTGGATTTGGTTGATCCAAGATTAGGCTCAAACTACATGAAGGAAGAGGTAATGCGTTTGATTAATGTGGCTCTCCTATGCACTAATGTTTCTGCAGCAGTTAGGCCTACCATGTCCTCAGTGGTGAGCATGCTTGAGGGCAGCGCTGTTATTCCTGAGTTGGGTCCAAATTTAAGTATCATAGATGATGAAATGAAAGTGAAGGCACTGTGGGAGCATTTTCAAGATAAGAAAGAATCGAGTAGGTCGGAAAATAGCCAGACCCAAAGTTTATTAATGGATGATCCATTCACGGGTTCTTCTACATCCGCTGTTGATCTATATCCAATCAACGTGGAATATTCTAGTTATTGGGAGAAAAGAGTTTAGATAAATGAGGGATACTGCTGATCTTCATGCTTAGTTTGCCGTCTTTAATCGTGCATTAATTGTTGTGACATATTATGTGGTGTACTTAAATGAAAAGTCACATTATTTAATAAGTTCTCTTGGATTATGTGGCGTAATAAATGTGAGTTGCTAGCATAGGCATCTGAAAACTGTAAACTTTTATATGTGATACTGATATGGGATTATATTTGAATTGGGACATAATCTTTATGTTTTACAATTTACATTTCCTGATTTTCATGTTTAATTTTTCTATTGATATTGCATTCTGATTAGATTTTGTATATCATGTTGGTCTATAAAATCAAAAGATTTATAGCCATACCTGGCAATTTTTTACGTACGCATCCCCTTTTGATTTTTCCAGATTATAAGATAAAAAAATATTTATATTGAATTTGTAAAATACATATATAAATTCTCCTTAAACTATCATTTAATTTTGAATCACTCCTCAAACTATAAATATATATATATATATATATAATTAATCTACCGCATGAAATGCATGTAGTGTGCCAGAAAGCCTTAATTTACATGCAATCAAGTCCCAACACGGACCAAGTACTACTGATCATTACTATTTGCCCCTAATGCGCACCAAATTATATGTACTTAGAAATATTTGGAAAAATAAATCACAGTAGTTCGAACTGATCATTATCCCTAAATATATTATTATAAGTTTTACAATTAAATTGATGCACTGTTTGATTAATTTCAGAAGTTAAAATCAAAATTAACTGAGTTATGATTAGGACCAACATTAATGATCGTTTAGATGCCGTTTTGAGTTTATAAAAAAATTGTTAGTTGAGAAATGATCAGTGTTTGGTCCATATATATATTCATAATGTCCCAACAACAACATTAGAAACGGAAAAGAGACTGTAAAAGAGAAAATGTGTATTACCAAAATACACATGATCATGCGTACGTGTGTGTGACATATATATATATATACTTCTGCATCATTCTTTCCACACCTTTCAAGTCCTAATTAACTGTTCTTTCTCTTTAGATCTCTCTCAACACAAGTACATACCTGACCGCGTACGCCATGAAACATTGGATTAAAAGCTTTTGTTCTTTTGCTTTTGTCGTGTTACTCGTTTCATGCCATTCCAAAACGGAGCAATTGAGTATGTTAATAGGTCATGAAGATCATTATTTACAAACGGGCAGCTGTGATTTCTTCCGAGGAAGATGGGTTCAAGATGATTCCTATCCTTCGTACAACTCAACATCCTGCCCCTTCATTATGAAAGAATTTGACTGCCAGAAAAATGGGCGACCTGATACTGATTATCTCAAATACAGATGGAAGCCTCGCCGTTGTAAATTGCCAAGGTCAGTCGGTACCCATATATGTATGCATTAATAATATGTGTTATCAAAAACCTGCATCTTGCATGTGTCCATGATCTAGTGTCCTAACTGCAGGGTACGTACGTAACGTCCGTCTTAATTTATATGTATGATCATTTTTTGCATGTCTTGTACATATGCATGTAGATTCAACGGTCTGGATTTCTTGAGAAGGTTTAAGGGGAAGAGAATATTGTTCGTAGGGGACTCTCTAAGCCTCAATCAATGGAAATCTCTCACATGCATGTTGCATGTTTCAGTGCCCCAAACAAACTACACTCTCGAGAGAAAAGGTGCTCTCTCCACGTTTACTTTGCAGGTGAGTAGCTAGCTAGGTACTTTTGATGTTACATGTTTCATGATCGAAGTTGCATGCGTGCACGTGGCACTTTTGATGAGTTTTCTTCAACCCGGTTGGTTCCATCTACTTGTTATAAAGCAGAATGCTCTACGATTGGGATTTTTTCAGTGCGAGCGACGTACCATGTTAAACGTATTGGAAGGCCATTAACTTGGTTGATTTTGTGAAATCATCGCAATTAATTAAATCTATATCTTCCTATCAATTTAAGTTTTTGAGACGAACAATGATGATTTCAGAAATTTTGTTATCATCTGTGCATATTACATGGGAATTTCATGGATGATGGGATTGCAGGAATATCGCATTTCTGTGGCGCTATCTCGCAATGGGTTTCTAGTTGATCTGGTAAAAGAAAAGATGGGCGCAGTCCTGAAGCTGGACTCCATTAACAATGGTAATGCATGGAGAGGATATGACATGCTTATCTTCAACACCTGGCACTGGTGGCTCCATACAGAAAGAAAACAACCGTACGTACGTAATTAATTAGATTCTCCAACAACATGAGCTGCATGTCTTTTTGGTGCTTTAAGGTACGTACGTATATAGGTCTAATATTAAGAAATATTATTATTGTTTTGAAGTTGCAGTTGGGATTACATTCAACAAGGAGATAGAATACACAAAGATATGGATCGTTTGGTTGCTTTCAAGGAGGGGCTCACTACTTGGTCAAAGTGGGTGGACTCTAACGTTGATCCTAAAATAACCAAAGTATTCTTCCAAGGAATTTCTCCAACCCATTTCAAGTAATTAAGCCCTGATCTCCTACAACTCAACCCGTTTTATATATAGTAATATATATTGAATTTTGAGTTTTGGAACGTAAAAAAGTAATTTTTATCAATCTAATAATTCTTATAGGTAAAAATGATATTTGAAAAATTTATAGAAGAATAATGACATGAGTCTTAAGGTGTGTACTGATCACTTTGAAAAAAGTGTAATCTATCAAAGTATTTATAAAAGCTGAAAATTCATTTTTTAGGATGTACTTGAAAAACACCTACGAAGTTCGAACGTATAGAAGATGTACTCGAAAACCGTCATAGAAACTTTTACTAAATAATTAACAATTTTTTTAAAAAAAAATTATACTTATCATCTCCAAGCAATACATGAGTGCCACACATGGTTTTCTATTTTTTATTTTTATTTTTTTCATTTCTAAATGTAAGGTGTATGGATGATGAATAGAAGAACTTAATTAGTTTAAGAGGAATAAAATAAATATAAATATAATGTGTTGTATGTAGGATGATCAATAACAAAATTCTAATTTTTGGTGGTCATGTTGAATTCAACAGTGGCAAAGACTGGAATTCGTCGAAGTCCACAACGTGCCATGAAGAAACCAAACCCTTGAGGAGTTCGACATATCCAAAGGGTTCTCCACCAGCAGTAGCTGTTGTAAAGAGTGTGTTGAAGAAAATCTCAACTCATGTCACATTGCTCGACATGACTACATTATCTCAATTGAGAAAAGATGGACACCCATCCATTTATGGCTTTGGAGGGAAAAGGGGGAACGATTGTAGTCATTGGTGTCTTCCTGGTGTCCCTGATACATGGAATCAACTCTTATACGCAACTCTTATTACTCCAAGAAATTCTAAAAATAATTAGAACTTTTTAACCAAACTGTATTGGTAATACGCATACTATAATTTCTCTGGTAAATGAAGAAGATAAGTAAAAATAGAATTTATAAAAATACTTCTATTCAGATGAATGTTATAGATAGTGAGAGGACCTATTTATAAAAAAAAGAGACCAAGTTAAATAAGGAAATACATAAATACAATATCTCCTAATCTAAATTGTATTCCAATCAAAATAATATACATGAAATTACGACGACAAAATATAATCGAAATGGTTGGTGCCCTTAAGAGGAGTTTTTACTTTTTTGGTAACATGAGAACAGGATAATCGAGGAAAAGTTAGGATTGAAGTAAAGATTTTTAAATAAAGAGAAATGATATTTGTAATTTTAGAGTATGCAAATTGCAATCTCCACATATTCTATTTTAAAAATAAATGATTAAATCTAAGATTTACATTAAAAAAAAATTTAATAATAAACGCTTATTTATTTATTTATTTTAGATAAAGTAGGCTGAGCTATTGATTTAAGGGAAAAAGATGTTTGGGAGTAGTAGTTGGGGCAGATTTTCATGAACAACTGTGGACATCGAGTTGAGGACCTGTGGTCCTTCATGCAGCCACGTAGGCAGGGGACTATATAAAATAAGAGTGATATTACTCATCATTTCAATTATCAATGATGAGTAAATCAAGGTCAGTCTTCTTCTTATGGCCAATTTAAGAAGGTTTGGCAGCAAATTTGGCAATCTAATGTCCCCCCTAGTGAAAAGGTCTTCTTGTGGAGAGCATGTCTTGATGCACTCCCAACTCAGTCCAAGTTATTTCAGAAAAGAATTGTTGATCATCCTTTATGTCCCATCTGCAAGTTGGAAGAGAAAACTGTTGTTCATGTTCTTTGGGGGTGTGAAGCTGCTCGAGATGTCTGGAGTCAATGTTCAATAAAGCTCCAAAAGTGTCACCTCCCTCAATCTTCAATGCTGCATCTAGTTGAAGCCATTATTGTTTCCATGGCCCCTAATGTTTTTCAAGAATTTATAATCGTAGCCAAAAGAATATGGTGAAGAAGAAACAATTTTATCTTCAACAGAAATTTTTCTCACCCTAACACTCTGGTTAGAGAGGCCAACCACACCATAGAATTGCTAAGAGAGGAAGAGCAAAGAGTTTTATGCAGAATCAATTCAGGTAGCCCTTCATCAGAGGTCTGGAATCCTCCTCCTTTCAACTGGTATAAAATCAACTGAGATGGGGCTATTGATAAGTTTAAAGGGCTGATTGGTATTGGCATCTGTGTTAGGGACTGTGAGGGTCACATTGTGGCTACCTTAAGGCACAACAAACACATGTACCCTGATCCTCTTCTTGCTAAGTCTTATGGTGCACTGCAGGCCATTAAGTTTGGCATTGAGCTTGGCCTTGGACAAGTCATCTTCGAAGGTGATTCCCTGCAGGTTATTAATAATCTCAAGGCTACTGCTGAGGTTTGGTCCAGTGCAAGCATGTTCGTGAGTGAGGCCAGAGAGTTATCTAGTTGCTTTGCTAAATGTGATTTTTCTCATGTTAGGAGAAATGGTAATAACATTGCACATTTGTTAGCAAAAAATGCTCTTACTATTTCAGATTTCATTGTAACTATGGAGGAGGTTCCTCCATGTATTTCTTATTTGTTATAATGAAATGAGAGATATGATTTCCCTTCAAAAAAAAAAAAAAAAAAATTATCATCATCTTTTCATTATTTTATGATGTGACATAAGATGATTAGAGACTATTTATTATATTTTATTTGTGAACTTATCATTTAATGTCAAATTATGAAATGATAAGTTGATGATAAAAAAATAAATGAGGAATAGATTTTTTTATAAAATAAATGGTCATTGGGCTAACATTTGATAAAATATAAAATAAATAATAAAATTTATCTTTTTGTATTAATTTAAGTAAGTAGTACTGATTTCATATGTATAATAGCATAACAGAGGTGATCTTAATCGAATCATCATTCTACATTTTATTAAATTAATTAAATATTTCACTTATCGAACATTTCATTGTGGGAGAATTAGACTCATACGTAAGGATATCGAAAAATGTTAATATATAAAATAAATAATAAAATTTATATCTTCCTATTAGCTTAACCTATCTTATTTCACAATCTATTTTCAGTAACTAATGTTAACAATTAGTAGCGATTTCCCAATTTTAGGCATTAAATTTGTAATTGTAATATATTAAGAAAATGATATAATAACAATATATATCATAGTCAATTTACAACTTAGCATGTAATAATTATTTTTTTTCATGTACTTTAAACTGTTATTAGGACAATAGTTTTGAATTAAAGTGAAAATAAATAATTTTTTAATATGAAATTGTAGATAAAATATTGTGCGACTCATAAAGTCCTTGTAGTCTCTCTCAGCTCGTCCCTATGTATCTATCTCCAACGAAAGGTCCTTCCTTGCATTTGGTCTCCACTAGTACTGCTTACGTCCCAATTAAATTCAAACTGATCCTATCGTCTCTCTCTTATAATTCTCTGAACTCCTTCGTACTACTTATTCATGAGCCATTTGTGTACTAATTTAAATAAGTAATTACATAATAGACCACTTCTACACATTTACCATGACCCAACGATACTAACTGCATGCCAGTGCTAATTAAGGTCCTTTGTGGGCGAGGAGAGTAGAAACACAAACAAACGCCCAAAGGGGAGAGAGACAGGGTGGTTGGAGCGTTGGTGGCAAAGAATAAGAGGACGATCGATTGTTAAATAATATAGAGAATTAGAAACATGCAATTTTTTATTTTTTATTATAAAATAGATTTAAAGAATAATACAAAATTATATCAATTTATAAAATTAATTTTATATAATTTCTTTATAATTATAACAATTATAAAAACAAATCGTCTAGAAAAAGTAATATATTATATATATCGAATACAAAAATAAAGATGAGAAAATGTGCATGTTTTAGGATTGTGTGTGGTAAGAAATATAACTTATAACTTTAAGACTTATAATTTATAACTCAAATAATAAGCTTTATATTTCAAAAGATGTTTATTGTTTGATAAACATGTATCTAAAATATTTTTAAAATTAGTTACATTAATTTTTTAAAAATATACAGTTATGTGTATGAGCTTTTTGATAAAAACTTTAATTTAATTTTTTTTTTTAAATAGACTTTGAATTTTTTTAAATGATTAAACTATTTTTATAAATTTATCAAACATATAATTTTTTTATAAAAAAGATTTTAAACAATTAAAAGAACTTTTTAAATTATCAAATCGAAACCCCAAACAGGTTCTTACTTTTATAAAAAAGAACTTTGGAACGCGAAAAGTCGTTTAAGTACGACCGTAAGCAGATAATCATTGGTTACGTAGGAGATAATCATTCTCCAATCAAAACTTATCTTAATTTATTTTATTTGATAGTTATAATTTTTTTAAATTTTTATATAAAATATAATAAATAATTCAATTTTTTTAAATTTTAAAATATTTTTATCAAATCTCACATAAAATATAATAAATAATTCAATTTTTATTTTACTATTCACAAATTATCTCAACTCATCCCATCTTTAAATTCAAATCACACCTCAATCAGTCCATCTTGGATTTTTTTTTCTTTAATATGTTCTATCGTTTGTCTCTTGGTTTAGAACCACCACTGGCACCGGATCCAATATCTTAGGATGGACTCGTGCTATATATATGTACATATTTTATGCATTTATTAAGTGATAATTTTATTATCGTATTTTGTTAATTTAAACTTTAAATTTTAAATTTTTTATGATTTTCAATAGCCAACACATTAACAAATTTTCGAATAATTTTGTTTGCTTTTGTTTTGTTTTTACGGTACGAACGTACAGGCCAAGACCGTATACTCAAAGAGTTGTATTTTTTTTTCTTTTTTTTCATATATATTTTTAATCATTATAAACATTTTTTAAAAAAATAAAAAATTCATAATATTTTTAAAAAATATTTTTTTAATCACTAAATAAAAATAAAAAATACCACATAAATTTGGATCCCGAATTGCATCTCTGGCACTCAGACGTACGAGAAAAGTCGTACCTATCCATTTGCGGTAGCGCCCACATCTATTGAAGAACATGAGCACATTCACCGGTCACCACACGTACCTTGATTGATTGAATATTTGCAAAACTAGTAGTTGTCTACCATTAATGCATGATATATATACATGGCCTCCAAATGACTTTTCTAACCTGTCTCTCTGGATGGTGGCTAGGAGCATTATGTCATTATATATGGGACGTGGTCTTCATTTGCCAATAACAGTTAAATATCATTGTCAGCTTAATTTCCTCGAACCAGATTCTTCGACCTTCGATGTATATCTTTTTTGAGCATTGCTATTCATAAGTCCATACATCACACACCATAATTTTTTTATTTTATTTTTATTTTTTAGTTTTTTTAAAAATATTTTTTTTCGGTTTTATTATTTTTAAAACAATTGAATTCTTTTACTCATCATCCATATACAACACATTTGGTAAGAAAGAAAATTAAAAAAATCATAAAAAATATTGTGTGTGGTGTATTATACTTATGAATAGAATTTTTCATCTTTTTTATCTCACGTTGATTTGAGGAAAAAAGATGTTTGGAAATTCTTGGGACAGATTTTCATGAACAACTGTGGACATCGAGTTGAGGACTTGTGGTCCTTCATGCAGCCACGCAAGCAGGATACTATATAAAATAAGAGTAATGTTATTCAACATTTCAATTTTTTACCATCTTTTCATTATCTCATGATATAACATTAAATGATTAGAGACTTAAAAAAATAATTAAAGATTATTTATTATATTTTATTTATGAATCTATCATTTAATGTCACATTATAGAATGATGAGATGATGATAAAAAAATAAATGATGAATAGATTTTTTTCATAAAATAAATGGTCATTGGGCTCACATTTGATAAAATATAAAATAAATAATAAAAATTAATTTTTTGTATTAATTTAAGTAATTAGTGATTTCATATGTATAATAGCATAACAGAAGTGATCCTAATCGAATCATCATTCTACATTTCATTAAATTAATTAAATATTTCACTTATTAGACCTCTCGTTGATGGAGAATTAGACTCACATGCGCGTAAGGAAGAGTGTTATAAATTTAAGATATAAAATAAATAATAAAATCTATATCTACCTATTAGTTTAATCTATTTTATTTCACAATCTATTTTCAGCAACCAATGTTGACAATTACTCGCGATTTCTCAATTTTAGGCATTAAATTTGTAATTGAAATATATTAAGAAAATGGTATAATAACAACTATATATATCATAGTCCATTTACAACTTAGCATGTAATAATATTTTTTTTTCATGTACTTTAAACTGTTAATAGGACAATAGTTTTGAATTAAAGCGAAAAGAAATAAATTTTTAATATGAAATTGTAGATAAATTATAGAGCAGTTGGTATTTATCATTATCCAATATATAATATTAATCCTCTTTCTAGGAAAGTTTGATATTGGATTTTTTTTTTCTTATAATTTTCAAATGATTAATTGAAAATAGTATATTTTTGTACTTTTTCGTGTCATCTGTCGATTCTGTCCGTGTGTCGAGCATTTCTCCTTCTCTATATATAATTAAAATTTATTACAAAAAAATTATTTATTTACAATCAATTAATTTCAATAAAATAATTATTTATAATTAAAATAAATCGTCGCAAATAAATTACTACAAATATCTATTTTTTATGTAGTAATTGGCCGGTATGATAATATGATAACCTGATCACATTATGATCTATTAATTATGAATTTTTTTATTTATGCAAAGAAGACTTGGTCTCTAATTGATTAGTAGATTTAAATATATAAGATATATTTTTTTTGAAAAAATATGCCTAGTCACTCTCTCGTCTTAAATGTGCACACTAGTACAGTCTCCTATCAGCTCGTCCCTATCTGTCTCCAGCCAAAGGTCCTTCCATGCATTTGCTCCCCACTACTGCTTACGTCCCAATTAAATTTAAACTGATCCTATCGTCTCTCTCTTATAATTTTCAGGGAAAAAGATATTTCAATGAATTCTTTATTTTATTTTTTAAAATATTTATTTTATTTTACATATTAATTTTTATAATATATCATACATCAATGTATCTATTTTTTAATATCAATTAAATATTATACTTTTTAATATTTTTTTATTTATTTTAAATATTTTTTCTAACTATCAATAATTTAATCAAATGTTTTGATATTTATAATATCTCTCCATATGTAATTTTATATAATTATATTCTATTTTAAATTAATTCAAATTTATAAACTAAAATAAGATATAAATTAATTCAAAAAGTAAAAAGAAGAAATTAATTCAACTTCAAATTTTGCCATTAGCGTCTAGCAAAAAAAAAAAAAAGTGTAAAAATAAAAGAGAGGATTTTAAATAAAAATAAATGACTTTTATGGAAATGAAAAAAATTAAATAGTAAGAGAGAGAAATTAATTTAAAATATTTACAATGAAGAGTAGCTCGTTTCACATCTAACATATTACTATAACAGAATGTAAAATAAAAGAAGAAATATAAGATTCATTGGGCTGGCGATCCTGATGATCGTCGTTCCACTACGGGCTATGCAATTTTTATCGACTCATCTCTAATTTCTTGATCTACGAAGAAACAGTCAGTCGTTGCCAAGTCCAATACCAAAGCTGAGTATCGAGCCTTGGCGATGGTTAGGGCTGAACTTTACTGGATTCGCATGTTACTCAAGCATTTGCACATTACAATCCCAACTGTCCCTACTATCTGGTGCGACAACAGTGGTGCAATTGCACTTGCCTCCAATCCTATTTTTCCCGCTCAGACGAAATATATTGAAGTCGACTTTCATTTCATTCGTGAGAAAATAGCAAACAAAGATGTCTCACTTCAGTTTCTTGCTTCATCTAATCAGCTGGCTGATGTGCTCACTAAAGGCTTCAGTTCTGTCCGCTTCTGAATGCTGCGATCCAAGCTTCTGGTGACAACACTCCCCATTCGCTTGCGGGGGGATGTTAGACAGATAAACCAAAAATCAAATACTCCCAAAGATCACTCACCACAAGATCAAGAGTTACCAACAGCTCCTCAATGATTATCATCTACAACAACTTCACCCTTACCATCTGCAACAATTCCAACTGTTATGACTCCTGATATATATGAATATTTGAATTGTATATATATCCATTTATGTAATTCAAACTGGACTACTTACTGATTGTACGTCTATATAAAGAGGTTAATACACACGGCTGAGTATTCAAGTCAGCCTATTCTTTAAATATTTACACGTTTCACATCTAACATATTACTATAACTGAATGTAAAATAAAAGAAGAAATATAAGATTCATTCGAGGTCATTTTTAAGAAAATTTCTTTATATTGTAAAAATATATAATATAGGAAGTGCGCTAGACTAGGCGCAGATTTTCATGAACAACTGTGGACATCGAGTTGAGGACTTGTGGTTCTTCATGCAGCCACACAGGCAGGTGCAATACAATCACACTTTGTATGAGAACTGGGTACGGATACCGACAGGGTGCAATAATTTTTTTTTTTAAAGAAATCGCCATTGGGTATAAAATATAAAACAAATAATAAAATTTATCTTTTTATATTAATTTAAGTCGTGATTTTATATGTATAATATTATATAAGAGGTCGTAATCCAATCATCATTCTATATTTAATTAAATTAATTAAATATTTTACTTATCAGATATCTCATTTGAAAAAAAATTAGACTCATATATAAGGAAGAGAAGAGTGTTGAAATATAAAATAAATAATAAAACTAACATTTTCTTATTTGCTTAATCTATTTTATTTCACAATATGTTTTTAACAACCAATATTTCCCAATTTTAGGCATTAAATTTGTAATTGTAATATATTAAGAAAATGATATGATAACAACTATATATATCATAGTCAATTTACAACTTAGCATGTAATAACTATTTTTTTTCATGTACTTTAAACTGTTACTAGGACAATAGTTTTGAATTAAAGTGAAAATAAATAATTTTTTAATATGAAATTGTAGATAAAATATTGTGCGACGCATAAAGTCCTTACAGTCTCTCTCAGCTCGTCCCTATATATCTATCTCCAACGAAAGGTCCTTCCTTGCATTTGGTCTCCACTACTGCTTAGGTCCCAATTAAATTCAAACTGATCCTATCATCTCTCTCATATAATTCTCTGAACTCCTTCGTACTTCTTATTCATGAGCCATTTGTGTAGTACTACTTTCACTTGTTAATTGGGTATGTTCTGAAGTTGGTATTTTCGTTGGCATGAAAATAAATATGTTTCTTGTTCGGCTTCTTCTTGCTTCAATCGTCATGACCGTTTGCTTTGCAACTTTTGCTTCCGGAGCCCTTGAAGTACTGCCCGATGATGAAGGTATGCACACACATGACACACACAGATATCCATTGACACACAGCTAGGAGTGAATTTGATTAATTGGGTTTGCTTAAAATATAATTGTGGAGTTCAATTTACAGTGCAAGCTTTGCGTGACATATTCAATACGTTGGGGAAGAAGGACTGGGACTTCTATAACCCATGTAATGGTACTGTGCCACCATCGGCCGTACAAGAGGGTAATATTTGTGCTGTTAACTGCAGCAGCTGCTTCGTGAATGGCATTAACGAGTCATACCGCGTTGTAGGCATGTACGTTGTCATCTCTCTTTCTCTGATCATCCTCATCACTTCATGACGAGCTGTTTCATAAGTCTCAAATTTTTCTTTTATAGGAAAACACGTCATTAACAGAAAAACATTACAAATTGTTAACGTGATATGCTTAATTTATTTTACAGTAAAATGTATTTTATAATTTAACTTATTCACGAACTTGTTAAATTCAATTATTTTTTCAAAAAAGAGTAACTAAGGTCTTGTTTCTGTAAACATGTATTTTCATATATTTTATTTTTAAACATCACTTAAATACAAAATATTTTTAAATTTTAAATTTTTAATTTTTTCATCTAATTATTATCTAATAGTTACAAATTTCTCAAACTTTCAAACTAAACATAAAAAATAATACAATTTTTTAAATCTTAAAATAAAAATTTTATTGAAAAATTATATTCAAATAATATTTTAATTTTATAATATTTTTATTCAAAATTTTTTTTTTCTGATGTTTCAAAACTCAATAAAATATTTTAAATCAAACAATTTATAAATAATCTGAAATGTTCTAAGTTTCCAAATGGTTCATAAATGCTTTTAAACTCCCTTGCTTGCCACTATTTTAAAATATAATAATATTTGTGGAAAAACTAAAAATTAAAAATAAATAATTCGTTTTCCTTATGAACTCAATTCTCAAGCGGTACTGAAGTTAAAACGTTAGAATGATGGCATGGCTTGGCTGCAAACCGCTGAAGTACAAACTAACGACCGCTTGCCCAAACATGCAGTGAGTTCGGTGTCTACAATATGTATGGTTTCTAAGGCTCCGTTTGAGTATTAGAGTATTTTGAAAATATTTTATTATTATTTATTATTTATTATTTTCTATTTATTATTTCTTATTTTATTATTATTTTTTTTACTATTATTCATAAAATACCTGACATCACCTCCCTACCAAAACATAATCTTAACAATTTTTGCGGATGTCTTTTCAAGAATTATTTCTTTTGAGTACAAAATTGACATGTTCATTCTCGCGGGCACAAATGTACACCTATCATATATCAATTGGATATTGGTTATACGCCATCTAATCTTATATAATTACTATAATTTTTTTAAAATTTTAATTAAAATATAATAAATATTTTAATATTTTAAAATAAAAATTATATTAAAAATTCATATGTTAATAATATTTTATTTTATTTTATATTTTATATTTTTTATATAATCAAAATTTCAAAATCAATCTCCTATTTTTTCAGTCAACGACTCATTCTGTTGGTAGACTAGCTTAAGGTTCCACGCTGAAGAGGATAATGCCACGTATAAGTTTAAAAAACTACAAATTACATGAGTCATCGTCTAAAACAGAAACTAATGACCGCTTGCTCAAACAAGCAGTGAGTCGCCGACACCGAATTACAATATGTATGGTCCCGAGTCGTACCACAATTTTTGTGGATGTCCTTTCAATAATTGTTTCTTTTGAGCTTTACAAAATAAATAATTTATTTTTTTAAAATTTTTAAATAAAAATAATATTTTAATAATATTTTATTTTATTTTTATATATAATTAAAAAAAATTTAAAGTCAATCATCTATCTCTTCAGTCAGCGACCCATTCTGTCGGTAGGCTAACTTTAGCGTTCCACGCGAAAAAGGATAATGCCACGAATAAGTTTACAAAACTACTAATTACATTAGTCATCGCTTCTACCTCTAAACACATACTTTTACAAATCAATATTTTTTATCTTAATTCAAATAATCTTATTATTTTTTACAGATTTCTATTTCATTGACTATTCAAACGAAGCCTTATAATTTTTTAAAAGATAACATGACTACTCTCCATTTTATTTTTCTTACTCAATAGTAATTCCTAAGTACGATTTTATTAGTTGATTTTTTTTTTAAAAGTACGATTTTATTAAGTTCAAGTCTAAAAATATTAATTTTTAGTCATTCTGTTCTCAAGTTAGTTCAAGGAGTACACATTTCACATTATTTAAATAATAAATTTTAATTTTAAAAATTCAAATTTTTAAAATTTTCTTTCAAATCAAATCAAGTAATATAAACATGACTTTAATAGATGTGTTATCCACACCGACTTATTAATAAGATTCTCTTTGCAAAATTAAAATCAAGCCATGTAAACACTTTAATAGATGTGTTATCCACACACAACCTTATTATTAAGGTTCTTTTTCCATAACAAATACACCTTTATTGGTTTTCATGTTCTTTTGATATTACTTCATTGGCTAATTATAATTTAGAGAAATGATATTTGCAGTTACAAAGTATGTAAATATTGTACATTTATTTTTTTTTAAAAAATGAATAAATGCCAGACCAACATGAAAAAATTAATTTTTTAAAATTATACTCTACTCTTTTTTAAAAGGAATGTTCAGCGCTTATACAACATATAATTGTGTCATTATCCTAAATTTATCTATGCTATCCTATTTCATTATATATTACAAGATAGTTTCTTTACATAGAGATGCATGCTGTTTATTATAGATTTTGTCATCATCAATTACACCTTTAGATATATTATATTTTAAGTAATTATCTATTTAAGTAATGAAATCCTTCAACGCATGTCACGTAAAGTATAATTGTATTTAATAAAATTAAAGATAAAGAATAGTATTACTCTTTTAATATGGCCATAATCTTAAAAATCAAGATTTAGTTGCTATATATATGTATGTATGTATGTATGTATGCATGCATGCATGCATGCATTGCGTATTGTGAAAGTTAAGCACAATTATTGAAAAAAGAGTAGTGATAGAAAAATCTTTTACAACTTTGTTTTAAATTGATGACATTTTTAGAAAACAATGATACTTAAGTTTGTTTTATTAAAACGTCCTCTATTTAAGATAAAGTAATGAAACAGTACTTTTAAAAAATGGATCTATTTTTATTATCATTTTCTCGTGATAGAAACATAATTATTTAACAACTTTGTTTTAAATTGATGGTGCGCATTTTTATAAATAATGATATATGCTCATTATACCGTTACAATTATGTTTTATAAAAACATTTTTGTCCTTATCATTCTCCTTTAAAAAAATTGTTCTCTACTGGAATTTCAGACTTCTCAAAAGACAGAATCTATTAGGCACTCTTCCTTCAAATTTGGGGAGGTTACCTTGCCTGCGAGTACTGTAAGTGTATTGTACGTGTATTGTTTTCTTTCATCAACTAACTTACCTATATATTGGAACTCATTTCTTCGTCCCCCTTTATTGTATCTGCAGTGACCTCACTCGCAACTACCTTAACGGTTCAATCCCTTCGGCATGGAGCTCCATGAAGCAGCTGCAAGATGTGTAATCCCACTTTTCCATATATTTATGTGAAGTAATACTAGATACAAGTTTAAAAAAAATTAATTTGGTGCAAATCTTTTATTAAAAAGTGGTCGGTTCTACTAAAAAATTAAAAGATTTTTTTTTGTTTTTACATTTTTTTAAGTTGAGTATTTTTTTTTTACAAATTGATTACGTAAAACTTGTCTACGTGAGATTTGTACAAATCATTTCTCTATTCACGTATTAGTTTAACTTAAAGTCGTTCTCATGTGCATGAGGCTAACTGTACGTTTTATATATATATATATATATATATATAATTATAAGTAATTGTTCATGTCTTTAAGTTTAAGGGCATATTTAGATGCTAATTAAAGTATCTCTAAATTTTGTGAATAGTAATAAAATAATTTAATTGAAAATATTTTATTAAATTTTAGGAAGAGAGAGAATTTTGAATAAAAATATATTTTAAAATAACTATTGTACTAGAGTTTATGAAAATGAATATATAAAGTTAAAAAATTATTTGAATATAATTTTTTATCCTAAGATTTGTAAAAGTTGTATTAAATTTTGTGTTTGAGCATTCATCATGATTAGGTAGTGATTAAATTAAAATTTTAAAATAAAAAAAAAAAATTGTATTTTAATGATGTTCACAAACGAAGTTACTAAAAATTTAGAAGTTTTAAGAATTTTAAAAATTCTCATTTACTGTATTAAACATGCCCTAAGTTTTCTTGATTCTTGAACCTATACTTCCTTGTACTAGGAGGATTTTAACACAGTGGTCTTATCGCATGCAGTTCCCTTTTAGGAAACCGGTTAACGGGTCCTATCCCTAGAGATCTTGCAAAAATCACAACTTTGAGAAACTTGTGAGTTTTGATCGCACCCATTTCGTTTCTATATTTTAACAGTTTTTTGTGAGGATTATTGTTAGAGAGCAATTCGGTTTTCTTCTTTGTAGGACGGTCGAGTTCAATCAACTTTCAGGAAATCTTCCTCCAGAGCTTGGGAGTTTGTCCTACTTAGAAAAACTGTAAGATGAATTTCATATTCTCAATTGCGAGTTCCATCTCTCTTGTTTGCAACGAGAATTACTTGGATTGGATTTTCTGTAGAAAAAAAATGTTGAATCCTGATATTGCTGATAATTAAGCCATTGGATGGATTACTTTTACTTGTATATTTATATTTATCTGTTGTTTTCGATCGTAGTAAACTCAGCTCGAATAGTTTTACTGGGGAGCTACCTCCTTCATTCGCAAACTTGACCTCATTGACAGATTTGTAAGCTTCTAATTATTTCTTTCTATATCGAGTTTTATTTCCACGTGCTGAAATTATAAGTTACTAATATTTGCCTTTTGATCAGATATCTATGACACTTTTTTTTTTTTTGTCTTGTCAATGATCAAACGTAAATGCGCAGTCTGATCAGCGACAATCAATTTTCTGGACAGATTCCCAGTTATATTCAAAACTGGAAAAACCTCACTAACCTGTGAGATCTTATAATATATTCCTTTTTTGAACTTTTGAAAAGATTTTGTTGTTATTATATTACAAAAATCGTGTCTTATCATGACTCATAAAATCCAAATATGGCAACATGAACAGATTTATTCAGGCAAGTGGTTTGAAGGGCCCAATTCCTCGCCTCGATCATTTGGAAAAGTTAATTGAATTGTCAGTATGAATCCCTATTAATCTCACAGCTATATATATATATATATATATATATATATAATCATCTCGGTATATATGGAGATGGAACATATAATTATATGATTTGAACAACTATTCTTTGTTGAATTTTGACATACAGGAGAATCAGTGACTTGAATGGATCTGATCAAGTAACTAATTTTCCACTCAAAAACATTGACGTAGCACAATGGAAAATACTGTACGTGAGTCCAATGTTTCAGCAGCGCATAATTTTCCAAAGTAGTGTACGATCCTTATGGCTAGCTAGCTACTTTACTCAAGTTTTACATAATTATTTACTCTTTTTTTTTTCCAAGGATGTTGAGGAATTGCAATCTTACTGGACCGCTACCCAATCCAATATTATCTCCCGGGGCTAAGATATCATTGTCAACCTTGTTAGTATAGTACTTCTTGATCATCAATTCCACTATTTAATTCCCAGCCCGTTTTATGATATTTTAGAAACCTTCGTGAAATTAATTGTACCGCCTGAAAGGAGTACCGGAGTGATTTGCAAAATCTTTTAGGGTTCTATATATTTATTTTCTAATTCAGTTAGTTATAAATTCTCCTGCAGAGATCTCAGCTTCAACAGTCTAACTGGAGAAATTCCAGAGAGCTTTGGAAGTTCACTACGAGATGTACAACGCATGTAAGCAATATTGCAGACAGAAATAGATTGATTTCATTCAGCTGACATCGCCTAGCTAAGTATTGGCATACTGGGGATGTAAAAGGCCGGCCATTAATTTAGAATAGCCTGATCAATTAAGCAATCTCTCAACCCACTTTTCCATTTTGTTCACTCTTAATACAATGTAATCATTAAAACCCGCATTAATGACTTAGCTCATCACATTATATAAATACTGATTTAGACATTTTAATATGTTTAAAAATTTATAAAATCTAATTCCAAAAATTTAAATTAATAAAAATAAATAAATTTAATTATTTATATTCATCTTTAGGATATTTGTCTCGGAGCAAGTTTACCAACGCTAGCTGTAATGCACAAAACTTATACGTACGTAATGATCGATCGATGCTGACTGGTTAATACTGATTCTGTACGTACAGATACTTAACCGGCAACTTGTTTACTGGACCAATACCTCCTTGGATACTGAATGGAGGAAAAAATATGTAAGCTAATTCTCTGCCAAATTCCATATCTATATTTGAGCTTTCTTGCGTGGTAGGCTAGCTAGGCTGGCATTTAAGACTATATAATTAATTAGCATGATAATAAGAAGGCTGCTGGCTTGACACTACTCTCGTGTTGTTATTTTTCAACAAGAAAGCGCTCACTTTGTGCGACTTTTTTCCTGATTTCTAAGCTCAAAGAAGAGTTCTTAGATCTAGCATTTGAAAATTCTACTTCATAAATACACTACTGATCAGTATAACAAATATCCTAATTACTAGCTTAAAAATGGATGAATGAAAAAATGTTCTGATCACTGAAACCAATTTAGTTCTGCACAATTTTACTTATTCGAATATCTCCTTTTAAATTCGAGACTCATATATTTGTATTATTGCTAGCTGTATTTGGTCATCCAAGTTGAAGGGAAAGAACTAGCCTCCTTACTGGTTTCGAATCGAAGGTTCTGGTATTTGTTTATGTGATTAGTAGCAAACATAATTATGACTATGAAGAAGATCATGATGATCCTTTTAGGCAGTTTTTGATAATTATATATTAGCTTATGATAATTAAATTGATAAGCAGCATATCTCATTAAGAGCTTGTAATGGATTGAGATTGCAATTGTAAGCTGAATCTTTTGGACAATACACAGGAATGAACTATACGAAGAATAAGAAGAATAATTTGCATATGATATCATCTTTCCAAGAATTTGATGATCTGTCATGTAAAATAAAAGTAATTCTGATAATTTGATCGTGCTGCATTACGGAAGACGATGAAACACATTGCTTCTTTTGTGTGCAGCGATCTTTCATATAACAAGTTTACAATTCCTGATCAAGGATCGGAATCATCATCATCGAATTGTAAACACGGGAATGGGTATGACTTTCATCTAATAATATGAGACGCACATGCATGCAGCATGGTCACATATATATACTCACTCATGAACTTTTATCTTGGTGTCATTTTCCTCATCAGGATTAACTTGTTCGCAAGCTCTTCGATGGACAATGAAACGTATGTATCAATTTTTTTATAAGTTTTTCTAAGGTCAACTTTCCTGTGATATATGACACAAATCCAATTTCGTTCATGCTAACCTATTGATCTGGACCTTCATTGTATTACGTACGTACCAGTAGCAATATTGTTTCGTGTTTGAGGAGCAGCTCGCCTTGTCCCAAAAGTAAGTTGAAATGTCATCATATACTTCCTCTAGAATATTGATAAATTCTCGTGGTTACATTTGAGTCGTCATCAGTAGTACTGTACCATCCCATGCAATTATAGCCAAAATGTGTATAATTTCTGATCAGCAATACTACATTCATGTTCTTAGCAAAACTTCTTACAGTTAGTAAATATATAGATTTTTAAAACAAACAAAAAAAAAATGACATAAAAAAAAGAGGTGAAAAATCATAGGTTGAAAACTCACTCGTCTGAAATTGTAGAGGCCGTTTTCTTCCTTTTTTTCCCCCCATTTCTTTTTCAATGAAATTAGGCCTCATGTTTTGTCTACCCGATGAACACGTGTGGCTAAAATGTTGCTTTTTGTCTCAGATGGCCGGTACAATCTTCATATAAATTGCGGCGGAAAAAAAGTACCTGTTAATAAAAGTATTGAATTTGATGCTGATGATACAAATCCAGGACCTTCAGATTTCTTCCGTCAAAAAGAGTACTACTGGTCGTTTAGCAACACTGGTCAATTCATAGACGATACCCGCCCCATAAGAGATTACTTTTTGTCAAATTCATCCAGACTCTCTACGAGCACGACCAATCCCGAACTGTACATGACAGCGCGCTTTTCTCCTCTCTCTCTTACTTATTATGCCTTTTGTTTGGTAAGTGGGAAGTACAGAGTAAGGCTCCATTTTGCGGAGATAGTGTTCTCTGATGATGAAACGTACAGCAGCTTGGGAAGACGTGTATTTGATGTTTACATTCAGGTTAATTTCCTACGTAAACATTGTTGCTAGCATGAAACAATTGTTAATGCATGACATGTAATTAATGGATTCGAATATTAATATATATTGTAGGGAAAGCGAAGGCTGAAGGATTTCGATATTGTAAAGGCGGCAGGTGGGGTTCGTAAGCCAAATATTCAAAGTTTTGATGTTGTCGTGACTAATAGTAGTACCCTGGAGATCCGTTTCTACTGGGCTGGGAAGGGGACAACTGATATCCCATCGAAAGGAGACTATGGTCCTCTCATTTCAGCCATTTCTGTGGATTCTTGTAGGTGTTCTATTGAATATTGAGCTCTTGCATTCACTTCTAATGACCTGGTTTGCTCACGTATCTAATTAAGCTTTTGATTTTACTTTTCTTTCTGTGGATAATTTAAGGCAGCATGATGAGGCACATACTTCATGGAACATGCCAAACTCATTAAATTCCATCAATTCGTTTTTTTATGGTGTTCATTTCAATATTTTCCTTTGTTTGAAAACAAATCATGCAGACTATTAAAATTCCAATTAAGTAGTGAAAGATCAAAATAATTGTGTTGATTTTTAACTACTTTTGAAACTGTCGGATGTCATACATTTCTTAGTTGGCTAGTTGATGATTTCTCCTATCAATTGCCTTGACATTAATATTGATCTTAAACTATAACCCTCCTAAATCTATATATTTTCGATGCAGACTGTCAGAAAAGAATATTATGTATGTTAGATAATATTACCATACTTAGAATATATTCATAATATTCTAGTATGTATAGTAATATGATTTATTTTCTACCATATTTAATTTATTGTATAAATCAATTAGTATAATTGATTTATTGTGTTTCCGTCATTTCTCTAGCTCCATTCACTGGCCTGTAAATAGGGCCACATATTATGTATTCAACACTTCATTATAGCAAAGATGTAGGCCTCAAAGCCTCTCCCATTATCTCTCTCCCCCCATCTCCCATCTCCCATCTCTTTTCTATATTTTATTTTATTTTTATTTTCTACAGATGATCAAATCCCTTCAAGTATACCTAAAGGGGAAGTGGTTGGAATTATCGTTGCCGGAGCTTTTGTTATAATATTATTTATTGTGGCTATACTCTGGTGGAAAGGTTGTCTAGGACAAAGATCAAGTGCTACTGAACATGGTAGTTTCAAGGCAATTAATATTGTTATTATCAAGCAATTTTCCATCTCTACAATCAATAAATAGAAGTTTCATTAAAATATTTTTCATCTGTATCTTAAGGAATATTGTTAAGAATTCTTCAAATTTCCTAGAGATACTTGTCTATCTAACTTGGCACCTTCCTCAGATTTAAGAGGCTTAGACCTGAAAACTGGAATATTCACCTTAAGGCAAATCAAAACAGCCACAAACAACTTTGATGCGGTGAATAAAATTGGGGAAGGTGGTTTTGGTTCTGTTTATAAGGTATAGTGGAGAAAATAATTTCCTTGATTGATGCGAGTTGAACTGATCTTCTTAAGTGTAGCTCTTTCTTTTTGAAGTGTCATTCTTTAAGCATGAAAAGAAGTTTATGTTTTCTTTATGCACGCAAGGCCTATTGTCTGATGGCACCATGATGGCAATCAAACAACTTTCTTCCAAATCAAAGCAAGGAAATCGTGAGTTTTTGAATGAGATCGGCATGATTTCTGCTTTGCAGCACCCTCATCTTGTGAAGCTCTATGGATGCTGTGTTGAAGGAAATCAATTGTTGCTAGTATACGAGTACATGGAAAATAATAGCCTTGCTCGTGCTTTGTTTGGTAAAATTTGATCTTCATGCACGTAATTGCTTTGTTTACTTGTATCATGCGTATTTATAACATGCAATCAATGATAACGTACATGCATGTATCATGTATGCATAATGGAAATAATCCTAATTAAATGCTTTCTATTAACTTGATTGATTGCAGGGCCAGAAGAATATCAATTACAATTGGATTGGCCAACAAGACATAGGATTTGTGTTGGTATAGCAAGAGGTTTGGCCTATCTCCATGAAGAATCAAGATTGAAGATTGTCCATAGAGACATCAAGGCTACTAATGTCTTGCTTGATAAAAATCTCAACCCTAAGATATCCGACTTTGGTTTGGCCAAGCTTGATGAAGAGGATAATACCCACATCAGCACCCGAATTGCTGGAACTTAGTGAGTTGTATTTTATAATGCACCTAAGACTTTTGTTTCAAAAGAAAAAAAAAATTAGAAATGATTGTCGTTGATTATATAGCAATGTTAGAAATTCCCGATGTTGAAAACACCACATGATGATCTGTGATTTTGCAGTGGTTATATGGCACCTGAGTATGCGATGCGAGGCTATTTAACTGACAAAGCAGATGTTTATAGTTTTGGAATAGTCGCATTGGAAATTGTCAGTGGGAAGAGCAACACGAGTCACCGGCCTAAGGGGGAATCTCTACAGCTTCTTGATTGGGTGATTTCACTCACTTTTTGTCTTGCATTTCTTGCTTTTTTACACTCTTGGTTATTTTTATTTTCTTGTGTTTGCTAATATTAAAAATGTGGACTAGCTAGAGAAATATTTCATGACAAATATAAAATATCCAATTGCCACACTTGCAGAGCAAGAATGAAGAATCAACTCCGTCTTCTATATATTATCTGTTTCCCGAGTACTTTTTTCTAGGAGTACAAATTCCTTACCAATATCACGTTGTTACTGATTTCTCAAGTCAAAAATAGCTATTTTTCCTCTGTAATTGGTAGCTTATTCTATGATTTGTTTATGCAGGCACTTGTTTTAAAAGAGAAAGGAAATCTATTGGATTTGGTTGATCCAAGATTAGGCTCAAACTACATGAAGGACGAGGTTATGCGTTTGATTAATGTGGCTCTCCTATGCACTAATGTTTCTGCAGCAGTTAGGCCTACCATGTCCTTAGTGGTGAGCATGCTTGAGGGCGGCGCTATTATTCCAGAGTTGGGTCCAAATTTAAGTATCATAGATGATGAAATGAAAGTGAAGGCACTGTGGGAGCATTTCCAAGATAAGAAAGAATCGAGTAGGTCGGAAAATAGCCAGACCCAAAGTTTATTAAGGGATGATCCATTCACGGGTTCTTCTACATCCGCTGTTGATCTATATCCAATCAACGTGGATTCTAGTTATTGGGAGAAAAGAGTTTAGATAAATGAGCAATACTGCCGTCTTTAATCGTGCATTAATTATTGTGACATATTATATATGTGGTGTACTTAAATGAAAAGTCACATTATTTAATAAGGATTCTGTGGTGTAATAAATGTGTGAATTGCTAGCATAGCTAGGCATCTGAAAAACAGTAAACTTTTATATGTGATACTGATATGGGATTATATTTGAATTAGGACATAATCTTTATGTTTTACAATTTACATTTCCTGATTTTCATGTTTAATTTTTCCATTGATATTGAATTCTGATTAGATTTTGTATGATCATGTTGGTCTATAAAATCAAAAGATTTATAGCCATACCTGGCAATTTTTTACGTACGCATCCCCTTTTGATTTTTCCGGATTATAAGATAAAAAAATATTTATATTGAATTTGTAAAATACATATATAAATTCTCCTTAAACTATCATTTAATTTTGAATCACTCCTCAAACTATAAATATATATATATATATATATAATTAATCTACCGCATGAAATGCATGTAGTGTGCCAGAAAGCCTTAATTTACATGCAATCAAGTCCCAACACGGACCAAGTACTACTGATCATTACTATTTGCCCCTAATGCGCACCAAATTATATGTACTTAGAAATATTTGGAAAAATAAATCACAGTAGTTCCAACTGATAATTATCCATAAATATATTATTATAAGTTTTACAATTAAATTGATGCACTGTTTGATTAATTTCAGAAGTTAAAATCAAAATTAACGAGTTATTATTAAGACTAACATTAATGATCGTGTAGATGCCGTTTTGAGTATGTAAAAAAATTGTTAGTTGAGAAATGATCAGTGTTTGGTCCATATATATATTCATAATGTCCCAACAACAACATTAGAAACGGAAATTAAGAGATTGTTAAAGAGAAAATGTGTTTCTTTTGCCTTCGAGTACGCACTCGGCACTAGATTACCAAAATACACATGATCATGCGTGTGTGACATATATATATATATATATGTATGTATGTATGTATGTTTTTGTATATATATTTATATATATTTCTGCATCATTCTTTCCACACCTTTCAAGTCCTAATTAACTATTCTCTCTCTCTAATATCTATAGATATCTCTCTCAACACAAGCACCTACACCGCGTACGCCATGAAACATTGGATTAAAAGCTTTTGTTTTTTTGCTTTTGTCATGTTACTCGTTTCAGGCATTCGCCATTAATGCAATTCCAAAACGGAGCCATTGGATTAAAAGCTTTTGTTCTTTTGCTTTTGTCATGTTACTCTTTTCAGGCATTCGCCATTAATGCAATTCCAAGATCGGTTCATGATGATTCCTATCCTTTGTACAACTCAACATCCTGCCCCTTCATTATGAAAGAATTTGACTGCAGAAAAATGAGCAACCTGATACCGATTATCTCAAATATAGATGGAAGCGTCGCCGTTGTAAATTGCCAAGGTCAGTCGGTACCCATCACTACAACAGAATGTGTCTTTTGTGACAGAGAAAATTGTCACAAAAAAATAACAAACCGTCACCACAACCGTCACCTAAAGTGTGTCACAGAAAACATTTGGTGATGGTTTACTGTTCAACCATCACAAAAAATATTTTTAGTGACGGTTGGAAGTGTTCCGTTCGGTACAACGTTCGAACGTTCCTTTTTTTGTGACAGTTGGGAAGGAAACTGTCACAGAAAGTCACGTTCGAAAGTAAAATTAAACGTTCGGACGTTAACCCGACATATTGGCGCTCGAATGAGAAAATTTGACGTTCATGCATCCGAACGTTAATTACAATAAACGTTCAAATTTTCGTTCAAACGTAAACATAAATATTCAAACATAACGCGTTAAACGTTCGGACGTTATTTCGAATGTAAACAAAGGAGCATTTGAATGCAAGTTCTTTGTTCGAACGTTAATCGCTTTATCATTCAAACGGTTTGTTCATTTTAGTGTGAGGAAGTTCGAACGTAGAGTTTGACATTCGAACGATCCAATTTATGTATTTACGTTCGAACATTTGTTCGAATGTGAACCAACGTTCGAACGATTTTTATTTACATTCGAACGTACAGATCAGAAATACTAATTTCATAAAATTTAAAAACATAATACCAATTGTATGATATTACATACTATCAATTAACAAGTAACAATGTCTTATAAAAGTATAAAATTAGATATTAAAACTAGCCAGAAATACTGATAAAATTTATTTCTTCTTTTTCCCTCGCCCACCGCGATTCTGTTGCAACAACATAACACGCTCTATTTGCACCATCATCTCCCATTGCACTTACTCTTGCACTTCAATGCGTATTCTTTCCTCCTGATCTCTTTGTTAGTCCTGCAAACGCGTCTCTAAATGAGACTGTCGTTCTAAGAGAGACTCTAACTCTTGCTGTCTCGACCTCATATACTCATTCTCATGCCATGCAGCTTCTAAATCTGCCGTAAGATTATTAATTTGTGAAGCCGATGAAGTTGAGGAGGATGAACAACTATGCTTGATAGATCGTCCCAAACCTCTTGCCATACTAGACTGCGGCCCGAGCACTTGCGTGAATATGTCTATGTCACTAGGAGAGGATTCCTTAGAAGCCGACTGCATCTCCATCATTTTTCCCTGCAATTTAAAAGGTAATGATCGTAAATGATTAGTAACGTATTAAAAAAAATAGAAATAAGAAATAAATTATTCAAATGTTTTATAAATAATTTATTTAACAAAATTAACACTGTTTACATAATTATCTGCACCGGCAGGATCCATCCACTCACTATACTCATTAGTATGAGCAGCAGCATAGACATGAATGAGGGAAAAGTTTTTAGGATCATCACGTTTATAACAAAATGACATTAGCAATTTTAAAAAGATAATGTTAGTACTTAAATAAAAAAATATCAGGAAAATAAATGAATTCTATAATTTTTTAATTACCATTTTTTCAGTAAGACGGTGGAATGACCTTAAACCGGCACGATGGTGGACAATCAGAGCGGATCTATTCTGTGAATTTGTAGAACTCAAGTACTACAAAATATATTAAGAATGTTAATTGTAATATGTATACATACAATATATAGAACGAATATGAATGTAAATAATTAAAAGATATAAATGTAAAATACCTAATAATCTTGAGATGCAAAAAGATCACAACACTTTCTTCAATCATCTAACTTCATCTGCTGAAAAAGAGACTGCGCAGCCTCTTTCAACGTCTCAAACTTCTTGAAGTGGTCATGACATCGTCCTTTGTGACGACGGTATCGTCTAGCCATCAACTCATTCACGGTTCTCAAATCCTCGCTACGGCCAAAGTCGAGGTCGAATTCATCCTAACAAGGGAATCAGGTAAAAAATATAATATACTAATCTAGGTAAAAAAAAATGTACTGAAAAGTAAACTCACCAGCACACGACTTCGAATGTGTTCCTTAATCTCATTCGGAACATCTCACCATGAGCGCACATAAAATGGAGCATAAGCTCGAACTACTGTGCCAATATAGGAGGAAAGCACTGCTACACTATCATCCACTCCTCCAGTGGTATTATCAGGAATTGTGATCTTTAGTTTTCCGTGCCCTCTATTTTTTTCAAGAAAGATTCCACGTGTATAGCCACGACCGCGACGTGTAGATGCATCAACTACATGATAATAGATAGTATAATTATAATTATATAGTTATTGAGATAAAAGTATTAACTATATATATAATTATCAACGACAATATTTCCTTACTGGTAGCTGTCGACTAGATGTTGTTCTCTTCTGTGTTAGCTTGATCTTCAGGAACGGATTCCTCGAGTGTTGAGTCCTCAATGGATTCAGGACTTGGACTTAGCGGAGGCACATTTCTTCGTTGTTGTTTTGGCGGCATTCTTGAAAATAATTAATTATATCAAAGGAAATTAATTAGAAGAAATTATGAAAATTCAAGATATTTTATAGTCACCTATATGAATAAAATATTTAGTACTTTTATTCTTCATCTTCAGATGAATTTTCCATGCTTGTTTCAGAATCTCCATCAATAACATCTTCATCATCATCATGCACATCTTTTTCATCGTCCTTATCCACCTCCTGCCCAGATTCTGATTCATTTTCATCTTTTGACTCTTCTTCTTCTTCTTCTTCTTCCTCACTTACTTGAATTGAATGATCATTTAATACAGACGGGTCGAGATGGACGGGTCGGACATCATCTCTACACAAGGGGAGCAACTCGAGTGCACCGAGGTCAACAAACAACTTAATACCCTCTCCATCTTCCTGGTATGCCTCTACAATCGGAGTGTCATCTTCATCTCCACTATTCTCGTAATCTGCACTCGTTCCTGCTTCATATATATTTCGAGGAACAAATTTTTGTACGACTCGCCAAATTATCTCTCCACTATCTTCATCAGCACTTTTCATTGGATCAATCAAGTAATAGACTTGGATAGCTTGACAAGCCAATACGAATGGATCATCTTCGTACCATTTAGATGCAGTATTGACACTCGTAAAGTGATTATCCCTATGTATCGAAACCCGACCACCGCCTAGATCCCACCAATCACATTTAAAGACATATGTTACTGACCCACCCAGATATTTCAATCTGATAATATCACGTATGACACCATAATAGTCAATATCATATGTTTCATGACTCCCCTCGACCAACACACCATAGTTTTGAGTCTTTATATTACGTTCACGGTCCAAAATATGGAATCTATAACCTCGAACAATGCATGCAGTGTATCAAAGTGCTCTATTTGAGGGACCACAGGCCAATGCATACAATTCAGAAGAAATTGATCCGAGATCACAAGCACGTTGTTCCAAAATCTAACAATTGAAATAGTATATATTTATTATTTCATTATCCAGAATTAAAAATTTCAAAATATAACATATATATAATTTTAGTTCATACACATTCTTCAAACCATCCGGGAAATTCTTCCTCGTGTCTTGCCTCTATATTTTCTACACCTTCCGTCCTAAGTTTGTCCATGTGCTCACTGTTATAACATGTTGCAAAAGAAGTATATTTTGAGCACAACAATTATATATAATTTTAAGAAAACTATAATTATTCAAAGTATGGAACGACATACCTGAGATAATCATCAATCTTCCAGCAATTATTTAGCACATACCACCGAACTTTACTCAACTCTCCATCAATTAAATTGTAACCTGTTTGTGCACCCAAGGGTCGTACATTCTGGGAAAACACTGATAGCTCACGAGGAGACAGAGCAGCAAGATCAACATTTCGCTCTTGATGATTAAATCGTGTCTCAACACCACGAAGATATAAAGAGCAAAATGTTAACCATTCATCGTGTATATAGGCCTCTACTATTGAACCCTCAGCTTCAGCTTTATTCCCAACAGTGCGCTTTAGTCGACCCAAATATCTTTCAACTGGATACATCCAACGGAACTGCATCAGTCCACCCAAAAGTACCTCTCACGATAAATGTATTGCTAAATGGACCATGACATCAAAAAATGATGGTGGAAAGATCTACTCGAATTTACATAGTATAGTAGCAATGTCTTCTTCCAATTTCGACAACAGATCTTGATTTTCTACCCGAGTGCACAAATCCTTGAAAAACATACAGAGTTTAGATATGGCGACACGTACATTAGATGCCAGCTTCCCACAAATTCCCATAGGTAATAACTTTTGCAAAAATATGTGACAATCATGACTTTCAATCCATTAATTTCCAATCATCAGGACTCACGCATCTACCAATATTTGAAGCATAACCATCTGGCAACTTCACACCTTGCAACCATTTGCAGAAATCCATCCTCTCCTCCCTCGTCATCGTAAAACATGCATGTGGCATGACCACCCTATTGCCTTCCACCCGCAAATGCAGATTATGTTTAATTCTCATTCTCTCAAGATCTTTCCTCGTCTTGATCGTGTCTTTCATCTTTTTGTTAATACTCATCAATGTACCCAGTATATTATCATAAATATTCTTCTCTATGTGTATTACATCCAAACTATGTCGCAACTTGCATGACGACCAATATGTCAAGTAAAAAAAAATACTACGCTTTGTCCAATTCAATTCTGTTGTGCCTCGTTTTCTCTTATTCTTTCCCCGACCTTTGCCAAAATTGTTCGCTCTAACATGTTGCAATTGTTCCACTATCTCTTCTCCAGACAACTCTTTTGGTGAAATCCTATCCTCTACTCTCCCATCAAACTTGACACATTCTCTTCTCCATGCATGATTTGTTGATAAATAACGTTTATGACCCATGAAACACAACTTCTGAGAATATTTTAGCCACTCACTAGCAGTTTCTTTGTTATACGTCGGACACGCTAACTTCCATTTCGTACTCCAGCCGGAAAGATTCCCATATACCGGAAAATCATTTATGGTCCACATTACCGCAGCATGCATCAGAAAAGATGTCGACGTAGATGCATCATAAGTTCTAACGCCTGTTTAACTCTTTCAGCTCTTCAATCAACGGCTGCATGAATACATCAATATCATTCCCAGGTGATCTAGGGCCAAGGATGAGTAAAGTTAACAAAAATTTTGGCGCCTTCATGCACCTCCATGGTGAAAGATTGTACGGAATCAATACTACAGGCCATGTGCTATAACTTGTACTCATATTCTCAAAAGGGTTGAATCCATTGGTTGTGAGTCACAGGCGCACGTTCCGAGCTTCTATCCCGAACTCTGGATATTGATTATCGAAAGACTGCCACGCAAGTGAATCAGCTGGATGCCTCATATATGCGTCATTCTTAACTCTTTTATCCCCGTGCCACCTCATATCATGAGCTGTTTTCTTACACATATATAGTCTTTGCAACCTAGGTTTCAAGGGAAAATACCGCAACACCTTAACCAGCACGTTTTTCTTACCATTCCACCTGGACTTTCCGCATATAGGACATGCTTGTTTCTCCTCATTCTCCTTCCAGAACAATACACAATCATTCTTGCATGCATGTATGGACTTGTACTCAAATCCTAATCCCTTTCTCAACTGTTTCGCTTCATAAAAGTTCTTGGGCAATGCAGACCCTTCGGGAAACACCTTGTTAAATAAGTCCAATACCATCTTTATTGCTTTCGTCGACATCCCACACAATGACTTAATGTGAAGCAACCGCACAATAAATGACATTTTAGAATGTTTTGTACAACCTGAATAAAGTTCGCGCTTTACATCTTCCCACAGTGAAGGAAAATTTTCACAATCAGTCCCTCCACCACTTGAGGCATTGTCGTTAACCTCATCCATAAACATCATAGCTCCAATGTGACCCAACATCTCCTCCATCTCATCCTGCTCATAATCCTCATCCATGTACCGCAAATAATTGTGATGATCGACCAATACATCTGCTGACTGTTCATACGGCTCACCATGCAGTACCCATCGCGTATAACCCAGATCCATACCGTTCACAAATATATGACTTTCTACTTCATCCAATCCTATCGCGCACAAATTTTTACACCATCGACATGGACACTTAATGTAACCACGACTATCAGCAGAGGCTCGTGCAAAATCAATGAAGGTTCTTACTCCACGTGCATAGGGTACGTAATCCTTTCCAAGTCTATCGCCCAGACGCATCCAATTTGTGTCCATTTCTAAAAACATCTATATATTAATAACACGTACATTGAAAATTCACATGCATGTCATGCTCCAATTCTCATTACTTTTTTGATAAGGTAGTTGGTCCTATTCCATTCGAGATTATATTCTCCATATTGCACAAATCTCGTCACTCTACTATTTTTCACGTTAGTAGAAATTTCGGCAGCACCTCCCATAGTTCTCCAAGTATACATGTTCAAATATCGGGATTGTGACCCTACGAACAGTATACCTGAAGAACAGTAGAGGAAGACACCGAAACTTCATATTAAACGTGGAAAGTAGCGAGTAACAAAAATGTGCAATACAGATAATATAATCTCAAACTGTCCACACTGGACAATTTAGGAATTAGTGGACACATAAATGTACACTAATTCCCAAATGGGTATAAGGTTATTTATGCAATGACACACCATATCTAAATGTTAGTCTAATTGCTTAACTATCATAGACTCTCCAGTCCTGATAACTCTCAATTAGTGTATGTCAAGCCCGGAGGAGATTAGTCAAAGCCGGAGAGACTATAACAATCAAGCAATTAGACTAAATACACTAAGATTTTATATAATTTTAATTATTATCATTCCACAATTATAATCTTAATTGTTATACTCAATTGAGTGAGTTATTTATTTATATAGACAATAAATAAATAATTTTTATATAAGCATTTATTTGATCTTTATTTACTTACTCTTTAGTTTATAATAAGTAAGTATATTTACATATTCCAACTCTACTTATTTAGTAGGTTCAAGACTTTTTTATTGAAGAGTATTTTAAAGGTTATATTATTACATTTTAATTATTATCATTCTTAAAGTATAATTTTAATTGTTATACTTAATTTCAAAGGTTATAATATAATTTTAATTATTATAATTCTTAAAGAGTTATTTTAATTGTTATACTTAATTTCAAATGTTATTATAACATTTTAATTATTATCATTCTTAAAGAGTTATTTTAATTGTTATACTTAATTTCAAATGTTATTATAACATTTTAATTATTAACATTCTTAAAGTATAATTTTAATTGTTATACTTAATTTCAAAGGTTATAATATAATTTTAATTATTATAATTCTTAAAGAATTATTTTAATTGTTATACTTAATTTCAAATATTATTATCACAATATATTCACAATAATTCACAAACTATTTACAAACTATACAAACAATAATCACAATATTTCAATTGTAAGCATAAAATAACATGCCACATATATTAACATATTCCTAAACTTGAGTAAGCAATAAACATGTATTAACAAAGCTTTAGGACAATATATCTCTAACAATATAAACATATTCAAACGTCAGTCACAAATAATAATCACATTATTTAAAATCCATATCATAATATATTCATAATAACTCACAAACTATATACAAACTATACAAACAATAATCACAATATTTCAATTGTAAGCATAAAATAATATGCCACATGTATTAACATATTCCTAAACTTGAGGAAGCAATAAACATGTATTAACAAAGTCTAAGAACAATATATTTCTAACAATGTTTCTTGAAAACGTCATTCACAAATAATAATCACAATATTTCAAATTCATATCACAACATATTTACAATAACTCACAAACTATTTACAAACTATATAAACAATAATCACAATATTTTAAAAGTAAGCATAAAATCACAACATATTGATAAAGTTTAGAAATATACCTAGCTCTCACAATATCGTCTTACAAATCAAAATCTTCCAACTTGCCAAAGCAACCAATCCTTCAAAAAAATACAACACTAATTTATTAGAAATATTATATAACAAAAACACAATACAAATATCATAAAATTAAAAAAAAAGACAAGAAAAATAATTTTTTCTTACCAAAACTCAACTCTCTCTCACTCTAACCTTCTCTCTCTCTCTCTCTCTCTCTCTCTCTCTCTCTCTCTCTCCTGCAAGAGCCTCGGGCCGATTCTCTCTCAACTCTCTCTCTCTCTCTATTGCGCGCACGGGAGAAGAAAAAATGATCCACTTCCTCCCGTGCGCATATCCATTAAGTTTTAAAATTATTAGTTCAAACGTTCGAACGTTTAAGTTGTACGTTCGAACGTTATATTTTTAGATAACGTTTGAACGTAATGAAAAACAAGAATTATTCCCGCCCTGAACGTTCAAACGTTTTCAATACACGTTCAAATGTACCTTAGAACATAAAATCTAGCGGGAAATTTCCCGCACTTTTATTTTTATGTTCGAACGTATCACAATTTTTCGTTCGAACGTCCATAGATTTACAGATTAACGTTCGAACATCTAACTTAAACGTCCAAACGTACATATCATCAAAGTGTTACCATATTTGAGCGGGAAATTTGCCGCACTAATTTTCCTAACGTTCGGACGTTAAGAAATTTGGCGTTCGGACATTTATAATTTTATAGTGATTTTCATCAACTAACGTTCGAACGTATAGTATAAACGTCCGAACGTTTAGATCATCACACAGATACCTTAATCGAGCGAAAAATTTCCCGCCTCATAGTTTAATGTTCGAACGTTAACTTGAAACGTTCGAACGTACCATCCCTAATATACTAACTTATAATATAGTATATATACTAAATTTTATATATCTATAACTGTACTACATTGTATAGTATGATAGCATAATACTTTAAATGAGAACATAATAATATAGTATATAAACTATACCATATATATAAATCAATAATATATACTAAATTGTTACTTATTAAATTTTGCATTATATATTAACTTATAATATAATATATATAGTACATTTTATATATCTATAACTATACTACATTGTATAGTATGATAGCATAATACTTTAGATGAGAACATAATAATATAGTATATAAACTATACCATATATATAAATCAATAATGTATAGTAAATTGTTACTTATTAAATTCTGCATTATATACTAACTTATAATATAATATATACTACATTTTATATATCTATAACTATACTACATTGTATATATATATATATAGACAATCAGAATGTGTATTTTGGACACCTATCTTGATGTCTGAAGATATGTACGGCCCACTTCATAACAACAAACGCAACAAATGAAGGTACGCAACTACAACATGATCACAAGCTAGCTAGCTAGTCGGTCCTTTATTTTTTATTTTTTTTAAGACATAATTTATATTACACTCAAAATTTGAATAATAATCATATTCTAACTAAATTAGTATGAATATACTATATATACTTACTCCATGTTATATATTAAACATCATATTATCTGTATATTAAATGTTTTTAATCTTTACTTAAAAATAAGATCATAAACTTATAATTTTCTTATTAAACATATTCAATAAAAATTCAAAAATAATAATCACAATATTTTAAATCCATATCACAGAATATTCATAATATTCTCATAACAATATTTATACACATATTAATTCATCAATGAACACCATAAACTCACAAACTATTCACAAAATTCACAAATAATAATCACAATTATTTCAAGAGTAAGCATAAAATCACAACAACATGTATAAACATATTGCTAAACTTTAGAAATATAACTAGCACTCACAAATTCAAAAAAACTAATTAATCTAATTTTCAATAATATTATATAACATTATAATATATAACATAAACCTTTATAATATAATATATTATAGATAATATTTTGGAAAGTAAATTGACAAACGTTCGAACGTAATAATAATTACGTTCGAACGTTTTGTGTATATAAGGCCAAAACCGAACGTCAAAACAACATTTCCAATAGCTCCATCGTCATTCTCTTGCATGCCGCCACGCCTCCGTCACCGCCACCGTCAAACTCCGCCACAACCGTCACTAAAAGGTAGGCATTCATCTTTTATTCAAATAACATGTATTTTATTGATATTTGGATTGAGTTTGGTTTAAAACGGGATAAGTGGTGGCCGGATTTTCAACTCCATTTTCTGGCCACCACGGCTTGCCATTGGCCGAATAGTCACCGTAGAAATGTTTCTCGAAGTGTATACTTCATTTCTACGGTGACATTTCGGCATTTAGAACCTTATAGAGTAATTTTCGAGATTTCAATAATGGTTTAGGAAACTCAGCCTGTGTCGTCAAGTTCGAACGTTTCACCAAGACGTTCGAACGTACAAAGTTTCAATTAAATAGTCGTTATGGCTTCTACGTTCGAACGTTCATTGTCTTACATTCGGACGTCATTTTCATCAATTTTACGTGCAAACGTTTAATGTATACGTCCGGACATACTACTTTTTAAATATTATTAAACGACATACGTTCGAACGTGAGTTTTTTACTTTCACACATAAATCACATACGGTCGAACGTTTAACTATAACGTCCGAACGTAGTGATTTTCTACTTTATTCATGCTTTGACGTTCAGACATTCATATATTTACGTTTGCACGTAAAACAAATAGATTCGAACGTATAATATAAACGTCCAAACGTACGTCAGCCAATATTTATTTACTGCTTATATTCGAACGTCTATGTTTTACATTTGAACGTATATGTTTTATGTTCGAACGTATATGTTTTACGTTCAAACGTAAATGATATACGTTCAAATGTAAATTTATTTACATTATTTTACGTCCGAACGTATGAAATAAATGTCCAAACGTTTTATTTTAACGTTTGAATGTTTATTTTGCTATGTTCGATCGTTAATACAGAGTAGCTTAAACTTAATACAAAAAAATGCATTAATGTAAATAATTTTTTTTCCTTTTCTATTTTCAGGATATGGCTCAACCACTGCATACTAGGAAACGAGGGAGGGAATGAGCCACTCAGGACACTGCTCGTATCGGAGCTCGTACTGTTATGGTAGAGCGAGAGGTCCAGATTAATGAGTTCGACAAACTCAAATGGCAGCAGACGAACCTGAGAGATGTTTTCCTCAGTAGAGACTGGGGAAATATCTGCACATTGAGGGGGAAGGTATACCCATCAATGGTTCAGGAATTCTATATGGGGATGTGTGACATGCCTCAGGATGCATCCTCTCACACCGTGACTATACGCGGTGTTTCCATTTAGGTATCACCAGATGTCATCGGCGAGCACCTCGGGATTCGCCGAGGAGTTGAGACATTTGCACACTCAACACCCCGTGAGGATATAGGCACTTCTACATCATCTACTGGCCGCCCATTTGAGCCAGCATCAGCCAGAGATGCAGGCCATTCAGAGGCTGAGGATACTGACGTCGAGGCTCGAGATGATGACCGAGACGAGGATTTCTACATCCTCACCGAGAGGGACCGCATGCAGATCGAGCGGAAGAACGCCTTCAACCAAAACCATCTACTGCATTTCTTCCGCATATTGCACCTTATTGTTGCAACAAATGTCGATCCTGTGGCATATAAGATCACATTTAGTCGTCTTCGGGTACAATTTTTTATACGAGTGGCACGTGGAGATCCTATAGATTTGCCACTGCACATCTTTGAGAGAATCCGTTATGAGGCGAGCATCGTCTCCACAGATAATCTCCCATACGGTGTCCTAATCAGCCAACTATTACTTGCAAGGGGAGTGCCGACCCAGCCAGAGGAGCGGGTCAAAGATCATATGAGCCCCCTCGACATGACCACACATCGACGTAGCATTGGACAGGCGAGGGGACGCCAACCACCCCCTGTAGAGGATCTAGTTCCTCCAACGCAGCTTGAGCCAGATCATGTAGGGAGTAGTAGTCAGCATATGCCGAGTACATCTACAAGAGATGTGCGGCCTGCTTGGGTTGATGCGGTCATCACACAGCTGACTGCGCATATCAATCATATGATCGATCGATCGCTCGAGGCTATATCGGCATCTGTTACCGAACTCACCCATCGTGTAACTATCCTCAACGACAAGGTTGTACCTTGACTGAAGAGGTACGGAGTTCAACTTTGGCGGATAACGTTATCATCTGACTGTTGTTTACTACATTCTATCAAATTTTATATTTTATTTTTAATATTTGTAAAGAAAAATATTATTGAATATTTTTATCGTTTTTTAATTTTAATTCTTAATCTTTTTTGATGTTATATTTTCCAACTTTAATACTAAATCACTGCATTTCAAATATATAAATATATACAAGTCAATTTTTTATACACAATAAAAACCACATAATTTTTAAATTAAAGTCATATTTAATTTAAATTTACAATGAACGTTCGAACGTTATTAATTAACGTTCAAACATTGGCGCAAACATTTCACGTTCGAACGTTAATTAATAACGTTCGAACGATTGCGCCAAAACATTTCACGTTCGCACGTAAACAGCCACAACGTTCGAACGTATATGTGACGTTCAAAAGTAAATTTCCCATACGTTGGAACGTAAAAAAAATCTCATCTGTCTTTAGTGACGGTTTCCAAAAACTGTCACAGAAAATGTATTTTAGTGACGGTTTAGGGACTGTCACAATTTTCCAACCGTCACTAAAAAGTAATTGTGTTGTAGTGCATATATGCATGCATTAATAATATGTGTGCATAGTTCCATCACAAACCTGCATCTTGTGTCCATGATCTAGTGTCCTAACTGCAGGCCGGTACATAACGTCCGTCTTAATTTATATATATGATCATTTTTTGCATGTCTTGTACATATGCATGTAGATTCAATGGTCGGGATTTCTTGAGAAGGTTTAAGGGGAAGAGAATATTGTTCGTAGGGGACTCTCTAAGCCTTAATCAATGGAAATCTCTCACATGCATGATGGCTTTCTAAATATTTCTTCCAAGTGCAGAAGCTATCAAAGTAGTACATGGATAAGTTCTATGGTCATTTCCACAGGGACAATAGTATTCATGCTGAGCAAACATATAATGAAGTGTATTTTGTGTGAGGAACTTGTTGGTGAAAGGGGTATTTATGCAACCAAGAAGAGAAATAAGAAAAGTATATTTATGTTTTGATTTGAAGTGTATTAATGAAGAGTGGTTTGGATCTTTTCTATATTTTTTTGAATAATTTTCTGAATGCTTGTAGACTTAAAAAGGAATGGAAATAGAAAGAAATGAGAAAAGAAATTGAATGCTAGAGAAATGAGTGCAAGTAATGTAGAGATTGCAGTAATATCAAAACAAGTGACACAATATGTCAAACACTTGGGCTACAAGAATGTTTTCTCCTTTTTCAAACTATGATTAAGAGGTCTAACTCTATAACTCAATTGTCAATCTTGTCTAAGCATTAACAATCGGAAAATGAAGATTTACCACCAGATTTCCAATCTAAAGTATCTATAGAGTGCAAATAAATTTACTATAAATACTTACCATGAAAAACCTTGAAAATATTACCAAGTTTCTGTTGTGCCTTACGTCGACAGTAGAACAAGAACAAGAGTTTTTAGTTTTGACTTATCTTAACAAAATCAACTTGCAAAACTATAAAATGGATTTTTATCATATCATAATCACTCTAATCAGTGGTTTAGTGCAAGAGAATTCATATCTTGTAGCTAAAGTTGTAAACTTAGCCTAATATCATTCTCTCAAGAAAATATAAATTAAAACAAGTAAACTGTTCTGTGCATAACAAAACTGCTGAAAAAATCGAGAATCTCCGTAGCTGATAAAATAAATTCCTCTAAAGAAAAAAAAAAGTCTGAAACCGAAAATCCCCTCAAAGAAAAGCAAACTAAGAAACCCTAGAAAAAAATAAGATTGCCGAAAAAAAAAAAAAAAACCGCACGGAAAAATGCTCTTTTTATACTCTAAGTGCCCCCCCGTTTCAACCTTTGCATTTCAGCCTTCCCGTTTCGCATCTCCAGCTTAGATTCCTGCGTTGCACGTCTCCTGCCATGTGTTTTGAGTCGCCCTGCTGTGAGGCCACGATCCAGCCTCTGCATTGCATCCAGGTCTGCGTTTCAGACCTCTGCCTGCGTCTTCAGCCCAACGTTTCATCCCGCGTGCTGCTTCTCTCCAGGTCTTGCTGAATGGAGGCCACGATCCCTGCAGTTTCGCGTGAGTTGGTATGCCCGTCATTTCATCTCCAGACCAGGTGAGGCCACCTCTCTCCACTCAATCCCGTGTGTGTGAGTTCTATTGCCTTCTTTTGGATGTTGTCGTGCCAGTTGGATAATTCCAAGAATATCTATGTGTTTTAACATCTTTTCCATAATGCCCTGCAACATAAATAAAATATGATAGGAGTAAAATTTTGGGAATAAATTTTGGTGTGGACTAACTGCAACACAACTCTTTTCAAGTGCAAAATACTAAAATTTAACATTGAGTCAAGTACTTAAAATTACTACATAATTAAGTGCTTAATTTATTTTTTTGGTTAAACAATTCATTCACTTTAACAGTTTAATCATGTAATTTTTGACACTTTATCAATACATGTTGCATGTTTCAGTGCCCCAAACAAACTACACTCTCGAGAGAAAAGGTGCTCTCTCCACGTTTACTTTGCAGGTGAGTAGTAGGTACTTTTGATGTTGCATGATCGAAGTTGCATAGGTTGAGATAAAAGAAAAATGAAATGTCCATTCTCTTCCCCATTTACGCGAAGCTTGAGCTTTAGAATCCCTTGCAAGTGATGATTTCTGAGACTAGGGGTGTAAATTTAAACCGGAAAACCGGTCCGGACCGGACCGAACCGGACCGGTTGGTCCGGTTTTGAACCGGTCCGGTCCGGAACCGGTTCCTATTTTATGAAAACCGGCCGGTTCCGGTCCGGTTCCGGTTCCGTAGTTTTTGGGACCGGACCGGACCGAACCGGACCGGTTGGAAAAAAAAAATATAAAAATTAATTTATATATTATACAAAATATTTATATATATAATATATAATTATATGTTAAATTTTTATATATAATATATATAATTATATATCATATATGAAAAATTTTTATATTATAATTTATAAATAATAACATAAAATGTTAATCTTAAATATGAACATTTGTAATTTATTTGATCATATGTTATTAATATAATTATATATAAGATAATGTTGTTATAATTTATAAAATAAAAGTTTAATCTTAAAGATAAAAATTTAATTGATCATATGCTTTAAGCATAATATATATATTAAATTTTTAATAACATTTTATAATAAGAATTAACACTTTATTATATGTTTTTTACATTTAAAAAAAACTGGAAAATCGGACCGGACCGGACCGAAAACCGGTAAAACCGGAAGTACCGGTTTAGGAGGGTAATCGGGGCGTAATCGGTTTTGAAAAATACAAAACCGGTACATACCGGTTCGGTCCTAGATTTTGTCCAAAACCGGACCGGACCGGACCGGTTACACCCCTATCTGAGACCCATGGTAAAAGAGATGGTCAAGTGCTGTCTGTGTTGGAGAACTTGGGTATGGTGGGAGCCACGGCTATGTGGAGGAATTGGTATCGTATATGGGTATCAGAATACCGGTGAAGTTAAATCTATATTCAACAACTCTTTGAGATTTTTATGTTTTTAAAAAAATATAATGATCAATGGATGATGCTATATAACTCAGACAATGGCGTTATCGTGTTGAGAACTTTGGAAAATTATCTACAGTTCTTTGGTGGCAAGCATGTTAGCAGTTGTGTTTTGTTTCATTTAGCTAAGGAGAGGTTTAGATAGTAAGTTGAGATGAGATGAAAATTAAATAAAATATTATTTTTTAATAAAATACCGGTGTGTAGTGTGAGGATAATGAGTAGAATTTTGCCCCTGTGAGAACAAAAAACAAAAAAAATAATAAAACTTAAACCTCGTAAACTTCAGAAAAAATGGTATCCTTCCTCTTTTAAAGCTAAGCAAAACCTTGGAAGAAAATCATATGACATACTACAGCCTCATCTTATAAGATCTCTATAAACTCACTTGAATTGAGACATCAAATATGCACTTCCCCAAACTACTAGATTTCTGATCATCAGAATACATTATTTCAGCAAAGTAGAGCTTTACTTTGTAGCTTCCCTTCCGTGAGCAAAGACCATAGTACTTAAGTGATAAAGGGGAAACTCGGGCTATTTGGTAGAAGTCTGGTCCACTCACATTGAAGGAAAATGTATTCGTTGCAAGGTAGGAAGCCTCAGACTTACCCATGTAAACCCATGTACTACTATAAGCCCATTTTTCATAAACAGAACTAAAGTGCGATCCGCCCTCTTTGCTTAAGTCATCTACATATTCATTCCCCTCAAAGCTCATCTCTTGCCCTCCACAATTAATAAACAAGGAATGATCTGCGGATATAGAAGTAATCGTGTCATACAATATTTACTCGTAAGCTACTGCAGTTCATGAAAGCACAATCATATATGCATCAATGCTTACAACTTGCTTCCAGAACAGAGGAGGTCCTACTGCAAACACCAACGACTCCTAGAAGCTGAGAATTCAGGTTTAGTCAAATAAATTTGGTCATAATGCAATTCAAACAAGCAAGATGAATGACTGGAAATCAAGTTCCTGTATGATTATTAAACCAAGTTAGAACAATGCAAATTGAGAGAGAAACTAAATCTTTATTTCTCTGTAAAAAATGACAAACTGTCCAACTTGCCTTTACAAGGGTTCATATACATTTTAAATAGAAACTTTACAAGCTCTATTCTAGGAAACTAGCTACTGTTAGACTATACAAAATTAATTTCAAAAATATGATGACTGTTACAAGCATGATTTTAGGCTAGTTGGCTGATGTTTGATTTTTGGCTTGATTTGTGGAATCTTCCTTTATACGCCCCCGCAAGATGGGGCTGCCATCGGCAAGACCAATCTTGTTTCTCAATTGTTCCGTACGTTGCCTTGATAGTGATTTTGTGAGAAGATTTGCAAGCTGGTCCTAAGTATTAACATGATGAACTTGGAGTGTTCCTTTCTGAACTATATCATGCACAAAGTGTAGATCAATTTGAATATGCTTCATGTGAGTGTTGGACTGGATTTAGACTCAGCTGTGTGGCACCCAAGTTATCACAAAGCAGCTTGGGTGTAGTGGATAGAGGGTGGCCGAGTTCTTTAAGCAATTGAAGTAGCCAAATGGTTTCAGAGGTTACATTTGCAAAGGCTCTATACTCAGTCTCGGTGGATGATCTAGCAACTGCTCTTTGTTTTTTAGAGCTCCAAGAAATAGGATTTGTGCCAAGAAAACTTATGTAAGCGGAAATTGAAGTTCTATCATCAAAGTTCCCTGCCCAATCCGCATCAGTGTAGGTTGTAAGAGTCGAGGGGCTGTTTTTTCTGATGTGAATTCCATAAAAAAATTGTGTATTTCAAGTAACGAAGGAGCCTCTTTGCAACTGTCCAGTGAGTTGTAGTTGGTTTATGCATGAACTGAGAGAGTTTATTTACTACAAAAGAGATGTCTGGCCTTATAAGGGAGAGATATTGGAGAGCACCTATAACACTCCTGAATTCGGTGCTATCAACTGAACTGGTTCCATCAATGAGCTTGAGGGCTGTTGTGGTTGACAATGGGATGGACATCTTTGGCACCAAACATGTTACTTTTGGACAGAATATCTCTAATGTACTTGTGCTAAGACAAGAAGAAATGGAGTTGTCCAATGTCTTTTAAAGAGAAGCAGTTTCCAAGTTTTGCAATTATGGAATCAACAAAGTGAGTATCATTTTCAGTTATGACTAAGTCATTCACATATACCAACAGAAAACATGTAACAGAGCTGGTTTTGTATATAAATAATGAAGAATCTGCTTTAGAATTCACAAACCCAAACTCTATAATGTTGTTCTTGAGAGCCGAGTACCAGGCTCTTGGTGCTTGTTTTAGGCTGTAAATGGCATGTAATTTGCAAATGCGGTTAGGCTTAAACATGTCCTTGAAGCCCGGAGGTTGAACCATGTAAACATTTTCAGTCAACATTTCATGTAAGAATGCATTGTTGACGTCAAGTTGTCTTAAAATCCACCCCTGCATAATAGCAATAGACAAACAGATCTTATGGTTGCTGGCTTCACAACTGGGCTAAATGTCTCATTGTAATCTAAGCCAAGGCGTTGATTGTACCCTTTGGCAACAAGCCTTGCTTTGAAACGTTCAACAGACCTATCAACTTTTCTCTTGACTCGAAAAATCCATTTACAGCCCACTGGTTTGCAGTGTGTAGGAGAGGGAACTAATTCCCAGGTACCATGACTCATCAAGGCCGTGAGTTCTTCAAACTTAGCATGTCTCCATTTTGGATCACAAAGTGCGTGACTGACACAAGTTGGTTCAATAGTGGGTTGAATGGGATGGCTGTTTGGTGATTGAGTTGAACTGACCGAGTGGTCATGGTGTGGGTTTGGGTTGTTGGAGGCATGTTATTGACCACAGACTCAGTGAGAGTTTCACAAGGATTTGGTGAACCTGTGTGTTGTGATTGCATGAAATGAGTAGACTCACTCATGTGTGACTCGTGTGGTGCGACTGAAGAACAAGATCTCAAATTAGGAAAATTGGGAGAAGAGAAATTAGGGCTATTACCTGAAGGTGCAGAGGAAGATGATGGGCTCGCGGTCTGCACTGGCGGTGGTCGCAGCAGGGGCAACGTTGAGATGGGCAGCATAGCGGTTGAAGATTCGGTGCAGATGGCTTGGGTCTTGAGAGGGCTGCTGGTTTCGTCGAAGATGACATGCCGAGAGAGATAGAGGTGTTTTGTGTTGAGATCAAGGCATTTGAAAATTTGGGTTTGGGAGTAGCCCACGAACAGACACAGAAGGGATTTGGGCTAGAGTTTATTTGAGTTATAGGGCCAGGTGAGGGGAAAATAAAGACACCCAAATTTTCTTAACTTGAGATAATTTGGACGTTGTTGAAATAAGGCTTCAAATGGTGATTTATTATTTGACAATGGTGTTGGTTGTCGGTTAATGAGATAAACAGCTGTTTGAAAAGCATGGGGCCAATAGGACAAGGGTAGAGATGCATCTTGTAATAAGGTTAAACATGTTTCAACAAGATGACGATGAAGACGTTCGGATACCCCATTTTGTTGTGGAGTATGAGGAGCAGTGGTATAGTGGCTAATTCCATGAATTGAAAAATATTTTTTGAGTGCCATAAATTCACCACCATTATCGGAATAAAGACATTTGATTTTTCTTTGAAAACAGTTTTCCACAAGATGTTTAAATTGTGAAAAAATTGTGCTTACTCCGGATTTGTTTGTTAAAGGGTAGAACCACATATATTTGGTAAAATGGTCGACCAAAATCAAATAATATTTGGAACCATCAACACCAATTGTATGCGCAGGATCCCAAACATCAGTGTATAAGAGATCAAGCGATGTATTAAACTAGTGGAACCAAAAGGTTGTTGGTAGGCTTTATTCATTGAACAAGAAGTACAAATGTGAGACACTTGGTCTTTTTTTTTTTTAATTGAAAGAGAAAAAGATTTGATAAGATAATGGACAATTTTTTGAGATGGATGTCCAAGCCGCTTGTGCCACCCATCAATCGAGGTCTGCTCATGCACATTTGCAGCCATTTTTTAGGGAGAGTCCACCAGTGAGCCCTGGAGTGTGTAAACACCGTCTTCACATGCACCTTTGAGTAGAATCGCCCCCGTGGTCTATTCCTTAACAAGAAAATAAGTGGGGTGAAATTTAAGAAAAAAATTATTTTGAATGGTGAACATAAATTAAATTTTTACAAATATTTGGAACACAAAGTGTATCATTTAAATGAAAGGTACGGGATGGTGATTAAAAAACCAAAGAACCAATGTGTGAGACACGCAAACCTGAATCATCACCAATTACAACTTCATTCGTCCCATCATATTCTGAATGCACTGAAAGATTAGTCAAATCACCTGTAATATTATATGAAGCGGCTGAATCAATGAGCCACTTAGTATCCTGTTTTGGAGAGATGGAAGCACAGTTTGCAGTAGCTTTGGAAAAAATCACTCACGGACACTGCTTTGCAATGTGACCCAATTGGTCACAAATTTGACATTTGGGTTGGAAACGTCGTTGACCATTGGACTTGCCCGAGTTGTTAGGCTTCTTGTTATCACGAGGCCCATTGTTTGGGCGTGAATGGCTCGAAGACCCCTTAAAGAGTTGGGACTTATTTGAACTCCGAAAGGAGTTGCCATTGTTTCCAGAGGAGGAAGACGAACCTGGACGTCGGTTCGTGTAGTTGGCCGTGGCTAGCAGCTGCTGGGTGGAAACTTCGAGACGACATAGATAGGCCTCATGGCTCACGAGAAGATCATGAAGTTCCTCAAAGGTGAGCGATTTTTCCCAAGCCCTAATCGGTGCAGCGATCTCCCGATAGTCTGAACCGAGGCCATTGAGGATGTATAAAGTGAGATCATCATCTGAAATGGGATGATCAATGAGAGCTATTTCATCGGCAAGGGACTTCACGACGTGCAGGAATTCCTGGATGGTTTGATTCCCCTGCTTGAATAATGTGATTTCCTCTTTGAGTTGCATTGCCCTGGTTCGGGATTTGCTAGCATAGAGGATGTGTAATTTCTGCCATGCTTCCTTAGAAGTATTGGCAACCGAAATGAGGGGGTAATGGCTGGTGCAGTGGAGGCGAGGATAGCACTTAGAATGAGTTTATCCTACCTTACCCAGTGGATTTTTTGAAGGGAGGATGTGGGAGTGTCGGTTTGAGGGGGGCAAGACTTATCTCCAGTGACATAGTCGAGAAGATTGTACCCAATTAAAAGAGCTTCAAAGTGGGCACGCCACTGTGGGAAGGTTGAGGGAGTAAGTTTGTCATTGATTTGTACTGAAATGTTGAATGCAATCAAGGGAATATCTGTGGGGGAGGAAGGGTTTTGAGTGGGATTAGAGGATATGGGGATCGAATTATCATGAGAGGATGGCTCTCCTGATACCATGATGAGAATTGAGAGAGAAACTAAATCTTTATTTCTCTATAAAAAATGACAAACTGTCCAACTTGCCTTTACAAGGGTTTGTATATATTTTAAATAGAAGCTTTACAAGCTCTATTCTAGGAAACTAGTGACTGTTATGACTATACAAAAATAACATAATTAATTTCAAAGATATGATGACTGTTACAAGCATGATTTTAGGCTAGCTGGCTGATGTTTGATTCTTGGCTTGATTTGTAGAATCTTCCTTTATAAGAGGAATGAATATGTCAGACATGTGTATGCTTCTTGGTCAGTCATGTCTTCTGTCTTTGACAGGACAATGTATGATTAGTGAATTAAAGAAACTTACATAGGCGACCCTGAAAAATTGTTGTAAGATATATCCCTGCAATACAAAGAAACATATCGTCATTGTGTATAGACAGATTTACAACCAAATAAAATGAAAATTCGCAGCTTAAAGGAGACTTACAACTTATTTGGGTTGTTCAATATCCCAGTTGGGACTTCCCCATTCAATGAGTTGTTGGCTAGAAACCTACATCCATAAAATATATGTCTCTCGTTTCTTGCCAAGAGAGCAGTCTCAGAGAAGTATAAACATGGAGACAATCTGAGAAACATTATAAAGACAACATTTGAAAGATTGACCAAAAATTTACTTTATGTGCTTTATCAGCTTACATGTAATCTAGATCCAAGTTCCCAAGTTGCTCTGGAATTGGACCACTTAAACGATTGAAGCTCAGGTCTCTACAAGACAAGAAAATTTCATATGAGCATACATTGTAGTTGATGTTACAATTTTGGACAGAAAAACCTGACAGGAAAAAAAATGGACGTGTTGTGTGACTTATATGCGATAGTCTCTGTTCAAAAGTAAGTGCATAAATAACATACTGCAGGAAATTAAACTGGATTTCAGCCTGGACATAGAAAAAGAACTTCATAAGTAAAAACATCTCGAGAAGTAGGGTCATTTTAAGCAACTTACAATTCTTTCAAAGCTTTCAACTCTCCAATATAATCTGGGATTGGACCAGTGATTAAGCAATTTCTAAGCCACCTGAGGGCACAGCACAAGAGTAAGAGCATAAAAAATAAACCAAAAAGTTGGTCACAATAGGATAATCGTTGCAGAAAACAAAGTAAATATATAGAACTTACAAATATTTCAATTTTTGCAAATTTTTCAAATCAGGGAATCCAATACTTGATCCTTGCAAATCAGATATCCTCCTGAAAAACATGACAGATTAGTAAAAATAATTGTACCATCTTCTACATTTCCCAATTCTAATCAATTTCCAGTAAAGGAACATGTACTCACAGTTGAGTTAAGTTTGTCAAACGGGATATGTTAGAAAGGATGGGGCCCTCCATGGACGTGCCTTGCATATCACTACAAACAGAGTACTTGCAAGTAACTAACAAGGAGAAAAGGAGTAAGCAGTGGCAGATTGTGAAATGGCAGAAACCAAAGGAGGGTTGGTTCAAGTTAAATGTAGATGGGAGTAGTAGAGGTAATCCAGGTAATGTCGGGGTCAGAGGTCTCATAAGGGATCACTTAGGAAATCTGGTATATGCCTTTTTTGATTTTATTGGCCACGGCTTCAGTAATGTGGCAGAGTTCATGGCTCTGTTTCATGGGGTGAGACATCTTCGTCGGCTAGGTTTGTTACAGGTGGAGATAGAATTGGATTCTAGCACGGTGGTGAACTGGCTCAAAAGAACTACTTGCCCTGTCTAGTACCTTGAAGATTACTGGGATGAACTGCTTCTTATGCTACGGGACATGACATTCTCCATTCGTCATGTGCATAGAGAAGGAAATGCGCCTGCAGATTTCCTTGCAAGATTGGGTTCAGAGGAGGTCTATGCTTCTTGGCAGTTGACTGATAATATTCCTGGTAGTCTTTGGGGATTGGTATGAAGTGATAAGATGGGTATTCCGTATATTAGGAAGGAAGTGTAGTTTGGTAATTGATTTGTTGTCTTGGAGGAAGGATTTATTTTGTTCTGTTTTCTGTTCTTGAGGTGATTAGTTTTAAGTCTTTTGTAATAAGGTTTGCCCTCCACCTTAAGTGAGGAGGAATAAAAGCAGTTTAGTTTACGAAAAAAAAAAAAGAAAGTGAAGTACTGTCACCAATTTCCTTTGGAATTGTACCACTTAGCTGGTTTCCCAGAAGAGACCTGCAGAGTACCAATTACCTTTACAAACTGACCAACCCATTGACCCTTGGCCAACACCTGCATGGAAAATAAAATATATGCTTTCGTAGATACAACATGCAAATAAATACTCACAGATTGACAAGAGGGAGCTGATCGGCAAAACTCGGAGGAATTGATCCATTGATATAATTGCGAGTGAGATCACTGTTTAATGGAAGAAACTTCACTACTTAGTACTCTTTCTCAACTTCGAATCATTGGAAAAAAAAAAAAAGGATCCCAATATTCCATGAAATTTTGTCAAAATCTAATGAAATATTAACGGACTTCATATATTCTAGAATAAAAAAAAAAGTGGTCTTCACTGATAATGCAATTTTAATGGACCTGTTTACTAAGCTGGTTTTCGAATATCCCGTAGAAATGCAATTTTTCTATTGTCATGGCCCTCATCGTTAGCTTGCCTGGTATATATATCGCATCCCCGTTTACCGTATTTATAACCATCTATCTCTTTTACAATAAATAATGCTATTGTCTTTTAAAAGTTCTAAGAAAAACCAATTCAGATCCTATGTCAAATTTCATAGTCTCCGGAACGCAATGGGCTATCCTCGAATGCACCGAGAACCCATGATCATAAGTCTCCATGATCAAAAACTCTCAAATGGCAAAATAGCAAATTACTCGTGACGCAATGAGAGCTTAGTTGAACAAGAATTAAGTGTTTGGTTTTTAAAAAAAAAATCAATGTATAAATGACATGACTCGATATATATGAGATGTCAGATCTAGCACTGTATATTAAAAGAGTTTTAAAATCTAACGTATTATATCAATTCAGATTTATTTTTATAAGATTTATTTGTAAAAAACAATTTTTCACTTGAACTCTCTAATGCAGAAAATTAAAGTGGGCATGTTTTTCTTACAGTTGTATCAGATTAGCAAGATTTCTGAGTTCAGCCGGTAGGACTCCGCTAAAAGCAAGATCCTTCAGCTGACTGTCACACAAAAAGAAAAAGAAAAAATCCATAAAATAACTGAAATAAAAATATATCAAAGTTCTAGTACTATTTAGGAGAGGAAAACATCATTATGTGGTCATACATATTTTTGCATACTTATATAAATATATATATATAGCTCATGTATACCACAACTATTAATATATATTATTGCTGAAAAGATAGCTAGACAGATATAAAATCCATGAAAAAAGTGCTGATATCAACAAACATTTAGGTTCATGTTTATTAATTAAGAAAAATGTGGCTAGGGATAGCAAAAGGAAGGCTCATACATGCTCGTGATTCCGCAAACAGTGCCATTTCGAGAGTGCAGTCGCACGTGACATTGCTTAGAGTTTCGATACCGTCCATAATTTGTTGATACTTGTATCATGACAAAAAGTTTCGTCGATCCTCCAATTTAAGTTCTGTAATTTTGTGGATATTGCTTCGAGAGCTTTCACTGTTGATCAACAAAATAAATTGGTAAGCCGAATGTATATATGTATGTTAAATAAAATCTACGAATCATCCTGGTCAAAAGGAAATGAATAGCAAAAATTGAGAGAGAAAGAGGTAAGCTCACGTAATCTAAGTTTATATTTTAAAAAGATTAATCAATAGTATAATTAAAATTTTGGTGGAATTATTATAAAAATTAAGAACATATATCTCTCTCCTAAATAATGTGGTATTCTATATATTATTTATATTAATCAGAAAATATAATAAATAAAACACCGTTACACCAGTCTTATACAGTGGAAAAAGGCTCATAAAAAAGAAAAAAAAGTTTAAATTAATTTTTTAAAAAATCTAGATAATCATGATTCAATCTTTTTATGAGTGATAAGATCATTTAGTGACGGACGCCTCTACAGCCCCCGCTGGCTGTCCCGCTCCCGGTCCCGCTCAGTGTAAAATGTAATGCTTTTTTATTTTATTTTTTTATACATATATTTTTTTAATACTATAAAATATTTTTAAAAAAAATAAAAAAATTATAATATCATTAAAAAATACTTATTTAATTATTAAATAAAAAAAATATTAAAAAAATTATAGCGGGACTGGAAGCGAAATCAAGAGCAGTGAGAGTAGCATTATTCTTTGGATCGTGCTACAGCCCCCGCTGGGGGCTCCCGCTGGGAGCTCCCGCTGGGCTGTAGTGTATTTTTGTATGTGTTTTTTTTAAGTTATTTTTTATATAATTTTTTTTAATATTTTTTAAAAAATAAAATAAATTTAGAACATTATTAAAAATACTTTCTTAATCAAAAAGTAAAAAAAAAAATTATTAAAAAATACTTCCTTAATCACGAAGTAAAATAAAAATATTTTACTTCGTGATTAAGCAAGTATTATTTAATAATATTATAAATTTTTTTATTTTTTAAAAATATTTAAAATCATTAGAAATATCTACATAAAAAAAAAATTTTAAAAATACACATAAAAAAATACACTAGAGCTCCAACGGGAGCCCCCAGCGGGAGCTCTAGCATTTTCCTTATTCTTTAGTAACCCTGTGATTATTCTTTTGTACAGCGAAAATGGACAGAAACTTTCTCTACACTCTGCATGCATGGATTGATGATGAGACCTGCAAGTACCTCTATTATTGCTAGATGACATAATCAATAAGGGCCTCAACTTTACAAAAGTGGATGAAATTGAACCAAAATAGCACAAGTTGCTCTGGACTGGATAACTACTAGGAAAATACTACCTATTTCTACCGCTCTATTTTACTTTTTTATTTTTATTTAGTAATTAAGTAAGTTTTTTGCACTTAATTTACATGATTAAATACATATGTAGTATGTTTTCAAAATTAAAAAAACGACAAGTAAAGAATACATACAGTATAATATTGACATGATAATATTTAGTTTTATAAAAAAAATATTAATTATAAACTTCTTATATAAATTAATTCCATTCATTTTAGCAATAACATATACAACTTTTTAATATGTAAACTCAAGTTCCAATGAATCTCAATCAATAGTTATTAGATCCGTTAAGATAGTGAAATATTTTATTTTATTATTATAATTTTTTAAATGTTTTACATAAATTATAATAAATAATTTAATTTTTTAAAATTTTAAAATAATAATAATATTAAATAATATTCTAAGTTAGACAGATAAAAGATATTGGAGGGCCATTCTAGAGAAATATTCTACGTAAGTAATGAAATGTATCAACTGATCAATCGGCCGACACTACAGTGGCTGACGTGGACCCATATCACATGTATGCATATTGTTCTTGTTCTGTAGTGGCCATCACTACAGTTGTACTGCTACCATTATCCTTTTCGGTATTCATGGGGAAGAATAATTCTAAATAATTGAGAAAAAAGGATCTAAAAAAAACTGGAACTTCAGGGTAAAAGGCATAGTTTCACAACTTTCACTCATTCCATCATGAAAGTTGCCCTGAATTTCGGAAATGAAACAAAAATCTCAAAGAAACTGCTTTCACAGAATGGAAAAAACGGGTGTATATACAAAATACAGGAACATCGCAATTCTGAAAATAACAAAATATATCCACAGAAAATTAAACAGATGTCCAAGATCATTGTAGCGTGAGAAAAGTAGCTTCATTCTGTGCCAAAGGTTGAGCGTTTGTTCCAAACTCAGTGAGACAATTCAAAACCGAAATGGCAAGAACAAGAACATAGACAATCTTTTCTAGATCAATAACCCCATTTTCCTCCCCCGACTAACTCAAACTGCATGCCAGTGCTTATTAAGGTCCTTTGTGGGCGGGAAAAAGCGAGAAGGAGAGCAGAAACACAAACAAACGCCCAAAGGGAGAGAGACAGGGTGGTTGGAACGTTGGTGGCAAAGAATAAGAGGACAAGTTGTTACATAATAAGAGAACTGGAAACATGCAAATGTTAAAGACTTCGTTTGGTTCTTTAACTACTCTCAACTCTTCTCAACTCATCATTATAATTTTTTTAAATTTTAACACAAAATATAATAAATAATTCAATTTTTTCAAATCTCAAAATAATAATAATGTTAAAAAATAATATTTTAACAATATTTTATCATCTCAACTCAACTCAACTCAACTCACTTCAACATCCAAACACAACCTAAACGTAAATAAGTGTATTAGTATTGGATTATATTATGTAAATGTAAAATTTATATAAAATGATATGATTTTGTATTTGATTATTCTATTTAAAATTTATTTTTACATTAGATTATTTATTTATTAGTTAAAATAATAATAAAATATTTTAATTTAACAATATATTTTTTTTAATTTTTTTATTCTATTAATAAGGAGGGGAACTCTTTAAAAAATATATATATATTAATTATAGAAAATGCTTTTACTTTTATAAAAAAGCACTTTGGAACGCGAAAAGTCGTTTAAGTACGGCCGTAAGCAGATTGAAAGGATTGGGAATTGACTACCGGGGGGAGGGAGGTTACGTACGAGTTTAATCCTTCTCCAACCAGTCGGTCCATCTTGAAATTTTTTTTTTTTTTTTAATAGGTTCTATCGTTTGCTCATGGTTTAGAACCACCACTGGCACCGGATCGAATATCTTAGGATGGAGTCGTGCTATATGTACATATTTTATGCATTTATTAAGTGATAATTTTATTATCGTATTTTCTTTAATTTAAACTTTAAATTTTAAATTTTTTATGATTTTCCATAGTCAACACGTTAACATATTTTCGAATAATTTTATTTACTTTTGTTTTTGTTTTTTTTACAATACGAACGTACAGGCCAAGACCGTGCACTCAAACGTACGGGAAAAGTCTTATTTTCGAATAAATCGTACGCTATCCATTTGCCCCAGCGCCCACATTTATTGAAGAACCACAATTATGCTTAATTACCAAATTGACAGTCAAAATGAGCGCCTTCACATCACGTATCTTGATTGATTGAATATTTGCAAGACTAGTCGTTGCCTACCATTAATGCAGCTTCATACAAAGGTAAACAGGCAACTTAAGTAAGCGAGCTAGAACTGGAAGATCATGAATATGCATGGCCCACATGATAATCAAAGGGGACTGCACCAGTATATCATGCATGCATAGCCTCCAAACGACTTTTCTAACCTGTATCTCCGATGGTGGCTACGAGCATTATGTCATTATATATGGGACGTGGTCTTCATTTGCCCATAACAATTAATTATCATTGACAGCTGAATTTCCTCGAACCAGCTTCTTCGATCCCTCTCGATGTCGTATCTTTTTTTCTCACGTTGATTTCAGAGGAAAAGATGTTTGGGAGTACTTTTATACCCAATTTGGGGCAGATTTTCATGAACAGCTGTGGACATCGGGTTGAGAACCTGTGGTCCTTCATGCAGCCACGCAAGCAGGTGCTATATTGTATACAAGAAAAACGATAAATACACAATATTTTATATAATAATATTTTAAAAGGAAGGATGTTTTTATAAGATATCTTATAAAATTAACATAATTTTATAAAAATATTTTTATTTTATAATATGTTGCAAAAAAATTTTGTGGGAAGTGTTATATGTTTATCACTACTTATTATATACAAAGTTGAAAACTGGTACGGAAACAGCCAGTGCAATAATTTTTATTTAAAGAAATGGCGATTGAGATTGTAATATTTAAAATATAAAATAAATAATAAAATTTATCTTTTTTATTAATTTAAAATTTTAAAATAAGTGATAATTTCGTATAATATAAAATCAGAGGTCATGATCGAATCATGATTCTATACTTTACTACTATAAAATGATTTATACATATTTCAAATAAACAAGTTTTGAGCATGCATTTATAAAAAATTAGACTCAATCTTAAAAAAGTATAAAAAAAATATTACTTTTTAGTGAGATTTATTTTTTTACAAAGAACTTGCGCAAGATTTGTTTATGAGATGTAAGATCTAACACTGTACATTAAAAGAATTTTAGAATCTAACGTATTATATCAATCAGATTTATTTTTATAAGATTTATTTGTAAGCGAAACAATTTTTTACTTGAGCTCTCTAATGCAGAAAATTAAAGTGGGCATGTTTTTCTTACAGTTGTATCAGATTAGCAAGATTTTTGAGTTCAGCCGGTAGGACTCCGCTAAAAGCAAGATCCTTCAGCTGGCTGTCACACAACATTTTCAACTTCTCATAAATACATTTAAAACTCATTTTAACATCTAAACACATCTAACTTCAATATCATATGTGAGCCCCACAGAACTCACTTTATCATCTCAACTCACTACCATTTATAGAGAACTCAACTCAGCTCAGTTCAACATCCAAACGCAGCCTTAAAGTTCTTAATGTTAGGACATAAATGAAATGATTAAATTTAGCTTTTCTCATAAAATTAAGTTTTTAATATAAGTAGTTATTTCATATGATATCATAGATGAGGTCCTAAGTTTGAACTTGGACTCCAGACTTTACTCTCATTTAATTAAATATTTTACATATTGGAAGAGCCTGACCCACATATAACATACAGTGTTGGAATATGAATTAACTAATTAAATTAATCAAGCTCTTTCTCATTAGCTTAAGTTTTAGGATCAGTGGCGATTTAACAACCAAGACATGATTAACAGTTCTCTACGCTGTATGAAACAAAAATCTAGTAAGAAAAAAAGAAAGAAAACATGATTATTCACAGTTTTGAGCTATTAAGATTGTTATCATAACCTTTTACAACCACCTATACTACTATTTGTTTTCAAAAATCCCAAGCAAGAAAACAATGCGAAATATTAAAACTGATACAAATAAAATTCGAAATAAAACAATAGGTTTTCAGAAAAGCAACCGCCAAGTACCAGTTCCAATGAGTCACCATAACAGATAGAAGATTGAAATTTCCCATCAACAAGAAACAAAAGTCTTGGCATATACCAACTTCCAGAGGAACAAACATCCCAAATTTACCAACGACATATTGTGAACAAGTTCAAATAACCATAACATGAAGTAACATGGACAAGGAACACATGCATGTGTTGTTGCAAATCCAGAACAAGGTAATCAACCCCGGATCCACATTGAAAAGCAAAATGAAAAATAAAAATAAAAGTGGGATCGTCACATCCGAAAACAAAACTTTCGCATAAATATATAAGCACATTTATCGCAATCGTTAAACCCAGCATAATCCTAGCAAACCGACAACACTGAAAGCTTTACAACCAACAAGAACAGACAAGAAAAAGAACAAAAAAAAAAAAAGAAGGAAAAGAACAAGGAGGCACCGAGACAACAAGAACCAATACCGTTCTCAAATAGAATCCAATATGATATGATACAAAATAATTCGACTTATTCACATAATGGACAGAAACTTTCTCTACACTCTGCATGCATGGATTGATGATGAGACCTGCAAGTACCTCTATTATTGCTAGATGACATAATCAATAAGGGCCTCAACTTTACAAAAGTGGATGAAATTGAACCAAAATAGCACAAGTTGCTCTGGACTGGATAACTACTAGGAAAATACTACCTATTTCTACCGCTCTATTTTACTTTTTTATTTTTATTTAGTAATTAAGTAAGTTTTTTGCACTTAATTTACATGATTAAATACATATGTAGTATGTTTTCAAAATTAAAAAAACGACAAGTAAAGAATACATACAGTATAATATTGACATGATAATATTTAGTTTTATAAAAAAAATATTAATTATAAACTTCTTATATAAATTAATTCCATTCATTTTAGCAATAACATATACAACTTTTTAATATGTAAACTCAAGTTCCAATGAATCTCAATCAATAGTTATTAGATCCGTTAAGATAGTGAAATATTTTATTTTATTATTATAATTTTTTAAATGTTTTACATAAATTATAATAAATAATTTAATTTTTTAAAATTTTAAAATAATAATAATATTAAATAATATTCTAAGTTAGACAGATAAAAGATATTGGAGGGCCATTCTAGAGAAATATTCTACGTAAGTAATGAAATGTATCAACTGATCAATCGGCCGACACTACAGTGGCTGACGTGGACCCATATCACATGTATGCATATTGTTCTTGTTCTGTAGTGGCCATCACTACAGTTGTACTGCTACCATTATCCTTTTCGGTATTCATGGGGAAGAATAATTCTAAATAATTGAGAAAAAAGGATCTAAAAAAAACTGGAACTTCAGGGTAAAAGGCATAGTTTCACAACTTTCACTCATTCCATCATGAAAGTTGCCCTGAATTTCGGAAATGAAACAAAAATCTCAAAGAAACTGCTTTCACAGAATGGAAAAAACGGGTGTATATACAAAATACAGGAACATCGCAATTCTGAAAATAACAAAATATATCCACAGAAAATTAAACAGATGTCCAAGATCATTGTAGCGTGAGAAAAGTAGCTTCATTCTGTGCCAAAGGTTGAGCGTTTGTTCCAAACTCAGTGAGACAATTCAAAACCGAAATGGCAAGAACAAGAACATAGACAATCTTTTCTAGATCAATAACCCCATTTTCCTCCCCCGACTAACTCAAACTGCATGCCAGTGCTTATTAAGGTCCTTTGTGGGCGGGAAAAAGCGAGAAGGAGAGCAGAAACACAAACAAACGCCCAAAGGGAGAGAGACAGGGTGGTTGGAACGTTGGTGGCAAAGAATAAGAGGACAAGTTGTTACATAATAAGAGAACTGGAAACATGCAAATGTTAAAGACTTCGTTTGGTTCTTTAACTACTCTCAACTCTTCTCAACTCATCATTATAATTTTTTTAAATTTTAACACAAAATATAATAAATAATTCAATTTTTTCAAATCTCAAAATAATAATAATGTTAAAAAATAATATTTTAACAATATTTTATCATCTCAACTCAACTCAACTCAACTCACTTCAACATCCAAACACAACCTAAACGTAAATAAGTGTATTAGTATTGGATTATATTATGTAAATGTAAAATTTATATAAAATGATATGATTTTGTATTTGATTATTCTATTTAAAATTTATTTTTACATTAGATTATTTATTTATTAGTTAAAATAATAATAAAATATTTTAATTTAACAATATATTTTTTTTAATTTTTTTATTCTATTAATAAGGAGGGGAACTCTTTAAAAAATATATATATATTAATTATAGAAAATGCTTTTACTTTTATAAAAAAGCACTTTGGAACGCGAAAAGTCGTTTAAGTACGGCCGTAAGCAGATTGAAAGGATTGGGAATTGACTACCGGGGGGAGGGAGGTTACGTACGAGTTTAATCCTTCTCCAACCAGTCGGTCCATCTTGAAATTTTTTTTTTTTTTTTTAATAGGTTCTATCGTTTGCTCATGGTTTAGAACCACCACTGGCACCGGATCGAATATCTTAGGATGGAGTCGTGCTATATGTACATATTTTATGCATTTATTAAGTGATAATTTTATTATCGTATTTTCTTTAATTTAAACTTTAAATTTTAAATTTTTTATGATTTTCCATAGTCAACACGTTAACATATTTTCGAATAATTTTATTTACTTTTGTTTTTGTTTTTTTTTTCAATACGAACGTACAGGCCAAGACCGTGCACTCAAACGTACGGGAAAAGTCTTATTTTCGAAAAAATCGTAAGCTATCCATTTGCCCCAGCGCCCACATTTATTGAAGAACCACAATTATGCTTAATTACCAAATTGACAGTCAAAATGAGCGCATTCACATCACGTATCTTGATTGATTGAATATTTGCAAGACTAGTCGTTGCCTACCATTAATGCAGCTTCATACAAAGGTAAACAGGCAACTTAAGTAAGCGAACTAGAACTGGAAGATCATGAATATGCATGGCCCACATGATAAATCAAAGGGGACTGCATCAGTATATCATGCATGCATAGCCTCCAAACGACTTTTCTAACCTGTATCTCCGATGGTGGCTACAGCATTATGTCATTATATATGGGACGTGGTCTTCATTTGCCCATAACAATTAATTATCATTGACAGCTTAATTTCCTCGAACCAGCTTCTTCGATCCCTCGATGTCGTATCTTTTTTTCTCACGTTGATTTCAGAGGAAAAGATGTTTGGGAGTACTTTTATACCCAATTTGGGGCAGATTTTCATGAACAGCTGTGGACATCGGGTTGAGAACCTGTGGTCCTTCATGCAGCCACGCAGGCAGGTGCTATATTGTATACAAGAAAAATGATAAATACACAATATTTTATATAATAATATTTTAAAAGGAATGATGTTTTTATAAGATATCTTATAAAATTAACATAATTTTATAAATATATCTTTATTTTATAATATATTGTAAAAAATATTGTGAAAAGTGTTATATGTTTATCACTACTCATTATATACAAAGTTGAGAACTGGTACGGAAACAGCCAGTGCAATAATTTTTATTTAAAGAAATGGCGATTGAGATTGTAATATTTAAAATATAAAATAAATAATAAAATTTATCTTTTTTATTAATTTAAAATAATAAAATAAGTGATAATTTCATATAATATAAAATCAGAGGTCATGATCAAATCATGATTCTATACTTTACTACTATAAAATGATTTATACATATTTCAAATAAGCAAGTTTTGAGCATGCATTTATAAAAAAGTAGACTCAATCTTAAAAAAATATAAAAAAATATTATTTTTTAGTGAGACTTACTTTTTTATAAAGAACTTGCACAAGATTTGTTTATGAGATGTAAGATCTAATACTGTACATTAAAAGAATTTTAGAATTTAACGTATTATATCAATCAGATTTATTTTTATAAGATTTATTTTTAAGCGAAACAATTTTTCACTTTAGCTCTCTAATGCAGAAAATTAAAGTGGGCATGTTTTTCTTACAGTTGTATCAGATTAGCAAGATTTCTGAGTTCAGCTGGTAGGACTCCGCTAAAACAAGATTCTTCAGCTGGCTGTCACACAAAAAGAAATAAAAAATCCATAAAATAACTGAAATAAAAATATATCAAAGTTCTAGTACTATTTAGAAGAGGAAAACATCATCATGTGGTCATACATATTTTTGCATACTTATATAAATAAATATATATATATCTCATGTATACCACAACTATTAATATATATCAATATTGCTGAAAAGATAGCTAGACAGATATAAAATTCATGAAAAAAGTACTGATATCAACAAACATTTAGGTTTATGTTTATTAATTAAGGAAAATGTGGCTAGGGATATAGCAAAAGGAAAGCTCATACATGCTCGTGATTCCACAAACAGTGTCATTTTTTAGAGTGCAGTCGCATGTGACATTGCTTAGAATTTCGATACCGTCGATATTGGATATGTTGACACTTGTATCATGACAAAAATTCTCGTCGATCCTCCAATTTAAGTTCTGTAATTTTGTGGATATTGCTTCGAGAGGTTTCACTGTTGATCAACAAAATAAATTAGTAATCCGCATGTATATATGTATGTTAAATAAAATCTACGAATCATCCTGGTCAAAAGGAAATGAAAAGCACAAATTGAGAGAGAAAGAGGTAAGCTCACGTAATCTAAGTCTATATATTAAAAATGATTAATCAATAGTATAATTTAAATTTTGGTGGAATTATTATAAAAATTAAGAACATATATCTCTCTCCTAAGTATTCTATATATTATTTATATTCATCAGTAAATATAATAATTAAAATACCAGTCTTATACAGTAAAAAAAGGCTCATAAAAAAGAAAAAAAAGTTTAAATTAATTTTTAAAAAAATCTAGATAATCATGATTCAATCTTTTTATGAGTGATAAGATCATTTAGTAAACCTGCGATTATTCTTTTATACAGCGAAAATGGACAGAAAGTTTTTCTGCAGTATGCATGCATTGATTGAAGATAAGACCTGTAAGTACCTCTATTATTGCTAGTTGAGATAATCAACAACGACCTCAACTTTACAAAAAGTGATGTGAAATTGAACCAAAATGTCGCAAGTTGCTCTGGACTGGACAAGTACTACTAATTACTTTTGTTTTCAAAAGTAAAAAACAAAAAGTAAAGACTGTTTTCAAAATTAAAAAACGACAAGTAAAGAAATCAAACAGTATAATATTGACATGATAATATTTAGTTTTATAAAAAAATATTAATTATAAACTTCTTATATAAATTAATTTCAATCATTTTAGCAATAACATATATAACTTTTTTAACATGTAAAGTTTAAACTCAAGTTCCAATGATCCTCAATCAATAGTTATTAGGCCTGTTTAAATAGTGAATATGGTTCCTCTCATTTTATTTTATTATTATATTTTTTAAAATTTTTATATAAATTATAATAAATAATTTAATTTTTTTTTAATTTTAAAATAATCATAATATTAAATAATATAGACAAAAAGATGGAGGTCATTCTAAGAAATTAATATTAAATAATATCAACTGATCAATCGGCCGTCACTACAGTGACTGACGTGGACCCATATCACATGCATGCATATTGTTTTGTAGTTGCCGTACGTCACTACACTTGTACTGCTATCGTTATCCTTTCGCTATTCATGCGGAAGAATAATTCTAAATAAAGTAACGAAGTTCTGATAAATTTTATACAAATTTTTTATAAAATAAAGAGTCTTATTAATAAATAATACCTTTTTTAATATTTTTTTTAATGTAAGGTCTATTTTTTTATAAAGATTTATATAAAATTTATTTATTGAAAATTTATACAAATTATTTTTCTTTTAAATAATTGAGAAAAAAGGATCTAGAAAATGAGCGCATTCATCACACGTACCTTGACTGATTGAATAGCGCATTCATCACACGTACCTTGATTGATTGAATAATGCAGCTTCATACAAAAGTAAACAGGCAACCCAAGTAAGCGAGCTAGATCTAGAAGATCATGTATGTGCATGGACCACATGATAAATCAAAGGGGACTGCATCAGTATATCATGCATGGCCTCCAAACGACTTTCTAACCTCTCTTTGGATGCAGGTGACTATATATCATTAAGGGACGCGGACTTCATTTGCCAATAATAATTAAATATTATTGTCACCTTAATTTCCTCGAACTAGCTTCTTCGACCATGTATATCTTTTTTTCTCACGTTGATTTCAAGAAAAAAAAAATGTTTGGGAGTACTTGGGACAGATTTTCACGAACAACTGTGGACATCGAGTTGAGGACTTGTAATCCTTCATGTAGCCACGCAGGCAGAGACTATATAAAATAAGAAAACTCTTATTCATCGCTTCAATTTTCACAATATTTTCATTATTTTATAACGTGATATTAGATGATTAAAAACTATTTATTATATTTTATTTGTGAACGTATTATTAATTAATGTTACATTATAAAATAATGAGATTATGACAAAAAAATAAATGATGAATAGATTTTTTTCATAAAATAAATGGTCATTGGGCTCACATTTGATAAAATATAAAATAAATAATAAAATTTATCTTTTTGTGTTAATTTAAGTAGTGATTTCATATGTATAATAACATAACAGAGGTGATCCTAATCAAATTATCATTCTACATTTCATTAAATTAATTAAATGTTTCACTTAAAGGACCTCTCATTGAAGGAGAATTTGACACATGTAAAGAAAAATATTAAGATATAAAATAAATAATAAAATCTATATATTTCTATTAGTTTTAACCTATTTTATTCACAATCTATTCTCAGCAACCAACGTTGACAATTAGTCGCGATTTCCCAATTTTAGGCATTAAATTTGTAATTATAATATATTAAGAAAATGATATGATAACAACTATATATATCATAGTCCATTTACAACTTAGCATGTAATAATTATTTTTTTTTCATGTACTTTAAACTGTTAATAGGACAATAGTTTTGAATTAAAGTGAAAAGAAATAATTTTTTAATATGAAATTGTAGACAAATTGTGCAACTCATAAAGTCCTTACGGTCTCTCTCAGCTCGTCCCTATCTGTCTCCAACGAAAGGTCCTTCCTTGCATTTGCTCTCCAGTATTACTGCTTACGTCCCAATTCAATTCACACTGATCCTATCGTCTCTCTCTTATAATTCTCTGAACTCCTTCGTACTACTTATTCATGAGCCATTTGTGTACTGCTTTCACTTGTTAATTGGGTATGTTGTGAGGTTGGTATTTTCGTTGGAAAATAAATATGTTTCTTGTTCGGCTTCTTCTTCCAGCTTCAATCGTCATGACCGTTTGCTTTGCAACTTTTGCTTCCGGAGCCCCTGATCAACTGCCCCCTGATGAAGGTATACACACACACAGATATATCTCAAAGCCTTCTTTTATTTTTTATTTTTATCGATTGACATATATATAGTCCGTTAATCCAGGAGTGAATTTGATTAATTGGGTTTGCTTAATATATAATTGTGGAGTTTAATTTACAGTGCAAGCTTTACGTGACATATTCAATACGTTGGGGAAGAATGACGACTGGGACTTCTCTAACCCATGTAATAGTACTGGACTAACAACGGACGACATAAAAGAGAACACTGTTGCTGTTAACTGCAGCAACTGCCCCTTCGTCAATGGCACCGAGTCATACCGCGTTGTGGGCATGTACGTTGTCATCTCTCTTTCTCTGATATCTTAATGACGAGCTGTTTCTTAAGTCTCAAAATTTTCTTTTATAGGAAAACACATATGATTAACGTCAGAAAAACATTACAAATTGTTAACGTGATATGCTTAATTTATTTTACAGTAAAATGTATAATTCAATTATTTTTTCAAAAAAATAGTAACTAAGGCTTGCCCAAATATGCAGTGAGTCGCTGACACCGAATTACAATTATGTATGGTCCCGACTGTGTACCACAATTTTTGTTGATGTCTTTTCAACAATTGTTTCTTTTGAGCTGTACAAAATTGACCTGTTCATTCTCGCGCTCACACACGTACACACCTGTTAGATATCAATTGAGTAATATTAATGGTGATAGGCCATTTCATATAAACAAACAATAAAGTTTCAAAGTCATTCTCCTATCTTCTCAGTCAGCGACTCGTTCTGTCGGTAGGCTAGCTTTAGCGTTCCACGCTGAAAAGGATAATACCACGTATAAGTTTAAAAAACTACTAATTACACGAGTCATCGCTTACACATACTTTTATAAATTAATTCTTTTCATCTTAATTTAAAAAAATTTATTATTTTTTACAAATTTCTCATCACACCTAATATTTAAACAAAGTCTTATAATTTTTTTAAAGATAACACGACTGCTCCCCATCTTATTTTTCTTACCAAATAGTAATTCCTAAGTACGGTTTTATTAGTTGATTTTCAAAAAATAAGTACGATTTTATTAAGTTCACTTCTAAAAATATTATTTTTTAGTCATTATGTTCTCAAGTTAGTTTGTAAAGCACATTATTCACATTACTTATATAATAAAATTAAATTTAAAATTTAAAATTTAAAAATTTTTCTTTTAAATTAAATCAAGTAATATAAACACTTTAATAAATGTGTTATCCACGCTGACTTATTAATTATCTTCTTTTTGCATAACAAAATTAAAATCAAGCCATGTAAACACTTTAATAGATGTGTTATCCATGCAACCTTATTAATAGCTTCTTTTTCCATAAAAAATACATCTTTATTGGTTTTCATGTTCTTTTGATCTTACTTCATTGGCTAATTATAATTCAAAATAATGATATTTACAATCATAAAGTGTATAAGTGCTGTGTATTTTTTTTAAAATGAATGAATACTGGACCAACGCAAAAAAATTAATTTTTTAGAAGTAAATCTCGCTCTTTTTCAAATAAAATGCGTGACAATTACATAATCTATAATTATATCTAGCATTATCCTCCATTTATATATGCTATCCTATTTCATTATGTATATTACAAAATAGTTTCTTTATATAGAGATGCATGCTGTTTATTATAGATTTTGTCATGATCAGCAATTACACCTTTTGATATAATATATTTTAAGTAATTATCTATTTAAGTAGTGAAATCATTCAACGCATGTCACGTAAAGTATAATTGTATTTAATAAAATTAAAGATAAAGAAAAGTAGTATAACTCTTTAAATATGGCTATAGTCTTAAAAATCAAGATTTAGTTGCTATATATATATATATAAATGTATGTATGCGTGCATTGCGTATTGTGAAAGTTAAGCACAGTTATTGAAAAAATAGTAGTGATAGAGAAGTCTTTTACAACTATGTTTTAAATTGATGACATTTTTCTCCTACAGTTACAATTATGTTTTATAAAAACATTTTTGTCCTTATCATTCTCCTTTAAAAACAAACGATTTCCTACTGGAATTTCAGATTTCTCAAGGGACAGAGTCTATCAGGCACGCTTCCTCCAGATTTGGGGAAGTTACCTTGCCTGCAAGTACTGTAAGTGTAGTGTACGTGTATTGTTTTCTTTCGTCAACTAACTTACCTCTATATTAGAACTCATTTCTTCATCCCCCCTCTGTTATATCTGCAGTGACCTCTCTCGCAACTACCTTAACGGTTCAATCCCTCAGTCATGGGGCTCCGCGAAGCAACTGGCAGATATGTAATCCCACTCCCTCTTATATTAGAATAACGTTAGATATAAGAGTTAAATTCAAGTTTTAAATAGATAAATTTTGTACAAATTTTATAATAAAGAGTTAGGATTTCCTCTAAAAACCATTTCTCTATTGATGTGTCTGTTTAGATTAACGTTGTTCTCATGTAGATGTACGTAGCTAATTGTACGTTATATATTAATATATTATTATTATAAGTAATTATTCGTGGCTTTTAAGTTTAAGAACATATTTAATATTCAAAATATCTTCAAATTTTATGAATAATAGTGAACTAAAATATTTTATTGAATTTTAGAAAGAGAAAAATAAGATTTTGAATAAAAATATATTTTAAAATAACTATTACATTAGAGTTTATGAAAATGAATATATAGAGTTAATAAATTATTTGAATGTAATTTTTTAATATTATATATTTCGATTTTAACACAGTGGTCTTATCGCATGCAGTTCCCTTTTAGGAAACCGGTTAACGGGTCGTATCCCCAGAGATCTTGCAAAAATCACAACTTTGAGAAGCTTGTGAGTTTCGATCGCACCCATCTCGTTTCTATATTTTAACAGTTTTTTTAGAGGATTATTGTTAGCGAGCAATTCGGTTTTCTACTTCGTAGGACGGTCGAGTTCAATCAACTTTTTGGAAATCTTCCTCCAGAGCTTGGGAGTATGTCCTCCTTAGAAAAACTGTAAGATGAATTTCATATTCTCAATTGCGAGTTCCATCTCTCTTATTTGCAGCGAGAATTATTTAGATTGGATTTTCTGTAGAAAAAAAATGTGGAATCCTGATATTAATTGCTGATAATTAAGCCATTGGATGAATTACTTTTACTTGTATATTTATATTTATCTGTTGTTTTCGATCGTAGTAAACTCAGCTCGAATTATTTTACTGGGGAGCTACCTCCTTCTTTTGCAAACTTGATCTCATTGCAAGATTTGTAAGCTTCTAATTACTTTTTTCTATATCGAGTATTCCACGTACTGAAATTGCAAGTTATTAATTTTTGCCTTGTGAGATACCTATGACACTTTTTTTTTTGTCTTGTCCATCATTGATCAACCATAAATGCAGTCGGATCAGTGACAATCAATTTTCTGGACAGATTCCCAGTTATATTCAAAACTGGAAAAATCTCACTAAACTGTGAGACCTTATATATTCCTTAATTTTTTGAACTTTTGAAAAGATTTTGTTGTTATTATATTACGAAAATCTGTGTATTATCATGACTCATAAAATCCAAATATGGCAACAACAGATTTATTCAGGCAAGTGGTTTGAGGGGACCAATTCCTAACCTTGATCTCTTGGAAAACTCAGAAATTGAATTGTCAGTATGAATCCCTATTAATCTCACAGCTATATATGGAGATTGAACATATAATATGATTTGAACGACTATTCTTTGTTGAATTTTGACATACAGGAGAATCAGTGACTTGAATGGATCTGATCAAGCAACTTTTCCACTGAAAAACATTAACGTAACGAAATGGAAAATACTGTGAGTCTAATGTTTCAGCAGCATAATTTTTCAAAGTAATGTACGATCCTTATGGCTAGCTACTTTACTCAAGTTTTACATAATTACTTACTTTTTTTTCCAAGGATATTGAGGAATTGCAATCTTACTGGACGGCTACCCAATCCAATATTATCTCCCGCGGCTGAGACATTATTGTCAACCTTGTTCGTATAGTACTTCTTGATCATCTTCCACTTATTTCCCAGCCCGTTTTCTGATATATATTTTAGAAACCTTCGTGAAATTAATTGTACCGCTTGAAAGGACCGGAGTTGAATCTAATTCACTTAGTTATAAATTAATTCTCCTCATGCAGAGATCTGAGCTTCAACAGCCTAAATGGAAATATTCCAGAGAACTATGGAAGCTTACAAAAAGTAGAACGCATGTAAGCAATATGGAAAATGTTATAGGTCCTGACACATTGTGTACAGTTTTTTTTTTTTTTAATTTCATGATTAAAAAGTATTTTTTAATAATGTTGTCAATTTTTTTTAAATATTTAATAATATTAAAAAAAATGTATAAAAATAATAATAATAATAATAATAATAATAATAAAAAAGCTGACGGAAATACACGTACACTTGGACATGACATGCATTGTCGGGCGGTAGGCCTAGCATGACCCAAGCAATATCGTAGACAGAAATAGATTGATTTCATTCAAATTAAAGCTGACATCGCCTAGCTAAGTTTCGGCATAATATTGGGGATGTAAAAGGCCCATTAATTTAGAATAGACTGATCAATTAAAACGCGTGCCATGTATTATTATTGATTGATATATGTAGCGTTTTGATCAACGTGTTAAAAAAATTGCATCATGAGCTAGGTACCTGCATTAATGACTTAGCTCATCACATATATATAGATACTAATTTAGCCATTTCAATATGTTTAGAGATCATTAAGCTAAAAGTCTGAACTGATAAAAAGAGATAAATTTAATCTTTATTTTTTACTTGACAAGATTTGTCTAATCAGGAGCAAGTTTACCCGATGAACGCTGTAATGCACAAAACTACGTATGTAATTAATGATATTGCTGACTGGTTAATACTGATTCTGTACAGATACTTAACCGGCAACTTGTTTACTGGACCAATACCTCCTTGGATACTGGATAGAGGAAAAAATATGTAAGCTAATTGTCTGCCAAATTTCCGTATCTATATTTGAGCTTTCTTGGAAGAGTTTTGCTAAGTACAAGTGAGTTTGTGCACCATATCGCGTACCGATGATTTTTTTTATTTAAAAAAAATATTTTGAGAGAAGAAGAAAATCTCCTATATCATAAAAATTATTTTTATCTTTAATTCACATCGTTTTATTAAACATATACATTATATATTAATATGGGTGCACAAATTAGTGCATGAACTTGCTTGCAAGTAGATTTTTCCTTCTTGAAATTAATATTCATCAGTGTATCAATAAGAAGAGTTCACTTTGTGATGCTTTTTCCTTGATTTCTAAGCTCAAAGAAGAGTTTTTAGATCTAGCATTTGAAATGGATGAATGAAAAAATGTTCTCACCGAAACCAAGTTATGCACAATTTTACTAATTCGAATATCTCCTTTTAAATTCGAGACTCATATATTTGTATTATTGCTAGCTGTATTTGGTCATCCAAGTTGAAGGGAAAGAACATAATTATATATTAGCTCCTTACTGGTTTCGAATCGAAGGTTCTGGTATTTGTTTATGGGATTAGTAGCAAACATAATTATGACTATATATGAAGAAGATCATGATGATCATTTTAGGCAGTATTTTCCTAATTATATATTAGCTTATGATAATTAATTGATAAGCAGCATATCCCATTAAGAGTAATGGATTGAGATTGCAATTGTAAGCTGAATCTTTTGGACAATACACAGTAATGAACTATACGAAGAATAAGAAGAATAATTTGAATCTGATATCATCTTTCCAAGAATTTGATGATCTGTCATGTACAGTACTAAAGGTACTTGTGATAATTTGATCGTGCTGCATTACGGAAGACGATGAAACACATTGCTTCTTTTGTGTGCAGCGATCTTTCATATAACAACTTTACAATTCCTGATCAAGGATCGGATTCATCATCATCGAATTGTCAATATAAGGAGGGGTAAGACTTTCATCTAATAATATGAGACGCACATGCATGCATGGTCACATATACTCACTGAACTTTTATCTTGGTGTCATTTTACTCAGGATTAACTTGTTTGCAAGCTCTTCGATGGACAATGAAACGTAAGTATCAATCTGTTTTGTAAGTTTTTCTAAGGTCAACTTTCCTGTGATATATGACACAAATCCAATTTCGTTCATGTTATATATATTAATGCTAACTTATTGATCTGGACCTTCATTGTATTACGTACGTACCAGTAGCAATATTGCTTCGTGTTTGAGGAGCAGCTCGCGTTGTCCCAAAAGTAAGTTGAAATGTCATATACTTCCTCTAGAATAATGATAAATTCTCGTGGTTACATTTGGGTCATCAGTGGTATAATTTCTGATTAGCAATACGACATTCATGTTCTTAGCAAAACTTCTTACAGTTAGTAAATATATAGATTTTTAAAAACAAACAAAAAAATGACGTAGAAAAAAAAAGAGGTGAAAGATCATAGGTTGAAAACTCGTCTGAAATTGTAGAGGCCGTTTTCTTCCTTTACCCCCATTTTTCTTTTTAATGAAATTAGGCCTCATGTTTTGTCTACCCGATGAACACGTGTGGCTAAAATGTTGCTTTTTGTCTCAGATGGGTACATGCTTCATATAAATTGCGGCGGAGATGAAGTAACTGTTAATAAAAGTATTAAATTTGATGCTGATACAAATTCAGGGGGATATTCAAATTTCTTCCTCGCACAAAACTGGTCGTTTAGCAGCACTGGTCAATTCATAGACGATAAGCGCCCTAAAACAGCTTTCATTTTGTCAAATTTATCCAGACTTTCTACGAATACGACCAATCCCGAACTGTACATGAAAGCGCGCTTTTCTCCTCTCTCTCTTACTTATTATGCCTTTTGTTTGGTAAGTGGGAAGTACAGAGTAAGGCTCCATTTTGCGGAGATAGTGTTCACTGATGATGAAACGTATAGGAGCTTGGGAAGACGTGTATTTGATGTTTACATTCAGGTTAATTTCCTACTTAAACATTGTTGCTAGCACGAAACAATTGTTAATGCATGAACATGTAATTAATGGATTCGAACATTAATATATATTGTAGGGAGAGCGAAGGCTGAAGGATTTCGATATTGTAAAGGCGGCAGGTGGGGTTCGTAAGCCAAATATACAAAGTTTTGATGCTGACGTGACTAATAGTAGTACCCTGGAGATCCGTTTCTACTGGGCTGGGAAGGGGACAACTGATATCCCATCGAAAGGAGACTATGGTCCTCTTATTTCAGCCATTTCTATGGATTCTTGTAGGTTTTCTATTGAATATTGAGCTCTTGCATTCACTTCTAATGACCTGGTTTGCTCATGTATCTAATTAAGCTTTTGATTTTACTTTTCTTTCTGTGGATAATTTAAGGCAGCATGATGACGCACATACTTCATGGAACATGCCAAACTCATTAAATTCCATCAATTCGTTTTTTTATGGTGTTCATTTCAATATTTTCCTTTGTTTGAAAACAAATCATGCAGACTATTAAAATTCCAATCAAGTAGTGAAAGATCAAAATAATTGTGTTGATTTTTAACTACTTTTGAAACTGTCGGACAACGTCATACATTTCTTAGTTGGCTAGTTGATGATTTCTCCAATCAATTGCCTTGACAATATTGATCTTAGACTATAACCCTCCTAAATTTATGTATTTTCAATGCAGACTGTTAGAATAATATTATGTTAGAATATTACCATATTTAGAATATATTCATAATATTTTAGTATGTATAGTAATATGACTTATTTTCTACTATATTTAATTTATTGTACAAATTAATTAGTATCATTGATTTATTGTATTTCCATCATTTCTCTAGCTCCATTCACCTATAAATAGGGACACATATTATATATTCAACACTTCTCTTTTCTATATTTTATTTTATTTTTATTTTCTACTGATGAAATCCCTACAAGTATACCTACAGATGAAATCCCTTCAAGTATACCTACAGATGAAAGCCCTTCAAGTATACCTAAAGGGGTAGTGGCTGGAATTGTCGTTGCCGGAGCTTTTGTTATGATATTATTTATTGTGGCTATACTCTGGTGGAAAGGTTGTCTAGGACAAAGATCAACTGCTACTGAACATGGTAGTTTCAAGGCAACTATTATTGTTATTATCAAGCAGTTTTCCTTCTCTACAATCAATATATAGAAGTTTCATTAAAATATTTTTCATCTGTACCATAAGGAATATTGTTAAGAATTCTTCTAGTTTCCTAGAGATACTTGCCTATCTAACTTGGCACCTTCCACAGATTTAAGAGGCCTAGACCTGAAAACTGGAACATTCACCTTAAGGCAAATCAAAACAGCCACAAACAACTTTGATGCGGCGAATAAAATTGGGGAAGGTGGTTTTGGTTCTGTTTATAAGGTATAGCGGAGAAAATAATTTCCTTTGATTGATGCGAGTTGAACTCCTCTTAATTGTAGCTCTTTATTTTTGAAGTGTCATTGTTTAAGCATGAAAAGAAGTTTATGTTTTCTGTATAAGTGCAGGGCCTTTTGTCTGATGGCACCATGATGGCAGTCAAACAGCTTTCTTCCAAATCAAAGCAAGGAAATCGTGAGTTTTTGAATGAGATCGGCATGATTTCTGCTTTGCAACACCCTCATCTTGTAAAGCTCTATGGATGCTGTGTTGAAGGAAACCAATTGTTGCTGGTATACGAGTACATGGAAAATAATAGTCTCGCTCGTGCTTTGTTTGGTATAGTTTTATCTTCATGCACGTAATTACTTTGTTTACTTGTAAGGGTATTAGTTTACATGCAATCAATGATAACATGCATGTATCATGTATGCATAATGTTAATCCTAATTAAATGCTTTCTATTAACTTGATTGATTGAAGGGCCAGAAGAATATCAATTACAATTGGATTGGCCAACAAGACATAGGATTTGTGTTGGTATAGCAAGAGGTTTGGCCTATCTCCATGAAGAATCAAGATTGAAGATTGTCCATAGAGACATCAAGGCTACTAATGTCTTGCTTGATAAAAATCTCAACCCTAAGATATCCGACTTTGGTTTGGCCAAGCTTGATGAAGAGGATAATACCCACATCAGCACCCGAATTGCTGGAACTTAGTGAGTTGTATTTTATAATGCACCAAAGACTTTTGTTTTAAACGAAAAATAAAAAACACTTAGAAATGATTGCCGTTGATTATATAGCAATGTTAGAAATTCCCGATGTTGAAAACGCCACATGATGATCTGTGATTTTGCAGTGGTTATATGGCACCTGAGTATGCGATGCGAGGCTATTTAACTGACAAAGCAGATGTTTATAGTTTTGGAATAGTCGCCTTGGAAATTGTCAGTGGGAAGAGCAACACGAGTCATCGGCCTAAGGGGGAATCTCTACAGCTTCTTGATTGGGTGATTTCAATCACTTTTTGTCTTGCATTTCTTGCTTTTACACTCTTGGTTATTTTTATTTTCTTGTGTTTGCTAATATTAAAAATGTGGACTAGCTAGGGAAATATTTCATGATAAATATAAAATATCCAATTGCCACACTTGCAGAGCAAGAATGAAGAATCAACTCCGTCTTCTATTATCTGTTTCCCGAGTACTTTTTCTAGGAGTACAAATTCCTTACCAATATCACGTTGTTACTGATTTCTCAAGTCAAAAAGAGCTATTTTCCTCTGTAATTGGTAGCTTATTCTATGATTTGTTTATGCAGGCACTTGTTTTAAAAGAGAAAGGAAATCTATTGGATTTGGTTGATCCAAGATTAGGTTCAAACTACATGAAGGAAGAGGTTATGCGTTTGATTAATGTGGCTCTCCTATGCACTAATGTTTCTGCAGCAGTTAGGCCTACCATGTCCTCAGTGGTGAGCATGCTTGAGGGCGACGCTGTTATTCCTGAGTTGGGTCCAAATTTAAGTATCATAGATGATGAAATGAAAGTGAAGGCACTGTGGGAGCATTTTCAAGATAAGAAAGAATCGAGTAGGTCGGAAAATAGCCAGACCCAAAGTTTATTAACGGATGGTCCATTCACGGGTTCTTCTACATCCGCTGTTGATCTATATCCAATCAACGTGGATTCTAGTTATTGGGAGAAAAGAGTTTAGATAAATGAGCAATATTGCTGATCTTCATGCTTAGTTTGCCGTCTTTAATCGTGCATTAATATTATTGTGACATATTACTTAATAAGTACCTCTCTTGGATTCTGTGGCGTAATAAATGTGAGTTGCTAGCATATCTAGGCATCTAAAAAACCGTAAACTTTTATATGTGATACTGATATGAGATTATATTTGAATTGGGACATAATCTTTATGTTTTACAATTTACATTTCCTGATTTTCATGTTTAATTTCCCCAATGATATTGCATTCTGATTAGATTTTGTATATCTCGTTGGTCCATAAAATCAAAAGGTTTATAGCCATACCTGGCAATTTTTGACGCATCGACCCCTTTTGGTTTTTCCGGATTATAAGATAAAAAAATATTTATGAATTTGAAAAATACATAAATTCTCCCTAAACTATCATTTAATTTCTAAATCACTCCTGATACTATAAAAAACTAGTTAGGGTAACGTGAGCTGCACGTATGCCCAGTTGTCTACCTGCATTAAATGCTGTGAAATGTATAATAGACAGCAAAATATGACTAACTTCAGATATAATCATCGTGTAAAGTAAATCATCATATTATCACAAGCAGCATATGAGTAAGGATTTTTGACTAAATCATTTCTCTTTTTATCTCATATTACAAACCCTAATATCAATGATTATATCCAATAATATTTTTACGAATTTCAGATAAAATAACATATAATGAGAATCTTGGATCTTGTTAGGCAGCAAACTCAAGAATTGAATGCACTTAAATGAAATGTAACATCCATAAGCAAATTAAGACTATTTCTTTTACTAAAAATAAAATATTGTTTAGTTAAGCTTACCAAAATCTCTTATTTAAAAGGCTAATGTTTCTATAATATTAAAAAATAATATTCTAACAATATTTTATTTAACTTTCAATTTTTATTTCAACTAATCTCATCTCAATTAGGATCTAACCTATAAAAAAAAAAAAAAAACCCTCAGTATCCAAACTCACCTAATCTGCAAAAGAGCAAAAATATAAGAGAACCAGATTTGATGAGAAAAACAGAAAAAGAGAGAGAGAGAGAGAGAAATTGATAAAAACATTATTCATCCCTTACTTATTTTCAAATAAAAATCTATTTGAAAATAGATTTTTTTCCAAAATTTTCATATCATATCTCATCTCCTTTTTAAATATAACTGAAATACAAAACTTTTAAAATAATCATTACAACTTTCTCAAAATTTCAAATTTCAAATAAAATATAATTTATCTTTTTAAATTTCAAAACAAAAATAATATTATAAAATTATAATCTAAGTGTCTGCTAATATTTTAATTTTCTAATATTTTTTATTTAACTCTTTCTCTCTTTCAATTATTTTTTATAAAATTTTATCTCACCTAACTCTCTCCAACATTATATAAATTTTCAGAGAAGGAAAAAATAAAAAATGTTCTAATATATATTAACATATTCTAGACCATATTATTTAGCACTACAAATAATGTTAAATTATTGCGTTAATTCAAAGGTAGTTTAGCTCTTAATTTAAGAATGCAAACCATATTATCTTAATTTATTTTAAAAGTTTTCATAACTCTTTTTAATATTACTAAAACAGAAACACTATAAGAAATCATAACAATGAAAAACATTACTTTATTTAATATTTTCACACTTGGCTAAATAAAATAGCAATAATGACATATTATATTTTTAACAACTATGAGATAACAACCGTTATACATCAAATATTTTCCTCTACTTCTAGATAGACTCGTCAGCTAAAATTAATGAGAATATTAGTAATTGCATAATTTTAACAATTACTATGTTATATTTATCATGTAAGGAATGATTATTTAAAATGATGAGATAAAATGATTTACCGTGGCTATGAGATGCTCATGTTTTTGCAATTATAACACACAAATTTTTCGTTGCAGTCATATCTAGTTACTTTATTACAATTTACACGGGACATGTAATGGAACTTCAAGGTGAAGGAGATGTTGCCAATCTGGGTTGTGAGAGGCCTCCGGTGTCCCTTGAGATTGACTGTGTGCATTGGTGGCTCACTGTGTATCGTAAATTTCAGATGAGAGTCGTCCTGTGAGTTATCTCTTTTGTATAAAAGCTTCACTCCCTCCTAAATCATGTGTACTTTATTTATTTATTTACTTACATAAGTAAATTTATTAATTATCACTATCATGCTCACTGTTCAAAAAAAATTATCGCTATCACTCAAAAATCAAAGAATTCAATAAAGAAATGAATTATTACTGATTTTTTTTGTCCCTCCCTCTCTCTTCAATGTTTGCATTCTGAAAAATTGGAAATAACATTTCATTATTTTTACATACTTTAATAAAATATTTTAATATGTCAAATTTATTTTAGGGTATTTATTGTATTATTTGGTATGATTTTTTATTTTTTGCAATAAATAATTGCTTAAAGTAGGTGGGATTATGCCGTAGAAATGATAGCTCCCGAGAAGTAGGACAACCACGTAGAAATTTTTTTAAAAATAAATTTATACATTTATATAATAAGTTAAATTTATTATTTAAAAATAAAAATATATATATATTTATAAATCATTTAGAAATTCTTTCCCTCAGCTTCTTAAGATATTATTTAAGTTAACTGTTTCATCATTTGGTGGGGTTCAACACTTTTATTGTATGAAATTATGAATCATCGAATACAATTAAAAGATATCTATATTCTATTTTTCTTTTTTTTTTTTCTTTTTGTTTTTAAGAAAAAAAAACAAAATCACAATAGTTTCTAATATGCATTGAAATGAATTAAGTGCAGGAAATAATTAATGTGGGCATGCATCGTTTAGGCTGAATTAAAATTAAAGTGAAGAATATAAGATTTGGAGAAGATATTTCTTTTTTTAAAAAAAATAAAAAATAAAAAACGAAGATAATTCCAATAGCTCTAGGCCTTGGACTCACCATTCGATAAAATGTTGAATCAAAAAGATGAATTCAATAAAGTAATAGTAGTGGTACATCCTCGAGGGATGTAACTCGAGAACCCACCAAGAAAGGTAGAAAAAAGTTTTTTAATTTTTTTTTAATTTTTTTAATTTTTTAATTTTATATTCTTAAATATATTTTTTAAAATAAAAAAATTAACAACATTACTAAAAAAATACTTCTTTCACTAAGTGAAAAAAAAAAAAAGAATTGGAACACAAATATAATTTAGCACTCCCCTGTAATATAATTTTTAAAAAATGTAAAGAGATTCTTTCAAATGTAACTTTTTTTTATATTTGATTTCTTATTTTGTATTTTGTTACATGAATTATGGAGAGGAAATTATTCATCATTATAAACCTTTTAAATTAATTTCTCTATTTTGTTATTATTTTTTGTTAAAAAAATATAATATTTAAATGATATAAAGAAAAAATAAATAAATTAATATATAGTATATTGTAAAAATTAATAAATAAAATTAATAAATAAAATTTGATAATATATCTTAAAAGATAAAAAAAAAATCCATTAAAATTGCAAATTTAATTATTTTAGTTAATCTATTATTGACATTGGAAGAAGAGAAAGATAGATACATGCGAATTATTTATCTTTATTTGATCTATTATTGGTTAAATAATAGACCAAATTAATTAAAAAAAAAAAAAACTCTGAAATTCACTTGCTATTGGATACAGGAGGCGTTAGGGGGAGAAACACCCGTGAGAGAGTGAGAGAGCGTGGGGGAGCTGGGTGGCTCTGCTCGGCATGGGGGTGGCTAGGGGAGGTCTTCGGTGGGAGGAGGAGCTTCTGGTGGTGGTACGGTGGCCGTGGGAACAGCTGAAGGCGGCGCTAGGGGGGAGAAACCTGTGGGTTTCGTGCGTGGCATAGGGAGGAGATACGGGCTTTGGGTCAAGGGGAGGAGGAAGGGGGAGGTCAGGGGAGCCCGTGGTGGTGCTCGGTGGAGCTGGAGGCTGACGACGGCGGTGCCACGGCCGTGCAAAGTGAGGAACCCGAGAGGAGAGAGGGGCTCCAGTGGGGGAAGAGGGACTGCCGTGAGGGGCTGGGTTCGGTGGGATGGTGCTCGCCGGTGTGAGGGGGAGCTGCCGTGGTGGTCGGTGACATCGCTGGTGCCGCACGGCGGCGCGGGGAGAGGGCTGTCGTCTACGGGACACCTGGGCAAGGGGAGAGGGGCTGTCGTGGGACACCTGGGCAAGGGGAGAGGGGCTGTCGTGGGACACCTAGGCAGAACGTGAATTTGGGATAAAAGCAGGGGTAAAATGGGAATAAAAAGTGTTAGACGAAATACTGTTCCTCCAACCTTTGCACTTTATATATAAGTAGATATATATGTATAATTAATTTACCGCATGAAATGTAGTGTGCCAGCCAGCCTTAATTTACATGCAATCAAGTCCCAATTCCAAGTACGTACTACTGATCATTACTATTAGTATTTACCCCTAATGCGCATGACCAAATTATATGTACTTAGAAATATTTGGAAAAATAAATCACAGTAGTTCCAACTGATCATTACCCGGTCCTAAATATATTATTATAAGTTCTACAATTAAATTGATGCACTGTTTGATTAATTTCAGAAGTTAAAATCAAAATTAACTGAGTCATGATTAGGACCAACATTAATGATCGTTTAGATGCCGTTTTGAGTATGTAAAAAAATTGTTAGTTGAGAAATGATCAGTGTTTGGTCCATATATATATATACATTCATAATGTCCCAACAACAACAATATTAGAAACCGAAAAGAGATTGTTAAAGAGAAAATGTGTTTCTTTTGCCTTCGAGTACGCACTCGGCACTAGATTACCAAAATACACATGCGTGTGTGACATATATATATATATATATATATTTATATATATATACACATGCACATATATCTATTCTCTATTATCTATTATCTATTTATTATCTATTATCTATTATATAAGCGGCTATTGAACCGCTACAGTAATAAACAGTAAATTCTTGTCCATCCGTTTCTTCTTCCGTTCTTTTTGTATTTTATCGATTTTGACCTGCTATTCAATACTTAGGTACTGTGCATTTTCCATAGATTTAGAGGTATAATTGTCTTTTGGTGGTCGGCAGCGTGTTTTTTTCCAGTCTTTTATCTTTCGTATTTTCTCTGCATCTTCTCTTTCCTCTTCTCAAAGCAAATTTTATCTCGTCTTCTCTCTTCTTTGCATTTTCTATCTTCTGATCTTCGTGCCTTCATTTTTTTTGTTGAGCTTTATTTTTTCAGTGTTAGTTTATTTTTCCTTTCACTTCGTTGTTATAGTGTTTCCGTTTGTTAAAACCCTAAAGTTGTTTATTTCTTCTCTCTCTTCTTTTCTCTTTTTCCTCATTTCTCTTCTTTGAAACACCCCACCCCGAGCCCTCTCTCCTTCTCTGCAGCCGATATCGCCGAACGAAGGTCATCGCCGAACTAATCTCCTCCACCACGCCTTAGATGTGGCCGATTTGGACCCACTGCAGCTCGACACTCAGATCTGCCACCCACTGCAGCTCAGCACTCAGATCCGCCATGGATCTCAACCAGCCACTTAGATTCGCCGTCGCATGGCGTCCTCCTCACTCACGCCGTGTCACAGTCGATTTTTCCCATATCTGTTACCCTCTGCCTCTATCTCTCCCGTGGCTGGCACGGGTTCGCTTCCAGTGATCGCACATCAGTAGTAGCGGAGCAAGCCAGACAGCACGGTACTGCAAAGACCAACAAAAATATACCCAGCACCGTGGAGAGGTGGATTCTGTCGAGGAACATGCCCATGCAGCCCTTGAGGTAGATGACAAAACTGAATGAGTTGATCTGCTGAGTACTTCACAAGTTGATTCGATTCAAGAACATCTGCATGCAATCGGGGTAAATTTCATTTTTCCATCCTAATTTTTCGTACTTTTTGCATGTTGACCAAGAAATACCGTCGTAATATCAGCTTCTAGAATAGAGTATTTATTGGATTTTGGGAACTAGGAGAGGGTCAATATGAAGAAAAAAAAATAAGAAAAAAAAATAAAAGAAGAAAAACAATCTTTACATAGAGACCATTTTTCTCCTTTAATGAATAATAAGTAATGCAATAATCATTGATTTGGTTATCCAAAAAAAAAAACTTGTGTTGTAATTTGAATTAGATGTTAGGGTGGTGGAGTTTGGAGGTGATTGTTTGACTGACCCCATTTTTCTTTGTTTGGCTACCTTTCCTCATGGTCTCAAATTACTCAATTGTGAGGCGAAACTGGAGAAATTCTGGATTGAATGTTCACGAAAGATATGGGTAGTGCTGTTTAATTCAATGAAAACGAAGGATATTCTAGCTTCCTATTTATTGAATGAGGATAATGCTCGAAATGATGTCTGATATGGTTTGTTTGAATTTTGTGATCTGGAGTTGTTTCAAGTATTTTGAAATTGAGTACATGATATAGAATCGACCAAGACCTGAAATTGATGGTCGACCATTTTAGTTTCATTTTCAAGTGAAAAACATGTTGGATTTGCAAAGAACTTTGGAAAAATTAATGGGAAACATTGAGGCAGGGGTTGAATCTGGTGCACAGTTCTGCTTTTGATGCTTTTGAGGCCCAACAAGGTATAAAATTTTTTGTACTTTGCTTAATTGTGTTAAGCCCTTATCTTAATTTTGGAACTTATGGTTCATTTTTCCTTTTGATCTCAGATTCGTTTGTAGGTTTTTCTTTTTGCAAGACTTGTTCTGGACTGAAGTGTTTTTGGGGAGGAGATTTTGGTCTTGAACAAGTGCTTTTATGCTTGAAGGTTGTTGACTACCAAATATGTGGTGACCCTAATTCTATACTTCGTTTTGCCTTTATTTAGTTTATTGATGAAGGTAATGTGTAGTTATATGGTGCATAGTTAAAAGTTCTTTGAGCGGTGATTAATTGTGATGATGACTTAATCAGTGGCTCTGTTCATTGCACAGATAGGTTGGTGCCCAATATATTTTTAAATGTAATTCACAGTCTACTAGAATACTCCTGAATTTTCATTTTTAAGGGGTAAAATTTTGTGATTCCTCTCCTTATTCCATTATTCAAGATATATTTTCCATGGTCTGAAAAATTCAAGCATTCATATGGATTCTTGATTGAATGCATGCTTATTATCTCCTTTCTTTTCTAACAAAGTTTTTGGCTTGAATGGATTGTTTGTTCATGGCCATTGTTTTGGGCTCTCTTCATCAGTTTTTTACTTGGAACTGCTTATTCTATAGATCTGAGTTGGTTTAGCTCGCATATAAATGATTTGAATTCTTTTGGATTCTGTTTGTTTTGTCTGCTGTTTTATAACTTGTATTTGTTTCAAGTTGCATAATTTGATTACCTTTTTATTTTTAGATTCAATCTCTTTTTATTTTGAAGTAGGTGATCTTTTTCTATTTTCAGCTAGGTGTTTCTTTTGTATACGTCCTATCTAAGCTATGTCTTTTGAGTTCAAAAAAATTCTCAGTTACTTATAAAAAAATATGACAGAAAAAAAAAATTACTGATAAAAAAATATATTATCAGATTCAGAACTCAGATACAAGTTATAATGCGAACAATATGCAATTTTTGTTTTGCAATTCGTAACATGCTCAGGACCTCGTATCATAGGTATGAGAAATATGATATATGTTATTGTACAAAGTTTGATCTTTTTTTTTTGTTGTGCAGATCTATAGTTTTATTCTAATTTTTAGAATCTGGATTTATTTTTACATTAAATCCCAGATCCAAGAGATCTTACCTCAGATTAGTGCAGAATTTGTAGAGACCAAACTACTAATTAAAAGATGTCAAAGACATAGGTTGGTGGCCAATGTATTTTTAAATGTAATTCACAGTCTACTAGAATACTCCTGAATTTTCATTTTTAAGATGTAAAATTTTGTGATTCCTCTCTTTATTCCATTATTCAGGATACATTTTCCATGGTTTGAAAGATTCAAGCATTGATCTGGATTCTTGACTGAATGCATGCTTATTGTCTCCTTTCTTTTCTAACAAAGTTTTTGGCTTGGATGGATTGTTGGTTCATGGCCATTGTTTTTGGCTCTCTTCATCAGTTTTTTACTTGGAACTGCTTATTCTATAGATCTGAGTTGGTTTAGCTCGCATATAAATGATTTGAACTCCTAAGATAGCTGTATGGTCCAGTTGTGTTACTCTTATATGATGTCTATCTATAACCTGAGCCATAATAAATTTTTTCTGCTAATGCATTCTCTTGTAACAATAATATTAAAAATAAACTGTTTCTCCAAAATTTAGAGTGAAAACGTGCAAAAGAATCCAGCATCTTTGTTATTCTCACCCGTTCACATGTACAAGGCATGTTGAGTATATACATCTGTATTTATAATCAAAACTTCATTTTCCCACTGGCCTTTGACCAATGGCAATGACCCCTGTACCTCGGGGGTAAGAGCTGAGCTGGATTTCCCTACCTGTCACCTAGAAAAAAAAAAAAAACTGGTATTTTTCAATGAGCAGATAATTTATTAGGTATTGCTAAAGGAATATGACCCAGTGGTTTGCTGAAGGAAAGTGTATTTTCCATTGTTTTGTTTGCTTGTTATTACTTTTTTTGGTGAGTTGGTTGATGTGCTCTTTATAATTGTTAGGATTTGTGATTGATGATTGAATTTTCATGTGTATAAGCTTTGTTTTCTTTTAGAGAAAATACAATTTCCATCCTTCAGCTAATAGGTGTTTCACATATTGCACGCTTCAACTATTAAAACTTGAAAAAAGAAACTCTTTTCTCAGTTCTGCCTATTGAATGAAAATGGGGTGAAAATAGGGCGACATGACACAATCTTGATCTTCGAATATTGACTAAGGGTGTACATTCCAATTTTTTAGTACTTTTGAGGGTGCAATATCAATGTTGTAATTTGGAGTGCAATAACGGAAACTGTTGATATTGACAGGATGTTCAAAAAGTTCCTCTGCATAATAATTTGATGATTAAGAGGTCGTTGCCAACCATTGAGAAGGTCAAGAGGAGTTCTGATGGAAGAGCTGCGGAAGTAAGTAATATGTTAATATTTTTCATGATTAGATATGATTTTCTGTGGACAATTTTTTTCGTTAAAAAAAGATATGATTTTCTGTCTATATAAATAATAAATAAGATAGAAGTGAAATTTTTGTTGTTTAGCCAATTTAAGTCTCCTACAACTTTTAGTGCATAGGTTGTAGACCTGAGATTGTAATTTTCTATTTTCAGTTTTTTTATTTTTATTTTTTATAACATTTTTTCATTTTCATATTAGGATAAATTTCTTCTTTTTATGATTCTCTTCATATGTATAGGTCATGAAGATTGCACAGGACTGCACTCAGAAATCGTTGCAATTTATACATGAAAGAGGAATTGCTCACCTAGATGTCAAACCTAATAATATTTATGTAAATAATGATGTTTATAAACTTGCTGATTTTCAATATGCAATTCTCATGATAAGAGCTTGCCAATTGAATGCTGAATTTGTATGTTGTTCAATTTATGTAAAGAATGTGTTTAATTAGGTGGTGTTTCGAATGTCTTTGATCATGACACATAATTATTAATTATGCCACAAGCCAGCTATGCAGCGTTTTGAACTAATTTTTTTGTTAAACTTGCATTAAACAAATTTAGCAAAATGATCAATTTGCAAAATTTGTATTAAATTATGATATATTTTGAACTAATTTTTTTAATCTATGCAAACATCTAAGTGTTATAGTTTACTAACCTATCACTATTAAAAATTATTTGCTAAAATATGTATTTTTATGCATTAAATTACTCATTAATCAATTTCTTTTGTACAAGATCATATAATTTTTGTTAAGATAATTTTTATCTAACTAGACAAACGTGCTTTGCACGTTGCTACCGTTATATATATATATATATGTATGTATGTTTGTGTATTTATATTTATATATATATATATTTCTGCATCATTCTTTCCACACCTTTCAAGTCCTAATTAACTATTCTCTCTCTCTATAGATCTCTCTCAACACAAGCACCTACACCGCGTACGCCATGAAACATTGGATTAAAAGCTTTTTTTTTTTCGCTTTTGTCATGTTACTCGTTTCAGGCATTCGCCATTAATGCAATTCCAAAACGGAGCCATTGGATTAAAAGCTATTGTTCATTTGCTTTTGTCATGTTACTCTTTTCAGGCATTCGCCATTAATGCAATTCCAAGATGGGTTCATGATGATTCCTATCCTTTGTACAACTCAACATCCTGCCCCTTCATTATGAAAGAATTTGACTGCCAGACAAATGAGCGACCTGATACTGATTATCTCAAATATAGATGGAAGCCTCGCCGTTGTAAATTGCCAAATTCAGTCGGTACCCATATATGCATGCATTAATAATATGTGTGCATAATTCCATCACAAACCTGCATCTTGTGTCCATGATCTAATGTCCTAACTGCAGGCCGGTACATAACGTCCGTCTTAATTTATATATATGATCATTTTTTGCATGTCTTGTACATATGCATGCAGATTCAATGGTCGGGATTTCTTGAGAAGGTTTAAGGGGAAGAGAATATTGTTCGTAGGGGACTCTCTAAGCCTTAATCAATGGAAATCTCTCACATGCATGATGGCTTTCTAAATCTTTCTTCCAAGTACCGAAGCTATTAAAGTGGTACATGGATAAGTTTTATGGTCATTTCTTCAGGAACAATAGTATTCATGCTGAGCAAACATATAATGAAGTGTATTTTGTGTGAGGAGCTTGTTGGTGAAAGGGGTATTTATGCAACCAAGAAGAGAAACAAGAAAAGTATATTTATGTACTGATTTGAAGTGTATTAATGAAGAATGGTTTGGATCTTTTCTGTATTTTTTTGAATAATTTTCTGAATGCTTGTAGACTTAAAAATGAATGGAAATAGAAAGAAATGAGAAAAGAAATTGAATGCTAGAGAAATGAGTGCAAGTAATGTAGAGATTGCAGTAATATCAAAACAAGTGACACAATATGTCAAACACTTGGGCTACAAGAATGTTTCCTCCTTTTTCAAACTCTAATTAAGAGGTCTAACTCTATAACTCAATTGTCAATCTTGTCTAAACATTAACAATCGGAAAATGAAGATTTACCACCAGATTTTCAGTCTAAAGTATCTATAGAGTGCAAATAAATTTACTATGAATACTAACCATGAAAAATCTTGAAAATATTACCAAGTTTTTGTTGTGCCTTACGTTGACAGTAGAACAAGAACAAGAGTTTTTGGTTTTGACTTATCTCAACAAAATCAACTTGCAAAATTATAAAATGGATTTTTATCATATCATAAACACTCTAATCAGTAATTTAGTGCAAGAGAGTCCATATCTTGTAGCTCACGCTGTAAACTTAGCCTAACATCATTCTCTCAAGAAAATAGAAATTAAAACAAGTAAACTGTTTTGTGCATAACAAAACTGTTGAAAAAATCGAGAATCTCCACAGCTGATAAAATAAATTCCTCTAAAGAAAACAAAAGTCTGAAACCGAAAATCCCCTCGTAGAAAAGCGAACTAAGAAACCCCAGAAAAAAATAAGATTGCCGAAAAAAAAAAAGAAGAGAAGAGACCCGCACGGAGAAATGCTCTTTTTATACTCTGAGTGCCCCCCGTTTCAGCCTTTGCATTTCAGCCTTCCCGTTACGCGTCTCCAGCTCAGGTTCCTGCGTTGCAAGTCTCCTGCCATGCGTTTTGAGTCGCCCTGCTGTGAGCCACGCTGTGAGGCCACGATCCAGCCTCTGCGTTGCATCCAGGTCTGCGTTTCAGACCTCTGCCCACGTCTTCAGCCCAGCGTTTCATCCCTCGTGCTGCTTCTCTCCAGGTCTTGCTGAATGGAGGCCACGATCCCTGCAGTTTCGCGTGAGTTGGTCTGCCCGTCATTTCATCTCCATACCAGGTAAGGCCACCTCTCTCCACTCAGTCCCGTGTGTGTGAGTTCTAGTGCCTTCTTTTGGATGTTGCCGTGCCAGTTGAATAATTTCAAGAATATCCATATGTTTTAACATCTTTTCCATAATGTCCAGCAATATAAATAAGATATGAGAGAGTAAAATTTGGGAGTATAAATTTTAGTGTAGACTAACTGCAACACAACTCTTTTCAAGTGCAAAATATCAAAATTTAATATTGAGTCAAGTATAAAAAATTACTACATAATTAAGTGTTTAATTCAATTTCTTGATTAAACAATTCATTCGCTTTAACAGCTTAATCATGTAATTTTTGACACTTTATCAATACATGTTGCATGTTTCAGTGCCCCAAACAAACTACACTCTCGAGAGAAAAGGTGCTCTCTCCACGTTTACTTTGCAGGTGAGTAGCTAGGTACTTTTGATGTTGCATGATCGAAGTTGCATGGGTTGAGATAAAAGAAAAATTAAATGTCCATTCTCTTCCCCATTGACGCGAAGCTTGAGCTTTAGAATCCCGTGCAAGTGATGATTTCTGAGACCCATGGTAAAACAGATGGTCAGGTGCTGTCTGTGTTGGAGAACTTGGGTATGGTGGGAGCCATGGCTATGTGGAGGAATTGGTATCGTATATGGGTATCAGAATACCGGTGAAGTTAAATCTATATTCAACAACTCTTTGAGATTTTTATGTTTTTAAAAAAATATAATGATAAATGGATGATGCTATATAACTCAGACAATCGCGTTATCGTGTTGAGAACTTTGGAAAATTATCTACAGTTCTTTGGTGGCGTTTAGCAGTTGTGTTTTGTTTCATTTAGCTAAGGAGAGGTTTAGATAGTAAATTGAGATGAGATGAAAGTTAAATAAAATATTATTTTTTAATAAAATACCGGTGTGTAGTGTGAGGATAATGAGTAGAATTTTACTCTTATGAGAACAAAAAACAAAAAAAAAATAATAAAACTTAAACCTCGTAAACTTCAGAAAAAATGGTATCCTTCCTCTTTTAAAGCTAAGCAAAACCTTGGAAGAAAATCATATGACATACTACAGCCTCATCTTATAAGATCTCTATCAACTCACTTGGATTGAGACATCAAATATGCACTTCCCCAAACTGTTAGATTTCTGATCATCAGAATACATTATTTCAGCAAAGTAGAGCTTTACTTTGTAGCTTCCCTTCCGCGAGCAAAGACCATAGTACTTAAGTGATAGAGGGGAAACTAGGGCTGTTTGGTAGAAGTCTAGTCCACTCACATTGAAGGAAAATGTATTCGTTGCAAGGTAGGAAGCCTCAGACTTACCCATGTAAACCTATGTACTACTATAAGCCCATTTTTCATAAACAGAACTAAAGTGCGATCCGCCCTCTTTGCTTAAGTCATCTACATATTCATTCCCCTCAAAGCTCATCTCTTGCCCTCCACAATTAATAAACAAGGAATGATCTGCGGATATAGAAGTAATCGTGTCATACAATATTTACTCGTAAGCTACTACAGTTCATGAAAGCACAATCATATATGCATCAATGCTTACAACTTGCTTCCAGAACAGGGGAGGTCCTTCTGCAAACACCAACGACTCCTAGAAGTTGAGAATTCAAGTTCAATCAAATAAATTTGGTCATAATGCAATTCAAACAAGCAAAATAAATGTGTCTTAAAATGGCAAAGAACTTACGAATTGCTGTCAAGAGATGAATGACTGGAAATCAAGTTCCTATATGATTATTAAACCAAGTTAGAACAATGCAAGAGGTGATGAGAATTGAGAGAGAAACTAAATCTTTATTTCTCTGTAAAAAAATGACAAATTGTCCAACTTGCCTTTACAAGGGTTCGTATACATTTTAAATAGAAACTTTACAAGCTCTATTCTAGGAAACTAGCTACTGTTATGACTGTACAAAATTAATTTGAAAGATATGATGACTGTTACAAGCATGATTTTAGGCTAATTGGTTGATGTTTGATTCTTGGCTTGATTTGTGGAATTTTTCTTTATACGCCCCCGCAAGATGGGGCTGCCATCGGCAAGACCAATCTTATTTCTCAATTGTTCCGTACGTTGCCTTGATAGTGATTTTGTGAGAAGATTTGCAAGCTGGTCCTGAGTATTAACATGATGAACTTGGAGTGTTCCTTTTTGAATTATATCACGCACAAAGTGTAGATCAATTTGAATATGCTTCATGCGAGTGTTGGACTAGATTTAGACTCAGCTGTGTGGCACCCAAGTTATCACAAAGCAGCTTGGGTGTGGTGGATAGAGGGTGGCCGAGTTCTTTAAGAAAAAAAAAAGTAGCCAAATGGTTTCAGAGGCTGCATTTGCAAAGGCTCTATACTTAGCCTCGGTGGATGATCTAGCAACTGCCCTTTGTTTTTTAGAGCTCCAAGAAATAGGATTTGTGCCAAGGAAACTTATGTAAGCGGAAGTTGAAGTTCTATCATCAAAGTTCCCTGCCCAATATGCATCAGTGTAGGTTGTAAGAGTCGAGAGGCTGTTTTTTCTGATGTGAATTCTATGAAAAATTGTGTGTTTCAAGTAACGAAGGAGCCTCTTTGCAGCTGTCCAGTGAGTTGTGGTTGGTTTATGCATGAACTGAGAGAGTTTATTTACTACAAAAGAGATGTCTGGCCTTGTAAGGGAGAGATATTGAAGAGCACCTATAACATTCCTGAATTCGGTGCTATCAACTGAATTGGTTCCATTAATGAGCTTGAGGGCTGTTGTGGTTAACAATGGGATGGAGACATCTTTGGCACCAAGCATGTTACTTTTGGACAGAATATCTCTAATGTACTTGTGCTGAGACAAGAAGAGGCCATATTGTGTAGGTATAACTTCCATGCCCAAAAAGAAATGGAGTTGTCCCATGTCTTTTAAAGAGAAGCAGTTTCCAAGTTTTGCAATTATGGAATCAACAAAGTGAGTATCATTTCTAGTTATGACTAAGTCATCCACATATACCAACAGAAAACATGTAACATAGCTGGTTTTGTATATAAATAATGAAGAATCTGCTTTAGAATTCACAAACCCAAACTTTATAATGTTGTTCTTGAGAGCTGAGTACTAGGCTCTTAGTGGTTGTTTTAGGCTATAAATGGCGTGTAATTTGCAAATGTGGTTAGGCTTAAACATGCCTTGAAGCCCGGAGGTTGAACTTTGTAAACATTTTCAGTCAACATTTCATGCAAGAATGCATTGTTGACGTCAAGTTGTCTTAAAATCCACCCCTGCATAACAGCAATAAACAAAACAGTTCTTATGGTTGCTGGCTTCACAATTGGGCTAAATGTCTCCTTGTAATCTAAGCCAAGGCGTTGATTGTACCCTTTGGTAACAAGCCTTGCTTTGAAACGTTCAACAGACCCATCAACTTTTCTCTTGACTCAAAAAACTCATTTACAGCCCACTGGTTTGCAGTGTGTAGGAGGGAGAACTAATTCCCAGGTACCATGACTCATCAAGGCCATGAGTTCTTCAGACATAGCATGTCTCCATTTTGGATCACAAAGTGCGTGACTGACACAAGTTGGTTCAATCGTGGGTTGAATGGGATGGTTGTTTGGTGACTGAGTTGAACTGTTTCGGCTTGTGGGTGTTGTTCATGGACTGAGTGGTCATGGTGTGGGTTCGGGTTGTTGGAGGAGGCATGTTATTGACCACAGACTCAGTGAGAGTTTCACAAGGATTTGGTGAACCCGTGTGTTGTGATTGCATGAAATGAGTAGACTCACTCATGTGTGACTCGTGTGGTGCGACTGAAGAACAAGATCTCAAATTAGGAAAATTGGGAGAAGAGAAATTAGGGCTATTACCTAAAGGTGCAGAGGAAGACGATCGGCTCGCGGTCTACACTGGCGGTGGTCGCGGCAGGGGCACCGTCGAGATGGGCAGCATAGCGGTTGAAGATTCGGTGCGGATGGCTTGGGTCTGAGAGGGCTACTGGTTTCGTCGAAGATGACATGCCGAGAGATATAGAGGCGTTTTGTGTTGAGATCAAGGCATTTGAAAGCATTTTTGGTTTGGGAGTAGCCCACGAACAGACACGGAAGGGATTTGGGCTGGAGTTTATTTGAGTTATAGGGCCGGGTGAGGGGAAAACAAAGACACCCAAATTTTCTTAACTTGAGATAATTTAGACGACGTTGAAATAAGGCTTCAAATGGTGATTTATTATTCAACAATGGTGTTGGTTGTCGGTTAATGAGATAAACAGCTGTTTGAAAAGCATGGGGCCAATAGGACAAGGGTAGAGAAGCATCTTGTAATAAGGTTAAACCTGTTTCAACAAGATGACGATGACAACATTCGGATACCCCATTTTGTTATGGAGTATGAGGAGCAGTGGTATAGTGGCTAATTCCATGAATTGAAAAATATTTTTTGAGTGCCATAAACTCACCACCATTATCAGAATAAAGACATTTGATTTTTCTTTGAAAACAGTTTTCCACAATATGTTTAAATTGTGGAAAAATGGTGCTTACTCCGGATTTGTTTGTTAAAGGGTAGAACCACATATATTTGGTAAAATGGTCGACCAAAATCAAATAATATTTGGAACCATCAAGACCAATTGTATGCGCAGGACCCCAAACATCGGTGTATATGAGATCAAGCAGTGCATTACTTTTTAAACTAGTGGAACCAAAAGGTTGTTGGTGGGCTTTATTCATTGAACATGAAGTACAAATGTGAGACACTTGGTCTTTTTTTTTTTATTGGAAGAGAAAAAGATTTGATAAGATAATGGACAATGTTTTGAGATGAATGTCCAAGCCGCTTGTGCCACCCATCAATCGAGGTCCGCTCATGCACATTTGCAATCATTTTTTAGGGAGAGTCCACCAGTTAGCCCAGGAACGTGTAAACACCGTCTTCACATGCACCTTTGAGTAGAATAGCCCCCGTGGTCTGTTCCTTGACAAGAAAATAAATGGGATGAAATTTAAGAAAAACATTATTTTGAGTGGTGAACATAAATTAATTTTTTACGAATATTTGGAACACAAAGTGTATTTAAATGAAAGGTATGTGATGGTGGTTGAAAAACCA